>NC_133125.1:71988882-73376342 GCF_048418815.1 Hemitrygon akajei
ATCCTGTGATCCCAAATCCATCCTGTCATATCAAATCCACCCTGACATCCCCAAATCTATCCTGTCATCCCTAAATCTATCCTGTCATTCCCAAATCTATCCTGACATCCCCAAATCCATCCTGTCATATCAAATCCACCCTGACATCCCCAAATCTATCCTGTCATTCCCAAATCTATCCTGACATCCCCAAATCTATCCTGACATCCCCAAATCCATCCTGTCATTCCAAATCCATCCTGTCATATCAAATCCGCCCTGACATCCCCAAATCTATCCTGTGATTCCTAAATCTATCCTGACATCCCCAAATCTATCCTGGCATCCCCAAATCCATCCTGTGATCCCAAATCCATCCTGTCATATCAAATCCACCCTGACATCCCCAAATCTATCCTGTCATATCAAATCCATCCTGACATCCCCAAATCTATCCTGACATCCCCAAATCTATCCTGACATCCCCAAATCCATCCTGTCATATCAAATCCACCCTGACATCCCCAAATCTATCCTGACATCCCCAAATCTATCCTGACATCCCCAAATCCATCCTGTCATATCAAATCCACCCTGACATCCCCAAATCTATCCTGTCATTCCCAAATCTATCCTGACATCCCCAAATCTATCCTGTCATTCCCAAATGTATTCTGACATCCCCAAATCCATCCTGTCATCCCAAATCCATCCTGTCATATCAAATCCCCCCTGACATCCCCAAATCTATCCTGACATCCCCAAATCTATCCTGTCATTCCCAAATCCATCCTGTCATTTCCAAATCCATCCTGTCATATCAAATCCATCTTGTCATTCCCAAATCCATCCTGTCATTCCCAAATCCATCCTGTCATCCCCAAATCTATCCTGACATCCCCAAATCCATCCTGTCATCCCAAATCCATCCAGTCATATCAAATCCACCCTGACATCCCCAAATCTATCCTGACATCCCCAAATCTATCCTGTCATTCCCAAATCCATCCTGTCATTTCCAAATCCATCCTGTCATATCAAATCCACCCTGACATCCCCAAATCTATCCTGGCATCCCCAAATCCATCCTGTGATCCCAAATCCATCCTGTCATATCAAATCCACCCTGACATCCCCAAATCTATCCTGTCATATCAAATCCACCCTGACATCCCCAAATCTATCCTGACATCCCCAAATCCATCCTGTCATATCAAATCCACCCTGACATCCCCAAATCTATCCTGACATCCCCAAATCTATCCAGACATCCCCAAATCCATCCTGTCATATCAAATCCACCCTGACATCCCCAAATCTATCCTGTCATTCCCAAATCTATCCTGACATCCCCAAATCTATCCTGTCATTCCCAAATCTATCCTGACATCCCCAAATCCATCCTGTCATCCCAAATCCATCCTGTCATATCAAATCCACCCTGACATCCCCAAATCTATCCTGTCATTTCCAAATCTATCCTGTCATATCAAATCCATCTTGTCATTCCCAAATCCATCCTGTCATTCCCAAATCCATCCTGTCATCCCAAATCCATCCTGTCATATCAAATCCACCCTGACATCCCCAAATCTATCCTGACATCCCCAAATCTATCCTGTCATTCCCAAATCCATCCTGTCATTTCCAAATCCATCCTGTCAAATCAAATCCACCCTGACATCCCCAAATCTATCCTGACATCCCCAAATCTATCCTGACATCCCCAAATCCATCCTGTCATATCAAATCCACCCTGACATCCCCAAATCTATCCTGACATCCCCAAATCTATCCTGACATCCCCAAATCCATCCTGTCATATCAAATCCACCCTGACATCCCCAAATCTATCCTGTCATTCCCAAATCTATCCTGACATCCCCAAATCTATCCTGTCATTCCCAAATCTATCCTGACATCCCCAAATCCATCCTGTCATCCCAAATCCATCCTGTCATATCAAATCCACCCTGACATCCCCAAATCTATCCTGTCATTTCCAAATCTATCCTGTCATATCAAATCCATCTTGTCATTCCCAAATCCATCCTGTCATTCCCAAATCCATCCTGTCATCCCAAATCCATCCTGTCATATCAAATCCACCCTGACATCCCCAAATCTATCCTGACATCCCCAAATCTATCCTGTCATTCCCAAATCCATCCTGTCATTTCCAAATCCATCCTGTCATATCAAATCCACCCTGACATCCCCAAATCTATCCTGACATCCCCAAATCCATCCTGTCATATCAAATCCACCCTGACATCCTCAAATCTATCCTGTCATTCCCAAATCTATCCTGACATCCCCAAATCTATCCTGACATCCCCAAATCCATCCTGTCATCCCAAATCCATCCTGTCATATCACATCAGCCCTGACATCCCCAAATCTATCCTGTGATTCCCAAATCTATCCTGACATCCCCAAATCTATCCTGGCATCCCCAAATCCATCCTGTGATCCCAAATCCATCCTGTCATATCAAATCCACCCTGACATCCCCAAATCTATCCTGTGATTCCCAAATCTATCCTGACATCCCCAAATCTATCCTGGCATCCCCAAATCCATCCTGTGATCCCAAATCCATCCTGTCATATCAAATCCACCCTGACATCCCCAAATCTATCCTGTCATATCAAATCCATCCTGACATCCCCAAATCTATCCTGACATCCCCAAATCTATCCTGACATCCCCAAATCCATCCTGTCATATCAAATCCACCCTGACATCCCCAAATCTATCCTGACATCCCCAAATCCATCCTGTCATATCAAATCCACCCTGACATCCCCAAATCTATCCTGTCATTCCCAAATCTATCCTGTCATTCCCAAATCTATCCTGACATCCCCAAATCTATCCTGTCATTCCCAAATCCATCCTGTCATTTCCAAATCCATCCTGTCATTCCCAAATCTATCCTGACATCCCCAAATCTATCCTGTCATTCCCAAATCCAACCTGTCATTTCCAAATCCATCCTGTCATATCAAATCCACCCTGACATCCCCAAATCTATCCTGGCATCCCCAAATCCATCCTGTGATCCCAAATCCATCCTGTCATATCAAATCCACCCTGACATCCCCAAATCTATCCTGTCATATCAAATCCACACTGACATCCCCAAATCTATCCTGACATCCCCAAATCTATCCTGACATCCCCAAATCCATCCTGTCATATCAAATCCACCCTGACATCCCCAAATCTATCCTGACATCCCCAAATCTATCCTGACATCCCCAAATCCATCCTGTCATATCAAATCCACCCTGACATCCCCAAATCTATCCTGTCATTCCCAAATCTATCCTGACATCCCCAAATCTATCCTGTCATTCCCAAATCTATCCTGACATCCCCAAATCCATCCTGTCATCCCAAATCCATCCTGTCATATCAAATCCACCCTGACATCCCCAAATCTATCCTGTCATTTCCAAATCTATCCTGTCATATCAAATCCATCTTGTCATTCCCAAATCCATCCTGTCATTCCCAAATCCATCCTGTCATCCCCAAATCCATCCTGTCATCCCAAATCCATCCTGTCATATCAAATCCACCCTGACATCCCCAAATCTATCCTGACATCCCCAAATCTATCCTGTCATTCCCAAATCCATCCTGTCATTTCCAAATCCATCCTGTCATATCAAATCCACCCTGACATCCCCAAATCTATCCTGACATCCCCAAATCCATCCTGTCATATCAAATCCACCCTGACATCCCCAAATCTATCCTGTCATTCCCAAATCTATCCTGACATCCCCAAATCTATCCTGACATCCCCAAATCCATCCTGTCATCCCAAATCCATCCTGTCATATCAAATCAGCCCTGACATCCCCAAATCTATCCTGTGATTCCCAAATCTATCCTGACATCCCCAAATCTATCCTGGCATCCCCAAATCCATCCTGTGATCCCAAATCCATCCTGTCATATCAAATCCACCCTGACATCCCCAAATCTATCCTGTCATATCAAATCCACCCTGACATCCCCAAATCTATCCTGTCATCCCCAAATCTATCCTGTCATTCCCAAATCTATCCTGACATCTCCAAATCCATCCTGTCATATCAAATCCACCCTGACATCCCCAAATCTATCCTGACATCCCCAAATCTATCCTGTCATCCCAAATCCATCCTGTCATATCAAATCCACCCTGACATCCCCAAATCCATCCTGTCATCCCAAATCCATCCTGTCATATCAAATCCACCTTGACATCCCCAAATCTATCCTGTCATTCCCAAATCTATCCTGACATCCCCAAATCTATCCTGACATCCCCAAATCCATCCTGTCATCCCAAATCCATCCTGTCATATCAAATCCACCCTGACATCCCCAAATCTATCCTGTCATTCCCAAATCTATCCTGACATCCCCAAATCTATCCTGACATCCCCAAATCTATCCTGTCATTCCCAAATCTATCCTGACATCCCCAAATCCATCCTGTCATTCCCAAATCCATCCTGTCATCCCCAAATCTATCCTGACATCCCCAAATCCATCCTGTCATCCCAAATCCATCCTGTCATATCAAATCCACCCTGACATCCCCAAATCTATCCTGACATCCCCAAATCTATCCTGTCATTCCCAAATCCATCCTGTCATTTCCAAATCCATCCTGTCATATCAAATCCACCCTGACATCCCCAAATCTATCCTGTCATATCAAATCCACCCTGACATCCCCAAATCTATCCTGACATCCCCAAATCTATCCTGACATCCCCAAATCCATCCTGTCATATCAAATCCACCCTGACATCCCCAAATCTATCCTGACATCCCCAAATCTATCCTGACATCCCCAAATCCATCCTGTCATATCAAATCCACCCTGACATCCCCAAATCTATCCTGTCATTCCCAAATCTATCCTGACATCCCCAAATCTATCCTGTCATTCCCAAATCTATCCTGACATCCCCAAATCCATCCTGTCATCCCAAATCCATCCTGTCATATCAAATCCACCCTGACATCCCCAAATCTATCCTGTCATTTCCAAATCTATCCTGTCATATCAAATCCATCTTGTCATTCCCAAATCCATCCTGTCATTCCCAAATCCATCCTGTCATCCCCAAATCCATCCTGTCATCCCAAATCCATCCTGTCATATCAAATCCACCCTGACATCCCCAAATCTATCCTGACATCCCCAAATCTATCCTGTCATTCCCAAATCCATCCTGTCATTTCCAAATCCATCCTGTCATATCAAATCCACCCTGACATCCCCAAATCTATCCTGACATCCCCAAATCCATCCTGTCATATCAAATCCACCCTGACATCCCCAAATCTATCCTGTCATTCCCAAATCTATCCTGACATCCCCAAATCTATCCTGACATCCCCAAATCCATCCTGTCATCCCAAATCCATCCTGTCATATCAAATCAGCCCTGACATCCCCAAATCTATCCTGTGATTCCCAAATCTATCCTGACATCCCCAAATCTATCCTGGCATCCCCAAATCCATCCTGTGATCCCAAATCCATCCTGTCATATCAAATCCACCCTGACATCCCCAAATCTATCCTGTGATTCCCAAATCTATCCTGACATCCCCAAATCTATCCTGGCATCCCCAAATCCATCCTGTGATCCCAAATCCATCCTGTCATATCAAATCCACCCTGACATCCCCAAATCTATCCTGTCATATCAAATCCATCCTGACATCCCCAAATCTATCCTGACATCCCCAAATCTATCCTGACATCCCCAAATCCATCCTGTCATATCAAATCCACCCTGACATCCCCAAATCTATCCTGACATCCCCAAATCTATCCTGACATCCCCAAATCCATCCTGTCATATCAAATCCACCCTGACATCCCCAAATCTATCCTGTCATTCCCAAATCTATCCTGTCATTCCCAAATCTATCCTGACATCCCCAAATCCATCCTGTCATCCCAAATCCATCCTGTCATATCAAATCCCCCCTGACATCCCCAAATCTATCCTGACATCCCCAAATCTATCCTGTCATTCCCAAATCCATCCTGTCATTTCCAAATCCATCCTGTCATATCAAATCCATCTTGTCATTCCCAAATCCATCCTGTCATTCCCAAATCCATCCTGTCATCCCCAAATCTATCCTGACATCCCCAAATCCATCCTGTCATCCCAAATCCATCCTGTCATATCAAATCCACCCTGACATCCCCAAATCTATCCTGACATCCCCAAATCTATCCTGTCATTCCCAAATCCATCCTGTCATTTCCAAATCTATCCTGTCATATCAAATCCACCCTGACATCCCCAAATCTATCCTGGCATCCCCAAATCCATCCTGTGATCCCAAATCCATCCTGTCATATCAAATCCACCCTGACATCCCCAAATCTATCCTGTCATATCAAATCCACCCTGACATCCCCAAATCTATCCTGACATCCCCAAATCTATCCTGACATCCCCAAATCCATCCTGTCATATCAAATCCACCCTGACATCCCCAAATCTATCCTGACATCCCCAAATCTATCCTGACATCCCCAAATCCATCCTGTCATATCAAATCCACCCTGACATCCCCAAATCTATCCTGTCATTCCCAAATCTATCCTGACATCCCCAAATCTATCCTGTCATTCCCAAATCTATCCTGACATCCCCAAATCCATCCTGTCATCCCAAATCCATCCTGTCATATCAAATCCACCCTGACATCCCCAAATCTATCCTGTCATTTCCAAATCTATCCTGTCATATCAAATCCATCTTGTCATTCCCAAATCCATCCTGTCATTCCCAAATCCATCCTGTCATCCCCAAATCCATCCTGTCATCCCAAATCCATCCTGTCATATCAAATCCACCCTGACATCCCCAAATCTATCCTGACATCCCCAAATCTATCCTGTCATTCCCAAATCCATCCTGTCATTTCCAAATCCATCCTGTCATATCAAATCCACCCTGACATCCCCAAATCTATCCTGACATCCCCAAATCCATCCTGTCATATCAAATCCACCCTGACATCCCCAAATCTATCCTGTCATTCCCAAATCTATCCTGACATCCCCAAATCTATCCTGACATCCCCAAATCCATCCTGTCATCCCAAATCCATCCTGTCATATCAAATCAGCCCTGACATCCCCAAATCTATCCTGTGATTCCCAAATCTATCCTGACATCCCCAAATCTATCCTGGCATCCCCAAATCCATCCTGTGATCCCAAATCCATCCTGTCATATCAAATCCACCCTGACATCCCCAAATCTATCCTGTCATATCAAATCCACCCTGACATCCCCAAATCTATCCTGTCATCCCCAAATCTATCCTGTCATTCCCAAATCTATCCTGACATCTCCAAATCCATCCTGTCATATCAAATCCACCCTGACATCCCCAAATCTATCCTGACATCCCCAAATCTATCCTGACATCCCCAAATCCATCCTGTCATATCAAATCCACCCTGACATCCCCAAATCTATCCTGTCATCCCAAATCCATCCTGTCATATCAAATCCACCTTGACATCCCCAAATCTATCCTGTCATTCCCAAATCTATCCTGACATCCCCAAATCTATCCTGACATCCCCAAATCCATCCTGTCATCCCAAATCCATCCTGTCATATCAAATCCACCCTGACATCCCCAAATCCATCCTGTCATCCCAAATCCATCCTGTCATATCAAATCCACCTTGACATCCCCAAATCTATCCTGTCATTCCCAAATCTATCCTGACATCCCCAAATCTATCCTGACATCCCCAAATCCATCCTGTCATCCCAAATCCATCCTGTCATATCAAATCCACCCTGACATCCCCAAATCTATCCTGTCATTCCCAAATCTATCCTGACATCCCCAAATCTATCCTGACATCCCCAAATCCATCCTGTCATCCCAAATCCATCTTGTCATATCAAATCCACCCTGACATCCCCAAATCTATCCTGTCATCCCCAAATCTATCCTGTCATTCCCAAATCTATCCTGACATCCCCAAATCTATCCTGACATCCCCAAATCCATCCTGTCATCCCAAATCCATCCTGTCATATCAAATCCACCCTGACATCCCCAAATCTATCCTGACATCCCCAAATCTATCCTGACATCCCCAAATCCATCCTGTCATCCCAAATCCATCCTGTCATATCAAATCCACCCTGACATCCCCAAATCTATCCTGTCATTCCGAAATCCATCCTGTCATTTCCAAATCCATCCTGTCATATCAAATCCACCCTGACATCCCCAAATCTATCCTGACATCCACAAATCCATCCTGTCATCCCAAATCCATCTTGTCATATCAAATCCACCCTGACATCCCCAAATCTATCCTGTCATTCCCAAATCTATCCTGACATCCCCAAATCTATCCTGACATCCCCAAATCCATCTTGTCATCCCAAATCCATCCTGTCATATCAAATCCACCCTGACATCCCCAAATCTATCCTGACATCCCCAAATCTATCCTGGCATCCCCAAATCTATCCTGACATCCCCAAATCCATCCTGTCATCCCAAATCCATCCTGTCATATCAAATCCACCCTGACATCCCCAAATCCATCCTGACATCCCCAAATCTATCCTGACATCCCCAAATCCATCCTGTCATTCCCAAATCCATCCTGACATCCCCAAATCTATCCTGACATCCCCAAATCCATCCTGGCATATCAAATCCATCTTGTCATTCCCAAATCCATCCTGTCATTCCCAAATCCATCCTGTCATCCCAAATCCATCCTGTCATACCAAATCCGCCCTGACATCCCCAAATCTATCCTGTGATTCCCAAATCTATCCTGACATCCCCAAATCTATCCTGGCATCCCCAAATCCATCCTGTGATCCCAAATCCATCCTGTCATATCAAATCCACCCTGACATCCCCAAATCTATCCTGTCATATCAAATCCACCCTGACATCCCCAAATCTATCCTGTCATCCCCAAATCTATCCTGTCATTCCCAAATCTATCCTGACATCCCCAAATCCATCCTGTCATATCAAATCCACCCTGACATCCCCAAATCTATCCTGACATCCCCAAATCTATCCTGACATCCCCAAATCCATCCTGTCATATCAAATCCACCCTGACATCCCCAAATCTATCCTGTCATTCCCAAATCTATCCTGACGTCCCCAAATCTATCCTGATATCCCCAAATCCATCCTGTCATCCCAAATCCATCCTGTCATATCAAATCCACCTTGACATCCCCAAATCTATCCTGTCATTCCCAAATCTATCCTGACATCCCCAAATCTATCCTGACATCCCCAAATCCATCCTGTCATCCCAAATCCATCCTGTCATATCAAATCCACCCTGACATCCCCAAATCTATCCTGTCATTCCCAAATCTATCCTGACATCCCCAAATCTATCCTGACATCCCCAAATCCATCCTGTCATCCCAAATCCATCCTGTCATATCAAATCCACCCTGACATCCCCAAATCTATCCTGTCATCCCCAAATCTATCCTGTCATTCCCAAATCTATCCTGACATCCCCAAATCTATCCTGACATCCCCAAATCCATCCTGTCATCCCAAATCCATCCTGTCATATCAAATCCACCCTGACATCCCCAAATCTATCCTGACATCCCCAAATCTATCCTGACATCCCCAAATCCATCCTGTCATCCCCAAATCTATCCTGACATCCCCAAATCCATCCTGTCATATCAAATCCACCCTGACATCCCCAAATCTATCCTGACATCCCCAAATCTATCCTGACATCCCCAAATCTATCCTGACATCCCCAAATCCATCCTGTCATATCAAATCCACCCTGACATCCCCAAATCTATCCTGACATCCCCAAATCTATCCTGGCATCCCCAAATCTATCCTGACATCCCCAAATCCATCTTGTCATCCCAAATCCATCCTGTCATATCAAATCCACCCTGACATCCCCAAATCCATCCTGACATCCCCAAATCTATCCTGACATCCCCAAATCCATCCTGTCATCCCCAAATCCATCCTGTCATATCAAATCCATCTTGTCATTCCCAAATCCATCCTGTCATTCCCAAATCCATCCTGTCATCCCCAAATCTATCCTGACATCCCCAAATCCATCCTGTCATTCCCAAATCTATCCTGTCATTCCCAAATCTATCCTGACATCCCCAAATCCATCCTGTCATTCCCAAATCCATCCTGACATCCCCAAATCTATCCTGACATCCCCAAATCCATCCTGTCATATCAAATCCATCTTGTCATTCCCAAATCCATTCTGTCATCCCAAGTCCATCCTGTCATCCCCAGATCCATCCTGTCATCCCCAATGCTCATGTGCACATGCTGGATGAAAGCTGGACACTTGCTCCAGGGTGGACATATACTGAATGTTACCGTGGACATTTTGAAAGAACTGTTCTATCATGTAGACAATGCATGATACTCTGTACACAGCTGGAACTGTCATCAATGAAGGATGAATCACTGGGCTCGAGCAATTTATCTCTTCTATTTCTTGTCCTTCTGCTCCCACCCTGCCTCCCTCCAAACAGAAGAGATACAAAGCTCCCTGAGTCCTGGCCTGTCACTCTCAGCCTCTGCATCCAGCCATTTATATTTCTGTGGTGAACTACATATACCTGTCTGGACACGCACCCTGCTGACTGCTCCTGTGGCTCTTCCCACGGACCCCGGTATAAAGGCGATTGGAGGCACAGCCCCTTCCTCAGTCTCCAGGATGTTGTGTGGTGGTCGCTTGCTGCTTGAGCTTTCTTCCAGCCAATAAAAGCCTACCTTAACTCACATCTCAGAGTTATTGATGGTGCATCGATTTCATATTTCTGCCAGCTGTAATCAGATCCCACCACCAGTCACATATTCTCCTCTCTCCCTTTCTGTGCTCTGCTGGGACCACACTCTCTGTCACTTCCTGCTCTGCTCATCTCTCGCTACACACCCATTCCATGGCACAAACATCAAGTTTTCCATTTTTCAGTAAGCCTCCTCTCCAGTTGGTTATTTTTGATAGGTTGGACCCAGGATAGACCCTAAGAGATGTTGACAACTAGGAACTTGAATCTGCAAAGACTGGAATTGACTCTAGCTATAACCAACCTCTTGAAACACTTCATCACTGTAGATGTGATTGCCACTGGATGATAGTCATTAAGGCAGCTCACTCTGCTCTTCTTGTGCACTGGTATAACTGTCGGCCTCTGGAAGAGGGCGGGAACCTCCAAATGTAGCAATGAAAGGTTGAAAATGTTTTTGAACACATCCACCAGTTGGTTGGTGCAGGTTTTCAAAGCCCTACCAGGAACCCCATCAGGGCTCGTCACCATGCAAGGGTTCACCCTCTTGAAAGATGATCTCCGAGACAGAGACCACAGAGTCAGTGGGTGCTATAGGGATGCTCCTGGCTGTAGCTTTATTCTCCATTTCAAAGTGAGCATAAAACACATTCAGCTCATCCGAGAGTGAAGAATCACTGCCATCCTTGATGTTAGATTTTGCTTTGTAGGAGGTACTGGCCTGCAAAACCTGCTGAAGTTGGTGTGCATTTAATTCCATCCCAACCTCAATCAGAATTGTTCTGTTGCTCTTGAGATAGCCCTCCGTAAGTCATACCCAGTCTTCTTGTGTAGTCCTGGATCACCAGATTTGAGTGCCAGAGATCTAGCGCTCAGCAGGCTAAGAATCTCCTGGTTCATTCATGACTTTTGATTTGGGTATGCGTTGTACGTTCTCAGAGGCCCACACTCATCCACACAGTTTTAATAAAACTGGTGACTTCATGAATAATGGTGACTTTGCATTTGCCGCCTTCACCACTGACATAACAATGCAAGTTAACCTTTAGGGAATCCTGCATGAGGACTCCCAAGTCCCTTTGCACCTCAGATTTTAGAATTTTCTGCCTATTCAGAAAATCGACTACATTTTTGTTCCTTCTACCTACACTTTTGTTCCTTCAATCTGCCACTTTTTTGCCACTTTCTTCTCTTAATCTGCCTTTCTGCAGCCTCCCTGCTCCCACAACACCACCTGCAACCTATCGTCCACAAACTTGACCACAGAGCCATCAATTCTGTCATCCACACATAAAAAGAAGTGTCGTGACACAGACCCGTGTTGAACAAGACTAGTCACTGGCAGCCAACCAGAAAAGGCTTCCTTAATATCTTCTCTAGCCATGCTAATATCTTTCCTGTAATATCATGGACTCTTTTCTTGTTTAGCAGCCTCATTACAGCACCTTGTCAAAAGCCTTTTGAAAATCCAAGTAAATAACATCTGCTGATTCTCCTTTATCTATCCTGTTTGTTATTTCCTCAAAGGTTTCCAAAAGATTTGTCAGGCAAGAATTTCCCTTAAGGAAATTATGGCTTATTTTATCACGTGCATCCAAGTGCCCTAAGACCTCACCCTTTATCAATCAACTCCAACATCTTCCCAACCTGAGGTAAGACTAACAGGCCTATAATTTTGTCAATTCTGGCTCTCCCCCTTCTTTAAGAGTGGAGTGCCATTTGCAATTTTCCAGTCCTCCAGAACCATTCTACAATCTAGTGATTCTTGAAAGATCCTTACCAGTGTCTCCACAATCTCTACAGCTACTTCTTTCAGAACTCTGGGGTGTACACCAGGTGTTCAGGTGACTTATCTAACCTCAGACCTTTCAGCTTCCCAAGAACCTTCTCCTTAGTAATAGAAAATGCACTCACTTCTGCCCTCTGACACTCTTGAACCTCCAGTGCACTGCTTGTGTCTTCCACAGAGAAGAGAGATGCAAACTCCTTATTTAGTTCTTCCACCACTTCCTTGTCTCCCATTACTACCTCTCCAGTGTCAGTTTCCAACTGTCCAATATCTGCTCTCATCTCTCTGTTACTCTTTACATACAGAATCTGAAAAAAGCTTTCCTATTTAATATTCTTGGCTAGCTTACCTTCATATTTCATCTTTTCCCCCCTTATGGCGTTTTAGTTGTTTTTAAAAACTTTCCCAAACCCCCAACTCCGCTATTGTTGCTCTATTATTTGCCCTTTCTTTTGCTTTTATGTTGCTTTGACTTCTCTTGTCAACCATGATTATGTCACCTTACCTTTAGGATACTTCTTTGTGTTGTATCTATCCCGTGCCTTCTGAATTTCTCCCAGAAACACCAACCCTTGTTCTTCCATCAATCTCGCTAGTGTAAATTATACTTATCTTCCACCTGAGTCCAACAAAACTAAAACCACTCATGATGGAAAATCTGGACTTGGTCATTCCAAACCCTGCTGATTATTTGCTTTGAATGATTCACATGGAATATTGCTCTTCATGCCCTGGGCCCTGAGCACAGTGTTGAAATCCTCTTTGCTACAAAAGAGGCATTGCTTGACTCCCCCAACCCCTGCCACCACCAAGAGCACCATCTATTGTTCATTTAACAGTAAGTGTGCCTGAAACAAATTTAGATTCAAATGTAAGTCAGTGCTTTACTTCAGGCCAGTTCCAAAGAATGCTGCGTGGTTAAGGACTCCCTTTATTACACTGGATGTTAAACCTGTAGGATCCCTATGTGAATGTAAAGGTTCAAGACATTATTCCCAGAATGTTGCCCATTTCTGAACTCTCAGAACACAGCATAATTCCATTGTAATTTGTGGAAGCATGTTGTGTAAAATTATGTTGCCGCTTTTCCCTTATTACAATACAACTACACTTCTTATTTTAATGGCAGTGAAGCATTTTGAGATCTTTCAGTCTTTAAGAAGAGGAGGAAGCAAAAGACAAGAAATTGTAGGTCGGTTAGCTGGACTTCAGAGGCTGCAAGATATTTGAGTCCATTGTTAAGGGTGAAGTTCCAGAGTACAATGAGGCACACATTTAAACAGGCCAAAGGGTTTCCTAAAGGGCAAGTCTTACTTGACAAATCTGTTGGAATTCTTTGAGGAAATAACAGACAGGAAAGACAAAGGAGAGTCAATGTACGTTGTTTACTTGGATGTTCAGAAGGCCTTTGACAAGGTGCTATACATGAGGCTGTTAAACAATATAAGAGCTAATGGCAAACAAGAGAAAACCTGCAGATGCTGGAAATCTGAGCAACACACATGAAATGCTGGAGGAACTCAGCGGGCCCACAGCATCTATGGAAAAGAGTACAGTCACTAATGGTATTACAGGAAAAATACCAGCATGGACAGAAAATTGGCTGCCTGGCAGAAAGCAGTGAATGGGAATGAGAGGGTCTGTTCTGGTTGGCTGCCAGTGACTATTGGTGTTCTGTAAGATTCAGTGTTGGGTCTGTTAGTGTTGAGGATGCAGGGAGTTTGCAAAAGGGAGCTTGACAGATTAGGAGATGGGTAAAGAATTGGCAGATTGAATACAGTGTGCAGAAGTGCATGGTGATGCACCGAGGCAGAAAGTTCAAATTTCAATATTCAATATAAATACTGTATATGTCATCATATACAACTTGAGATTCACTTTCTTGCAGGCATTCACAGTAGAACAAACAAATACAATAGAATCAATGAAAAACTACACACAAAGACTAACAAGCAACCAATGAACGGAAGAAGACAAACTGTGCAAATGAATAAATCGTAAATAAATGTTACTGAGACAGACCATGAGCTGTGGAGACATTGAAAGAGAGTCTATAACTTGTGGAATCCGGTCAGAGTTAAGATGAGTGAACATATCCATAGTGGTTCAGGAGCCTGGTGGTCTGGCTCTTCCTGGACCTAATGGTATGGGACCTAAGGCATCTCTACCTCCTTACTGATGACAGCAGTGAGATGAGAGCATGACCTAGATAGCAGAGGTCCTTGATGATGAATGCTGCTTTCTTGTGGCAGCAAACCATGTAGGCGAGCTCAGTGGTGGGGAGGGATTTGCTTGTGATGGACTGGGCTGTATCCACCACTTTCTGTGGCCATTGGTGTTTCCATACACGGCTGTGACGCAACCAGTCGGGATACTCTGCACTGTGCATCTATCGATATTTGTCAAAGTTTTAGATGACATGCAAAATCTGCACAAACCTTTAAGACAGTAAAGGTGTTTTTATGCCTTCTTTGTGAAGGAACATGTGCTTGCCCCAGCCCAGATCCTCTGATATGATAATACCAAGGAATTTACTGTTACCAAATCTCTCCAGCTCTGATCCCCTAATGAGGACTGGCTTTTGGACCTACGGTTTCTACTTCCTGTAGTCAATAATCAGCTCTTTGGCTTTGCTGACATTGAGTTAGAGGTTGCTGTTGTGGCACCACTCAGCCAGATCTTCATCTCCCTGCTACATGCTAATTCATCACCATCTTTGATTTGGCCAGCAGACTTGAATATGGCTTTGGATGGAGCTAGCCACACAGTCATAAGTATAAAGCGAGTAGAGCAGGGGGCTAAGCACACCACGTTGTGGTGCACCTGTGCTGATGGAGATCATGGAGGAGATGTTGTTGCCAATCTATACCAACTGTGGTCTGCACGTGAGGGAATCTGGGATCCAGTTGTACACGGAGTTATTGAGGCCAAGGTCTTGGAGCTTAGTGATTAGTTTCAAGTGGAGGTTGAAAATGTTAGTAAACACTCCAGCCAGTTGATTAGCTCTGGTCAGTATTCGGCCAGGTGCAACCTCCTGAAGGATGCTCTTACATCGACCTCAGAGACTGAAATTGCAGGATCGTTAGGGGCTGTGGGAGATCATGAAGGTGCCTCTATGTTCTGGAGCTGCAGCTGGATGAACTTTGGAACATATGGGAGAATGATGAGGCAATACATAGAACGTAAGATGCAGGAGGCAAGTAGCTAATGTCTGTCAGGACAGGGAAGAGGAATTCACATGTAGTGCAGAGTACCCCTGTGCCTGTCCCCGGGACCAACCAGGAGGGTTTGCTGCAGGCAGGTCTGGCTCTGTGGTTCAGAAGGGAAACAATGAGTAGAGGAATGTGGTAGTGACAGGGGATTCCAGTTAGAGGAGCAGAATGGAGATTCTGTGGACATGAAAAAACCACCTAAATGGTATGTTTCCCCCCAGGTGCCAGAGTCAGGGATGTCTTAGATTGGGTCTACAGCATTCTAAAAGGGTGGGTGAACATCCAGAAGTTGTGGCAACAATATGAGTAGGAAAAGGTATGAAGTCCTGAAGAAAGGATATTGGGAGTTAGTTAGAAACTAAAAAACAGGACTTCAAGGGTAGTAATCTTTGGATTACTGCCTGTGCCACACACCAGCGAGGGTAAAAATAGGATGCATGTGTGGCTGAGTAATTAGTGCAGGGAGCAGCATTCAGATTTCTGAATCATTAGGATCACTTCTGGGGACTGTGTGACCAGTACAAAAAGAAAGGGTTACACCCAAATTTATAAAGAACCAATATTCTTGCGGAAAGATTTATGAGAACTTTTGGGGAAGGTTTAAACTAATTTGGTTGGAAGATGGGAAGCTGAGTGATAGTGCAGAGGAAGGAGCAGTTGGTATACAAATAGATACAGTGTATGATGAAACTGTAAGGTAGGATATGCAGATGATAGGGCAGAATTGCAGCCAGTGGATGGGTTGAAGTGTGTCTTTAAACTAAATAGTAGGGTCAACAGTTCAAAGGTTTGGAAAGGTGAGGATAAAATAAAACAGAGGGAGAATACAGCAGATGCTCTAGATTAAATAAAAAGACATCCAGTTTAGAAAGAAATAGGAATTTAACTTCTGGTATGATGGAGAAAAAATTGAAAACAGGTGATGAATAGATAACCTACGAGATGTCTTTTTAGAGCAGCTTGTGGTTGAGCCCACTAAGGAAAAGGTTATTCTGGATTGGGTGTTGAGTAATAAACCAGATTTGATCAAGGAGCTTAAGGTAAAGGAATCTAAACATTCACCTTGCTGTTTGAGAGGCAGAAGTTAAAATCAAATGTATCAGAAATACAGTGGAGTAAAGTGAACTACAGAGGCATGAGAGAGGAGCTGGCCAAAGTTGATTGGAAGGGGACACTAGCAGGGATGACAGCAGAACAGCAATAGCTAGGTTTTCTGGGAGCAATTCGGAAGGTGCAGGATAAGTACATCCCAAAGAAGAAGAAACATTCTAAAGGGAGAATGATGAGACCATGGCTAACAAGGGAAATCAAAGACAGCATAAAAGCAAAAGTGAGGGTATACAATAAAGCAAGAAATAGTGGGAAGTGAGAGGCTGGCTGGCTTTTTAAAACCAACAGAAGGCAATGGAAAAAACAATAAGGAGAGAAAAGATGCAATATGAAGGTACGCTAGCCAATAATATCAAATAATATAATATCAATAATATCAAATAATATCTTATTGAATTTTTTGAAGAGGGTAAAGCAGTGGATGTTCTCTCTATGGACTTCAGTAAAGCCTTTGACAAGGTTCCGCACTGAAGGTTAGTTAGGAAGGTTCAATCGTTAGGTATTAATATTGAAGTAGTAAAATAGATTCAATAGTGGCTGGATGGGAGATGCCAGAGGGTAGTGGTGGATAACTGTTTGTCAGGTTGGAGGCTGGTGACTAGTGGTGTGCCTCAGGGATCTGTACTGGGTCCAATGTTGTTTGTCATATACATTAATGATCTGGATGATGGGCTGGTAAATTGGATTAGTAAGTATGCAGATGATACTAAGGTAGGTGGCATTGTAGATAATGAAGTAGGTTTTCAAAGTTTGCAGAGAGATTTAGGCCAGTTAGAAGGGTGGGCTGAATGATGGCAGATGGAATTTAATGCTGTTAACTGTGAGGTGCTACATTTTGGCAGGAATAATCAAAATAGGACATATATGGTAAATGATAGGGCGTTGAAGAATGCAGTAGAACAGAGTGATCTAGGAATAATGGTGCATAGTTCCCTGAAGGTGGAATCTCATGTGGATAGGGTGGTGAAGAAAGCTTTTGGTATGTTGGCCTTTATAAATCAAAGCATTGAGTATAGGAGTTGGGATGTAATGTTAAAATTGTACAAGGCATTGGTAAGGCTGAATTTGGAGTATTGTGTACAGTTCTGGTCACCAAATTATAGGAAAGATTTGAACAAAATAGAGAGAGTACAGAGAAGATTTACTAGAATGTTACCTGGGTTTCAGTACCTAAGTTACAGGGAAAGATTGAACAAGTTAAGTCTTTATTCTTTGGAGCATAGAAGGTTGAGGGGGGACTTGATAGAGGTATTTAAAATTATGAGGGGGATAGATAGAGTTGATGTGGATAGGCTTTTTCCATTGAGAGTAGGGGAGATTCAAACAAGAGGACATGAGTTGAGAGTTAGGGGGCAAAAGCTTAAGGGTAACACGAGGGGGAATTTCTTTACTCAGAGAGTGGTAGCTGTGTGGAATGAGCTTCCGGTAGAAGTGGTAGAGGCAGGTTCGGTATTGTCATTTAAAGTAAAATTGGATAGGTATATGGACAGGAAAGGAATGGAGGGTTATGGGCTGAGTGCGGGCCAGTAGGACTAGGTGAGAGTAAGCGTTCGGCACAAACTAGAAGGGCCGAAATGGCCTGTTTCCATGCTGTAATTGTTATATGGCTATATGGTTATAAGATACTGGAAGGCTTCTCAGATATATGAAGAGTAAAAGAGAGGCGAGAGTGGATATCAGCTTGCTGGAAAATGAGACTGGAGAAGTAGCAATGGGGGACAAAGAAATGGCAGTAAGTATTTGTGGCTGCTTTCACTGTGGAAGACAACAACATGCAAGAAATTCAAGAGTATCTGAGGATGGAGGTGAGTATAATTGGCAAGTACATTAAGGCGAAGGTGCTTGGGAATCTGAAAGGTCTGAAAGTGGATACGTCACCTGGACCAAATAAACGGCCTCTGTCGTGGGCAAAGTACTGGAGAGTTTAACATCGGTAGCTGAGCGAAGGGCGCTGAGTAGGCTACGGTCAATTATGGATAACTCTGAACATCCTCTACATAGCACCATCCAGAGACAGAGAAGCAGTTTCAGCGACAGGTTACTATCGATGCAATGCTCCTCAGACAGGATGAAGAGGTCAATACTCCCCAATGCCATTAGGCTTTACAATTCTACCGCCAGGACTTAAGAACTTTTTAAAAGCTATTATTAATGCTTTTTGAGATAGTGATTTAGATGCATATCATATTTTTTACTGAGTTAAGTATTGTATGTAATTAGTTTTGCTACAACATGTGTATGGGACATTGGAAAAAAGTTGAATTTCCCCATGGGGATGAATAAAGTATCTATCTATCAATCCAGGATTCTGAAAGAGGTGGCTGAACAGATTGTGGAATCATGAGTAGTGATCTTTCAAGAATCACTAGAATCTGGAGTGGTTCTGGAGGATCACTGCCATGTACGTCTGCTGCCTTTCCTTTGTCCCATGGACCACTCTCCTCTCCTATCAGGTTCCTTCTTCTTCAGCCCTTTATCTGTTCCACATATCACCTCCCAGCTTCTCACTATATCACCCTCCCCATCCACCTAGGTTCACCTACCAATCACGAGTTTGTCCTCTTCCCCTCCCCCCACCTTTTTATCCTGGCTTCTTCTACCTTCCTTTCCAGTCCTGATCAAAGGTCTCAGCCTGAAATGCTGACTGTTTTTCCCTCTCCATAGGCCTGCTGAGTTCCTCCAGCATTTTACATGTGTTACTTTGGATTTCCAGCATCTGCAGAAGCTCTTGTGTTTATGAAAGCTATATTTTTATGCAATATGAACAAGTTTTGTCACAAGCTTAATGCTTACGCTTTTACAATTGTGTGCCACTCCGTGTACCAAGTATGAGTCAAGGTGAGAGTCTCAAATAGTTTATTCAAGGTGATTATATAATTACAAAAAATACAGCAATATGCTGCTGATATTACCTCCTTAAAAAATTATTATAGCATTTTGTGTCGGTTAACAATCATGCAACTTTGGGATATACAATATTATCACAGATACCCATATTATTTGTGTAACCAAGCAGAATTCTCATTCTTCTATTTTGTATCAATGTAAAGACCAGCAAAATATGATACTAGGAAAATATTTGGCAACCATGTCAAATAATGCCTTCTCTTTATGATTAAAATACTCCTTGAAAGCATCTATTTCTATTTCTGATACTGCCTTTCCCTTATAATGATCTGTTTCATAAGTAGTGAGATGATCAACATTTCTCAGTCCATTCCACAAAGTAGCTCTATATTGTCTATTCAATTCTGGGGATATAGTCACAATTATTTTGCTGTAAACTCTAATAAATAACATCTGAATTGCTGGAGGGTGTAATATAAACCATAGATACCGGCACAGTGCACGTGCTACTAGAAGCAATATACAATATGCTGGAGAAACTTAGCAAGCAGGTGATTGTTGCAGGTAATAGACAATAGATGACAACCATCAGCTCTTTCTCCACGCCTTCCCTGCATTTGTTTTATACCAGTAATTCTGTTCTTCTTTACAGTCCTCATGAAGGGTCAGTCCACAAGTGTTGCCTGACATGCTTGGTTTCCCCAGTGCACTGTGTGTTGCTTCAGATTCCAGCAATCTTGTGTATCCGCATACCACTCAGACCTCGTTATTCTGTAGCAAATAGAGTCAAAAAATACATCATTTGCTCCACTAAAGAAACTGATTGATTCAACTATCTGAATGCAGTTTTGCAGTCCCAATTTTAGTTTCTATTGGGAGTACTGTGGGCAAGCACTTGCCATTAGGTCACAAACAAGAGAAAATTTGCAGATGTTGGAAAGCCAAGCAACACACACAAAATGCTGGAGCAGGAGGAACTCAGCAGGCCAGGCAGCATCTATGGAAAAAGTACAGTCGATGTTTTGGGCAGGACCCTTCAGCAGGACTGGAGAAAGAAAGCTGAGGAGTAGATTTAAAAGGTGAGGGAGGTGAGAGAGAACCACCATGTGATAGGTGAGGGGGGAGGGGGAGGGATGAAGTAAAGAGCTGGGAAGTTGATTGGTGAAAGAGGGAGAAGGCCATCGAAGAAAGAAAAGGGGGAAGGAGCACCAGAGGGAGGCGAGGCAATGGGAATAGGAAGTGGAATTAAAATGGCTGGCCATTTTTTCTGGCAGATGGAGCATAGCCAGGAGAGAGATCAGTGGGGAGGGACTTCATTCCGATATGTCCATCCAGGGCCTCCTCCACTGTCATGATGAGGCCACACTTAGGTTGGAGGAACAGTATCTTATATTCTGTTTGGGTAACCTCCAACACAATGGCATGAACATCGATTTCTCAAACTTCCAGTAATGCCCCCCAGACACCCCCCCCCACCCTTTTCCATTTCCCATCCCCCTTTCCCTCTTTCATCTCATTTCCTTGCCCTCCCTCTGGTGCTCCTCCCCCCTTTTCCTTTCTTCGATAGCCTTTTGTCTCTCTCACCAATCAACTTCCCAGCTCTTTGTTTCATCCCTCCTCCTCCAAGTTTCACTTATCACCTGGTGGTTCTCCCTCCCCACACCTTTCAAATCTAATCTTTAGCTTTTCCTTTCTCTGCAGTCCTGCCGAAAGGTTTCAGCCTGGAACATCAACTGTACTTTTTTCCATAGATGCTGCCTGGCCTGCTGAGTTCCTCCAGCATTTTGTGTGTAACTTGCCATTATGCACCCACTTATTCAATCCATGGCTGACCGACACTGCAAATGTCAATATGAATGTTAGATATGGAAAATATTAAATAAATTTATAGTTAAACAAAATACTGGAGGAACTCAGCAGGCCAGGTAGCATCTATGGTAAAAGGTACAGACAAAGTTTCTGGCCAAGAACTTTCAGAAGTCCTATTTTAATTATAATTATTTTGCTCCTTCTCAGATTTCTGTTTGTTGACATTGGGTTTATTTGAAAGATCATAGGCATGCACTGAATTATTTGTATGTAACTAAGCCAGATTTTCCTTTACATTTCAGCAAAGATTAATTTACCCAAAAATAATTCAAATTCCAGCATTCTGGCTTGAGCTATTTTGCTTTGAGTCCAATTAAGATTTAATTTCACAATTGCACTAAGCAATTTTTAAATCTTATCATTTCCCTGTTTCAATTAATTATATCATTCATTCCCAACATTAGTAACCTCTTCATTTGTGTTCAGATTGTACTACAAATTATTATTCTTCATTTCTTTATATTTCACAAACCGTGTACTGCTTCCACACATTATTCGTCTCGGTATTATTTCTATAAAAAATATACTTCACATTTTGTTCCTCTCTCTGCATCTAAATAAGAAATATTGCCCCTTGTAGCAATTAATGGATTTTTAAAATTAATTTAGCTTCACTGACAATTAGAAGGGTCCATTTGAAGATGACAGTGGGGCTCCTTTTTAAACTGTGTCAACAGTTTTTAAACTGTGTCAACTGTGTCAAAGCTACTGGTTAGAAGTGTTTCACAATCCCACTAGCTGTGTTTTCCATGATTTTGATCCAGCATCGATGAGTAAATAGTAATATCAGCTGGTCAGAAAAATGTACGTCTTGGAAAGGAACTTGAGAGGTGATGGTTTTCTCAACAAATACTTTGTTTAGGTACTGTTTGAGATGTGTCATTGAAAACCTTTGATGTAAAAACACAGACAACTATTTTTATGTGATATGGCATGCAAACAAATGTTTTTAAATATTCCGGAAATAAATAAAAACACAAAATGCTGGCAGAACTCAGCAGGCCAGACAGCATCTGTGGGAGGAGGTAGTGACAATGTTTCGGAAGGGTTTCGGCCCGAAACAACATCACTACCTCCTCCCATAGATGCTGTCTGGCCTGCTGAGTTCTGCCAGCATTTTAAAAAAAAAAAATATTAATTCACTGAAACTTCTGGTCAAGTCAGTAAAACCTCATATTGAAAAATACAATGAATATCAAAGATGAAATTTATACTTGACTAACACCAAAGTAGGCAAGGATCATCATATACATGAAGCATATTTGGACTAAGCATAGTCATAATAAAGCTCAGACCAAATGGAGCCTGTGCATGTAACACAATAGATATCAAACAAGCTATCAAGCAAAATAACCATTATAGGACTAAAGTAGTGAAAAGTATATAATGGAGATCCAGAATGATCATTGTGTTCACTATTAAAGTTCAAAGTAAATGTTATTATTAAACTACATATACAGTATGTCACCATATACAACCCTGAGATTCTTTTTCATGTGGGCATTCTCAATAAATCTGTAGAATAACAACCATAACAGAATCAATAAAAGACCACCCAACCAGAATGCAAAAGACAACAAACTGTGCAAATACAAAAAGAGAAATAATGATAATAAATAAGCAATGAACATCAAGAACATGAGATTAAGAGTTCTTGAAAGTGGGTCCATAGGTTGTGGGAACATTTCAATAATGTGGCAAGTGAAGTTGAGTGAAGTTTGGTCCAAGAGCCTGATGCTTGTTCTTTCTTCCAGCCAATAAAATTGATGCACCATCAATAACTCTCGGAGACGTGAGGCAAGATATAGGCTTTTATTGGCTAGAAGAAAGAACAAACAGCAATTGACCACCACACTACATCCTGGAGACTGAGGCCGGGGCTGTGTCTCCAATTGCCTTTATACCGAGGTCCGTGGGAGGAGCCACAGTCAGTGGGAGGAGCCACAGGAGCAGTCAGTGGGGGGGGGGGGGGGGGGGGGGTGGCGTGTCCAGACAGGTATATGTAGTTCACCACAGGGTAATAGCTGTTCCAGAATCTGGTGATGTGAGTCCTGAGGCTCTCTTCCTTCTTCCTGATAGTTTAGGGTTAATAACAGTTCCAGAATCTGGTGGTGTGAGTCCTGAGGCTCTCTCCCTTCTCCCTATTAACACAACACAGTCAACATATTGCAGATACTGGAAATCCAAGTACAAAAGCAAAATGCTGGAAATGCTTAGCAGGTCAGGCAGCATAACTGAAAGACAAGATGTCAATGCTTTCGGTCATTAACACAATCATCAGAACTAGGGGAAGTTGGAGATCAGATTGGGAGCAGCAAATGAAAAGCAACCTGACTACCAGGCACCATGCTGAAGTAAAGGCAGCTCCACAGAATAGCTAAAGATGCAAAGGGGTGATCCACACTTTATCCCACAAACTTCTGTGACTTAGTGCTGCCTTACATCATGTTAACAAATTTCACAGAACATGCTAGTGCTAATAAACCTGATTCTGATTCTGATTCTGACTGTTGCCAGTACTATTAAAATATCATTGACCTTCTCACTCCACAGTTGCTGTCTCTCTGCACTTAGTTTTTACCTCTGTACTAACTTGTTCTCAGTAATCAGAAGAACAACTGCAGAGTTTGCCAGTGACTCTTTTTCAAAGCAGGATCACTGAAAACACCCTTGTTCACAATGGTCTGATCAATGATCACAATGGTTGGGGAATGCCAACGGAGTATCTGGTTGAAATCAGATGGTTGTAGTTGTAGACTTTCACAAAGGACTTGATTTTGGACCTCGGAAGCCTTTTTCTTACCCATCTTGGCAGTGTATAAGATGATGAGTGGCATTGATCGTGTGGATAGTCAGAGGCTTCTTCCCAGGGCTGAAATAGTTAGCATGAGAGGGCACAGTTTTAAGGTGCTTGGAAGTAGGTACAGAGGAGATATCGGGGTAAGTTTTTTACACAGAGAGTGGTGAGTGCGTGGAATGGGTTGTCGGCAATGGTGGTGGAGGTGGATATGATAGGGTCTTTCAAGAGACTCCTGGACAGATACATGGAGCTTAGAAAAATAGAGGGCTATGGGTAACCCTAGGTAATTTCTAAGGTAAAGACATGTTCGGTGCAACTTTGTGGGCCAAAGGGCCTGTATTGTGCTAATTGAGAAACTGACTCAAAACCAGAAAGTGGGCCACATTATGAAGAACATGAAGAAACTTACAGACTGTGTGATTTTACCATTGTAGTGCAAGCAGTGCAACTTGGCCAGAAGTATAAAGAGGCCATCCTGTCTCTGCAAAATGAATTAAAATGGGATCATGGAGATTAACAAGCCACAGTTACTGATGTAGAGTACTAACTTAAAACAGAAAAAGATGAGAGAAACAGTTTGTGTTTCAACTTTGAGATCCTTCATCAGAACTGAGAAAAAGAGAGAACAGTCTGACCAGATAACAGAGAAAATGAAGGTCAAGGGATGCACCAAAGGCAATTTCTTTGTTGGGGTGAAATAATGCAGGCTGGAATATACACTCAGAGGCCATTTTATTAGATATTTCCTTCACCTAATAAAGTGGCCACTTTATATGGTTGTGGTCTTCTGCTGCAGGAGCCCATCCATTTCAAGGTCTAACATGTGTGTTCTGAGATGCTCTTCTGCACACTGCTGTTGTAATGTGTGGTTATTTGAATTACTGTTGCCTTCCTGTCAGCTTGAACCAGTTCGGCTATTCTCCTCTGACCTCTCTTATTAACAAGGTGTTTTTACCCACAGTACTGCCACTCATTGGATTTTTTTGTCTTTCACAACATTCTCTGTAAACTCTGGAGACTGTTGTGTGTGAAAATTGCAGGAGATCAGCAATTTCTGAGATACTCAAAGCACCCCATCTGGCACCAACGATAATTCCATGGTCAAAGTCACTTAGATCATATTTCAACTCCATTCTGATGTTTGGTCTGAACAACAAATAAACTTCTTGACCATGTCTGCATGTGTTTATGCATTGAGTTGCTGCCACATGATTGTTTGATCAGACATTTGCATTAACAAGCAGGTGTACAGGTGTCAAGTCAAGTTAAGTTTATTGTCATTTCGACCATAAACTGCTGGTACACTACACAGTAAAAACAAAACAACGTTCCTCCAGGACCCTGGTGCTACATGAAACAACAGAAATCTACACTAGACTATGTGAGACAGCACAAGGCTACATTAGACTACGTAAAACAACATAAAACTGCACAAAAGAGTGCAGGGCAGTACAATAATTAATAAACAAGACAATAAGCACAGTAGAGGACAAATTTCAATATAATAATAAATGATGTCGATGTCAGTCTAGACTCTGGATATTGAGGAGTCTGATGGCTTGGGGGAAGAAACTGTTGCACAGTCTGGTCGTGAGAGCCTGAATGCTTTGGTACCTTTTGCCAGATGGCAAGAGGGTGAAGAGTTTTTGTGAGGGGTGCGTGGGGTCCTTCACAATACTGTTAGCTTTGCGGGTGCAGTGTGTGGTGTAAATGTCTGTAATAGCGGGAAGAGAGACCCCGATGATCTTCTCAGCTGACCTCACTATCTGCTGCAGAGTCTTGTGATCCGAGATGGTGCAATTCCCGAACCAGGCAGTGATGCAGCTGCTCAGGATGCTCTCGATACATCCTCTGTAGAAAGTGGTGAGGATGGGGGGTGGGAGATGGACTTTTCTCAGCCTTCGCAGAAAGTAGAGACACTGCTGGGCTTTCTAGGCTATGGAGCTGGTGTTGAGGGACCTGGTGAGATTCTCCGCCAGGCGAACACCAAGAAATTTGGTGTTCTTAACGAGCTCAATGGAGGAGCCATCAATGTTCAGTGAAGAGTGGTCGCTCCGTGCCCTCCTGAAGTCCACAACCATCTCTTTTGTGGCTAATAAAGTAGCCAATGAGTGTACAAATATAAGAAATAGAAAGAAGTCAGACAGAAATGACTAGTCATAATACAAACAGAAAGGAAGAGATTTAACTAAAGTATGAGAACTGAATATTGAGTTCTACAGGCTGCAAGATGCCCTGAGAAAAGAGGAGCTGATGTGATGATGTCATGTTATCTCTGATACATATTTCTTCTTCCATTACTGTGGGATAATGAACAGACCCCTTGATTTCATCTCATCTGTTTTCTGTACCTCTGCTCTCACATTTTCTCCTCCCAATAAAGAGCAAGAACAGAAATCCCCTGGTCCACACTTACAATCCCACCAACTTCCACATTCCACTTCATGTTTCATCAGTAGACAAGACTGTACAACCTCACCTAAACTTTCCAACATTAACAGCACATTATACCCATTGTCTTCCCTCATGTTCTCTTCTACCTACATTGACTTATTTTCTCTTTTTCCACTAAGCTGGAAGAACTATGGAAGAAATGGACCATCAATGTTTTGGGTCAAGAACTTTATCACCTAATCACCTCTGGGAGACACTGAATAGCATCATTAGAGAAACTGAAGTGACACCCAAAAAAGATTGATGAAGTAGTAGATAGCTAAAGAGGGGCATAGATCAGTTGGAAATGCTCAGAGCAGTAATGGATGGAATTTAATCCAGATTGGTGTGAGGTTAATACTTCTTGATATGACAATACTAACAGGACATACAGTATATAGTCAATGGCAGGGAGCTCAGGAATATAGATGCAAAGAAAGACCTTGGGTGCATCGATATTCAGCTCCCTGAAAATAGTAACACAGGTGAATAGGATTCTGAGGAAGGCATTTGGGATGCTTGACCTCATAGGCCAAATCACTGAATACAAGAGTTGGGATGTCATGTTGTAACTGCACAAACAGCAAGTACTTGGTACTATTGGAAAAAAATGTGGAATTGATTCACCAGGATATTACCTATATTGGAGGGCTTTCATTACAGAGAGAGGTGAGATAGGCTGGTTTTATATTAACTATAACATTGAAGGCTGTCGGATGTTTATAAAATATGAGGGCTTCGACAAGATAGTGTCTTTTCCCTGAGGCAAGGAAGTCTAGAACTAGACAAAGTAAGTTTAAGATAAGAGGAGAGATGGGGATAAAGGAAATCTGATGGCCAGTTATTGGCACACAGTGTATGGTGGGTATGTGCTATAAGCAAGCTGAGGAAGTGGTAGACGTGGTTACAATTACATTGCTTAAAAAAGTATTTGGACAATTATTTGGATAGAAGATTGGCCTGGTGTAAGCAAATGGAACTAGGGTAAATGGGCATCACAGTGGGCAGGGTGGGCTAGGCTGAAGGGAGCATTTCTGCTGTTACAGACTTTAATAAAGGGTGCCACCAAACAAAAGCCTCTATGTCCCCAGAAAGCTAAAGAAATTTTGCATGACCTTGACGACCCTTACCAATTTTTATCCATGCACCATAGAGATCATTCTGTCTGAATGCTTCAGAGCTTAGTCTTTCACCGGCAGGAGTTGTGTACATGGCTCAGTAAAGCGTAGAAACCAGCCTCCCCTGTGGACTCCGTCACGATTCGCATCGCCTCAGTAATGCAACCAGCGTAATCAAAGACCCCACCCATCTCGGACATTATCTAGTCTTCCCTCTTCAATCCGAAAAAAGATCTAGTACAAAGATACAAAAACCCCGAAGCATGTACCACCAGGCTAATTGACAACTTCTACCTAGTTGTTGTAAGATTATTAAACCGTTCCCGAGTATAATAAGATGACTTACAATCTACCTCGTTGGACCTTGCACCTTAATGTTCACCTACACTGCACTTTCTCTGTAGCTGTTCCACTTTATTGTGTTGTTAATTTTTTTTAACCTTGTTCTTCCTCAATGTTCTGTGTAATGATACTATACTGTGGACAGTCCACAAGATAAGCTTTTCACTGCATCTACGTACATGTGACAATAACAAACCAGTTCAATTCTCGGATTAGGTGAGATATGGAGGGTGCAGGGACAGGCGATCCTACTGGCCTGGTTCTGTTGTATATTGTTAACTGCAAATTATTCAATCCATACCGTTTATCACCGACAATGGAATGGTCAGAAATCGGTATCCCAGGGAGATGCTGAGCTGGTGTTGGCAGGTGGAACGTTTATAACAGAGATTGGGTTGGTAATCCCAGTTTGATGTTTGTACGCGGGCTGGGTTGTGCTCTTCGCGTGATAATTCTTTAACGCTGGACTCTTGCTTTTCCGCAACATGCCAAAACTAAACATGAGAGCAAATCCGCCAATAATGATTAGGCCTCCTCCAATGAATCCCAGGACCGCGGCGTATCCGACCGTCAGCCTCTTGCCACCAACAGTGTTGGGGATTTGATTGAGTTGATCCGTATACCAGGAGACCGGGATCAGGATCAGGATACCGCCGGCCACTAGGATGAGCCCTGCCACTCCGACGATGGCTGGTCGGGGCGACTCCGTCCAGCAGCGCACTCCAAAGGACGCCACCAGGATGCCACCCGCCGACACCACCAGAGAGGCAATGGTCAGTCCTTTGGCGA
The DNA here is from genome assembly GCF_048418815.1 of Hemitrygon akajei. Taxonomy (NCBI): domain Eukaryota; kingdom Metazoa; phylum Chordata; class Chondrichthyes; order Myliobatiformes; family Dasyatidae; genus Hemitrygon; species Hemitrygon akajei. The sequence continues at coordinate 72,018,030 of NC_133125.1, forward strand.
TCCTGACGATTTGATCGGCAAAGTAGACATCGTCCTGTAGGTCGCAGGACAGCGATCGCACCGACGCCACGGCCCTGCAGATCTCCCAGAGCCCCTGATGGTGTACCTCGTCCACAGTAGCTCCGGAAGGGATTTCGGCGACGTCTCTCCAGGCGGGAGCCACGGTGCAGGTGAGAATCAACACAAACCCGGCGGGGGCTAAAACCAAGCCCAAGATCATCACCAGCGGGGTCCGCATCGTTGACGCTTTCCGACCTCGGCTCGACTGGTTCCTTCACTCTCGCAAGCAGAGCACGGGTTCTGTAAAAAAACAGCCACCTCTTTTGTACAGGGCGACCGAATCTCTCGGTTTACAAGAAACCAGAAAGACAGGTTTTGCTCCCATTGTACATGCCAACATGAGTGAGTTTCTTTCAACTACTTTAACTCCGCCCCCTTCTCTTACACACGCACGCAATGGCCGTGGAATCCAGTTTCTGTTACAGTTTTGGTATTTGCTTGAGGTAAGGGAGGAGAAATGGAAAGGGTTATGAGTTAAAGTACACTGCAATCGGTATGCACACCTCAGCGTTTCCGCAACACCTAGGTTTCCGTGGCCTGATGGCATGTACTCTGGGCATTTTCCTCCTCCCTGGCGGAATGTATAGCGCCAGGACCTCTAGGTTAGCACCTACCGTGTATATTTTTAGAATCTGGTACAATCTGTAACCAGCAACTATTTTGGAGCTGTCTCTTCAGGCATTTGTACACTTTAAAGATCCTCAAGTGGCCTGACAGATGGGTGTCCCAATCCCAGGGCTAGGTCATCCCTTGACAGCCACCACTTGAGCCAGGAAAGGCGCGTCATGTTTCAGAGCCCCTTCCTTTCTGGATTGGGGCTATTCTGAAATGCTGGATTTCACAGTATCTATTCCCCTGGGATCCCTCTCACTTAGGGTGCCCATGGCTGTTGCAGAATGGCTTTGTTATATGACATGTCAGAATCTGCAACTTTTGATCTCGAAAAGGTTCCCCCAAGTACTCCGACCTCACTGAGGTTTTCAGCAAACTATTGGCCCATCAGCACTGTTTGTACCAGGGACCTGTCCACCACTAGGAAGACTTTTTTTCCCCTATGAGGACCCGAGAGGTTGACCATGGGCAAGTATATTCAGGAGGCGTCCACCTCAGTGTTAATCAGACTCTCCACTTCTATGGGACAGGAACAGGGTTCTTCCTTGAAATTCACAAAGGTTTGTCAAAGATCGCCTGAGACCTTGCATGGATGATAGGAGTTTAAATAAAATAACAGAAGTCGCCGTCCACTTGGTGTAACTATTTTTACAAAACTGGACATGAGGAATGCTCATAATTTAATATTGTGTTGGTGAAGAAGAGAAGTGGAGGCCTTTAATACCCCAAAAGGTCATTATGAATAGTGATGCCCTTTGAGCTGGTCAATCTCCAGCTGTGCTTCAGATATTTAATCAGAATTAGGTTTGTTATCACCAGCATTTGCTGTGAAATTTAACTTAGCAGAAGCAGTACAATGCAATACATAATATAGAAAATAAGTAAATCAATTACATTATGTATCTTAAATAGTTAAATTTAAAGTAGTGCATAAACAGAAATGTATATGCAGATTTCTGTAGCTGCTTTCCATATAACCATATAACAATTACAGCACGGAAACAGGCCATCTCAGCCCTTCTAGTCCTTGCCGAATGCTTACTCGCACCTAATCCCACTGACCCGCACTCAGCCCATAACCCTCCATTCCTTTCCTGTCCATATACCTATCCAATTTTGCTTTAAATGACAATACTGAACCTGCCTCTACCACTTCTACTGGAAGCTCATTCCACACAGCTACCACTCTCTGAGTAAAGAAATTCCCCCTCATGTTACCCTTAAACTTTTGCCGGCTAACTCTCAAATTATGTCCTCTTGTTTGAATTTCCCCTACTCTCAATGGAAAAAGACTATCCACGTCAACTCTATCTACCCCCCTCATAATTTTAAATACCTCTATCAAGTCCCCCCTCAACCTTATATGCTCCAAAGAATAAAGACCTAACTTGTTCAACCTTTCCCTGTAACTTGGGTGCTGAAACCCAGGTAACATTCTAGTAAATCTTCTCTGTACTCTCTCTATTTTGTTGACATCTTTCCTATAATTCGATGACCAGAACTGTACACAATACTCCAAATTCAATCGTGTTCAGTAGATCCTCTTCTTCTCTTTCCCTCCCCCCCGTACCAGACAGTGGTGCAGCTTGTCAGAATGCTCTCCACAGTACACCTATAGAAGTTTTCAAGTGTTATAGGTGACAAACCAAAATCTCCCCAAATGAAATGTAGCCACTGCTTTGCCTTCTTTGTAGCTGCATTGATATGTTGGGATCAGGTTAGATCCTTAAAAATCTGGACACCCAGGAACTTGAAATTGCTCACTCTCTCCACTTCTGATCCCTTTGAGGATCTGTTCATGTTCCCTTGTCTTATTGTTCCTGATTGGTAATCAACTCTTGGGTCTTATTTTGCCTTTGTCAAATGCAGGTTATGCCTTACAAGCCTGACTGAATTTTTTGAGGATGTGTCTAAACACATTGATGAAGGTGGAGCCGTAGATGTAGTGTATATGGATTTTAGCAAGACATTTGATAAGGTATCCCATGCAAGGCTTATTGAGAAAGGGGACATTTCTTTGTGGATCCAGAACTGGCTTGCCCACAGAAGGCAAAGAGTGGTTGTAGATGGGTCATATTCTCCATGGAGGTCAGTCACTAGTGGAGTGCCTCAGGGACAAGTGCTACACCTGCCCTTATACTTCCTCCCTCACAACCATTCAGGGCCCCAGACAGTCCTTCCAGGTGAGGCGAAACTTCACCTGTGAGTCAGCTGGTGTGGTATATTGCGTCCGGTGCTCCTGGTGTGGCCTTTTACATATTGGTGAGACCCGACACAGACTGGGAGACCATTTTGCTGAACACCTACGCTCTGTCCACCAGAGAAAGCAGGATCTCCCAGTGGCCACACATTTTAATTCCACGTCCCATTCCCATTCTGATAGGTCTATCCATGGCCTCCTCTACTGTCAAAATGAATCCAAACTCAGGTTGGAGGAACAACACCTTATATACCAGCTGGGTAGCCTCCAACCTGATGGCATGAACATTGACTTCTCTAACTTCCGTTAATGCCCCTCCTCCCCTTCTTACCCCATCCCTGACATATTTAGTTGTTTGCCTGTTCTCCATCTCCCTCTGGTGCTTCCCCTCCTCCCCCTTTCTTTTTCCCGAAGCCTCCCGTCCCATGATCCTTTCCCTTCTGCAGCTCTGTATCACTTTCACCAATCACCTTTCCAGCTCTTAGCTTCATCCCACCCCCTCCAGTCTTCTCCTATCATTTTGCATTTCCCCCTCCCCCCACTACTTTCAAATCTCTTACTATCTTTCCTTTCAGTTAGTCCTGACGAAGGGTCTCGGCCCGAAACGTCGATAGTGCTTCTCCTTATAGATGCTACCTGGCCTGCTGCGTTCCACCAGCATTTTGTGTGTGTGGTTTGAAACTGAACTTTTTGGCCATCAGACTAAACGCAATGCATGTCATCAAAAACACACCATCTCTACTGTGAAGCATGTTGGTGGCTGTATCATGCTGTGGGGATGCTTCACTGTATCATGCTGTGGGGATGCTTCACTGCAGCAGATCCTGGAAGGTTTATGAAGATAGGGGGTAAAATTAATGTATCAATATACAGGGAAACCCTGGAGGAAAACCTGATGCAGTCTGCAAGAGAACTGCAACTTGGGAGAAGATCTGGTTTCCAGCAAGACCATGGTCCCAAGCATAAAGCTACAACTACAAGGGAATGTCTTACAAAGTTAATGTCCTGGAGCAGCTGAGTCAGAGTTCAGACTTCAATCCAGTTGGGAATTTGGGGTTGGACTTGACTGTTCACACACAATCCCCATGCAATCTGACAGAGTTTGAGCAGTTTTGTGAAGAAGAATGTGGAAAAAATGTAGTGTCCAGGTGTGCAAAGCTGATAGACCTTTCCACACAAACTGAAGATTGTAATTGCCAAAGTTGCATTCCACTGAATACTGACTTGAAAGGGGTGAATACTTGCGCAATCAATTATTCTGTGTTTTATATTTGTAATTAATTTAGATCATTTTGTAGAGATCTGTTTTCACATTGACATGGAAGTTTTTTTTTGTTGATCAAATTGTACAAGGCATTGGTAAGGCCAAATTTGGAATATTGTGTACAGTTCTGGTCACCGAATTATAGGAAAGATATCAATAAATTAGAGAGAGTGCAGAGACGATTTACTAGGATGTTACCAGGGTTTCAGCACTTAAGTTACAGAGAAAGGTTGAACAAGTTAGGTCTCTATTCATTGGAGCGTAGAAGGTTGAGGGGGGATTTGATCGAGGTATTTAAAATGTTGAGAGGGATAGATAGAGTTGACGTGAATAGGCTGTTTCCATTGAGAGTAGGGGAGATTCAAACGAGAGGACATGATTTGAGAGTTAGGGGGCAAAAGTTTAAGGGAAACACGAGGGGGTATTTCTTTACTCAGAGAGTGATAGCTGTGTGGAATGAGCTTCCTGTAGAAGTAGTAGAGGCCAGATCAGTTGTGTCATTTAAGGTAAAATTGGATAGGTATATGGATAGGAAAGGAGTGGAGGGTTATGGGCTGAGTGCGGGTAGGTGGGACTAGGTGAGATTAAGAGTTCGGCACGGACTAGGAGGGCCGGAATGGCCTGTTTCCGTGCTGTGATTGTTATATGGTTATATGGTTATATATGTTATATGGTTATATGATCAGTGTCCATAAAAGCCAAATTAAATCCACTTTGATTCAATGTGGTAAAACAATGAAACATGAAACTTCCAAGGGGGTGGATACTTTTTATAGGCACTGTACTTCTATCAAATCTCCCCTCAATCTTTTACATTCCAAGGAATAAAGTCTTAATCTATTCACTCTTACCTTGTAGCTCAGGTCCTCCAGTCCCAGTAACATTCTTGTAAAATTTCTCAGGGTCCAGGGGAACTTTGTCAGCTCTGGGGATTTATCCACCCTAATTTGCCTCAGGACAGCAAACACCTTCTCCTCCAATCTGTATAGGGTCCATGACCTCGCTGCTGCTCTCCCTCACTTCTATAGACTATGTCTGTCTGCTGAATAAATACAGATGCAAAATACCAATTTAATATCTCCCCAAACTCTTGGCTCCATGCATAGGTTACCATACTGATCACCTCAAGGAAGATCTGCTCTATCTGTGCAGCCTTCCTGGTTCCCATCCCCCTACACCTGTAGTTGAAACTCTCCCCTCCCTCTGAAGCAAGAATATTAGTTCCCCTCCAGTTCAGGTACAAGCTGTCGTGTCTGTATAGGTCCCACCTTTGCTGAAAGGAAACCCAGTGATCCAAAAAGATGAAACTCTCCCTCTTGCCCATCTCCTTAGCTACAAATCAAATTGTATTATGCTCCTATTTCTGGCTTCACTGTTTGAAAGATGAAATGGAACATTTCTGACCAGATTGACATTAATGGTTTTTTAATTGAAAAATATGGAAAGGTAGATATAAAATAATATACAAAGCAATAACGTGGCTTTTCAGCTGCATTATAATAAATGAAAATGATAACTTGTTCAATAATGAAAAAGTATTTAAAAGCACTTTCATGGTGACATACTATCATAAACTATTCTGCTGTTTATAAGAATCTTTATGTTTTGAAGTTTATTGAATATTTTAATTCAGAAAAACACAGCTCATAAGCTTCTAACGACAGGTGATAGCACAGTGTTCACATAATCCATTTTAACAATTCCAATCAAAGGATAAATTTTATTATTTCTCTATAGCTTGAGAACATGTACATGCAGTCTCCCTGCAAAGTATACGGAAACAGCAAATAAATTTAGGGGTGTGATTTAACCTTGCATCTTTCCAATCCAGAGCCAAGTGTGCAGTCAAGTCAAGTCAAGTCAAGTCAAATTTTATTGTCATTTCGACCATAACTGCTGGTACAGTGCATAGTAAAAATGAGACAACGTTTTTCAGGACCATGGTGTTACATGACACAGTACAAAAAGCTAGACTGAACTATGTAATAAAAAAACAACACAGAGAAAGCTACACTAGACTACAGACCTACACAGGACTGCATAAAGTGCACAAAAACAGTGCAGGCATTACAATAAATAATAAACAGTCAATGGTGGGTCAAAGTATATGGAAACAGCAAATAAGTTTAGAGGTGTGATTTAACCTTGCATCTTTCCAACCCAGAGCCAAGTGTGCAGTCAAGTGGTTAGATATGACAGCTGGAGCCGTACCAGAGTTTGGAGTTCAATTCTGGTGTCATTCCATAAGGAATCTTTGTTGCGTCCTCACCATGAATGCGTGGTGCTCTGCTTTCCTCCAACAGTCCAAAGACATACTGATCTGGTTAATTAGTCATTGTAAATTGTCGCATGATTAGGTTAGGGTTGTGGGGTGACTGGGGTGGCATGGCTGGAAGGGACAGAAAGGTCCACTGCATGTTGTGTGGCCATGTGAATGAAAAAAGATAAAAAGACAAAGAGAACCCTTCACAAAAGACAGCTATTACACTGAGATCATAAGAACTGGAGAAATAGAAACAGCAGTAGGCCACTAAGCCTGCCTGATATTAAAATTAGAGCTGTTCTCTTAACTTAATCCTACTTTCAGTATTAATCCTGTATAATTTGATTCCCTTAATATCCGAGAATACACTGGCATCTTTCTTAAGTACACTGAGTTCACAGCTGTCTTGGGTAGAGAATTCCAAAGATCCATTCTATGAGTGAAGAAATTTATTCTCCTCTCAAAGTTCACAGTAAATTTATTTTCAATGTCACCAGATAGACTCTTTGCAGGCATTCATGGCAAATAGAAGGAAACATAATAGAATCAGTGAAAAACTGCACACAACAGAGATGGGCAAACAGCCAATGTGTAAAAGACAACAAACCATGCAAATACAAAATAAAAATAATAAATAAATAAGCAATAATATTGAGAACATGAGTTGTAGAGTCCGTGAAAGTGAGTCCTTAGGTTGTGCAATCAATTCAGTGTTGGGGTGATTGAAGTTATGCACTCTGGTTCAAGAGCCTGATGGTTGAGGGATAATAATGGTTCCTGAACCTTGTGGTGTGGGACTTGGGGCTCCTGTACCTCCTTCCTGATGGCAGCAGTGAGAAGGATGGTGTGAGTCCTTGCTGATGGATGCTGCTTTCCTGCGACACCACTCCTTGTGAATGTGCTGAATGCTGGGGAGGGCTTTACCTGCAGTGGACTGGGCCATAACCACTACTTTTTGCAGTTTTTCTATTCAAAGGCTTTGGTGTTTCCATACCAGACTGTAGTGCAATCAGCTCGTGTACTCTCCACTGTGCCTTCTTTGTAATGGTAGTTTCCTGCTGGAGCCAGGACAGATCTTCTGAAACGATAACATTGAGGAATTTAAACTTGCTCACTCTCTGCACCTCTCTCACACTCTCATCACGGGTAAAGTCCTCCCCACCGTTGAGCACATCTACACAAATTGTTATCATAGGAAAGCAGCATCAGGGATCCCCCACCACCCAGGACATGCTCTCTTTCTGCTGCTGCCAACAATGAAATTGTGCCTCGAGTTTCACTTTAATGTGGTTGACATTTAACTGATCTCTGGAATGGTCAAACCAGTTTCACCAGATTATTAGGCAACAGTAGTTGATGTACCCACATTCCAAAAATTACGTTTCAGTAAATCTGGAGGATTGTCATCTGCTTTTGCAAACAGAGACTGATTAATGGTGAAAGCTATTTAATTCCACCTATTCCACCAAGAATGGATTCTCAACAGAAAAAATCCCATGTTGAGTTTGCCGGTTTTTCTTCCCCTCAATTGATGGTTTTCAATTTTTTTTTCAAATCAAGTTTAAGTTTCATTATCATTCAACCACGTATAGATACAGCTGATGGAGACGCACTCCTCAGTCCATTTCAGTATTGGTATCAGTTTGTTATTGTCACATGTACCAAGATACAGTGAAATGCTTGTCATGCCTACTGTTCAGACACACAGGCACACAGACACATACAGGCACAATTGAGGTAGAAGAAGGTAAAATGCTACAGAGACTGCAGGTAAACAATAAAATACAAGATTGTAACATGGTAGATTGTGAGACCAAAGGTCTATGTCATCGTTATGTTATCATATGTTATATGTTATCAGATAACAGTGGGGTAGAAGCTATCTTTGAGACCTAAATGGTGCCACATACGGTGGCCGTGTTGTGAGCTCCATTCCAAATGTACAGTATGCTACTAATTTCTACAACTTTCTTAGCATTTTCTGTCCAAGTAGCTGATAGTCACGTCAGATATGATAGACTGACCCTCTGAACATCAAAGACGGCATTTACCCACTGTGTCACCTTTCCTACACTGGGAACTCCTGCTTGCACGATCCATGGGAAACTCCTCTCTTACACCGCCACTACATTGGAAGAAGAGCTGGAGGCGAGGGACAAGGGCCAGCGTCCTGGCGAGGCTGAGACGGCGTGCAAATCAGCCGCCGCTTCCTAGCATACTCCTGGCTAACATTCAGTCCCTGGATAACAAGCTTTATGAACTGAGAGCCAGACTCTCCTATCAGCGAGAAACAAAGGAATTTAATGTTTTGTGCTTTGTGGAGACCTGGCTGATGAAGGAGATACTGGATCATGCCATCGAGGCCTCCGGGTTCTCCCTGTTCCGGTCGGACAGGTCAAAACACCTCACTGGGAAGAGTAAAGGAAGTGGGGTATGCTTCATGGTCAACAATGCTTGGTGCGACCCCCAGAACGTGCATGCACTCAAATCCTTTTGTTCCCCAGACCTGGAATACCTGGTGCTGTTGTGCAGACCCTACTGGCTGCCTTGGGAGTTCACAGCTGTTATCATCACAGCGGTTTACATTCCACTGCAGGCTGATACTGACCTGGCTCTCAAGGAACTGTACGAGACCATTAACACCCAGAGGCTGTCTTCATCGTCGCTGGTGACTTTAATCGAACGTTGCTGATGAAAGTCTCTCCGGAGTTTTGTCAGCACATCCAAGTGAGCAGTCATGGAGATCAGTTGGCCACTGCTACACTCCCTTCTGCAATGCTTACAAAACTCTCCTTGGCCCAGCTTTTGTAAAATCAGATCACTCTTCGATCCTGCTTCTGCCGACTTACAAGCAGAAGCTGAAACAAGAGGTGGCCATAGTTAAAACTGTCCACTGTTTGTCCGATCAATTGGCCTCCATGTTGCAGGACTGCCTCGATGACGTCAACTGGAATGTCTTCTATGATGAGGATGTCTCAAAATTCACTGATGGAGTCACGTGCTTCATCTTGAAGTACTTCAATAATGTTGTTGCCCAGAAGTCGGTCAGGGTCTTCCTGAACCAGAAACCTGGGTCAGTAATCCCGTGCGAGCAGCACTTACAGTGCAACATCGAGCTTACATCGCTGGCGATCAACTAGAGCTCAAGAAAAGCAGCTATGATCTGCGCAAAGCTATCAAGGCTGTGAAACATCAATACAGGGACAAGATTGAGTGAATATTCACAACGAATAGCACACGTGACTTGTGGCAAGGGCTGCATACCATTGCAGACTTCAAAGCCAAATGTTGTGGTGCTGCCAACATCGCGGCCTCTCTCCCAGATGAGCTCAATCGCTTTTATGCTCAGCTCGATGTCGCTAACTCTGAGCCTCTGAGGAAAGCTGCCACTACAACCTGCAACCTGGTCATCTCTGAGGCTGAGGTACGCAGATGTTTCCAACGAGTGGACAGTCGCCAGGCTGCAGGACCAGACAGTATCTCAGGGTGAGTACTTAGGATATGCACAGCACAACTGGTAGATGTGGTTACAGACTTTTTTAATCTCTCCTTCTCCCAGTGTAGAGTGCCCCCCGCTTCAAATTATCCACCATTGTCCCTGTACCAAAAAAGACCAAGGTAACATGCCTGAATGACTGGCATCCAGTCACACTCACCTCAATAATAAGCAAATGCTTTGACAGGCTGGTCAAGGACTACATCTGCAGCATGCTACCACCCAAACTGGACCCCCTACAACTCGCCTACCGACACAAACGATCGACAGATGACGCAATAGCCGCAGCTCTACATACCATCCTTACACATCTGGAGAAGAGAAATGCTTATGTGAGAATGCTGTTCTTGGACTACAGTTCAGCATTCAACAGCATAATTCCCTCCAGGCTGGACAAGAAGCTCAGAGACCTCAGCCTTCACCCTGCCTTGTGCAGCTGGATCCTGGACTTCCTGTCAGATCGCTGGCAGGTGGTAAGAGTGGGCTCCGTCACCTCTGTCCCTCTGACTCTCAACACAGGAGCTCCTCAGGGCTGGGTACTGAGTTCCCTCCTTTACTCTCTGTATACCTGTGACTGTGTTGCCACCCACAGCTCTAACCTGCTAATTAAATTTGCTGATAACTCTGCTAAATAAATTTGCCTACAGAGAAGAAGTCATCTCTCTGACAGAGTGGTGTCAAGAAAACAACCTCTCCCTTAATGTTGCAAAAACAAAGAAGCTAGTTGTAGATTACAGGAGGAATGGGGACAGGCTAACCCCTATTGACATCAATGGATCTGGGGTGAGAGGGTAAACAGCTTCAAGTTCCTTGGCATCCATATCACTGAGGACCTCACGTGGTCTGTACACACCAGAGGTGTGGTGAAAAAGGCACAACAGGTGAGGAAGTTTGGTATGGGCCCCTAAATCCTAAGAACTTTCTACAGGGGCACAATTGAGAGCATCCTGACTGGCTGTATCACTGCCTGATATGGGAACTGGACCTCTCTTAATCGCAGGATTCTGCAGAGAGTGGTGCGGATAGCCCAGCTCATCTGTAGTTGTGAACTTCCCATGATTCAGGGCATTTACAAGGACAGGTGTGTAAAAAGGGCCCAAAGGATCATTGGGGACCCAAACCATCCCAACCACAATCTATTCCAGCTGCTACCATCCGGGAAGCGGTACTGCAGCATAAAAGTCGAGACCAACAGGCTCTGGGACAGCTTCTTCCACCAGGCATCAGACTGATGAACTCACACTGATTTGAATGTCCTCTATAATACATTGACTGTTCTAATAATTATTAATTAATATGATTGCACATTGCACATTTAGATGGAGTCGTAATGTAAAGATTTTTACTCCTCATGTAAGAAATAAAAGTCAATTCAATACATGCTTTCCAGCTTTTGTGTCTTCTGCCCAATGGAAGAGGGGAGGGGAGAAGAGTGAATATTTGGGGTGAGTGTAGTCTTGATTATGCTGACTGCTTTACTGTAACAGTGGGGAGTATAGAGGGGGTCCATAGAGGGGAGGGTGGCTTGCATGATTACTGAGGTGTGTCATTAAATCTCTGAAGTTTCCTGTTCTATACAATGTATAGAGCAGTACAGCTCAGTAAAGGACTTTCAACCCTCAGTGTTGTGTCTAACCCTTCTCGCTTTGACATATCCATCCTTTTTCTTTCATCCATAAGACATAGGAGCAGAATTAGGCCATTCAGCCCATCAAGTTTGCCCCGCCATTCCATCATGGCTGATTCCAGATCCCACTCAACTCCATACGCCTGCGTTGCCATATCCTTTGATGCCCTGACCGATCAGGAAACTATCAACTTCTGCCTTAAATATACCCATGGACTTGGCCTCCACCATAGTCATTCCACACCACACTGCAGAGCATTCCACAGATTTACTACTCTCTGGCTAAAAAAAAAATCCTACTTGCCTCCATTCTAAAAGGTCAGCCCTCAATTTTGAGGCTGTGCCCTCTAGTTCTGGATACAGCCACCATAGGAACCACCCACCTTATTTAGTCCTTTCAACATTTGGTAGGTTTCAATGAGATCTCCTCGCATTCTTCTAAATTCCAGTGAGTACAGGCTCAAAGCTGCCAAATGCTCCTCATATGATAACCCCATAAGGGTCTTATTCGTTCCAAGAATCATCCTCATGAACCTCCTCTGGACTCTCTCCAATGACAACACATCCTTTCTGAGATATGGGGTTCAAAACTGTTGACAATGCTCCAAATGCGGCCTAACTAGTGTCTTATAAAGCCTCAGCATTATCTCCTTGCTTTTATATTCTATTCCCCTTGAAATAAATACCAACATTGCACTTGCCCTCTTCACCACAGACTCAACTTGTAAATTAACCTGGGAGTCTTGCACAAGGACTCCTAAGTCTCTCTGCACCTCTGATGTTTGAACTTTCTCCCCATTTAGATGATAGTTTGCACTATTGTTCCTTCTACCAGAATGCATTATCATACATTTCCTAACACTGTATTCCATTTGCCACTTTTCTGTCTTTTCTTCCAATTTGTCTAAGTTCTGCTGTAATCCATTGGTTCCTCAGCACTACCTACCCCTCCACCTGTCTTTGTGTCATCCATAAACTTTGCCACAAAGCCATCAATTCCATTATCTAAATCTTTGACAATGTGAAAAGTAGCAGTCCTAATACTGACCCCTGAGGAACACCACTAGTCACTGGCAGCCAACCAGAAAAGGTCCCCTTTATTCCCATTTGCTGCCTCCTGCCTGTCAGCCATTCTGCTGTCCATGCCAATATCTTTCCTGTAATGCTGTAGGATTTTATCTTGTTAAGCAGCCCCATGTGTGGCACCTTATCAAATACCTTCTGAAAATCCAAGTAAATGACATCCACTGCCTCTCCTTTGTCCACCCTGCTTGTTACTTCCTCAAAGAATTCTAACAGATTTGTCAGGCAAGACTTCCCTTGACAGAGACCATGCTGATTTTGACTTACTTTCTTATCAGTCTCCAAGTACCCCGAGACCTCATCCTTAATGATTGTCTTCAACACTTTCCCAATAACTGAGGTTAGGCTAACTGGCCTATAATTTTCTTTTCTTTTTTTGCCTTCCTCCCTTAAAGATTTGGAGTGACATTTGTAATCTTCCAGTCCTCCGGGACCATGTCAGAATCAAGTGATTCTTGAAAGATCATTACCAATGCATCCATTATCTCTTCAGCAACCTCTCTCAGGACTCTGGAAGTAGTCCATCTGGTCCAAGTGACTTATCCTCTTGAAGACCTTTGAGTTGGCCTGGCACTTTTTCCTTTGTAGTAACAATGGCACTCACTTCTGCTCCTGACACTCACACACCTCTGGCACACTTCCACTGTGAAGACAGATGCAAAGTACCCATTAAGTTCATCTGCCATTTCTTTGTCCCCCATTACTACCTCAACAGAATCATTTTCCAGTGGTCCAATATCAACTCTCACTTCCCATTTACTCTTTATAAATATCTCTTAAACAGATCCTTTCTTTAAAAACCCTCTCATTTCCTGGAAAACATCTGTTTCCAATTTATACTCTCAACTTCATGCCTAATAGCATCATAACAAGTTCTCCCCTGATTAATTTTCTTGTCCTCCTTTTCTTGTCCAAAGCTATGTTAACAGTTAGGGAGTTGTCACTATCTCCAAAATGCACGCCCAGCTGACCAGGTTCATTGCTTCATACTAGATCTGGTATTGCCTCTCTCTAGTCAGCTTGTCTACATAATGTATCAGGAATTCTTCCTGGACACACCTAACAAATTCTGCCTCATCTAAACCTCTTCTACTAAGGATTTTTTTTTTGCACCTTTCCAAAATCTGCCTTCTGATCTGCTCCTCTGTGTTCCTTTTGCATTGGTGGAGTTGGGGGGGGGGGGGGGAGGTGGTGGTTGTAGATTACTCCCAATAGTGTGATTGTTCCTTTTCTGTTTCTGACTTTCACCTACACTGAGTCAGTAGATAACCCTTACTGCAGCGATCATATTATCCCAGATTAGCAATGCCACTCTCCCATCTCTTTTGGCTCCCTCCCTGTATCTGAACCCTGGAACATCCAACAGTCATTCTTGCCCTCGTGACAGACAAGTCTCAGTAAATGCCACAATATTGTAGTTCAATGTACTGATCCATGCCCTCACTTCAGTGCCCTTGCTCCTGAAACTTCTCGCATTAGGGTATATATATTTCAAGCAATTCAGCTGACTGTATTTATACCCTATCCTTCCTCAGTCTCTCTACATATTACACCAACTACCCCATCATTTGACCAATCACTTTAGTTTTCATCCCCCTGCCAACCTTGTTTAAATCTCCCCCAACAGCTCTAACCAACCTGCCCACAAGGACATTGGTCCTTCTCGAGCCCTGTCCATTTTATATAGGTCATACTTTCCCCATACCAAGCCATTTTGCATCTAAGTGGTATGATTTCTATGCTGCATTGATAAACATTGGTAAGGGTCAATGGGGCTTGTCAATTTTCTTCAGCTTCCAGAGGAAATGGTGGCATTGGTAAGTTTTCTTGACCATGACATTAGCCAGATAGATCATACAGTTCACAGTGAACAACAGGGCCAATGGTGAGTACGGTAGACCAGAGAAACCTAGGGATACAAGTCCATTATTCCCTCAATGTAGCAATACTAGAGGACAAAGTTTTGAAGAAGGCATATGGCATGCTTGCCTTCATTGGATGTCATATCATCACTGTATGATATGTTGGAAAGACGGCAGCTGGAATATTGCTGACTCATTGTAGACTCATGTTCATGAAACATGATCTACTGTGCACAAAGCTATGTTGGAAATTATTCAGAAAATGTGTAGGTAGCAAATGATTCATCACCAAACGTTTCATCAGTGACGATGTCTTCTTGTTTGGTAATGAAATGTTTGCAAGCAAGTTGCAAAGATTGGAGAACAATTTGACCCAACAAAGTTACGTCCTTATCCATAATGCATTTTCCAAATGCATGTAGATTCTGTCTCTTGGCATACCCTCCAGTAATACCCTACCACTGATGTTAAACTCACTAGGCTGTGGCTTTTTCTTACAGCTTGTCTCAAGTAAAGACACAACATGAGACTGTTTTACAGTACCTTACCCAATACTAATAAAGATATAAATATTTTTGAGACACAAAAGATTCTGCAGATACTCAAAATCTTAAGCAACACACACAATGCTGGTGGAACTCACCAGGCCAGGCAACATCTATAGAGGCAAAAAAAATAGTTGATGTTGTGACCTGAGACTCTTCATCAGGACAGTTCGATGAAGACTCTTGATAAAGGATCTCAGCACAAAACATTGACTACAGAAATTTCTACCAGGGTTCCAACAAATTCTTTCCGCATCATGATATCTGAACAGAACATATCTGAGCAGCTGTGTGGAGTTCTCCAGTGCATTTCAGTCTGAGTCTCAGCCTGGAAAAGGTCTTGACTGGACACACTGGAGGCTGTGGTAGAACAAAGGGCTCTACGAAAACTCCTGGCAATTCTGGACAATGTTTCTCACTCTCTGAATGCCACCTTAGCTGAACAGAGGAACACTTTTAGTGATAGACTAAGACAACACTGCTGCTCCAAAGAGTGCTATGTGAGGTCATTCTTACCCTCGGCCACTAGGCTTTATAATGAGTCAACCTATAGCCAGGGAAGTGATGACTCCTTCCTGTTAGACTGTTTGTGGTAACTTATTTTTTATTCTTTCTTACTTCTCTTCTAATATTTGTATATCTGTGCACTTGTAATACTACGGTGACACTGTAATTTCCTTTGGGATCAATAAAGTATCTATTATTTCAGTTTGAATTCTATTTCTCCTTTCTCCATGGTGACTCTGAAATGCGTAGGCGAAATTACTCTGATGCATGAAACCATAATCTCTGGAAACAGCTTTGTTCCCAACATAACAGGAAAACTAACATATTTTGCTGCTAATATAATTTTTAACTAAACATAATGGATGTTGGAAGGCAATTAATTTGTCCAAAGTACATGTTCTTCATGGTAGGAATATTATGTATCAGATGGTTCACACTGTTATCAAGCACACTGATTGAATTAGTTGCTGGAGTTGCTCAGTTTCTGGGAAACAAGAATAATAAGCTGTTATTTCCCTTCTTTTAGAATTGGCATGTTTTTAATTCTATCTCAAACAGACAGTTTAAATATTAGCAAGCTTGTGACATGTTAGTATGATGTCATGAAATGATACAAATTGTGGATCTTTTGGGGTATTATCAACTGTACTGATCATCAGCTTTAAGAATTAGATACTCAAACTGGTTGTGTAAGTGCATACCTGTCGTAGGATGGATTCAGCGATTCTACAGTACGAGTTAGACTGCTACCCAGTTACCATTTACCAATTTATGTGTGTTCCACTTGCTTCTATTTTCTACCTCCTCTCCATCACAGGACACCTTTCTTTAACTGCAAGGTAAGCATGGAGTAGTAAGTTCTATCACTTGAATGGTGATCCTAGTATCTAATTTCTTAAACTTGAACACTTGTGTGCACAGAGAAGCTTTTAGTCAATTAATTGGTGACAAGGTAAAGTAATAGAGCTGTAGGCAATTATCCATTATTAACTCCATGATTCAGTTGACAAATTCTTTTAAAAGCTGAAAAAAATGCAAGTATGTTGAATGGAAAGAAAGGAAATGTGTGTTCTGTAACTTTTTTTTGCAGATTTATTTACAAATCTCCACTGACACCATGTACAAACATAATCCGGGGGGGGGGCGGGGGGGGGGGGAAGCTGGGCAAAAACTCAGATTAATCTGTAGAAAACAAATCTGTAGATTTTTTTTCAGTTTAAGGAAGCAAGATTAAGAATGTTTGGTGTAAACTCTTCCAATGGCATTTTTAGTAATGATCAAAAGTGAAAATTGGGATTTACTTGCTGTGTCTGAATTTAGTAATACTGTTTACATCCATGTTAAAGGGAGAAAAAAAACTTGCCAGCTATCCTGCATTATGAAATGGCTCAACTGTATATAGTAATGTGCCTTGTCAAATGACAATCCGCCAGTTCAAGTGACTTAGAGATCTTTCTAACTGTAACTGGTAAAAATTATCAGTTATAATTAGTTACTAATTGTAATCAAGGTTTACTACTTAATTTAGCTTAATTAACTAATTGTAATTGGTAATTTGATAAGCATAGTTGAAAAAAGGTATGGAGGTTAAAAGATTGAGTTCATCATTAAAATAATGCCCACTCTTGTTAAATAGAATTTCTTTGACAGATGAATAATTTTAATGGAGTAATCACATTTAACATTTCGTTAATCCAAGCTCTCAACAGAACACAACAGAACTACAACAACAAAAGCAAGCCCTTT
Source organism: Hemitrygon akajei (assembly GCF_048418815.1). Taxonomy (NCBI): domain Eukaryota; kingdom Metazoa; phylum Chordata; class Chondrichthyes; order Myliobatiformes; family Dasyatidae; genus Hemitrygon; species Hemitrygon akajei. The sequence continues at coordinate 72,035,295 of NC_133125.1, forward strand.
CCCTCCCTCCGAGGGCTTCGGCTTGCAGACTTCTGACTGACCTTTGGGCTTCGATCTTCAGCTTCGACCCATGGACTAGCAGGGTCTCTGAACTTGAGGCCTCGAACTTTTGACTTGCTGATTCACATATCTAGCGGGTTGTGAGCTCTCATGCCCTCTCTCACATGGACATCTGATCCCAGACCGGATCCCAAGGGCACTATCAGACCCAGTAGCCCATCTGCCCTCATCCTTGCCGGTCCTTGTCCTCGTCCACAGCACTTGCCAGCCTAACATAGGGATTTTCCTGAGTCATTTAAATAATAAACTAAAATAAAGGAATTTTTAAAACAGGGAAACAGAAAAATGAAGCAGAAACAATAGGTTTCAGAAGTTCAGTTCAGTTCAGTTTCAGTTTATTGTCATTTAGAAACCACAAATGCAATGCTGTTAAAAATGAGACAATGTTCCTCCAGAATGGTATCACAAAAGCACGTGACAAAACATACTACACCAGAAAATCCACATAACGTTTGGCAATCCCCAGTCCAGAGTCCGGAGAGGCTGCTGCATATTAATATCACGCTACCATCTTAGTGCATTCCCTGGAAAGGAGCTCCAAATCCACCAGACAAAACAAAACCAAAAACTAAAGCTACAAGTCCTGCACAAAACCACATAGTTACAACATATAGTTACAACAATGCAAACAATAGCATAATTGATAAAAAAAAAGACCATGGGCACAGTAAAAATAGTCCAAAGATGTTAAAAGACTATAAGTTCGAAAGAAACCACCACACAGTTTCCAGAAGTCCTCAGGGTTCCAATAGACTTGTCATCCCATGAAGGCGGCAGAAGGGAATACCCCCACTATGGACTTCCGCGGCACCGCCCGACTCAGCCTCGCAGTCGCAGCATACAATGAAATACACAGTGATAATAGAGAGGAATTGTGTCCTTGCAGTGGACAAGGTAGGAAGAGATATAGTCAAGGTAACTGTGTGAGTCTCTGAATTTTTTTGTTATGTCAGAATAATTTGTCTCCTGAGATGGAGACAGAGAAATCTAGAAAAGGGAGAGATGTTTCGGAAGTGGTCAAGTAAATTTGAGAGCGGGGTGGAAGTTGGTGGTAAAACGGAGGGGTTAAACATGAGTGCAGTTGCCAGTACAATGGAGAAAGAGTTGGGGAGTGCTATCAGAAACGTTGGAACAGGAGCTGTACCATATAACCAATGAAAAGACAGACATACTGTAGCTAAGACCCATACAGGTTCCCATAGGTACCTCTCCTCCTACCTTTGATTTGTAGGAAGAAAGAGGAATCAAAAGAGTAAGAACACCTCTGCCAGGAGATGAGATTATAAGTAGAAGGAAACTGGTAGCAGTCCTATCTTTGTTGCTGAAAGGCTTTAAGACCTTCCTGATGGGATAGAGATGTATTAAGACTCAACACACAGAATGAAGATAAGGCATTGTGGGTCAGGAAATCAGAAGGTGTCAACATAGAAAAAGGGTTGGTAGCTGGAAATGGACTGGAAAAGGAAGACTGAATAGAGTCAATGTAGGAGGGGATGGTTCAGTGGGCTTTTCTTAACAGTCCTGCTCAGAGATCTATCAGGTATGGAGTGGAGAACTGATATGTTGAAATCTGTGATGGTACGGCAGATGTGGCCTGCTGGGGTCCTGGTCCAGGGCGAGGTAAGAGGAGATATCTGAGCATTTCCATAAACACAAGAGATCCTGCAGATGCTGAAAATCCAGAGCAACACACAGAATGCTGGTGGAACTCAGCAGGTCAGGCAGCATCTATGGAAATGAATAAACTGTCAATGTTTCAAGCTGAGACCATCTATCACGACTAGAAACAAAGAGAAGAATCCAGAATAAGAAGGTGGATGGGGTGGGGGGGGGGGGGTGCAAGCTGAAAGATGAAGCCAGGTGGGTGGGAAAGGTGGCATGAAGTAAGAAGCTGGGAGGTGATAATTGGTAAAGACAAAAATCTGGAGGAGGATTCTGATAAAGGAAGAGAATGGCAGAAGACAGGAAAGGAGGAGAAGCACCAGAGGGAGGTGATAGGTGAGGAGAAGAAGTAAGAGGCCAGAGTGGGGAAATAAAGAAAGGGGAGAGGTAAAATTACTAGCAGTTAGAGAAATCATTGTTCATGTCTTCAGGTTTGAGGCTGGCTAGATGAAATATGAGGTGTTTCTCTTTCAACCTAAGAGTGGCCTCATCATGCGAGAAGAGAAGGTAAGTGAATGGGTAGATTTGGGACTTCTGCTTGCGGAGAATGATGTGTTGGGTGTAGAGGCTCTTAGGGAGGTGTGTGAGGACAAGAGGAACTCTATATCCTCGTTAAGGGTGAGTGCAGGTGTCCAGAAAATGGAGATGATGCAGGTGAGGGAAACATAAATGGTGGAGGAAAGGAAGCCCCTTTCTTTGAAGGAGGATATCTCTGGTGTCCTGGAAAAGGAGACCTCATCCTAGAAACAGATACAGTGAAGACGAAGGAACTGAGGAAAGGGAATGGAATTTTTACAGGAGATATGGTGGGAAGAGGTATAGTCAAGATAAACATGGGAGTTGGCGGGTTTATAAAATATAAAAGTAGACAGTCTGTTTCCAGTGACAGAGATGGAGAGATCAAGAAAGGAGAGAGAGAGGTGTCAGAGAGTTGCCATCTGGCAATGCAAAGTAGAGTGAGTACATTGGACTACAGCACCATTGCCCTTGCCTGTGGATTTGATGACCAGGTTGGTCTTTATCTAATATGAACAGAGCTGCAAGTTTAGACATGGTGAAGTTGTGAAGAAGAGTGGATGAGGGGTGTGGAGAAGTAGAGATGGTTAATATCATAATGGCAATTTAAAATGTGGAAGTCAAGAGAGTGTAAAAGGTCCATTGGGGAAGTCCAAGAGCAAGAAGTGTGTTGAAGACATGAAAAGGGGTTATCAGTTGTGAGTGAAAATTCAATGAATGTTTTTTCTGAAAAATCTATTTATGTTTAAATACTATTTTGCATGAAATAGGAATTTGCATTTAGTTGATTTAAAGGAGATAATTTATCATCTCCCTCCAGACATGCGTTTCTTCTGAGTGGAGGTTTACTTATGACCGCTGTTAGTATGGGACCCTACACCATTCTGCTACTCATATCTGCTGTTCTCTCAGTGATGCTCTTACACATGCTGGAGCCCAGGAGTGTTCACAAGTGGACCTTCCTCACTCAGATGACATGGCAGACCCTCTGCCATCTTTGGCTACACTACAATGATTATTACCTTCAAGAAGCAACAGACATTAAGTAAGTGTGTAACTTTTAAACATGTTGAAAAAATCCCTTGGAAATAATTTGACTCATTATTACTATGGTATTACCCTCACTTGGTTACATGCACAGAAACAGGCCCTTCAGCCCATCTAGTCTGTACTGAACTATTATTCTGCCTAATGCCATCAAACTGTCCAAATGATAGCCCTACATATTCCTCCCATCCATGTACATATTTAAACTTCTCTTAAATGTTGAAATTGAACCCACTTCCACTAGCAACTCATTCCACATTCTCACCAGCCCAGAGTGCAAAAGTTCCCTCTCATGTTCCCTTCAAACTTTCACTCTTGACCATGACTTCTATTTCTAGTGACATACAACTTTAATGAAAAATGCCTCCTTACATTTACCCTATCTATATCTTTCTAATTTTGTATACCTCTACAAATCTCCCCTCATTCTCCTACACTACAGGGAATAAAGTCCTACCCTATTCACTCTTTGCTATAACTCCGGTCCTAGAGTCGCAGCAACATCTTCATACATTTTCTCTTCACTCTTATTGTGCATATCATTGATATCTTTTCCTGTAGATAGATGGCCTGAACTGCACACAGTACTCCAAATTAGACCTCACCATCTTCAAAGTACAATCCCAACTCCTGTACTTAATACTTTAATTTATGAAAGTCAATGTGCCAAAAGATCTATTTATGATCCTGGTCTCAACAAAAAAATATTGTGATGCTCTGTTGGTCAGGAAATGTCTGTTGAAGAATGGTTAATAATTCAGGTTGAAAATCTTTCTTCAGAATTGAGAAAGCAGTAAGTTGCAGAGTTGGGAGAAATCTGTATAACGAAAGAAAGATTTACTAGTGTTGTACAGAATGGGGGAGAGGAGGGTTAAACTAGAGTTAGAAACATAGAACATAGAAAACCTACAGCACAATACAGGCCCTTTGGCCCACAAAGTTGTGCCAAACATGCCCCTATCTTACCCTCTGTTTTACTAAGCTCCATGTACCTATCTAAAAGCTCTTAAAAGACCCTATAGTATCCACCTCCATCACTGTTGCAGCAGCCCATTCCACACACTCAGCACTCTCTGAGTAATAAACTTACCCCTGACATCTCCTCTGTACCTACTCCCCAACACCTTAAATCTGTGTCCTCTTGTAGCAACCATTTCAGCCCTGGGAAAAAGCCTCTGACCACACAATCAATGGCTCTCATCATCTTGTACACCTCTAACAGGTCATCTCTCATCCTCCTTCACTCCAAGGAGAAAAGACCGAGTTCACTCAACCTATTTTCATAAGGCATGCTCCCCAATCCAGGCAACATCCCTGTAAAGCAACACACACAAAATGCTGGTGGAACACAGCAAGCCAGGCAGCATCTATAGGGAGAAGCGCTGTCGACGTTTCGGGCCGAGACCCTTCGTCAGGACTAACTGAAAGGAAAGATAGTAAGAGATTTGAAAGTAGGAGGGGGTGGGGTGAAGCTGAGAGCCAGAAAGGTGATTTGCAAAAGGGATACAGAGCTAGAGAAGGGAAAGGATCATGGGACGGGAGGCCTCGGGAGAAAAAAAGGGGGAGGAGAGCACCAGAGGGAGATGGAGAACAGGCAGAGTGATGGGCAGAGAGAGAAAGAAAAAAAAAGGAGGGGGAAAAAAATTTAAAAAAACAAAAAAAACTAAATATATCAGGGATGGGGTAAAAAGGGGAGGAGGGGCATTAACGGAAGTTAGAGAAGTCAATGTTCATCCCATCAGGTTGGCGGCTACCCAGCCGGTATATAAGGTATTGTTCCTCCAATCTGAGTGTGGCTTCATCTTGACAGTAGAGGAGGCCATGGATAGACATATCAGAATGGGAATGGGACGTGGAATTAAAATGTGTGGCCACTGGGAGATCCTGCTTTCTCTGGCGGACAGAGCATCGGTGTTCAGCGAAACGGTCTCCCAGTCTGCGTCGGGTCTCACCAATATATAAAAGGCCACACCGGGAGCACCGGATGCAGTATACCACACCAGCCGACTCACAGGTGAAGTGTCGCCTCACCTGGAAGGACTGTCTGGGGCCCTGAATGGTGGTGAGGGAGGAAGTGTAAGGGCAGGTGTAGTACTTGTTCCACTTGCAAGGATAAGTGCCAGGAGGGAGATCGGTGGGAAGGGATGGGGGGGATGAATGGACAAAGGAGTCACGTAGGGAGCAATCCCAGCAGAGAGCCTCCTCTGCACCCTTTCTATGGCTTCCACATCCTTCCTGTAGTGAGGCGACCAGAACTGAGCACAGTACTCCAAGTGGGGTCTGACCAGGTCCTATAAAGCTGCAACATTACCTCTCTGCTCCTAAATTCAATTCCACAATTGATGAAGGCTAATACACCATACGCCTTCTTAACCACAGAGTCACCTGCACAGCTGCTTTGAGCGTCCTATGGACTTGGACCCCAAGATCCCCCTGATCCTCCACACTGCCAAGAGTCTTACCATTAATACTATATTCTGTCATCATATTTGACCTACCAAAATGAACCACTTTACACTTACCTGGGTTGAACTCCATCTGCCACTTCTCAGCCCAGTTTTGCATCCTATCAATGTCCTGTTGTAACCTCTAACAGCCCTCCACACTATACACAACACCTCCAACCTTTGTGTCATCAGTAAACTTTCAAACCCATCCCTCCACTTCCTCATCCAGGTCATTTATAAAAATAATGAAGAGTAAGGGTCCCAGAAAAAATCCCTGAGGCACTCCACTGGTGACTGACCTCCATGCAGAATACGACCCACCTACAACTACTCTTTGTCTTCTATGGGCAAGCCAGTTCTGGATCCACAAAGCAATGTCTCTTTGGATCCCATGCCTCCTTACTTTCTCAACAAGCCTTGCATGGGGTACCTTATCAAATGCCTTGCTGAAATCCATATACACTACATCTACTGCTCTTCCTTCATCAATGTGTTTAGTCACATCCTCAAAAAATTCAATCAGGCTCGTAAGGCATGACCTGCCCTTTACAAAGCCATGCTGACTATTCCTAATCATATTATACCTCTCCAAATGTTCATAAATCCTGCCTCTCAGGACCTTCTCCATCAACTTACCAACCACTGAGGTAAGACTCATTGGTCTGTAATTTCCTGGCCTAACTCTACTCCCTTTCTTGAATAAAGAAACAACATCCGCGTCCCTCCAATCCTCGGGAACCTCTCCTGTCCCCATTGATGATGCAAAGATCATTGCCAGAGGCTCAACAATCTCCTCCCTCGCCACCCACAGTAACCTGGAGTACATTTCATCTGGTCCCGGCGACTTATCCAACTTGATGCTTTCCAAAAGCTCCAGCACATCCTCTTTCTTAATATCTACATGCTCAAGCTTTTCAGTCTGCTGCAAGTCATCACTACAATCACTAAGATCCTTTTCCATGGTGAATACTGAAGTAAAGTAAAGGATGTAGAGGATGCAGGTGGATGCTTCCCTGGTGTTATGGATTATTGATTACCTGACTGGCAGACCACAGTACGTGCGCTTGCAACACTGTGTGTCAGACAGAGTGGTCAGCAGCACTGGGGCTCCACAGGGGACTGTCCTGTCTCCCTTTCTCTTCACCATCTTCACCTCGGACTACAGCTACAACACAGAGTCTTGCCATCTTCAGAAGTTTTCTGATGACTCTGCCATAGTTGGATGCATCAGCAAGGGAGATGACGCTGAGTACAGGGCTGCGGTGGGAAACTTTGTCACATGGTGTGAGCAGAATCATCTGCAGCTTAATGTGAAAAAGACTAAGGAGCTGGTGGTGGACCTGAGGAGCGCTAAGGCACTGGTGACCCCTGTTTCCATCCAAGGGGTCAGTGTGGACATGGCGGAGGATTACAAATACCTGGGGATACGAATGGACAATAAGCTGGACTGGTCAAAGAACACTGAGGCTGTCTACAAGAAGGGTTAGAGCCGTCTCTATTTCCTGAGGAGACTGAGGTCCTTTAACATCTGCCGGACAATGCTGAGGATGTTCTACGAGGCTGTGGTGGCCAGTGCTATCATGTTTGCTGTTGTGTGCTGGGGCAGCAGGCTGAGGGTAGCAGACACCAACAGAATCAACAAACTAATTCGTAAGGCCAGTGATGTTGTGGGGGTGGAACTGGACTCTCTGATGGTGGTGTCTGAAAAGAGGATGCTGTCCAAGTTGCATGCCATCTTGGTCAATGACTCCCATCCACTCCATAATGTACTGGTTAGGCACAGGAGTACATTCAGCCAGAGACTCATTCCACCGAGATGTAACACTGAGCGTCATAGGAAGTCATTCCTACCTGTGGCCATCAAACTGTACAACTCCTCCCTCGGAGTGTCAGACACCCTGAGCCAATAGGCTAGTCCTGGACTTATTTCCACTTGGCATGATTAACTTATTATTTAATTATTTATGGTTTTATATTGCTATATTTCTTCACGATTCTTGGTTGGTGCGGCTGTAACAAAACCCAATTTCCTCGGGATCAATAAAATATGCCTGTCTGTAATGATGGAATACAGCCCATGGTACTGAAAGAAATGACAGAAATTATAGTAGAGACTTTGGTGATAATTTACTAAAATTCTCTGGAATCTGGGTAGGTCCCAGCGGATTGGAAGATGGCAAATGTCACGCCACTGTTCAAAAAAGGATATAGGCAAAAGGCAGGTAACTATAGGCCAGTTAGTTTAACATCTGTAGTTGGGAAAATGATTGAAGCTATCATTTAAGAAGAAATATCGAGGCATCTGGAAAGAAATGGATCCATCAGGCATACACAGCATGGATTCAGCAAAGGCAGCTCCTGTTTGATAAACTTTCTGGAGTACTTTGAGGATATAATGAACGCAGTGGATAGAGGGGAACAGATGGAGGTTATTTACTTGGATTTCCAGAAGGCATTTGATAAGATGCCACATAAAAGACTTATCCATAAGATAAGGATGCATAAAATTGGGGTGATGTATAATCATGGATAGAGGATTGGTTAGCTAATAGAAAGCAGAGAGTTGGGATCCATGGGTATACTCTAGTTGACAATCAGTGGTGAGTGGTGTGCCATGGGTCGATGCTGGGCCCACAACTGCTCAAGATATACATTAACGATCTGGAAGAAAGGGCTGGGTGTCGTGTATCTAAGTTTGCTGATGATACTAAATTCAGTGGAAAATCAAATTGTGCAGAAGGTACAGAGAGTCTGCAGGAAGATATAGATAGGTTAAGTGAGTGGGCAAGAGTCTGGCAGATGGAGCACAATGCTGGTAAATATGAATTTATCCAATTTGGAAGGAAAAATTAAACAGCAGATTGTTAGGTAAATGGTAAAAAAACTGCAGCATGCTGTTATGCAGAGGGACTTGGGAGTGCTTGTGCATGAATCACAAATGGTTGGTTTGCAGGTGCAGCAGATTATCAAGAAGGCAAATGGAACGTTGGCCTTCATTGCTAGAGTGATTGAATTTGGGAGCAGGGAGGTAATGCTGCAACTGTACAGGGTACTGGTGAGGCCACACTTGGAGTACTGTGTGCAGTTCTGGTCTCCTTACTTCAGTAAGGATATACTGGCTTTGGAGGCAGTGCAGAGGAGGTTCACCAGATTGATTCCAGACTATGAGGAGAGAATGACTTGCCTGGGACTGTACTCACTGGAATTCAGAAGAATGAGAGGAGATCTTAGAACCATAGAACACTACAGCACAGTACAGGCCCTTCAGCCTTCCATGTTGTGCTGACCCATATAATCCTTTAAAAAAAGTACTAAACCCACACTACCCCATAATCCTCCATTTTTCTTTCATCCATGTGCCTGTCCAAGAGGCTCTTAAATATCCCTAATGTTTTAGCCTCCACCACCATCCCTGGCAAGTCATTCCAGGCACTCACAACCCTCTGTGTAAAAAAACTTACCCCTGATGTCTCCCCTAAACTTCCCTCCCTTGATTTTGTACATATGCCCTCTGGTGTTTGCTATTGGTGCCCTGGGAAACAGGTACTGACTATCCACCCTATCTATGCCTCTCATAATCTTGTAGATCTCTATCAAGTCCCCTCTCATTCTTCTATGCTCCAAAGAGAAAAGTCCCAGCTCTGCTAACCTTGCTTCATATGACTTGTTCTCCAAACCAAGCAACATCCTGGTAAATCTCCTCTGCACCCTCTCCATAGCTTCCACATCCTTCCTATAATGAGGTGACCAGAACTGAACACAATACTCTAAGTGCGGTCTCACCAGAGATTTGTAGAGTTGCAACATGACCTCTCTACTCTTGAACTCAATCCCCCTGTTAATGAAGTCTAGTATCCTATAGGCCGTCTTAACTATCCTATCAACCTGTGCAGCGACCTTGAGGGATGTATGGATTTGAACCCCAAGGTCCCTTTGTTTATCCACACTGTTAAGTAACTGACCATTAATCCTGTACTCAGTCTTCTGGTTTGTCCTTCCAAAATGCATCACCTCACACTTGTCCGGATTGAATTCCATCTGCCATTTTTCTGCCCAACTCTGCAGCCTGTCTATATCCTCTTGTAACCTTCGACAACCTACAGCTCCATCCACAACTCCTCCAATCTTCGTGTCATCCGCAAACTTACTCACCCATCCTTCCGCCTCTACATCCAGGTCATTTATAAAAATCACAAATAGCAGGAGTCTGGGGACAGATCCCTTCGGCACTCCACTAGTCACCGACCTCCAGGCAGAATACTTTCCTTCCACAACTACCCTCTGCTTTCTTCCTTTAAGCCAATTTTTTATCCAAACAGCCAAGGTTCCACTTATCCCATGCCTCATGACTTTCTGGATGAGTCCCTCATGAGGGACCTTGTCAAATGCTTTGCTAAAGTCCATGTAGACCACATCCACTGCCCTACCCTCATCAATTTCTTTTGTTACCTCTTCAAAAAACTCAATCAGGCTCGTGAGGCACAATCTTCCCTTCACAAAGCCATGTTGACTATCCATGAGTAGACTGTACTTCCCCAAATTCTCGTAGATCCTATCCTTAAGAATCTTTTCCAGTAGTTTGCATACCACTGATGTAAGACTCACCGGTTTATAGTTCCCAGGTTTCTCCCTATTACCTTTTTAAAACAAGGGAACTACATTTGCCATTCTCCAGTCCTCCGGCACTTCCCCTGCAGCTAGAGGATTCAAAGATCATAGCTAATGCTCCTGCGATCTCTTCTCTCAATTCCCACAACAACCTGGGTGTATCATATCTGGCCCTGGGGACTTAGCAATTTTAATGTTTTTAAGAAGATCCAGCACTTCTTCTTCTTTAATCTCCACATTGTCCAGCACACAGGCCCGCTCTACTTCGACCTCATCCTGATCAAGATCCTTTTCACTTGTGAATACTGAAGCAAAGTATTTATTTAGGACCTCTCCAACCTCCTCCACTTCCAAGCACATGTTGCCCTCTTTATCCTTTAGCGGTCCCACCTTCGTTCTCGTCATCCTCTTATTCGTCACATACGCATAGAACGCCTTGGGGTTCTCCTTAATCCTACATGCCAAGGCCTTCTCATGCCCCCTTCAAGCTCTCCTAAGTCCTTTCTTTAGCTCCTTCCTGGCTACCCTATATTTCTCATAAGCCCCTCCTACTTCCTGCTTCTTATATCTAACATATGCTTCCTTTTTCCTCTTGACGAGTTGCCTCACATGTTTCGTCAGCCACGGTTCCCTTTTCCTACCATTTTTTCCTTGCCTCAGTGGGACAAACCTATCCTGAACCCAGCTCAAGTGGTCCCTAAACTTCTCCCACATTACTTCTGTGCTTTTGCCTTTGAACATCTGTTTCCAATTTACTCTCGCTGGTTCCTACCTCATCCTTTCAAAGTTAGCTCTTCCCCAGTTAAGCACTTTACCATTTCATCTGACTTTATCCTTTTCTATAGCTGTGCTGAAGCTAAGGGAGTTGTGGTCACTCTCAACAAAATGCTCCCCCACCAAGAGGTCTGTCACCTGACCAGGTTCATTATCCAGTATAGCCTCTCCTCTCGTTGGCCGGTCCACATACTGTGTCAGGAATCCTTCTTGAACACACCTGACAAATTCATCCCCATCTATCCCCCTTGCACTCAGGATGTGCCAGTCAATATGAGGGAAGTTGAAATCACCCATAACTACTACCCTGTATTTCCTGCACCATTCTAAAATCTGCCTGCTTATCTGCTCCTCGGTTTCCCGAGGGCTATTTGGGGGCCTATAGACTACTCCCAGCACAGTGATTGATCCCTTTCTATTTCTGACTTCCACCCAGACTGACTCCGTGGACACTCCTTCTGCAGCGTCTTTTCTTTCTATAGCCGTGATACTATCCCTGACCAGCAATGCCACTCCCCCCTCCTTTTCTACCTCCCATCCTATTCCTTTTAAAACACCTGAACCCCAGGACCTGCATCATCCAATCCTGCCCTTACTCCAACTAAGTTTCAATAACGGCCACAACATTGTAGTTCCAAGTACTAATCCATGCTCTAAGTTCGTCCTTCTTGTTCCTAATACTCCTAGCATTAAAATAGGCACATTTCAACCCCTTTAACTGGCTACAATTATGTTCTGTCCCCTGCCTGTCCTTCCTCATCAACTTAGAACTCTTATTATCATGCCCTTGTCCTTCTACCTTAATCCCTGCACACACATTCTGATTCCCACCCCCCTGCCAAACTAGTTTAAACCATCCCCAAAAGCTCTATCAAACCTGCCCGCCAGGATATTGGTCCCCCTGGGATTCAAGTGCAACCCGTCCTTTTTGTACAGGTCACACCCACCCCAAAAGAGGTCCCAATGATCCAGAAATCTGAATCCCTGCCCCCTACTCCAATCTCTCAGCCACGCATTTATCCTCCACCTCATTCTATTCCTATTCTCACTGTCGCGTGGCACAGGCAGTAATCCCGAGGTTACTACCTTGAGGTCCTGCTTTTTAACTTCCTTCCTAACTCCCTGTAGTCTTCTTTCAGGACCTCTTCTCCTTTCCTACCTATGTCATTGGTACCAATATGTACCATGACCTCTACTTGTTCTCCCTCCCACTGCAGGATATCTTGGACACGGTCAGAAACATCCCGGACCCTGGCACCTGGGAGGCAAAGTACCATCCAAGTTTCTTTCCTGCGTCCACAGAATCGCCTGTCTGAACCCCTTACTATCGAGTCCCCTATCACTACTACCTTCCTCTTCCTTTCCCTACCCTTCTGAGCCACAGGGTCAGACTCTGTGCCAGAGGCACAGCCACTGTTGCTTCCCCCAGGTAGGCTGTCCCCTCCAACAGTACTCAAACAGGAGTATTTATTGTCAAGGGGTACAGCCACAGGGGTACTCTCTAGTACCTGACTCTTCCCCTTCCCCCTCCTGACTGTGACCCACTCGTCTGTCTCCCATGGCCCCGGTGTGACCACCTGCCTACAACTCCTCTCTATCACCTCCACACTCTCCCTGACCAGACGAAGGTCATTGAGCTGCAGCTCCAGTTCCCTAACACGGTCCCTTAGGAGTGCATCTCGATGCACCGGGTGCAGATGTGGCCGTCCGGGACACCAGGAGACTCCAGGACCTCCCACATCTGACACCGACCACAGAAAACTGGCCTCCTTTTGCAATCAACAACTGCTTCACCTCGTCCCGTTACCGCCAAAGCCCATGGAGCCAAAGTCCTTTCACTCTGCTGCCTGCTGGATATGGCTGCCTTCTTTTTAAACTGTTCGCGCTCAACTGGCTGACATCACGCGCCTGCGCAGTCTGGCCTCTCTCTTCCCCAAGAACTCAAAATGTCTTCCCACTGGAAATCCTTAGGTGCTCTCCCACTGCCGTCTTGTTCCGAATCAAAAACTTCTTCTTCTTAATCCTCCACAACTTCTGCCACCTCCTATGGGATTCCACCACCAGACACATCTTCCCCTCCGAGTGGGGGGCACTCTCAGCTTTCCACAGGGATTGCTCCCTACGCGACTCCCTTGTCCATTCATCTCCCCCATCCCTCCCCACCGACCTCCCTCCGGGCACTCATCCCTGCAAACGGAAGAAATGCTACACCTGCCCCCACACTTCTTCCCTCACCACCATCCTAGGCCCCAGACAGTCCTTTCAGGTGAGGCACCACTTCACCTGCGAGTCAACTGGGGTGATATACTGTATCCGGTGCTCCCGATGTGGCCATTTATACATTGGGGAGACCCGTCGCAGACTGGGAGACCGTTTCGCCGAACACCGGCGCTCAGTCCTCCAGCAGTGGCGGGATCTCCCTGTGGCCACATACTTCAATTCCACAGACCACGCCCACTCTGATATGTCTGTCCATGGCCTCCTCTACCATCAAGATGAGGCCACACGCAGGTCGATGGAGCAATACCTTATCTCCTGCCTAGGTAGCCTCCTTCCTGCCAGCATGAACATTCAACTCACAGACCTCTGTTGATACCCCTGCCCCCCCCCCCCTTACCCCATCCCTATCTATAATTTTAGTCTGGTTCTCTTTCTCTCTCTTTTTCCCCCTCACTATAATCTCCCCCCAGTCCTACCTTTCTTTCTCTTTTATTTCTCATAATTCTCCACCCTAGCCCATTTTCCTTTTAGCCTATCACTTCCCAGCTCTCTACTTCATCCCACCCCCCACTTCTTATCTCCCCTTGACCATCCCATGTTACTTCACTCCTGATGAAGGGTTTCGGCCCAAAACGTCGTCACTACCTCCTCCCATAGATGCTGTCTGGCCTGCTGAGTTCTGCCAGCATTTTGTGTTTTTATTATCTTCTTCTTGTGTTGTTTTATGGCGGTTGGCAAACCAGCTTTAAGGTGCATTACTGCCACTTGCTAGACTGGAATGTGGATCGTTTGATAAACAGGAAGAATGAAAAGAATTGCATTCCTTAAATTCTACATAATAAACCAGAGTCTTTCAGATACTCCATGATGTAGGTCCGTATTTCTCTTGAACTCCCACCTAAAATGTCTTCTATACCCATAGCAGTTTTCTTGTTTATCTGAAGCGCTCCTATCATCTTCACTCTTACTCTTTGGTACTTCTTACATTTTATCAACACATGTTCAACTGTTTCTGGTTGTTTACAGTATTCACACAACCCCGTTGGATGTCTCCCTATTTTGTATAATGTGTAATTAAGACTTGTGTGACCATTTCTTAAACAATTGATGATCACTTCTATCTTTCTATGCCCACCTGATATTCTTTGGTATCTGACTTTTTTGTACAGTTGTCTCCCTGTTTCATTCTCATTCCAGTGCTTCTGCCATGTCTCCTCAATACGTGTTTTTATAATGCTTTTGACTTCCGCTTTGCTTAGAGGGATCTGGACCTCTATTATAGATGATTTGAGTGATTGTTTAGTTATAATGTCCACTTTTTCATTACCCTCCACACCACAATGAGCAAGAACCAAAGGAAGCTTACTTCTACCCCATTTTCGGTCAGTATATACGACTTCCATAGAATCTCCAATAAAATATCCTGTCTACTTTCTGATTTTCTTGATTTGATAGAGATTAATGCAGACAAACTGTCTGAACAAATGACAGCCTTTTTCACATTATTTTCTTCTGTCCAATATAATGCACTCAGTATTGCCATTAATTCTGTTGTATACACTGATAAATGGTTTGATGTTCTTTTCCTAATGCTAGTTTTGCACTGAGGAATGTAGACTGCAATACCTGTGTGGCCAGACCTAGGGTCTTTTGATCCATCCATAAATATTACTAATCTGTTTCTAAAATACAGGTCTATATATTCTTGTACTATCAGTTTGATTCCACATTTAGACTTTTTTAAAAGTTGTTGCAGGTTTATATCCACTGTATGTATTGTAAAGAGCTATGGAGCACCATCAGATAATGGAATTGTAGGGCTATATTCCATCTCGTGTAGACCATATTTTTGTGCTACTGCATCCCCGATCCATCCAAAGCTATTATAATTTGAATTATTATGTTTCTAGCAGTCTTTTAGTATAGCTTTAGCTGGATGTGAATTGTTATGCCCCATGATGGCAACCTAGTAATGTAGCATTAACTTTATTCTTCTAAGTCTTAATGACTTTTCCCCTGTTTCGACTTGAAGAGCTGATACAGGTGATGTTCTGAATGCATCAGTACATATCTTTTAGCCAGAGGGTGGTGAATCTGTGGAATTTATTTTCACAGACAGCTGTGGAGTCCAACTCAATGGGTGTATTTAAAGTGGAGGTTTAATGGGAAGGGCATCAAAAGTTATGGGGGTAAGGTAAGAGAATGGAGTTGAGAGAGAAAATCAGCCAATATCCAAGGGCTGCAAAGACTCGATGGGCTGAATAACCAAGTTGTGCTAGTCTTACCAATGACGCCACTTCCAAGGAATTAAGGATCCCTCTGTTCTACCACACTCTTCATGTGCCCTACCATTCACGTGTAAGTCTACCTTAGTTTGTCCTCCCGAAAGTGTATCATATCCCACGTGTCTGCATTAAATTCTGTCTGCGATGGAATCTGTTTGTCTCTGCAGCTCTCCTTTGTTTCTTTCATTTTACATTCAGTGCTTTTATGTTTACATCTAACTCAGCCTTATCTTAGCGACTGTGTACCTGATTGGAGCCTCTGTGCAGACAAAGATCTTTAAAGATCTTGCAATGCCAGTGTTGCTTGATGGAGGTCAACATAGTTCCAGAGTTTTCTGAGAGTCTGGGGAGTTGGACTTCATAGGTCTGGTATTTAACTGGAGGTTTATTTGATGGTGTTGGAGGTATTTATAAAGGACGATTCATGTCTTAGGACATTCTAAATCACATCATAGTCAATAATGTACTTCTGATGTGTAGTCATTATAGCAAATTACAACAATGTGAAACTGTTCAGGTAATTTCTTCATAGGCATACCCTGTCATCTCTGAAATAGCTGTGAATAGTCATCACAACCTCAGTTGCTTTTGTTTTTGTTAACAAAATCTTTAGTTTATGTTAATATATTATCTCTAGTTCCATGTTAATGTATTATCTCTAGTTCATGGTAATATATTATCTTAAACACAAACTACACTGCAGATGCTGTGGTCAAAGCAACACGTACAAACACACTGCAGGAACTCAGCAGGTCGGGCAGCATCCGTGGAAATGAACAGTCAACGTTTTGGGCTGAGACCCTTCATCAGGACTGAAGAGGGACAGGGCAGGGGCCCTATAAAGAAGATGGGGAGGAGAAGGCTGGTAGGTGCCAGGTGAAAAACCAGTAAGAGGAAAGATCAAGGGGTGGGGGAGGGCATAGGCAGGAAAGGTGAAGAAGGAGTGTAAGGGGAAAACACTGTGTAGTAGAAGAAGGCAGAATGATGAGAGAGGTGATAGGCAGCTGGAGGAGGAGGCAGAGTGAAACTGGGATGGGGGAAGGAGGGAGGGAATTACCAGAAGTTGAAGAATTCAATGTGCATGCCAAGGGGCTGGAGACTATCCATACGGTATATGAGGTGTTGCTCCTCCAACCTGAGTTTGGCCTCATCATGGCAGTAGAGGAGGCCATGTATGGACACATCCAAATGGGAATGTGAAGCAGAGTTGAAGTGGGTGGCAACCAGGAGATCCTGTAGGCCACACCGGGAGCACTGGATACAATAGATTACCCCAACAGACTCAGAAGTGAAGTGTTGCCTCACCTGGAAGGACTGTTTGGGACCCTGAAAGGTGGTAAGAGAGAAGGTGTAGGGACAGCTATAGCACTTTCGCTTGCAGGGTTAAGTACCAGTTGGGAGATCTGTGCTCCTGGTGCCTCCTCTACATCAATGAGACCCAACGCAGATTGGGGGACCGTTTCGTAGAGCACCTCCGCTCCGTCAGCTAACAGACAGGATCTCCTGGTTGCCACCCACTTCAACTCTGCTTCACATTCCGATTTGGATATGTCCATACATGGCCTCCTCTACTGCCATGATGAGACCAAACTCAGGTTGGAGGAGCAACACCTCACCTACCGTCTGGGTAGTCTCCAGCCCCTTGGCATGAACACTGAATTCTTCAACTTCTGGTAATTCTTCAACTTCTGGTCTTCTGGGAGGGACGCATGGACTAGGCAGTCGCGGAGGGAACAATCCCTGCGGAAAGCAGAGAAGGTAGAGAGGGAAAGATGTGCTTAGTGGTGGGGTCCTGTTGAAGGTGGCAGAGGTTGTGGAGGATAATATGCTGGATCCGGAGGCTGGTGGGGTGGTAGGTGAGGACAAGGGGAACACGGTCCCTGTTGTGGTGACAGGAGGTTGGGGTGAGGGCCAAAGTGCGGGAAATGGAGGAGATGCGGGTCAGGGCATCATTGATGATGGCAGAAGGGAAACCATGATCCTTAAAGAAAGAGGACATTTGAGATGTCCTTGAACGGAAAGCCTCATCCTGGGAGCAGATGCGGCGGAGACGGAGGAACTGGGAATAGGGAATAGCATTTTTACATTTGGCAGGGTGGAAAGAGGTGTAATAAAGGCAGTTATGGTAGTCAGTGGGTTTATAGAAGATGTCAGTGGACAGTCTGTCTCCAGAGATTGAGACAAAGAGATCGAGAAAGGGGAGAGAAGTGTCCGAGATGAACCAAGTGAATTTGAGGCCTGGGTGGAAGTTAGAGGCAAAGTCGATGAAATTGATGAGCTCAGCAGGAAGCAGCACCAACGTAGTCGTCAATATAGCAAGGAAAAGTTGGGGAGCAGCACCAGTATAGATTTGGAGCATAGGATCTTAGGTTGGAGGAGCAACCTCATATACCGTCTGGGTAGTCTCCAGCCCCTTGGCATGAACATTGAATTCTCCAACTTCCGGTAATTCCCTCCCTCTCCCTTCCCCCATCCCAGTTTCACTCTGCCTTCTCCTCCAACTGCCTATCACCTCTCTCATGATTCTGCCTTCTACTACACAGCGCTTTCACATTCCTTCTTCACCTTTCCTGCCTATCCCCTCCCTGCTTTCCCTCCCCCACCCCTTGATCTTTCCTCTGATTGGTTTTTCACCTGGCACCCACCAGCTTTCTCCTTCCCACCCTCCCCCCACCTTCTTTATAGGGCCCCTGCCCCCTCCCTCTTCAGTCCTGATGAAGGGTCTCGGTCCAAAACGTTGACTGTTTGTTTCCACGGATGCTGCCCGACCTGCTGAGTTCCTCCAGCTTGTTTGTACATGTTGCAATATATTATCTTTATCTTTAGTTCATGTTAATATATTTTCTATAGTTTATGTTAATATATTATCTCTAGTTCCATGTTAATATATTACCTCTATTTCATGTTAATGTATTATCTCTAGTTCATGTTAATGGATTATCTCTAATTCATGTTAATATATTATCTCTAGTTTATGTCAATATATAATCTCCAGTTCCATGAAGCCGTAAGTTAGTCAATGGGCTGCAGCACAGAAACTGATCCTACAGCACAACAAGCCCATGCTGACCAAATTGTCCCATTTTCCTATATTCCCCTAAACCTTTCTCATCTATGTACCCATCCAAATGTCTTTTAATGTCATATTTGTACATGCCACTACCACTTTCTCAGCCAGCTTGTTGTATCTATGCACCATCAGTGTGGCAAAAGTTGCCCCTTTTCACTATAAACATATGCCTTCTAATTTTAGACTCCCCTACCCTCAGAAACAAGACAGATTCTTTACCTTATTTATGCCCATCATTATTTTGTAAACCTCGACAGCATCACTGCTCAGCTTTCTCCACTCCAGGGAAGACGTACTCACCTTTCCAAGCTCTGCATATAGTCCAAACTCTCTACTCTCAGTAATATCCTTGTTACGTCTGTAAAAGCAAGTAAGTTTTGCTATACCTCAATAAAATATTGGTTAGACCTCAAATGAAGCTCTGTGTTCAGTTCAGACTTGCACACTTTTGGAATGATGACAAAGCACTGGGGAGGTTAAGGCAGAAATTTGCAAAAATGGCAGGGAATGGGATTATGAAATGCAGAGAAATTGGCGTGGTTCCAATTAAAACAGAAGTTTAGATGTGAACTCAGTAAAACTGTTTAAAATTATTAATGGTTTTGACTAGTTAAAAAAGTTTAAAGTGAATCATAGAAGACCAAAATGTGGCAAAGTGAAACACAAACTGGAGAAAATCTGCTGATGCTGGAAATCCAAGCAACACACACACACACAAAATGCTGGAGGAACTCAGCAGGCCAGACAGCATAATGGGAAAGAGTAAACAGTTGACATTTTGGGCCGAGACCCTTCATCAGGTCTGAATTGTTGACTGTATATTCTTTTCCATGGATGTTAGCTGGCCTTCTGAGTTCCTCCAGCATTTTGTGTGTGGCAAGAGGGAACAAGTTTTACTCAGCAAATTGTTTTAATTATGATTGCATCTGCTGAACCAGGTTAAAATGGAACATCCATGTGAAAAGGTGATATATACTTGAAGAGCTAAATAGAGCCGTGGGGAAAGAACAAGGGTAATTAACTGAAGAATACTAATGTAAGTAAGGTAGGTCAAATTGTTTCCTGTGTAGAATCATTCTATGATTCTCCTTGATAAGGAAGTCTACACAGGAAGCTCATACTACAGGGACAATTTAGTGCTTGGAATGTGCTTTGTTGATTAGGTAGAGAAGGGTATTGATAGGAAGTGTCAGCATTTAATTACCCTTAAATCAAGCAGCTAATGGTCCAATTCAGCTGATGTCACATTGGGGATAAGTGTAGTTAAAATTTTCTTCACCAAAGGACAGTGGTGGGTCAGTGACATGGCTGGTAGAACTGCAGCTTCATGGCCCAGTGACCCGACTTCAATCATTGGTTAGCAAGTGCAATAGGCTATTAAGAAGGTAGAGGAATGTTGGCCATTAGAGGGAGGACGCTCGACAGCCCAGTTGTCCTACTCTTGCTCTTATGTCCTTCTCAGATGAATGTTAGGTTGACTTAAATGCTGCAATCCAGCCTGTATTTACCATTTTCATTGGCAGATTATTCCACACTCTCCACACTCGCTAAAGGAAGATATTCTCACACAGGTTTACCTTAACCTATTTCACCCTTCACCCTAAACCTCTGACCTCTATTTCTAGTCTCTCACAACCTCAGTGAAAAAAGTCTGCTTGCACTTACCCTATCTATGCCCCTCGTAATTTTGTATGCCTCAAACAAATCTTCCCTCACTCTCCTACACTCCAGGGAATAATGATGACAAGCAACTAAACCTTTTGATCCGGCCTCCCATGTGAGATCTTGCCAAAAACCTTGGTAAAGTCCTTGTAGACAATGTCCACTGTCTTTCCTTCATCAGCTTCCTGGTAACCTTTGGGATCACAAAATGACCTTGTAGAGCAAGGCCAAAGAAAAAGAAGATAACTAAAAAGAAGTTATGTGCAATGAAGAATAATGGAGGAATCTGTGATTGGAGTCAGAGCCAGTGATGAACACTTATTGTCAGTACTTACTGAGGAGAAGAGGTTAGAGAATAGTGAAACAGATTCAGGAATGCTAATATGCTGGGACATTTTGAGAATAGGGAGGAGGTAGTCCAACATCTTCTGAAAAGCATTCTGGTGGATGTGCCCAGGGTCTGAAGCCTATATCCCAGAATATTGATCAAAGCAAGTGAGGAGGCTGTTAGGGCTTTGACAGTGACCTTTGTGTTCCCACAAGCGAGGTCTAGGAGAACTGGAGAGTAGCAAGTGTTGTGCCTTTGTTCAGGAAAGGAAATAGGGATAATCCTGGTCATTATAAGACAAAGAGGCTCACAACAGTGATAGGGAAGTCATTGGAGAGGATAATAATGAGTAAGATTTACGCACATTTGGAAAGGCATGGCCTGTTTAAGGACAGTCAGCATGGCTTTGTGTGGGGCAGGTCATGTTTTTTGAGGAAATGGCAGAGGAGGTTAATAAGGGTTAAGCAGTGGTCTACATGGACTTTATTAATGCATTTGACAGGGTCCATTATGATGTGCAGTATAAAGATGTATAAGATCCTCTAAATTGCCTGTTTAGATGCAGAGCTGGCTCGTTCATAGAAGACAGATTGTAGGGGTGAAAGACTGCTTTTCTGGTTGGAGGGCTGTGACTTGTAGTGTTTTGTGAGGATCCCTATGATTGTGATATAATGTATTTATTTTATTTAGAAATATGCAAGTAGGTAAGGTGGCAGTGAAGGCATATGAACACTTGTCTTCATTGGTAAGGTTGTTGCATGTAGGATTAGAGGTCATGCTGCCCTTACATAAAACTTTAGTCAGACTGCAAATGGAATATTGTGTGCTGTTCCCATGCACCATTACTGTGGGATTGTGGAAAAGGTGCGGTATGTGTTTTCCAGGATGTTTCCTGGATTGGAAGGTCTGAGCTAAAGGGTAGATAGGGTAAACTTGGGTTGCTCTCCTTCAACCTGAGTGGACACCCAGTAGTGGTTTTCAAAACTACGAGAGGCATAGATAGGGTGGAGTCAGAATTAGCTCTACAAGATAAAAATGTCAAACACCTGAAGTCAGAAGAGGGGAGGCAAAATGTGACAAATTGTTTTTACACAAAGGGCTGCAGATGCCAGGAATGGGTTACCAGTGGTTATAATGGACTCTGTTTTTGTGGATTCACATATATATATATATAAAGGGCTAGGAGGGATATGAATGAAGGTGGAAATTTAATATAAAGTGGCATCAAGATCAGCACAACATCATGGGTGAAATGACCTGACCAGTGCTGTACTCTTCAACGTTAATCATATCGCATCTTAACTTCCTCCACTCCAGAGAAACAGACCTAGATTCTCCACTCTGTTTATAGCTGAAACGCTCCATCCCAGGCAACATCCTTGTAAATCTCTTCTACACGTTCTCCAGCACAATAACCTCCTTCCTATACATTGCTGACAATAACTGCATATATGTGCTGTACTCTGAGATTTGTACAATGTTTTATGAATTTGGATTACAACCGCCCTGCTCTTGTATCCAGTGACCCTACTGAAGATGTGTGGTATTCTGTATGCCTTCTAGCTCTGCCACCTTCAGAAACCTTTGGACTTGTATGCCAAAGGTCTCATGTTTCTCAATAGTCCTTAATAACCTCTTGTTCATGGTATAGTGTATGTTCATTAGAACTTCAAATTGCATCACCTCACATTTATCAGGATTAAATTCTACCTGCTATTTTCCAGCTTATTTCACCAATGCAACAGATGGCTGTTCACCTTCCTTCTTAAGAATGCTATGGACTCGATCCAAGACATTCCTGACCTTGGCACCTGGGTGGCAACATTCCATCTAGGAATCTCACTCTTAACAACAGAATCTCCTCTCTGTTTGCCTAATGTATGAATCCCCTGTCACTGCAACTTGTCTTTTTCCCCCTTTCCCTTCTGATTCACAGAGCCTGACTCCATCCCAAAGATATATAACCATATAACAATTACAGCACAGAAACAGGCCATCTCAGCCCTTCTAGTCCATGCCGAACATTTACTCTCACCTAGTCCCACTGACCCGCACTCAGCCCATAACCCTCCATTCCTTTCCTGTCCATATACCTATCCAATTTTACTTTAAATGACAATACCGAACCTGCCTCTACCACTTCTACTGGAAGCTTGTTCCACACAACTACCACTCTCTGAGTAAAGAAATTCCCCCTCGTGTTACCCTTAAACTTTTGCCCCCTAACTCTCAACTCATGTCCTCTTGTTTGAATCTCCCCAACTCTCAATGGAAAAAACCTATCCATGTCAACTCTATCTACCCCCCTCATAATTTTAAATACCTCTATCAAGTCCCCCCTCAACCTTATACGCTCCAAAGAATAAAGACCTAACTTGTTCAACCTTTCCCTGTAACTTGGGTGCTGAAATGTAGGTAACATTCTAGTAAATCTTCTCTGTACTCTCTCTATTTTGTTGACATCTTTCCTATAATTCGGTGACCAGAACTGTACACATTTCTCCAAATTCGGCCTTACCAATGCCTTGTACAATCTTAACATTATATCCCAACTCCTATACTCAATGCTCTGATTTATAAAGGCCAGCAGACCAAAAGTTTTCTTCACCACCCTATCCACATGAGATTCCACCTTCAGGGAACTATGCCCCATTATTCCTAGATCACTCTGTTCTACTGCATTCCTCAATGCCCTACCATTTACCATGTATGTCCTAATTGGATTATTCCTACCAAAATGTAGCACCTCACACTTATCAGCATTAAACTCCATCTGCCATCGTTCAGCCAACTCTTCTAACTGGCCTAAATCTCTCTGCAAGCTTTGAAAACCTACTTCATTATCCACAACGCCACCTACCTGTCACGAGGTGGGGACAAGGGTGCTGGGAGAGGATCCACACCCGGGACACAAACACGTCTTTCTTAGGTATAATAAAATAGCATTTATTACTCGTTACACAGAAGATCGGGAAATCGAGAACAAAGAGAAACACAAACCTCGGACTAGGGGACTAGGGACTTGGATCGCTGCAGACCTGGGACTTGGAAACAGGGAACTGAGACAACCGCGGACCTTGGACTTGGACGGGGGAACATGGACAGCCGCGGACCTTGGACTTGGACGGGGGAACATGGACAGCCGCGGATCTTGGACTCGGACCCTGGGGCCTGGGACTGCCACAGCCCTTGGGGAGCAATGGGTAGAAAGGGAGGAACCCCCACCGGGCAGCGGCAGTCCAGCCGGACCTGCCCGACGGAGGCAACGGGTAGGAACATCGAGTCAGGACTCCGCCTTCCACTCAGGCACCGAGCCGGGACTTCTTCGAAGGGTAGAAATGGACAACGGGCAGGAACATCAAGTCAGGACTCCGCCTTCCGCTCAGGCACTGAGCCAGGACTTCTTCGAGGGGTAGACACAGACAAGGGGCATGAACGTCGAGTCAGGACGCCGCCTTCCACTCAGGTACCGAGCTGGGACTCTTCTTCGGGGGTAGACACAGACACTGGGCATAAACGTCAAGTCAGAACTCCACCTTCAACTCACCCCTGGTAGATTGACCTTGCCCGGACGCACTCTGGCGACGGAAGGTGAATTGCTGGTACTCCGATGCGGGCTGGATCACTCTGGCGACGGAAGGCGAATTGCTGGTACTCCGATGCGGGCTGGATCACTCTGGCGATGGAAGGTGAATTGCTGGTACTCCGATGCGGGCTGGATCACTCTGGCGACAGAAGGTGAATTGCTGGTACTCCGATGCGGGCTGGATCACTCTGGCGACGGGAGGCGAATTGCTGGTACTCCGATGCGGGCTGGATCACTCTGGCGACGGAAGGCGAATTGCTGGTACTCCGATGCGGGCTGGATCACTCTGGCGATGGAAGGTGAATTGCTGGTACTCCGATGCGGGCTGGATCACTCTGGCGACGGAAGGCGAATTGCTGGTACTCTGATTCGGCCTGGATCACTCTGGCGATGGAAGGTGAATTGCTGGTACTCCGATGCGGGCTGGATCACTCTGGCGATGGAAGGTGAATTGCTGGTACTCTGATTCGGCCTGGATCACTCTGGCGACGGAAGGCGAATTGCTGGTACTCTGATTCGGCCTGGATCACTCTGGCGATGGAAGGTGAATTGCTGGTACTCCGATGCGGGCTGGATCACTCTGGCGACGGAAGGCGAATTGCTGGTACTCTGATTCGGCCTGGATCACTCTGGCGACGGAAGGCGAATTGCTGGTACTCCGATGCGGGCTGGATCACTCTGGCTTGTAGCGGCGGCGACTTGCGAAGGCTTCTTAACACTCTCGCCCCAAATGGCTAAAGCCAGGGGCTTATAAGGTGCCGGTTCGGGTCGCAGGTAGATTACCTTAATTGCCAAGCTCAAAGGACACGTGAAACGGAATTAGAAGGGAACAAGGCGTCAATGATGAGGATCGCAACCTAACTAAATTTAAAGGGGAACCGATCCGGACCATGACACTACCTTAGTTTCACCTGCATTCTTACTAATCCAATTTACCACCCCATCATCCAGATCATTAATGTATATGACAAACAACATTGGACCCAGTACAGATCCCTGAGGCACACCACTAGTCACCGGCCTCCAACCTGACAAACAGTTATCCACCACTACTCTCTGGCATCTCCCATCCAGCCACTATTGAATCCATTTTACTACTTCAATATTAATACCTAACGATTGAACCTTCCTAACTAACCTTCCGTGCGGAACCTTGTCAAAGGCCTTACTGAAGTCCATATGGACAACATCCACTGCTTTACCCTCGTCAACTTTCCTCGTAAGCTTTATCAAAAAATTCAATAAGATTTGTCAAACATGACCTTCCACGCACAAATCCATGTTGACTGTTCCTAATCAGAATCTATCTATCCAGATAACTATATATACCATCTCTAAGAGTACTTTCCATTAATTTACCCACCACTGACGTCAAACTGACAGGCCTATAATTGCTAGGTTTACTCTTAGAACCCTTTTTAAACAATGGAACCACATGAGCAATACGCCAATCCTCCGGCACCATCCCCGTTTCTAATGACATTTGAAAGATGTCTAATGACATTTGAAAGATCTGATTGTTGCAGTTTACCCTGGTAGATTACCCACCCCACAACAGTATCCAAAGCAGTATATTTGTTATTGAGGGGAACTGCACTGGCTGCCTAACCCCTTTGCCTCTCCCGATGGTTTCCCAGTTACTTGTGTCCTGTACCTTAGGTATAACTGTATCCCTGTATCCCTGTATCTCCTCTATATATCCTCTATATATCTCCTCTATATCAACCACTCTATCTCTCTAATACTTTTACTTCCAGCTCTAGTTCCTTAATGCTGCTGGGAAGAAGCTGTGGCAGGAAGCACTGTTTAGTTGTCACGGATACTGGAGATCTGCCTGTCTTCCCATATCCTGCAAGAGGAGCACTCCACTATACTGACTGTCAATCCCATTGCTCTAGCTATGCAATAGGAAAGGAAAGGAAGCAAGATGGATGGAAGGGAGGGAGAAAGGGATGAAGGAAATCTACCCTGGCCTCTGTCTCTTGAGCCAAAGCCTCAGCTTGCCTCTCTAATCCAGGCCCACCCCCACAGTTACTGTTCCACTCAAACCTAACTTTTTTATTGCCCCTTGCCAAACACCAAAAACCCAAACGATCTCAAGCTCTGTGGAAAGTCCTGACAGGCCCCTTCCACTTTTTAAGTCCGGTGTATTTACTCTCCACAAGGCCACTCTTGTTGACACTAGCCATTTAATTTTGAAAATTGACATGATAGTATAGCAGTCAGCACAGTGCTTTACAGTACCAGTGATCCAGGTTCTATTCCCCCCGTTGTTTGTAAGGTTTCTGTTTCTCCCACAGTCCAAAGACATACCGATTTCTAGGTTAATTGTTCATTGTAAAAAATTGTCCCAGGATTAGGCCAGGGTTAAATGGGGGTTGCTGGCTGACGTGGTTCCTATTGCTGGAAGGCCCTATTCCATGCTATCTCAATAAAATAAATAACATTTTACTAAATTCATATAGTGCTGGCAGCTACATATACTCGTTGGTACATATCCCTCGTCCATCAGCCCTGGCCTCTAAATTGGTCGTCAACACGTTGCTTCTGTACCCAAATGCTAAGGATAAATGGAGAATCAGGTGGGTTGAATGACCTCCCTATCTGTACTGTACACAGATGGGAATAATCTGTTCTTCATATTGTGCATATGTACAGACAGACTGCTTGGGCTAAGAGACCAACACTGAAGCAAAATCACCTGACAATAACGTTCCTTCTGGTGTTTGTATTTGTGCATTCTGTTTTCATTCATTATTCCATCAACAGTTGAATTTCCATCGTAAAAGATGAATGTAATACACCCATTTGAGAGATCTCTGCTTTATTTCACTTCCAGATTCTTAATAGCACTGTCAGCTCTGATGCTGTTAACACAAAGAGTAACATCAACATCATTGGATGTTCACGAAGGAGAAATCACAGTTCCAGTTGGAATTATGCAGAAAAACCTCCTCGATTCTGAAATGCTCCATAGTTTTCTATTACATCTGAGCTATATGCTGCATTTTCCTGCACTATTTGGAGGGCCTTTGTGTACTTTTAAAATATTCAAAATTCATGTTGAAAATCTTGTAAGAACTGATCTGAAGTGCATCATCAGTCCTTTGTGGCCATGTTTAAAAAAGTGCATGTCATTTTTTTTCTTGTCATGCTTGAGAATATGTATTAGAAACTACACCCTTAACCAAGGGCCCCTTCAGTGGAATGCTCCTAAGGATATTTTATTAATCTGGATTACAGCTTTAACATTCAGGTTAGCATATTATTCCCAATGGTTTCTCAATGAATCTCTTATGAATTTAATTGGCTTGGGACTGGAAAACAAGACTGAAAAAGCTACACTCTCTGATACTGATATCTGGACGCTTGAAACAACCAATAAGATTTCTGAGATTGCTCGAGCATGGAACAAAACTACAGCTCTTTGGTTGAGAAGGATGGTGTTTCAACGCAGCAAAGTCCAGCCTCTGCTGTCAACGTTTGCCTTTTCAGCTTGGTGGCATGGTCTTCACCCAGGACAGATCTTCGGATTTATCCTGTGGGCTATCACAGTTCAAGCAGACTATTATATTCATCAATATTTGAATTCTGTTACTGTGAGATCTAGGTTTCTGAGATTTTTCTATAAACCTCTGACGTGGGTGCAAACCCAGCTGATTACTGCATATATTTTGGTAGCTGTGGAGCTACGAAGTTTTTCTTGTGTGTTAATCCTATGCAAGTCTGCATGTGCAGTCTCCCCTTTACTGTATGTGCTATTGCTAATTTACTTGGCAAACAAAAAATAAAGGTCGTAATCAATTTATCACATGCTTCTCCGTTATTTCTCACCTGAATCTGATAGTGTGACTTCCTTCTTTTAAATAATCTGTCACAATTGTACTGGGGGACTTCAATATGCAAGGAGATTGGGAAAATCAGATAGGCATTCAACAAATTTCCTCCAATGCCAATGAGATGGTTTTTTGGAGCAGCTTACACTTGAGTCTACTCAGGGAAAGGCTATCTTAGATTGTGTGTTGTGTAATAATCCAGATCTTATTAAGGAACTTAAGATAAAGGAACCCCTAGGAGGCAGTGATGATAATATGACTGAATTCATACTGCAATTTGAGAGGGAGAAGCATAAGTTGCATGTATCAGTATCACAATGGAATAAAGGAAATGAGAAGAGAGGAGCCTGCGCAGGTAGATTAGAGGAGGATACTGGCAGGGATGACAGCAGAGCAGAGGTGCCTGAAGTTTCTGGGAAATAGTTCACAAGGTGCGAGATAGATGTGTCCCACAGAGGAAGAAGTTCTCAAATGACAGGGTTAGGCAACGGTGGCTGACAAGAGAAGATAAAGACTGTATAAAAACCAAGGAAAGGGCATATAAGGTAGCAAAAGTGATTGAAAGTTGAATGATTAGGAAGCTTTTAAAAGGGCAACTAAAAAAAGCTATAAGAAAGGAAAAAATAAAATATGAGGGAAAACTAGCTGATAACATAAAGCAGGAACTAAATGTTTTTTCAGTTATTCAAAAGAGAGGTGAGAGTTGATATTGGACCACTGGAAAATTATGCTACTGAGGTAGCAACGGGGGTAAAAAAAAATGGCGGATGGCAGATGTACTTAATGGGTACTTTAAATCAGTCTTCATTGTGGAAGACACTAGCAGTGTGCCAGAGGACCGTGAGTGTCAGAGAGCAGGAGTGAGTGCCATTGCTGTTACAAAGGAAAAAATGCAAGGCAAACTCGAAGGACTTCAGGTGGATAAGTCATCTGGACCAGATGGAGTACATCCCAGAGTCCTGAGAGAGGTTGCTGAAAAGATAACAGAAGTATTAGTCATGATCTTTCAAGAATCATTTGATTCTGGCATGGTCTCAGAGGACTGGAAGATTGCAAATGTCCCTCCACTCCTTTAGAAGGGAGGAAGGAAATTATAGGCCAGTTAGCCTAACCTCAGAGGTTGGGAAAGTGTTGGAGTCCATTATGAAGGATGAAGTTTTAGGGTACTTGGAAACATATGATAAAATAAGTCAAAGTCAACATGGTTTTTGTCAAAGGAAACCTTTTCTGACAGATCTTTTAGAGTTCCTCGATGTAGTAACAAGCAGGGTGGACAAAGGAGAGGTAGTGGATGTCATTTACTTGGATTTTCAGAAGGTGTTTGATAAGGTGCCACACATGAGGCTGTTTAACAAGATAAAATCCTATGGCAATACAGGAAAGATACTGGCATGGATAGCAGAATGGCTGACAGGCAGGAGGCAGTGAGTGGGAATAAAAGGAGCCTTTTCTGGTTGGCTGCCAGTGACTAATGGTGTTCCTCAGGGGTCAGTATTGGAACCACTACTTTTCATATTGTTTGTCAAAGATTTAGATAATAGAATTGATGGCTTTGTGGCAAAGTTTGTGGATGATACGAAGATCGGTGGAGGGGTAGGTAGTGCTGAGGAAGCAATGCGGTAGCAGCAGGACTTATAGAAATTGGAAAACTGGACAAAAAATGGTGGATGGAATACAGTTTGGGAAATATATGATAATGCTGCTTAACAAGATAAAACCCTACGGTGTTACAGGAAAGAAACCAGCTTGGATAGAGGAATGGCTGACAGGCAGAAGGCAGCTAGTGGGAATAAAGGAGACCTTTTCTGGTTGACTAACAGTGACTAGTGGTGTTCCTCAGGGGTCAGTATTGGGACCCCCATTACTGGGGGTCATAGTCTCAGAACAATAATGCACAGCAACAGACCCTTCAGCCCATCTAGTCCATGCTGAACTATTATTCTGCATCATCCCATTACCCTACACTGGGAACATAGCTTTTTATATCTCTCCCACCAATATACCTATCCAAATTTGTCTTAAATGTTGAAATTGAACCCACATCCACCACTTCCTGTGGCAGTTTGTTCAACATGTTTATACCCCTCTGAGTCAAGTCCTTTAGCTATTATCCGAAATGGGCAACTTGTTCAAACTTTGCCCATGGGATCCCAGGCAAGTTGGTAAATTTTCTCCTAAGCTAACTGACAGAGGGTGGTGGTGGAGGTTTGCATTATGATTTAATGCCTGTAGCTCATGGTGTTCTCCAGGTATCAGTGCTAGGATTCTTGCTGTTTGCGATTAATTTGAATAGTTTGTATGTGGATGTAGGTGGTTTGATCAATAAGTTTACAGATGGCTTGAAGGTTGGTGGAATTGTCGATTGAACAGAGGCGTCAGGCTGACATTGATGCATTAGTTGAAATGAGCTGGAAAATAGCATTTAATCAGGTTTATTATCACCAGCATGTACTGTGAAATCTGTTAACACCAACAGTTCAATGCCATACATGATAATATAGAAAAAAAGTATATCAATTACATTGTGTGTGTGTGTGTGTGATATATATACACACACACACACACTTAATGCAATTGATATACTTTTTTATATATTATTTCTGTCTTTGCACTGTTTTTAATCTGTTTAATATATATAGTGTGTATATTAAACAGATTAAAACAGTGCAAAAACAGAAATAATATATATTTAAAAAGTGAGGTAGTTTTCATGTTTCAATGTCCATTTGGGAATCAGCTAGCAGAGGGGAAGGAGCTGTTCCTGAACCACTGAGTGTGTGCCTTCAGGCTTCTGTACATTCTACCTGCCAGTAACAATGAGAAGAGGGCATGTCCTGGGTGCTGGGGGTCCTTAATAATGGATGTTGCCTTTCTGATACACTTCTCCTTGAAGATGTTCTGGGTACCACAGAGGCTAGTATGCAAGATGGAGCTGACAAATTTTACAAATTTCTGTAGCTTCTTTCGGTCCTGTGCAGTAGCCTGCCCTCCCCCCTCCCTGTACCAGACAGTGATGCAGCCTGTCAGAATGCTCTCCACAGCGCATCTATAGAAGTTTTCAAGTGTTGTAGTTGATAAACCACATCTCTTCAAACTCCTAATGAAATATAGCCACTACCTTGCCTTCTTTATAGCCTGGTTTGGACCTGGTTAGATCCTCAGAGATCTTAAAACCCAGGAACTTGAAACTGCTCACTCTCTCCACTTCTGATCCTTCTATGAGGATTAGTGCGTGCTCCTTCGTCTTATCCTTCCTGAAGTCGACAATCAGCTCTTACTGATGTTGAGTACAAGGTTGTTGCTGCAACACCATGCATTTAGCTGGTATATCACACTCTTGATCTAGTCACACAGTCATGGGTAAAGAGAGAGTAAAGCAATGGGCTAAGTACACACCCCTGAGGTTGATCGTCAGCAAGGAGGAGATGTTATCACCAATCAGCATAGATTGTGGTTTTCCAGTTAGGAAGTCAAGGATCCAATTGCAGAGGGAGGTACAGAGGCCCAGGTTCTGCAACTTATCAATCGGGATTATGGGAACGATGGTGTTAAAGTCCTGACATAGGTGTTTGTATTGTGCAGGTGGTATAAGACCACGTGAAGAGCTATAGACCTATTGTGGTGATAGGCAAATTGCAGTGGGTCCACATCCTTGCTGAGGCAGGAGTTCATTCCAGCCATGACCATCCTCTCAAAGCACCTCATCACCATAGATGTCAGTGCTACTGGGTGATAGTCATTAAGGCAGATCACACTAATTGTTGCCTTTTTGAAGCAGGTGGGAACTTTCGACCATAGCAGTGAGAAGTTGAAAATGTCCTTGAATACTCCTGCTAGTTGGATGGCACAGGTTTTCAGAGCCTTACTAGGTACTCCATCAGGGCCTTTCGCTCTGTGAGGGGTCATCCTCCTTAAAGACAGCCTAACATTGACCTCCGAGACAGAGATCACAGGGTCACTGGGTCACCGGGTCACAGGGATCTTCATAGCTGTAGTTACATTCTCCCTTTCAAAGCAGGCATATCTGGTAGTGAAGCAGCACTGCCATTCATGCTATTTGGTTTTCCTTTGTAGGAAGTAAGAACTGTACCAAGTAGAATTTAATCCTGATAAATGTAAGGTGATGGAATTTGAAGTTCTAATGAACATACACTATACCATGAACAAGAGGTTATTAAGGACTATTGAGAAACATGAGACCTTTGGCATACAAGTCCAAAGGTTTCTGAAGGTGGCAGAGCTAGAAGGCATACAGAATGCCACACATCTTCAGTAGGGTCACTGGATACAAGAGCAGGGCGGTTATAATCCAAATTCATAAAACATTGTACAAATCTCAGAGTACAGCACATATATGCAGTTATTGTCAGCAATGTATAGGAAGGATGTTATTGTGCTGGAGAAGGTGCAGAAGAGATTTACCAGGATGTTGCCTGGGTTGGAGCGTTTCAGCTACAAGGACGGACTGGAGAGTCTAGGTCTGTTTCTCTGGAGTGGAGGAATTAACGTTGAAGAGTACAGCACTGGTCAGGTCATTTCACCCATGATGTTGTGCTGATCTTGATGCCACTTTATACATTTTATATTAAATTTCCACCTTCATTCATAATTCATACCCCTCCTAGCCCTACACACACACACACACACACACACACACACACACACACACACACACACACACACACACACACACACACACACACACACACACACACACACACACACACACACACACACACACACACACACACACACACCTATAATTCCCTTTCTTCTGCCTCCATCACTTCTTGAAGAGTGGAGTGATATTTGCAATTTTCCACTATTCTGGAACCATTCAAGAATCTAGTGATTCTCAATAGGTCATTACTAATACCACTACAATCTCTTCAGCCACCTCCTTCAGAGCCATGGGGTGCATTCCATCTGGTCCAGGCGAATAATCTATCTTTAGACTTTTCAGATTCCCAAGAACCTTCTCCCTAGTAATGCCAACTTCACTCTCTTCTTCCCCTGACACTTTCAATCTTTTGGCATACTGCTAGAGACTTCCACAGATGAAAAATACTTATTCAGTTCATCCGCAGTTTCATTGTCCCCCATTACTACTGCTCCAGCATCATTTTCCAGCAGTCTGATATTTACTCTCACCTCTCTTTACCCTTTATAAATCTGAAGAAACTTTTGGTATCCTTTTTAATATTATTGGCCAACATTCCTTCATATTCCATCTTTTCCCTCTTTATGACTTTTTTAGTTCCCTTCTGTTGGTTTTTAAAAACTTCCCAATCGTCTAGCATCCCACTGATTTTGGTTCCATTATATGCCCTTTCGTTGGTTGTTGTGTTGGCTTTGACTTCTCTTGACAGCCATAGTTGTGTCACCTTACCTTTAGAATATCTCTTTGACTTTGATGTATAGATCCTGCAGCTTTTGAGATGCTCCCAGAAATGGCAGCATTGCTGCTCTCACATCATCCCTGCCAGTATCCTCTTCCAATCAGCTTTGGCCAGCTCTTCTCTCAAGCCTCTGAAATTCCCTTAACTCCATGGTGATACCGATACATCTGACTTTAGCTTCTCTCTCTCAAATTGTAAGGTGAATTCTATTCAATTATGATCACTGGCCCCTAAGGGAGCCAGTGGAGTTTACCTTAAGCTAAGGGAGCCAGTTGGAGTTTATCTTAAGTTCTTTAATCAATTCTGGGTCATTGCATAACACTCACCCCAGAATAGTTGATCCTCTAGTGGGCTCAACCTTGATCTGCTCTAAAAAGCTATCTTGTAGGCATTCTACAAATTCCCTATCTTGGGATCTAGCACCAACTTGATTTTTGCAATTTACCTGCATATTGAAATTCCCCATGATTATTATAACATTGTCCTTTGACATACCTTTTCTATCTCCTATTGTAATTAGTAGCACACATCCTGGCTACTGTTTGGAGCTCTGCAGTTTCTTAGCTCTACCCACAACCGTTCTATATCTTCCAATCCTGTGTCACTTCTTTCTGAGGATTCCCTAACTTCCACATCTTGCAGGCAGAGAATTCCAGTGCCCTGCCTGCCTTTTTATCTACTTGAGATCACAGAGAGAATTGGAGACAGTTGCTTGTGGAGTTTAAGCACCAGTTTTAAAAAGAGAGTGGGGCCTGTCACCTCAGCAGGGCTGAGCTTGAGAGTATTTAGCTTATTAGGCAATTGGCAAGGGCTAAAAAAAGAAGTTATGTTTAAATGGATCGGCCAGTGTAAGAAAAGCCATTGTTGGAGTTGGTCAGGGGCAAAGTGGGAAACTGAGTCATTGACTCAAGCAGATTCGGCATGAAGAGGCAGAGACTAGAGCGTACAAAAAAGCTGGATGAACTCAGCAGGTCGGGCAGCATCCGTTGAAAGAAGCAGTCGACGTTTTGGGTCGAAACCCTTCGTCAGGACGAAAGAAGGAGGGGGCAGGGGCCCTATAAAGAAGGTGGGGAGAGGGTGGAAAACCAATCAGAGGAAAGATCAAGGAGTGGGGGAGGGGAAGCAGGGAGGGGATAGGCAGGAGAGGTGAAGAAGGATTCTAAGGGGAAAGCACTATGGGTAGTAGAAGAAGGCAGAGTCATGAGAGGTGATATGCAGCTAGAAGAGGAGACAGAGTAGAGGTGGGATGGGGAAGGGAGAGGGAGGGAATTACCGGAAGTTGGAGAATTCGATGTTCATAGCAAGGGGCTGGAGACTACCCAGACAGTATATGAGATGTTGTTCCTCCAACCGAAGTTTGGCCTCATCATGGCAGTAGAGGAGGCCATGTATGGACATATCCGAATGGAAATGTGAAGGAGAGTTGAAGTGAGTGGCAACCAGGAGATCCTGTCTGTTGTGGCAGACGGAGCGTAGGTGCTCGACGAAGCGGTCCCCCAATCTGCGTCGGGTCTCGCCGATGTAGAGGAGGCCGCAAACGGGAGCACCGGATGCAATAGATGACTCCAACAGACTCACAAGTGAAGTGTTGCCTCACCTGGAAGGACTGTTTGAGGGCTCCTGTCAGGCTTCTCCTTATTTCTTGCTTATTGCACAGTTACAGGAGTGGGAATGACTGTCATGGCAGTGTAGTGCTCCTCTTGCAAGATGTAGGAAGACAAGGAGACTTTCAGTATCGCTGATGACTACATCTACAAGAAGTGTATCCAGCAGCAGCTTCTTACTGACTGCATAAGGGAACTGGAGCTGGGTCTGTATGAAGTCTGCATTATTCAAGAGACTAAGGAGGAGCTACAGGGTGGTAGTCACAACTAAGTTGCAGGAGGCAGGTAACAACCTCCTTGTCTAATTGTCAGGAAAGATAACAGCAGATAGGGCACAGTACCCCTGTGGCCATTCCCCTCAATAATAAGTACACCACTTGTATACCAATAATGCATATGAGAGTCCCAGGGCAGCTAGTGAAGTGTTTGTGAGGAAAGTAGATATTAAGCCCATATATAAGGATACTGTTGTAAGGGGAGCACAAGCTACTGGGGAGCCTGCTGTGACCAGGACTTTGGCACAGAGTCTGGATATGTGATACAGAAGGTGAGCAGTGGTGACAGGGGATTCACTGGTTAGGGGAACAGACAGGATGTTCTGTGGACAGGTACAAGATTCCCAGATGCTATGTTGCCTCCTAGGTTCCAGGGTCAGGGACATCTTGGTTCAAGACTACAACATTCTAAAAGGAGAGAGTAATGTGGATTGTGATCCACATCCGTACCAATGATACAGGCAGAAAGGGTGACGAGGTCCTGCAAAGTGAGTTCAGGGAGTCAGCTGCTAAATTAAAGGACAGGACTTGCAAGATGGTGACTTCAGGACTGCTACCTGTGCCACATGCTAGTGAGGCTAGAAATAGGAAAATAATACAGTTGAACATGCAGCTAAGGAGATGGTGCTGGAGGGAGGGCTCTTTTCCAGGGAAAGTGGGATCTGTGCAGATGGGATGGTTTGCACCTGAACAGCAGGAGCACCAATATCCTCATGGGAAGATTTGCTGGTGCAGCAGTAAGGGGTATAAACTTGAGTTGTAGAGTAGTGTAAACGAGAGTCCCAGGGCAGCTAGTGAAGTGGTTGTATGGAAAGTAGATGTTAAGCCCATATATAAGGACAGGAACCAAAAGCAATGTTCGAGGTTGATCCAGAAATCTGAAGCCACTTACCCTTGCACCAGTTCCTCAGCCATGCATTCATATTCCAAATCATCCTACTTTTACCTTCACTGGTGCATGGCACAGGCAGCAATCCAGAGGTTACTATTCTGGAGGTCCTGCTTCTCGGCTTTCTACCTAACTCCCAATATTCTCTCTTTAGCACTTCCTCTCTTTTCCTATGTCGTTACCACCCGTATGTACAAGAGCCTTAGGTCCCATACCACCAGATTCAAAGGCAACTACCCCTCAACCAGAGAGGATACTCACCTCTACACTGAACTGATCCCAAAACATTTGGACTCATTTTCAAGGACTCTACAACTCTTGTTCTCAGTTTTATATATTATTTACTTATTATTATTATTATTATTATTATTATTATTATTATATTATTATTATTATTATTATTATGTGTTTCTTTTTGTGTTTGCACATTTTGTTGTCCTTTGCACATTGGTCGTTTGTCTGTCTTTGTTTCTGCGTAGTCTTTCATTGATTCTATTGTGTTTCTTTAAACTTGCATATACTTAGATAATACATTTACTTTAAACTTTGAAATCTGGGCTGAAAATAACGGAATTTAATGCAGACAAGTGTGAGATGTTGATGTTGAGATGACAAACTAGGCTAGGACATACACAGTGAATCCCAAGGCACCAGGGAATATGGTAGAACAAAGGGAACAAGGAATACACATCCATACTTCTTTGAAAGTGGTGTCACAGATAGATGGGACTGTAAAGAGAGCTTTGGTACCTTGACCTTCATAAATTAGTGTATTGCGTATAGGAGTTGATGAGATGCCATGTTACAGGAAAGATATCAATAAGATTGAAAGAGTACAGAGAAAATTTTAATAGATGTTGCCAAGACTTGAGGACCCAGTTATAGTGAAAGGTTTAATAGTTTATGACTTTATTCACTGGTGTGTAAGAGAATGAGAGGAGATACATAGAACATAGAAGAGTACAGCAGAGGAACAGGCCATTCGGCCCACAGTGTTGTGCTGAGCCAGCTAAAAAGTAAATCAAAAAACACCCAAACACTAATCCCTCCTACCTGCCTATACCATGTGCATATCATTCCATCTTCCTTACATCCATGTGCCTATCAAACATCTCTTACAAGTCTGTGATGTATTTTCAGGTGAGCATTTCTATCACCAAGGCATAGGAGCTGCCATTCCATGTGCCATGTGCCAGAAGAAGGTACTAGTATGGATGGATTCCTGCTGGCCAGAGTAGATGTGGTGAGCTGACTGGCCTGTTTCTGTGATTCCTACAGTCTTTAATAGTTTTCCACTGCAATACTGAAGTGTAGAATATGCTGATGCATTCAATAATAGTTAGTTGGTAGCTTTTCAGGGCAACCTCATCCATTAAATTCACACTCTAGGTGAAGTTCCATTGCACTATTCAAAGAAATCCAGTGCTGTTGCCGCTTCTGATCTCCCTCTGACAACATCTCCACATGTGAGGAGAAGTACCTCATTGCTCTTTGTGGCACCTTGGTTTGTGCCTTTTCCCTTGTGTTTCACATTTGTACACTCCTCTAAAGAAATTTAAAAAGATAATATCAAAACAACATATCCTACACTTGCTAAAATTCTGAAAAATAGTTTAGCATTTTACAACAGCAACTTGAACATCATAAGAGGCATATTTTAAAAATTAAGAGGAGTATGTCTCAATGAATATTTCTGGTGCTTCTTCTGTGGAGAAACATATAAACCCGATCTTGAAATAGTTAATGCAGAGGTCTTGGAATTGTCTGCATTACAGCAGAGGACATTTTGACTGTCTTAGAATATATGAAGTTAGTCAAATCTTCAGGGCCTCAGTAACACTATGGGTAGCTAGTGAGCAAATTATGGGAATCCTAGCTGAGTATTTGCACCATTATTAGCAATGGGTGAAGTGTTGTAAGACAGTAGGGTAGTCAATGCTGTGCCAGAGGCACCCTCTTAACATAAAGGAATTCTTAGGAGACATTGATCCTAATTTGATAGAATTCACTCTGCAGTTGGAGAGGGAGAAGCTAAGGTCAGATGAATCAATATTACTGTGTTATAGAGGGATTACAGAGGCATAAGAAAAGAGTTGGCAACAGTTGATTGGAAGGGACACCAAAAGGGATGATGCCAGAACAACAATGGCTGAAGTTTTCAGCAGCAATTCAGAAGGTGAAGTACTGTAAAGAGAGAATGAGGCAACAATGGCTGACAAAGGAAGTCAAAGACAGCATAATAGCAAAAGTGAGTGAGAGCAAAAGAGAGCCCACCACCCTGGTCATGCTCTCTTCTCATTACTGCTATCAGGAAGAGGGTACTCAGGATCCACACCCTCAGGATCAGTAACAGTTATTACCTGTCAACCATCAGGCTCTTGAACCAGAGGGAATAAATTCACTGACCATCACTCACCCTGTCAGCGACGGTTCCCACAATGTGGACTCACTTTCAAGGACATTTCATCTTATGTTCTTGATATTTATTGCTTTTTTAACATTTTGTATTTGTGCAATATGTTGTCCTGTGCACGTTGGTTGTTTGTTCATTCTGTTGGATGTGGTCTTTCATTGATTCTAT
Source organism: Hemitrygon akajei (assembly GCF_048418815.1). Taxonomy (NCBI): domain Eukaryota; kingdom Metazoa; phylum Chordata; class Chondrichthyes; order Myliobatiformes; family Dasyatidae; genus Hemitrygon; species Hemitrygon akajei. The sequence continues at coordinate 72,074,144 of NC_133125.1, forward strand.
TGTTTCTTGGATTTACTGTGTATGCCCACGAGAAAACTATTCTCAAGGTTGTCTATCATGACATATATGTACTTCGATAATAAATTCACTTTGAAATTTCAATTCTTTTTGTAGAAATTAGAGGGAAGCTAGAGAATTGAGAATTGAGAAACTTTTTCAAACCAACAGAAGGCAACTAGAAAAAACAATAAGGAAAAAAAAGATGAAATATGAAGGTAAGCTAGCCAATAATATAGAATAAATACTATGTTTTTGTAGATATGTGAAGAGTAATCAAGAGGTGAGAGTGAATACGGGAATGCTGGAAAATGTCAGTGGAGCAGTAGTAATGTGGGACAAAGAAATAGTGGACAAACTCAATAAATATTTTGCATTAGTCTTCATTGTGGAAGACATCAGCAGTATCCCAGAAATTCAAGAGTGTCAGGGGCAGAAGTGAGTGTCATTACTATTATTAAGGAGAAGGTGCTCGGGAAGCTGAGAGGTCTGAAGGTAGATAAATCACCTGGACCAGATGGACTACATCCCAGGGTTCTGAAAGAGGTAGCTGAAGTGATTGTGGAGGCATCAGTAATGATCTTTCAAGAATCAGAGGATTCTGAAATGATTCCAAAGGACTGTAAAATTGTAAATGTCACTCCACTCTTTTTTTCTTTTATAACTTTTAAATTTTTAAGGGGAAAAAAAGAACCCCTACTAACTAAAAAAAACCCTACTAACTGAAAAAAACAAACAAAATAAAAGCCCATTGGGAACACAACCCCGGAGCTATACATCATACAAGCTTCCATAGAAAACACATCAATCCGCCAAATCAAATCCACTTAAAGAAAAAACCGGAAGGAAACCATATTAATTAACTCAAAGCAGATGATAGTAGTGGGTGAATGAACCCCACCTTTTCTCAAAATCAAATCGAGGATCAAAAGTTCGACTTCTGATTTTCTCCAAACTAAGACATAGCATCATCTGAGAAAACCATTGTATCAAAGTAGGAGCAGAAGCATCTTTCCATTTCAACAGAATAGCCCTTCTGACCAATAATGCAACAAATGCAATTACATGTTGGTCTGATGGAGAAATACCACGAATATATTGAGGGATTATACCAAATAAAACTGTCAATTTATTAGGTTGTAAATTAATTTTTAAAACTTTAGAAATTGTAAAAAAAAGACTTCCAAAAATGTTTCAGTACAGAATACGACCAAAACATATGTGTCAATGTGGCTGTCTCAGTTTTACATCTGTCACACTGGCTATCAACATTGGGAAACATTTTAGATAGTCTCTCCTTTGTCAAATAGTAACGATGTACAATTTTAAATTGAAATAAAGAGTGATTGGCACAAATCGAAGAAGAGTTAACCAATTTCAAAATCCGCAACCAATCTTCTGTTATCAGGGTCATGTTAAGCTCTCCCTCCCAATCTTGCTTAATCTTAAATGAAGAGTAATTATGCTATTGTAACAATATGTAACGGGGGTTTTTTTCTTTTTCTTTGTTACTGTGTATGTAATCAAAATGGCGTCTTTGTTTTGTTAAAAGTAGGAATGCTGGCGCCTGTGTTAATAGTAGGAATGCTAGCGTCTTTGTTATGATAAGTGCTGGAAGCTTGTTTGGGACTGTAAACTGATTGTTGGCGGGGATTTTGGGGAGTCGGCGCGATGGAGTGAGAGAGAGAGGACGGGATGCTGGAAGCTGGGCGACGGTCCCCGGCCCAAGGTTTTCGGTGATGAGAGGAGATGGAGACAGAGGAGTGTGGAGCGTCTGGTCGACCACCATGGGGGTCCCAGGAGGCGGGTCGAGGAAGTCGGAGGGGATCGAATGGTGGCCAGAAGACTTCAGTAATTGAGCTCCAACGGTTGTGCACGAAGTGGTTTGGACTTTGATAAGTTTGGCGCCTTTTCTTTTTTTTTCTCTTATTCATATATACTGTATCATTAGTAATCGCTTAGTTATAGTAATCTTTATAAATTGTACTCATTTAATCGCATAAGGTGTACTGTCTGTTTTTTGGCGAGGCGGGGACATCACACAGCATCCACACCAGCTGATTACCCAGTTTGGCGGGGCCGAAGGCTGCTCCCCCTAGACTAGAACGAGTTTGAGCGATGCCTGAGGCGACCCAGGGGTTACATTGTGGGGGTGTTCGTCCGGGATTGATTTCTGTGGAAGCTGTGTGATCGCCCTCTTTAAATTATGTCTGCGGCGAAGAGCTGGTGTGCCTTTGTGGGTGTGCGATTGCCGGTTGTCTCTGCATGTGTGTTGGGTGGGGTGGCTGCTGTTGGTAGCCCGGAGGTCGTTGTTCGAGTTCCGACTAGCGCTGACGAAATGGTGGTGGTACCATGGGTTGTCTGTACTGTTTGGAGAGTGAGGAGTGACAGGTTGGGATGTTTCAGCTATGGTGGGCTCCGCCCAGTTGTTGGAATAATGTCCAGCCCTAAAGGGGCGCAGCAGACCTCTCAGTTGTTGGGTGAGTGGCAGTGCTTGGCTGAGGGAAAGCGACAGGGATTGGTTGAAAGCTTGAGTACGTGGGCTGGTAGCGTTGTTAGAACTGTCAGGCGCAATTACCTCGAAGTGACAGCTGCCAGTTCTGGGAAAGTGTGGGAAAATGCGTGTGGTTCGACTGGAAGTCAAATGCCGCAGCTGGGGGGGCTTATCATATCCGTGGCAGGAGATTGGTGGGAAGTTTTTAGGGTATCCCTTTTGGTTAGGAGGGCAGATAAATTGCTTGCGGAGACAAGGGGATTTGTCAAGGGGATCAGTTGTTCCGTTGATCCGAGAGATGTCAGGAAACTAAGAGGAGGCCCAGTGGGGGAATGGCTTGGGGTCTCTGGGGGAGCACGTTCCCAGCAATGTACCAAGGAACTCCCGCAAGGAACAGACCCTATTCCTGAAGGCTTAGAGGGACCACGCACTCAGGTGTTGTTACGGATGGATGGAAGTCAAGTTAAAGCCATCCTCGGCACTGGGGCACCGGTTAAGTTGCTGTACAGTTTGTTTTATAACCGTTTTTGGAAGCCTTTACCCTTGATGACATTGACGGCACTGGAGATTTGGGGTACCAGTGCCGGTGATTATAAAGACGACGGTGGTTGGTCAGTGAAAATGGAGTTCTTAGAGGCAAATGTGGAGGTGACTGAGGTTCGTGAATCGTTAATGCTGATGTGTCCGGACACTGTTGAGACGGGCAGCGTTTCGGTTATGGAGAGAACCAATATCCTGTTGGTGCGCTTGGGGGCCTGCCCGGAGGAGGCGGGTGCGAGCTGTTTGGAGGCATTATCGATGCACCCAGAGTTTCGAGCTGCTTGTGCGGACGTGTGTAGCAGCATTGGGCCGATACTGAATTCAAACAAGAGCCGGTGGTGGTATGGCCTGGAGGAGTATCTGAGGGTGAGACCCTCTTAGTGGACGCTGTGAAATACCACCAGGGAGGGGAGTTGACTGCTGAAGACACCTCGGTGAGGCAGAGGTTGCGGTGACTGGCCCCTACAGCGTGGCAGACGTAGGCAGCGTGTGTGTGGATTATATTGCGCTGAAGAGGCGCACTGTCAGTGACCAGAATATGACCCTCAGGGCCGTAGAGGCGATGGCCTATCTGAGTGGTGCGAAGACGTTTAAGGTGCTGGATCTGAGGAGTGGATGTTGCCAGATCCCGATGAGTGAGGCTGACAAGGAGAAGACGGCGGTTATAAGTTCCCTAGGAGTCTTCCGGTCCGAAAAGATACCACAGGGTATCTCCGGAGCCCTTGCAACCTTCCTGCAGGGCATGTGGAAGACCATGGGGGTGTAGAGGCGTTTGGAATTTTGACGTATGTGGATGATCTCCTGGTATTTGGATTTTCCTCGGGAGAATATGAAGTGAGGTCGTTGCAGGAGCGGCTGAGAACTAAAGAGTTAAAGTGTTTTCTGGACACGTGCCAGGGCTGGCGAAGGTCACAGCTCGTGAGTGTCTGTCTCTACGGAATCAAGTTTGAAATGAAGACTGAGAGACCAGAGAGAGTGATCTGGAACCATTTGAAAGACTTACAAGTTGGAGAGAACGAAGAAAGTTGTTTGACTGAGGGCCACAGCAAACTGAGAGCCTGGAGAAGGGAGTTTGCGGAGGTGAAGAAATTGCGGACAAATCTTGGAAGGGGGAAGTGGTAGCTTGAAGGGAACCTGAAGATGACCATCGACAGTTCAAATGACGAGCAAAACCTGAAGGTTAATCTGGAAGAAGTCATGAGGAGAAAAAAAGAAGCTGGAGAGAAGTACAGTGAATACTGAACTGGAGGGTGACCAATCTTTAACTGCTGCTTTTCAGGTCGGGGTGGAAGAAGCTGTTGGAGTAACTGCATTCCAGATTGAGATGGCCGGGATGCAGGAGTCAGAACCGCTGAGCCAGGGGCCAGAGGAGATGATAATCTCAATTGCAGGAGGCTGAAGAGACTGCAGGAGCAGTGCAGGTCACGTGTTTCCGTTTGGAGAAGATCAAACAGCAGCTACCGATCAAAGAAATGAGGAAGAATACAGATTCAAAGGCTGATGTGCTGGATGTGTGGTACATGCTGCCTTTTGCTGGCTTTCCCTCGATTGAGGAAGAGACCTTTGGCCCTTCTTCCACTGAGTCAGGTGTAGTGGGGAGGGTTAGCTGTGTGCAGTGTGGGGCATGAGTGAGAGGTTGACAGAGGAGTTGGTAGTGGACCCAAGGTATCCCCAGCTGTGTCCTAGCCTAAGGGTTTAGGTGAGGGGGGTACGGAGGTCTCAGAAGGGTTAGGGAACACCCAGATAGTTGGCCTATATAGCGCCTAAGGAACAGGGCGTGAGGTTTACTGTGTGGGGAGGAGATGTCACTGCTTGTGCTTGGGTTACGGTGTGTTGGCAGGAAAGGTGACGAGTTATCTAATAGTCATGAGGACATGACTTTTATTTGGTGGGGGGAGAGTGTAACGGAGGGTTTTTCTTTTTCTTTGTTACTGTGTATGTAATCAAAATGGCGTCTTTGTTTTGTTAAAAGTAGGAATACTGGCGCCTGTGTTAATAGTAGGAATGCTAGTGTCTTTGTTATGATAAGTGCTGGAAGCTTGTTTGGGACTGTAAACTGATTGTTGGCGGGGATTTTGGGGAGTCGGCGCGATGGAGTGAGAGAGAGAGGACGGGATGCTGGAAGCTGGGCGACGGTCCCCGGCCCAAGGTTTTCGGTGATGAGAGGAGATGGAGACAGAGGAGTGTGGAGCGTCTAGTCAACCACCATGGGGGTCCCAGGAGGCGGGTCGAGGAAGTCGGAGGGGATCGAATGGTGGCCAGAAGACTTCAGTAATTGAGCTCCAACGGTTGTGCACGAAGTGGTTTGGACTTTGATAAGTTTGGCGCCTTGTCTTTTTTTTTCTCTTATTCATATATACTGTATCGTTAGTAATCGCTTAGTTATAGTAATCTTTATAAATTGTACGCATTTAATCGCATAAGGTGTACTGTCTGTTTTTTGGCGAGGCGGGGACATCACACAGCATCCACACCAGCTGATTACCCAGTTTGGCGGGGCCGAAGGCTGCTCCCCCTAGACTAGAATGAGTTTGAGTGATGCCTGAGGCGACCCAGGGGTTACAAATAGATTATAAATTTTCCCAATAAAACCCTTCACTAAAGGATTCATTTTTAAAATAATATCTAAAAGGTCAGAATCTTGTATATATGGAAAATTACTTAAGTATTTTCCTAAGAAGTGTCTGACCTGAAGATATTGCTGGAAATGTGAATACAAGAGAGAGAGTAGTTACTAATTTCTCAAAAGACATCAATCAGCCATCTTGAAACAGATCCGTGAAGGAATAAACTCTTTTATTCCTCCAAAGAAGAAAGGTAGGATCACTTAATGAAGGTTTAAATAAATAATTTTGATAAATTAAACTAAAAAGTTTAAATTTTTTGAGATTAAAAAAATTACGAAACTGGAACCAAATTCATAACGACTGCTTAATCACAGGTTATAAATTTAAATTAGTAATTTTGGCCAGTTGTACAGGTAGAGAAGCTCCTAATAATGAGGTTAAATGAAACTGTTTCACAGCATTCAATCCCAAATCAGCCCAAGGCAGTTGTTCATTTCTAGCAGCCCAATATAACCAAAAATACATATAACATATATTAACAGCCCAATAATACATTCTTAAATTAGGCAAAGCAAGACCTCCATCTTTTATTAATTTTTGTAAATGATATTTACAAATTCTTGGTCTTTTATTATTCCAAACAAAAGATGAAATAATAGAGTCAACCTGATCAAAATACTTCCTAGTTAAAAAAAAGGGATATTTTGAAATACATATAAAAATTTTGGTAAAATCATCATTTTAACTGCATGAATTCAGCTGACTAATGAAAGTGTAAGTGGATTCCATCTACAAAATAATTGCTTCATAAAATCCACTAAAGGAACCAAATTAGCTTTATAAAGGTCTTTATGATTTTTAGTGATAATAACACCTAAGTATTTAAATGAGTCTGTAACTCTAAAAGGAATGTTGTCATATATAGAAGCAGAATCATTTAGGGGAAATAATTCACTTTTATGAAGGTTTAGTTTATATCCCAAAAACTTTCCAAAATCATTTAATAGTTTCAATAAGCTAGGAATGGATTCTTCAGGATTCGAAATATAAACTAAAAGATCATCAGCATAAAGGGAGATCTTATGAACAGTCCCATTTATGAAAATTCCATGGATATCCTTAGCTTCACGAAGTGCAACAGCCAAGGGCTCCAGCACCAAATTAAATAACAAAGGAATAACGGACATCCTTGTCTCGTACCCTGTGAAAGCCGAAAAAAAGGAGATCTGCAATTGTTAGTTATAACAGTAGCAATAGGGCTTTTATATATCATTCTGATCCACTTATTAAAATTAATACCAAAGCCAAATTTCCCTAAAACATTAAATAAGCAATTCCGTTCAACTCTGTCAAATGCCTTTTCAGCATCAAGAGAGACAACACATTGTGGAGTCTTGGAAAAGGATGAATATATAACATTTAACAGTCTCCAAACATTAGAGAAGGAATAACGGCCCTTTACAAAACCTGTTTGGTCTTGAGAGATAATTTTAGCTAGAATATTCTCCAGCTGATTAGCCATTATTTTTGAAAGAATTTTAGCATCCATATTTAATAATGAAATAGGTCTATATGAAGCACAGTCAGTAGAGTCCTTATCTTTCTTAAGAATTAAAGAAATAGAAGCTTCATAAAATGTGGGAGGTAACTGTCCTATCAAAAAAGAATCTTTAAGCGTCTCCAACATATATGAAGAGAGCAATTTTTCAAATTTTTTATAAAATCCTACAGAATAACCATCCAGTTCAAGAGCTTTACCAGATTGCATTGAAAAAATAGCTTTCTGAATTTTGCTTTCAGTAATACAAGCTTCAAGAGTTTGTTGATCTTCAGCAGAAATTCGAGGAAAATTGATCTTTTGTAAAAAGGCATTCATTTTAGAAGAATCAACTGGAAACTGAGATTTATAAAGTTCAATATAAAAGTCTTGAAACATTTTGTTAATATCTTCATAATTATATGCTAAGCTACCATCTCCCTTACGAATTTTTAAAATTTGTCTTTTAGCTCTAGTTGCTTTTAATTGAGATGCTAATAGCTTATTATTTTTATCTCCAAACACATAAAATTGACTGTTCAATTTAAGCAAATTTCTTTCAATAGGATAAGTTAATTATAAATTAAATTGTGATTGGAGTTCAACTCTTTGTTTAAATAATTCAATGTTAGAAGAGATTGCATAAATATTATCCAAGTCTTTAATTTGTTTGGAAATCTTACCTACCTCTGTTTTTATCTGTTTCTTAAGCTTAGCTGAATAGGAGATGATCTGACCATGCAAATATGCTTTAAATGTATACCATATAATCAATTTCGACACATCTCCCATATTATTAAAAAGAAAAAATCTTTTATCTGAATCTCAATAAATTTTACAAAGTCCGGACTTCGTAATAAATTTTCTGGAAAACGCCAAGGCAAATTTGCAAAAATGACATCATTCAATTCAAAAGCTAAACTTAAAGGCGTATGATCTGAGAGAGCTATAGCATCATATTCACATTTCTGGACTTTCGACAAAAATCGGGGATCAACTATAAAGTAATCAATTCTCGAATATTTTTTGTAAACATGTGAAAAAAAGAAGAATCTCTATCATTAGGATGTAAATGTCTCCAAATTTCAATCAGGCCAAAATCAATTAAAAAAAGAGTTAATAAGTGATGCAGAACAACTCGGAAGCCACTGATTAGTTGAACTCTTGTCAATCAAAGGACTTAAACAACAGTTGAAATCACCACCCATTAGCAACATATATTCATTTAAATCCGGCAGTAAAGCAAATACATTTTTTACAAAGAGAAGGATCATCTACATTAGGTCCATATAGGCTAACCAGAACAATTTTTTCTATTACAAATTGTTCCTTTTTGACCCGACCGCGTGCTAGCGAGGCGGCTGCTGGGCCTCGTTCAGGCGAAGCGGTGAATGTCTTCGAAATCCTGAAAGAAATAATGGAAGTCCAGAAAAATATAAAGCAGCAGCTCTGTGATATTAAGGCAGAGCTCACCAGTGTTAATCAAAAAATAGACTCGAATTGAGAAGGTGGAAGATCGCGTTCAAAACGTGGAACGCATACAGAGCAAGACAATAAAAATAATACATCACCAAGAAGGTAAACTGCTTGACCTGGAGGGAAGATCACGGCAGAAAAAAATCAGAATCTATAACGTTCCCGAAGGAGCGGAAGGCTCATCTATGATGGAGTTTGGGGGCAAGTTACTGTGGGATGCGCTGGATCTTCCCTCGGCTATGAAGCTGGAAGTCGAAAGAGCCCCATTAGTCCCGAAACCTACCCAGGATAGAAAGCCACGCTCAATAATAATTAAATTCCTTCGGTACAGCATCAAGGTGGAGATTCTACGAAGGGCCTGGGGTAAGAAGAAAGTGTTTTTAGAGGATAAATTAATATATTTCGACTAAGATTACCCCCCCCCCCGCGGTCCTCCAGAAATGCAAAGAATACTCCAAAGTAAAGCGAGTACTAAAGCAAAATAAGATTAGATTTCAAACTCCGTACCCTGCTAAACTTCGAGTGTTTTATGGCAACGGGACGCGATTGAACCAGACAGTGGAAGAGGCGACTACAGACATGAAGGCCAGAGGGATGCCCATCAGCATGACCAAAACAAGGGAAAGCCTGACTAAAGAATTATCCCGCTCCACTTGGGAAATAATGCGAGAATCGAGAAGGCAGGAGACGGGAGGAGGCCAAGAGAAAAATATCAGGAAGAGACCGGGTGTTTCGCAAAGACAGTCCTCACCCCCTTCAGAAGAGCCATAAGGTGTGGCTAACTTTAAAAATGTTGAGAAGCTAAACGGAAGCAAAAGTACACGGTGATATACCAATCTCGAGAAATACTTATTATAATGTGGATTTTATATTATTTAGTTGTTATTCTTTATTCTGTTACGAATGTGCCACAACTCTGAGGGGCCAAAGGGTACAAAGTAGCCCCGTCCTTTTTGAGAATCGCAAGATCGCTAGTAATTCGGGTCTGGGACCCAGGAAATGAGAGAGAGATGTCCAGGATACACGAGGTTTGGAATGTGTCCTGGCCTCAGCAAGACAAAGCCACGGATAACGGCCATTGTCTCTTGGAGACAGAATTGTGTATTGAGTACTGTACTATTCAGTGAAGCCCTCGGGGGATGACCAGAGTGGGCTGGTTGAGGGATTGCATCATCCCAACCTGATTAACATCTGAGACCCCGTGAGTAAGGATAAAAGAGGGTCTGGGGAACAACCCCTTCAGACGCACCAGGAGAAACACTAGAAATCCCGTGACAGCGTTTAATAGCGTCAGCCGGTGGGGCTCGCGTGTGTCCTTTTCCCTTGCCTGGGAATTGGCGGGCTCGCCACGGAAGAACGGCTTTAGCTAAAGGAGAGGCCACACCAACGGAACTCTCAAAGGATCGAAATCATAAAAAGGAAAAGCTGGCAAGTTTCCAAAAAAAATCTCTCTCTTGACTCCAACCAAAAGCTGCAGCCTGAATGAACTGAGTGACTTTTATATTTCCATCGGACAATACATTATTCCCTAGACAATGATAGAGCTGTTTCTTATTGATTATTATTATACCCGCACTTTTAGATTTAGTATTGATGACATATAGTATCTGTATGTTTGCATTGATATTATTTTTGTGTATTTTTACCAATAAATACTGTTAAAAATAGTACCATCCGACTTCAACGGACCTCTCTACCTTTGCTGGTAAGTGACCCAGTTACGGGGTACATAACAATTGGGGGCTCGTCTGGGATTTGACACCAAATTGGAGGGCCAGTGAATCGGGCTTGTAAGTCCAAACTTGGATCTGGTTGTGCGGGTGGCCAGACGGGAAACCAGCAAAGATGGACGTGGAGGAATTTATAGAAAATCCGACTCTGGAGGCGCTAGAGGAGGCCACAAAGTCGGACTTGATAAATATTGCGAAAGGACTAAACCTCGCGGAGGTGAGGTTGTCAATGAAAAAGCGGGAGGTGCGGAGGGCCATAACTCAGTATTATATTGTGAAGAATGTGTTTTCGGCTGAGGTATTGGAAAATATCCCTGAAAAGGTACCTGCTAGTGGGACGGCTCAGTTAGAGTTGGAGAAATTAAGGTTGGAACATGAAATTAAGTTAAAACAGCTGGAAGCAGCTGAAAAGGAAAAGGAGCAGGACAGAGCTGAGAAACAAAGGGAACATGAAATTCAGTTAAAAATTTAACTGAAAAAGAGCTGAAAATGGAAGCAGCTGAAAAAGAGCGGGAGAGAGCTGAGAAAGAGAAGGAAAGAGCCGAGAAGGAGAGGGAGGCAGAGAAACAGAGGCAACATGACTTGGATATGGAGAAGTTAAGGCAAGAGCGAAGAGTTCAAGGGTCAGACCGAAAGGAGCGGTTTAATGTTAGTCGGGAATGTTAGTTCGAGGAAACGGATGTTGATAGTTATTTCTTGCATTTTGAAAAGGTGGCAGTGAATCAGAAATGTCCCAAAGAGCAATGGGTGGCGTTGTTACAAAGTGTGTTAAAAGGGAAGGCACAACGGGCATATGCGGCATTGTCCATGGAGGAGGAAGAGTCTGAGAATTATGAAAAAGTAAAGGAGGCCATTCTCTGGACCTACGAATTGGTACCTGAAGCGTATAGACAAAAGTTCAGAAATTTAAAGAAAGGGTGGAATCAGACGTATACCGAGTTTGCCTATGAGAAGGGTGTGCTCTTGGATCGCTGGTGTGCAGCAGAAATAGTGGAAGAAGATTTCTGGCGTTTCAGGGAGTTAATTCTGATTGAGGAATTTAAAGGTTGTGTTTCGGATGATATCTGGATGTACTTGAATGAGAAGCCGAATAAGTCCATCTCCGAATTTGCTTGGTTCGCAGATAAATATACCCTGACCCACAAGACAAAGTTTTCCTCGAATAAAAGTTACCAGAGAGACCGTGGGAACGGTAGAGAAAGCCCGCCGGCTGAGGTAGAGATCCCGCCGGGAGCTAGTGGTAAAATTGAGGAGGAGAGGCAAGATGGCAGGAGAGGTCCTGGCTTGACCTGTTTTAATTGTGGAAAGGTGGGTCATATTGCATCCAAGTGCCTTGCTCCGAGGAAGGAGACAGGAAAATGGAAAGCAGCAGTCCCTATAGGATGTGCTGTGGTGATCAGTAAATCAATGAGAGAGCCCAAGGTAGACAGAGTACGAGAAGGGTCTGAGAAATGTATTTCAGAGGGAACCATGTTTGTGAGAAAGGGAGACACACCAGTTCCAGTGCGGATCTGGAGAGACACGGGAGCTGAGCTGTCATTGATTAGCAGTAAGGTACTGGATTTTGGTCGCAAGACTGCAGAGGTAGCTTTGAGACTAATAGGAAAAAGGATCAAAGTGGTGCCCTTGCATAGGATCTTTCTGAATTGTGATCTGGTATCTGGACCAGTTGAAATAGGGGTGCGATCAGAATTCCCGAGAACTGACGTGGACGTCCTTCTGGGTAACGATTTAGCCGGTGGTAAGGTTTGGTCAGCAATGAAGCTGACGAGCCAGCCTGTGAGTGTTGAGGTCCCACCCCTAGATTCCAAGATCTATCCCGCATGCGCAATCACTTGCAGCATGTCGAGAAAGGCAGCTGAGAAAGAGACCAGTTTAAATCTGGCCAGTATCGATTTGGCCGAGACGTTTTTACCGACCCTGTACCAAGAGGGGTTAGAGGGTGGTAAAACAGAGAATAGGAAAGTGAAAGAGAGTAAGGGCGAGGAGGTAGTCCTGCCCTTAGCCAGGAGGAAATTTATAGAGGCACGAAGTAAAGATGAGAAACAGATAAAGCTGTTAAAAGGTCCAGGGTTGGACATGGATGATCTGTCTGGTTTGGCAGAACTGTTTGAAGAAGTTGAAAATTCTAAAGGTGTTCCTGATAATGAAATGAGGGCAGTCCTAGATGAAAAGGATGCCATTACCTTGAAGAAGTCTGCTGGGTTGGCAGATGAGGTTGTTTCAGCCCACGGGGTTGAGTTTACTCTGGAAGGGAGTTGCCCAGAGAGTAGCTGGGAGGATCAGGGGAATTTAGAATTTGAAAAGGGTACGGGTATTGAAAGCCTGGAAGAGGCAAATGTCCCGTTTGAGTGTGTTCAAGATGTGGACGCACGTGGTACTGAACCTAGTAATGGAGCTCAGAAAAAGTCTGAGGTATTTGATTCAGTTGAAAAGGAATGCAGTCCTTGTGGATCAGATGGACTTGGTTCAGTGAAGAAAGGGTTAACCTTGGTAATAGTGGGAAGTGAGAATTCCCAGTTGTTTGTGCTCGAAGGTGTATTTAAAAGTTAGTGAGGAGATAAAAGGTGGTGAGGTGAATATTATTATTGAAGGAAAAGGGAAAAGTGTAGTTCCTAAATTGAATGAAGAAATTTTAAAGTCTGGATTGATGTCAGAAGCAGCAACCAGGCTACAGAGACAATGGCTTGTAACACATTGCCTGCGAATCAATTACAGGTTGAGTTGGAATGTGAAGGTGCCCCACACGCTATTGTTATTCAAGAGTGGGGTGTGAAAAAGCAGAATTCAAAATGCTGTTTGAACAAAGAGTGATCGCTTGCAGATCTTAAATTGAGAACTAATAGCATGAAGGGTCCTGAAGAGAAAACTAGCAACTTGCTTAAACTTAAAGAATTGTGTGGAAATTCAGAAAATGGTCTAAGTTTGGAACACATTGTTGAGAAAATAACTCCTATGAAAGGAGCGAGCGAAAGCCTATTCCACACTGGTGCACCAGCTCACCACATGGGAGTTAACTGGAAACGGGGCGAGGTTTGATGGGATGCCATTTTAACTAACAGGATCCGGTTTGAAGGGATTTCAACAAAGCATGTGAATAATAAAGGCAACCCCCATGAAGTTTGACTGTTAAGTTTGAAAGTAACAATAAAGATTAGTATTTGCATGAACTTTTGTGATATACACGTAAGCTAAGATCACAACTCTTTAGTTTTTGTTTGCGGAAGAAAAGGAATAAAAATAGGTAGTTATTAAATTGGAGTCTGATGCTACAAGAATTTATTAAGGTACAAGATGTTAAGATATTAAAGGAAGTGACAATGTAATTGTTAACTGTTTAGATGCTGAATTGAATGTATTACTCTAGTGAAAAAAAAATCTCTTTTGTATTGTGTTAGATTCTAAAATCCTGTAAGACTCCGTATTAATTCATTTTTACCGATGGTAAAAAGGTTTTGAAGGAAGGGGTGTTACGAATGTGCCACAACTCTGAGGGGCCGAAGGGTACAAAATAGCCCCCTCTTTTTTGAGAATCGCAAGATCGCTAGTAATTCGGGCCTGGGACCCAGGAAATGAGAGAGAGATGTCCAGAACACACGAGGTTTGGAATGTGTCCTGGCCTCAGCAAGACAAAGCCACGGATAAGGGCCATTGTCTCTTGGAGACGGAATTGTGTATTGAGTACTGTACTATTCAGTGAAGCCCTCGGGGGACGACCAGAGTGGGCTGGTTGAGGGATTGCCTCATCCCAACCTGATTGACATCTGAGACCCCGTGAGTAAGGATAAAAGAGGGTCTGGGGAACAACCCCTTCAGACGCACCAGGAGAAACACTAGAAACCTCATGAACTATGAAAACTATCACTTAATTAATGAAAAAAGGAGGATAAAAACAAATAATCAAACAATCGGTCCGTTGTCTTAATTCGCTCAGTAGACCAAATAGATTTCAGAAAAGTCATTTATCGTTCACAAAGTTTGCATCTTCTTTAAATGATCGATCAATCAAAGGACATCTTAAGCAGATCAGAAATATTCAAAGCTTATCTTCTTTCCAAAAGAATGATTATTCAGCAGATCTAAAACCATTCAAACCTCGGCTACAACCAGAATAGAGTTAACATAGTCCAATGCCTCTTTGGGGTCCAGAAAAACACGTGGAGTCGAATCTTTAGAAAATAATTTTAACTGGGCTGGATATTGAAGTGATGGGAATAATCCCTTATCATAGGCAACCTTCATGGTTGGAATGAATTTAGACCATGATAATCACCATAAAAATGAATCTCGGTATCTTTAAACTTAAAACTCTTTGTTTCCTTGCATATTTTATAATTTGATCTTTAACTTTAAAATGAAGGAAAGAAACCAAAACTGACCTTGGTTTGTCTCGGCGAGATGTCGCAGTCAAAATTCTATGCGCTCATTCGATGTCGAGAAGTCGAGGTAAAATATCCAGAAACAGAGATTGAAACAATTTAGCAAAATAGTCTAATAAATCTCCAGTCCCAGATCCTTCCTTCAATCCAACAACTGAAATATTATTCTGACGAGATCTTGCTTCCAAATCAATAATCTTATGTTGAGACTTCTCCGAGCAAGATGAAATCTCCACAATTTGCTGATTCGCCTCTTTAAGTTCAGAATTCAGGGAAATAATGTTTTCCTGCACAAACTGAAAACTCTCTCGTAACGACTTCATCTCAGAAGAGGTAGCATCAAGTTTTACCGTGTTGTTGTCTATCTTCTTATCCAGACCCATCAGTGAATTTTCCAGATGCTTTGCCCAAGCTGGTGTTTCCTTCAACTTTTTCCCCTTTCCATTGCTGGAATCAGGAAGCTGCTTTTCACTTCTTAAAGATTGTGACATAATTACAACTATTCCCTTCTAAGATCCAACAGATAAAAGTTAAAAATTCAAAGTTTAAACTGGGGAAAAGGAAGAATTAATTGCTGCCACATAGATCTGTGTGTCACTCCATTAGACAGCAGGCGGAGTCTCCCGTCACTCCACTCTTTAAGAAGAATTTAAAGTCGTTGACCCTTTCCACCTCTGACTGGCGCACGGATCTCTGTTTTTTCCCTCCTGAAGTCAATAATCAGCTCCTTAGTCCTCTGACATGGAGTAAGAGGTTGTTGTCATGGCACCAGTCAGCCAGGTTTTCAATCTTCTTCTCACATGCTGATTCATCACCATCTTTGATTTGGCCTACGACACTGGTGTCATCAGCAAACTTGAATGTGGCACTGGAGTTGTGCTTAGCCACACAGTCACAAGTGTAAAGTGACTAGAGCAGGGGGCTAAGCATACAGCCTTGTGGTATCCCTTCGCTGATGGAGATCGTGGAGGAGATGTTGTTGCCAATCCAAACTGCAAGTGAGGAAATTGAAGATCCTATCACACAAGGATTTGGTTTGAATGCTGAGCTATAGTCAATAAGGTGCATCCTAATATATGCATTTTTGCTGTCCAAATGTTCCAGGGTTAAGCCAATGAGATGGCATCTGCTGTGAACCTGTTGATCTGGTAAGCAAACTGGAGGAGATCCAAGTCACTTCTCAGGCAGGAGTTGACATGTTTCATCACCAACCTCTCGAAGTACTTCATCACTGTGGTTGTAAGGACTATTGGGTGATAGTCATTGAGGCAGATCACCATGTTATTCTTGGGCTCTGGTAAAATTAAAGCCTGCTGGTGCCTCATACTACAAAAATGAGAAGTTAAAGATCTCATGAATGCTTGAGCCAGTCGATCAGCTCAGATATTTAGCACTTGGCCAGCTGCCCTGTCTGGGCTGGGTATTTCTTAAAGACCATAAGGTGCAGGAGCAGAATTAGGTAATTTGGCCCATCGAGTCTGCTCCACCATTTTTCTCTCAGCCCCAATCTCCTGCTTTCTCCCTATATCCCTTCATGCCCTGACCAATCAACCTCAGCATTAAATATACGTAAAGACTTGGCCTTCACAGCTGCCTGTGCCAAAGAATTCCACAGATTCACCATTCTCTGGCTAAAGAAATTCCTCCTCCCCTTTAGTCTAAAAGGAAGCCCCTCTATTCTGAAGCTGTGTTCTCTAGTCTTAGACTCTCCCACTATAGGCAGCATCCTCTCCACATCCAGTCTATCAAGGCCTTTCACCATTTGATAGGTTTCAATGAGGTCACCCCTCATTCTTCTGAGAGCTCTTCATATGACAAGCCATCCAATCCTGGTGAACCTCGTTTGAACCCTCTCCAGTTTCAGCACATTCTTTCTAAGATAAGGGGTCCAAAACTGCTCACAATACTCTAAGTGAGGCCTCACCAAAGTTTCAACATTACATCCTTGTTTTTATATTCCAGTCCTCTTGAAATGAATCCTAACATCACATCTGTCTTCCTCACCATGGATACAACTTGCAAATTCATCTTCAGGGAATTCTATACAAGGACTCCCAAGTCCCTTTGCACCTCAGTTTTTTTTATATTTTCTCTCCATTTAGAAAATAGTCGACCCTTTCATTTCTTCGACCAAAGTGCATGACCATTCCAGAATCTAGTCATTCTTTAAAGATCATTATTAATGCCTCCATGATCTCTTCTGCCACCTCATTCAGAATCCTGGGGTGTAGACCATCTGGTCCAGGTGACTTATCTACCTTCAGACCTTTCAGTTTCCAAAGAACTTTCTCCTTAGTAATGTAAACTTCACTCACTTTTGCCCCTTGACAGTCTCGATCTTTTGGCATGCTGTAGTGTCTTCTACAATGAAGACTGATGCAAAATACTTAATTGGTTTGTCTGCCATTTTGTTTCCCCTATTACTACCTCTCCAGCATTGTTTTCCAGCGGTCTGATATCTATTGTCACCTCTCTTTTACACTTTATGTATCTGAAGAACCTTTTGGTATCCTCTTTAATATTAATGGCCAGCTTACATTCATATTCCATCT
Source organism: Hemitrygon akajei (assembly GCF_048418815.1). Taxonomy (NCBI): domain Eukaryota; kingdom Metazoa; phylum Chordata; class Chondrichthyes; order Myliobatiformes; family Dasyatidae; genus Hemitrygon; species Hemitrygon akajei. Next base: position 72,091,416 of record NC_133125.1, read on the forward strand.
TTATTTTTTTAATTATTTTTTAGTTGCCTTCTGTTAGTTTATGAAAGCTTCCCACTAATTTTGCTCTGTTATATGCCCTCTTTTGGCTTTTATGTTGACTTTCACTTGTTAACTAGTGTTGTGGCTTGTTTCCTTTAGAATACTCTTTCCTCTTTGGGATGTATATATTATGTGCCTTCCAAATTGCTTCCAGAAATTCCAGCCATTGCTGCTCTGCTGTCGTCCCTGCCAGTGTTCTTTTCCAATCAATTCAGGCCAACTCCTCTCTCATGCCTTTGTAATTCCCTTTACTCCACTGTAATACTGATACATCTGACTTTTTGTCAACTTGTTTTCCTCAAGTTTCAGTGTGAATTTGATCATTTTATGATCACTTCTCCTAAGGGGTCCTTTACCTTAAGCTCTCTAATCAATTGTGTTTCATTGCACAACACCCAATCCAGAATAGCTGGTCACCTAGTGGGCTCCACCATGAGCTGCTATAAAATCCATCTTGTAGGAACTCTAGAAATTCCCCCTCCTAGAATCCAGCACCAACCTGATTTTCCCAATCTACCTGCATATTGAAATCCCCCATGACTATTGTAACATTGTCCTTTTGACATGCATTTCCTGTTGTAATTTGTAGATCACATCCTTACTACTGTTTGTTTTTTTTTTTACTGTTGCAGTTCCTTAGCTCTATCCACAATGATTCAACACCTTCCAACCCTATGTCACCTCTTTCTAATGATTTGATTTGATTTTTCACCAACAGAGCAACACCACCCCCTCTGCCTTCCTACCTGTCCTTTTGGTACAATGTGTGTCCTTGGACATGAAGCTCCCAGCGGTAATTTTCTTTCAGCCATGATTCAGTGATGCCGACACCATCATACATGCCAATCTGCAACTGTGCTATAGGTTCATCTACCGTATTTTGTATACTGCACACATTCAAGAGAACACCTTCAGACCATTATTCACCCCTTTTGTTGTTGTCCACCTTTTACGTTTCAATTCATCCTGTTGACAGCAATTTTGCCCCATCAACAGCCTCTCCTCACTACACATTGCCTCTGTTTGTAAACCAGCTACCTCATCCTCAGCACTATTATCTGTCTTTCCTACAACACTTCTTGTATTGAAATACAGGTAGCTCAGGACACTAGTCACACCACGCTCAACCTTTTGATTCTTAACTTTGTCAGAGGTCTTACCAACATCTGCCTCCACAATCTCTCCACTAACTGCTCTGGCACTCTGGTTCCCATCCCCCTTGTGACTCTAGTTTACATCCCACTGTGCAGCATTACAAACCTCCCCGTTGAATTCAGGTGCAAACCATCCTTCTGAACAGGTCCCACCCTCCCTGGAACAGAGCACAATGATACAAAAATTGTATGCCCTGCCACCTACACCAACTCCTTAGCAATGTGTTAAACTGTATAATCTTCCTAGTTCTGGCCTCACTAGCACGTGACACAGGTAGCAATCCTGAGATCACAACGCTGGAGGTCCTGCCCTTTAACTTAGCACCTAACTCCCTGAAATCAGAGTGGACAGCTATGTATGGAGCCGAAAGAGATGGGGGAGATTTTGAACAATTTCTTTTCTTCGGTATTCACTGAGGAGAAGTATATTGAATTGTGTAAGGTAAGGGAAGCAAGTAGGGAAGTTATGGAAACTATGATGATTAAAGAGGAGGAAGTACTGGCGCTTTTAAGGAATATAAAAGTGGATAAATCTCCGGGTCCAGACAGGATATTCCCTAGGACCTTGAGAAAGGTTAGTGTAGAAATAGCAGGAGCTCTGACAGAAATATTTCAAATGTCATTAGAAACGGGGATGGTGCTGGAGGATTAGCGTATTGCTCATGTGGTTCCATTGTTTAAAAAGGGTTCTAAGAGTAAACCTAGCAATTGTAGGCCTGTCAGTTTGACGTCAGTGGTGGGTAAATTAATGGAAAGTACTCTTAGAGATGGTATATATAATTATCTGGATAGACAGGGTCTGATTAGGAACAGTCAACATGGATTTGTGCGTGGAACGTCATGTTTGACAAATCTTATTGAATTTTTTGAAGAGGTTACGAGGAAAGTTGATGAGCTTGAGATCATTTGGGTTTTTGGTGTTTGGCAAGGGGCAATAAAAAAGTTAGGTTTGAGTGGAACAGCAACTGTGGGGGTGGGCCTGGATTAGAGAGGCAAGCTGAGGCTTTGGCTCAAGAGACAGAGGCCAGGGTAGATTTCCTTCATTCCTTTCTCCCTCCCTTCCATCCATCTTGCTTCCTTTCCTTTCCTATTGCATAGTTAGAGCAATGGGATTGACAGTCGGTATAGTGGAGTGCTCCTCTTGCAGGATATGGGAAGACAGGCAGATCTCCAGTATCCGTGACAACTAAACAGTGCTTCCTGCCACAGCTTCTTCCCAGCAGCATTAAGGAACTAGAGCTGGAAGTAAAAGTATTAGAGAGATAGAGTGGTTGATATAGAGGAGATATATAGAGGATATATAGAGGAGATACAGGGATACAGGGATACAGTTATACCTAAGGTACAGGACACAAGTAACTGGGAAACCATCGGGAGAGGCAAAGGGGTTAGGCAGCCAGTGCAGTTCCCCTCAATAACAAATATACTGCTTTGGATACTGTTGTGGGGTGGGTAATCTACCAGGGTAAACTGCAACAATCAGATCTTTCAAATGTCATTAGAAACGGGGATGGTGCCGGAGGATTGGCGTATTGCTCATGTGGTTCCATTGTTTAAAAAGGGTTCTAAGAGTAAACCTAGCAATTATAGGCCTGTCAGTTTGATGTCAGTGGTGGGTAAATTAATGGAAAGTACTCTTAGAAATGGTATATATAATTATCTGGATAGACAGGGTCTGATTAGGTACAGTCAACATGGATTTGTGCGTGGAAGGTCATGTTTGACAAATCTTATTGAATTTTTTGATAAAGCTTACGAGGAAAGTTGACGAGGGTAAAGCAGTGGATGTTGTCTAAATGGACTTCAGTAAGGCCTTTGACAAGGTTCCACACGGAAGGTTAGTTAGGAAGGTTCAATCGTTAGGTATTAATATTGAAGTAGTAAAATGGATTCAATAGTGGCTGGATGGGAGATGCCAGAGAGTAGTGGTGGATAACTGTTTGTCAGGTTGGAGGCCGGTGACTAGTGGTATGCCTGATGGATCTGTACTGGGTCCAATGTTGTTTGTCAAATACATTGATGATCTGGATGATGGGGTGGTAAATTGGATTAGTAAGTATGCAGATGATACTAAGGTAGGTGGCGTTGTGGATAATGATGTAGGTTTTCAAAGTTTGCAGAGAGATTTAGGCCAGTTAGAAGAGTGGGTTGAATGATGGCAGATGAAGTTTAATGCTGATAAGCGTGAGGTGCTACCTTTTGGTAGGAATAATCCAACTAGGACGTACATGGTAAATGGTAGGGCATTGAAGAATGTGGTAGAACAGAGTGATCTATGAATAATGGTGCATAGTTCCCTGAAGGTGGAATCTCATGTGGATAGGGTGGTGAAGAAAGCTTTTGGTATGTTGGCCTTTATAAATCAGAGCACTGAGTGTAGGAGTTGGGATGTAATGTTAAAATTGTACAAGGCATTGGTAAGGCCGAATTTGGAGTATTGTGTACAGTTCTGGTCACCAAATTATCGGAAAGATTTGAACAAAATAGAGAGAGTACAGAAAAGATTTACTAGAATGTTACCTGGGTTTCAGCACCTAAGTTACAGGGAAAGATTGAACAAGTTAGGTCTTTATTTTTTGGAGTGTAGAAGGTTGAGGGGGGACTTGATAGAGGTATTTAAAACTATGAGAGGGATAGATAGAGTTGACGTGGATAAGCTTTTTCCATTGAGAGTAGGGGAGATTCAAACAAGAGGACATGAGTTGAGAGTTAGGGGGCAAAAGTTTAAGGGTAACACAAGGGGGAATTTCTTTACTCAGAGAGTGGTAGCTGTGTGGAATGAGCTTCCAGTAGAAGTGGTAGAGGCAGGTTCGGTATTGTCATCTAAACTAAATTTAGATAGGTATATGGACAGGAAAGGAATGGAGGGTTATGGGCTGAGTGTGGGTCAGTGGGACTAGGTGAGAGTAAGCGTTCGGCATTGACTAGAAGGGCCGAGATGGCCTGTTTCCGTGCTGTAATTGTTATATGGTTATATATTTATATGGATGGTATGGGTTGCTAGCTTGCTTTTGCCCTGGATGGTATATCACCCAGGAAACACCAATGAATGAAGAAAATAATAGTGAGAGCTGAATTGTAAAGTTGTAATCAGTCAGCTGGGGGTAAATCTTTTTGTTTGTCCCTCTCTAACTGCTATGTTTTATTGCAATCCAAATTTATTCTTGGTCCCCAGTGGGTTAACTGCTGATTTCCTGCTGTTTCTTAGTGCTACTAATGAGTTTCAAAATCTGCCAAGTGCTTCAAGAATTTGCAATTAATTAACATCAGCTTCCTGGCTGGAGTTCATTATCACTCCCCCTTGTACTACGAGGCTCAGAGCACACACAACAATTCAGTTGAGGGTGTGTTGCAAAGAAGAAATATCTTGGGAGACAAAAGTTTCAATGGGAAAATTCAGCTTTCTTTTCACATCTTGCCTGCTCATCTGCTTCTTGGCATCAGAGCTAACATATTACTACGCAGATAGTCATGGAATACAGCAGCCATTTAGTAAGGCCATTCTGGAGATGTTACATATAAATACACTTACATTTCCACAGCGTACTAAACTTCATCCCTACATGAGAAAAATCTATCGACAACTCAGCTCATCAGAAGCTAAGGATTCCACTGAACCCGAGGGAACTCTGGTCCAAAGTTTCAGGAGTATCAGAGGTAAGTTTTGCTAACAGTTTATTCTGCACAGATCTGAATCTGCATTTAGAATTATTTTAATCAAACCTTTCCTTAGCTCTAAATTCTCACTTCATTTTGTTTTTTACTGAAAGCATACAGTAGGTTCCCTTGCATGAGATTAAGGATTAATCGAAGGAAAAATGCAAGAATATTTTTCATTCAGTTTAGGAGAGAACTCAGATTTGTTTGAAATCGGTATGCCCAGAGCAAAACAAAATCTGCTTTAATGGATGTATCATTATTAAATTTACATGGAGAGGTCCCATAATTTACTGTTCAAATAATGGAAATGTATTTTGTTTTGAATAAAGGCATGTAGTTCATACAGTAAAAAATTTAAAACTTGTCATTTATTAAATACAGACATATCTCAAATAATCCTCCCAGATTAGTTGCAACCTATTCAGCTGAGAGAGCTCAATCAATGCCTCATCAAAACAAAAATCAGAATTGTTTCAACACTGAATTAACTTGCAAAGAAAGTCTAGTGCTAAAATATTGAGAATGTAGGGATGGGTTGGGTGGATTGTACTGATGCAGTTGGGTTACAGTTATTTGAGCTTGTGATCCTGTTGTTCAAGAGCCAACATTAAGTTATTTGGAGCATGGGTGACAAAGGGTGACCTGGGCAAATGATTACACTGTGGATAGGCAGTCAGCAGTGTTCCCTGGGAAAATGATTACAGTGGGGATATGCAGTGAGCAGTGTTCCCTGGGCAAATGATTACAGTGTGGATAGGCAGTGAGCAGTGTTCCCTGGGCAAATGATTACAGTGTGGAAAGGCAGTGAGCAGTGTTCCCTGGGGAAATGATTACACTGTGGATAGGCAGTGAGCAGTGTTCCCTGGGCAAATCATTACAGTATGTATAGGCAGTGAGCATTATTCCCTTGGGAAATGATTACAGTGTGGATAGGCAGTGAGCAGCGTTTCCTGGGAAAATGATTACAGTGTGGACAGGTAGTGAGCAGTGATCCCTGGGGAAATGTATACAGTGTGGATAGGCAGTGAGCATTATTCCCTGGGGAAATCATTACAGTGTGGATAGGCAGTGAACAGCGTTACCTGGGCAAATGATTACAGTGTGGCTAGGCAGTGAGCAGCGTTACCTGGACAAATGATAACAGAGTGGATAGGCAGTGAGCATTATTCCCTGGGGAAATGAGTACAGTGCGGATAGGCAGTGAGCAGCGTTACCTGGGAAAATGATTACATTCTGGATAGGCAGTGAGCAGTGTTCCCTGGGGAAATGATTACAGTGTGGTTAGGCAGTGAGCAGATTTCCCTGGGCAAATCTCTACAGTGTGGATAGGCAGTGAGATGCGTTACCTGGGCAAATGATTACAGTGTGGATAGGTAGCCAGCAGCGTTACGTGGGAAAATGATTTCAGTGTGGATAGGCAGTGAGCAGTGTTCCCAAAGGAAATGATTACATTGTGGTTAGGCAGTGAGCAGTATTCCCTGGGCAAATTTTTACAGTGTGGATAGGCAGTGAGCAGCGTTACCTGGGAAAATGATTACAGTGTGGACAGGCAGTCAGCAGTATTCCCTGGGCAAATTTTTCCAGTTTGGATAGGCAGTGAGCAGTGTTCCCTGAGGAAAGGATTATAGTGTGGATAGGCAGTGAGCAGCGTTACCTGGGCAAATGATTACAGTGTGGATAGGCAGTGAGAAGCGTTACCTGGGCAAATGATTACAGTGTGGATAGGCAGTGAGCAGCATTACCTGGGCAAATGATTACAGTTTGGATAGGCAGTGAGCAGTGTTCCCTGTGGAAAATGATTACAGTGTGGACAGGCAGTGAGCAGTGTTCCCTGTGAAAATGTTTGCAGTGTGGATAGGCAGTGAGCAGATTTCCCTGGGAAAATGATTACAGTTTGGATAGGCAGTGAGCAGCGATACCTAGGAAAATGATTACAGTGTGGACAGGCAGTGAGCAGTGTTCCCTGGGGAAATGTTTACAGTGTGAATAGGCAGTGAGCAGTGTTACCTGGGGAAATTATTACAGTGTGGATAGGAAGTGAGCAGTATTCCCTGGGCAAATTTTTACAGTGTGGATAGGCAGTGAGCATTATTCCCTGTGGAAATGATTACAGTGAGGATAGGCAGTGAGCAGTGTTACCTGGGGAAGTGATTACAATGTGGATAGGCAGTGAGCAGTATTCCCTGGGCAAATTTTTACAGTGTGGATAGACAGTGAGCATTATTCCCTGGGGAAATGATTACAGTGTGGATAGGCAGTGAGCAGTGTTCCCTGGGGAAATGATTACAGTGTGGACAGGCAGTGAGCAGTGTTCCCTGGGGAAATGATTACAGTGTGGACAGGCAGTGAGCAGTGTTCCCTGGGGAAATGATTACAGTGTGGCTAGGCAGTGAGCAGCGTTCCCTGGGGAAATGATTACAGTGTGGATAGGCGGTGAGCAGTGTTCCTTGGGCAAATGATTACAGTGTGGATAGGCAGTGAGCAGTGTTCCCTGGGGAAATGATTACAGTGTGGACAGGCAGTGAGCAGTGTTCCCTGGGGAAATGATTACAGTGTGGCTAGGCAGTGAGCAGCGTTCCCTGGGGAAATGATTACAGTGTGGACAGGCAGTGAGCAGTGTTCCCTGGGGAAATGATTACAGTGTGGACAGGCAGTGAGCAGTGTTCCCTGGGGAAATGATTACAGTGTGGCTAGGCAGTGAGCAGCGATCCCTGGGGAAATGATTACAGTGTGGATAGGCGGTGAGCAGTATTCCTTGGGCAAATGATTACAGTGTGGATAGGCAGTGAGCATTGTTCCCTGGGGAAATGATTACATTGTGGACAGGCAGTGAGCAGTGTTCCCTGGGGAAATGTTTACAGTTTGGATAAGCAGTGAGCAGCGTTACCTGGGAAAATGATTACCGTGTGGATAGTCAGTGAGCAGTGTTCCCTCGGGAAATAATTACAGTTTGGATAAGCAGTGAGCAGCGTTACCTGGGAAAATGATTACAGTGTGGATAGGCAGTGAGCAGTGTTCCCTGGGGAAATAATTACAGTGTGGATAGGCAGTGAGCAGCGTTACCTGGGCAAATGATTACAGTGCAGATAGGCAGTGAGCATTATTCCCTGGGGAGATGATTATAGTGTGGATAGGCAGTGAGCAGCATTACCTTGCCAAATGATTACAGTATGGATAGGCAGTGAGCAGTGCTCCCTGGGGAAATGATTACAGTGGGGATAGGCAGTGAACAGTGTTCCCTTGGGAAATGATTACAGTGTGGATTGGCAGTGAGCAGCGTTACCTGGACAAATGATTACAGTGTGGATAGGCAGTGAGCAGTGTTCCCTGGGGAAATGATTACATTGTGGATAGGCAGTGAGCAGTGTTCCCTGGGGAAATGATTACAGTGTGGTTCGGCAGTGAGCAGATTTCCCTGGGCAAATATCTACAGTGTGGATAGGCAGTGAGCAGTGTTCCCTGGGGAAATGATTACAGTGTGGATAGGCAGTGAGCAGTGTTCCCTGGGGAAATGATTACAGTGTGGATAGGCAGTGAGCAGTGTTCCCTGGACAAATGATTACAGTGTGGATAGGCAGTAAGCAGTGTTCCGTGGGGAAATGATTACAGTGTGGACAGTCAGTGAGCAGTGTTCCCTGGGGAAATGTTTACAGTTTGGATAAGCAGTGAGCAGCGTTACCTGGGAAAATAATTACAGTGTGGATAGGCAATGAGCATTATTCCCTGGGGAAATGATTACAGTGTCGATAGGAAGTGAGCAGCGTTACCTGGGCAAATGATTACAGTGTGGTTAGTCAGTGAGCAGAGTTCCCTGGGTAAATGATTACATTGTGGACAGGCAGTGAGCAGTGTTCCCTGGGGAAATGTTTACCGTGTAGATAGGAAGTGAGCATTATACCCTGGTGTAATGATTACAGTATGGATAGGAGGTGAGCAGAGTTACCGGGACAAATGTTTACCGCGTGGAAAGGCAGTGAACAGTGTACCCTGGGGAAATGATTACAGTGTGGATAGGCAGTGAGCGTTGTTCCCTGGGGCAATGATTACAGTGTGGATAGGCAGGGAGCAGCGATCCCTGGGGAAATGATTACAGTGTGGATAGTCAGTGAGCAGTGTTCCCTGGGGAAATGATTACATTGTGGATAGGCAGTGATCAGTGTTCCCTGGGGAAATGTTTACAGTGTAGATAGGCAGTGAGCATTATTCCCTGGTGTAATGATTACAGTGTGGATAGGAGGTGAGCAGAGTTACCAGGACAAATGTTTACCACGTGGATAGGCAGTGAGCAGTGTACCCTGGGGAAATGATTACAGTGTGGATAGGCAGTGAGCAGTGTTCCATGGGGAAATGATTGCATTTTGGACAGGCAGTGATCAGTGTTCCCTGGGGAAATGTTTACAGTGTAGATAGGCAGTGAGCATTATTCCCTGGTGTAATGATTACAGTGTGGATAGGAGGTGAGCAGAGTTACCAGGACAAATGTTTACCGCGTGGATAGGCAGTGAGCAGTATACCCTGGGGAAATGATTACAGTGTGGATAGGAGGTGAGCAGAGTTACCAGGACAAATGTTTACCGCGTGGATAGGCAGTGAGCAGCGTTCCCTGGGGAAATGATTACAGTGTGGACAGGCAGTGAGCAGTGTTCCCTGGGGAAATGATTACAGTGTGGACAGGCAGTGAGCAGTGTTCCCTGGGGAAATGATTACAGTGTGGCTAGGCAGTGAGCAGCGATCCCTGGGGAAATGATTACAGTGTGGATAGGCGGTGAGCAGTATTCCTTGGGCAAATGATTACAGTGTGGATAGGCAGTGAGCAGTGTTCCCTGGGGAAATGATTACATTGTGGACAGGCAGTGAGCAGTGTTCCCTGGGGAAATGTTTACAGTTTGGATAAGCAGTGAGCAGCGTTACCTGGGAAAATGATTACCGTGTGGATAGTCAGTGAGCAGTGTTCCCTCGGGAAATAATTACAGTTTGGATAAGCAGTGAGCAGCGTTACCTGGGAAAATGATTACAGTGTGGATAGGCAGTGAGCAGTGTTCCCTGGGGAAATCATTACAGTGTGGATAGGCAGTGAGCAGCGTTACCTGGGCAAATGATTACAGTGCAGATAGGCAGTGAGCATTATACCCTGGGGAGATGATTATAGTGTGGATAGGCAGTGAGCAGCATTACCTTGCCAAATGATTACAGTATGGATAGGCAGTGAGCAGTGCTCCCTGGGGAAATGATTACAGTGGGGATAGGCAGTGAACAGTGTTCCCTTGGGAAATGATTACAGTGTGGATTGGCAGTGAGCAGCGTTACCTGGACAAATGATTACAGTGTGGATAGGCAGTGAGCAGTGTTCCCTGGGGAAATGATTACATTGTGGATAGGCAGTGAGCAGTGTTCCCTGGGGAAATGATTACAGTGTGGTTCGGCAGTGAGCAGATTTCCCTGGGCAAATATCTACAGTGTGGATAGGCAGTGAGCAGTGTTCCCTGGGGAAATGATTACAGTGTGGATAGGCAGTGAGCAGTGTTCCCTGGGGAAATGATTACAGTGTGGATAGGCAGTGAGCAGTGTTCCCTGGACAAATGATTACAGTGTGGATAGGCAGTAAGCAGTGTTCCGTGGGGAAATGATTACAGTGTGGACAGTCAGTGAGCAGTGTTCCCTGGGGAAATGTTTACAGTTTGGATAAGCAGTGAGCAGCGTTACCTGGGAAAATAATTACAGTGTGGATAGGCAGTGAGCATTATTCCCTGGGGAAATGATTACAGTGTCGATAGGAAGTGAGCAGCGTTACCTGGGCAAATGATTACAGTGTGGTTAGTCAGTGAGCAGAGTTCCTTGGGTAAATGATTACATTGTGGACAGGCAGTGAGCAGTGTTCCCTGGGGAAATGTTTACCGTGTAGATAGGAAGTGAGCATTATACCCTGGTGTAATGATTACAGTATGGATAGGAGGTGAGCAGAGTTACCGGGACAAATGTTTACCGCGTGGATAGGCAGTGAACAGTGTACCCTGGGGAAATGATTACAGTGTGGATAGGCAGTGAGCGTTGTTCCCTGGGGCAATGATTACAGTGTGGATAGGCAGGGAGCAGCGATCCCTGGGGAAATGATTACAGTGTGGATAGTCAGTGAGCAGTGTTCCCTGGGGAAATGATTACATTGTGGATAGGCAGTGATCAGTGTTCCCTGGGGAAATGTTTACAGTGTAGATAGGCAGTGAGCATTATTCCCTGGTGTAATGATTACAGTGTGGATAGGAGGTGAGCAGAGTTACCAGGACAAATGTTTACCGCGTGGATAGGCAGTGAGCAGTATACCCTGGGGAAATGATTACAGTGTGGATAGGCAGTGAGCAGTGTTCCCTGGGGAAATGATTACAGTGTGGATAGGCAGTGAGCAGTGTACCCTGGGGAAATGATTACAGTGTGCATAGGCAGTGAGCAGCGTTACCTGGGGAAATGATTACATTTTGGACAGGCAGTGATCAGTGTTCCCTGGGGAAATGTTTACAGTGTAGATAGGCAGTGAGCATTATTCCCTGGTTTAATGATTACAGTGTGGATAGGAGGTGAGCAGAGTTACCAGGACAAATGTTTACCGCGTGGATAGTCAGAGAGCCGTGTACCCTGGGGAAATGATTACAGTGTGGATAGGCAGTGAGCAGTGTTCCCTGGGCAAATGATTACAGTGTGGAAAGGCAGTGAGCAGTGTTCCCTGGGGAAATGATTACACTGTGGATAGGCAGTGAGCAGTGTTCCCTGGGCAAATCATTACAGTATGTATAGGCAGTGAGCATTATTCCCTTGGGAAATGATTACAGTGTGGATAGGCAGTGAGCAGCGTTTCCTGGGAAAATGATTACAGTGTGGACAGGTAGTGAGCAGTGATCCCTGGGGAAATGTATACAGTGTGGATAGGCAGTGAGCATTATTCCCTGGGGAAATCATTACAGTGTGGATAGGCAGTGAACAGCGTTACCTGGGCAAATGATTACAGTGTGGCTAGGCAGTGAGCAGCGTTACCTGGACAAATGATAACAGAGTGGATAGGCAGTGAGCATTATTCCCTGGGGAAATGATTACAGTGTGGATAGGCAGTGAGCAGCGTTACCTTGGAAAATGATTACATTCTGGATAGGCAGTGAGCAGTGTTCCCTGGGGAAATGATTACAGTGTGGTTAGGCAGTGAGCAGATTTCCCTGGGCAAATCTCTACAGTGTGGATAGGCAGTGAGATGCGTTACCTGGGCAAATGATTACAGTGTGGATAGGTAGCCAGCAGCGTTACGTGGGAAAACGATTTCAGTGTGGATAGGCAGTGAGCAGTGTTCCCAAAGGAAATGATTACATTGTGGTTAGGCAGTGAGCAGTATTCCCTGGGCAAATTTTTACAGTGTGGATAGGCAGTGAGCAGCGTTACCTGGGAAAATGATTACAGTGTGGACAGGCAGTCAGCAGTATTCCCTGGGCAAATTTTTCCAGTTTGGATAGGCAGTGAGCAGTGTTCCCTGAGGAAAGGATTATAGTGTGGATAGGCAGTGAGCAGCGTTACCTGGGCAAATGATTACAGTGTGGATAGGCAGTGAGAAGCGTTACCTGGGCAAATGATTACAGTGTGGATAGGCAGTGAGCAGCATTACCTGGGCAAATGATTACAGTTTGGATAGGCAGTGAGCAGTGTTCCCTGTGGAAAATGATTACAGTGTGGACAGGCAGTGAGCAGTGTTCCCTGTGGAAATGTTTGCAGTGTGGATAGGCAGTGAGCAGATTTCCCTGGGAAAATGATTACAGTTTGGATAGGCAGTGAGCAGCGATACCTAGGAAAATGATTACAGTGTGGACAGGCAGTGAGCAGTGTTCCCTGGGGAAATGTTTACAGTGTGTATAGGAAGTGAGCAGCGTTACCTGGGCAAATGATAACAGTGTGGATAGGAAGTGAGCAGTATTCCCTGGGCAAATTTTTACAGTGTGGATAGGCAGTGAGCATTATTCCCTGTGGAAATGATTACAGTGAGGATAGGCAGTGAGCAGTGTTACCTGGGGAAGTGATTACAATGTGGATAGGCAGTGAGCAGTATTCCCTGGGCAAATTTTTACAGTGTGGATAGACAGTGAGCATTATTCCCTGGGGAAATGATTACAGTGTGGATAGGCAGTGAACATTATTCCCTGTGGAAATGATTACAGTGTGGATAGTCAGTGCGCAGTATTCCCTGGGCGAATTTTCACAGTGTGGATAGGCAGTGAGCATTATTCCCTGTGGAAATGATTACAGTGTGGATAGGCAGTGAGCAGTGTTCCCTGGGGAAATGATTACAGTGTGGACAGGCAGTGAGCAGTGTTCCCTGGGGAAATGATTACAGTGTGGACAGGCAGTGAGCAGTGTTCCCTGGGGAAATGATTACAGTGTGGCTAGGCAGTGAGCAGCGTTCCCTGGGGAAATGATTACAGTGTGGATAGGCGGTGAGCAGTGTTCCTTGGGCAAATGATTACAGTGTGGATAGGCAGTGAGCAGTGTTCCCTGGGGAAATGATTACAGTGTGGACAGGCAGTGAGCAGTGTTCCCTGGGGAAATGTTTACAGTTTGGATAAGCAGTGAGCAGCGTTACCTGGGAAAATGATTACAGTGTGGATAGTCAGTGAGCAGTGTTCCCTGGGGAAATAATTACAGTTTGGATAAGCAGTGAGCAGCGTTACCTGGGAAAATGATTACAGTGTGGATAGGCAGTGAGCAGTGTTCACTGGGGAAATGATTACAGTGTGGATAGGCAGTGAGCAGCGTTACCTGGGCAAATGATTACAGTGCAGATAGGCAGTGAGCATTATTCCCTGGGGAGATGATTATAGTGTGGATAGGCAGTGAGCAGCATTACCTTGCCAAATGATTACAGTATGGATAGGCAGTGAGCAGTGCTCCCTGGGGAAATGATTACAGTGGGGATAGGCAGTGAACAGTGTTCCCTGTGGAAATGATTACAGTGTGGATAGGCAGTGAGCAGTGTTCCCTGGGGAAATGATTACAGTGTGGCTAGGCAGTGAGCAGCGTTCCCTGGGGAAATGACTACAGTGTGGACAGGCAGTGAGCAGTGTTCCCTGGGGAAATGATTACAGTGTGGACAGGCAGTGAGCAGTGTTCCCTGGGGAAATGATTACAGTGTGGCTAGGCAGTGAGCAGCGTTCCCTGGGGAAATGATTACAGTGTGGATAGGCGGTGAGCAGTATTCCTTGGGCAAATGATTACAGTGTGGATAGGCAGTGAGCAGTGTTCCCTGGGGAAATGATTACATTGTGGACAGGCAGTGAGCAGTGTTCCCTGGGGAAATGTTTACAGTTTGGATAAGCAGTGAGCAGCGTTACCTGGGAAAATGATTACCGTGTGGATAGTCAGTGAGCAGTGTTCCCTCGGGAAATAATTACAGTTTGGATAAGCAGTGAGCAGCGTTACCTGGGAAAATGATTACAGTGTGGATAGGCAGTGAGCAGTGTTCCCTGGGGAAATCATTGCAGTGTGGATAGGCAGTGAGCAGCGTTACCTGGGCAAATGATTACAGTGCAGATAGGCAGTGAGCATTATTCCCTGGGGAGATGATTATAGTGTGGATAGGCAGTGAGCAGCATTACCTTGCCAAATGATTACAGTATGGATAGGCAGTGAGCAGTGCTTCCTGGGGAAATGATTACAGTGGGGATAGGCAGTGAACAGTGTTCCCTTGGGAAATGATTACAGTGTGGATAGGCAGTGAGCAGCGTTACCTGGACAAATGATTACACTGTGGATAGGCAGTGAGCAGTGTTCCCTGAGGAAATGATTACATTGTGGATAGGCAGTGAGCAGTGTTCCCTGGGGAAATGATTACAGTGTGGTTCGGCAGTGAGCAGATTTCCCTGGGCAAATATCTACAGTGTGGATAGGCAGTGAGCAGTGTTCCCTGGGGAAATGATTACAGTGTGGATAGGCAGTGAGCAGTGTTCCCTGGGGAAATGATTACAGTGTGGATAGGCAGTGAGCAGTGTTCCCTGGACAAATGATTACAGTGTGGATAGGCAGTAAGCAGTGTTCCGTGGGGAAATGATTACAGTGTGGACAGGCAGTGAGCAGTGTTCCCTGGGGAAATGTTTACAGTTTGGATAAGCAGTGAGCAGCGTTACCTGGGAAAATAATTACAGTGTGGATAGGCAGTGAGCATTATTCCCTGGGGAAATGATTACAGTGTCGATAGGAAGTGAGCAGCGTTACCTGGGCAAATGATTACAGTGTGGTTAGTCAGTGAGCAGAGTTCCCTGGGTAAAGGATTACATTGTGGACAGGCAGTGAGCAGTGTTCCCTGGGGAAATGTTTACCGTGTAGATAGGAAGTGAGCATTATACCCTGGTGTAATGATTACAGTATGGATAGGAGGTGAGCAGAGTTACCGGGACAAATGTTTACCGCGTGGATAGGCAGTGAACAGTGTACCCTGGGGAAATGATTACAGTGTGGATAGGCAGTGAGCGTTGTTCCCTGGGGCAATGATTACAGTGTGGATAGGCAGGGAGCAGCGATCCCTGGGGAAATGATTACAGTGTGGATAGTCAGTGAGCAGTGTTCCCTGGGGAAATGATTACATTGTGGATAGGCAGTGATCAGTGTTCCCTGGGGAAATGTTTACAGTGTAGATAGGCAGTGAGCATTATTCCCTGGTGTAATGATTACAGTGTGGATAGGAGGTGAGCAGAGTTACCAGGACAAATGTTTACCACGTGGATAGGCAGTGAGCAGTGTACCCTGGGGAAATGATTACAGTGTGGATAGGCAGTGAGCAGTGTTCCATGGGGAAATGATTGCATTTTGGACAGGCAGTGATCAGTGTTCCCTGGGGAAATGTTTACAGTGTAGATAGGCAGTGAGCATTATTCCCTGGTGTAATGATTACAGTGTGGATAGGAGGTGAGCAGAGTTACCAGGACAAATGTTTACCGCGTGGATAGGCAGTGAGCAGTATACCCTGGGGAAATGATTACAGTGTGGATAGGCAGTGAGCAGTGTTCCCTGGGGAAATGATTACAGTGTGGATAGGCAGTGAGCAGTGTACCCTGGGGAAATGATTACAGTGTGCATAGGCAGTGAGCAGCGTTACCTGGAGCAATGATTACATTTTGGACAGGCAGTCATCAGTGTTCCCTGGGGAAATGTTTACAGTGTAGATAGGCAGTGAGCATTATTCCCTGGTTTAATGATTACAGTGTGGATAGGAGGTGAGCAGAGTTACCAGGACAAATGTTTACCGCGTGAACAGTCAGAGAGCCGTGTACCCTGGGGAAATGATTACAGTGTGGAAAGGCAGTGAGCAGTGTTCCCTGGGGAAATGTTTACAGTTTCGATAAGCAGTGAGCAGCGTTACCTGGGAAAATGATGACAGTGTGGATAGGCAGTGAGCAGTGTTCCCTGGGGAAATGATTACAGTTTGGATAAGCAGTGAGCAGCGTTACCTGGGAAAATGATTACAGTGTTGATAGGCAGTGAGCAGTGTTCCCTGGGGAAATGATTACAGTGTGGATAGGAAGTGAGCAGCGGTACCTGGGGAAATAATTACAGTGTGGATAGGCAGTGAGCAGAGTTACCTGGGCAAATGATTACAGTGCAGATAGGCAGTGAGCATTATTCCCTGGGGAGATAATTACAGTGTGGATAGGCAGTGAGCAGAGTTACCTGGGCAAATGATTACAGTGCAGATAGGCAGTGAGCATTATTCCCTGGGGAAATGATTACAGTATGGATAGGCAGTGAGCAGTGCTCCCTGGGGAAATGATTACAGTGGGGATAGGCAGTGAACAGTGTTCCCTTGGGAAATGATTACAGTGTGGATAGGCAGTGAGCAGCGTTACCTGGGCAAATGATTACACTGTGGATAGGCAGTGAGCAGTGTTCCCTGTGGAAATGATTACAGTGTGGATAGGCAGTGAGCAGTGTTCCCTGGGGAAATGATTACACTGTGGATAGGCAGTGAGCAGTGTTCCCTGGGGAAATGATTACATTGTGGATAGGCAGTGAGCAGTGTTCCCTGGGGAAATGATTACAGTGTGGTTCGGCAGTGAGCAGATTTCCCTGGGCAAATATCTACACTGTGGATAGGCAGTTAGCATTATTCCCTTGGGAAATTATTACAGTCTGGATAGGCAGTGAGCAGCGTTTCCTGGGAAAATGATTACACTGTGGACAGGTAGTGAGCAGTGATCCCTGGGGAAATGTTTCCAGTATGGATAGGCAGTGAGCAGTGATCCCTGGGGAAATGTTTACAGTATGGATAGGCAGTGAGCAGTGTTACCTGGGCAAATGATTACACTGAGGATAGGCAGTGAGCAGTGTTCCCTGGGGAAATGTTTACAGTGTAGATAGTAAGTGAGCATTATACCGTGGTGTAATGATTACAGTATGGATAGGAGGTGAGCAGAGTTACCGGGACAAATGTTTACCGCGTGGATAGGCAGTGAACAGTGTACCCTGGGGAAATGATTACAGTGTGGATAGGCAGTGAGCGGTGTTCCCTGGGGCAATGATTACAGTGTGGATAGGCAGGGAGCAGCGATCCCTGGGGAAATGATTACAGTGTGGATAGGCAGTGATCAGTGTTCCCTGGGGAAATGTTTACAGTGTAGATAGGCAGTGAGCATTATTCCCTGGTGTAATGATTACAGTGTGGATAGGAGGTGAGAAGAGTTACCAGGACAAATGTTTACCACGTGGATAGGCAGTGAGCAGTGTACCCTGGGGAAATGATTACAGTGTGGACAGGCAGTGAGCAGTGTTCCCTGGGGAAATGATTACAGTGTGGCTAGGCAGTGAGCAGCGTTCCCTGGGGAAATGATTACAGTGTGGATAGGCGGTGAGCAGTGTTCCTTGGGCAAATGATTACAGTGTGGATAGGCAGTGAGCAGTGTTCCCTGGGGAAATGATTACAGTGTGGACAGGCAGTGAGCAGTGTTCCCTGGGGAAATGTTTACAGTTTGGATAAGCAGTGAGCAGCGTTACCTGGGAAAATGATTACAGTGTGGATAGTCAGTGAGCAGTGTTCCCTGGGGAAATAATTACAGTTTGGATAAGCAGTGAGCAGCGTTACCTGGGAAAATGATTACAGTGTGGATAGGCAGTGAGCAGTGTTCACTGGGGAAATGATTACAGTGTGGATAGGCAGTGAGCAGCGTTACCTGGGCAAATGATTACAGTGCAGATAGGCAGTGAGCATTATTCCCTGGGGAGATGATTATAGTGTGGATAGGCAGTGAGCAGCATTACCTTGCCAAATGATTACAGTATGGATAGGCAGTGAGCAGTGCTCCCTGGGGAAATGATTACAGTGGGGATAGGCAGTGAACAGTGTTCCCTGTGGAAATGATTACAGTGTGGATAGGCAGTGAGCAGTGTTCCCTGGGGAAATGATTACAGTGTGGCTAGGCAGTGAGCAGCGTTCCCTGGGGAAATGACTACAGTGTGGACAGGCAGTGAGCAGTGTTCCCTGGGGAAATGATTACAGTGTGGACAGGCAGTGAGCAGTGTTCCCTGGGGAAATGATCACAGTGTGGCTAGGCAGTGAGCAGCGTTCCCTGGGGAAATGATTACAGTGTGGATAGGCGGTGAGCAGTATTCCTTGGGCAAATGATTACAGTGTGGATAGGCAGTGAGCAGTGTTCCCTGGGGAAATGATTACATTGTGGACAGGCAGTGAGCAGTGTTCCCTGGGGAAATGTTTACAGTTTGGATAAGCAGTGAGCAGCGTTACCTGGGAAAATGATTACCGTGTGGATAGTCAGTGAGCAGTGTTCCCTCGGGAAATAATTACAGTTTGGATAAGCAGTGAGCAGCGTTACCTGGGAAAATGATTACAGTGTGGATAGGCAGTGAGCAGTGTTCCCTGGGGAAATCATTGCAGTGTGGATAGGCAGTGAGCAGCGTTACCTGGGCAAATGATTACAGTGCAGATAGGCAGTGAGCATTATTCCCTGGGGAGATGATTATAGTGTGGATAGGCAGTGAGCAGCATTACCTTGCCAAATGATTACAGTATGGATAGGCAGTGAGCAGTGCTCCCTGGGGAAATGATTACAGTGGGGATAGGCAGTGAACAGTGTTCCCTTGGGAAATGATTACAGTGTGGATAGGCAGTGAGCAGCGTTACCTGGACAAATGATTACACTGTGGATAGGCAGTGAGCAGTGTTCCCTGAGGAAATGATTACATTGTGGATAGGCAGTGAGCAGTGTTCCCTGGGGAAATGATTACAGTGTGGTTCGGCAGTGAGCAGATTTCCCTGGGCAAATATCTACAGTGTGGATAGGCATTGAGCAGTGTTCCCTGGGGAAATGATTACAGTGTGGATAGGCAGTGAGCAGTGTTCCCTGGGGAAATGATTACAGTGTGGATAGGCAGTGAGCAGTGTTCCCTGGACAAATGATTACAGTGTGGATAGGCAGTAAGCAGTGTTCCGTGGGGAAATGATTACAGTGTGGACAGGCAGTGAGCAGTGTTCCCTGGGGAAATGTTTACAGTTTGGATAAGCAGTGAGCAGCGTTACCTGGGAAAATAATTACAGTGTGGATAGGCAGTGAGCATTATTCCCTGGGGAAATGATTACAGTGTCGATAGGAAGTGAGCAGCGTTACCTGGGCAAATGATTACAGTGTGGTTAGTCAGTGAGCAGAGTTCCCTGGGTAAATGATTACATTGTGGACAGGCAGTGAGCAGTGTTCCCTGGGGAAATGTTTACCGTGTAGATAGGAAGTGAGCATTATACCCTGGTGTAATGATTACAGTATGGATAGGAGGTGAGCAGAGTTACCGGGACAAATGTTTACCGCGTGGATAGGCAGTGAACAGTGTACCCTGGGGAAATGATTACAGTGTGGATAGGCAGTGAGCGTTGTTCCCTGGGGCAATGATTACAGTGTGGATAGGCAGGGAGCAGCGATCCCTGGGGAAATGATTACAGTGTGGATAGTCAGTGAGCAGTGTTCCCTGGGGAAATGTTTACAGTGTAGATAGGCAGTGAGCATTATTCCCTGGTGTAATGATTACAGTGTGGATAGGAGGTGAGCAGAGTTACCAGGACAAATGTTTACCACGTGGATAGGCAGTGAGCAGTGTACCCTGGGGAAATGATTACAGTGTGGATAGGCAGTGAGCAGTGTTCCATGGGGAAATGATTGCATTTTGGACAGGCAGTGATCAGTGTTCCCTGGGGAAATGTTTACAGTGTAGATAGGCAGTGAGCATTATTCCCTGGTGTAATGATTACAGTGTGGATAGGAGGTGAGCAGAGTTACCAGGACAAATGTTTACCGCGTGGATAGGCAGTGAGCAGTATACCCTGGGGAAATGATTACAGTGTGGATAGGCAGTGAGCAGTGTTCCCTGGGGAAATGATTACAGTGTGGATAGGCAGTGAGCAGTGTACCCTGGGGAAATGATTACAGTGTGCATAGGCAGTGAACAGCGTTACCTGGAGCAATGATTATATTTTGGACAGGCAGTGATCAGTGTTCCCTGGGGAAATGTTTACAGTGTAGATAGGCAGTGAGCATTATTCCCTGGTTTAATGATTACAGTGTGGATAGGAGGTGAGCAGAGTTACCAGGACAAATGTTTACCGCGTGAACAGTCAGAGAGCCGTGTACCCTGGGGAAATGATTACAGTGTGGACAGGCAGTGAGCAGTGTTCCCTGGGGAAATGATTACAGTCTGGATAGGCAGTGAGCAGCGTTCCCTGGGGAACTGATTACAGTGTGGATAGGCGGTGAGCAGTGTTCCTTGGGCAAATGATTACACTGTGGATAGGCAGTGAGCAGTGTTCCCTGAGGAAATGATTACAGTGTGGAAAGGCAGTGAGCAGTGTTCCCTGGGGAAATGTTTACAGTTTCGATAAGCAGTGAGCAGCGTTACCTGGGAAAATGATGACAGTGTGGATAGGCAGTGAGCAGTGTTCCCTGGGGAAATGATTACAGTTTGGATAAGCAGTGAGCTGCGTTACCTGGGAAAATGATTACAGTGTTGATAGGCAGTGAGCAGTGTTCCCTGGGGAAATGATTACAGTGTGGATAGGAAGTGAGCAGCGGTACCTGGGGAAATAATTACAGTGTGGATAGGCAGTGAGCAGAGTTACCTGGGCAAATGATTACAGTGCAGATAGGCAGTGAGCATTATTCCCTGGGGAGATGATTATAGTGTGGATAGGCAGTGAGCAGCATTACCTTGCCAAATGATTACAGTATGGATAGGCAGTGAGCAGTGCTCCCTGGGGAAATGATTACAGTGGGGATAGGCAGTGAACAGTGTTCCCTTGGGAAATGATTACAGTGTGGATAGGCAGTGAGCAGCGTTACCTGGGCAAATGATTACACTGTGGATAGGCAGTGAGCAGTGTTCCCTGTGGAAATGATTACAGTGTGGATAGGCAGTGAGCAGTGTTCCCTGGGGAAATGATTACACTGTGGATAGGCAGTGAGCAGTGTTCCCTGGGGAAATGATTACATTGTGGATAGGCAGTGAGCAGTGTTCCCTGGGGAAATGATTACAGTGTGGTTCGGCAGTGAGCAGATTTCCCTGGGCAAATATCTACACTGTGGATAGGCAGTTAGCATTATTCCCTTGGGAAATTATTACAGTCTGGATAGGCAGTGAGCAGCGTTTCCTGGGAAAATGATTACACTGTGGACAGGTAGTGAGCAGTGATCCCTGGGGAAATGTTTCCAGTATGGATAGGCAGTGAGCAGTGATCCCTGGGGAAATGTTTACAGTATGGATAGGCAGTGAGCAGTGTTACCTGGGCAAATGATTACACTGAGGATAGGCAGTGAGCAGTGTTCCCTGGGGAAATGTTTACAGTGTAGATAGTAAGTGAGCATTATACCGTGGTGTAATGATTACAGTATGGATAGGAGGTGAGCAGAGTTACCGGGACAAATGTTTACCGCGTGGATAGGCAGTGAACAGTGTACCCTGGGGAAATGATTACAGTGTGGATAGGCAGTGAGCGGTGTTCCCTGGGGCAATGATTACAGTGTGGATAGGCAGGGAGCAGCGATCCCTGGGGAAATGATTACAGTGTGGATAGGCAGTGATCAGTGTTCCCTGGGGAAATGTTTACAGTGTAGATAGGCAGTGAGCATTATTCCTTGGTGTAATGATTACAGTGTGGATAGGAGGTGAGAAGAGTTACCAGGACAAATGTTTACCACGTGGATAGGCAGTGAGCAGTGTACCCTGGGGAAATGATTACAGTGTGGATAGGCAGTGAGCAGTGTTCCCTGGGGAAATGATTACATTCTGGATAGGCAGTGAGAAGCGTTCCCTGGGGAAATGATTACAGTGTGATTAGGCAGTGAGCAGATTTCCCTGGGCAAATTTCTACAGTGTGTATAGGCAGTGAGATGCGTTACCTGGGGAATTGATTACATTCTGGACAGGCAGTGATCAGTGTTCCATGGGGAAATGCTTACAGTGTAGATAGGCAGTGAGCATTATTCCCTGGTGTAATGATTACAGTGTGAATAGGAGGTGAGCAGAGTTACCAGGACAAATGTTTACCGCGTGGATAGGCAGAGAGCACTGTACCCTGGGGAAATGATTACAGTGTGGATAAGCAGTGAGCAGTGTTACCTGGGCAAATGATTACAGTGTGGATAGGCAGTGAGCAGTGTTCCCTGGGGCAATGATTACAGTGTGGATAGTCAGGGAGCAGCGTTCCCTGGGGAAATGATTACAGTGTGCATAGGCAGTGAGCAGCGTTCCCTGGGGAAATGATTACAGTGTTGATAGGCAGTGAGCAGCGTTACCTGGGAAAATGATTTCAGTGTGGACAGGCAGTGAGCAGCGTTCCCTGGGGAAATGATTACAGTGCGCATAGGCAGAGAGCAGCTTTACCTGGGCAAATGATTACAGTGTGAATAGACAGTCAGCAGTGTTCCCTGGGGAGATGATTGCAGTGTGGATAGGCTGTGAGCAGTGTTCCCTGGCGAAATGATTACAGTGTGGATAGGCAGTCAGCAGTGTTCCCTGGGGAGATGATTACAGTGTGGATAGGCTGTGAGCAGTGTTCCCTGGGGAAATGATTACAGTGTGGATAGGCAGTGAGTAGTGTTCCCTGGGGAAATGATTACAGTGTGGACAGGCAGTGAGCAGTGTACCCTGGGGAAATGATTACACTGTGGATAGGCAGTGAGCGGAGTTCCCTGGGCAAATGATTACAGTGTGGATAGGCCGTGAGCAGTGTTCCCTGGGGAAATGATTACAGTGTGGACAGGCAGTGAGCAGTGTTCCCTGGGGAAATATTTACAGTTTGGATAAGCAGTCAGCAGCGTTACCTGAGAAAATAATTACAGTGTGGATAGGCAGTGAGCATTATTCCCTGGGGAAATGATTACAGTGGGGATAGGCAGTGAGCAGCGTTATCTGGGGAAATGATTACAGTGTGGATAGGCAGTGAGCAGCGTTACCTGGGCAAATGATTACACTGTGTATAGGCAGTGAGCAGCGTTCCCTGGGGAAATGATTATAGTGTGATTAGGCAGTGAGCAGATTTCCCTGGGCAAATTTCTACAGTGTGGATAGACAGTCAGCAGTGTTCCCTGGGGAGATGATTACAGTGTGGATAGGCAGTGAGCAGCGTTACCTGGGCAAATGATTACAGTATTGTTAGGCAGTGAGCAGTGTTCCCTGGGGAAATGATTACAGTGTAGATAGGCAGTGAGCATTATTCCCTGGTGTAATGATTACAGTGTGGATAGGAGGTGAGCAGAGTTACCAGGACAAATGTTTACCGCGTGGATAGGCAGTGAGCAGTATACCCTGGGGAAATGATTACAGTGTGGATAGGCAGTGAGCAGTGTTCCCTGGGGAAATGATTACAGTGTGGATAGGCAGTGAGCAGTGTACCCTGGGGAAATGATTACAGTGTGCATAGGCAGTGAACAGCGTTACCTGGAGCAATGATTATATTTTGGACAGGCAGTGATCAGTGTTCCCTGGGGAAATGTTTACAGTGTAGATAGGCAGTGAGCATTATTCCCTGGTTTAATGATTACAGTGTGGATAGGAGGTGAGCAGAGTTACCAGGACAAATGTTTACCGCGTGAACAGTCAGAGAGCCGTGTACCCTGGGGAAATGATTACAGTGTGGACAGGCAGTGAGCAGTGTTCCCTGGGGAAATGATTACAGTCTGGATAGGCAGTGAGCAGCGTTCCCTGGGGAACTGATTACAGTGTGGATAGGCGGTGAGCAGTGTTCCTTGGGCAAATGATTACACTTTGGATAGGCAGTGAGCAGTGTTCCCTGAGGAAATGATTACAGTGTGGAAAGGCAGTGAGCAGTGTTCCCTGGGGAAATGTTTACAGTTTCGATAAGCAGTGAGCAGCGTTACCTGGGAAAATGATGACAGTGTGGATAGGCAGTGAGCAGTGTTCCCTGGGGAAATGATTACAGTTTGGATAAGCAGTGAGCTGCGTTACCTGGGAAAATGATTACAGTGTTGATAGGCAGTGAGCAGTGTTCCCTGGGGAAATGATTACAGTGTGGATAGGAAGTGAGCAGCGGTACCTGGGGAAATAATTACAGTGTGGATAGGCAGTGAGCAGAGTTACCTGGGCAAATGATTACAGTGCAGATAGGCAGTGAGCATTATTCCCTGGGGAGATGATTATAGTGTGGATAGGCAGTGAGCAGCATTACCTTGCCAAATGATTACAGTATGGATAGGCAGTGAGCAGTGCTCCCTGGGGAAATGATTACAGTGGGGATAGGCAGTGAACAGTGTTCCCTTGGGAAATGATTACAGTGTGGATAGGCAGTGAGCAGCGTTACCTGGGCAAATGATTACACTGTGGATAGGCAGTGAGCAGTGTTCCCTGTGGAAATGATTACAGTGTGGATAGGCAGTGAGCAGTGTTCCCTGGGGAAATGATTACACTGTGGATAGGCAGTGAGCAGTGTTCCCTGGGGAAATGATTACATTGTGGATAGGCAGTGAGCAGTGTTCCCTGGGGAAATGATTACAGTGTGGTTCGGCAGTGAGCAGATTTCCCTGGGCAAATATCTACACTGTGGATAGGCAGTTAGCATTATTCCCTTGGGAAATTATTACAGTCTGGATAGGCAGTGAGCAGCGTTTCCTGGGAAAATGATTACACTGTGGACAGGTAGTGAGCAGTGATCCCTGGGGAAATGTTTCCAGTATGGATAGGCAGTGAGCAGTGATCCCTGGGGAAATGTTTACAGTATGGATAGGCAGTGAGCAGTGTTACCTGGGCAAATGATTACACTGAGGATAGGCAGTGAGCAGTGTTCCCTGGGGAAATGTTTACAGTGTAGATAGTAAGTGAGCATTATACCGTGGTGTAATGATTACAGTATGGATAGGAGGTGAGCAGAGTTACCGGGACAAATGTTTACCGCGTGGATAGGCAGTGAACAGTGTACCCTGGGGAAATGATTACAGTGTGGATAGGCAGTGAGCGGTGTTCCCTGGGGCAATGATTACAGTGTGGATAGGCAGGGAGCAGCGATCCCTGGGGAAATGATTACAGTGTGGATAGGCAGTGATCAGTGTTCCCTGGGGAAATGTTTACAGTGTAGATAGGCAGTGAGCATTATTCCTTGGTGTAATGATTACAGTGTGGATAGGAGGTGAGAAGAGTTACCAGGACAAATGTTTACCACGTGGATAGGCAGTGAGCAGTGTACCCTGGGGAAATGATTACAGTGTGGATAGGCAGTGAGCAGTGTTCCCTGGGGAAATGATTACATTCTGGATAGGCAGTGAGAAGCGTTCCCTGGGGAAATGATTACAGTGTGATTAGGCAGTGAGCAGATTTCCCTGGGCAAATTTCTACAGTGTGTATAGGCAGTGAGATGCGTTACCTGGGGAATTGATTACATTCTGGACAGGCAGTGATCAGTGTTCCATGGGGAAATGCTTACAGTGTAGATAGGCAGTGAGCATTATTCCCTGGTGTAATGATTACAGTGTGAATAGGAGGTGAGCAGAGTTACCAGGACAAATGTTTACCGCGTGGATAGGCAGAGAGCACTGTACCCTGGGGAAATGATTACAGTGTGGATAAGCAGTGAGCAGTGTTACCTGGGCAAATGATTACAGTGTGGATAGGCAGTGAGCAGTGTTCCCTGGGGCAATGATTACAGTGTGGATAGTCAGGGAGCAGCGTTCCCTGGGGAAATGATTACAGTGTGCATAGGCAGTGAGCAGCGTTCCCTGGGGAAATGATTACAGTGTTGATAGGCAGTGAGCAGCGTTACCTGGGAAAATGATTTCAGTGTGGACAGGCAGTGAGCAGCGTTCCCTGGGGAAATGATTACAGTGCGCATAGGCAGAGAGCAGCTTTACCTGGGCAAATGATTACAGTGTGAATAGACAGTCAGCAGTGTTCCCTGGGGAGATGATTGCAGTGTGGATAGGCTGTGAGCAGTGTTCCCTGGCGAAATGATTACAGTGTGGATAGGCAGTCAGCAGTGTTCCCTGGGGAGATGATTACAGTGTGGATAGGCTGTGAGCAGTGTTCCCTGGGGAAATGATTACAGTGTGGATAGGCAGTGAGTAGTGTTCCCTGGGGAAATGATTACAGTGTGGACAGGCAGTGAGCAGTGTACCCTGGGGAAATGATTACACTGTGGATAGGCAGTGAGCGGAGTTCCCTGGGCAAATGATTACAGTGTGGATAGGCCGTGAGCAGTGTTCCCTGGGGAAATGATTACAGTGTGGACAGGCAGTGAGCAGTGTTCCCTGGGGAAATATTTACAGTTTGGATAAGCAGTCAGCAGCGTTACCTGAGAAAATAATTACAGTGTGGATAGGCAGTGAGCATTATTCCCTGGGGAAATGATTACAGTGGGGATAGGCAGTGAGCAGCGTTATCTGGGGAAATGATTACAGTGTGGATAGGCAGTGAGCAGCGTTACCTGGGCAAATGATTACACTGTGTATAGGCAGTGAGCAGCGTTCCCTGGGGAAATGATTATAGTGTGATTAGGCAGTGAGCAGATTTCCCTGGGCAAATTTCTACAGTGTGGATAGACAGTCAGCAGTGTTCCCTGGGGAGATGATTACAGTGTGGATAGGCAGTGAGCAGCGTTACCTGGGCAAATGATTACAGTATTGTTAGGCAGTGAGCAGTGTTCCCTGGGGAAATGATTACAGTGTGGATAGGCAGTGAGCAGCGTTACCTGGGCAAATGATTACAGTATTGTTAGGCAGTGAGCAGTGTTCCCTGGGGAAATGATTACAGTGGGGATAGGCAGTGAACAGTGTTCCCTTGGAAAATGATTACAGTGTGGATAGTCATTGAGCAGCGTTACCTGGGCAAATGATTACACTGTGGATAGGCAGTGAGCAGTGTTCCCTGGGAAATGATTACATTCTGGATAGGCAGTGAGAAGCGTTCCCTGGGGAAATGATTACAGTGTGATTAGGCAGTGAGCAGATTTCCCTGGGCAAATTTCTACAGTGTGTATAGGCAGTGAGATGCGTTACCTGGGCAAATGATTACACTGTGGATAGGCAGTGAGCAGTGTTCCCTGGGAAATGATTACATTCTGGATAGGCAGTGAGAAGCGTTCCCTGGGGAAATGATTACAGTGTGGATAGGAGGTGAGCAGAGTTACCAGGACAAATGCTTACCACGTGGATAGGCAGAGAGCACTGTACCCTGGGGAAATGATTACAGTGTGGATAGGCAGTGAGCAGTGTTACCTGGGCAAATGATTACAGTGTGGATAGGCAGTGAGCAGTGTTCCCTGGGGCAATGATTACAGTGTGGATAGTCAGGGAGCAGCGTTCCCTGGGGAAATGATTACAGTGTGCATAGGCAGTGAGCAGCGTTCCCTGGGGATATGATTACAGTGTTGATAGGCAGTGAGCAGCGTTACCTGGGAAAATGATTTCTGTGTGGACAGGCAGTGAGCAGCGTTCCCTGGGGAAATGATTACAGTGCGCATAGGCAGAGAGCAGCTTTATCTGGGCAAATGATTACAGTGTGAATAGGCAGTCAGCAGTGTTCCCTGGGGAGATGATTGCAGTGTGGATAGGCTGTGAGCAGTGTTCCCTGGGGAAATGATTACAGTGTGGATAGGCAGTGAGCAGTGTTCCCTGGGGAAATTATTACACTGTGGATAGACAGTCAGCAGTGTTCCCTGGGGAGATGATTACAGTGTGGATAGGCTGTGAGCAGTGTTCCCTGGGGAAATGATTACAGTGTGGATAGGCAGTGAGTAGTGTTCCCTGGGGAAATGATTACAGTGTGGACAGGCAGTGAGCAGTTTACCCTGGGGAAATGATTACACTGTGGATAGGCAGTGAGCGGTGTTCCCTGGGCAAATGATTACAGTGTGGATAGGCCGTGAGCAGTGTTCCCTGGGGAAATGATTACAGTGTGGACAGGCAGTGAGCAGTGTTCCCTGGGGAAATTTTTACAGTTTGGATAAGCAGTCAGCAGCGTTACCTGGGAAAATAATTACAGTGTGGATTGGCAGTGAGCATTATTCCCTGGGGAAATGATTATAGTGTGGATAGGCAGTGATCAGTGTTCCCTGGGGAAATGGTTACAGTGTGGATAGGCAGTGAGCAGTGTTCCCTGGGGAAATGATTACAGTGTGGACAGGCAGTGATCATGTTCCCTGGGGAAATGCTTCCAGTCTGGATAGGCAGTGAGCAGCGTTATCTGGGGAAATGATTACAGTTTGGATAAGCAGTGAGCAGCGTTACCTGGGAAAATAATTAAAGTGTGGATAGGCAGTCAGCATTATTCCCTGGGGAAATGATTACAGTGCACATAGGCAGTGAGCAGCTTTCCCTGGGCAAATGATTACAGTGTGGATAGGCAGTGAGCAGTGTTCCCTGGGGAAATGATTACAGTGTGGATTGGCAGTGAGCAGTGTTCCCTGGGGAAATGATTACACTGTGGATAGGGAGTGAGCGGTTTTCCCTGGGCAAATGATTACAGTGTGGATAGGCAGTGAGCAGTGTTCCCTGGGGAAATGATTACAGTGTGGACAGGCAGTGAGCAGTGTTCCCTGGGGAAATATTTACAGTTTGGATAAGCAGTGAGCAGCGTTACCTGGGAAAATAATTACAGTGTGGATAGGCAGTGAGCATTATTCCCTGGGGAAATGATTACAGTGTGGATAGGCAGTGAGCAGCGTTATCTGGGGAAATGATTACAGTGTGGATAGGCAGTGAGCAGCGTTACCTGGGCAAATGATTACAGTATTGTTAGGCAGTGAGCAGTGTTCCCTGGGGAAATGATTACAGTGGGGATAGGCAGTGAGCAGCGTTACCTGGGCAAATGATTACACTGTGGATAGGCAGTGAGCAGTGTTCCCTGGGGAAATGATTACATTCTGGATAGGCAGTGAGAAGCGTTCCCTGGGGAAATGATTACAGTGTGATTAGGCAGTGAGCAGATTTCCCTGGGCAAATTTCTACAGTGTGTATAGGCAGTGAGATGCGTTACCTGGGGAATTGATTACATTGTGGACAGGCAGTGATCAGTGTTCCATGGGGAAATGCTTACAGTGTAGATAGGCAGTGAGCATTATTCCCTGGTGTAATGATTACAGTGTGAATAGGAGGTGAGCAGAGTTACCAGGACAAATGTTTACCGCGTGGATAGGCAGAGAGCACTGTACCCTGGGGAAATGATTACAGTGTGGATAAGCAGTGAGCAGTGTTACCTGGGCAAATGATTACAGTGTGGATAGGCAGTGAGCAGTGTTCCCTGGGGCAATGATTACAGTGTGGATAGTCAGGGAGCAGCGTTCCCTGGGGAAATGATTACAGTGTGCATAGGCAGTCAGCAGTGTTCCCTGGGGAGATGATTACAGTGTGGATAGGCTGTGAGCAGTGTTCCCTGGGGAAATGATTACAGTGTGGATAGGCAGTGAGTAGTGTTCCCTGGGGAAATGATTACAGTGTGGACAGGCAGTGAGCAGTGTACCCTGGGGAAATGATTACACTGTGGATAGGCAGTGAGCGGTGTTCCCTGGGCAAATGATTACAGTGTGGATAGGCCGTGAGCAGTGTTCCCTGGGGAAATGATTACAGTGTGGACAGGCAGTGAGCAGTGTTCCCTGGGGAAATATTTACAGTTTGGATAAGCAGTCAGCAGCGTTACCTGAGAAAATAATTACAGTGTGGATAGGCAGTGAGCATTATTCCCTGGGGAAATGATTACAGTGGGGATAGGCAGTGAGCAGTGTTCCCTGGGGCAATGATTACAGTGTGGATAGTCAGGGAGCAGCGTTCCCTGGGGAAATGATTACAGTGTGCATAGGCAGTGAGCAGCGTTCCCTGGGGAAATGATTACAGTGTTGATAGGCAGTGAGCAGCGTTACCTGGGAAAATGATTTCAGTGTGGACAGGCAGTGAGCAGCGTTCCCTGGGGAAATGATTACAGTGCGCATAGGCAGAGAGCAGCTTTACCTGGGCAAATGATTACAGTGTGAATAGACAGTCAGCAGTGTTCCCTGGGGAGATGATTGCAGTGTGGATAGGCTGTGAGCAGTGTTCCCTGGCGAAATGATTACAGTGTGGATAGGCAGTCAGCAGTGTTCCCTGGGGAGATGATTACAGTGTGGATAGGCTGTGAGCAGTGTTCCCTGGGGAAATGATTACAGTGTGGATAGGCAGTGAGTAGTGTTCCCTGGGGAAATGATTACAGTGTGGACAGGCAGTGAGCAGTGTACCCTGGGGAAATGATTACACTGTGGATAGGCAGTGAGCGGTGTTCCCTGGGCAAATGATTACAGTGTGGATAGGCCGTGAGCAGTGTTCCCTGGGGAAATGATTACAGTGTGGACAGGCAGTGAGCAGTGTTCCCTGGGGAAATATTTACAGTTTGGATAAGCAGTCAGCAGCGTTACCTGAGAAAATAATTACAGTGTGGATAGGCAGTGAGCATTATTCCCTGGGGAAATGATTACAGTGGGGATAGGCAGTGAGCAGCGTTATCTGGGGAAATGATTACAGTGTGGATAGGCAGTGAGCAGCGTTACCTGTGCAAATGATTACAGTATTGTTAGGCAGTGAGCAGTGTTCCCTGGGGAAATGATTACAGTGGGGATAGGCAGTGAACAGTGTTCCCTTGGAAAATGATTACAGTGTGGATAGGCAGTGAGCAGCGTTACCTGGGCAAATGATTACACTGTGTATAGGCAGTGAGCAGCGTTCCCTGGGGAAATGATTATAGTGTGATTAGGCAGTGAGCAGATTTCCCTGGGCAAATTTCTACAGTGTGGATAGACAGTCAGCAGTGTTCCCTGGGGAGATGATTACAGTGTGGATAGGCAGTGAGAAGTGTTCCCTTGGAAAATGATTACAGTGTGGATAGTCATTGAGCAGCGTTACCTGGGCAAATGATTACACTGTGGATAGGCAGTGAGCAGTGTTCCCTGGGAAATGATTACATTCTGCATAGGCAGTGAGAAGCGTTCCCTGGGGAAATGATTACAGTGTGATTAGGCAGTGAGCAGATTTCCCTGGGCAAATTTCTACAGTGTGTATAGGCAGTGAGATGCGTTACCTGGGGAATTGATTACATTGTGGACAGGCAGTGATCAGTGTTCCATGGGGAAATGCTTACAGTGTAGATAGGCCGTGAGCATTATTCCCTGGTGTAATGATTACAGTGTGGATAGGAGGTGAGCAGAGTTACCAGGACAAATGTTTACCGCGTGGATAGTCAGAGAGCACTGTACCCTGGGGAAATGATTACAGTGTGGATAGGCAGTGAGCAGTGTTACCTGGGCAAATGATTACAGTGTGGATAGGCAGTGAGCAGTGTTCCCTGGGGCAATGATTACAGTGTGGATAGTCAGGGAGCAGCGTTCCCTGGGGAAATGATTACAGTGTGCATAGGCAGTGAGCAGCGTTCCCTGGGGAAATGATTACAGTGTTGATAGGCAGTGAGCAGCGTTACCTGGGAAAATGATTTCAGTGTGGACAGGCAGTGAGCAGCGTTCCCTGGGGAAATGATTACAGTGCGCATAGGCAGAGAGCAGCTTTACCTGGGCAAATGATTACAGTGTGAATAGGCAGTCAGCAGTGTTCCCTGGGGAGATGATTGCAGTGTGGATAGGCTGTGAGCAGTGTTCCCTGGGGAAATGATTACAGTGTGGATAGGCAGTGAGCAGTGTTCCCTGGGGAAATGATTACAGTGGGGATAGGCAGTGAGCAGCGTTACCTGGGCAAATGATTACACTGTGGATAGGCAGTGAGCAGTGTTCCCTGGGGAAATGATTACATTCTGGATAGGCAGTGAGAAGCGTTCCCTGGGGAAATGATTACAGTGTGATTAGGCAGTGAGCAGATTTCCCTGGGCAAATTTCTACAGTGTGTATAGGCAGTGAGATGCGTTACCTGGGGAATTGATTACATTGTGGACAGGCAGTGATCAGTGTTCCATGGGGAAATGCTTACAGTGTAGATAGGCAGTGAGCATTATTCCCTGGTGTAATGATTACAGTGTGAATAGGAGGTGAGCAGAGTTACCAGGACAAATGTTTACCGCGTGGATAGGCAGAGAGCACTGTACCCTGGGGAAATGATTACAGTGTGGATAAGCAGTGAGCAGTGTTACCTGGGCAAATGATTACAGTGTGGATAGGCAGTGAGCAGTGTTCCCTGGGGCAATGATTACAGTGTGGATAGTCAGGGAGCAGCGTTCCCTGGGGAAATGATTACAGTGTGCATAGGCAGTCAGCAGTGTTCCCTGGGGAGATGATTACAGTGTGGATAGGCTGTGAGCAGTGTTCCCTGGGGAAATGATTACAGTGTGGATAGGCAGTGAGTAGTGTTCCCTGGGGAAATGATTACAGTGTGGACAGGCAGTGAGCAGTGTACCCTGGGGAAATGATTACACTGTGGATAGGCAGTGAGCGGTGTTCCCTGGGCAAATGATTACAGTGTGGATAGGCCGTGAGCAGTGTTCCCTGGGGAAATGATTACAGTGTGGACAGGCAGTGAGCAGTGTTCCCTGGGGAAATATTTACAGTTTGGATAAGCAGTCAGCAGCGTTACCTGAGAAAATAATTACAGTGTGGATAGGCAGTGAGCATTATTCCCTGGGGAAATGATTACAGTGGGGATAGGCAGTGAGCAGTGTTCCCTGGGGCAATGATTACAGTGTGGATAGTCAGGGAGCAGCGTTCCCTGGGGAAATGATTACAGTGTGCATAGGCAGTGAGCAGCGTTCCCTGGGGAAATGATTACAGTGTTGATAGGCAGTGAGCAGCGTTACCTGGGAAAATGATTTCAGTGTGGACAGGCAGTGAGCAGCGTTCCCTGGGGAAATGATTACAGTGCGCATAGGCAGAGAGCAGCTTTACCTGGGCAAATGATTACAGTGTGAATAGACAGTCAGCAGTGTTCCCTGGGGAGATGATTGCAGTGTGGATAGGCTGTGAGCAGTGTTCCCTGGCGAAATGATTACAGTGTGGATAGGCAGTCAGCAGTGTTCCCTGGGGAGATGATTACAGTGTGGATAGGCTGTGAGCAGTGTTCCCTGGGGAAATGATTACAGTGTGGATAGGCAGTGAGTAGTGTTCCCTGGGGAAATGATTACAGTGTGGACAGGCAGTGAGCAGTGTACCCTGGGGAAATGATTACACTGTGGATAGGCAGTGAGCGGTGTTCCCTGGGCAAATGATTACAGTGTGGATAGGCCGTGAGCAGTGTTCCCTGGGGAAATGATTACAGTGTGGACAGGCAGTGAGCAGTGTTCCCTGGGGAAATATTTACAGTTTGGATAAGCAGTCAGCAGCGTTACCTGAGAAAATAATTACAGTGTGGATAGGCAGTGAGCATTATTCCCTGGGGAAATGATTACAGTGGGGATAGGCAGTGAGCAGCGTTATCTGGGGAAATGATTACAGTGTGGATAGGCAGTGAGCAGCGTTACCTGTGCAAATGATTACAGTATTGTTAGGCAGTGAGCAGTGTTCCCTGGGGAAATGATTACAGTGGGGATAGGCAGTGAACAGTGTTCCCTTGGAAAATGATTACAGTGTGGATAGGCAGTGAGCAGCGTTACCTGGGCAAATGATTACACTGTGTATAGGCAGTGAGCAGCGTTCCCTGGGGAAATGATTATAGTGTGATTAGGCAGTGAGCAGATTTCCCTGGGCAAATTTCTACAGTGTGGATAGACAGTCAGCAGTGTTCCCTGGGGAGATGATTACAGTGTGGATAGGCAGTGAGAAGTGTTCCCTTGGAAAATGATTACAGTGTGGATAGTCATTGAGCAGCGTTACCTGGGCAAATGATTACACTGTGGATAGGCAGTGAGCAGTGTTCCCTGGGAAATGATTACATTCTGCATAGGCAGTGAGAAGCGTTCCCTGGGGAAATGATTACAGTGTGATTAGGCAGTGAGCAGATTTCCCTGGGCAAATTTCTACAGTGTGTATAGGCAGTGAGATGCGTTACCTGGGGAATTGATTACATTGTGGACAGGCAGTGATCAGTGTTCCATGGGGAAATGCTTACAGTGTAGATAGGCCGTGAGCATTATTCCCTGGTGTAATGATTACAGTGTGGATAGGAGGTGAGCAGAGTTACCAGGACAAATGTTTACCGCGTGGATAGTCAGAGAGCACTGTACCCTGGGGAAATGATTACAGTGTGGATAGGCAGTGAGCAGTGTTACCTGGGCAAATGATTACAGTGTGGATAGGCAGTGAGCAGTGTTCCCTGGGGCAATGATTACAGTGTGGATAGTCAGGGAGCAGCGTTCCCTGGGGAAATGATTACAGTGTGCATAGGCAGTGAGCAGCGTTCCCTGGGGAAATGATTACAGTGTTGATAGGCAGTGAGCAGCGTTACCTGGGAAAATGATTTCAGTGTGGACAGGCAGTGAGCAGCGTTCCCTGGGGAAATGATTACAGTGCGCATAGGCAGAGAGCAGCTTTACCTGGGCAAATGATTACAGTGTGAATAGGCAGTCAGCAGTGTTCCCTGGGGAGATGATTGCAGTGTGGATAGGCTGTGAGCAGTGTTCCCTGGGGAAATGATTACAGTGTGGATAGGCAGTGAGCAGTGTTCCCTGGGGAAATGATTACACTGTGGATAGACAGTCAGCAGTGTTCCCTGGGGAGATGATTACAGTGTGGATAGGCTGTGAGCAGTGTTCCCTGGGGAAATGATTACAGTGTGGATAGGCAGTGAGTAGTGTTCCCTGGGGAAATATTTACAGTTTGGATAAGCAGTCAGCAGCGTTACCTGGGAAAATAATTACAGTGTGGATAGGCAGTGAGCATTATTCCCTGGGGAAATGATTACAGTGGGGATAGGCAGTGAGCAGCGTTATCTGGGGAAATGATTACAGTGTGGATAGGCAGTGAGCAGCGTTACCTGTGCAAATGATTACAGTATTGTTAGGCAGTGAGCAGTGTTCCCTGGGGAAATGATTACAGTGGGTATAGGCAGTGAACAGTGTTCCCTTGGAAAATGATTACAGTGTGGATAGGCAGTGAGCAGCGTTACCTGGGCAAATGATTACACTGTGTATAGGCAGTGAGCAGCGTTCCCTGAGGAAATGATTATAGTGTGATTAGGCAGTGAGCAGATTTCCCTGGGCAAATTTCTACAGTGTGGATAGACAGTCAGCATTGTTCCGTGGGGAAATGATTACAGTGTGGATAGGAGGTGAGCAGAGTTACCAGGACAAATGCTTACCGCGTGGATAGGCAGAGAGCACTGTACCCTGGGGAAATGATTACAGTGTGGATAGGCAGTGAGCAGTGTTACCTGGGCAAATGATTACAGTGTGGATAGGCAGTGAGCAGTGTTCCCTGGGGCAATGATTACAGTGTGGATAGTCAGGGAGCAGCGTTCCCTGGGGAAATGATTACAGTGTGCATAGGCAGTGAGCAGCGTTCCCTGGGGATATGATTACAGTGTTGATAGGCAGTGAGCAGCGTTACCTGGGAAAATGATTTCTGTGTGGACAGGCAGTGAGCAGCGTTCCCTGGGGAAATGATTACAGTGCGCATAGGCAGAGAGCAGCTTTACCTGGGCAAATGATTACAGTGTGAATAGGCAGTCAGCAGTGTTCCCTGGGGAGATGATTGCAGTGTGGATAGGCTGTGAGCAGTGTTCCCTGGGGAAATGATTACAGTGTGGATAGGCAGTGAGCAGTGTTCCCTGGGGAAATTATTACACTGTGGATAGACAGTCAGCAGTGTTCCCTGGGGAGATGATTACAGTGTGGATAGGCTGTGAGCAGTGTTCCCTGGGGAAATGATTACAGTGTGGATAGGCAGTGAGTAGTGTTCCCTGGGGAAATGATTACAGTGTGGACAGGCAGTGAGCAGTTTACCCTGGGGAAATGATTACACTGTGGATAGGCAGTGAGCGGTGTTCCCTGGGCAAATGATTACAGTGTGGATAGGCCGTGAGCAGTGTTCCCTGGGGAAATGATTACAGTGTGGACAGGCAGTGAGCAGTGTTCCCTGGGGAAATTTTTACAGTTTGGATAAGCAGTCAGCAGCGTTACCTGGGAAAATAATTACAGTGTGGATTGGCAGTGAGCATTATTCCCTGGGGAAATGATTATAGTGTGGATAGGCAGTGATCAGTGTTCCCTGGGGAAATGGTTACAGTGTGGATAGGCAGTGAGCAGTGTTCCCTGGGGAAATGATTACAGTGTGGACAGGCAGTGATCATGTTCCCTGGGGAAATGCTTCCAGTCTGGATAGGCAGTGAGCAGCGTTATCTGGGGAAATGATTACAGTTTGGATAAGCAGTGAGCAGCGTTACCTGGGAAAATAATTAAAGTGTGGATAGGCAGTCAGCATTATTCCCTGGGGAAATGATTACAGTGCACATAGGCAGTGAGCAGCTTTCCCTGGGCAAATGATTACAGTGTGGATAGGCAGTGAGCAGTGTTCCCTGGGGAAATGATTACAGTGTGGATTGGCAGTGAGCAGTGTTCCCTGGGGAAATGATTACACTGTGGATAGGGAGTGAGCGGTTTTCCCTGGGCAAATGATTACAGTGTGGATAGGCAGTGAGCAGTGTTCCCTGGGGAAATGATTACAGTGTGGACAGGCAGTGAGCAGTGTTCCCTGGGGAAATATTTACAGTTTGGATAAGCAGTGAGCAGCGTTACCTGGGAAAATAATTACAGTGTGGATAGGCAGTGAGCATTATTCCCTGGGGAAATGATTACAGTGTGGATAGGCAGTGAGCAGCGTTATCTGGGGAAATGATTACAGTGTGGATAGGCAGTGAGCAGCGTTACCTGGGCAAATGATTACAGTATTGTTAGGCAGTGAGCAGTGTTCCCTGGGGAAATGATTACAGTGGGGATAGGCAGTGAGCAGCGTTACCTGGGCAAATGATTACACTGTGGATAGGCAGTGAGCAGTGTTCCCTGGGGAAATGATTACATTCTGGATAGGCAGTGAGAAGCGTTCCCTGGGGAAATGATTACAGTGTGATTAGGCAGTGAGCAGATTTCCCTGGGCAAATTTCTACAGTGTGTATAGGCAGTGAGATGCGTTACCTGGGGAATTGATTACATTGTGGACAGGCAGTGATCAGTGTTCCATGGGGAAATGCTTACAGTGTAGATAGGCAGTGAGCATTATTCCCTGGTGTAATGATTACAGTGTGAATAGGAGGTGAGCAGAGTTACCAGGACAAATGTTTACCGCGTGGATAGGCAGAGAGCACTGTACCCTGGGGAAATGATTACAGTGTGGATAAGCAGTGAGCAGTGTTACCTGGGCAAATGATTACAGTGTGGATAGGCAGTGAGCAGTGTTCCCTGGGGCAATGATTACAGTGTGGATAGTCAGGGAGCAGCGTTCCCTGGGGAAATGATTACAGTGTGCATAGGCAGTCAGCAGTGTTCCCTGGGGAGATGATTACAGTGTGGATAGGCTGTGAGCAGTGTTCCCTGGGGAAATGATTACAGTGTGGATAGGCAGTGAGTAGTGTTCCCTGGGGAAATGATTACAGTGTGGACAGGCAGTGAGCAGTGTACCCTGGGGAAATGATTACACTGTGGATAGGCAGTGAGCGGTGTTCCCTGGGCAAATGATTACAGTGTGGATAGGCCGTGAGCAGTGTTCCCTGGGGAAATGATTACAGTGTGGACAGGCAGTGAGCAGTGTTCCCTGGGGAAATATTTACAGTTTGGATAAGCAGTCAGCAGCGTTACCTGAGAAAATAATTACAGTGTGGATAGGCAGTGAGCATTATTCCCTGGGGAAATGATTACAGTGGGGATAGGCAGTGAGCAGTGTTCCCTGGGGCAATGATTACAGTGTGGATAGTCAGGGAGCAGCGTTCCCTGGGGAAATGATTACAGTGTGCATAGGCAGTGAGCAGCGTTCCCTGGGGAAATGATTACAGTGTTGATAGGCAGTGAGCAGCGTTACCTGGGAAAATGATTTCAGTGTGGACAGGCAGTGAGCAGCGTTCCCTGGGGAAATGATTACAGTGCGCATAGGCAGAGAGCAGCTTTACCTGGGCAAATGATTACAGTGTGAATAGACAGTCAGCAGTGTTCCCTGGGGAGATGATTGCAGTGTGGATAGGCTGTGAGCAGTGTTCCCTGGCGAAATGATTACAGTGTGGATAGGCAGTCAGCAGTGTTCCCTGGGGAGATGATTACAGTGTGGATAGGCTGTGAGCAGTGTTCCCTGGGGAAATGATTACAGTGTGGATAGGCAGTGAGTAGTGTTCCCTGGGGAAATGATTACAGTGTGGACAGGCAGTGAGCAGTGTACCCTGGGGAAATGATTACACTGTGGATAGGCAGTGAGCGGTGTTCCCTGGGCAAATGATTACAGTGTGGATAGGCCGTGAGCAGTGTTCCCTGGGGAAATGATTACAGTGTGGACAGGCAGTGAGCAGTGTTCCCTGGGGAAATATTTACAGTTTGGATAAGCAGTCAGCAGCGTTACCTGAGAAAATAATTACAGTGTGGATAGGCAGTGAGCATTATTCCCTGGGGAAATGATTACAGTGGGGATAGGCAGTGAGCAGCGTTATCTGGGGAAATGATTACAGTGTGGATAGGCAGTGAGCAGCGTTACCTGTGCAAATGATTACAGTATTGTTAGGCAGTGAGCAGTGTTCCCTGGGGAAATGATTACAGTGGGGATAGGCAGTGAACAGTGTTCCCTTGGAAAATGATTACAGTGTGGATAGGCAGTGAGCAGCGTTACCTGGGCAAATGATTACACTGTGTATAGGCAGTGAGCAGCGTTCCCTGGGGAAATGATTATAGTGTGATTAGGCAGTGAGCAGATTTCCCTGGGCAAATTTCTACAGTGTGGATAGACAGTCAGCAGTGTTCCCTGGGGAGATGATTACAGTGTGGATAGGCAGTGAGAAGTGTTCCCTTGGAAAATGATTACAGTGTGGATAGTCATTGAGCAGCGTTACCTGGGCAAATGATTACACTGTGGATAGGCAGTGAGCAGTGTTCCCTGGGAAATGATTACATTCTGCATAGGCAGTGAGAAGCGTTCCCTGGGGAAATGATTACAGTGTGATTAGGCAGTGAGCAGATTTCCCTGGGCAAATTTCTACAGTGTGTATAGGCAGTGAGATGCGTTACCTGGGGAATTGATTACATTGTGGACAGGCAGTGATCAGTGTTCCATGGGGAAATGCTTACAGTGTAGATAGGCCGTGAGCATTATTCCCTGGTGTAATGATTACAGTGTGGATAGGAGGTGAGCAGAGTTACCAGGACAAATGTTTACCGCGTGGATAGTCAGAGAGCACTGTACCCTGGGGAAATGATTACAGTGTGGATAGGCAGTGAGCAGTGTTACCTGGGCAAATGATTACAGTGTGGATAGGCAGTGAGCAGTGTTCCCTGGGGCAATGATTACAGTGTGGATAGTCAGGGAGCAGCGTTCCCTGGGGAAATGATTACAGTGTGCATAGGCAGTGAGCAGCGTTCCCTGGGGAAATGATTACAGTGTTGATAGGCAGTGAGCAGCGTTACCTGGGAAAATGATTTCAGTGTGGACAGGCAGTGAGCAGCGTTCCCTGGGGAAATGATTACAGTGCGCATAGGCAGAGAGCAGCTTTACCTGGGCAAATGATTACAGTGTGAATAGGCAGTCAGCAGTGTTCCCTGGGGAGATGATTGCAGTGTGGATAGGCTGTGAGCAGTGTTCCCTGGGGAAATGATTACAGTGTGGATAGGCAGTGAGCAGTGTTCCCTGGGGAAATGATTACACTGTGGATAGACAGTCAGCAGTGTTCCCTGGGGAGATGATTACAGTGTGGATAGGCTGTGAGCAGTGTTCCCTGGGGAAATGATTACAGTGTGGATAGGCAGTGAGTAGTGTTCCCTGGGGAAATATTTACAGTTTGGATAAGCAGTCAGCAGCGTTACCTGGGAAAATAATTACAGTGTGGATAGGCAGTGAGCATTATTCCCTGGGGAAATGATTACAGTGGGGATAGGCAGTGAGCAGCGTTATCTGGGGAAATGATTACAGTGTGGATAGGCAGTGAGCAGCGTTACCTGTGCAAATGATTACAGTATTGTTAGGCAGTGAGCAGTGTTCCCTGGGGAAATGATTACAGTGGGTATAGGCAGTGAACAGTGTTCCCTTGGAAAATGATTACAGTGTGGATAGGCAGTGAGCAGCGTTACCTGGGCAAATGATTACACTGTGTATAGGCAGTGAGCAGCGTTCCCTGAGGAAATGATTATAGTGTGATTAGGCAGTGAGCAGATTTCCCTGGGCAAATTTCTACAGTGTGGATAGACAGTCAGCATTGTTCCGTGGGGAGATGATTACAGTGTGGATAGGCAGAGAGCACTGTACCCTGGGGAAATGATTACAGTGTGGATAGGCAGTGAGCAGTGTTCCCTGGGGAAATGATTACAGTGTGGATAGGCAGTGAGCAGCGTTACCTGGGCAAATGATTACACTGTGGATAGGCAGTGAGCAGTGTTCCCTGGGAAATGATTACATTCTGGATAGGCAGTGAGAAGCGTTCCCTGGGGAAATGATTACAGTGTGATTAGGCAGTGAGCAGATTTCCCTGGGAAAATTTCTACAGTGTGTATAGGCAGTGAGATGCGTTACCTGGGGAATTGATTACATTGTGGACAGGCAGTGATCAGTGTTCCATGGGGAAATGCTTACAGTGTAGATAGGCCGTGAGCATTATTCCCTGGTGTAATGATTACAGTGTGGATAGGAGGTGAGCAGAGTTACCAGGACAAATGTTTACCGCGTGGATAGGCAGAGAGTACTGTACCCTGGGGAAATGATTACAGTGTGGATAGGCAGTGAGCACTGTTACCTGGGCAAATGATTACAGTGTGGATAGGCAGTGAGCAGTGTTCCCTGGGGCAATGATTACAGTGTGGATAGTCAGGGAGCAGCGTTCCCTGGGGAAATGATTACAGTGTGCATAGGCAGTGAGCAGCGTTCCCTGGGGAAATGATTACAGTGTTGATAGGCAGTGAGCAGCGTTACCTGGGAAAATGATTTCAGTGTGGACAGGCAGTGAGCAGCTTTCCCTGGGGAAATGATTACAGTGCGCATAGGCAGAGAGCAGCTTTACCTGGGCAAATGATTACAGTGTGAATAGGCAGTCAGCAGTGTTCCCTGGGGAGATGATTGCAGTGTGGATAGGCTGTGAGCAGTGTTCCCTGGGGAAATGATTACAGTGTGGATAGGCAGTGAGTAGTGTTCCCTGGGGAAATGATTACACTTTGGATAGGCAGTGAGCGGTGTTCCCTGGGCAAATGATTACAGTGTGGATAGGCCGTGAGCATTGTTCCCTGGGGAAATGATTACAGTGTGGACAGGCAGTGAGCAGTGTTCCCTGGGGAAATATTTACAGTTTTGATAAGCAGTCAGCAGCGTTACCTGGGAAAATAATTACAGTGTGGATAGGCAGTGAGCATTATTCCCTGGGGAAATGATTATAGTGTGGATAGGCAGTGATCAGTGTTCCCTGGGGAAATGATTACAGTGTGGATAGGCAGTGAGCAGTGTTCCCTGGGGAAATGATTACAGTGTGGACAGGCAGTGATCATGTTCCCTGGGGAAATGCTTCCAGTGTGGATAGGCAGTGAGCAGCATTATCTGGGGAAATGATTACAGTTTGGATAAGCAGTGAGCAGCGTTACCTGGGAAAATAATTAAAGTGTGGATAGGCAGTCAGCATTATTCCCTGGGGAAATGATTACAGTGCACATAGGCAGTGAGCAGCTTTCCCTGGGCAAATGATTACAGTGTGGATAGGCTGTGAGCAGTGTTCCCTGGGGAAATGATTACAGTGTGGATAGGCAGTGAGTAGTGTTCCCTGGGGAAATGATTACACTTTGGATAGGCAGTGAGCGGTGTTCCCTGGGCAAATGATTACAGTGTGGATAGGCCGTGAGCAGTGTTCCCTGGGGAAATGATTACAGTGTGGACAGGCAGTGAGCAGTGTTCCCTGGGGAAATATTTACAGTTTTGATAAGCAGTCCGCAGCGTTACCTGGGAAAATAATTACAGTGTGGATAGGCAGTGAGCATTATTCCCTGGGGAAATGATTATAGTGTGGATAGGCAGTGATCAGTGTTCCCTGGGGAAATGATTACAGTGTGGATAGGCAGTGAGCAGTGTTCCCTGGGGAAATGATTACAGTGTGGACAGGCAGTGATCATGTTCCCTGGGGAAATGCTTCCAGTGTGGATAGGCAGTGAGCAGCATTATCTGGGGAAATGATTACAGTTTGGATAAGCAGTGAGCAGCGTTACCTGGGAAAATAATTAAAGTGTGGATAGGCAGTCAGCATTATTCCCTGGGGAAATGATTACAGTGCACATAGGCAGTGAGCAGCTTTCCCTGGGCAAATGATTACAGTGTGGATAGGCAGTGAGCAGTATTCCCTGGGGAAATGATTACAGTGTGGATAGGCAGTGAGCAGAGTTCCCTGGGGAAATGATTACACTGTGGATAGGGAGTGAGCGGTTTTCCCTGGGCAAATGATTACAGTGTGGATAGGCAGTGAGCAGTGTTCCCTGGGGAAATGATTACAGTGTGGACAGGCAGTGAGCAGTGTTCCCTGGGGAAATATTTACAGTTTGGATAAGCAGTGAGCAGCGTTACCTGGGAAAATAATTACAGTGTGGATAGGCAGTGAGCATTATTCCCTGGGGAAATGATTACAGTGTGGATAGGCAGTGAGCAGCGTTATCTGGGGAAATGATTACAGTGTGGATAGGCAGTGAGCAGCGTTACCTGGGCAAATGATTACAGTATTGTTAGGCAGTGAGCAGTGTTCCCTGGGGAAATGATTACAGTGGGGATAGGCAGTGAACAGTGTTCCCTTGGAAAATGATTACAGTGTGGATAGGCAG
Organism: Hemitrygon akajei; assembly: GCF_048418815.1. Lineage (NCBI taxonomy): Eukaryota > Metazoa > Chordata > Chondrichthyes > Myliobatiformes > Dasyatidae > Hemitrygon > Hemitrygon akajei. The sequence goes on from NC_133125.1 coordinate 72,134,642, forward strand.
TGAGCAGCGTTACCTGGGCAAATGATTACACTGTGGATAGGCAGTGAGCAGTGTTCCCTGGGGAAATGATTACATTCTGGATAGGCAGTGAGAAGCGTTCCCTGGGGAAATGATTACAGTGTGATTAGGCAGTGAGCAGATTTCCCTGGGCAAATTTCTACAGTGTGTATAGGCAGTGAGATGCGTTACCTGGGGAATTGATTACATTCTGGACAGGCAGTGATCAGTGTTCCATGGGGAAATGCTTACAGTGTAGATAGGCAGTGAGCATTATTCCCTGGTGTAATGATTACAGTGTGAATAGGAGGTGAGCAGAGTTACCAGGACAAATGTTTACCGCGTGGATAGGCAGAGAGCACTGTACCCTGGGGAAATGATTACAGTGTGGATAAGCAGTGAGCAGTGTTACCTGGGCAAATGATTACAGTGTGGATAGGCAGTGAGCAGTGTTCCCTGGGGCAATGATTACAGTGTGGATAGTCAGGGAGCAGCGTTCCCTGGGGAAATGATTACAGTGTGCATAGGCAGTGAGCAGCGTTCCCTGGGGAAATGATTACAGTGTTGATAGGCAGTGAGCAGCGTTACCTGGGAAAATGATTTCAGTGTGGACAGGCAGTGAGCAGCGTTCCCTGGGGAAATGATTACAGTGCGCATAGGCAGAGAGCAGCTTTACCTGGGCAAATGATTACAGTGTGAATAGACAGTCAGCAGTGTTCCCTGGGGAGATGATTGCAGTGTGGATAGGCTGTGAGCAGTGTTCCCTGGCGAAATGATTACAGTGTGGATAGGCAGTCAGCAGTGTTCCCTGGGGAGATGATTACAGTGTGGATAGGCTGTGAGCAGTGTTCCCTGGGGAAATGATTACAGTGTGGATAGGCAGTGAGTAGTGTTCCCTGGGGAAATGATTACAGTGTGGACAGGCAGTGAGCAGTGTACCCTGGGGAAATGATTACACTGTGGATAGGCAGTGAGCGGTGTTCCCTGGGCAAATGATTACAGTGTGGATAGGCCGTGAGCAGTGTTCCCTGGGGAAATGATTACAGTGTGGACAGGCAGTGAGCAGTGTTCCCTGGGGAAATATTTACAGTTTGGATAAGCAGTCAGCAGCGTTACCTGAGAAAATAATTACAGTGTGGATAGGCAGTGAGCATTATTCCCTGGGGAAATGATTACAGTGGGGATAGGCAGTGAGCAGCGTTATCTGGGGAAATGATTACAGTGTGGATAGGCAGTGAGCAGCGTTACCTGGGCAAATGATTACACTGTGTATAGGCAGTGAGCAGCGTTCCCTGGGGAAATGATTATATTGTGATTAGGCAGTGAGCAGATTTCCCTGGGCAATTTTCTACAGTGTGGATAGACAGTCAGCAGTGTTCCCTGGGGAGATGATTACAGTGTGGATAGGCAGTGAGCAGCGTTACCTGGGCAAATGATTACAGTATTGTTAGGCAGTGAGCAGTGTTCCCTGGGGAAATGATTACAGTGTGGATAGGCAGTGAGCAGCGTTACCTGGGCAAATGATTACAGTATTGTTAGGCAGTGAGCAGTGTTCCCTGGGGAAATGATTACAGTGGGGATAGGCAGTGAACAGTGTTCCCTTGGATAATGATTACAGTGTGGATAGTCATTGAGCAGCGTTACCTGGGCAAATGATTACACTGTGGATAGGCAGTGAGCAGTGTTCCCTGGGAAATGATTACATTCTGGATAGGCAGTGAGAAGCGTTCCCTGGGGAAATGATTACAGTGTGATTAGGCAGTGAGCAGATTTCCCTGGGCAAATTTCTACAGTGTGTATAGGCAGTGAGATGCGTTACCTGGGCAAATGATTACACTGTGGATAGGCAGTGAGCAGTGTTCCCTGGGAAATGATTACATTCTGGATAGGCAGTGAGAAGCGTTCCCTGGGGAAATGATTACAGTGTGGATAGGAGGTGAGCAGAGTTACCAGGACAAATGCTTACCGCGTGGATAGGCAGAGAGCACTGTAACCTGGGGAAATGATTACAGTGTGGATAGGCAGTGAGCAGTGTTACCTGGGCAAATGATTACAGTGTGGATAGGCAGTGAGCAGTGTTCCCTGGGGCAATGATTACAGTGTGGATAGTCAGGGAGCAGCGTTCCCTGGGGAAATGATTACAGTGTGCATAGGCAGTGAGCAGCGTTCCCTGGGGAAATGATTACAGTGTTGATAGGCAGTGAGCAGCGTTACCTGGGAAAATGATTTCAGTGTGGACAGGCAGTGAGCAGCGTTCCCTGGGGAAATGATTACAGTGCGCATAGGCAGAGAGCAGCTTTACCTGGGCAAATGATTACAGTGTGAATAGGCAGTCAGCAGTGTTCCCTGGGGAGATGATTGCAGTGTGGATAGGCTGTGAGCAGTGTTCCCTGGGGAAATGATTACAGTGTGGATAGGCAGTGAGCAGTGTTCCCTGGGGAAATGATTACACTGTGGATAGACAGTCAGCAGTGTTCCCTGGGGAGATGATTACAGTGTGGATAGGCTGTGAGCAGTGTTCCCTGGGGAAATGATTACAGTGTGGATAGGCAGTGAGTAGTGTTCCCTGGGGAAATGATTACAGTGTGGACAGGCAGTGAGCAGTTTACCCTGGGGAAATGATTACACTGTGGATAGGCAGTGAGCCGTGTTCCCTGGGCAAATGATTACAGTGTGGATAGGCCGTGAGCAGTGTTCCCTGGGGAAATGATTACAGTGTGGACAGGCAGTGAGCAGTGTTCCCTGGGGAAATTTTTACAGTTTGGATAAGCAGTCAGCAGCGTTACCTGGGAAAATAATTACAGTGTGGATTGGCAGTGAGCATTATTCCCTGGGGAAATGATTACAGTGTGGACAGGCAGTGATCATGTTCCCTGGGGAAATGCTTCCAGTCTGGATAGGCAGTGAGCAGCGTTATCTGGGGAAATGATTACAGTTTGGATAAGCAGTGAGCAGCGTTACCTGGGAAAATAATTAAAGTGTGGATAGGCAGTCAGCATTATTCCCTGGGGAAATGATTACAGTGCACATAGGCAGTGAGCAGCTTTCCCTGGGCAAATGATTACAGTGTGGATAGGCAGTGAGCGGTTTTCCCTGGGCAAATGATTACAGTGTGGATAGGCAGTGAGCAGTGTTCCCTGGGGAAATGATTACAGTGTGGACAGGCAGTGAGCAGTGTTCCCTGGGGAAATATTTACAGTTTGGATAAGCAGTGAGCAGCGTTACCTGGGAAAATAATTACAGTGTGGATAGGCAGTGAGCATTATTCCCTGGGGAAATGATTACAGTGTGGATAGGCAGTGAGCAGCGTTATCTGGGGAAATGATTACAGTGTGGATAGGCAGTGAGCAGCGTTACCTGGGCAAATGATTACAGTATTGTTTGGCAGTGAGCAGTGTTCCCTGGGGAAATGATTACAGTGGGGAGAGGCAGTGAGCAGCGTTACCTGGGCAAATGATTACACTGTGGATAGGCAGTGAGCAGTGTTCCCTGGGGAAATGATTACATTCTGGATAGGCAGTGAGAAGCGTTCCCTGGGGATTTGATTACAGTGTGATTAGGCAGTGAGCAGATTTCCCTGGGCAAATTTCTACAGTGTGTATAGGCAGTGAGATGCGTTACCTGGGGAATTGATTACATTGTGGACAGGCAGTGATCAGTGTTCCATGGGGAAATGCTTACAGTGTAGATAGGCAGTGAGCATTATTCCCTGGTGTAATGATTACAGTGTGAATAGGAGGTGAGCAGAGTTACCAGGACAAATGTTTACCGCGTGGATAGGCAGAGAGCACTGTACCCTGGGGAAATGATTACAGTGTGGATAAGCAGTGAGCAGTGTTACCTGGGCAAATGATTACAGTGTGGATAGGCAGTGAGCAGTGTTCCCTGGGGCAATGATTACAGTGTGGATAGTCAGGGAGCAGCGTTCCCTGGGGAAATGATTACAGTGTGCATAGGCAGTGAGCAGCGTTCCCTGGGGAAATGATTACAGTGTTGATAGGCAGTGAGCAGCGTTACCTGGGAAAATGATTTCAGTGTGGACAGGCAGTGAGCAGCGTTCCCTGGGGAAATGATTACAGTGCGCATAGGCAGAGAGCAGCTTTACCTGGGCAAATGATTACAGTGTGAATAGACATTCAGCAGTGTTCCCTGGGGAGATGATTGCAGTGTGGATAGGCTGTGAGCAGTGTTCCCTGGCGAAATGATTACAGTGTGGATAGGCAGTCAGCAGTGTTCCCTGGGGAGATGATTACAGTGTGGATAGGCTGTGAGCAGTGTTCCCTGGGGAAATGATTACAGTGTGGATAGGCAGTGAGTAGTGTTCCCTGGGGAAATGATTACAGTGTGGACAGGCAGTGAGCAGTGTACCCTGGGGAAATGATTACACTGTGGATAGGCAGTGAGCTGTGTTCCCTGGGCAAATGATTACAGTGTGGATAGGCCGTGAGCAGTGTTCCCTGGGGAAATGATTACAGTGTGGACAGGCAGTGAGCAGTGTTCCCTGGGGAAATATTTACAGTTTGGATAAGCAGTCAGCAGCGTTACCTGAGAAAATAATTACAGTGTGGATAGGCAGTGAGCATTATTCCCTGGGGAAATGATTACAGTGGGGATAGGCAGTGAGCAGTGTTCCCTGGGGCAATGATTACAGTGTGGATAGTCAGGGAGCAGCGTTCCCTGGGGAAATGATTACAGTGTGCATAGGCAGTGAGCAGCGTTCCCTGGGGAAATGATTACAGTGTTGATAGGCAATGAGCAGCGTTACCTGGGAAAATGATTTCAGTGTGGACAGGCAGTGAGCAGCGTTCCCTGGGGAAATGATTACAGTGCGCATAGGCAGAGAGCAGCTTTACCTGGGCAAATGATTACAGTGTGAATAGACAGTCAGCAGTGTTCCCTGGGGAGATGATTGCAGTGTGGATAGGCTGTGAGCAGTGTTCCCTGGCGAAATGATTACAGTGTGGATAGGCAGTCAGCAGTGTTCCCTGGGGAGATGATTACAGTGTGGATAGGCTGTGAGCAGTGTTCCCTGGGGAAATGATTACAGTGTGGATAGGCAGTGAGTAGTGTTCCCTGGGGAAATGATTACAGTGTGGACAGGCAGTGAGCAGTGTACCCTGGGGAAATGATTACACTTTGGATAGGCAGTGAGCGGTGTTCCCTGGGCAAATGATTACAGTGTGGATAGGCCGTGAGCAGTGTTCCCTGGGGAAATGATTACAGTGTGGACAGGCAGTGAGCAGTGTTCCCTGGGGAAATATTTACAGTTTGGATAAGCAGTCAGCAGCGTTACCTGAGAAAATGATTACAGTGTGGATAGGCAGTGAGCAGTGTTCCCTGGGGAAATGATTACACTGTGGATAGACAGTCAGCAGTGTTCCCTGGGGAGATGATTACAGTGTGGATAGGCTGTGAGCAGTGTTCCCTGGGGAAATGATTACAGTGTGGATAGGCAGTGAGTAGTGTTCCCTGGGGAAATGATTACAGTGTGGACAGGCAGTGAGCAGTTTACCCTGGGGAAATGATTACACTGTGGATAGGCAGAGAGCGGTGTTCCCTGGGCAAATGATTACAGTGTGGATAGGCCGTGAGCAGTGTTCCCTGGGGAAATGATTACAGTGTGGACAGGCAGTGAGCAGTGTTCCCTGGGGAAATATTTACAGTTTGGATAAGCAGTCAGCAGCGTTACCTGGGAAAATAATTACAGTGTGGATAGGCAGTGAGCATTATTCCCTGGGGAAATGATTACAGTGGGGATAGGCAGTGAGCAGCGTTATCTGGGGAAATGATTACAGTGTGGATAGGCAGTGAGCAGCGTTACCTGTGCAAATGATTACAGTATTGTTAGGCAGTGAGCAGTGTTCCCTGGGGAAATGATTATAGTGGGGATAGGCAGTGAACAGTGTTCCCTTGGAAAATGATTACAGTGTGGATAGGCAGTGAGCAGCGTTACCTGGGCAAATGATTACACTGTGTATAGGCAGTGAGCAGCGTTCCCTGAGGAAATGATTATAGTGTGATTAGGCAGTGAGCAGATTTCCCTGGACAAATTTCTACAGTGTGGATAGACAGTCAGCAGTGTTCCCTGGGGAGATGATTACAGTGTGGATAGGCAGTGAGCAGTGTTCCCTGGGGAAATGATTACAGTGTGGATTGGCAGTGAGCAGTGTTCCCTGGGGAAATGATTACAGTGTGGATAGGCAGTGAGCAGTGTTCCCTGGGGAAATGATTACACTGTGGATAGGCAGTGAGCGGTGTTCCCTGGGGAAATGATTACAGTGTGGATAGGCAGTGAGCATTGTTCCCTGGGGAAATGATTACAGTGTGGATAGGCAGTGAGCAGTGTTCCCTGGGGAAATGATTGCTCTGTGGATAGGCAGTGAGCGGTGTTCCCTGGTGAAATGATTACAGTGTGGATAGGCAGTGAGCAGTGTTCCCTGGGGAAATGATTACAGTGGGAATAGGCAGTGAACAGTGTTCCCTTGGAAAATGATTACAGTGTGGATAGGCAGTGAGCAGCGTTACCTGTGCAAATGATTACACTGTGGATAGGCAGTGAGCAGTGTTCCCTGTGGAAATGATTACATTCTGCTTAGGCAGTGAGCAGTGTTCGCTGGGGAAATGATTACACTGTGATTAGGCAGTGAGCAGATTTCCCTGGGCAAATTTCTACAGTGTGGATAGGCAGTGAGATGCGTTACCTGGGGAATTGATTACATTGTGGACAGGCAGTGATCAGTGTTCCATGGGGAAATGCTTTCAGTGTAGATAGGCAGTGAGCATTATTCCCTGGTGTAATGACTACAGTGTGGATAGGAGGTGAGCAGAGTTACCAGGACAAATGTTTACCGCGTGGATAGGCAGAGAGCACTGTACCCTGGGGAAATGATTACAGTGTGGATAGGCAGTGAGCTGTGTTACCTGGGCAAATGATTACAGTGTGGATAGGCAGTGAGCAGTGTTCCCTGGGGCAATGATTACAGTGTTGATAGGCAGTGAGCAGCGTTACCTGGGAAAATGATTTCAGTGTGGACAGGCAGTGAGCAGCGTTCCCTGGGGAAATGATTACAGTGCGCATAGGCAGAGAGCAGCTTTACCTGGGCAAATGATTACAGTGTGAATAGACAGTCAGCAGTGTTCCCTGGGGAGATGATTGCAGTGTGGATAGGCTGTGAGCAGTGTTCCCTGGCGAAATGATTACAGTGTGGATAGGCAGTCAGCAGTGTTCCCTGGGGAGATGATTACAGTGTGGATAGGCTGTGAGCAGTGTTCCCTGGGGAAATGATTACAGTGTGGATAGGCAGTGAGTAGTGTTCCCTGGGGAAATGATTACAGTGTGGACAGGCAGTGAGCAGTGTACCCTGGGGAAATGATTACACTGTGGATAGGCAGTGAGCGGTGTTCCCTGGGCAAATGATTACAGTGTGGATAGGCTGTGAGCAGTGTTCCCTGGGGAAATGATTACAGTGTGGACAGGCAGTGAGCAGTGTTCCCTGGGGAAATATTTACAGTTTGGATAAGCAGTCAGCAGCGTTACCTGAGAAAATAATTACAGTGTGGATAGGCAGTGAGCATTATTCCCTGGGGAAATGATTACAGTGGGGATAGGCAGTGAGCAGTGTTCCCTGGGGCAATGATTACAGTGTGGATAGTCAGGGAGCAGCGTTCCCTGGGGAAATGATTACAGTGTGCATAGGCAGTGAGCAGCGTTCCCTGGGGAAATGATTACAGTGTTGATAGGCAGTGAGCAGCGTTACCTGGGAAAATGATTTCAGTGTGGACAGGCAGTGAGCAGCGTTCCCTGGGGAAATGATTACAGTGCGCATAGGCAGAGAGCAGCTTTACCTGGGCAAATGATTACAGTGTGAATAGACAGTCAGCAGTGTTCCCTGGGGAGATGATTGCAGTGTGGATAGGCTGTGAGCAGTGTTCCCTGGCGAAATGATTACAGTGTGGATAGGCAGTCAGCAGTGTTCCCTGGGGAGATGATTACAGTGTGGATAGGCTGTGAGCAGTGTTCCCTGGCGAAATGATTACAGTGTGGATAGGCAGTGAGTAGTGTTCCCTGGGGAAATGATTACAGTGTGGACAGGCAGTGAGCAGTGTACCCTGGGGAAATGATTACACTGTGGATAGGCAGTGAGCGGTGTTCCCTGGGCAAATGATTACAGTGTGGATAGGCCGTGAGCAGTGTTCCCTGGGGAAATGATTACAGTGTGGACAGGCAGTGAGCAGTGTTCCCTGGGGAAATATTTACAGTTTGGATAAGCAGTCAGCAGCGTTACCTGAGAAAATAATTACAGTGTGGATAGGCAGTGAGCATTATTCCCTGGGGAAATGATTACAGTGGGGATAGGCAGTGAGCAGCGTTATCTGGGGAAATGATTACAGTGTGGATAGGCAGTGAGCAGCGTTACCTGTGCAAATGATTACAGTATTGTTAGGCAGTGAGCAGTGTTCCCTGGGGAAATGATTACAGTGGGGATAGGCAGTGAACAGTGTTCCCTTGGAAAATGATTACAGTGTGGATAGGCAGTGAGCAGCGTTACCTGGGCAAATGATTACACTGTGTATAGGCAGTGAGCAGCGTTCCCTGGGGAAATGATTATAGTGTGATTAGGCAGTGAGCAGATTTCCCTGGGCAAATTTCTACAGTGTGGATAGACAGTCAGCAGTGTTCCCTGGGGAGATGATTACAGTGTGGATAGGCAGTGAGCAGTGTTCCCTTGGAAAATGATTACAGTGTGGATAGTCATTGAGCAGCGTTACCTGGGCAAATTATTACACTGTGGATAGGCAGTGAGCAGTGTTCCCTGGGAAATGTTTACATTCTGGATAGGCAGTGAGAAGCGTTCCCTGGGGAAATGATTACAGTGTGATTAGGCAGTGAGCAGATTTCCCTGGGCAAATTTCTACAGTGTGTATAGGCAGTGAGATGCGTTACCTGGGGAATTGATTACATTGTGGACAGGCAGTGATCAGTGTTCCATGGGGAAATGCTTACAGTGTAGATAGGCCGTGAGCATTATTCCCTGGTGTAATGATTACAGTGTGGATAGGAGGTGAGCAGAGTTACCAGGACAAATGTTTACCGCGTGGATAGGCAGAGAGCACTGTACCCTGGGGAAATGATTACAGTGTGGATAGACAGTCAGCAGTGTTCCCTGGGGAGATGATTACAGTGTGGATAGGCAGTGAGAAGTGTTCCCTTGGAAAATGATTACAGTGTGGATAGTCATTGAGCAGCGTTACCTGGGCAAATGATTACACTGTGGATAGGCAGTGAGCAGTGTTCCCTGGGAAATGATTACATTCTGGATAGGCAGTGAGAAGCGTTCCCTGGGGAAATGATTACAGTGTGATTAGGCAGTGAGCAGATTTCCCTGGGCAAATTTCTACAGTGTGTATAGGCAGTGAGATGCGTTACCTGGGGATAGGAGGTGAGCAGAGTTACCAGGACAAATGTTTACCGCGTGGATAGGCAGAGAGCACTGTACCCTGGGGAAATGATTACAGTGTGGATAGGCAGTGAGCAGTGTTACCTGGGCAAATGATTACAGTGTGGATAGGCAGTGAGCAGTGTTCCCTGGGGCAATGATTACAGTGTGGATAGTCAGGGAGCAGCGTTCCCTGGGGAAATGATTACAGTGTGCATAGGCAGTGAGCAGCGTTCCCTGGGGAAATGATTACAGTGTTGATAGGCAGTGAGCAGCGTTACCTGGGAAAATGATTACAGTGTGAATAGGCAGTCAGCAGTGTTCCCTGGGGAGATGATTGCAGTGTGGATAGGCTGTGAGCAGTGTTCCCTGGGGAAATGATTACAGTGTGGATAGGCAGTGAGCAGTGTTCCCTGGGGAAATGATTACACTGTGGATAGACAGTCAGCAGTGTTCCCTGGGGAGATGATTACAGTGTGGGTAGGCTGTGAGCAGTGTTCCCTGGGGAAATGATTACAGTGTGGATAGGCAGTGAGTAGTGTTCCCTGGGGAAATGATTACAGTGTGGACAGGCAGTGAGCAGTTTACCCTGGGGAAATGATTACACTGTGGATAGGCAGAGAGCGGTGTTCCCTGGGCAAATGATTACAGTGTGGATAGGCCGTGAGCAGTGTTCCCTGGGGAAATGATTACAGTGTGGACAGGCAGTGAGCAGTGTTCCCTGGGGAAATATTTACAGTTTGGATAAGCAGTCAGCAGCGTTACCTGGGAAAATAATTACAGTGTGGATAGGCAGTGAGCATTATTCCCTGGGGAAATGATTACAGTGGGGATAGGCAGTGAGCAGCGTTATCTGGGGAAATGATTACAGTGTGGATAGGCAGTGAGCAGCGTTACCTGTGCAAATGATTACAGTATTGTTAGGCAGTGAGCAGTGTTCCCTGGGGAAATGATTACAGTGGGGATAGGCAGTGAACAGTGTTCCCTTGGAAAATGATTACAGTGTGGATAGGCAGTGAGCAGCGTTACCTGGGCAAATGATTACACTGTGTATAGGCAGTGAGCAGCGTTCCCTGAGGAAATGATTATAGTGTGATTAGGCAGTGAGCAGATTTCCCTGGGCAAATGATTACAGTGTGAATAGACAGTCAGCAGTGTTCCCTGGGGAGATGATTGCAGTGTGGATAGGCTGTGAGCAGTGTTCCCTGGCGAAATGATTACAGTGTGGATAGGCAGTCAGCAGTGTTCCCTGGGGAGATGATTACAGTGTGGATAGGCTGTGAGCAGTGTTCCCTGGCGAAATGATTACAGTGTGGATAGGCAGTGAGTAGTGTTCCCTGGGGAAATGATTACAGTGTGGACAGGCAGTGAGCAGTGTACCCTGGGGAAATGATTACACTGTGGATAGGCAGTGAGCGGTGTTCCCTGGGCAAATGATTACAGTGTGGATAGGCCGTGAGCAGTGTTCCCTGGGGAAATGATTACAGTGTGGACAGGCAGTGAGCAGTGTTCCCTGGGGAAATATTTACAGTTTGGATAAGCAGTCAGCAGCGTTACCTGAGAAAATAATTACAGTGTGGATAGGCAGTGAGCATTATTCCCTGGGGAAATGATTACAGTGGGGATAGGCAGTGAGCAGCGTTATCTGGGGAAATGATTACAGTGTGGATAGGCAGTGAGCAGCGTTACCTGTGCAAATGATTACAGTATTGTTAGGCAGTGAGCAGTGTTCCCTGGGGAAATGATTACAGTGGGGATAGGCAGTGAACAGTGTTCCCTTGGAAAATGATTACAGTGTGGATAGGCAGTGAGCAGCGTTACCTGGGCAAATGATTACACTGTGTATAGGCAGTGAGCAGCGTTCCCTGGGGAAATGATTATAGTGTGATTAGGCAGTGAGCAGATTTCCCTGGGCAAATTTCTACAGTGTGGATAGACAGTCAGCAGTGTTCCCTGGGGAGATCATTACAGTGTGGATAGGCAGTGAGCAGTGTTCCCTTGGAAAATGATTACAGTGTGGATAGTCATTGAGCAGCGTTACCTGGGCAAATGATTACACTGTGGATAGGCAGTGAGCAGTGTTCCCTGGGAAATGATTACATTCTGGATAGGCAGTGAGAAGCGTTCCCTGGGGAAATGATTACAGTGTGATTAGGCAGTGAGCAGATTTCCCTGGGCAAATTTCTACAGTGTGGATAGGCAGTGAGCAGTGTTCCCTGGGGAAATGATTACACTGTGGATAGGCAGTGAGCGGTGTTCCCTGGGGAAATGATTACAGTGTGGATAGGCAGTGAGCATTGTTCCCTGGGGAAATGATTACAGTGTGGATAGGCAGTGAGCAGTGTTCCCTGGGGAAATGATTGCTCTGTGGATAGGCAGTGAGCGGTGTTCCCTGGGGAAATGATTACAGTGTGGATAGGCAGTGAGCAGTGTTCCCTGGGGAAATGATTACAGTGGGAATAGGCAGTGAACAGTGTTCCCTTGGAAACTGATTACAGTGTGGATAGGCAGTGAGCAGCGTTACCTGTGCAAATGATTACACTGTGGATAGGCAGTGAGCAGTGTTCCCTGTGGAAATGATTACATTCTGCTTAGGCAGTGAGCAGTGTTCGCTGGGGAAATGATTACACTGTGATTAGGCAGTGAGCAGATTTCCCTGGGCAAATTTCTACAGTGTGGATAGGCAGTGAGATGCGTTACCTGGGGAATTGATTACATTGTGGACAGGCAGTGATCAGTGTTCCATGGGGAAATGCTTTCAGTGTAGATAGGCAGTGAGCATTATTCCCTGGTGTAATGATTACAGTGTGGATAGGAGGTGAGCAGAGTTACCAGGACAAATGTTTACCGCGTGGATAGGCAGAGAGCACTGTACCCTGGGGAAATGATTACAGTGTGGATAGGCAGTGAGCTGTGTTACCTGGGCAAATGATTACAGTGTGGATAGGCAGTGAGCAGTGTTCCCTGGGGCAATGATTACAGTGTGGATAGTCAGGGAGCAGCGTTCCCTAGGGAAATGATTACAGTGTGCATAGGCAGTGAGCAGCGTTCCCTGGGGAAATGATTACAGTGTTGATAGGCAGTGAGCAGCGTTACCTGGGAAAATGATTTCAGTGTGGACAGGCAGTGAGCAGCGTTCCCTGGGGAAATGATTACAGTGCGCATAGGCAGAGAGCAGCTTTACCTGGGCAAATGATTACAGTGTGAATAGACAGTCAGCAGTGTTCCCTGGGGAGATGATTGCAGTGTGGATAGGCTGTGAGCAGTGTTCCCTGGCGAAATGATTACAGTGTGGATAGGCAGTCAGCAGTGTTCCCTGGGGAGATGATTACAGTGTGGATAGGCTGTGAGCAGTGTTCCCTGGGGAAATATTTACAGTTTGGATAAGCAGTCAGCAGCGTTACCTGAGAAAATAATTACAGTGTGGATAGGCAGTGAGCATTATTCCCTGGGGAAATGATTACAGTGGGGATAGGCAGTGAGCAGCGTTATCTGGGGAAATGATTACAGTGTGGATAGGCAGTGAGCAGCGTTACCTGGGCAAATGATTACACTGTGTATAGGCAGTGAGCAGCGTTCCCTGGGGAAATGATTATATTGTGATTAGGCAGTGAGCAGATTTCCCTGGGCAAATTTCTACAGTGTGGATAGACAGTCAGCAGTGTTCCCTGGGGAGATGATTACAGTGTGGATAGGCAGTGAGCAGCGTTACCTGGGCAAATGATTACAGTATTGTTAGGCAGTGAGCAGTGTTCCCTGGGGAAATGATTACAGTGTGGATAGGCAGTGAGCAGCGTTACCTGGGCAAATGATTACAGTATTGTTAGGCAGTGAGCAGTGTTCCCTGGGGAAATGATTACAGTGGGGATAGGCAGTGAACAGTGTTCCCTTGGATAATGATTACAGTGTGGATAGTCATTGAGCAGCGTTACCTGGGCAAATGATTACACTGTGGATAGGCAGTGAGCAGTGTTCCCTGGGAAATGATTACATTCTGGATAGGCAGTGAGAAGCGTTCCCTGGGGAAATGATTACAGTGTGATTAGGCAGTGAGCAGATTTCCCTGGGCAAATTTCTACAGTGTGTATAGGCAGTGAGATGCGTTACCTGGGCAAATGATTACACTGTGGATAGGCAGTGAGCAGTGTTCCCTGGGAAATGATTACATTCTGGATAGGCAGTGAGAAGCGTTCCCTGGGGAAATGATTACAGTGTGGATAGGAGGTGAGCAGAGTTACCAGGACAAATGCTTACCGCGTGGATAGGCAGAGAGCACTGTAACCTGGGGAAATGATTACAGTGTGGATAGGCAGTGAGCAGTGTTACCTGGGCAAATGATTACAGTGTGGATAGGCAGTGAGCAGTGTTCCCTGGGGCAATGATTACAGTGTGGATAGTCAGGGAGCAGCGTTCCCTGGGGAAATGATTACAGTGTGCATAGGCAGTGAGCAGCGTTCCCTGGGGAAATGATTACAGTGTTGATAGGCAGTGAGCAGCGTTACCTGGGAAAATGATTTCAGTGTGGACAGGCAGTGAGCAGCGTTCCCTGGGGAAATGATTACAGTGCGCATAGGCAGAGAGCAGCTTTACCTGGGCAAATGATTACAGTGTGAATAGGCAGTCAGCAGTGTTCCCTGGGGAGATGATTGCAGTGTGGATAGGCTGTGAGCAGTGTTCCCTGGGGAAATGATTACAGTGTGGATAGGCAGTGAGCAGTGTTCCCTGGGGAAATGATTACACTGTGGATAGACAGTCAGCAGTGTTCCCTGGGGAGATGATTACAGTGTGGATAGGCTGTGAGCAGTGTTCCCTGGGGAAATGATTACAGTGTGGATAGGCAGTGAGTAGTGTTCCCTGGGGAAATGATTACAGTGTGGACAGGCAGTGAGCAGTTTACCCTGGGGAAATGATTACACTGTGGATAGGCAGTGAGCCGTGTTCCCTGGGCAAATGATTACAGTGTGGATAGGCCGTGAGCAGTGTTCCCTGGGGAAATGATTACAGTGTGGACAGGCAGTGAGCAGTGTTCCCTGGGGAAATTTTTACAGTTTGGATAAGCAGTCAGCAGCGTTACCTGGGAAAATAATTACAGTGTGGATTGGCAGTGAGCATTATTCCCTGGGGAAATGATTACAGTGTGGACAGGCAGTGATCATGTTCCCTGGGGAAATGCTTCCAGTCTGGATAGGCAGTGAGCAGCGTTATCTGGGGAAATGATTACAGTTTGGATAAGCAGTGAGCAGCGTTACCTGGGAAAATAATTAAAGTGTGGATAGGCAGTCAGCATTATTCCCTGGGGAAATGATTACAGTGCACATAGGCAGTGAGCAGCTTTCCCTGGGCAAATGATTACAGTGTGGATAGGCAGTGAGCAGTGTTCCCTGGGGAAATGATTACAGTGTGGATTGGCAGTGAGCAGTGTTCCCTGGGGAAATGATTACACTGTGGATAGGGAGTGAGCGGTTTTCCCTGGGCAAATGATTACAGTGTGGATAGGCAGTGAGCAGTGTTCCCTGGGGAAATGATTACAGTGTGGACAGGCAGTGAGCAGTGTTCCCTGGGGAAATATTTACAGTTTGGATAAGCAGTGAGCAGCGTTACCTGGGAAAATAATTACAGTGTGGATAGGCAGTGAGCATTATTCCCTGGGGAAATGATTACAGTGTGGATAGGCAGTGAGCAGCGTTATCTGGGGAAATGATTACAGTGTGGATAGGCAGTGAGCAGCGTTACCTGGGCAAATGATTACAGTATTGTTAGGCAGTGAGCAGTGTTCCCTGGGGAAATGATTACAGTGGGGAGAGGCAGTGAGCAGCGTTACCTGGGCAAATGATTACACTGTGGATAGGCAGTGAGCAGTGTTCCCTGGGGAAATGATTACATTCTGGATAGGCAGTGAGAAGCGTTCCCTGGGGATTTGATTACAGTGTGATTAGGCAGTGAGCAGATTTCCCTGGGCAAATTTCTACAGTGTGTATAGGCAGTGAGATGCGTTACCTGGGGAATTGATTACATTGTGGACAGGCAGTGATCAGTGTTCCATGGGGAAATGCTTACAGTGTAGATAGGCAGTGAGCATTATTCCCTGGTGTAATGATTACAGTGTGAATAGGAGGTGAGCAGAGTTACCAGGACAAATGTTTACCGCGTGGATAGGCAGAGAGCACTGTACCCTGGGGAAATGATTACAGTGTGGATAAGCAGTGAGCAGTGTTACCTGGGCAAATGATTACAGTGTGGATAGGCAGTGAGCAGTGTTCCCTGGGGCAATGATTACAGTGTGGATAGTCAGGGAGCAGCGTTCCCTGGGGAAATGATTACAGTGTGCATAGGCAGTGAGCAGCGTTCCCTGGGGAAATGATTACAGTGTTGATAGGCAGTGAGCAGCGTTACCTGGGAAAATGATTTCAGTGTGGACAGGCAGTGAGCAGCGTTCCCTGGGGAAATGATTACAGTGCGCATAGGCAGAGAGCAGCTTTACCTGGGCAAATGATTACAGTGTGAATAGACATTCAGCAGTGTTCCCTGGGGAGATGATTGCAGTGTGGATAGGCTGTGAGCAGTGTTCCCTGGCGAAATGATTACAGTGTGGATAGGCAGTCAGCAGTGTTCCCTGGGGAGATGATTACAGTGTGGATAGGCTGTGAGCAGTGTTCCCTGGGGAAATGATTACAGTGTGGATAGGCAGTGAGTAGTGTTCCCTGGGGAAATGATTACAGTGTGGACAGGCAGTGAGCAGTGTACCCTGGGGAAATGATTACACTGTGGATAGGCAGTGAGCTGTGTTCCCTGGGCAAATGATTACAGTGTGGATAGGCCGTGAGCAGTGTTCCCTGGGGAAATGATTACAGTGTGGACAGGCAGTGAGCAGTGTTCCCTGGGGAAATATTTACAGTTTGGATAAGCAGTCAGCAGCGTTACCTGAGAAAATAATTACAGTGTGGATAGGCAGTGAGCATTATTCCCTGGGGAAATGATTACAGTGGGGATAGGCAGTGAGCAGTGTTCCCTGGGGCAATGATTACAGTGTGGATAGTCAGGGAGCAGCGTTCCCTGGGGAAATGATTACAGTGTGCATAGGCAGTGAGCAGCGTTCCCTGGGGAAATGATTACAGTGTTGATAGGCAATGAGCAGCGTTACCTGGGAAAATGATTTCAGTGTGGACAGGCAGTGAGCAGCGTTCCCTGGGGAAATGATTACAGTGCGCATAGGCAGAGAGCAGCTTTACCTGGGCAAATGATTACAGTGTGAATAGACAGTCAGCAGTGTTCCCTGGGGAGATGATTGCAGTGTGGATAGGCTGTGAGCAGTGTTCCCTGGCGAAATGATTACAGTGTGGATAGGCAGTCAGCAGTGTTCCCTGGGGAGATGATTACAGTGTGGATAGGCTGTGAGCAGTGTTCCCTGGGGAAATGATTACAGTGTGGATAGGCAGTGAGTAGTGTTCCCTGGGGAAATGATTACAGTGTGGACAGGCAGTGAGCAGTGTACCCTGGGGAAATGATTACACTTTGGATAGGCAGTGAGCGGTGTTCCCTGGGCAAATGATTACAGTGTGGATAGGCCGTGAGCAGTGTTCCCTGGGGAAATGATTACAGTGTGGACAGGCAGTGAGCAGTGTTCCCTGGGGAAATATTTACAGTTTGGATAAGCAGTCAGCAGCGTTACCTGAGAAAATAATTACAGTGTGGATAGGCAGTGAGCATTATTCCCTGGGGAAATGATTACAGTGGGGATAGGCAGTGAGCAGCGTTATCTGGGGAAATGATTACAGTGTGGATAGGCAGTGAGCAGCGTTAACTGTGCAAATGATTACAGTATTGTTAGGCAGTGAGCTATGTTCCCTGGGGAAATGATTACAGTGGGGATAGGCAGTGAACAGTGTTCCCTTGGAAAATGATTACAGTGTGGATAGGCAGTGAGCAGCGTTACCTGGGCAAATGATTACACTGTGTATAGGCAGTGAGCAGCGTTCCCTGGGGAAATGATTATAGTGTGATTAGGCAGTGAGCAGATTTCCCTGGGCAAATTTCTACAGTGTGGATAGACAGTCAGCAGTGTTCCCTGGGGAGATGATTACAGTGTGGATAGGCAGTGAGAAGTGTTCCCTTGGAAAATGATTACAGTGTGGATAGTCATTGAGCAGCGTTACCTGGGCAAATGATTACACTGTGGATAGGCAGTGAGCAGTGTTCCTTGGGAAATGATTACATTCTGGATAGGCAGTGAGAAGCGTTCCCTGGGGAAATGATTACAGTGTGATTAGGCAGTGAGCAGATTTCCCTGGGCAAATTTCTACAGTGTGTATAGGCAGTGAGATGCGTTACCTGGGGAATTGATTACATTGTGGACAGGCAGTGATCAGTGTTCCATGGGGAAATGCTTACAGTGTAGATAGGCCGTGAGCATTATTCCCTGGTGTAATGATTACAGTGTGGATAGGAGGTGAGCAGAGTTACCAGGACAAATGTTTACCGCGTGGATAGGCAGAGAGCACTGTACCCTGGGGAAATGATTACAGTGTGGATAGGCAGTGAGCAGTGTTACCTGGGCAAATGATTACAGTGTGGATAGGCAGTGAGCAGTGTTCCCTGGGGCAATGATTACAGTGTGGATAGTCAGGGAGCAGCGTTCCCTGGGGAAATGATTACAGTGTGCATAGGCAGTGAGCAGCGTTCCCTGGGGAAATGATTACAGTGTTGATAGGCAGTGAGCAGCGTTACCTGGGGAAATGATTTCAGTGTGGACAGGCAGTGAGCAGCGTTCCCTGGGGAAATGATTACAGTGCGCATAGGCAGAGAGCAGCTTTACCTGGGCAAATGATTACAGTGTGAATAGGCAGTCAGCAGTGTTCCCTGGGGAGATGATTGCAGTGTGGATAGGCTGTGAGCAGTGTTCCCTGGGGAAATGATTACAGTGTGGATAGGCAGTGAGCAGTGTTCCCTGGGGAAATGATTACACTGTGGATAGACAGTCAGCAGTGTTCCCTGGGGAGATGATTACAGTGTGGATAGGCTGTGAGCAGTGTTCCCTGGGGAAATGATTACAGTGTGGATAGGCAGTGAGTAGTGTTCCCTGGGGAAATGATTACAGTGTGGACAGGCAGTGAGCAGTTTACCCTGGGGAAATGATTACACTGTGGATAGGCAGAGAGCGGTGTTCCCTGGGCAAATGATTACAGTGTGGATAGGCCGTGAGCAGTGTTCCCTGGGGAAATGATTACAGTGTGGACAGGCAGTGAGCAGTGTTCCCTGGGGAAATATTTACAGTTTGGATAAGCAGTCAGCAGCGTTACCTGGGAAAATAATTACAGTGTGGATAGGCAGTGAGCATTATTCCCTGGGGAAATGATTACAGTGGGGATAGGCAGTGAGCAGCGTTATCTGGGGAAATGATTACAGTGTGGATAGGCAGTGAGCAGCGTTACCTGTGCAAATGATTACAGTATTGTTAGGCAGTGAGCAGTGTTCCCTGGGGAAATGATTATAGTGGGGATAGGCAGTGAACAGTGTTCCCTTGGAAAATGATTACAGTGTGGATAGGCAGTGAGCAGCGTTACCTGGGCAAATGATTACACTGTGTATAGGCAGTGAGCAGCGTTCCCTGAGGAAATGATTATAGTGTGATTAGGCAGTGAGCAGATTTCCCTGGACAAATTTCTACAGTGTGGATAGACAGTCAGCAGTGTTCCCTGGGGAGATGATTACAGTGTGGATAGGCAGTGAGCAGTGTTCCCTGGGGAAATGATTACAGTGTGGATTGGCAGTGAGCAGTGTTCCCTGGGGAAATGATTACAGTGTGGATAGGCAGTGAGCAGTGTTCCCTGGGGAAATGATTACACTGTGGATAGGCAGTGAGCGGTGTTCCCTGGGGAAATGATTACAGTGTGGATAGGCAGTGAGCATTGTTCCCTGGGGAAATGATTACAGTGTGGATAGGCAGTGAGCAGTGTTCCCTGGGGAAATGATTGCTCTGTGGATAGGCAGTGAGCGGTGTTCCCTGGTGAAATGATTACAGTGTGGATAGGCAGTGAGCAGTGTTCCCTGGGGAAATGATTACAGTGGGAATAGGCAGTGAACAGTGTTCCCTTGGAAAATGATTACAGTGTGGATAGGCAGTGAGCAGCGTTACCTGTGCAAATGATTACACTGTGGATAGGCAGTGAGCAGTGTTCCCTGTGGAAATGATTACATTCTGCTTAGGCAGTGAGCAGTGTTCGCTGGGGAAATGATTACACTGTGATTAGGCAGTGAGCAGATTTCCCTGGGCAAATTTCTACAGTGTGGATAGGCAGTGAGATGCGTTACCTGGGGAATTGATTACATTGTGGACAGGCAGTGATCAGTGTTCCATGGGGAAATGCTTTCAGTGTAGATAGGCAGTGAGCATTATTCCCTGGTGTAATGATTACAGTGTGGATAGGAGGTGAGCAGAGTTACCAGGACAAATGTTTACCGCGTGGATAGGCAGAGAGCACTGTACCCTGGGGAAATGATTACAGTGTGGATAGGCAGTGAGCTGTGTTACCTGGGCAAATGATTACAGTGTGGATAGGCAGTGAGCAGTGTTCCCTGGGGCAATGATTACAGTGTGGATAGTCAGGGAGCAGCGTTCCCTAGGGAAATGATTACAGTGTGCATAGGCAGTGAGCAGCGTTCCCTGGGGAAATGATTACAGTGTTGATAGGCAGTGAGCAGCGTTACCTGGGAAAATGATTTCAGTGTGGACAGGCAGTGAGCAGCGTTCCCTGGGGAAATGATTACAGTGCGCATAGGCAGAGAGCAGCTTTACCTGGGCAAATGATTACAGTGTGAATAGACAGTCAGCAGTGTTCCCTGGGGAGATGATTGCAGTGTGGATAGGCTGTGAGCAGTGTTCCCTGGCGAAATGATTACAGTGTGGATAGGCAGTCAGCAGTGTTCCCTGGGGAGATGATTACAGTGTGGATAGGCTGTGAGCAGTGTTCCCTGGGGAAATGATTACAGTGTGGATAGGCAGTGAGTAGTGTTCCCTGGGGAAATGATTACAGTGTGGACAGGCAGTGAGCAGTGTACCCTGGGGAAATGATTACACTGTGGATAGGCAGTGAGCGGTGTTCCCTGGGCAAATGATTACAGTGTGGATAGGCTGTGAGCAGTGTTCCCTGGGGAAATGATTACAGTGTGGACAGGCAGTGAGCAGTGTTCCCTGGGGAAATATTTACAGTTTGGATAAGCAGTCAGCAGCGTTACCTGAGAAAATAATTACAGTGTGGATAGGCAGTGAGCATTATTCCCTGGGGAAATGATTACAGTGGGGATAGGCAGTGAGCAGTGTTCCCTGGGGCAATGATTACAGTGTGGATAGTCAGGGAGCAGCGTTCCCTGGGGAAATGATTACAGTGTGCATAGGCAGTGAGCAGTGTTCCCTGGCGAAATGATTACAGTGTGGATAGGCAGTGAGTAGTGTTCCCTGGGGAAATGATTACAGTGTGGACAGGCAGTGAGCAGTGTACCCTGGGGAAATGATTACACTGTGGATAGGCAGTGAGCGGTGTTCCCTGGGCAAATGATTACAGTGTGGATAGGCTGTGAGCAGTGTTCCCTGGGGAAATGATTACAGTGTGGACAGGCAGTGAGCAGTGTTCCCTGGGGAAATATTTACAGTTTGGATAAGCAGTCAGCAGCGTTACCTGAGAAAATAATTACAGTGTGGATAGGCAGTGAGCATTATTCCCTGGGGAAATGATTACAGTGGGGATAGGCAGTGAGCAGTGTTCACTGGGGCAATGATTACAGTGTGGATAGTCAGGGAGCAGCGTTCCCTGGGGAAATGATTACAGTGTGCATAGGCAGTGAGCAGCGTTCCCTGGGGAAATGATTACAGTGTTGATAGGCAGTGAGCAGCGTTACCTGGGAAAATGATTTCAGTGTGGACAGGCAGTGAGCAGCGTTCCCTGGGGAAATGATTACAGTGCGCATAGGCAGAGAGCAGCTTTACCTGGGCAAATGATTACAGTGTGAATAGACAGTCAGCAGTGTTCCCTGGGGAGATGATTGCAGTGTGGATAGGCTGTGAGCAGTGTTCCCTGGCGAAATGATTACAGTGTGGATAGGCAGTCAGCAGTGTTCCCTGGGGAGATGATTACAGTGTGGATAGGCTGTGAGCAGTGTTCCCTGGCGAAATGATTACAGTGTGGATAGGCAGTGAGTAGTGTTCCCTGGGGAAATGATTACAGTGTGGACAGGCAGTGAGCAGTGTACCCTGGGGAAATGATTACACTGTGGATAGGCAGTGAGCGGTGTTCCCTGGGCAAATGATTACAGTGTGGATAGGCCGTGAGCAGTGTTCCCTGGGGAAATGATTACAGTGTGGACAGGCAGTGAGCAGTGTTCCCTGGGGAAATATTTACAGTTTGGATAAGCAGTCAGCAGCGTTACCTGAGAAAATAATTACAGTGTGGATAGGCAGTGAGCATTATTCCCTGGGGAAATGATTACAGTGGGGATAGGCAGTGAGCAGCGTTATCTGGGGAAATGATTACAGTGTGGATAGGCAGTGAGCAGCGTTACCTGTGCAAATGATTACAGTATTGTTAGGCAGTGAGCAGTGTTCCCTGGGGAAATGATTACAGTGGGGATAGGCAGTGAACAGTGTTCCCTTGGAAAATGATTACAGTGTGGATAGGCAGTGAGCAGCGTTACCTGGGCAAATGATTACACTGTGTATAGGCAGTGAGCAGCGTTCCCTGGGGAAATGATTATAGTGTGATTAGGCAGTGAGCAGATTTCCCTGGGCAAATTTCTACAGTGTGGATAGACAGTCAGCAGTGTTCCCTGGGGAGATGATTACAGTGTGGATAGGCAGTGAGCAGTGTTCCCTTGGAAAATGATTACAGTGTGGATAGTCATTGAGCAGCGTTACCTGGGCAAATTATTACACTGTGGATAGGCAGTGAGCAGTGTTCCCTGGTAAATGTTTACATTCTGGATAGGCAGTGAGAAGCGTTCCCTGGGGAAATGATTACAGTGTGATTAGGCAGTGAGCAGATTTCCCTGGGCAAATTTCTACAGTGTGTATAGGCAGTGAGATGCGTTACCTGGGGAATTGATTACATTGTGGACAGGCAGTGATCAGTGTTCCATGGGGAAATGCTTACAGTGTAGATAGGCCGTGAGCATTATTCCCTGGTGTAATGATTACAGTGTGGATAGGAGGTGAGCAGAGTTACCAGGACAAATGTTTACCGCGTGGATAGGCAGAGAGCACTGTACCCTGGGGAAATGATTACAGTGTGGATAGACAGTCAGCAGTGTTCCCTGGGGAGATGATTACAGTGTGGATAGGCAGTGAGAAGTGTTCCCTTGGAAAATGATTACAGTGTGGATAGTCATTGAGCAGCGTTACCTGGGCAAATGATTACACTGTGGATAGGCAGTGAGCAGTGTTCCCTGGGAAATGATTACATTCTGGATAGGCAGTGAGAAGCGTTCCCTGGGGAAATGATTACAGTGTGATTAGGCAGTGAGCAGATTTCCCTGGGCAAATTTCTACAGTGTGTATAGGCAGTGAGATGCGTTACCTGGGGATAGGAGGTGAGCAGAGTTACCAGGACAAATGTTTACCGCGTGGATAGGCAGAGAGCACTGTACCCTGGGGAAATGATTACAGTGTGGATAGGCAGTGAGCAGTGTTACCTGGGCAAATGATTACAGTGTGGATAGGCAGTGAGCAGTGTTCCCTGGGGCAATGATTACAGTGTGGATAGTCAGGGAGCAGCGTTCCCTGGGGAAATGATTACAGTGTGCATAGGCAGTGAGCAGCGTTCCCTGGGGAAATGATTACAGTGTTGATAGGCAGTGAGCAGCGTTACCTGGGAAAATGATTACAGTGTGAATAGGCAGTCAGCAGTGTTCCCTGGGGAGATGATTGCAGTGTGGATAGGCTGTGAGCAGTGTTCCCTGGGGAAATGATTACAGTGTGGATAGGCAGTGAGCAGTGTTCCCTGGGGAAATGATTACACTGTGGATAGACAGTCAGCAGTGTTCCCTGGGGAGATGATTACAGTGTGGATAGGCTGTGAGCAGTGTTCCCTGGGGAAATGATTACAGTGTGGATAGGCAGTGAGTAGTGTTCCCTGGGGAAATGATTACAGTGTGGACAGGCAGTGAGCAGTTTACCCTGGGGAAATGATTACACTGTGGATAGGCAGAGAGCGGTGTTCCCTGGGCAAATGATTACAGTGTGGATAGGCCGTGAGCAGTGTTCCCTGGGGAAATGATTACAGTGTGGACAGGCAGTGAGCAGTGTTCCCTGGGGAAATATTTACAGTTTGGATAAGCAGTCAGCAGCGTTACCTGGGAAAATAATTACAGTGTGGATAGGCAGTGAGCATTATTCCCTGGGGAAATGATTACAGTGGGGATAGGCAGTGAGCAGCGTTATCTGGGGAAATGATTACAGTGTGGATAGGCAGTGAGCAGCGTTACCTGTGCAAATGATTACAGTATTGTTAGGCAGTGAGCAGTGTTCCCTGGGGAAATGATTACAGTGGGGATAGGCAGTGAACAGTGTTCCCTTGGAAAATGATTACAGTGTGGATAGGCAGTGAGCAGCGTTACCTGGGCAAATGATTACACTGTGTATAGGCAGTGAGCAGCGTTCCCTGAGGAAATGATTATAGTGTGATTAGGCAGTGAGCAGATTTCCCTGGGCAAATGATTACAGTGTGAATAGACAGTCAGCAGTTTTCCCTGGGGAGATGATTGCAGTGTGGATAGGCTGTGAGCAGTGTTCCCTGGCGAAATGATTACAGTGTGGATAGGCAGTCAGCAGTGTTCCCTGGGGAGATGATTACAGTGTGGATAGGCTGTGAGCAGTGTTCCCTGGCGAAATGATTACAGTGTGGATAGGCAGTGAGTAGTGTTCCCTGGGGAAATGATTACAGTGTGGACAGGCAGTGAGCAGTGTACCCTGGGGAAATGATTACACTGTGGATAGGCAGTGAGCGGTGTTCCCTGGGCAAATGATTACAGTGTGGATAGGCCGTGAGCAGTGTTCCCTGGGGAAATGATTACAGTGTGGACAGGCAGTGAGCAGTGTTCCCTGGGGAAATATTTACAGTTTGGATAAGCAGTCAGCAGCGTTACCTGAGAAAATAATTACAGTGTGGATAGGCAGTGAGCATTATTCCCTGGGGAAATGATTACAGTGGGGATAGGCAGTGAGCAGCGTTATCTGGGGAAATGATTACAGTGTGGATAGGCAGTGAGCAGCGTTACCTGTGCAAATGATTACAGTATTGTTAGGCAGTGAGCAGTGTTCCCTGGGGAAATGATTACAGTGGGGATAGGCAGTGAACAGTGTTCCCTTGGAAAATGATTACAGTGTGGATAGGCAGTGAGCAGCGTTACCTGGGCAAATGATTACACTGTGTATAGGCAGTGAGCAGCGTTCCCTGGGGAAATGATTATAGTGTGATTAGGCAGTGAGCAGATTTCCCTGGGCAAATTTCTACAGTGTGGATAGACAGTCAGCAGTGTTCCCTGGGGAGATCATTACAGTGTGGATAGGCAGTGAGCAGTGTTCCCTTGGAAAATGATTACAGTGTGGATAGTCATTGAGCAGCGTTACCTGGGCAAATGATTACACTGTGGATAGGCAGTGAGCAGTGTTCCCTGGGAAATGATTACATACTGGATAGGCAGTGAGAAGCGTTCCCTGGGGAAATGATTACAGTGTGATTAGGCAGTGAGCAGATTTCCCTGGGCAAATTTCTACAGTGTGGATAGGCAGTGAGCAGTGTTCCCTGGGGAAATGATTACACTGTGGATAGGCAGTGAGCGGTGTTCCCTGGGGAAATGATTACAGTGTGGATAGGCAGTGAGCATTGTTCCCTGGGGAAATGATTACAGTGTGGATAGGCAGTGAGCAGTGTTCCCTGGGGAAATGATTGCTCTGTGGATAGGCAGTGAGCGGTGTTCCCTGGGGAAATGATTACAGTGTGGATAGGCAGTGAGCAGTGTTCCCTGGGGAAATGATTACAGTGGGAATAGGCAGTGAACAGTGTTCCCTTGGAAAATGATTACAGTGTGGATAGGCAGTGAGCAGCGTTACCTGTGCAAATGATTACACTGTGGATAGGCAGTGAGCAGTGTTCCCTGTGGAAATGATTACATTCTGCTTAGGCAGTGAGCAGTGTTCGCTGGGGAAATGATTACACTGTGATTAGGCAGTGAGCAGATTTCCCTGGGCAAATTTCTACAGTGTGGATAGGCAGTGAGATGCGTTACCTGGGGAATTGATTACATTGTGGACAGGCAGTGATCAGTGTTCCATGGGGAAATGCTTTCAGTGTAGATAGGCAGTGAGCATTATTCCCTGGTGTAATGATTACAGTGTGGATAGGAGGTGAGCAGAGTTACCAGGACAAATGTTTACCGCGTGGATAGGCAGAGAGCACTGTACCCTGGGGAAATGATTACAGTGTGGATAGGCAGTGAGCTGTGTTACCTGGGCAAATGATTACAGTGTGGATAGGCAGTGAGCAGTGTTCCCTGGGGCAATGATTACAGTGTGGATAGTCAGGGAGCAGCGTTCCCTAGGGAAATGATTACAGTGTGCATAGGCAGTGAGCAGCGTTCCCTGGGGAAATGATTACAGTGTTGATAGGCAGTGAGCAGCGTTACCTGGGAAAATGATTTCAGTGTGGACAGGCAGTGAGCAGCGTTCCCTGGGGAAATGATTACAGTGCGCATAGGCAGAGAGCAGCTTTACCTGGGCAAATGATTACAGTGTGAATAGACAGTCAGCAGTGTTCCCTGGGGAGATGATTGCAGTGTGGATAGGCTGTGAGCAGTGTTCCCTGGCGAAATGATTACAGTGTGGATAGGCAGTCAGCAGTGTTCCCTGGGGAGATGATTACAGTGTGGATAGGCTGTGAGCAGTGTTCCCTGGGGAAATGATTACAGTGTGGATAGGCAGTGAGTAGTGTTCCCTGGGGAAATGATTACAGTGTGGACAGGCAGTGAGCAGTGTACCCTGGGGAAATGATTACACTGTGGATAGGCAGTGAGCGGTGTTCCCTGGGCAAATGATTACAGTGTGGATAGGCCGTGAGCAGTGTTCCCTGGGGAAATGATTACAGTGTGGACAGGCAGTGAGCAGTGTTCCCTGGGGAAATATTTACAGTTTGGATAAGCAGTCAGCAGCGTTACCTGAGAAAATAATTACAGTGTGGATAGGCAGTGAGCATTATTCCCTGGGGAAATGATTACAGTGGGGATAGGCAGTGAGCAGTGTTCCCTGGGGCAATGATTACAGTGTGGATAGTCAGGGAGCAGCGTTCCCTGGGGAAATGATTACAGTGTGCATAGACAGTGAGCAGCGTTCCCTGGGGAAATGATTACAGTGTTGATAGGCAGTGAGCAGCGTTACCTGGGAAAATGATTTCAGTGTGGACAGGCAGTGAGCAGCGTTCCCTGGGGAAATGATTACAGTGCGCATAGGCAGAGAGCAGCTTTACCTGGGCAAATGATTACAGTGTGAATAGACAGTCAGCAGTGTTCCCTGGGGAGATGATTGCAGTGTGGATAGGCTGTGAGCAGTGTTCCCTGGCGAAATGATTACAGTGTGGATAGGCAGTCAGCAGTGTTCCCTGGGGAGATGATTACAGTGTGGATAGGCTGTGAGCAGTGTTCCCTGGCGAAATGATTACAGTGTGGATAGGCAGTGAGTAGTGTTCCCTGGGGAAATGATTACAGTGTGGACAGGCAGTGAGCAGTGTACCCTGGGGAAATGATTACACTGTGGATAGGCAGTGAGCGGTGTTCCCTGGGCAAATGATTACAGTGTGGATAGGCCGTGAGCAGTGTTCCCTGGGGAAATGATTACAGTGTGGACAGGCAGTGAGCAGTGTTCCCTGGGGAAATATTTACAGTTTGGATAAGCAGTCAGCAGCGTTACCTGAGAAAATAATTACAGTGTGGATAGGCAGTGAGCAGTGTTCCCTGGGAAATGTTTACATTCTGGATAGGCAGTGAGAAGCGTTCCCTGGGGAAATGATTACAGTGTGATTAGGCAGTGAGCAGATTTCCCTGGGCAAATTTCTACAGTGTGTATAGGCAGTGAGATGCGTTACCTGGGGAATTGATTACATTGTGGACAGGCAGTGATCAGTGTTCCATGGGGAAATGCTTACAGTGTAGATAGGCCGTGAGCATTATTCCCTGGTGTAATGATTACAGTGTGGATAGGAGGTGAGCAGAGTTACCAGGACAAATGTTTACCGCGTGGATAGGCAGAGAGCACTGTACCCTGGGGAAATGATTACAGTGTGGATAGACAGTGAGCAGTGTTCCCTGGGGAGATGATTACAGTGTGGATAGGCAGTGAGAAGTGTTCCCTTGGAAAATGATTACAGTGTGCATAGTCATTGAGCAGCGTTACCTGGGCAAATGATTACACTGTGGATAGGCAGTGAGCAGTGTTCCCTGGGAAATGATTACATTCTGGATAGGCAGTGAGAAGCGTTCCCTGGGGAAATGATTACAGTGTGATTAGGCAGTGAGCAGATTTCCCTGGGCAAATTTCTACAGTGTGGATAGACAGTCAGCAGTGTTCCCTGGGGAGATCATTACAGTGTGGATAGGCAGTGAGCAGTGTTCCCTTGGAAAATGATTACAGTGTGGATAGTCATTGAGCAGCGTTACCTGGGCAAATGATTACACTGTGGATAGGCAGTGAGCAGTGTTCCCTGGGAAATGATTACATACTGGATAGGCAGTGAGAAGCGTTCCCTGGGGAAATGATTACAGTGTGATTAGGCAGTGAGCAGATTTCCCTGGGCAAATTTCTACAGTGTGGATAGGCAGTGAGCAGTGTTCCCTGGGGAAATGATTACACTGTGGATAGGCAGTGAGCGGTGTTCCCTGGGGAAATGATTACAGTGTGGATAGGCAGTGAGCATTGTTCCCTGGGGAAATGATTACAGTGTGGATAGGCAGTGAGCAGTGTTCCCTGGGGAAATGATTGCTCTGTGGATAGGCAGTGAGCGGTGTTCCCTGGGGAAATGATTACAGTGTGGATAGGCAGTGAGCAGTGTTCCCTGGGGAAATGATTACAGTGGGAATAGGCAGTGAACAGTGTTCCCTTGGAAAATGATTACAGTGTGGATAGGCAGTGAGCAGCGTTACCTGTGCAAATGATTACACTGTGGATAGGCAGTGAGCAGTGTTCCCTGTGGAAATGATTACATTCTGCTTAGGCAGTGAGCAGTGTTCGCTGGGGAAATGATTACACTGTGATTAGGCAGTGAGCAGATTTCCCTGGGCAAATTTCTACAGTGTGGATAGGCAGTGAGATGCGTTACCTGGGGAATTGATTACATTGTGGACAGGCAGTGATCAGTGTTCCATGGGGAAATGCTTTCAGTGTAGATAGGCAGTGAGCATTATTCCCTGGTGTAATGATTACAGTGTGGATAGGAGGTGAGCAGAGTTACCAGGACAAATGTTTACCGCGTGGATAGGCAGAGAGCACTGTACCCTGGGGAAATGATTACAGTGTGGATAGGCAGTGAGCTGTGTTACCTGGGCAAATGATTACAGTGTGGATAGGCAGTGAGCAGTGTTCCCTGGGGCAATGATTACAGTGTGGATAGTCAGGGAGCAGCGTTCCCTAGGGAAATGATTACAGTGTGCATAGGCAGTGAGCAGCGTTCCCTGGGGAAATGATTACAGTGTTGATAGGCAGTGAGCAGCGTTACCTGGGAAAATGATTTCAGTGTGGACAGGCAGTGAGCAGCGTTCCCTGGGGAAATGATTACAGTGCGCATAGGCAGAGAGCAGCTTTACCTGGGCAAATGATTACAGTGTGAATAGACAGTCAGCAGTGTTCCCTGGGGAGATGATTGCAGTGTGGATAGGCTGTGAGCAGTGTTCCCTGGCGAAATGATTACAGTGTGGATAGGCAGTCAGCAGTGTTCCCTGGGGAGATGATTACAGTGTGGATAGGCTGTGAGCAGTGTTCCCTGGGGAAATGATTACAGTGTGGATAGGCAGTGAGTAGTGTTCCCTGGGGAAATGATTACAGTGTGGACAGGCAGTGAGCAGTGTACCCTGGGGAAATGATTACACTGTGGATAGGCAGTGAGCGGTGTTCCCTGGGCAAATGATTACAGTGTGGATAGGCCGTGAGCAGTGTTCCCTGGGGAAATGATTACAGTGTGGACAGGCAGTGAGCAGTGTTCCCTGGGGAAATATTTACAGTTTGGATAAGCAGTCAGCAGCGTTACCTGAGAAAATAATTACAGTGTGGATAGGCAGTGAGCATTATTCCCTGGGGAAATGATTACAGTGGGGATAGGCAGTGAGCAGTGTTCCCTGGGGCAATGATTACAGTGTGGATAGTCAGGGAGCAGCGTTCCCTGGGGAAATGATTACAGTGTGCATAGACAGTGAGCAGCGTTCCCTGGGGAAATGATTACAGTGTTGATAGGCAGTGAGCAGCGTTACCTGGGAAAATGATTTCAGTGTGGACAGGCAGTGAGCAGCGTTCCCTGGGGAAATGATTACAGTGCGCATAGGCAGAGAGCAGCTTTACCTGGGCAAATGATTACAGTGTGAATAGACAGTCAGCAGTGTTCCCTGGGGAGATGATTGCAGTGTGGATAGGCTGTGAGCAGTGTTCCCTGGCGAAATGATTACAGTGTGGATAGGCAGTCAGCAGTGTTCCCTGGGGAGATGATTACAGTGTGGATAGGCTGTGAGCAGTGTTCCCTGGCGAAATGATTACAGTGTGGATAGGCAGTGAGTAGTGTTCCCTGGGGAAATGATTACAGTGTGGACAGGCAGTGAGCAGTGTACCCTGGGGAAATGATTACACTGTGGATAGGCAGTGAGCGGTGTTCCCTGGGCAAATGATTACAGTGTGGATAGGCCGTGAGCAGTGTTCCCTGGGGAAATGATTACAGTGTGGACAGGCAGTGAGCAGTGTTCCCTGGGGAAATATTTACAGTTTGGATAAGCAGTCAGCAGCGTTACCTGAGAAAATAATTACAGTGTGGATAGGCAGTGAGCAGTGTTCCCTGGGAAATGTTTACATTCTGGATAGGCAGTGAGAAGCGTTCCCTGGGGAAATGATTACAGTGTGATTAGGCAGTGAGCAGATTTCCCTGGGCAAATTTCTACAGTGTGTATAGGCAGTGAGATGCGTTACCTGGGGAATTGATTACATTGTGGACAGGCAGTGATCAGTGTTCCATGGGGAAATGCTTACAGTGTAGATAGGCCGTGAGCATTATTCCCTGGTGTAATGATTACAGTGTGGATAGGAGGTGAGCAGAGTTACCAGGACAAATGTTTACCGCGTGGATAGGCAGAGAGCACTGTACCCTGGGGAAATGATTACAGTGTGGATAGACAGTGAGCAGTGTTCCCTGGGGAGATGATTACAGTGTGGATAGGCAGTGAGAAGTGTTCCCTTGGAAAATGATTACAGTGTGCATAGTCATTGAGCAGCGTTACCTGGGCAAATGATTACACTGTGGATAGGCAGTGAGCAGTGTTCCCTGGGAAATGATTACATTCTGGATAGGCAGTGAGAAGCGTTCCCTGGGGAAATGATTACAGTGTGATTAGGCAGTGAGCAGATTTCCCTGGGCAAATTTCTACAGTGTGTATAGGCAGTGAGATGCGTTACCTGGGGATAGGAGGTGAGCAGAGTTACCAGGACAAATGTTTACCGCGTGGATAGGCAGAGAGCACTGTACCCTGGGGAAATGATTACAGTGTGGATAGGCAGTGAGCAGTGTTACCTGGGCAAATGATTACAGTGTGGATAGGCAGTGAGCAGTGTTCCCTGGGGCAATGATTACAGTGTGGATAGTCAGGGAGCAGCGTTCCCTGGGGAAATGATTACAGTGTGCATAGGCAGTGAGCAGCGTTCCCTGGGGAAATGATTACAGTGTTGATAGGCAGTGAGCAGCGTTACCTGGGAAAATGATTACAGTGTGAATAGGCAGTCAGCAGTGTTCCCTGGGGAGATGATTGCAGTGTGGATAGGCTGTGAGCAGTGTTCCCTGGGGAAATGATTACAGTGTGGATAGGCAGTGAGCAGTGTTCCCTGGGGAAATGATTACACTGTGGATAGACAGTCAGCAGTGTTCCCTGGGGAGATGATTACAGTGTGGATAGGCTGTGAGCAGTGTTCCCTGGGGAAATGATTACAGTGTGGATAGGCAGTGAGTAGTGTTCCCTGGGGAAATGATTACAGTGTGGACAGGCAGTGAGCAGTTTACCCTGGGGAAATGATTACACTGTGGATAGGCAGAGAGCGGTGTTCCCTGGGCAAATGATTACAGTGTGGATAGGCCGTGAGCAGTGTTCCCTGGGGAAATGATTACAGTGTGGACAGGCAGTGAGCAGTGTTCCCTGGGGAAATATTTACAGTTTGGATAAGCAGTCAGCAGCGTTACCTGGGAAAATAATTACAGTGTGGATAGGCAGTGAGCATTATTCCCTGGGGAAATGATTACAGTGGGGATAGGCAGTGAGCAGCGTTATCTGGGGAAATGATTACAGTGTGGATAGGCAGTGAGCAGCGTTACCTGTGCAAATGATTACAGTATTGTTAGGCAGTGAGCAGTGTTCCCTGGGGAAATGATTACAGTGGGGATAGGCAGTGAACAGTGTTCCCTTGGAAAATGATTACAGTGTGGATAGGCAGTGAGCAGCGTTACCTGGGCAAATGATTACACTGTGTATAGGCAGTGAGCAGCGTTCCCTGAGGAAATGATTATAGTGTGATTAGGCAGTGAGCAGATTTCCCTGGGCAAATGATTACAGTGTGAATAGACAGTCAGCAGTGTTCCCTGGGGAGATGATTGCAGTGTGGATAGGCTGTGAGCAGTGTTCCCTGGCGAAATGATTACAGTGTGGATAGGCAGTCAGCAGTGTTCCCTGGGGAGATGATTACAGTGTGGATAGGCTGTGAGCAGTGTTCCCTGGCGAAATGATTACAGTGTGGATAGGCAGTGAGTAGTGTTCCCTGGGGAAATGATTACAGTGTGGACAGGCAGTGAGCAGTGTACCCTGGGGAAATGATTACACTGTGGATAGGCAGTGAGCGGTGTTCCCTGGGCAAATGATTACAGTGTGGATAGGCCGTGAGCAGTGTTCCCTGGGGAAATGATTACAGTGTGGACAGGCAGTGAGCAGTGTTCCCTGGGGAAATATTTACAGTTTGGATAAGCAGTCAGCAGCGTTACCTGAGAAAATAATTACAGTGTGGATAGGCAGTGAGCATTATTCCCTGGGGAAATGATTACAGTGGGGATAGGCAGTGAGCAGCGTTATCTGGGGAAATGATTACAGTGTGGATAGGCAGTGAGCAGCGTTACCTGTGCAAATGATTACAGTATTGTTAGGCAGTGAGCAGTGTTCCCTGGGGAAATGATTACAGTGGGGATAGGCAGTGAACAGTGTTCCCTTGGAAAATGATTACAGTGTGGATAGGCAGTGAGCAGCGTTACCTGGGCAAATGATTACACTGTGTATAGGCAGTGAGCAGCGTTCCCTGGGGAAATGATTATAGTGTGATTAGGCAGTGAGCAGATTTCCCTGGGCAAATTTCTACAGTGTGGATAGACAGTCAGCAGTGTTCCCTGGGGAGATCATTACAGTGTGGATAGGCAGTGAGCAGTGTTCCCTTGGAAAATGATTACAGTGTGGATAGTCATTGAGCAGCGTTACCTGGGCAAATGATTACACTGTGGATAGGCAGTGAGCAGTGTTCCCTGGGAAATGATTACATTCTGGATAGGCAGTGAGAAGCGTTCCCTGGGGAAATGATTACAGTGTGATTAGGCAGTGAGCAGATTTCCCTGGGCAAATTTCTACAGTGTGTATAGGCAGTGAGATGCGTTACCTGGGGAATTGATTACATTGTGGACAGGCAGTGATCAGTGTTCCATGGGGAAATGCTTACAGTGTAGATAGGCCGTGAGCATTATTCCCTGGTGTAATGATTACAGTGTGGATAGGAGGTGAGCAGAGTTACCAGGACAAATGTTTACCGCGTGGATAGGCAGAGAGCACTGTACCCTGGGGAAATGATTACAGTGTGGATAGACAGTCAGCAGTGTTCCCTGGGGAGATGATTACAGTGTGGATAGGCAGTGAGAAGTGTTCCCTTGGAAAATGATTACAGTGTGGATAGTCATTGAGCAGCGTTACCTGGGCAAATGATTACACTGTGGATAGGCAGTGAGCAGTGTTCCCTGGGAAATGATTACATTCTGGATAGGCAGTGAGAAGCGTTCCCTGGGGAAATGATTACAGTGTGATTAGGCAGTGAGCAGATTTCCCTGGGCAAATTTCTACAGTGTGTATAGGCAGTGAGATGCGTTACCTGGGGATAGGAGGTGAGCAGAGTTACCAGGACAAATGTTTACCGCGTGGATAGGCAGAGAGCACTGTACCCTGGGGAAATGATTACAGTGTGGATAGGCAGTGAGCAGTGTTACCTGGGCAAATGATTACAGTGTGGATAGGCAGTGAGCAGTGTTCCCTGGGGCAATGATTACAGTGTGGATAGTCAGGGAGCAGCGTTCCCTGGGGAAATGATTACAGTGTGCATAGGCAGTGAGCAGCGTTCCCTGGGGAAATGATTACAGTGTTGATAGGCAGTGAGCAGCGTTACCTGGGAAAATGATTACAGTGTGAATAGGCAGTCAGCAGTGTTCCCTGGGGAGATGATTGCAGTGTGGATAGGCTGTGAGCAGTGTTCCCTGGGGAAATGATTACAGTGTGGATAGGCAGTGAGCAGTGTTCCCTGGGGAAATGATTACACTGTGGATAGACAGTCAGCAGTGTTCCCTGGGGAGATGATTACAGTGTGGATAGGCTGTGAGCAGTGTTCCCTGGGGAAATGATTACAGTGTGGATAGGCAGTGAGTAGTGTTCCCTGGGGAAATGATTACAGTGTGGACAGGCAGTGAGCAGTTTACCCTGGGGAAATGATTAC
Source organism: Hemitrygon akajei (assembly GCF_048418815.1). NCBI lineage: Eukaryota > Metazoa > Chordata > Chondrichthyes > Myliobatiformes > Dasyatidae > Hemitrygon > Hemitrygon akajei. The sequence continues at coordinate 72,169,079 of NC_133125.1, forward strand.
ACTGTGGATAGGCAGAGAGCGGTGTTCCCTGGGCAAATGATTACAGTGTGGATAGGCCGTGAGCAGTGTTCCCTGGGGAAATGATTACAGTGTGGACAGGCAGTGAGCAGTGTTCCCTGGGGAAATATTTACAGTTTGGATAAGCAGTCAGCAGCGTTACCTGGGAAAATAATTACAGTGTGGATAGGCAGTGAGCATTATTCCCTGGGGAAATGATTACAGTGGGGATAGGCAGTGAGCAGCGTTATCTGGGGAAATGATTACAGTGTGGATAGGCAGTGAGCAGCGTTACCTGTGCAAATGATTACAGTATTGTTAGGCAGTGAGCAGTGTTCCCTGGGGAAATGATTACAGTGGGGATAGGCAGTGAACAGTGTTCCCTTGGAAAATGATTACAGTGTGGATAGGCAGTGAGCAGCGTTACCTGGGCAAATGATTACACTGTGTATAGGCAGTGAGCAGCGTTCCCTGAGGAAATGATTATAGTGTGATTAGGCAGTGAGCAGATTTCCCTGGGCAAATTTCTACAGTGTGGATAGACAGTCAGCAGTGTTCCCTGGGGAGATGATTACAGTGTGGATAGGCAGTGAGCAGTGTTCCCTGGGGAAATGATTACAGTGTGGATTGGCAGTGAGCAGTGTTCCCTGGGGAAATGATTACAGTGTGGATAGGCAGTGAGCAGTGTTCCCTGGGGAAATGATTACACTGTGGATAGGCAGTGAGCGGTGTTCCCTGGGGAAATGATTACAGTGTGGATAGGCAGTGAGCATTGTTCCCTGGGGAAATGATTACAGTGTGGATAGGCAGTGAGCAGTGTTCCCTGGGGAAATGATTGCTCTGTGGATAGGCAGTGAGCGGTGTTCCCTGGGGAAATGATTACAGTGTGGATAGGCAGTGAGCAGTGTTCCCTGGGGAAATGATTACAGTGGGAATAGGCAGTGAACAGTGTTCCCTTGGAAAATGATTACAGTGTGGATAGGCAGTGAGCAGCGTTACCTGTGCAAATGATTACACTGTGGATAGGCAGTGAGCAGTGTTCCCTGTGGAAATGATTACATTCTGCTTAGGCAGTGAGCAGTGTTCGCTGGGGAAATGATTACACTGTGATTAGGCAGTGAGCAGATTTCCCTGGGCAAATTTCTACAGTGTGGATAGGCAGTGAGATGCGTTACCTGGGGAATTGATTACATTGTGGACAGGCAGTGATCAGTGTTCCATGGGGAAATGCTTTCAGTGTAGATAGGCAGTGAGCATTATTCCCTGGTGTAATGATTACAGTGTGGATAGGAGGTGAGCAGAGTTACCAGGACAAATGTTTACCGCGTGGATAGGCAGAGAGCACTGTACCCTGGGGAAATGATTACAGTGTGGATAGGCAGTGAGCTGTGTTACCTGGGCAAATGATTACAGTGTGGATAGGCAGTGAGCAGTGTTCCCTGGGGCAATGATTACAGTGTGGATAGTCAGGGAGCAGCGTTCCCTAGGGAAATGATTACAGTGTGCATAGGCAGTGAGCAGCGTTCCCTGGGGAAATGATTACAGTGTTGATAGGCAGTGAGCAGCGTTACCTGGGAAAATGATTTCAGTGTGGACAGGCAGTGAGCAGCGTTCCCTGGGGAAATGATTACAGTGCGCATAGGCAGAGAGCAGCTTTACCTGGGCAAATGATTACAGTGTGAATAGACAGTCAGCAGTGTTCCCTGGGGAGATGATTGCAGTGTGGATAGGCTGTGAGCAGTGTTCCCTGGCGAAATGATTACAGTGTGGATAGGCAGTCAGCAGTGTTCCCTGGGGAGATGATTACAGTGTGGATAGGCTGTGAGCAGTGTTCCCTGGGGAAATGATTACAGTGTGGATAGGCAGTGAGTAGTGTTCCCTGGGGAAATGATTACAGTGTGGACAGGCAGTGAGCAGTGTACCCTGGGGAAATGATTACACTGTGGATAGGCAGTGAGCGGTGTTCCCTGGGCAAATGATTACAGTGTGGATAGGCCGTGAGCAGTGTTCCCTGGGGAAATGATTACAGTGTGGACAGGCAGTGAGCAGTGTTCCCTGGGGAAATATTTACAGTTTGGATAAGCAGTCAGCAGCGTTACCTGAGAAAATAATTACAGTGTGGATAGGCAGTGAGCATTATTCCCTGGGGAAATGATTACAGTGGGGATAGGCAGTGAGCAGTGTTCCCTGGGGCAATGATTACAGTGTGGATAGTCAGGGAGCAGCGTTCCCTGGGGAAATGATTACAGTGTGCATAGACAGTGAGCAGCGTTCCCTGGGGAAATGATTACAGTGTTGATAGGCAGTGAGCAGCGTTACCTGGGAAAATGATTTCAGTGTGGACAGGCAGTGAGCAGCGTTCCCTGGGGAAATGATTACAGTGCGCATAGGCAGAGAGCAGCTTTACCTGGGCAAATGATTACAGTGTGAATAGACAGTCAGCAGTGTTCCCTGGGGAGATGATTGCAGTGTGGATAGGCTGTGAGCAGTGTTCCCTGGCGAAATGATTACAGTGTGGATAGGCAGTCAGCAGTGTTCCCTGGGGAGATGATTACAGTGTGGATAGGCTGTGAGCAGTGTTCCCTGGCGAAATGATTACAGTGTGGATAGGCAGTGAGTAGTGTTCCCTGGGGAAATGATTACAGTGTGGACAGGCAGTGAGCAGTGTACCCTGGGGAAATGATTACACTGTGGATAGGCAGTGAGCGGTGTTCCCTGGGCAAATGATTACAGTGTGGATAGGCCGTGAGCAGTGTTCCCTGGGGAAATGATTACAGTGTGGACAGGCAGTGAGCAGTGTTCCCTGGGGAAATATTTACAGTTTGGATAAGCAGTCAGCAGCGTTACCTGAGAAAATAATTACAGTGTGGATAGGCAGTGAGCAGTGTTCCCTGGGAAATGTTTACATTCTGGATAGGCAGTGAGAAGCGTTCCCTGGGGAAATGATTACAGTGTGATTAGGCAGTGAGCAGATTTCCCTGGGCAAATTTCTACAGTGTGTATAGGCAGTGAGATGCGTTACCTGGGGAATTGATTACATTGTGGACAGGCAGTGATCAGTGTTCCATGGGGAAATGCTTACAGTGTAGATAGGCCGTGAGCATTATTCCCTGGTGTAATGATTACAGTGTGGATAGGAGGTGAGCAGAGTTACCAGGACAAATGTTTACCGCGTGGATAGGCAGAGAGCACTGTACCCTGGGGAAATGATTACAGTGTGGATAGACAGTGAGCAGTGTTCCCTGGGGAGATGATTACAGTGTGGATAGGCAGTGAGAAGTGTTCCCTTGGAAAATGATTACAGTGTGCATAGTCATTGAGCAGCGTTACCTGGGCAAATGATTACACTGTGGATAGGCAGTGAGCAGTGTTCCCTGGGAAATGATTACATTCTGGATAGGCAGTGAGAAGCGTTCCCTGGGGAAATGATTACAGTGTGATTAGGCAGTGAGCAGATTTCCCTGGGCAAATTTCTACAGTGTGTATAGGCAGTGAGATGCGTTACCTGGGGATAGGAGGTGAGCAGAGTTACCAGGACAAATGTTTACCGCGTGGATAGGCAGAGAGCACTGTACCCTGGGGAAATGATTACAGTGTGGATAGGCAGTGAGCAGTGTTACCTGGGCAAATGATTACAGTGTGGATAGGCAGTGAGCAGTGTTCCCTGGGGCAATGATTACAGTGTGGATAGTCAGGGAGCAGCGTTCCCTGGGGAAATGATTACAGTGTGCATAGGCAGTGAGCAGCGTTCCCTGGGGAAATGATTACAGTGTTGATAGGCAGTGAGCAGCGTTACCTGGGAAAATGATTACAGTGTGAATAGGCAGTCAGCAGTGTTCCCTGGGGAGATGATTGCAGTGTGGATAGGCTGTGAGCAGTGTTCCCTGGGGAAATGATTACAGTGTGGATAGGCAGTGAGCAGTGTTCCCTGGGGAAATGATTACACTGTGGATAGACAGTCAGCAGTGTTCCCTGGGGAGATGATTACAGTGTGGATAGGCTGTGAGCAGTGTTCCCTGGGGAAATGATTACAGTGTGGATAGGCAGTGAGTAGTGTTCCCTGGGGAAATGATTACAGTGTGGACAGGCAGTGAGCAGTTTACCCTGGGGAAATGATTACACTGTGGATAGGCAGAGAGCGGTGTTCCCTGGGCAAATGATTACAGTGTGGATAGGCCGTGAGCAGTGTTCCCTGGGGAAATGATTACAGTGTGGACAGGCAGTGAGCAGTGTTCCCTGGGGAAATATTTACAGTTTGGATAAGCAGTCAGCAGCGTTACCTGGGAAAATAATTACAGTGTGGATAGGCAGTGAGCATTATTCCCTGGGGAAATGATTACAGTGGGGATAGGCAGTGAGCAGCGTTATCTGGGGAAATGATTACAGTGTGGATAGGCAGTGAGCAGCGTTACCTGTGCAAATGATTACAGTATTGTTAGGCAGTGAGCAGTGTTCCCTGGGGAAATGATTACAGTGGGGATAGGCAGTGAACAGTGTTCCCTTGGAAAATGATTACAGTGTGGATAGGCAGTGAGCAGCGTTACCTGGGCAAATGATTACACTGTGTATAGGCAGTGAGCAGCGTTCCCTGAGGAAATGATTATAGTGTGATTAGGCAGTGAGCAGATTTCCCTGGGCAAATGATTACAGTGTGAATAGACAGTCAGCAGTGTTCCCTGGGGAGATGATTGCAGTGTGGATAGGCTGTGAGCAGTGTTCCCTGGCGAAATGATTACAGTGTGGATAGGCAGTCAGCAGTGTTCCCTGGGGAGATGATTACAGTGTGGATAGGCTGTGAGCAGTGTTCCCTGGCGAAATGATTACAGTGTGGATAGGCAGTGAGTAGTGTTCCCTGGGGAAATGATTACAGTGTGGACAGGCAGTGAGCAGTGTACCCTGGGGAAATGATTACACTGTGGATAGGCAGTGAGCGGTGTTCCCTGGGCAAATGATTACAGTGTGGATAGGCCGTGAGCAGTGTTCCCTGGGGAAATGATTACAGTGTGGACAGGCAGTGAGCAGTGTTCCCTGGGGAAATATTTACAGTTTGGATAAGCAGTCAGCAGCGTTACCTGAGAAAATAATTACAGTGTGGATAGGCAGTGAGCATTATTCCCTGGGGAAATGATTACAGTGGGGATAGGCAGTGAGCAGCGTTATCTGGGGAAATGATTACAGTGTGGATAGGCAGTGAGCAGCGTTACCTGTGCAAATGATTACAGTATTGTTAGGCAGTGAGCAGTGTTCCCTGGGGAAATGATTACAGTGGGGATAGGCAGTGAACAGTGTTCCCTTGGAAAATGATTACAGTGTGGATAGGCAGTGAGCAGCGTTACCTGGGCAAATGATTACACTGTGTATAGGCAGTGAGCAGCGTTCCCTGGGGAAATGATTATAGTGTGATTAGGCAGTGAGCAGATTTCCCTGGGCAAATTTCTACAGTGTGGATAGACAGTCAGCAGTGTTCCCTGGGGAGATCATTACAGTGTGGATAGGCAGTGAGCAGTGTTCCCTTGGAAAATGATTACAGTGTGGATAGTCATTGAGCAGCGTTACCTGGGCAAATGATTACACTGTGGATAGGCAGTGAGCAGTGTTCCCTGGGAAATGATTACATTCTGGATAGGCAGTGAGAAGCGTTCCCTGGGGAAATGATTACAGTGTGATTAGGCAGTGAGCAGATTTCCCTGGGCAAATTTCTACAGTGTGTATAGGCAGTGAGATGCGTTACCTGGGGAATTGATTACATTGTGGACAGGCAGTGATCAGTGTTCCATGGGGAAATGCTTACAGTGTAGATAGGCCGTGAGCATTATTCCCTGGTGTAATGATTACAGTGTGGATAGGAGGTGAGCAGAGTTACCAGGACAAATGTTTACCGCGTGGATAGGCAGAGAGCACTGTACCCTGGGGAAATGATTACAGTGTGGATAGACAGTCAGCAGTGTTCCCTGGGGAGATGATTACAGTGTGGATAGGCAGTGAGAAGTGTTCCCTTGGAAAATGATTACAGTGTGGATAGTCATTGAGCAGCGTTACCTGGGCAAATGATTACACTGTGGATAGGCAGTGAGCAGTGTTCCCTGGGAAATGATTACATTCTGGATAGGCAGTGAGAAGCGTTCCCTGGGGAAATGATTACAGTGTGATTAGGCAGTGAGCAGATTTCCCTGGGCAAATTTCTACAGTGTGTATAGGCAGTGAGATGCGTTACCTGGGGATAGGAGGTGAGCAGAGTTACCAGGACAAATGTTTACCGCGTGGATAGGCAGAGAGCACTGTACCCTGGGGAAATGATTACAGTGTGGATAGGCAGTGAGCAGTGTTACCTGGGCAAATGATTACAGTGTGGATAGGCAGTGAGCAGTGTTCCCTGGGGCAATGATTACAGTGTGGATAGTCAGGGAGCAGCGTTCCCTGGGGAAATGATTACAGTGTGCATAGGCAGTGAGCAGCGTTCCCTGGGGAAATGATTACAGTGTTGATAGGCAGTGAGCAGCGTTACCTGGGAAAATGATTACAGTGTGAATAGGCAGTCAGCAGTGTTCCCTGGGGAGATGATTGCAGTGTGGATAGGCTGTGAGCAGTGTTCCCTGGGGAAATGATTACAGTGTGGATAGGCAGTGAGCAGTGTTCCCTGGGGAAATGATTACACTGTGGATAGACAGTCAGCAGTGTTCCCTGGGGAGATGATTACAGTGTGGATAGGCTGTGAGCAGTGTTCCCTGGGGAAATGATTACAGTGTGGATAGGCAGTGAGTAGTGTTCCCTGGGGAAATGATTACAGTGTGGACAGGCAGTGAGCAGTTTACCCTGGGGAAATGATTACACTGTGGATAGGCAGAGAGCGGTGTTCCCTGGGCAAATGATTACAGTGTGGATAGGCCGTGAGCAGTGTTCCCTGGGGAAATGATTACAGTGTGGACAGGCAGTGAGCAGTGTTCCCTGGGGAAATATTTACAGTTTGGATAAGCAGTCAGCAGCGTTACCTGGGAAAATAATTACAGTGTGGATAGGCAGTGAGCATTATTCCCTGGGGAAATGATTACAGTGGGGATAGGCAGTGAGCAGCGTTATCTGGGGAAATGATTACAGTGTGGATAGGCAGTGAGCAGCGTTACCTGTGCAAATGATTACAGTATTGTTAGGCAGTGAGCAGTGTTCCCTGGGGAAATGATTACAGTGGGGATAGGCAGTGAACAGTGTTCCCTTGGAAAATGATTACAGTGTGGATAGGCAGTGAGCAGCGTTACCTGGGCAAATGATTACACTGTGTATAGGCAGTGAGCAGCGTTCCCTGAGGAAATGATTATAGTGTGATTAGGCAGTGAGCAGATTTCCCTGGGCAAATTTCTACAGTGTGGATAGACAGTCAGCAGTGTTCCCTGGGGAGATGATTACAGTGTGGATAGGCAGTGAGCAGTGTTCCCTGGGGAAATGATTACAGTGTGGATTGGCAGTGAGCAGTGTTCCCTGGGGAAATGATTACAGTGTGGATAGGCAGTGAGCAGTGTTCCCTGGGGAAATGATTACACTGTGGATAGGCAGTGAGCGGTGTTCCCTGGGGAAATGATTACAGTGTGGATAGGCAGTGAGCATTGTTCCCTGGGGAAATGATTACAGTGTGGATAGGCAGTGAGCAGTGTTCCCTGGGGAAATGATTGCTCTGTGGATAGGCAGTGAGCGGTGTTCCCTGGGGAAATGATTACAGTGTGGATAGGCAGTGAGCAGTGTTCCCTGGGGAAATGATTACAGTGGGAATAGGCAGTGAACAGTGTTCCCTTGGAAAATGATTACAGTGTGGATAGGCAGTGAGCAGCGTTACCTGTGCAAATGATTACACTGTGGATAGGCAGTGAGCAGTGTTCCCTGTGGAAATGATTACATTCTGCTTAGGCAGTGAGCAGTGTTCGCTGGGGAAATGATTACACTGTGATTAGGCAGTGAGCAGATTTCCCTGGGCAAATTTCTACAGTGTGGATAGGCAGTGAGATGCGTTACCTGGGGAATTGATTACATTGTGGACAGGCAGTGATCAGTGTTCCATGGGGAAATGCTTTCAGTGTAGATAGGCAGTGAGCATTATTCCCTGGTGTAATGATTACAGTGTGGATAGGAGGTGAGCAGAGTTACCAGGACAAATGTTTACCGCGTGGATAGGCAGAGAGCACTGTACCCTGGGGAAATGATTACAGTGTGGATAGGCAGTGAGCTGTGTTACCTGGGCAAATGATTACAGTGTGGATAGGCAGTGAGCAGTGTTCCCTGGGGCAATGATTACAGTGTGGATAGTCAGGGAGCAGCGTTCCCTAGGGAAATGATTACAGTGTGCATAGGCAGTGAGCAGCGTTCCCTGGGGAAATGATTACAGTGTTGATAGGCAGTGAGCAGCGTTACCTGGGAAAATGATTTCAGTGTGGACAGGCAGTGAGCAGCGTTCCCTGGGGAAATGATTACAGTGCGCATAGGCAGAGAGCAGCTTTACCTGGGCAAATGATTACAGTGTGAATAGACAGTCAGCAGTGTTCCCTGGGGAGATGATTGCAGTGTGGATAGGCTGTGAGCAGTGTTCCCTGGCGAAATGATTACAGTGTGGATAGGCAGTCAGCAGTGTTCCCTGGGGAGATGATTACAGTGTGGATAGGCTGTGAGCAGTGTTCCCTGGGGAAATGATTACAGTGTGGATAGGCAGTGAGTAGTGTTCCCTGGGGAAATGATTACAGTGTGGACAGGCAGTGAGCAGTGTACCCTGGGGAAATGATTACACTGTGGATAGGCAGTGAGCGGTGTTCCCTGGGCAAATGATTACAGTGTGGATAGGCCGTGAGCAGTGTTCCCTGGGGAAATGATTACAGTGTGGACAGGCAGTGAGCAGTGTTCCCTGGGGAAATATTTACAGTTTGGATAAGCAGTCAGCAGCGTTACCTGAGAAAATAATTACAGTGTGGATAGGCAGTGAGCATTATTCCCTGGGGAAATGATTACAGTGGGGATAGGCAGTGAGCAGTGTTCCCTGGGGCAATGATTACAGTGTGGATAGTCAGGGAGCAGCGTTCCCTGGGGAAATGATTACAGTGTGCATAGACAGTGAGCAGCGTTCCCTGGGGAAATGATTACAGTGTTGATAGGCAGTGAGCAGCGTTACCTGGGAAAATGATTTCAGTGTGGACAGGCAGTGAGCAGCGTTCCCTGGGGAAATGATTACAGTGCGCATAGGCAGAGAGCAGCTTTACCTGGGCAAATGATTACAGTGTGAATAGACAGTCAGCAGTGTTCCCTGGGGAGATGATTGCAGTGTGGATAGGCTGTGAGCAGTGTTCCCTGGCGAAATGATTACAGTGTGGATAGGCAGTCAGCAGTGTTCCCTGGGGAGATGATTACAGTGTGGATAGGCTGTGAGCAGTGTTCCCTGGCGAAATGATTACAGTGTGGATAGGCAGTGAGTAGTGTTCCCTGGGGAAATGATTACAGTGTGGACAGGCAGTGAGCAGTGTACCCTGGGGAAATGATTACACTGTGGATAGGCAGTGAGCGGTGTTCCCTGGGCAAATGATTACAGTGTGGATAGGCCGTGAGCAGTGTTCCCTGGGGAAATGATTACAGTGTGGACAGGCAGTGAGCAGTGTTCCCTGGGGAAATATTTACAGTTTGGATAAGCAGTCAGCAGCGTTACCTGAGAAAATAATTACAGTGTGGATAGGCAGTGAGCATTATTCCCTGGGGAAATGATTACAGTGGGGATAGGCAGTGAGCAGCGTTATCTGGGGAAATGATTACAGTGTGGATAGGCAGTGAGCAGCGTTACCTGTGCAAATGATTACAGTATTGTTAGGCAGTGAGCAGTGTTCCCTGGGGAAATGATTACAGTGGGGATAGGCAGTGAACAGTGTTCCCTTGGAAAATGATTACAGTGTGGATAGGCAGTGAGCAGCGTTACCTGGGCAAATCATTACACTGTGTATAGGCAGTGAGCAGCGTTCCCTGGGGAAATGATTATAGTGTGATTAGGCAGTGAGCAGATTTCCCTGGGCAAATTTCTACAGTGTGGATAGACAGTCAGCAGTGTTCCCTGGGGAGATGATTACAGTGTGGATAGGCAGTGAGCAGTGTTCCCTTGGAAAATGATTACAGTGTGGATAGTCATTGAGCAGCGTTACCTGGGCAAATGATTACACTGTGGATAGGCAGTGAGCAGTGTTCCCTGGGAAATGATTACATTCTGGATAGGCAGTGAGAAGCGTTCCCTGGGGAAATGATTACAGTGTGATTAGGCAGTGAGCAGATTTCCCTGGGCAAATTTCTACAGTGTGTATAGGCAGTGAGATGCGTTACCTGGGGAATTGATTACATTGTGGACAGGCAGTGATCAGTGTTCCATGGGGAAATGCTTACAGTGTAGATAGGCCGTGAGCATTATTCCCTGGTGTAATGATTACAGTGTGGATAGGAGGTGAGCAGAGTTACCAGGACAAATGTTTACCGCGTGGATAGGCAGAGAGCACTGTACCCTGGGGAAATGATTACAGTGTGGATAGGCAGTGAGCAGTGTTACCTGGGCAAATGATTACAGTGTGGATAGGCAGTGAGCAGTGTTCCCTGGGGCAATGATTACAGTGTGGATAGTCAGGGAGCAGCGTTCCCTGGGGAAATGATTACAGTGTGCATAGGCAGTGAGCAGCGTTCCCTGGGGAAATGATTACAGTGTTGATAGGCAGTGAGCAGCGTTACCTGGGAAAATGATTTCAGTGTGGACAGGAAGTGAGCAGCGTTCCCTGGGGAAATGATTACAGTGCGCATAGGCAGAGAGCAGCTTTACCTGGGCAAATGATTACAGTGTGAATAGGCAGTCAGCAGTGTTCCCTGGGGAGATGATTGCAGTGTGGATAGGCTGTGAGCAGTGTTCCCTGGGGAAATGATTACACTGTGGATAGGCAGTGAGCAGTGTTCCCTGGGGAAATGATTACACTGTGGATAGACAGTCAGCAGTGTTCCCTGGGGAGATGATTACAGTGTGGATAGGCTGTGAGCAGTGTTCCCTGGGGAAATGATTACAGTGTGGATAGGCAGTGAGTAGTGTTCCCTGGGGAAATGATTACAGTGTGGACAGGCAGTGAGCAGTTTACCCTGGGGAAATGATTACACTGTGGATAGGCAGTGAGCGGTGTTCCCTGGGCAAATGATTACAGTGTCGATAGGCCGTGAGCAGTGTTCCCTGGGGAAATGATTACAGTGTGGACAGGCAGTGAGCAGTGTTCCCTGGGGAAATATTTACAGTGTGGATAGGCAGTGAGCATTATTCCCTGGGGAAATGATTACAGTGGGGATAGGCAGTGAGCAGCGTTATCTGGGGAAATGATTACAGTGTGGATAGGCAGTGAGCAGCGTTACCTGTGCAAATGATTACAGTATTGTTAGGCAGTGAGCAGTGTTCCCTGGGGAAATGATTACAGTGGAGATAGGCAGTGAACAGTGTTCCCTTGGAAAATGATTACAGTGTGGATAGGCAGTGAGCAGCGTTACCTGGGCAAATGATTACACTGTGTATAGGCAGTGAGCAGCGTTCCCTGAGGAAATGATTACAGTGTGGATAGGCAGTGAGCAGTGTTCCCTGGGGAAATGATTACACTGTGGATAGGCAGTGAGCGGTGTTCCCTGGGGAAATGATTACAGTGTGGATCGACAGTGAGCAGTGTTCCCTGCGGAAATGATTACAGTGTGGATAGGCAGTGAGCAGTGTTCCCTGGGGAAATGATTGCACTGTGGATAGGCAGTGAGCGGTGTTCCCTGGGGAAATGATTACAGTGTGGATAGGCAGTGAGCAGTGTTCCCTGGGGAAATGATTACAGTGGGAATAGGCAGTGAACAGTGTTCCCTTGGAAAATGATTACAGTGTGGATAGGCAGTGAGCAGCGTTACCTGTGCAAATGATTACACTGTGGATAGGCAGTGAGCAGTGTTCCCTGTGGAAATGATTACATTCTGCTTAGGCAGTGAGCAGTGTTCGCTGGGGAAATGATTACACTGTGATTAGGCAGTGAGCAGATTTCCCTGGGCAAATTTCTACAGTGTGGATAGGCAGTGAGATGCGTTACCTGGGGAATTGATTACATTGTGGACAGGCAGTGATCAGTGTTCCATGGGGAAATGCTTTCAGTGTAGATAGGCAGTGAGCATTATTCCCTGGTGTAATGATTACAGTGTGGATAGGAGGTGAGCAGAGTTACCAGGACAAATGTTTACCGCGTGGATAGGCAGAGAGCACTGTACCCTGGGGAAATGATTACAGTGTGGATAGGCAGTGAGCTGTGTTACCTGGGCAAATGATTACAGTGTGGATAGGCAGTGAGCAGTGTTCCCTGGGGCAATGATTACAGTGTGGATAGTCAGGGAGCAGCGTTCCCTAGGGAAATGATTACAGTGTGCATAGGCAGTGAGCAGCGTTCCCTGGGGAAATGATTACAGTGTTGATAGGCAGTCAGCAGCGTTACCTGAGAAAATAATTACAGTGTGGATAGGCAGTGAGCATTATTCCCTGGGGAAATGATTACAGTGGGGATAGGCAGTGAGCAGTGTTCCCTGGGGCAATGATTACAGTGTGGATAGTCAGGGAGCAGCGTTCCCTGGGGAAATGATTACAGTGTGCATAGGCAGTGAGCAGCGTTCCCTGGGGAAATGATTACAGTGTTGATAGGCAGTGAGCAGCGTTACCTGGGAAAATGATTTCAGTGTGGACAGGCAGTGAGCAGCGTTCCCTGGGGAGATGATTGCAGTGTGGATAGGCTGTGAGCAGTGTTCCCTGGCGAAATGATTACAGTGTGGATAGGCAGTCAGCAGTGTTCCCTGGGGAGATGATTACAGTGTGGATAGGCTGTGAGCAGTGTTCCCTGGCGAAATGATTACAGTGTGGATAGGCAGTGAGTAGTGTTCCCTGGGGAAATGATTACAGTGTGGACAGGCAGTGAGCAGTGTACCCTGGGGAAATGATTACACTGTGGATAGGCAGTGAGCGGTGTTCCCTGGGCAAATGATTACAGTGTGGATAGGCCGTGAGCAGTGTTCCCTGGGGAAATGATTACAGTGTGGACAGGCAGTGAGCAGTGTTCCCTGGGGAAATATTTACAGTTTGGATAAGCAGTCAGCAGCGTTACCTGAGAAAATAATTACAGTGTGGATAGGCAGTGAGCATTATTCCCTGGGGAAATGATTACAGTGGGGATAGGCAGAGAGCAGCGTTATCTGGGGAAATGATTACAGTGTGGATAGGCAGTGAGCAGCGTTACCTGTGCAAATGATTACAGTATTGTTAGGCAGTGAGCAGTGTTCCCTGGGGAAATGATTACAGTGGGGATAGGCAGTGAACAGTGTTCCCTTGGAAAATGATTACAGTGTGGATAGGCAGTGAGCAGCGTTACCTGGGCAAATGATTACACTGTGTATAGGCAGTGAGCAGCGTTCCCTGGGGAAATGATTATAGTGTGATTAGGCAGTGAGCAGATTTCCCTGGGCAAATTTCTACAGTGTGGATAGACAGTCAGCAGTGTTCCCTGGGGAGATGATTACAGTGTGGATAGGCAGTGAGCAGTGTTCCCTTGGAAAATGATTACAGTGTGGATAGTCATTGAGCAGCGTTACCTGGGCAAATGATTACACTGTGGATAGGCAGTGAGCAGTGTTCCCTGGGAAATGATTACATTCTGGATAGGCAGTGAGAAGCGTTCCCTGGGGAAATGATTACAGTGTGGACAGGCAGTGAGCAGTTTACCCTGGGGAAATGATTACACTGTGGATAGGCAGTGAGCGGTGTTCCCTGGGCAAATGATTACAGTGTCGATAGGCCGTGAGCAGTGTTCCCTGGGGAAATGATTACAGTGTGGACAGGCAGTGAGCAGTGTTCCCTGGGGAAATATTTACAGTGTGGATAGGCAGTGAGCATTATTCCCTGGGGAAATGATTACAGTGGGGATAGGCAGTGAGCAGCGTTATCTGGGGAAATGATTACAGTGTGGATAGGCAGTGAGCAGCGTTACCTGTGCAAATGATTACAGTATTGTTAGGCAGTGAGCAGTGTTCCCTGGGGAAATGATTACAGTGGGGATAGGCAGTGAACAGTGTTCCCTTGGAAAATGATTACAGTGTGGATAGGCAGTGAGCAGCGTTACCTGGGCAAATGATTACACTCTGTATAGGCAGTGAGCAGCGTTCCCTGAGGAAATGATTATAGTGTGATTAGGCAGTGAGCAGATTTCCCTGGGCAAATTTCTACAGTGTGGATAGACAGTCAGCAGTGTTCCCTGGGGAGATGATTACAGTGTGGATAGGCAGTGAGCAGTGTTCCCTGGGGAAATGATTACAGTGTGGATTGGCAGTGAGCAGTGTTCCCTGGGGAAATGATTACAGTGTGGATAGGCAGTGAGCAGTGTTCCCTGGGGAAATGATTACACTGTGGATAGGCAGTGAGCGGTGTTCCCTGGGGAAATGATTACAGTGTGGATCGACAGTGAGCAGTGTTCCCTGCGGAAATGATTACAGTGTGGATAGGCAGTGAGCAGTGTTCCCTGGGGAAATGATTGCACTGTGGATAGGCAGTGAGCGGTGTTCCCTGGGGAAATGATTACAGTGTGGATAGGCAGTGAGCAGTGTTCCCTGGGGAAATGATTACAGTGGGAATAGGCAGTGAACAGTGTTCCCTTGGAAAATGATTACAGTGTGGATAGGCAGTGAGCAGCGTTACCTGTGCAAATGATTACACTGTGGATAGGCAGTGAGCAGTGTTCCCTGTGGAAATGATTACATTCTGCTTAGGCAGTGAGCAGTGTTCGCTGGGGAAATGATTACACTGTGATTAGGCAGTGAGCAGATTTCCCTGGGCAAATTTCTACAGTGTGGATAGGCAGTGAGATGCGTTACCTGGGGAATTGATTACATTGTGGACAGGCAGTGATCAGTGTTCCATGGGGAAATGCTTTCAGTGTAGATAGGCAGTGAGCATTATTCCCTGGTGTAATGATTACAGTGTGGATAGGAGGTGAGCAGAGTTACCAGGACAAATGTTTACCACGTGGATAGGCAGAGAGCACTGTACCCTGGGGAAATGATTACAGTGTGGATAGGCAGTGAGCTGTGTTACCTGGGCAAATGATTACAGTGTGGATAGGCAGTGAGCAGTGTTCCCTGGGGCAATGATTACAGTGTGGATAGTCAGGGAGCAGCGTTCCCTAGGGAAATGATTACAGTGTGCATAGGCAGTGAGCAGCGTTCCCTGGGGAAATGATTACAGTGTTGATAGGCAGTGAGCAGCGTTACCTGGGAAAATGATTTCAGTGTGGACAGGCAGTGAGCAGCGTTCCCTGGGGAAATGATTACAGTGCGCATAGGCAGAGAGCAGCTTTACCTGGGCAAATGATTACAGTGTGAATAGACAGTCAGCAGTGTTCCCTGGGGAGATGATTGCAGTGTGGATAGGCTGTGAGCAGTGTTCATGGGGAAATGATTACAGTGTGGATAGGTCGTGAGCAGTGTTCCCTGGGGAAATGATTACAGTGTGGATAGGCTGTGAGCAGTGTTCCCTGGGGAAATGATTACAGTGTGGATAGGCAGTGAGTAGTGTTCCCTGGGGAAAAGATTACAGTGTGGACAGGCAGTGAGCAGTGTACCCTGGGGAAATGATTACACTGTGGATAGGCAGTGAGCGGTGTTCCCTGGGCAAATGATTACAGTGTCGATAGGCCGTGAGCAGTGTTCCCTGGGGAAATGATTACAGTGTGGACAGGCAGTGAGCAGTGTTCCCTGGGGAAATATTTACAGTTTGGATAAGCAGTCAGCAGTGTTCCCTGGGGAGATGATTACAGTGTGGATAGGCTGTGAGCAGTGTTCCCTGGGGAAATGATTACAGTGTGGATAGGCAGTGAGTAGTGTTCCCTGGGGAAATGATTACAGTGTGGACAGGCAGTGAGCAGTTTACCCTGGGGAAATGATTACACTGTGGATAGGCAGTGAGCGGTGTTCCCTGGGCAAATGATTACAGTGTCGATAGGCCGTGAGCAGTGTTCCCTGGGGAAATGATTACAGTGTGGACAGGCAGTGAGCAGTGTTCCCTGGGGAAATATTTACAGTGTGGATAGGCAGTGAGCATTATTCCCTGGGGAAATGATTACAGTGGGGATAGGCAGTGAGCAGCGTTATCTGGGGAAATGATTACAGTGTGGATAGGCAGTGAGCAGCGTTACCTGTGCAAATGATTACAGTATTGTTAGGCAGTGAGCAGTGTTCCCTGGGGAAATGATTACAGTGGGGATAGGCAGTGAACAGTGTTCCCTTGGAAAATGATTACAGTGTGGATAGGCAGTGAGCAGCGTTACCTGGGCAAATGATTACACTGTGTATAGGCAGTGAGCAGCGTTCCCTGAGGAAATGATTATAGTGTGATTAGGCAGTGAGCAGATTTCCCTGGGCAAATTTCTACAGTGTGGATAGACAGTCAGCAGTGTTCCCTGGGGAGATGATTACAGTGTGGATAGGCAGTGAGCAGTGTTCCCTGGGGAAATGATTACAGTGTGGATTGGCAGTGAGCAGTGTTCCCTGGGGAAATGATTACAGTGTGGATAGGCAGTGAGCAGTGTTCCCTGGGGAAATGATTACACTGTGGATAGGCAGTGAGCGGTGTTCCCTGGGGAAATGATTACAGTGTGGATCGGCAGTGAGCAGTGTTCCCTGGGGAAATGATTGCAGTGTGGATAGGCAGTGAGCAGTGTTCCCTGGGGAAATGATTGCACTGTGGATAGGCAGTGAGCGGTGTTCCCTGGGGAAATGATTACAGTGTGGATAGGCAGTGAGCAGTGTTCCCTGGGGAAATGATTACAGTGGGAATAGGCAGTGAACAGTGTTCCCTTGGAAAATGATTACAGTGTGGATAGGCAGTGAGCAGCGTTACCTGTGCAAATGATTACACTGTGGATAGGCAGTGAGCAGTGTTCCCTGTGGAAATGATTACATTCTGCTTAGGCAGTGAGCAGTGTTCGCTGGGGAAATGATTACACTGTGATTAGGCAGTGAGCAGATTTCCCTGGGCAAATTTCTACAGTGTGGATAGGCAGTGAGATGCGTTACCTGGGGAATTGATTACATTGTGGACAGGCAGTGATCAGTGTTCCATGGGGAAATGCTTTCAGTGTAGATAGGCAGTGAGCATTATTCCCTGGTGTAATGATTACAGTGTGGATAGGAGGTGAGCAGAGTTACCAGGACAAATGTTTACCGCGTGGATAGGCAGAGAGCACTGTACCCTGGGGAAATGATTACAGTGTGGATAGGCAGTGAGCTGTGTTACCTGGGCAAATGATTACAGTGTGGATAGGCAGTGAGCAGTGTTCCCTGGGGCAATGATTACAGTGTGGATAGTCAGGGAGCAGCGTTCCCTAGGGAAATGATTACAGTGTGCATAGGCAGTGAGCAGCGTTCCCTGGGGAAATGATTACAGTGTTGATAGGCAGTGAGCAGCGTTACCTGGGAAAATGATTTCAGTGTGGACAGGCAGTGAGCAGCGTTCCCTGGGGAAATGATTACAGTGCGCATAGGCAGAGAGCAGCTTTACCTGGGCAAATGATTACAGTGTGAATAGACAGTCAGCAGTGTTCCCTGGGGAGATGATTGCAGTGTGGATAGGCTGTGAGCAGTGTTCATGGGGAAATGATTACAGTGTGGATAGGTCGTGAGCAGTGTTCCCTGGGGAAATGATTACAGTGTGGATAGGCTGTGAGCAGTGTTCCCTGGGGAAATGATTACAGTGTGGATAGGCAGTGAGTAGTGTTCCCTGGGGAAAAGATTACAGTGTGGACAGGCAGTGAGCAGTGTACCCTGGGGAAATGATTACACTGTGGATAGGCAGTGAGCGGTGTTCCCTGGGCAAATGATTACAGTGTCGATAGGCCGTGAGCAGTGTTCCCTGGGGAAATGATTACAGTGTGGACAGGCAGTGAGCAGTGTTCCCTGGGGAAATGATTACAGTGTGCATAGGCAGTGAGCAGCGTTACCTGGGAAAATGATTTCAGTGTGGACAGGAAGTGAGCAGCGTTCCCTGGGGAAATGATTACAGTGCGCATAGGCAGAGAGCAGCTTTACCTGGGCAAATGATTACAGTGTGAATAGGCAGTCAGCAGTGTTCCCTGGGGAGATGATTGCAGTGTGGATAGGCTGTGAGCAGTGTTCCCTGGGGAAATGATTACACTGTGGATAGGCAGTGAGCAGTGTTCCCTGGGGAAATGATTACACTGTGGATAGACAGTCAGCAGTGTTCCCTGGGGAGATGATTACAGTGTGGATAGGCTGTGAGCAGTGTTCCCTGGGGAAATGATTACAGTGTGGATAGGCAGTGAGTAGTGTTCCCTGGGGAAATGATTACAGTGTGGACAGGCAGTGAGCAGTTTACCCTGGGGAAATGATTACACTGTGGATAGGCAGTGAGCGGTGTTCCCTGGGCAAATGATTACAGTGTCGATAGGCCGTGAGCAGTGTTCCCTGGGGAAATGATTACAGTGTGGACAGGCAGTGAGCAGTGTTCCCTGGGGAAATATTTACAGTGTGGATAGGCAGTGAGCATTATTCCCTGGGGAAATGATTACAGTGGGGATAGGCAGTGAGCAGCGTTATCTGGGGAAATGATTACAGTGTGGATAGGCAGTGAGCAGCGTTACCTGTGCAAATGATTACAGTATTGTTAGGCAGTGAGCAGTGTTCCCTGGGGAAATGATTACAGTGGAGATAGGCAGTGAGCAGCGTTACCTGGGCAAATGATTACACTGTGTATAGGCAGTGAGCAGCGTTCCCTGAGGAAATGATTATAGTGTGATTAGGCAGTGAGCAGATTTCCCTGGGCAAATTTCTACAGTGTGGATAGACAGTCAGCAGTGTTCCCTGGGGAGATGATTACAGTGTGGATAGGCAGTGAGCAGTGTTCCCTGGGGAAATGATTACAGTGTGGATTGGCAGTGAGCAGTGTTCCCTGGGGAAATGATTACAGTGTGGATAGGCAGTGAGCAGTGTTCCCTGGGGAAATGATTACACTGTGGATAGGCAGTGAGCGGTGTTCCCTGGGGAAATGATTACAGTGTGGATCGACAGTGAGCAGTGTTCCCTGCGGAAATGATTACAGTGTGGATAGGCAGTGAGCAGTGTTCCCTGGGGAAATGATTGCACTGTGGATAGGCAGTGAGCGGTGTTCCCTGGGGAAATGATTACAGTGTGGATAGGCAGTGAGCAGTGTTCCCTGGGGAAATGATTACAGTGGGAATAGGCAGTGAACAGTGTTCCCTTGGAAAATGATTACAGTGTGGATAGGCAGTGAGCAGCGTTACCTGTGCAAATGATTACACTGTGGATAGGCAGTGAGCAGTGTTCCCTGTGGAAATGATTACATTCTGCTTAGGCAGTGAGCAGTGTTCGCTGGGGAAATGATTACACTGTGATTAGGCAGTGAGCAGATTTCCCTGGGCAAATTTCTACAGTGTGGATAGGCAGTGAGATGCGTTACCTGGGGAATTGATTACATTGTGGACAGGCAGTGATCAGTGTTCCATGGGGAAATGCTTTCAGTGTAGATAGGCAGTGAGCATTATTCCCTGGTGTAATGATTACAGTGTGGATAGGAGGTGAGCAGAGTTACCAGGACAAATGTTTACCGCGTGGATAGGCAGAGAGCACTGTACCCTGGGGAAATGATTACAGTGTGGATAGGCAGTGAGCTGTGTTACCTGGGCAAATGATTACAGTGTGGATAGGCAGTGAGCAGTGTTCCCTGGGGCAATGATTACAGTGTGGATAGTCAGGGAGCAGCGTTCCCTAGGGAAATGATTACAGTGTGCATAGGCAGTGAGCAGCGTTCCCTGGGGAAATGATTACAGTGTTGATAGGCAGTCAGCAGCGTTACCTGAGAAAATAATTACAGTGTGGATAGGCAGTGAGCATTATTCCCTGGGGAAATGATTACAGTGGGGATAGGCAGTGAGCAGTGTTCCCTGGGGCAATGATTACAGTGTGGATAGTCAGGGAGCAGCGTTCCCTGGGGAAATGATTACAGTGTGCATAGGCAGTGAGCAGCGTTCCCTGGGGAAATGATTACAGTGTTGATAGGCAGTGAGCAGCGTTACCTGGGAAAATGATTTCAGTGTGGACAGGCAGTGAGCAGCGTTCCCTGGGGAGATGATTGCAGTGTGGATAGGCTGTGAGCAGTGTTCCCTGGCGAAATGATTACAGTGTGGATAGGCAGTCAGCAGTGTTCCCTGGGGAGATGATTACAGTGTGGATAGGCTGTGAGCAGTGTTCCCTGGCGAAATGATTACAGTGTGGATAGGCAGTGAGTAGTGTTCCCTGGGGAAATGATTACAGTGTGGACAGGCAGTGAGCAGTGTACCCTGGGGAAATGATTACACTGTGGATAGGCAGTGAGCGGTGTTCCCTGGGCAAATGATTACAGTGTGGATAGGCCGTGAGCAGTGTTCCCTGGGGAAATGATTACAGTGTGGACAGGCAGTGAGCAGTGTTCCCTGGGGAAATATTTACAGTTTGGATAAGCAGTCAGCAGCGTTACCTGAGAAAATAATTACAGTGTGGATAGGCAGTGAGCATTATTCCCTGGGGAAATGATTACAGTGGGGATAGGCAGTGAGCAGCGTTATCTGGGGAAATGATTACAGTGTGGATAGGCAGTGAGCAGCGTTACCTGTGCAAATGATTACAGTATTGTTAGGCAGTGAGCAGTGTTCCCTGGGGAAATGATTACAGTGGGGATAGGCAGGGAACAGTGTTCCCTTGGAAAATGATTACAGTGTGGATAGGCAGTGAGCAGCGTTACCTGGGCAAATGATTACACTGTGTATAGGCAGTGAGCAGCGTTCCCTGGGGAAATGATTATAGTGTGATTAGGCAGTGAGCAGATTTCCCTGGGCAAATTTCTACAGTGTGGATAGACAGTCAGCAGTGTTCCCTGGGGAGATGATTACAGTGTGGATAGGCAGTGAGCAGTGTTCCCTTGGAAAATGATTACAGTGTGGATAGTCATTGAGCAGCGTTACCTGGGCAAATGATTACACTGTGGATAGGCAGTGAGCAGTGTTCCCTGGGAAATGATTACATTCTGGATAGGCAGTGAGAAGCGTTCCCTGGGGAAATGATTACAGTGTGATTAGGCAGTGAGCAGATTTCCCTGGGCAAATTTCTACAGTGTGTATAGGCAGTGAGATGCGTTACCTGGGGAATTGATTACATTGTGGACAGGCAGTGATCAGTCTTCCATGGGGAAATGCTTACAGTTTAGATAGGCCGTGAGCATTATTCCCTGGTGTAATGATTACAGTGTGGATAGGAGGTGAGCAGAGTTACCAGGACAAATGTTTACCGCGTGGATATGCAGAGAGCACTGTACCCTGGGGAAATGATTACAGTGTGGATAGGCAGTGAGCAGTGTTACCTGGGCAAATGATTACAGTGTGGATAGGCAGTGAGCAGTGTTCCCTGGGGCAATGATTACAGTGTGGATAGTCAGGGAGCAGCGTTCCCTGGGGAAATGATTACAGTGTGCATAGGCAGTGAGCAGCGTTACCTGGGAAAATGATTTCAGTGTGGACAGGAAGTGAGCAGCGTTTCCTGGGGAAATGATTACAGTGCGCATAGGCAGAGAGCAGCTTTACCTGGGCAAATGATTACAGTGTGAATAGGCAGTCAGCAGTGTTCCCTGGGGAGATGATTGCAGTGTGGATAGGCTGTGAGCAGTGTTCCCTGGGGAAATGATTACAGTGTGGATAGGCAGTGAGCAGTGTTCCCTGGGGAAATGATTACACTGTGGATAGACAGTCAGCAGTGTTCCCTGGGGAGATGATTACAGTGTGGATAGGCTGTGAGCAGTGTTCCCTGGGGAAATGATTACAGTGTGGATAGGCAGTGAGTAGTGTTCCCTGGGGAAATGATTACAGTGTGGACAGGCAGTGAGCAGTTTACCCTGGGGAAATGATTACACTGTGGATAGGCAGTGAGCGGTGTTCCCTGGGCAAATGATTACAGTGTCGATAGGCCGTGAGCAGTGTTCCCTGGGGAAATGATTACAGTGTGGACAGGCAGTGAGCAGTGTTCCCTGGGGAAATATTTACAGTGTGGATAGGCAGTGAGCATTATTCCCTGGGGAAATGATTACAGTGGGGATAGGCAGTGAGCAGCGTTATCTGGGGAAATGATTACAGTGTGGATAGGCAGTGAGCAGCGTTACCTGTGCAAATGATTACAGTATTGTTAGGCAGTGAGCAGTGTTCCCTGGGGAAATGATTACAGTGGGGATAGGCAGTGAACAGTGTTCCCTTGGAAAATGATTACAGTGTGGATAGGCAGTGAGCAGCGTTACCTGGGCAAATGATTACACTCTGTATAGGCAGTGAGCAGCGTTCCCTGAGGAAATGATTATAGTGTGATTAGGCAGTGAGCAGATTTCCCTGGGCAAATTTCTACAGTGTGGATAGACAGTCAGCAGTGTTCCCTGGGGAGATGATTACAGTGTGGATAGGCAGTGAGCAGTGTTCCCTGGGGAAATGATTACAGTGTGGATTGGCAGTGAGCAGTGTTCCCTGGGGAAATGATTACAGTGTGGATAGGCAGTGAGCAGTGTTCCCTGGGGAAATGATTACACTGTGGATAGGCAGTGAGCGGTGTTCCCTGGGGAAATGATTACAGTGTGGATCGACAGTGAGCAGTGTTCCCTGCGGAAATGATTACAGTGTGTATAGGCAGTGAGCAGTGTTCCCTGGGGAAATGATTGCACTGTGGATAGGCAGTGAGCGGTGTTCCCTGGGGAAATGATTACAGTGTGGATAGGCAGTGAGCAGTGTTCCCTGGGGAAATGATTACAGTGGGAATAGGCAGTGAACAGTGTTCCCTTGGAAAATGATTACAGTGTGGATAGGCAGTGAGCAGCGTTACCTGTGCAAATGATTACACTGTGGATAGGCAGTGAGCAGTGTTCCCTGTGGAAATGATTACATTCTGCTTAGGCAGTGAGCAGTGTTCGCTGGGGAAATGATTACACTGTGATTAGGCAGTGAGCAGATTTCCCTGGGCAAATTTCTACAGTGTGGATAGGCAGTGAGATGCGTTACCTGGGGAATTGATTACATTGTGGACAGGCAGTGATCAGTGTTCCATGGGGAAATGCTTTCAGTGTAGATAGGCAGTGAGCATTATTCCCTGGTGTAATGATTACAGTGTGGATAGGAGGTGAGCAGAGTTACCAGGACAAATGTTTACCACGTGGATAGGCAGAGAGCACTGTACCCTGGGGAAATGATTACAGTGTGGATAGGCAGTGAGCTGTGTTACCTGGGCAAATGATTACAGTGTGGATAGGCAGTGAGCAGTGTTCCCTGGGGCAATGATTACAGTGTGGATAGTCAGGGAGCAGCGTTCCCTAGGGAAATGATTACAGTGTGCATAGGCAGTGAGCAGCGTTCCCTGGGGAAATGATTACAGTGTTGATAGGCAGTGAGCAGCGTTACCTGGGAAAATGATTTCAGTGTGGACAGGCAGTGAGCAGCGTTCCCTGGGGAAATGATTACAGTGCGCATAGGCAGAGAGCAGCTTTACCTGGGCAAATGATTACAGTGTGAATAGACAGTCAGCAGTGTTCCCTGGGGAGATGATTGCAGTGTGGATAGGCTGTGAGCAGTGTTCATGGGGAAATGATTACAGTGTGGATAGGTCGTGAGCAGTGTTCCCTGGGGAAATGATTACAGTGTGGATAGGCTGTGAGCAGTGTTCCCTGGGGAAATGATTACAGTGTGGATAGGCAGTGAGTAGTGTTCCCTGGGGAAAAGATTACAGTGTGGACAGGCAGTGAGCAGTGTACCCTGGGGAAATGATTACACTGTGGATAGGCAGTGAGCGGTGTTCCCTGGGCAAATGATTACAGTGTCGATAGGCCGTGAGCAGTGTTCCCTGGGGAAATGATTACAGTGTGGACAGGCAGTGAGCAGTGTTCCCTGGGGAAATATTTACAGTTTGGATAAGCAGTCAGCAGTGTTCCCTGGGGAGATGATTACAGTGTGGATAGGCTGTGAGCAGTGTTCCCTGGGGAAATGATTACAGTGTGGATAGGCAGTGAGTAGTGTTCCCTGGGGAAATGATTACAGTGTGGACAGGCAGTGAGCAGTTTACCCTGGGGAAATGATTACACTGTGGATAGGCAGTGAGCGGTGTTCCCTGGGCAAATGATTACAGTGTCGATAGGCCGTGAGCAGTGTTCCCTGGGGAAATGATTACAGTGTGGACAGGCAGTGAGCAGTGTTCCCTGGGGAAATATTTACAGTGTGGATAGGCAGTGAGCATTATTCCCTGGGGAAATGATTACAGTGGGGATAGGCAGTGAGCAGCGTTATCTGGGGAAATGATTACAGTGTGGATAGGCAGTGAGCAGCGTTACCTGTGCAAATGATTACAGTATTGTTAGGCAGTGAGCAGTGTTCCCTGGGGAAATGATTACAGTGGGGATAGGCAGTGAACAGTGTTCCCTTGGAAAATGATTCAGTGTGGATAGGCAGTGAGCAGCGTTACCTGGGCAAATGATTACACTCTGTATAGGCAGTGAGCAGCGTTCCCTGAGGAAATGATTATAGTGTGATTAGGCAGTGAGCAGATTTCCCTGGGCAAATTTCTACAGTGTGGATAGACAGTCAGCAGTGTTCCCTGGGGAGATGATTACAGTGTGGATAGGCAGTGAGCAGTGTTCCCTGGGGAAATGATTACAGTGTGGATTGGCAGTGAGCAGTGTTCCCTGGGGAAATGATTACAGTGTGGATAGGCAGTGAGCAGTGTTCCCTGGGGAAATGATTACACTGTGGATAGGCAGTGAGCGGTGTTCCCTGGGGAAATGATTACAGTGTGGATCGACAGTGAGCAGTGTTCCCTGCGGAAATTATTACAGTGTGGATAGGCAGTGAGCAGTGTTCCCTGGGGAAATGATTGCACTGTGGATAGGCAGTGAGCGGTGTTCCCTGGGGAAATGATTACAGTGTGGATAGGCAGTGAGCAGTGTTCCCTGGGGAAATGATTACAGTGGGAATAGGCAGTGAACAGTGTTCCCTTGGAAAATGATTACAGTGTGGATAGGCAGTGAGCAGCGTTACCTGTGCAAATGATTACACTGTGGATAGGCAGTGAGCAGTGTTCCCTGTGGAAATGATTACATTCTGCTTAGGCAGTGAGCAGTGTTCGCTGGGGAAATGATTACACTGTGATTAGGCAGTGAGCAGATTTCCCTGGGCAAATTTCTACAGTGTGGATAGGCAGTGAGATGCGTTACCTGGGGAATTGATTACATTGTGGACAGGCAGTGATCAGTGTTCCATGGGGAAATGCTTTCAGTGTAGATAGGCAGTGAGCATTATTCCCTGGTGTAATGATTACAGTGTGGATAGGAGGTGAGCAGAGTTACCAGGACAAATGTTTACCACGTGGATAGGCAGAGAGCACTGTACCCTGGGGAAATGATTACAGTGTGGATAGGCAGTGAGCTGTGTTACCTGGGCAAATGATTACAGTGTGGATAGGCAGTGAGCAGTGTTCCCTGGGGCAATGATTACAGTGTGGATAGTCAGGGAGCAGCGTTCCCTAGGGAAATGATTACAGTGTGCATAGGCAGTGAGCAGCGTTCCCTGGGGAAATGATTACAGTGTTGATAGGCAGTGAGCAGCGTTACCTGGGAAAATGATTTCAGTGTGGACAGGCAGTGAGCAGCGTTCCCTGGGGAAATGATTACAGTGCGCATAGGCAGAGAGCAGCTTTACCTGGGCAAATGATTACAGTGTGAATAGACAGTCAGCAGTGTTCCCTGGGGAGATGATTGCAGTGTGGATAGGCTGTGAGCAGTGTTCATGGGGAAATGATTACAGTGTGGATAGGTCGTGAGCAGTGTTCCCTGGGGAAATGATTACAGTGTGGATAGGCTGTGAGCAGTGTTCCCTGGGGAAATGATTACAGTGTGGATAGGCAGTGAGTAGTGTTCCCTGGGGAAAAGATTACAGTGTGGACAGGCAGTGAGCAGTGTACCCTGGGGAAATGATTACACTGTGGATAGGCAGTGAGCGGTGTTCCCTGGGCAAATGATTACAGTGTCGATAGGCCATGAGCAGTGTTCCCTGGGGAAATGATTACAGTGTGGACAGGCAGTGAGCAGTGTTCCCTGGGGAAATATTTACAGTTTGGATAAGCAGTCAGCAGTGTTCCCTGGGGAGATGATTACAGTGTGGATAGGCTGTGAGCAGTGTTCCCTGGGGAAATGATTACAGTGTGGATAGGCAGTGAGTAGTGTTCCCTGGGGAAATGATTACAGTGTGGACAGGCAGTGAGCAGTTTACCCTGGGGAAATGATTACACTGTGGATAGGCAGTGAGCGGTGTTCCCTGGGCAAATGATTACAGTGTCGATAGGCCGTGAGCAGTGTTCCCTGGGGAAATGATTACAGTGTGGACAGGCAGTGAGCAGTGTTCCCTGGGGAAATATTTACAGTGTGGATAGGCAGTGAGCATTATTCCCTGGGGAAATGATTACAGTGGGGATAGGCAGTGAGCAGCGTTATCTGGGGAAATGATTACAGTGTGGATAGGCAGTGAGCAGCGTTACCTGTGCAAATGATTACAGTATTGTTAGGCAGTGAGCAGTGTTCCCTGGGGAAATGATTACAGTGGGGATAGGCAGTGAACAGTGTTCCCTTGGAAAATGATTACAGTGTGGATAGGCAGTGAGCAGCGTTACCTGGGGAGATGATTACAGTGTGGATAGGCAGTGAGCAGTGTTCCCTGGGGAAATGATTACAGTGTGGATTGGCAGTGAGCAGTGTTCCCTGGGGAAATGATTACAGTGTGGATAGGCAGTGAGCAGTGTTCCCTGGGGAAATGATTACACTGTGGATAGGCAGTGAGCGGTGTTCCCTGGGGAAATGATTACAGTGTGGATCGACAGTGAGCAGTGTTCCCTGCGGAAATTATTACAGTGTGGATAGGCAGTGAGCAGTGTTCCCTGGGGAAATGATTGCACTGTGGATAGGCAGTGAGCGGTGTTCCCTGGGGAAATGATTACAGTGTGGATAGGCAGTGAGCAGTGTTCCCTGGGGAAATGATTACAGTGGGAATAGGCAGTGAACAGTGTTCCCTTGGAAAATGATTACAGTGTGGATAGGCAGTGAGCAGCGTTACCTGTGCAAATGATTACACTGTGGATAGGCAGTGAGCAGTGTTCCCTGTGGAAATGATTACATTCTGCTTAGGCAGTGAGCAGTGTTCGCTGGGGAAATGATTACACTGTGATTAGGCAGTGAGCAGATTTCCCTGGGCAAATTTCTACAGTGTGGATAGGCAGTGAGATGCGTTACCTGGGGAATTGATTACATTGTGGACAGGCAGTGATCAGTGTTCCATGGGGAAATGCTTTCAGTGTAGATAGGCAGTGAGCATTATTCCCTGGTGTAATGATTACAGTGTGGATAGGAGGTGAGCAGAGTTACCAGGACAAATGTTTACCACGTGGATAGGCAGAGAGCACTGTACCCTGGGGAAATGATTACAGTGTGGATAGGCAGTGAGCTGTGTTACCTGGGCAAATGATTACAGTGTGGATAGGCTGTGAGCAGTGTTCCCTGGGGAAATGATTACAGTGTGGATAGGCAGTGAGTAGTGTTCCCTGGGGAAAAGATTACAGTGTGGACAGGCAGTGAGCAGTGTACCCTGGGGAAATGATTACACTGTGGATAGGCAGTGAGCGGTGTTCCCTGGGCAAATGATTACAGTGTCGATAGGCCATGAGCAGTGTTCCCTGGGGAAATGATTACAGTGTGGACAGGCAGTGAGCAGTGTTCCCTGGGGAAATATTTACAGTTTGGATAAGCAGTCAGCAGTGTTCCCTGGGGAGATGATTACAGTGTGGATAGGCTGTGAGCAGTGTTCCCTGGGGAAATGATTACAGTGTGGATAGGCAGTGAGTAGTGTTCCCTGGGGAAATGATTACAGTGTGGACAGGCAGTGAGCAGTTTACCCTGGGGAAATGATTACACTGTGGATAGGCAGTGAGCGGTGTTCCCTGGGCAAATGATTACAGTGTCGATAGGCCGTGAGCAGTGTTCCCTGGGGAAATGATTACAGTGTGGACAGGCAGTGAGCAGTGTTCCCTGGGGAAATATTTACAGTGTGGATAGGCAGTGAGCATTATTCCCTGGGGAAATGATTACAGTGGGGATAGGCAGTGAGCAGCGTTATCTGGGGAAATGATTACAGTGTGGATAGGCAGTGAGCAGCGTTACCTGTGCAAATGATTACAGTATTGTTAGGCAGTGAGCAGTGTTCCCTGGGGAAATGATTACAGTGGGGATAGGCAGTGAACAGTGTTCCCTTGGAAAATGATTACAGTGTGGATAGGCAGTGAGCAGCGTTACCTGGGGAGATGATTACAGTGTGGATAGGCAGTGAGCAGTGTTCCCTGGGGAAATGATTACAGTGTGGATTGGCAGTGAGCAGTGTTCCCTGGGGAAATGATTACAGTGTGGATAGGCAGTGAGCAGTGTTCCCTGGGGAAATGATTACACTGTGGATAGGCAGTGAGCGGTGTTCCCTGGGGAAATGATTACAGTGTGGATCGACAGTGAGCAGTGTTCCCTGCGGAAATTATTACAGTGTGGATAGGCAGTGAGCAGTGTTCCCTGGGGAAATGATTGCACTGTGGATAGGCAGTGAGCGGTGTTCCCTGGGGAAATGATTACAGTGTGGATAGGCAGTGAGCAGCGTTACCTGTGCAAATGATTACACTGTGGATAGGCAGTGAGCAGTGTTCCCTGTGGAAATGATTACATTCTGCTTAGGCAGTGAGCAGTGTTCGCTGGGGAAATGATTACACTGTGATTAGGCAGTGAGCAGATTTCCCTGGGCAAATTTCTACAGTGTGGATAGGCAGTGAGATGCGTTACCTGGGGAATTGATTACATTGTGGACAGGCAGTGATCAGTGTTCCATGGGGAAATGCTTTCAGTGTAGATAGGCAGTGAGCATTATTCCCTGGTGTAATGATTACAGTGTGGATAGGAGGTGAGCAGAGTTACCAGGACAAATGTTTACCACGTGGATAGGCAGAGAGCACTGTACCCTGGGGAAATGATTACAGTGTGGATAGGCAGTGAGCTGTGTTATCTGGGCAAATGATTACAGTGTGGATAGGCAGTGAGCAGTGTTCCCTGGGGCAATGATTACAGTGTGGATAGTCAGGGAGCAGCGTTCCCTAGGGAAATGATTACAGTGTGCATAGGCAGTGAGCAGCGTTCCCTGGGGAAATGATTACAGTGTTGATAGGCAGTGAGCAGCGTTACCTGGGAAAATGATTTCAGTGTGGACAGGCAGTGAGCAGCGTTCCCTGGGGAAATGATTACAGTGCGCATAGGCAGAGAGCAGCTTTACCTGGGCAAATGATTACAGTGTGAATAGACAGTCAGCAGTGTTCCCTGGGGAGATGATTGCAGTGTGGATAGGCTGTGAGCAGTGTTCATGGGGAAATGATTACAGTGTGGATAGGTCGTGAGCAGTGTTCCCTGGGGAAATGATTACAGTGTGGATAGGCTGTGAGCAGTGTTCCCTGGGGAAATGATTACAGTGTGGATAGGCAGTGAGTAGTGTTCCCTGGGGAAAAGATTACAGTGTGGACAGGCAGTGAGCAGTGTACCCTGGGGAAATGATTACACTGTGGATAGGCAGTGAGCGGTGTTCCCTGGGCAAATGATTACAGTGTCGATAGGCCATGAGCAGTGTTCCCTGGGGAAATGATTACAGTGTGGACAGGCAGTGAGCAGTGTTCCCTGGGGAAATATTTACAGTTTGGATAAGCAGTCAGCAGTGTTCCCTGGGGAGATGATTACAGTGTGGATAGGCTGTGAGCAGTGTTCCCTGGGGAAATGATTACAGTGTGGATAGGCAGTGAGTAGTGTTCCCTGGGGAAATGATTACAGTGTGGACAGGCAGTGAGCAGTTTACCCTGGGGAAATGATTACACTGTGGATAGGCAGTGAGCGGTGTTCCCTGGGCAAATGATTACAGTGTCGATAGGCCGTGAGCAGTGTTCCCTGGGGAAATGATTACAGTGTGGACAGGCAGTGAGCAGTGTTCCCTGGGGAAATATTTACAGTGTGGATAGGCAGTGAGCATTATTCCCTGGGGAAATGATTACAGTGGGGATAGGCAGTGAGCAGCGTTATCTGGGGAAATGATTACAGTGTGGATAGGCAGTGAGCAGCGTTACCTGTGCAAATGATTACAGTATTGTTAGGCAGTGAGCAGTGTTCCCTGGGGAAATGATTACAGTGGGGATAGGCAGTGAACAGTGTTCCCTTGGAAAATGATTACAGTGTGGATAGGCAGTGAGCAGCGTTACCTGGGCAAATGATTACACTGTGTATAGGCAGTGAGCAGCGTTCCCTGAGGAAATGATTATAGTGTGATTAGGCAGTGAGCAGATTTCCCTGGGCAAATTTCTACAGTGTGGATAGACAGTCAGCAGTGTTCCCTGGGGAGATGATTACAGTGTGGATAGGCAGTGAGCAGTGTTCCCTGGGGAAATGATTACAGTGTGGATTGGCAGTGAGCAGTGTTCCCTGGGGAAATGATTACAGTGTGGATAGGCAGTGAGCAGTGTTCCCTGGGGAAATGATTACACTGTGGATAGGCAGTGAGCGGTGTTCCCTGGGGAAATGATTACAGTGTGGATCGGCAGTGAGCAGTGTTCCCTGGGGAAATGATTACAGTGTGGATAGGCAGTGAGCAGTGTTCCCTGGGGAAATGATTGCACTGTGGATAGGCAGTGAGCGGTGTTCCCTGGGGAAATGATTACAGTGTGGATAGGCAGTGAGCAGTGTTCCCTGGGGAAATGATTACAGTGGGAATAGGCAGTGAACAGTGTTCCCTTGGAAAATGATTACAGTGTGGATAGGCAGTGAGCAGCGTTACCTGTGCAAATGATTACACTGTGGATAGGCAGTGAGCAGTGTTCCCTGTGGAAATGATTACATTCTGCTTAGGCAGTGAGCAGTGTTCGCTGGGGAAATGATTACACTGTGATTAGGCAGTGAGCAGATTTCCCTGGGCAAATTTCTACAGTGTGGATAGGCAGTGAGATGCGTTACCTGGGGAATTGATTACATTGTGGACAGGCAGTGATCAGTGTTCCATGGGGAAATGCTTTCAGTGTAGATAGGCAGTGAGCATTATTCCCTGGTGTAATGATTACAGTGTGGATAGGAGGTGAGCAGAGTTACCAGGACAAATGTTTACCGCGTGGATAGGCAGAGAGCACTGTACCCTGGGGAAATGATTACAGTGTGGATAGGCAGTGAGCTGTGTTACCTGGGCAAATGATTACAGTGTGGATAGGCAGTGAGCAGTGTTCCCTGGGGCAATGATTACAGTGTGGATAGTCAGGGAGCAGCGTTCCCTAGGGAAATGATTACAGTGTGCATAGGCAGTGAGCAGCGTTCCCTGGGGAAATGATTACAGTGTTGATAGGCAGTGAGCAGCGTTACCTGGGAAAATGATTTCAGTGTGGACAGGCAGTGAGCAGCGTTCCCTGGGGAAATGATTACAGTGCGCATAGGCAGAGAGCAGCTTTACCTGGGCAAATGATTACAGTGTGAATAGACAGTCAGCAGTGTTCCCTGGGGAGATGATTGCAGTGTGGATAGGCTGTGAGCAGTGTTCATGGGGAAATGATTACAGTGTGGATAGGTCGTGAGCTGTGTTCCCTGGGGAAATGATTACAGTGTGGATAGGCTGTGAGCAGTGTTCCCTGGGGAAATGATTACAGTGTGGATAGGCAGTGAGTAGTGTTCCCTGGGGAAAAGATTACAGTGTGGACAGGCAGTGAGCAGTGTACCCTGGGGAAATGATTACACTGTGGATAGGCAGTGAGCGGTGTTCCCTGGGCAAATGATTACAGTGTCGATAGGCCGTGAGCAGTGTTCCCTGGGGAAATGATTACAGTGTGGACAGGCAGTGAGCAGTGTTCCCTGGGGAAATATTTACAGTTTGGATAAGCAGTCAGCAGCGTTACCTGGGAAAATAATTACAGTGTGGATAGGCAGTGAGCATTATTCCCTGGGGAAATGATTACAGTGGGGATAGGCAGTGAGCAGCGTTATCTGGGGAAATGATTACAGTGTGGATAGGCAGTGAGCAGCGTTACCTGTGCAAATGATTACAGTATTGTTAGGCAGTGAGCAGTGTTCCCTGGGGAAATGATTACAGTGGGGATAGGCAGTGAACAGTGTTCCCTTGGAAAATGATTACACTGTGTATAGGCAGTGAGCAGCGTTCCCTGGGGAAATGATTATAGTGTGATTAGGCAGTGAGCAGATTTCCCTGGGCAAATTTCTACAGTGTGGATAGGCAGTGAGATGCGTTACCTGGGGAATTGATTACATTGTGGACAGGCAGTGATCAGTTTTCCATGGGGAAATGCTTACAGTGTAGATAGGCAGTGAGCATTATTCCCTGGTGTAATGATTACAGTGTGGATAGGAGGTGAGCAGAGTTACCAGGACAAATGTTTACCGCGTGGATAGGCAGTGAGCAGCGTTACCTGTGCAAATGATTACAGTATTGTTAGGCAGTGAGCAGTGTTCCCTGGGGAAATGATTACAGTGGGGATAGGCAGTGAACAGTGTTCCCTTGGAAAATGATTACACTGTGTATAGGCAGTGAGCAGCGTTCCCTGGGGAAATGATTATAGTGTGATTAGGCAGTGAGCAGATTTCCCTGGGCAAATTTCTACAGTGTGGATAGGCAGTGAGATGCGTTACCTGGGGAATTGATTACATTGTGGACAGGCAGTGATCAGTTTTCCATGGGGAAATGCTTACAGTGTAGATAGGCAGTGAGCATTATTCCCTGGTGTAATGATTACAGTGTGGATAGGAGGTGAGCAGAGTTACCAGGACAAATGTTTACTGCGTGGATAGGCAGAGAGCACTGTACACTGGGGAAATGATTACAGTGTGGATAGGCAGGGAGCAGCGTTCCCTGGGGAAATGGTTACATTCTGGATAGGCAGTGAGCAGTGTTCCCTGGGGAAATAACTACAGTGTGGTTAGGCAGTGAGCAGTATTACCTGGGCAAATTTTTACAGTGTGCATCGGCAGTGAGATGCGTTACCTGGGCAAATGATTACAGTGTCGATAGGCAGTGAGCAGTGTTCCCTAAGGAAATGATTTCAGTGTGGTTAGGCAGTGAGAAGTATTCCCTGGGCAAATTTTTACAGTGTGGATACGCAGTGAGATGCGTTACCCGGGCAAATGATTACAGTGTATGTAGGCAGTGAGCAGTGTTCCCTGGGTAAGTGTTTTCATTGTGGATAGGCAGTGAGCAGTGTTACCTGGGCAAATGATTACAGTGTGGATAGGCAGTGAGCAGCGTTACCTGGGCAAATGATTACAGTGTGGATAGGCAGTGAGCATTATTCCCTGGGGAAATCATTACAGTGTGGATAGGCAGTGAGCAGCGTTACCTGGGCAAATGATTACAGTGTGGATAGGCAGTGAGCATTATTCCCTGGGGAAATCATTACAGTGTGGATAGGCAGTGAGCAGCATTACCTGGACAAATGATTACAGTGTGGATAGGCAGTGAGCATTATTCCCTGTGGAAATGATTACAGTGTGGATAGGCAGTGAGCAGTGTTCCCTGGGGAAATGATTACACTGTGGATAGGCAGTGAGCAGTGTTCCCTGGGGAAATGATTACAGTGTGGATAGGCAGTGAGCAGTGTTCCCTGGGGAAATGATTACAGTGTGGATAGGCAGTGAGCAGCGTTATCTGGGGAAATGATTACAGTTTGGATAAGCAGTGAGCAGCGTTACCTGGGAAAATAATTACAGTGTGGATAGGCAGTGAGCATTATTCCCTGGTGAAATGATTACAGTGTGGATAGGGAGTGAGCAGCGTTATCTGTGGAAATGATTACAGTGTGGATAGGCAGTGAGCAGCGTTACCTGGGGAAATGATTACAGTATTGTTAGGCAGTGAGCAGTGTTCCCTGGGGAAATGATTACAGTGGGAATAGGCAGTGAACAGTGTTCTCTTGGAAAATGATTACAGTGTGGATAGGCAGTGAGCAGCGTTACCTGGGCAAATGATTACACTGTGGAGAGGCAGTGAGCAGTGTTCCCTGTGGAAATGATTACATTCTGGATAGGCAGTGAGCAGTGTTCGCTGGGGAAATGATTACACTGTGATTAGGCAGTGAGCAGATTTCCCTGGGCTAATTTCTACAGTGTGGATATGCAGTGAGATGCGTTACCTGGGGAATTGATTACATTGTGGACAGGCAGTGATCAGTGTTCCATGGGGAAATGCTTTCAGTGTAGATAGGCAGTGAGCATTATTCCCTGGTGTAATGATTACAGTGTGGATAGGAGGTGAGCAGAGTTACCAGGACAAATGTTTACCGCGTGGATAGGCAGAGAGCACTGTACCCTGGGGGAATGATTACAGTGTGGATAGGCAGTGAGCAGTGTTCCCTGGGGAAATGATTACAGTGTGGATAGGCAGTGAGCAGTGTTCCCTGGTCAAATTTTTACAGTGTGGATACTCAGTGAGAATCGTTACCCAGGCAAATGATTACAGTGTAGGTAGGCAGTTGGCAGTGTTACCTGGGAAAATGATTACAGTCTGGACAGGCAGTGAGCGGATTTACCTGGGGCAATGATTACAGTGTGGATAGGCAGGGAGCATCGTTCCCTGTGGAAATGATTACAGTGTGCATAGGCAGTGAGCAGCGTTCCCTGGGGAAATGATTACAGTGTGGATGGGCAGTGAGCAGCGTTACCTGGGAAAATGATGACAGTGTGGACAGGCAGTGAGCAGCGTTCCCTGGGGAAATGATTACAGTCAGCATAGGCAGAGAGCAGCTTTACCTGGGCAAATGATTACAGTGTGGATAGACAGTCAGCAGTGTTCCCTGGGGAGATTATTGCAGTGTGGATAGGCTGTGAGCAATGTTCCCTGGGGAAATGATTACAGTGTGGATAGGCAGTGAGCAGTGTTCCCTGGGGAAATGATTACAGTGTGGATAGGCAGTGAGCAGTGTTCCCTGGGGAAATGATTACACTGTGGATAGGCAGTGAACAGTGTTCCCTGGGGAAATGATTACAGTGTGGACAGGCAGTGAGCATTCCCTGGGGAAATGTTTACAATTTGGATAAGCTGTGAGCAGCGTTACCTGGGGAAATAATTACAGTGTGGATAGGCAGTGAGCATTATTCCCTGGGGAAATGATGACATTGTGGTGTTACGTATTCAGGCAACAATAATTATAGATGAGTTAGACGAAGGGTTTTATAACAAATAACACGTTTATTAAACACTGTTAACAAACCCCCTTCAAAAGTAAACAAACCCAAACAATGATCCGAGCTCAGCTGCTCAAACAGTCCTTAATAGCGTTGCAGTCCCAAACAGTCTTTAAAGCAGTATTGAAAAGAACTCAGTCCTTTAAAGTGATATGCCGACAGTTCAAAAGCTCACGGTACTTTTAAAAGGAGAGACTTTTTAAAACGATGTAAATTCTCTTCCACGTTGATGTCCTTCGATTCCCAGCGTCGAACTCCCACGTCGAATTTTATTAAATATAACAACTTAAAGTGACTGACCTTCCTTCCACAATATTCTCAATCTCCCGCTTTTTCCAGCGGAGACTATCATGAGAATAGTAAACGAAATCCTTCCGAATGAGGATCACACAAGGTCGAAGTCAATCCATCGAAAATCGATTTTCCTTGATCTCCATTTTCCAAACTTCACTCTCCCTTAGCAAAGAAACCGTTGGCTCTGACCTTTTAAACTTTAGGCATTATATAAAACTTCATTTTTAACTAAACTGCGTCATCACATTAAATCACACAGTGATATGAAGTCATCTTGGCAAATCCAGCCACGAACTGCCCCACCTGACAGGGTGGGTCTCCCTTTTATACCCTGTAGAAAAAAAACCTGTCACATGACCTCTACTGGCGGGAAAATGACATCACTCCACCATTACCTCATGTCCAGTATAACTTCAACCCCAGTCACGTGACAAGGGTACCACCGTCACGTGTCACGGGTACGTAACAGTGGATAGACAGTCAGCAGTGTTCCCTGGGGAGATGATTGCAGTGTGGATAGGCTGTGAGCAATGTTCCCTGGGGAAATGATTACAGTGTGGATAGGCAGTGAGCAGTGTTCCCTGGGGAAATGATTACAGTGTGGATAGGCAGTGAGCAGTGTTCCCTAGGGAAATGATTACACTGTGGATAGGCAGTGAGCGGTGTTCCTGGACAAATGATTACAGTGTGGATAGGCATTGAGCAGTGTTCCCTGGGGAAATGATTACAGTGTGGACAGGCAGTGAGCAGTGTTCCCTGGGGAAATGTTTACAATTTGGATAAGCAGTGAGCAGCGTTACCTGGGAAAATGATTACATTGTGGACAGGCAGTGATCAGTGTTCCCTGGGGAAATGTTTACAGTGTAGATAGGCAGTGAGCAGTGTTCCCTGGGGATATGATTACAGTGTGGATAGGCAGTGAGCAGTGTTCCCTGGGAAAATGATTACAGTGTGGATAGGCAGTGAGTAGAGTTACTTGCGCAAATGATTACAGTGTGGATAGGCAGTGAGCAGTGTTCGCTGGGGAAATGATTACAGTGTGGATAGGCAGTGAGCAGTGTTCGCTGGGGAAATGATTACAGTGTGGATAGGCAGTGAGCATTATTCGCTGGGGAGATGAATATAGTGTGCATAGGCAGTGAGCAGCGTTACCTTGCCAAATGATTACAGTGTGGATAGGCAGTGAGCAGTGTTCCCTGGGCAGATGATTTCAGTGCAGATAGGCAGTGAGCATTATTCGCTGGGGAGATGATTATAGTGTGCATAGGCAGTGAGCAGCGTTACCTTGCCAAATGATTACAGTGTGGATAGGCAGTGAGCAGTGTTCCCTGGGAAAAGATTACAGTGTGGATAGGTAGTGAGCAGCGTTACCAGGGCAAATGATTACACTGCGGATAGGCAGTGAGCAGTGTTCCCTGGGGAAATGATTTACATTGTGGATAGGCAGTGAGCAGTGTTCCCTGGGCAAATTTCTTCAGTGTGGATAGACAGTGAGATGCGTTGCCTGGGCAAATGATTACAGTGTGGATAGGCAGTGAGCAGCATTACCTGGGAAAATAATTACAGTGTGGATAGGCAGTGAGCCTTATTCCCTGGGGAAATGATTACAGTGTGGATAGGCAGTGAGCAGCGTTATCTGGGAAAATGATTACAGTGTGGATAGGCAGTGAGCAGCATTACCTGGGAAATGATTACAGTATTGTTAGGCAGTGAGCAGTGTTCCCTGGGGAAATGATTACAGTGGGGATAGGCAGTGAACAGTGTTCCCTTGGAAAATGATTACAGTGTGGATAGGCAGTGAGTAGTGTTCCCTGGGGAAATGATTACAGTGTGGACAGGCAGTGAGCAGTGTACCCTGGGGAAATGATTACACTGTGGATAGGCAGTGAGCGGTGTTCCCTGGGCAAATGATTACAGTGTGGATAGGCAGTGAGCAGCGTTACCTGGGCAAATGATTTCACTGTAGATAGGCAGTGAGCAGTGTTCCCTGGGGAAATGATTACATTCTGGATAGGCAGTGAGCAGCATTCCCTGGGGAAATGATTACAGTGTGATTAGGCTGTGAGAGAAATTTCCCTGGGCAAATTTCTACAGTGTGGATAGGCAGTGAGATGCTTACCTTGGGAATTGATTACATTGTGGACAGGCAGTGATCAGTGTTCCATGGGGAAATGCTTACAGTGTAGATAGGCAGTGAGCATTATTCCCTGGTGTAAAGATTACAGTGTGGATAGGAGGTGAGCAGAGTTACCAGGACAAATGTTTACCGCGTGGATAGGCAGAGAGCACTGTACACTGGGGAAATGATTACAGTGTGGATAGGCAGGGAGCAGCGTTTCCTGGGGAAATGGTTACATTCTGGATAGGCAGTGAGCAGTGTTCCCTGGGGAAATGATTTACATTGTGGATAGGCAGTGAGCAGTGTTCCCTGGGCAAATGATTAAAGTGTGGATAGTCACTGAGCAGTGTTCCCTGGGGAAATGATTACATTGTGGACAGCCAGTGATCAGTGTTCCCTGGGGAAATGTTTACAGTGTAGATAGGCAGTGAGCAGTGTTCCCTGGGGATATGATTACAGTGTGGATAGGCAGTGAGCAGTGTTCCCTGGGAAAATGATAACAGTGTGGATAGGCAGTGAGTAGAGTTACTTGCGCAAATGATTACAGTGTGGATAGGCAGTGAGCAGTGTTCGCTGGGGAAATGATTACAGTGTGGATAGGCAGTGAGCAGCATTACCTGGCAAATGATTACAGTGTGGATAGGCAGTGAGCATTATTCCCTGGGGAAATGATTATAGTGTGGATAGGCAGTGAACAGTGTTCCCTGGGCAACTGATTAAATTGTGGATAGGCAGTGAGCAGCGTTACCTGGACAAATGATTACAGTGTGGATAGGCAGTGAGCAGTGTTTCCTGGGGAAATGATTATAGTGTGGATAGACAGTGAGCAGTGTTCCCTGGGCAAATGATTACAGTGTGGATAGGCAGTGAGCAGTGTTTCCTGGGCAACTGATTACATTGTGGATAGTCAGTCAGCAGCGTTACCTGGGGAAATGATTACAGTGTGGATAGGCAGTGAGCAGTGTTTCCTGGGCAAATGATTACAGTGTGGATAGACAGTCAGCAGTGTTCCCTGGGGAGATTATTGCAGTGTGGATAGGCTGTGAGCAATGTTCCCTGGGGAAATGATTACAGTGTGGATAGGCAGTGAGCAGTGTTCCCTGGGGAAATGATTACAGTGTGGATAGGCAGTGAGCAGTGTTCCCTGGGGAAATGATTACACTGTGTATAGGCAGTGAGCGGTGTTCCCTGGGCAAATGATTACAGTGTGGATAGGCAGTGAACAGTGTTCCCTGGGGAAATGATTACAGCGTGGACAGGCAGTGAGCAGTGTTCCCTGGGGAAATGTTTACAATTTGGATAAGCTGTGAGCAGCGTTACCTGGGGAAATAATTACAGTGTGGCTAGGCAGTGAGCATTATTCCCTGGGGAAATGATGACAGTGTGGATAGACAGTCAGCAGTGTTCCCTGGGGAGATGATTGCAGTGTGGATAGGCTGTGAGCAATGTTCCCTGGGGAAATGATTACAGTGTGGTTAGGCAGTGAGCAGTGTTCCCTGGGGAAATGATTACAGTGTGGATAGGCAGTGAGCAGTGTTCCCTAGGGAAATGATTACACTGTGGATAGGCAGTGAGCGGTGTTCCTGGACAAATGATTACAGTGTGGATAGGCAGTGAGCAGTGTTCGCTGGGGAAATGATTACAGTGTGGATAGGCAGTGAGCAGCATTACCTGGCAAATGATTACAGTGTGCATAGGCAGTGAGCATTATTCCCTGGGGAAATGATTAAAGTGTGGATAGGCAGTGAACAGTGTTCCCTGGGCAACTGATTACATTGTGGATAGGCAGTGAGCAGCGTTACCTGGACAAATGATTACAGTGTGGATAGGCAGTGAGCAGTGTTTCCTGGGGAAATGATTATAGTGTGGATAGACAGTGAGCAGTGTTCCCTGGGCAAATGATTACAGTGTGGATAGGCAGTGAGCAGTGTTTCCTGGGCAACTGATTACATTGTGGATAGTCAGTCAGCAGCGTTACCTGGGGAAATGATTACAGTGTGGATAGGCAGTGAGCAGTGTTTCCTGGGCAAATGATTACAGTGTGGATAGACAGTCAGCAGTGTTCCCTGGGGAGATTATTGCAGTGTGGATAGGCTGTGAGCAATGTTCCCTGGGGAAATGATTACAGTGTGGATAGGCAGTGAGCAGTGTTCCCTGGGGAAATGATTACAGTGTGGATAGGCAGTGAGCAGTGTTCCCTGGGGAAATGATTACACTGTGTATAGGCAGTGAGCGGTGTTCCCTGGGCAAATGATTACAGTGTGGATAGGCAGTGAACAGTGTTCCCTGGGGAAATGATTACAGCGTGGACAGGCAGTGAGCAGTGTTCCCTGGGGAAATGTTTACAATTTGGATAAGCTGTGAGCAGCGTTACCTGGGGAAATAATTACAGTGTGGCTAGGCAGTGAGCATTATTCCCTGGGGAAATGATGACAGTGTGGATAGACAGTCAGCAGTGTTCCCTGGGGAGATGATTGCAGTGTGGATAGGCTGTGAGCAATGTTCCCTGGGGAAATGATTACAGTGTGGTTAGGCAGTGAGCAGTGTTCCCTGGGGAAATGATTACAGTGTGGATAGGCAGTGAGCAGTGTTCCCTGGGGAAATGATTACACTGTGGATAGGCAGTGAGCGGTGTTCCTGGACAAATGATTACAGTGTGGATAGGCAGTGAGCAGTGTTCGCTGGGGAAATGATTACAGTGTGGATAGGCAGTGAGCAGCATTACCTGGCAAATGATTACAGTGTGGATAGGCAGTGAGCATTATTCCCTGGGGAAATGATTATAGTGTGGATAGGCAGTGAACAGTGTTCCCTGGGCAACTGATTACATTGTGGATAGGCAGTGAGCAGCGTTACCTGGACAAATGATTACAGTGTGGATAGGCAGTGAGCAGTGTTTCCTGGGGAAATGATTATAGTGTGGATAGACAGTGAGCAGTGTTCCCTGGGCAAATGATTACAGTGTGGATAGGCAGTGAGCAGTGTTTCCTGGGCAACTGATTACATTGTGGATAGTCAGTCAGCAGCGTTACCTGGGGAAATGATTACAGTGTGGATAGGCAGTGAGCAGTGTTTCCTGGGCAAATGATTACAGTGTGGATAGACAGTCAGCAGTGTTCCCTGGGGAGATTATTGCAGTGTGGATAGGCTGTGAGCAATGTTCCCTGGGGAAATGATTACAGTGTGGATAGGCAGTGAGCAGTGTTCCCTGGGGAAATGATTACAGTGTGGATAGGCAGTGAGCAGTGTTCCCTGGGGAAATGATTACACTGTGGATAGGCAGTGAGCGGTGTTCCCTGGGCAAATGATTACAGTGTGGATAGGCAGTGAACAGTGTTCCCTGGGGAAATGATTACAGCGTGGACAGGCAGTGAGCAGTGTTCCCTGGGGAAATGTTTACAATTTGGATAAGCTGTGAGCAGCGTTACCTGGGGAAATAATTACAGTGTGGCTAGGCAGTGAGCATTATTCCCTGGGGAAATGATGACAGTGTGGATAGACAGTCAGCAGTGTTCCCTGGGGAGATGATTGCAGTGTGGATAGGCTGTGAGCAATGTTCCCTGGGGAAATGATTACAGTGTGGTTAGGCAGTGAGCAGTGTTCCCTGGGGAAATGATTACAGTGTGGATAGGCAGTGAGCAGTGTTCCCTGGGGAAATGATTACACTGTGGATAGGCAGTGAGCGGTGTTCCTGGACAAATGATTACAATGTGGATAGGCATTGAGCAGTGTTCCCTGGGAAAATGATTACAGTGTGGATAGGCAGTGAGTAGAGTTACTTGCGCAAATGATTACAGTGTGGATAGGCAGTGAGCAGTGTTCGCTGGGGAAATGATTACAGTGTGGATAGGCAGTGAGCAGTGTTCGCTGGTGAAATGATTACAGTGTGGATAGGCAGTGAGCATTATTCGCTGGGGAGATGATTATAGTGTGCATAGGCAGTGAGCAGCGTTACCTTGCCAAATGATTACAGTGTGGATAGGCAGTGAGCAGTGTTCCCTGGGCAGATGATTTCAGTGCAGATAGGCAGTGAGCATTATTCGCTGGGGAGATGATTGTAGTGTGCATAGGCAGTGAGCAGCGTTACCTTGCCAAATGATTACAGTGTGGATAGGCAGTGAGCAGTGTTCCCTGGGAAAAGATTACAGTGTGGATAGGTAGTGAGCAGCGTTACCAGGGCAAATGATTACACTGCGGATAGGCAGTGAGCAGTGTTCCCTGGGGAAATGATTTACATTGTGGATAGGCAGTGAGCAGTGTTCCCTGGGCAAATTTCTTCAGTGTGGATAGGCAGTGAGATGCGTTGCCTGGGCAAATGATTACAGTGTGGATAGGCAGTGAGCAGCATTACCTGGGAAAATAATTACAGTGTGGATAGGCAGTGAGCAGCGTTATCTGGGGAAATGATTACAGTGTGGATAGGCAGCAAGCAGCATTACCTGGGAAATGATTACAGTATTGTTAGGCAGTGAGCAGTGTTCCCTGGGGAAATGATTACAGTAGGGATAGGCAGTGAACAGTGTTCCCTTGGAAAATGATTACAGTGTGGATAGGCAGTGAGTAGTGTTCCCTGGGGAAATGATTACAGTGTGGACAGGCAGTGAGCAGTGTACCCTGGGGAAATGATTACACTGTGGATAGTCAGTGAGCGGTGTTCCCTGGGCAAATGATTACAGTGTGGATAGGCAGTGAGCAGCGTTACCTGGGCAAATGATTTCACTGTAGATAGGCAGTGAGCAGCGTTCCCTGGGGAAATGATTACAGTGTGATTACGCAGTGAGCAGATTTCCCTGGGCAAATTTCTACAGTGTGGATAGGCAGTGAGGTGCGTTACCTGGGGAATTGATTACATTCTGGACAGGCAGTGATCAGTGTTCCATGGGGAAATGCTTACAGTGTAGATAGGCAGTGAGCATTATTCCCTGGTGTAATGATTACAGTGTGGATAGTAGGTGAGCAGAGTTACCAGGACAAATGTTTACTGCTTGGATAGTCAGAGAGCACTGTACACTGGGGAAATGATTACAGTGTGGATAGGCAGTGAGCAGCGTTACCTGGAGCAATGATTACATTTTGGACAGGCAGTGATCAGTGTTCCCTGGGGAAATGTTTACAGTGTAGATAGGCAGTGAGCATTATTCCCTG
Source organism: Hemitrygon akajei (assembly GCF_048418815.1). Classification (NCBI taxonomy): domain Eukaryota; kingdom Metazoa; phylum Chordata; class Chondrichthyes; order Myliobatiformes; family Dasyatidae; genus Hemitrygon; species Hemitrygon akajei. Next base: position 72,212,032 of record NC_133125.1, read on the forward strand.
GGCAAATTATTACAGAGTGCATAGGCAGTGAGATGCGTTACCTGGGCAAATGATTACAGTGTGGATAGGCAGTGAGCAGTGTTACCTGGGAAAATGATTACAGTCTGGACAGGCAGTGAGCAGCTTTACCTGGACAAATGATTACAGTGTGGATAGTCAGTCAGCAGTGTTCCCTGGGGAAATGATTACAGTGTGGATAGGCAGTGAGCAGCGTTACCTGGGCAAATGATTACAGTGTGGATAGTCAGTGAGCAGTGTACCCTGGGGAAATGATTACAGTGTGGATAGGCAGTGAGCAGTGTTCCCTGGGGAAATGATTACAGTGTGGATAGGCAGTGAGCAGTGTTCCCTGGGGCAATGATTACAGTGTGGAAAGTCAGGGAGCAGCGTTCCCTGGGGAAATGATTACAGTGTGCATAGGCAGTGAGCAGCGTTCCCTGGGGAAATGATTACAGTGTGGATAGGCAGTGAGCAGCGTTACCTGGGAAAATGATTACAGTGTGGACAGGCAGTGAGCAGCATTCCCTGGGGAAATGATTACAGTGCGCATAGGCAGAGAGCAGCTTTACCTGGGCAAATGATTACAGTGTGGATAGACAGTCTGCAGTGTTCCATGGGGAGATGATTGCAGTGTGGATAGGATGTGAGCAGTGTTCCCTGGGGAAATGATTACAGTGTGGATAGGCAGTGAGCAGTGTTCCCTGGGGAAATGATTACAGTGTGGATAGGCAGTGAGCAGTGTTCCCTGGGGAAATGATTACACTGTGGATAGGCAGTGAGCGGTGTTCCCTGGGCAAATGATTACAGTGTGGATAGGCAGTGAGCATTATTCCCTGGGGAAATGATTACAGTGTGGATAGGCAGTGAGCAGCTTTATCTGGGGAAATGATTACAGTGTGGATTGGCAGTGGGCAGCGTTACCTGGGCAAATGATTACAGTGCAGATAGGCAGTGAGCATTATTACCTGGGGAGACGATTATAGTGTGGATAGGCAGTGAGCAGCATTACCTTGCCAAATGATTACAGTATTGTTAGGCAGTGAGCAGCGTTACCTGGGCAAATGATTACACTGTGGATAGACAGTCAGCAGTGTTGGCTGGGGAGATGATTACAGTGTGGATAGGCTGTGAGCAGTGTTCCCTGGGGAAATGATTATAGTGTGGATAGGCAGTGAGTAGTGTTCCCTCGGGAAATAATTACAGTGTGGACAGGCAATGAGCAGTGTACCCTGGGGAAATGATTACACTGTGGATAGGCAGTTAGCGGTGTTCCCTGGGCAAATGATTACAGTGTGGATAGGCAGTGAGCAGTGTTCCCTGGGGTAATGATTACAGTGTGGACAGGCAGTGAGCAGTGTTCCCTGGGGAAATATTTACAGTTTGGATAAGCAGTGAGCAGCGTTACCTGGGAAAATAATTACAGTGTGGATAGGCAGTGAGCATTATTCCCTGGGGAAATGATTACAGTGTGGATAGGCAGTGAGCAGTGTTCCCTGGGGCAATGATTACAGTGTGGAAAGTCAGGGAGCAGCGTTCCCTGGGGAAATGATTACAGTGTGCATAGGCAGTGAGCAGCGTTCCCTGGGGAAATGATTACAGTGTGGATAGGCAGTGAGCAGCGTTACCTGGGAAAATGATTACAGTGTGGACAGGCAGTGAGCAGCATTCCCTGGGGAAATGATTACAGTGCGCATAGGCAGAGAGCAGCTTTACCTGGGCAAATGATTACAGTGTGGATAGACAGTCTGCAGTGTTCCATGGGGAGATGATTGCAGTGTGGATAGGATATGAGCAGTGTTCCCTGGGGAAATGATTACAGTGTGGATAGGCAGTGAGCAGTGTTCCCTGGGGAAATGATTACAGTGTGGATAGGCAGTGAGCAGTGTTCCCTGGGGAAATGATTACACTGTGGATAGGCAGTGAGCGGTGTTCCCTGGGCAAATGATTACAGTGTGGATAGGCAGTGAGCATTATTCCCTGGGGAAATGATTACAGTGTGGATAGGCAGTGAGCAGCTTTATCTGGGGAAATGATTACAGTGTGGATTGGCAGTGGGCAGCGTTACCTGGGCAAATGATTACAGTGCAGATAGGCAGTGAGCATTATTCCCTGGGGAGATGATTATAGTGTGGATAGGCAGTGAGCAGCATTACCTTGCCAAATGATTACAGTATTGTTAGGCAGTGAGCGGTGTTCCCTGGGCAAATGATTACACTGTGGATAGACAGTCAGCAGTGTTGGCTGGGGTAATGATTACAGTGTGGACAGGCACTGAGCAGTGTTCCCTGGGGAAATATTTACAGTTTGGATAAGCAGTGAGCAGCGTTACCTGGGAAAATAATTACAGTGTGGATAGGCAGTGAGCATTATTCCCTGGGGAAATGATTACAGTGTGGATAGGCAGTGAGCAGCGTTATCTGGGGAAATGATTACAGTGTGGATAGGCAGTGAGCAGCGTTACCTTGCCAAATCATTACAGTATTGTTAGGCAGTGAGCAGTGTTCCCTGGGGAAATGATGACAGTGGGGATAGGCAGTGAACAGTGTTCCCTTGGAAAATGATTACAGTGTGGATAGGCAGTGAGCAGCGTTACCTGGGCAAATGATTACACTGTGGATAGGCAGTGAGCAGTGTTCCCTGGGGAAATGATTACATTCTGGATAGGCTGTGAGCAGATTTCCCTGGGCAAATTTCTACAGTGTGTATAGGCAGTGAGATGCGTTACCTGGGGAATTGATTACATTGTGGACAGGCAGTGATCAGTGTTCCATGGCTAAATGCTTACAGTGTAGATAGGCCGTGAGCATTATTCCCTGGTGTAATTATTACAGTGTGGATAGGAGGTGAGCAGAGTTACCAGGACAAATGTTTACCACGTGGATAGGCAGAGAGCACTGTACCCTGGGGAAATGATAACAGTGTGGATAGGCAGTGAGCAGTGTTACCTGGGCAAATGATTACAGTGTGGATAGGCAGTGAGCAGTGTTCCCTGGGGCAATGATTACAGTGTGGATAGTCAGGGAGCAGCGTTCAATGGGGAAATGATTACAGTGTGCATAGGCAGTGAGCAGCGATCCCTGGGGAAATGATTACAGTGTTGATAGGCAGTGAGCAGCGTTACCTGGGAAAATGATTTCAGTGTGGACAGGCAGTGAGCAGCGTTCCCTGGGGAAATGATTACAGTGCGCATAGGCAGAGAGCAGTTTTACCTGGGCAAATGATTACAGTGTGAATAGACAGTCAGCAGTGTTCCCTGGGGAGATGATTGCAGTGTGGATAGGCTTTGAGCAGTGTTCCCTGGGGAAATGATTACAGTGTGGATAGGCAGTGAGCAGTGTTCCCTGGGGAAATGATTACTCTGTGGATAGACAGTCAGCAGTGTTCCCTGGGGAGATGATTACAGTGTGGATAGGCTGTGAGCAGTGTTCCCTGGGGAAATGATTACAGTGTGGATAGGCAGTGAGTAGTGTTCCCTGGGGAAATGATTACAGTGTGGATAGGCAGTGAGCGGTGTTCCCTGGGCAAATGATTACAGTGTGGATAGGCTGTGAGCAGTGTTCCCTGGGGAAATGATTACAGTGTGGATAGGCAGTGAGTAGTGTTCCCTGGGGAAATGATTACAGTGTGGATAGGCAGTGAGCGGTGTTCCCTGGGCAAATGATTACAGTCTGGACAGGCAGTGAGCAGCTTTACCTGGACAAATGATTACAGTGTGGATAGTCAGTCAGCAGTGTTCCCTGGGGAAATGATTACAGTGTGGATAGGCAGTGAGCAGCGTTACCTGGGCAAATGATTACAGTGTGGATAGTCAGTGAGCAGTGTACCCTGGGGAAATGATTACAGTGTGGATAGGCAGTGAGCAGTGTTCCCTGGGGAAATGATTACAGTGTGGATTGGCAGTGGGCAGCGTTACCTGGGCAAATGATTACAGTGCAGATAGGCAGTGAGCATTATTCCCTGGGGAGATGATTATAGTGTGGATAGGCAGTGAGCAGCATTACCTTGCCAAATGATTACAGTATTGTTAGGCAGTGAGCGGTGTTCCCTGGGCAAATGATTACACTGTGGATAGACAGTCAGCAGTGTTGGCTGGGGTAATGATTACAGTGTGGACAGGCACTGAGCAGTGTTCCCTGGGGAAATATTTACAGTTTGGATAAGCAGTGAGCAGCGTTACCTGGGAAAATAATTACAGTGTGGATAGGCAGTGAGCATTATTCCCTGGGGAAATGATTACAGTGTGGATAGGCAGTGAGCAGCGTTATCTGGGGAAATGATTACAGTGTGGATAGGCAGTGAGCAGCGTTACCTTGCCAAATCATTACAGTATTGTTAGGCAGTGAGCAGTGTTCCCTGGGGAAATGATGACAGTGGGGATAGGCAGTGAACAGTGTTCCCTTGGAAAATGATTACAGTGTGGATAGGCAGTGAGCAGCGTTACCTGGGCAAATGATTACACTGTGGATAGGCAGTGAGCAGTGTTCCCTGGGGAAATGATTACATTCTGGATAGGCTGTGAGCAGATTTCCCTGGGCAAATTTCTACAGTGTGTATAGGCAGTGAGATGCGTTACCTGGGGAATTGATTACATTGTGGACAGGCAGTGATCAGTGTTCCATGGCTAAATGCTTACAGTGTAGATAGGCCGTGAGCATTATTCCCTGGTGTAATTATTACAGTGTGGATAGGAGGTGAGCAGAGTTACCAGGACAAATGTTTACCACGTGGATAGGCAGAGAGCACTGTACCCTGGGGAAATGATAACAGTGTGGATAGGCAGTGAGCAGTGTTACCTGGGCAAATGATTACAGTGTGGATAGGCAGTGAGCAGTGTTCCCTGGGGCAATGATTACAGTGTGGATAGTCAGGGAGCAGCGTTCCCTGGGGAAATGATTACAGTGTGCATAGGCAGTGAGCAGCGATCCCTGGGGAAATGATTACAGTGTTGATAGGCAGTGAGCAGCGTTACCTGGGAAAATGATTTCAGTGTGGACAGGCAGTGAGCAGCGTTCCCTGGGGAAATGATTACAGTGCGCATAGGCAGAGAGCAGTTTTACCTGGGCAAATGATTACAGTGTGAATAGACAGTCAGCAGTGTTCCCTGGGGAGATGATTGCAGTGTGGATAGGCTTTGAGCAGTGTTCCCTGGGGAAATGATTACAGTGTGGATAGGCAGTGAGCAGTGTTCCCTGGGGAAATGATTACTCTGTGGATAGACAGTCAGCAGTGTTCCCTGGGGAGATGATTACAGTGTGGATAGGCTGTGAGCAGTGTTCCCTGGGGAAATGATTACAGTGTGGATAGGCAGTGAGTAGTGTTCCCTGGGGAAATGATTACAGTGTGGATAGGCAGTGAGCGGTGTTCCCTGGGCAAATGATTACAGTGTGGATAGGCTGTGAGCAGTGTTCCCTGGGGAAATGATTACAGTGTGGATAGGCAGTGAGTAGTGTTCCCTGGGGAAATGATTACAGTGTGGATAGGCAGTGAGCGGTGTTCCCTGGGCAAATGATTACAGTCTGGACAGGCAGTGAGCAGCTTTACCTGGACAAATGATTACAGTGTGGATAGTCAGTCAGCAGTGTTCCCTGGGGAAATGATTACAGTGTGGATAGGCAGTGAGCAGCGTTACCTGGGCAAATGATTACAGTGTGGATAGTCAGTGAGCAGTGTACCCTGGGGAAATGATTACAGTGTGGATAGGCAGTGAGCAGTGTTCCCTGGGGAAATGATTACAGTGTGGATAGGCAGTGAGCAGTGTTCCCTGGGGCAATGATTACAGTGTGGAAAGTCAGGGAGCAGCGTTCCCTGGGGAAATGATTACAGTGTGCATAGGCAGTGAGCAGCGTTCCCTGGGGAAATGATTACAGTGTGGATAGGCAGTGAGCAGCGTTACCTGGGAAAATGATTACAGTGTGGACAGGCAGTGAGCAGCATTCCCTGGGGAAATGATTACAGTGCGCATAGGCAGAGAGCAGCTTTACCTGGGCAAATGATTACAGTGTGGATAGACAGTCTGCAGTGTTCCATGGGGAGATGATTGCAGTGTGGATAGGATGTGAGCAGTGTTCCCTGGGGAAATGATTACAGTGTGGATAGGCAGTGAGCAGTGTTCCCTGGGGAAATGATTACAGTGTGGATAGGCAGTGAGCAGTGTTCCCTGGGGAAATGATTACACTGTGGATAGGCAGTGAGCGGTGTTCCCTGGGCAAATGATTACAGTGTGGATAGGCAGTGAGCATTATTCCCTGGGGAAATGATTACAGTGTGGATAGGCAGTGAGCAGCTTTATCTGGGGAAATGATTACAGTGTGGATTGGCAGTGGGCAGCGTTACCTGGGCAAATGATTACAGTGCAGATAGGCAGTGAGCATTATTACCTGGGGAGACGATTATAGTGTGGATAGGCAGTGAGCAGCATTACCTTGCCAAATGATTACAGTATTGTTAGGCAGTGAGCAGCGTTACCTGGGCAAATGATTACACTGTGGATAGACAGTCAGCAGTGTTGGCTGGGGAGATGATTACAGTGTGGATAGGCTGTGAGCAGTGTTCCCTGGGGAAATGATTATAGTGTGGATAGGCAGTGAGTAGTGTTCCCTCGGGAAATAATTACAGTGTGGACAGGCAATGAGCAGTGTACCCTGGGGAAATGATTACACTGTGGATAGGCAGTTAGCGGTGTTCCCTGGGCAAATGATTACAGTGTGGATAGGCAGTGAGCAGTGTTCCCTGGGGTAATGATTACAGTGTGGACAGGCAGTGAGCAGTGTTCCCTGGGGAAATATTTACAGTTTGGATAAGCAGTGAGCAGCGTTACCTGGGAAAATAATTACAGTGTGGATAGGCAGTGAGCATTATTCCCTGGGGAAATGATTACAGTGTGGATAGGCAGTGAGCAGTGTTCCCTGGGGCAATGATTACAGTGTGGAAAGTCAGGGAGCAGCGTTCCCTGGGGAAATGATTACAGTGTGCATAGGCAGTGAGCAGCGTTCCCTGGGGAAATGATTACAGTGTGGATAGGCAGTGAGCAGCGTTACCTGGGAAAATGATTACAGTGTGGACAGGCAGTGAGCAGCATTCCCTGGGGAAATGATTACAGTGCGCATAGGCAGAGAGCAGCTTTACCTGGGCAAATGATTACAGTGTGGATAGACAGTCTGCAGTGTTCCATGGGGAGATGATTGCAGTGTGGATAGGATATGAGCAGTGTTCCCTGGGGAAATGATTACAGTGTGGATAGGCAGTGAGCAGTGTTCCCTGGGGAAATAATTACAGTGTGGATAGGCAGTGAGCAGTGTTCCCTGGGGAAATGATTACACTGTGGATAGGCAGTGAGCGGTGTTCCCTGGGCAAATGATTACAGTGTGGATAGGCAGTGAGCATTATTCCCTGGGGAAATGATTACAGTGTGGATAGGCAGTGAGCAGCTTTATCTGGGGAAATGATTACAGTGTGGATTGGCAGTGGGCAGCGTTACCTGGGCAAATGATTACAGTGCAGATAGGCAGTGAGCATTATTCCCTGGGGAGATGATTATAGTGTGGATAGGCAGTGAGCAGCATTACCTTGCCAAATGATTACAGTATTGTTAGGCAGTGAGCGGTGTTCCCTGGGCAAATGATTACACTGTGGATAGACAGTCAGCAGTGTTGGCTGGGGTAATGATTACAGTGTGGACAGGCACTGAGCAGTGTTCCCTGGGGAAATATTTACAGTTTGGATAAGCAGTGAGCAGCGTTACCTGGGAAAATAATTACAGTGTGGATAGGCAGTGAGCATTATTCCCTGGGGAAATGATTACAGTGTGGATAGGCAGTGAGCAGCGTTATCTGGGGAAATGATTACAGTGTGGATAGGCAGTGAGCAGCGTTACCTTGCCAAATCATTACAGTATTGTTAGGCAGTGAGCAGTGTTCCCTGGGGAAATGATGACAGTGGGGATAGGCAGTGAACAGTGTTCCCTTGGAAAATGATTACAGTGTGGATAGGCAGTGAGCAGCGTTACCTGGGCAAATGATTACACTGTGGATAGGCCGTGAGCTGTGTTCCCTGGGGTAATGATTACAGTGTGGACAGGCAGTGAGCAGTGTTCCCTGGGGAAATATTTACAGTTTGGATAAGCAGCGAGCAGCGTTATCTGGGAAAATAATTACAGTGTGGATAGGCAGTGAGCATTATTCCCTGGGGAAATGATTACAGTGTGGATAGGCAGTGAGCAGCGTTATCTGGGGAAATATTTACAGTGTGGATAGGCAGTGAGCAGCGTTACCTTGCCAAATGATTACAGTATTGTTAGGCAGTGAGCAGTGTTCCCTGGGGAAATGATGACAGTGGGGATAGGCAGTGAACAGTGTTCCCTTGGAAAATGATTACAGTGTGGATAGGCAGTGAGCAGCGTTACCTGGGCAAATGATTACACTGTGGATAGGCAGTGAGCAGTGTTCCCTCTGGAAATGATTACATTCTGGATAGGCAGTGAGCAGCGTTCCCTGGGGAAATGATTATAGTGTGATTAGTTAGTGAGCAGATTTCCCTTGGCAAATTTCTACAGTGTGGATAGGCAGTGAGATGCGTTACCTGGGGAATTGATTACATTGTGGACAGGCAGTGATCAGTGTTCCATGGGGAAATGCTTACAGTGTAGATAGGCAGTGAGCCTTATTCCCTGGTGTAATGATTACAGTGTGGATATGAGGTGAGCAGAGTTACCAGGACAAATGTTTACTGCGTGGATAGGCAGAGAGCACTGTACACTGGGGAAATGTTTACAGTGTGGATAGGCAGGGAGCAGCGTTCCCTGGGGAAATGGTTACATTCTGGATAGGCAGTGTGCAGTGTTCCCTGGGGAAATGACTACAGTGTGGTTTGGCAGTGAGCAGTATTACCTGGGCAAATTATTACAGTGTGCATAGGCAGTGAGATGCGTTACCTGGGCAAATGATTACAGTGTGGGTAGGCAGTGAGCAGTGTTACCTGGGAAAGTGATTATAGTGTAGACATGCAGTGAGCAGTGTTCCCTGGGTAAGTGTTTTCATTGTGGATAGGCAGTGAGCAGTGTTACCTCGGCAAATGATTACAGTGTGGATAGGCAGTGAGCAGCGTTACCTGGGCAAATGATTACAGTGTGTATAGGCAGTGAGCATTATTCCCTGGGGAAATCATTACAGTGTGGATAGGCAGTGAGCAGCATTACCTGGACAAATGATTACAGTGTGGATAGGCAGTGAGCAGTGTTCCCTGGGCAAATGATTACACTGTGGATAGGCAGTGAGCAGTGTTCCCTGGGGAAATGATTACAGTGTGGACAGGCAGTGAGCAGTGTTCCCTGGGGAAATGATTACAGTGTGGATAGGCAGTGAGCAGCGTTATCTGCGGAAATGATTACAGTTTGGATAAGCAGTGAGCAGCGTTAACTGGGAAAATAATTACAGTGTGGATAGGCAGTGAGAATTATTCCCTGGGGAAATGATTACTGTGTGGATAGGCAGTGAGCAGCATTACCTGGACAAATGATTACAGTGTGGATAGGCAGTGAGCATTATTCCCTGTGGAAATGATTATAGTGTGGATAGGCAGTGATCAGTGTTCCCTGGGGAAATGATTACAGTGTGGATAGGCAGTGAGCAGTGTTCCCTGGGGAAATGATTACAGTGTGGACAGGCAGTGATCATGTTCCCTGGGGAAATGCTTCCATTGTGGATAGGCAGTGAGCAGCGTTATCTGGGGAAATGATTACAGTTTGGATAAGCAGTGAGCAGCGTTACCTGGGAAAATAATTAAAGTGTGGATAGGCAGTGAGCATTATTCCCTGGGGAAATGATTACAGTGCACATAGGCAGTGAGCAGCTTTCCCTGGGCAAATGATTACAGTGTGGATAGGCAGTGAGCAGTGTTCCCTGGGGAAATGATTACAGTGTGGATAGGCAGTGAGCAGTGTTCCCTGGGGAAATGATTACACTGTGGATAGGGAGTGAGCGGTTTTCCCTGGGCAAATGATTACAGTGTGGATAGGCAGTGAGCAGTGTTCCCTGGGGAAATATTTACAGTTTGGATAAGCAGTGAGCAGCGTTACCTGGGAAAATAATTACAGTGTGGATAGGCAGTGAGCATTATTCCCTGGGGAAATGATTACAGTGTGGATAGGCAGTGAGCAGCGTTATCTGGGGAAATGATTACAGTGTGGATAGGCAGTGAGCAGCGTTACCTGGGCAAATGATTACAGTATTGTTAGGCAGTGAGCAGTGTTCCCTGGGGAAATGATTACAGTGGGGATAGGCAGTGAACAGTGTTCCCTTGGAAAATGATTACAGTGTGGATAGGCAGTGAGCAGCGTTACCTGGGCAAATGATTACACTGTGGATAGGCAGTGAGCAGTGTTCCCTGGGGAAATGATTACATTCTGGATAGGCAGTGAGAAGCGTTCCCTGGGGAAATGATTACAGTGTGATTAGGCAGTGAGCAGATTTCCCTGGGCAAATTTCTACAGTGTGTATAGGCAGTGAGATGCGTTACCTGGGGAATTGATTACATTGTGGACAGGCAGTGATCAGTGTTCCATGGGGAAATGCTTACAGTGTAGATAGGCAGTGAGCATTATTCCCTGGTGTAATGATTACTGTGTGAATAGGAGGTGAGCAGAGTTACCAGGACAAATGTTTACCGCGTGGATAGGCAGAGAGCACTGTACCCTGGGGAAATGATTACAGTGTGGATAAGCAGTGAGCAGTGTTACCTGGGCAAATGATTACAGTGTGGATAGGCAGTGAGCAGTGTTCCCTGGGGCAATGATTACAGTGTTGATAGGCAGTGAGCAGCGTTACCTGGGAAAATGATTTCAGTGTGGACAGGCAGTGAGCAGCGTTCCCTGGGGAAATGATTACAGTGCGCATAGGCAGAGAGCAGCTTTACCTGGGCAAATGATTACAGTGTGAATAGACAGTCAGCAGTGTTCCCTGGGGAGATGATTGCAGTGTGGATAGGCTGTGAGCAGTGTTCCCTGGGGAAATGATTACAGTGTGGATAGGCAGTCAGCAGTGTTCCCTGGGGAGATGATTACAGTGTGGATAGGCTGTGAGCAGTGTTCCCTGGGGAAATGATTACAGTGTGGATAGGCAGTCAGTAGTGTTCCCTGGGGAAATGATTACAGTGTGGACAGGCAGTGAGCAGTGTACCCTGGGGAAATGATTACACTGTGGATAGGCAGTGAGCGGTTTTCCCTGGGCAAATGATTACAGTGTGGATAGGCCGTGAGCAGTGTTCCCTGGGGAAATGATTACAGTGTGGACAGGCAGTGAGCAGTGTTCCCTGGGGAAATATTTACAGTTTGGATAAGCAGTCAGCAGCGTTACCTGGGAAAATAATTACAGTGTGGATAGGCAGTGAGCATTATTCCCTGGGGAAATGATTACAGTGGGGATAGGCAGTGAGCAGCGTTATCTGGGGAAATGATTACAGTGTGGATAGGCAGTGAGCAGCGTTACCTGTGCAAATGATTACAGTATTGTTAGGCAGTGAGCAGTGTTCCCTGGGGAAATGATTACAGTGGGGATAGGCAGTGAACAGTGTTCCCTTGGAAAATGATTACAGTGTGGATAGGCAGTGAGCAGCGTTACCTGGGCAAATGATTACACTGTGGATAGGCAGTGAGCAGTGTTCCCTGGGGAAATGATTACATTCTGGATAGGCAGTGAGAAGCGTTCCCTGGGGAAATGATTACAGTGTGATTAGGCAGTGAGCAGATTTCCCTGGGCAAATTTCTACAGTGTGTATAGGCAGTGAGATGTGTTACCTGGGGAATTGATTACATTGTGGACAGGCAGTGATCAGTGTTCCATGGGGAAATGCTTACAGTGTAGATAGGCAGTGAGCATTATTCCCTGGTGTAATGATTACTGTGTGAATAGGAGGTGAGCAGAGTTACCAGGACAAATGTTTACCGCGTGGATAGGCAGAGAGCACTGTACCCTGGGGAAATGATTACAGTGTGGATAAGCAGTGAGCAGTGTTACCTGGGCAAATGATTACAGTGTGGATAGTCAGGGAGCAGCGTTCCCTGGGGAAATGATTACAGTGTGCATAGGCAGTGAGCAGCGTTCCCTGGGGAAATGATTACAGTGTTGATAGGCAGTGAGCAGCGTTACCTGGGAAAATGATTTCAGTGTGGACAGGCAGTGAGCAGCGTTCCCTGGGGAAATGATTACAGTGCGCATAGGCAGAGAGCAGCTTTACCTGGGCAAATGATTACAGTGTGAATAGACAGTCAGCAGTGTTCGCTGGGGAGATGATTGCAGTGTGGATAGGCTGTGAGCAGTGTTCCCTGGGGAAATGATTACAGTGTGGATAGGCAGTCAGCAGTGTTCCCTGGGGAGATGATTACAGTGTGGATAGGCTGTGAGCAGTGTTCCCTGGGGAAATGATTACAGTGTGGATAGGCAGTGAGTAGTGTTCCCTGGGGAAATGATTACAGTGTGGACAGGCAGTGAGCAGTGTACCCTGGGGAAATGATTACACTGTGGATAGGCAGTGAGCGGTTTTCCCTGGGCAAATGATTACAGTGTGGATAGGCCGTGAGCAGTGTTCCCTGGGGAAATGATTACAGTGTGGACAGGCAGTGAGCAGTGTTCCCTGGGGAAATATTTACAGTTTGGATAAGCAGTCAGCAGCGTTACCTGGGAAAATAATTACAGTGTGGATAGGCAGTGAGCATTATTCCCTGGGGAAATGATTACAGTGGGGATAGGCAGTGAGCAGCGTTATCTGGGGAAATGATTACAGTGTGGATAGGCAGTGAGCAGCGTTACCTGTGCAAATGATTACAGTATTGTTAGGCAGTGAGCAGTGTTCCCTGGGGAAATGATTACAGTGGGGATAGGCAGTGAACAGTGTTCCCTTGGAAAATGATTACAGTGTGGATAGGCAGTGAGCAGCGTTACCTGGGCAAATGATTACACTGTGTATAGGCAGTGAGCAGCGTTCCCTGGGGAAATGATTATAGTGTGATTAGGCAGTGAGCAGATTTCCCTGGGCAAATTTCTACAGTGTGGATAGACAGTCAGCAGCGTTCCCTGGGGAGATGATTACAGTGTGGATAGGCAGTGAGCAGTGTTCCCTGGGGAAATGATTACAGTGTGGATTGGCAGTGAGCAGTGTTCCCTGGGGAAATGATTACAGTGTGGATAGGCAGTGAGCAGCGTTACCTGGGCAAATGATTACAGTATTGTTAGGCAGTGAGCAGTGTTCCCTGGGGAAATGATTACAGTGGGGATAGGCAGTGAACAGTGTTCCCTTGGAAAATGATTACAGTGTGGATAGTCATTGAGCAGCGTTACCTGGGCAAATGATTACACTGTGGATAGGCAGTGAGCAGTGTTCCCTGGGAAATGATTACATTCTGGATAGGCAGTGAGAAGCGTTCCCTGGGGAAATGATTACAGTGTGATTAGGCAGTGAGCAGATTTCCCTGGGCAAATTTCTACAGTGTGTATAGGCAGTGAGATGCGTTACCTGGGGAATTGATTACATTGTGGACAGGCAGTGATCAGTGTTCCATGGGGAAATGCTTACAGTGTAGATAGGCCGTGAGCATTATTCCCTGGTGTAATGATTACAGTGTGGATAGGAGGTGAGCAGAGTTACCAGGACAAATGTTTACCGCGTGGATAGGCAGAGAGCACTGTACCCTGGGGAAATGATTACAGTGTGGATAGGCAGTGAGCAGTGTTACCTGGGCAAATGATTACAGTGTGGATAGGCAGTGAGCAGTGTTCCCTGGGGCAATGATTACAGTGTGGATAGTCAGGGAGCAGCGTTCCCTGGGGAAATGATTACAGTGTGCATAGGCAGTGAGCAGCGTTCCCTGGGGAAATGATTACAGTGTTGATAGGCAGTGAGCAGCGTTACCTGGGAAAATGATTTCAGTGTGGACAGGCAGTGAGCAGCGTTCTCTGGGGAAATGATTACAGTGCGCATAGGCAGAGAGCAGCTTTACCTGGGCAAATGATTACAGTGTGAATAGGCAGTCAGCAGTGTTCCCTGGGGAGATGATTGCAGTGTGGATAGGCTGTGAGCAGTGTTCCCTGGGGAAATGATTACAGTGTGGATAGGCAGTGAGCAGTGTTCCCTGGGGAAATGATTACAGTGTGGATAGGCCGTGAGCAGTGTTCCCTGGGGAAATGATTACAGTGTGGACAGGCAGTGAGCAGTGTTCCGTGGGGAAATATTTACAGTTTGGATAAGCAGTCAGCAGCGTTACCTGGGAAAATAATTACAGTGTGGATAGGCAGTGAGCATTATTCCCTGGGGAAATGATTATAGTGTGGATAGGCAGTGATCAGTGTTCCCTGGGGAAATGATTACAGTGTGGATAGGCAGTGAGCAGTGTTCCCTGGGGAAATGATTACAGTGTGGACAGGCAGTGATCATGTTCCCTGGGGAAATGCTTCCAGTGTGGATAGGCAGTGAGCAGCGTTATCTGGGGAAATGATTACAGTTTGGATAAGCAGTGAGCAGCGTTACCTGGGAAAATAATTAAAGTGTGGATAGGCAGTCAGCATTATTCCCTGGGGAAATGATTACAGTGCACATAGGCAGTGAGCAGCTTTCCCTGGGCAAATGATTACAGTGTGGATAGGCAGTGAGCAGTGTTCCCTGGGGAAATGATTACAGTGTGGATAGGCAGTCAGCAGTGTTCCCTGGGGAAATGATTACACTGTGGATAGGGAGTGAGCGGTTTTCCCTGGGCAAATGATTACAGTGTGGATAGGCAGTGAGCAGTGTTCCCTGGGGAAATGATTACAGTGTGGACAGGCAGTGAGCAGTGTTCCCTGGGGAAATGATTACACTGTGGATAGGGAGTGAGCGGTTTTCCCTGGGCAAATGATTACAGTGTGGATAGGCAGTGAGCAGTGTTCCCTGGGGAAATGATTACAGTGTGCATAGGCAGTGAGCAGCGTTCCCTGGGGAAATGATTACAGTGTTGATAGGCAGTGAGCAGCGTTACCTGGGAAAATGATTTCAGTGTGGACAGGCAGTGAGCAGCGTTCCCTGGGGAAATGATTACAGTGCGCATAGGCAGAGAGCAGCTTTACCTGGGCAAATGATTACAGTGTGGATAGGCAGTGAGCAGCGTTACCTGGGCAAATGATTACAGTATTGTTAGGCAGTGAGCAGTGTTCCCTGGGGAAATGATTACAGTGGGGATAGGCAGTGAACAGTGTTCCCTGGGGAAATGATTACATTCTGGATAGGCAGTGAGAAGCGTTCCCTGGGGAAATGATTACAGTGTGATTAGGCAGTGAGCAGATTTCCCTGGGCAAATTTCTACAGTGTGTATAGGCAGTGAGATGCGTTACCTGGGGAATTGATTACATTGTGGACAGGCAGTGATCAGTGTTCCATGGGGAAATGCTTACAGTGTTGATAGGCAGTGAGCATTATTCCCTGGTGTAATGATTACAGTGTGAATAGGAGGTGAGCAGAGTTACCAGGACAAATGTTTACCGCGTGGATAGGCAGAGAGCACTGTACCCTGGGGAAATGATTACAGTGTGGATAAGCAGTGAGCAGTGTTACCTGGGCAAATGATTACAGTGTGGATAGGCAGTGAGCAGTGTTCCCTGGGGCAATGATTACAGTGTGGATAGTCAGGGAGCAGCGTTCCCTGGGGAAATGATTACAGTGTGCATAGGCAGTGAGCAGCGTTCCCTGGGGAAATGATTACAGTGTTGATAGGCAGTGAGCAGCGTTACCTGGGAAAATGATTTCAGTGTGGACAGGCAGTGAGCAGCGTTCCCTGGGGAAATGATTACAGTGCGCATAGGCAGAGAGCAGCTTTACCTGGGCAAATGATTACAGTGTGAATAGACAGTCAGCAGTGTTCCCTGGGGAGATGATTGCAGTGTGGATAGGCTGTGAGCAGTGTTCCGTGGCGAAATGATTACAGTTTGGATAGGCAGTCAGCAGTGTTCCCTGGGGAGATGATTACAGTGTGGATAGGCTGTGAGCAGTGTTCCCTGGGGAAATGATTACAGTGTGGATAGGCAGTGAGTAGTGTTCCCTGGGGAAATGATTACAGTGTGGACAGGCAGTGAGCAGTGTACCCTGGGGAAATGATTACACTGTGGATAGGCAGTGAGCGGTGTTCCCTGGGCAAATGATTACAGTGTGGATAGGCCGTGAGCAGTGTTCCCTGGGGAAATGATTACAGTGTGGACAGGCAGTGAGCAGTGTTCCCTGGGGAAATATTTACAGTTTGGATAAGCAGTCAGCAGCGTTACCTGAGAAAATAATTACAGTGTGGATAGGCAGTGAGCATTATTCCCTGGGGAAATGATTACAGTGGGGATAGGCAGTGAGCAGCGTTATCTGGGGAAATGATTACACTGTGGATAGGCAGTGAGCAGTGTTCCCTCTGGAAATGATTACATTCTGGATAGGCAGTGAGCAGCGTTCCCTGGGGAAATGATTATAGTGTGATTAGTTAGTGAGCAGATTTCCCTTGGCAAATTTCTACAGTGTGGATAGGCAGTGAGATGCGTTACCTGGGGAATTGATTACATTGTGGACAGGCAGTGTTCAGTGTTCCATGGGGAAATGCTTACAGTGTAGATAGGCAGTGAGCCTTATTCCCTGGTGTAATGATTACAGTGTGGATATGAGGTGAGCAGAGATACCAGGACAAATGTTTACTGCGTGGATAGGCAGAGAGCACTGTACACTGGGGAAATGTTTACAGTGTGGATAGGCAGGGAGCAGCGTTCCCTGGGGAAATGTTTACATTCTGGATAGGCAGTGTGCAGTGTTCCCTGGGGAAATGACTACAGTGTGGTTTGGCAGTGAGCAGTATTACCTGGGCAAATTATTACAGTGTGCATAGGCAGTGAGATGCGTTACCTGGGCAAATGATTACAGTGTGGGTAGGCAGTGAGCAGTGTTACCTGGGAAAGTGATTATAGTGTGTATAGGCAGTGAGCATTATTCCCTGGGGAAATCATTACAGTGTGGATAGGCAGTGAGCAGCATTACCTGGACAAATGATTACAGTGTGGATAGGCAGTGAGCAGTGTTCCCTGGGCAAATGATTACACTGTGGATAGGCAGTGAGCAGTGTTCCCTGGGGAAATGATTACAGTGTGGACAGGCAGTGAGCAGTGTTCCCTGGGGAAATGATTACAGTGTGGATAGGCAGTGAGCAGCGTTATCTGCGGAAATGATTACAGTTTGGATAAGCAGTGAGCAGCGTTAACTGGGAAAATAATTACAGTGTGGATAGGCAGTGAGAATTATTCCCTGGGGACATGATTACTGTGTGGATAGGCAGTGAGCAGCATTACCTGGACAAATGATTACAGTGTGGATAGGCAGTGAGCATTATTCCCTGTGGAAATGATTATAGTGTGGATAGGCAGTGATCAGTGTTCCCTGGGGAAATGATTACAGTGTTGATAGGCAGTGAGCAGTGTTCCCTGGGGAAATGATTACAGTGTGGACAGGCAGTGATCATGTTCCCTGGGGAAATGCTTCCAGTGTGGATAGGCAGTGAGCAGCGTTATCTGGGGAAATGATTACAGTTTGGATAAGCAGTGAGCAGCGTTACCTGGGAAAATAATTAAAGTGTGGATAGGCAGTGAGCATTATTCCCTGGGGAAATGATTACAGTGCACATAGGCAGTGAGCAGCTTTCCCTGGGCAAATGATTACAGTGTGGATAGGCAGTGAGCAGTGTTCCCTGGGGAAATGATTACAGTGTGGATAGGCAGTGAGCAGTGTTCCCTGGGGAAATGATTACACTGTGGATAGGGAGTGAGCGGTTTTCCCTGGGCAAATGATTACAGTGTGGATAGGCAGTGAGCAGTGTTCCCTGGGGAAATATTTACAGTTTGGATAAGCAGTGAGCAGCGTTACCTGGGAAAATAATTACAGTGTGGATAGGCAGTGAGCATTATTCCCTGGGGAAATGATTACAGTGTGGATAGGCAGTGAGCAGCGTTATCTGGGGAAATGATTACAGTGTGGATAGGCAGTGAGCAGCGTTACCTGGGCAAATGATTACAGTATTGTTAGGCAGTGAGCAGTGTTCCCTGGGGAAATGAATACAGTGGGGATAGGCAGTGAACAGTGTTCCCTTGGAAAATGATTACAGTGTGGATAGGCAGTGAGCAGCGTTACCTGGGCAAATGATTACACTGTGGATAGGCAGTGAGCAGTGTTCCCTGGGGAAATGATTACATTCTGGATAGGCAGTGAGAAGCGTTCCCTGGGGAAATGATTACAGTGTGATTAGGCAGTGAGCAGATTTCCCTGGGCAAATTTCTACAGTGTGTATAGGCAGTGAGATGCGTTACCTAGGGAATTGATTACATTGTGGACAGGCAGTGATCAGTGTTCCATGGGGAAATGCTTACAGTGTAGATAGGCAGTGAGCAGCGTTACCTGGGAAAATGATTTCAGTGTGGACAGGCAGTGAGCAGCGTTCCCTGGGGAAATGATTACAGTGCGCATAGGCAGAGAGCAGCTTTACCTGGGCAAATGATTACAGTGTGAATAGACAGTCAGCAGTGTTCCCTGGGGAGATGATTGCAGTGTGGATAGGCTGTTAGCAGTGTTCCCTGGGGAAATGATTACAGTGTGGATAGGCAGTCAGCAGTGTTCCCTGGGGAGATGATTACAGTGTGGATAGGCTGTGAGCAGTGTTCCCTGGGGAAATGATTACAGTGTGGATAGGCAGTGAGTAGTGTTCCCTGGGGAAATGATTACAGTGTGGACAGGCAGTGAGCAGTGTACCCTGGGGAAATGATTACACTGTGGATAGGCAGTGAGCGGTTTTCCCTGGGCAAATGATTACAGTGTGGATAGGCCGTGAGCAGTGTTCCCTGGGGAAATGATTACAGTGTGGACAGGCAGTGAGCAGTGTTCCCTGGGGAAATATTTACAGTTTGGATAAGCAGTCAGCAGCGTTACCTGGGAAAATAATTACAGTGTGGATAGGCAGTGAGCATTATTCCCTGGGGAAATGATTACAGTGGGGATAGGCTGTGAGCAGCGTTATCTGGGGAAATGATTACAGTGTGGATAGGCAGTGAGCAGCGTTACCTGTGCAAATGATTACAGTATTGTTAGGCAGTGAGCAGTGTTCCCTGGGGAAATGATTACAGTGGGGATAGGCAGTGAACAGTGTTCCCTTGGAAAATGATTACAGTGTGGATAGGCAGTGAGCAGCGTTACCTGGGCAAATGATTACACTGTGGATAGGCAGTGAGCAGTGTTCCCTGGGGAAATGATTACATTCTGGATAGGCAGTGAGAAGCGTTCCCTGGGGAAATGATTACAGTGTGATTAGGCAGTGAGCAGATTTCCCTGGGCAAATTTCTACAGTGTGTATAGGCAGTGAGATGCGTTACCTGGGGAATTGATTACATTGTGGACAGGCAGTGATCAGTGTTCCATGGGGAAATGCTTACAGTGTAGATAGGCAGTGAGCATTATTCCCTGGTGTAATGATTACTGTGTGAATAGGAGGTGAGCAGAGTTACCAGGACAAATGTTTACCGCGTGGATAGGCAGAGAGCACTGTACCCTGGGGAAATGATTACAGTGTGGATAAGCAGTGAGCAGTGTTACCTGGGCAAATGATTACAGTGTGGATAGTCAGGGAGCAGCGTTCCCTGGGGAAATGATTACAGTGTGCATAGGCAGTGAGCAGCGTTCCCTGGGGAAATGATTACAGTGTTGATAGGCAGTGGGCAGCGTTACCTGGGAAAATGATTTCAGTGTGGACAGGCAGTGAGCAGCGTTCCCTGGGGAAATGATTACAGTGCGCATAGGCAGAGAGCAGCTTTACCTGGGCAAATGATTACAGTGTGAATAGACAGTCAGCAGTGTTCCCTGGGGAGATGATTGCAGTGTGGATAGGCTGTGAGCAGTGTTCCCTGGGGAAATGATTACAGTGTGGATAGGCAGTCAGCAGTGTTCCCTGGGGAGATGATTACAGTGTGGATAGGCTGTGAGCAGTGTTCCCTGGGGAAATGATTACAGTGTGGATAGGCAGTGAGTAGTGTTCCCTGGGGAAATGATTACAGTGTGGACAGGCAGTGAGCAGTGTACCCTGGGGAAATGATTACACTGTGGATAGGCAGTGAGCGGTTTTCCCTGGGCAAATGATTACAGTGTGGATAGGCCGTGAGCAGTGTTCCCTGGGGAAATGATTACAGTGTGGACAGGCAGTGAGCAGTGTTCCCTGGGGAAATATTTACAGTTTGGATAAGCAGTCAGCAGCGTTACCTGGGAAAATAATTACAGTGTGGATAGGCAGTGAGCATTATTCCCTGGGGAAATGATTACAGTGGGGATAGGCAGTGAGCAGCGTTATCTGGGGAAATGATTACAGTGTGGATAGGCAGTGAGCAGCGTTACCTGTGCAAATGATTACAGTATTGTTAGGCAGTGAGCAGTGTTCCCTGGGGAAATGATTACAGTGGGGATAGGCAGTGAACAGTGTTCCCTTGGAAAATGATTACAGTGTGGATAGGCAGTGAGCAGCGTTACCTGGGCAAATGATTACACTGTGTATAGGCAGTGAGCAGCGTTCCCTGGGGAAATGATTATAGTGTGATTAGGCAGTGAGCAGATTTCCCTGGGCAAATTTCTACAGTGTGGATAGACAGTCAGCAGTGTTCCGTGGGGAGATGATTACAGTGTGGATAGGCAGTGAGCAGTGTTCCCTGGGGAAATGATTACAGTGTGGATTGGCAGTGAGCAGTGTTCCCTGGGGAAATGATTACAGTGTGGATAGGCAGTGAGCAGCGTTACCTGGGCAAATGATTACAGTATTGTTAGGCAGTGAGCAGTGTTCCCTGGGGAAATGATTACAGTGGGGATAGGCAGTGAACAGTGTTCCCTTGGAAAATGATTACAGTGTGGATAGTCATTGAGCAGCGTTACCTGGGCAAATGATTACACTGTGGATAGGCAGTGAGCAGTGTTCCCTGGGAAATGATTACATTCTGGATAGGCAGTGAGAAGCGTTCCCTGGGGAAATGATTACAGTGTGATTAGGCAGTGAGCAGATTTCCCTGGGCAAATTTCTACAGTGTGTATAGGCAGTGAGATGCGTTACCTGGGGAATTGATTACATTGTGGACAGGCAGTGATCAGTGTTCCATGGGGAAATGCTTACAGTGTAGATAGGCCGTGAGCATTATTCCCTGGTGTAATGATTACAGTGTGGATAGGAGGTGAGCAGAGTTACCAGGACAAATGTTTACCGCGTGGATAGGCAGAGAGCACTGTACCCTGGGGAAATGATTACAGTGTGGATAGGCAGTGAGCAGTGTTACCTGGGAAAATGATTACAGTGTGGATAGGCAGTGAGCAGTGTTCCCTGGGGCAATGATTACAGTGTGGATAGTCAGGGAGCAGCGTTCCCTGGGGAAATGATTACAGTGTGCATAGGCAGTGAGCAGCGTTCCCTGGGGAAATGATTACAGTGTTGATAGGCAGTGAGCAGCGTTACCTGGGAAAATGATTTCAGTGTGGACAGGCAGTGAGCAGCGTCCTCTGGGGAAATGATTACAGTGCGCATAGGCAGAGAGCAGCTTTACCTGGGCAAATGATTACAGTGTGAATAGGCAGTCAGCAGTGTTCCCTGGGGAGATGATTGCAGTGTGGATAGGCTGTGAGCAGTGTTCCCTGGGGAAATGATTACAGTGTGGATAGGCAGTGAGCAGTGTTCCCTGGGGAAATGATTACACTGTGGATAGACAGTCAGCAGTGTTCCCTGGGGAGATGATTACAGTGTGGATAGGCTGTGAGCAGTGTTCCCTGGGGAAATGATTACAGTGTGGATAGGCAGTGAGTAGTGTTCCCTGGGGAAATGATTACAGTGTGGACAGGCAGTGAGCAGTTTACCCTGGGGAAATGATTACACTGTGGATAGGCAGTGAGCGGTGTTCCCTGGGCAAATGATTACAGTGTGGATAGGCCGTGAGCAGTGTTCCCTGGGGAAATGATTACAGTGTGGACAGGCAGTGAGCAGTGTTCCGTGGGGAAATATTTACAGTTTGGATAAGCAGTCAGCAGCGTTACCTGGGAAAATAATTACAGTGTGGATAGGCAGTGAGCATTATTCCCTGGGGAAATGATTATAGTGTGGATAGGCAGTGATCAGTGTTCCCTGGGGAAATGATTACAGTGTGGATAGGCAGTGAGCAGTGTTCCCTGGGGAAATGATTACAGTGTGGACAGGCAGTGATCATGTTCCCTGGGGAAATGCTTCCAGTGTGGATAGGCAGTGAGCAGCGTTATCTGGGGAAATGATTACAGTTTGGATAAGCAGTGAGCAGCGTTACCTGGGAAAATAATTAAAGTGTGGATAGGCAGTCAGCATTATTCCCTGGGGAAATGATTACAGTGCACATAGGCAGTGAGCAGCTTTCCCTGGGCAAATGATTACAGTGTGGATAGGCAGTGAGCAGTGTTCCCTGGGGAAATGATTACAGTGTGGATAGGCAGTCAGCAGTGTTCCCTGGGGAAATGATTACACTGTGGATAGGGAGTGAGCGGTTTTCCCTGGGCAAATGATTACAGTGTGGATAGGCAGTGAGCAGTGTTCCCTGGGGAAATGATTACAGTGTGGACAGGCAGTGAGCAGTGTTCCCTGGGGAAATGATTACACTGTGGATAGGGAGTGAGCGGTTTTCCCTGGGCAAATGATTACAGTGTGGATAGGCAGTGAGCAGTGTTCCCTGGGGAAATGATTACAGTGTGCATAGGCAGTGAGCAGCGTTCCCTGGGGAAATGATTACAGTGTTGATAGGCAGTGAGCAGCGTTACCTGGGAAAATGATTTCAGTGTGGACAGGCAGTGAGCAGCGTTCCCTGGGGAAATGATTACAGTGCGCATAGGCAGAGAGCAGCTTTACCTGGGCAAATGATTACAGTGTGGATAGGCAGTGAGCAGCGTTACCTGGGCAAATGATTACAGTATTGTTAGGCAGTGAGCAGTGTTCCCTGGGGAAATGATTACAGTGGGGATAGGCAGTGAACAGTGTTCCCTGGGGAAATGATTACATTCTGGATAGGCAGTGAGAAGCGTTCCCTGGGGAAATGATTACAGTGTGATTAGGCAGTGAGCAGATTTCCCTGGGCAAATTTCTACAGTGTTTATAGGCAGTGAGATGCGTTACCTGGGGAATTGATTACATTGTGGACAGGCAGTGATCAGT
Source organism: Hemitrygon akajei (assembly GCF_048418815.1). Lineage (NCBI taxonomy): Eukaryota > Metazoa > Chordata > Chondrichthyes > Myliobatiformes > Dasyatidae > Hemitrygon > Hemitrygon akajei. The sequence continues at coordinate 72,235,250 of NC_133125.1, forward strand.
GTTCCATGGGGAAATGCTTACAGTGTTGATAGGCAGTGAGCATTATTCCCTGGTGTAATGATTACAGTGTGAATAGGAGGTGAGCAGAGTTACCAGGACAAATGTTTACCGCGTGGATAGGCAGAGAGCACTGTACCCTGGGGAAATGATTACAGTGTGGATAAGCAGTGAGCAGTGTTACCTGGGCAAATGATTACAGTGTGGATAGGCAGTGAGCAGTGTTCCCTGGGGCAATGATTACAGTGTGGATAGTCAGGGAGCAGCGTTCCCTGGGGAAATGATTACAGTGTGCATAGGCAGTGAGCAGCGTTCCCTGGGGAAATGATTACAGTGTTGATAGGCAGTGAGCAGCGTTACCTGGGAAAATGATTTCAGTGTGGACAGGCAGTGAGCAGCGTTCCCTGGGGAAATGATTACAGTGCGCATAGGCAGAGAGCAGCTTTACCTGGGCAAATGATTACAGTGTGAATAGACAGTCAGCAGTGTTCCCTGGGGAGATGATTGCAGTGTGGATAGGCTGTGAGCAGTGTTCCGTGGCGAAATGATTACAGTTTGGATAGGCAGTCAGCAGTGTTCCCTGGGGAGATGATTACAGTGTGGATAGGCTGTGAGCAGTGTTCCCTGGGGAAATGATTACAGTGTGGATAGGCAGTGAGTAGTGTTCCCTGGGGAAATGATTACAGTGTGGACAGGCAGTGAGCAGTGTACCCTGGGGAAATGATTACACTGTGGATAGGCAGTGAGCGGTGTTCCCTGGGCAAATGATTACAGTGTGGATAGGCCGTGAGCAGTGTTCCCTGGGGAAATGATTACAGTGTGGACAGGCAGTGAGCAGTGTTCCCTGGGGAAATATTTACAGTTTGGTTAAGCAGTCAGCAGCGTTACCTGAGAAAATAATTACAGTGTGGATAGGCAGTGAGCATTATTCCCTGGGGAAATGATTACAGTGGGGATAGGCAGTGAGCAGCGTTATCTGGGGAAATGATTACACTGTGGATAGGCAGTGAGCAGTGTTCCCTCTGGAAATGATTACATTCTGGATAGGCAGTGAGCAGCGTTCCCTGGGGAAATGATTATAGTGTGATTAGGCAGTGAGCAGATTTCCCTGGGCAAATTTCTACAGTGTGTATAGGCAGTGAGATGCGTTACCTGGGGAATTGATTACATTGTGGACAGGCAGTGATCAGTGTTCCATGGGGAAATGCTTACAGTGTAGATAGGCCGTGAGCATTATTCCCTGGTGTAATGATTACAGTGTGGATAGGAGGTGAGCAGAGTTACCAGGACAAATGTTTACCGCGTGGATAGGCAGAGAGCACTGTACCCTGGGGAAATGATTACAGTGTGGATAGGCAGTGAGCAGTGTTACCTGGGCAAATGATTACAGTGTGGATAGGCAGTGAGCAGTGTTCCCTGGGGCAATGATTACAGTGTGGATAGTCAGGGAGCAGCGTTCCCTGGGGAAATGATTACAGTGTGCATAGGCAGTGAGCAGCGTTCCCTGGGGAAATGATTACAGTGTTGATAGGCAGTGAGCAGCGTTACCTGGGAAAATGATTTCAGTGTGGACAGGCAGTGAGCAGCGTTCTCTGGGGAAATGATTACAGTGCGCATAGGCAGAGAGCAGCTTTACCTGGGCAAATGATTACAGTGTGAATAGGCAGTCAGCAGTGTTCCCTGGGGAGATGATTGCAGTGTGGATAGGCTGTGAGCAGTGTTCCCTGGGGAAATGATTACAGTGTGGATAGGCAGTGAGCAGTGTTCCCTGGGGAAATGATTACACTGTGGATAGACAGTCAGCAGTGTTCCCTGGGGAGATGATTACAGTGTGGATAGGCTGTGAGCAGTGTTCCCTGGGGAAATGATTACAGTGTGGATAGGCAGTGAGTAGTGTTCCCTGGGGAAATGATTACAGTGTGGACAGGCAGTGAGCAGTTTACCCTGGGGAAATGATTACACTGTGGATAGGCAGTGAGCGGTGTTCCCTGGGCAAATGATTACAGTGTGGATAGGCCGTGAGCAGTGTTCCCTGGGGAAATGATTACAGTGTGGACAGGCAGTGAGCAGTGTTCCGTGGGGAAATATTTACAGTTTGGATAAGCAGTCAGCAGCGTTACCTGGGAAAATAATTACAGTGTGGATAGGCAGTGAGCATTATTCCCTGGGGAAATGATTACAGTGTGGATAGGCAGTGAGCAGCGTTATCTGCGGAAATGATTACAGTTTGGATAAGCAGTGAGCAGCGTTAACTGGGAAAATAATTACAGTGTGGATAGGCAGTGAGAATTATTCCCTGGGGAAATGATTACTGTGTGGATAGGCAGTGAGCAGCATTACCTGGACAAATGATTACAGTGTGGATAGGCAGTGAGCATTATTCCCTGTGGAAATGATTATAGTGTGGATAGGCAGTGATCAGTGTTCCCTGGGGAAATGATTACAGTGTTGATAGGCAGTGAGCAGTGTTCCCTGGGGAAATGATTACAGTGTGGACAGGCAGTGATCATGTTCCCTGGGGAAATGCTTCCAGTGTGGATAGGCAGTGAGCAGCGTTATCTGGGGAAATGATTACAGTTTGGATAAGCAGTGAGCAGCGTTACCTGGGAAAATAATTAAAGTGTGGATAGGCAGTGAGCATTATTCCCTGGGGAAATGATTACAGTGCACATAGGCAGTGAGCAGCTTTCCCTGGGCAAATGATTACAGTGTGGATAGGCAGTGAGCAGTGTTCCCTGGGGAAATGATTACAGTGTGGATAGGCAGTGAGCAGTGTTCCCTGGGGAAATGATTACACTGTGGATAGGGAGTGAGCGGTTTTCCCTGGGCAAATGATTACAGTGTGGATAGGCAGTGAGCAGTGTTCCCTGGGGAAATATTTACAGTTTGGATAAGCAGTGAGCAGCGTTACCTGGGAAAATAATTACAGTGTGGATAGGCAGTGAGCATTATTCCCTGGGGAAATGATTACAGTGTGGATAGGCAGTGAGCAGCGTTATCTGGGGAAATGATTACAGTGTGGATAGGCAGTGAGCAGCGTTACCTGGGCAAATGATTACAGTATTGTTAGGCAGTGAGCAGTGTTCCCTGGGGAAATGATTACAGTGGGGATAGGCAGTGAACAGTGTTCCCTTGGAAAATGATTACAGTGTGGATAGGCAGTGAGCAGCGTTACCTGGGCAAATGATTACACTGTGGATAGGCAGTGAGCAGTGTTCCCTGGGGAAATGATTACATTCTGGATAGGCAGTGAGAAGCGTTCCCTGGGGAAATGATTACAGTGTGATTAGGCAGTGAGCAGATTTCCCTGGGCAAATTTCTACAGTGTGTATAGGCAGTGAGATGCGTTACCTGGGGAATTGATTACATTGTGGACAGGCAGTGATCAGTGTTCCATGGGGAAATGCTTACAGTGTAGATAGGCAGTGAGCATTATTCCCTGGTGTAATGATTACTGTGTGAATAGGAGGTGAGCAGAGTTACCAGGACAAATGTTTACCGCGTGGATAGGCAGAGAGCACTGTACCCTGGGGAAATGATTACAGTGTGGATAAGCAGTGAGCAGTGTTACCTGGGCAAATGATTACAGTGTGGATAGGCAGTGAGCAGTGTTCCCTGGGGCAATGATTACAGTGTGGATAGTCAGGGAGCAGCGTTCCCTGGGGAAATGATTACAGTGTGCATAGGCAGTGAGCAGCGTTCCCTGGGGAAATGATTACAGTGTTGATAGGCAGTGAGCAGCGTTACCTGGGAAAATGATTTCAGTGTGGACAGGCAGTGAGCAGCGTTCCCTGGGGAAATGATTACAGTGCGCATAGGCAGAGAGCAGCTTTACCTGGGCAAATGATTACAGTGTGAATAGACAGTCAGCAGTGTTCCCTGGGGAGATGATTGCAGTGTGGATAGGCTGTGAGCAGTGTTCCCTGGGGAAATGATTACAGTGTGGATAGGCAGTCAGCAGTGTTCCCTGGGGAGATGATTACAGTGTGGATAGGCTGTGAGCAGTGTTCCCTGGGGAAATGATTACAGTGTGGATAGGCAGTGAGTAGTGTTCCCTGGGGAAATGATTACAGTGTGGACAGGCAGTGAGCAGTGTACCCTGGGGAAATGATTACACTGTGGATAGGCAGTGAGCGGTTTTCCCTGGGCAAATGATTACAGTGTGGATAGGCCGTGAGCAGTGTTCCCTGGGGAAATGATTACAGTGTGGACAGGCAGTGAGCAGTGTTCCCTGGGGAAATATTTACAGTTTGGATAAGCAGTCAGCAGCGTTACCTGGGAAAATAATTACAGTGTGGATAGGCAGTGAGCATTATTCCCTGGGGAAATGATTACAGTGGGGATAGGCAGTGAGCAGCGTTATCTGGGGAAATGATTACAGTGTGGATAGGCAGTGAGCAGCGTTACCTGTGCAAATGATTACAGTATTGTTAGGCAGTGAGCAGTGTTCCCTGGGGAAATGATTACAGTGGGGATAGGCAGTGAACAGTGTTCCCTTGGAAAATGATTACAGTGTGGATAGGCAGTGAGCAGCGTTACCTGGGCAAATGATTACACTGTGGATAGGCAGTGAGCAGTGTTCCCTGGGGAAATGATTACATTCTGGATAGGCAGTGAGAAGCGTTCCCTGGGGAAATGATTACAGTGTGATTAGGCAGTGAGCAGATTTCCCTGGGCAAATTTCTACAGTGTGTATAGGCAGTGAGATGCGTTACCTGGGGAATTGATTACATTGTGGACAGGCAGTGATCAGTGTTCCATGGGGAAATGCTTACAGTGTAGATAGGCAGTGAGCATTATTCCCTGGTGTAATGATTACTGTGTGAATAGGAGGTGAGCAGAGTTACCAGGACAAATGTTTACCGCGTGGATAGGCAGAGAGCACTGTACCCTGGGGAAATGATTACAGTGTGGATAAGCAGTGAGCAGTGTTACCTGGGCAAATGATTACAGTGTGGATAGTCAGGGAGCAGCGTTCCCTGGGGAAATGATTACAGTGTGCATAGGCAGTGAGCAGCGTTCCCTGGGGAAATGATTACAGTGTTGATAGGCAGTGAGCAGCGTTACCTGGGAAAATGATTTCAGTGTGGACAGGCAGTGAGCAGCGTTCCCTGGGGAAATGATTACAGTGCGCATAGGCAGAGAGCAGCTTTACCTGGGCAAATGATTACAGTGTGAATAGACAGTCAGCAGTGTTCCCTGGGGAGATGATTGCAGTGTGGATAGGCTGTGAGCAGTGTTCCCTGGGGAAATGATTACAGTGTGGATAGGCAGTCAGCAGTGTTCCCTGGGGAGATGATTACAGTGTGGATAGGCTGTGAGCAGTGTTCCCTGGGGAAATGATTACAGTGTGGATAGGCAGTGAGTAGTGTTCCCTGGGGAAATGATTACAGTGTGGACAGGCAGTGAGCAGTGTACCCTGGGGAAATGATTACACTGTGGATAGGCAGTGAGTGGTTTTCCCTGGGCAAATGATTACAGTGTGGATAGGCCGTGAGCAGAGTTCCCTGGGGAAATGATTACAGTGTGGACAGGCAGTGAGCAGTGTTCCCTGGGGAAATATTTACAGTTTGGATAAGCAGTCAGCAGCATTACCTGGGAAAATAATTACAGTGTGGATAGGCAGTGAGCATTATTCCCTGGGGAAATGATTACAGTGGGGATAGGCAGTGAGCAGCGTTATCTGGGGAAATGATTACAGTGTGGATAGGCAGTGAGCAGCGTTACCTGTGCAAATGATTACAGTATTGTTAGGCAGTGAGCAGTGTTCCCTGGGGAAATGATTACAGTGGGGATAGGCAGTGAACAGTGTTCCCTTGGAAAATGATTACAGTGTGGATAGGCAGTGAGCAGCGTTACCTGGGCAAATGATTACACTGTGTATAGGCAGTGAGCAGCGTTCCCTGGGGAAATGATTATAGTGTGATTAGGCAGTGAGCAGATTTCCCTGGGCAAATTTCTACAGTGTGGATAGACAGTCAGCAGTGTTCCGTGGGGAGATGATTACAGTGTGGATAGGCAGTGAGCAGTGTTCCGTGGCGAAATGATTACAGTGTGGATTGGCAGTGAGCAGTGTTCCCTGGGGAAATGATTACAGTGTGGATAGGCAGTGAGCAGCGTTACCTGGGCAAATGATTACAGTATTGTTAGGCAGTGAGCAGTGTTCCCTGGGGAAATGATTACAGTGGGGATAGGCAGTGAACAGTGTTCCCTTGGAAAATGATTACAGTGTGGATAGTCATTGAGCAGCGTTACCTGGGCAAATGATTACACTGTGGATAGGCAGTGAGCAGTGTTCCCTGGGAAATGATTACATTCTGGATAGGCAGTGAGAAGCGTTCCCTGGGGAAATGATTACAGTGTGATTAGGCAGTGAGCAGATTTCCCTGGGCAAATTTCTACAGTGTGTATAGGCAGTGAGATGCGTTACCTGGGGAATTGATTACATTGTGGACAGGCAGTGATCAGTGTTCCATGGGGAAATGCTTACAGTGTAGATAGGCCGTGAGCATTATTCCCTGGTGTAATGATTACAGTGTGGATAGGAGGTGAGCAGAGTTACCAGGACAAATGTTTACCGCGTGGATAGGCAGAGAGCACTGTACCCTGGGGAAATGATTACAGTGTGGATAGGCAGTGAGCAGTGTTACCTGGGCAAATGATTACAGTGTGGATAGGCAGTGAGCAGTGTTCCCTGGGGCAATGATTACAGTGTGGATAGTCAGGGAGCAGCGTTCCCTGGGGAAATGATTACAGTGTGCATAGGCAGTGAGCAGCGTTCCCTGGGGAAATGATTACAGTGTTGATAGGCAGTGAGCAGCGTTACCTGGGAAAATGATTTCAGTGTGGACAGGCAGTGAGCAGCGTTCTCTGGGGAAATGATTACAGTGCGCATAGGCAGAGAGCAGCTTTACCTGGGCAAATGATTACAGTGTGAATAGGCAGTCAGCAGTGTTCCCTGGGGAGATGATTGCAGTGTGGATAGGCTGTGAGCAGTGTTCCCTGGGGAAATGATTACAGTGTGGATAGGCAGTGAGCAGTGTTCCCTGGGGAAATGATTACACTGTGGATAGACAGTCAGCAGTGTTCCCTGGGGAGATGATTACAGTGTGGATAGGCTGTGAGCAGTGTTCCCTGGGGAAATGATTACAGTGTGGATAGGCAGTGAGTAGTGTTCCCTGGGGAAATGATTACAGTGTGGACAGGCAGTGAGCAGTTTACCCTGGGGAAATGATTACACTGTGGATAGGCAGTGAGCGGTGTTCCCTGGGCAAATGATTACAGTGTGGATAGGCCGTGAGCAGTGTTCCCTGGGGAAATGATTACAGTGTGGACAGGCAGTGAGCAGTGTTCCGTGGGGAAATATTTACAGTTTGGATAAGCAGTCAGCAGCGTTACCTGGGAAAATAATTACAGTGTGGATAGGCAGTGAGCATTATTCCCTGGGGAAATGATTATAGTGTGGATAGGCAGTGATCAGTGTTCCCTGGGGAAATGATTACAGTGTGGATAGGCAGTGAGCAGTGTTCCCTGGGGAAATGATTACAGTGTGGACAGGCAGTGATCATGTTCCCTGGGGAAATGCTTCCAGTGTGGATAGGCAGTGAGCAGCGTTATCTGGGGAAATGATTACAGTTTGGATAAGCAGTGAGCAGCGTTACCTGGGAAAATAATTAAAGTGTGGATAGGCAGTCAGCATTATTCCCTGGGGAAATGATTACAGTGCACATGGGCAGTGAGCAGCTTTCCCTGGGCAAATGATTACAGTGTGGATAGGCAGTGAGCAGTGTTCCCTGGGGAAATGATTACAGTGTGGATAGGCAGTGAGCAGTGTTCCCTGGGGAAATGATTACACTGTGGATAAGGAGTGAGCGGTTTTCCCTGGGCAAATGATTACAGTGTGGATAGGCAGTGAGCAGTGTTCCCTGGGGAAATGATTACAGTGTGGACAGGCAGTGAGCAGTGTTCCCTGGGGAAATGATTACACTGTGGATAGGGAGTGAGCGGTTTTCCCTGGGCAAATGATTACAGTGTGGATAGGCAGTGAGCAGTGTTCCCTGGGGAAATGATTACAGTGTGCATAGGCAGTGAGCAGCGTTCCCTGGGGAAATGATTACAGTGTTGATAGGCAGTGAGCAGCGTTACCTGGGAAAATGATTTCAGTGTGGACAGGCAGTGAGCAGCGTTCCCTGGGGAAATGATTACAGTGCGCATAGGCAGAGAGCAGCTTTACCTGGGCAAATGATTACAGTGTGGATAGGCAGTGAGCAGCGTTACCTGGGCAAATGATTACAGTATTGTTAGGCAGTGAGCAGTGTTCCCTGGGGAAATGATTACAGTGGGGATAGGCAGTGAGCAGATTTCCCTGGGCAAATTTCTACAGTGTGTATAGGCAGTGAGATGCGTTACCTGGGGAATTGATTACATTGTGGACAGGCAGTGATCAGTGTTCCATGGGGAAATGCTTACAGTGTTGATAGGCAGTGAGCATTATTCCCTGGTGTAATGATTACAGTGTGAATAGGAGGTGAGCAGAGTTACCAGGACAAATGTTTACCGCGTGGATAGGCAGAGAGCACTGTACCCTGGGGAAATGATTACAGTGTGGATAAGCAGTGAGCAGTGTTACCTGGGCAAATGATTACAGTGTGGATAGGCAGTGAGCAGTGTTCCCTGGGGCAATGATTACAGTGTGGATAGTCAGGGAGCAGCGTTCCCTGGGGAAATGATTACAGTGTGCATAGGCAGTGAGCAGCGTTCCCTGGGGAAATGATTACAGTGTGGATAGGCCGTGAGCAGTGTTCCCTGGGGAAATGATTACAGTGTGGACAGGCAGTGAGCAGTGTTCCCTGGGGAAATATTTACAGTTTGGATAAGCAGTCAGCAGCGTTACCTGGGAAAATAATTACAGTGTGGATAGGCAGTGAGCATTATTCCCTGGGGAAATGATTACAGTGGGGATAGGCAGTGAGCAGCGTTATCTGGGGAAATGATTACAGTGTGGATAGGCAGTGAGCAGCGTTACCTGTGCAAATGATTACAGTATTGTTAGGCAGTGAGCAGTGTTCCCTGGGGAAATGATTACAGTGGGGATAGGCAGTGAACAGTGTTCCCTTGGAAAATGATTACAGTGTGGATAGGCAGTGAGCAGCGTTACCTGGGCAAATGATTACACTGTGTATAGGCAGTGAGCAGCGTTCCCTGGGGAAATGATTATAGTGTGATTAGGCAGTGAGCAGATTTCCCTGGGCAAATTTCTACAGTGTGGATAGACAGTCAGCAGTGTTCCGTGGGGAGATGATTACAGTGTGGATAGGCAGTGAGCAGTGTTCCCTGGGGAAATGATTACAGTGTGGATTGGCAGTGAGCAGTGTTCCCTGGGGAAATGATTACAGTGTGGATAGGCAGTGAGCAGCGTTACCTGGGCAAATGATTACAGTATTGTTAGGCAGTGAGCAGTGTTCCCTGGGGAAATGATTACAGTGGGGATAGGCAGTGAACAGTGTTCCCTTGGAAAATGATTACAGTGTGGATAGTCATTGAGCAGCGTTACCTGGGCAAATGATTACACTGTGGATAGGCAGTGAGCAGTGTTCCCTGGGAAATGATTACCTTCTGGATAGGCAGTGAGAAGCGTTCCCTGGGGAAATGATTACAGTGTGATTAGGCAGTGAGCAGATTTCCCTGGGCAAATTTCTACAGTGTGTATAGGCAGTGAGATGCGTTACCTGGGGAATTGATTACATTGTGGACAGGCAGTGATCAGTGTTCCATGGGGAAATGCTTACAGTGTAGATAGGCCGTGAGCATTATTCCCTGGTGTAATGATTACAGTGTGGATAGGAGGTGAGCAGAGTTACCAGGACAAATGTTTACCGCGTGGATAGGCAGAGAGCACTGTACCCTGGGGAAATGATTACAGTGTGGATAGGCAGTGAGCAGTGTTACCTGGGCAAATGATTACAGTGTGGATAGGCAGTGATCAGTGTTCCCTGGGGCAATGATTACAGTGTGGATAGTCAGGGAGCAGCGTTCCCTGGGGAAATGATTACAGTGTGCATAGGCAGTGAGCAGCGTTCCCTGGGGAAATGATTACAGTGTTGATAGGCAGTGAGCAGCGTTACCTGGGAAAATGATTTCAGTGTGGACAGGCAGTGAGCAGCGTTCTCTGGGGAAATGATTACAGTGCGCATAGGCAGAGAGCAGCTTTACCTGGGCAAATGATTACAGTGTGAATAGGCAGTCAGCAGTGTTCCCTGGGGAGATGATTGCAGTGTGGATAGGCTGTGAGCAGTGTTCCCTGGGGAAATGATTACAGTGTGGATAGGCAGTGAGCAGTGTTCCCTGGGGAAATGATTACACTGTGGATAGACAGTCAGCAGTGTTCCCTGGGGAGATGATTACAGTGTGGATAGGCTGTGAGCAGTGTTCCCTGGGGAAATGATTACAGTGTGGATAGGCAGTGAGTAGTGTTCCCTGGGGAAATGATTACAGTGTGGACAGGCAGTGAGCAGTTTACCCTGGGGAAATGATTACACTGTGGATAGGCAGTGAGCGGTGTTCCCTGGGCAAATGATTACAGTGTGGATAGGCCGTGAGCAGTGTTCCCTGGGGAAATGATTACAGTGTGGACAGGCAGTGAGCAGTGTTCCGTGGGGAAATATTTACAGTTTGGATAAGCAGTCAGCAGCGTTACCTGGGAAAATAATTACAGTGTGGATAGGCAGTGAGCATTATTCCCTGGGGAAATGATTATAGTGTGGATAGGCAGTGATCAGTGTTCCCTGGGGAAATGATTACAGTGTGGATAGGCAGTGAGCAGTGTTCCCTGGGGAAATGATTACAGTGTGGACAGGCAGTGATCATGTTCCCTGGGGAAATGCTTCCAGTGTGGATAGGCAGTGAGCAGCGTTATCTGGGGAAATGATTACAGTTTGGATAAGCAGTGAGCAGCGTTACCTGGGAAAATAATTAAAGTGTGGATAGGCAGTCAGCATTATTCCCTGGGGAAATGATTACAGTGCACATAGGCAGTGAGCAGCTTTCCCTGGGCAAATGATTACAGTGTGGATAGGCAGTGAGCAGTGTTCCCTGGGGAAATGATTACAGTGTGGATAGGCAGTGAGCAGTGTTCCCTGGGGAAATGATTACACTGTGGATAGGGAGTGAGCGGTTTTCCCTGGGCAAATGATTACAGTGTGGATAGGCAGTGAGCAGTGTTCCCTGGGGAAATGATTACAGTGTGGACAGGCAGTGAGCAGTGTTCCCTGGGGAAATGATTACACTGTGGATAGGGAGTGAGCGGTTTTCCCTGGGCAAATGATTACAGTGTGGATAGGCAGTGAGCAGTGTTCCCTGGGGAAATGATTACAGTGTGCATAGGCAGTGAGCAGCGTTCCCTGGGGAAATGATTACAGTGTTGATAGGCAGTGAGCAGCGTTACCTGGGAAAATGATTTCAGTGTGGACAGGCAGTGAGCAGCGTTCCCTGGGGAAATGATTACAGTGCGCATAGGCAGAGAGCAGCTTTACCTGGGCAAATGATTACAGTGTGGATAGGCAGTGAGCAGCGTTACCTGGGCAAATGATTACAGTATTGTTAGGCAGTGAGCAGTGTTCCCTGGGGAAATGATTACAGTGGGGATAGGCAGTGAACAGTGTTCCCTGGGGAAATGATTACATTCTGGATAGGCAGTGAGAAGCGTTCCCTGGGGAAATGATTACAGTGTGATTAGGCAGTGAGCAGATTTCCCTGGGCAAATTTCTACAGTGTGTATAGGCAGTGAGATGCGTTACCTGGGGAATTGATTACATTGTGGACAGGCAGTGATCAGTGTTCCATGGGGAAATGCTTACAGTGTTGATAGGCAGTGAGCATTATTCCCTGGTGTAATGATTACAGTGTGAATAGGAGGTGAGCAGAGTTACCAGGACAAATGTTTACCGCGTGGATAGGCAGAGAGCACTGTACCCTGGGGAAATGATTACAGTGTGGATAAGCAGTGAGCAGTGTTACCTGGGCAAATGATTACAGTGTGGATAGGCAGTGAGCAGTGTTCCCTGGGGCAATGATTACAGTGTGGATAGTCAGGGAGCAGCGTTCCCTGGGGAAATGATTACAGTGTGCATAGGCAGTGAGCAGCGTTACCTGGGAAAATGATTTCAGTGTGGACAGGCAGTGAGCAGCATTCCCTGGGGAAATGATTACAGTGCGCATAGGCAGAGAGCAGCTTTACCTGGGCAAATGATTACAGTGTGAATAGACAGTCAGCAGTGTTCCCTGGGGAGATGATTGCAGTGTGGATAGGCTGTGAGCAGTGTTCCGTGGCGAAATGATTACAGTTTGGATAGGCAGTCAGCAGTGTTCCCTGGGGAGATGATTACAGTGTGGATAAGCTGTGAGCAGTGTTCCCTGGGGAAATGATTACAGTGTGGATAGGCAGTGAGTAGTGTTCCCTGGGGAAATGATTACAGTGTGGACAGGCAGTGAGCAGTGTACCCTGGGGAAATGATTACACTGTGGATAGGCAGTGAGCGGTGTTCCCTGGGCAAATGATTACAGTGTGGATAGGCCGTGAGCAGTGTTCCCTGGGGAAATGATTACAGTGTGGACAGGCAGTGAGCAGTGTTCCCTGGGGAAATATTTACAGTTTGGATAAGCAGTCAGCAGCGTTACCTGAGAAAATAATTACAGTGTGGATAGGCAGTGAGCATTATTCCCTGGGGAAATGATTACAGTGGGGATAGGCAGTGAGCAGCGTTATCTGGGGAAATGATTACACTGTGGATAAGCAGTGAGCAGTGTTCCCTCTGGAAATGATTACATTCTGGATAGGCAGTGAGCAGCGTTCCCTGGGGAAATGATTATAGTGTGATTAGGCAGTGAGCAGATTTCCCTGGGCAAATTTCTACAGTGTGTATAGGCAGTGAGATGCGTTACCTGGGGAATTGATTACATTGTGGACAGGCAGTGATCAGTGTTCCATGGGGAAATGCTTACAGTGTAGATAGGCCGTGAGCATTATTCCCTGGTGTAATGATTACAGTGTGGATAGGAGGTGAGCAGAGTTACCAGGACAAATGTTTACCGCGTGGATAGGCAGAGAGCACTGTACCCTGGGGAAATGATTACAGTGTGGATAGGCAGTGAGCAGTGTTACCTGGGCAAATGATTACAGTGTGGATAGGCAGTGAGCAGTGTTCCCTGGGGCAATGATTACAGTGTGGATAGTCAGGGAGCAGCGTTCCCTGGGGAAATGATTACAGTGTGCATAGGCAGTGAGCAGCGTTCCCTGGGGAAATGATTACAGTGTTGATAGGCAGTGAGCAGCGTTACCTGGGAAAATGATTTCAGTGTGGACAGGCAGTGAGCAGCGTTCTCTGGGGAAATGATTACAGTGCGCATAGGCAGAGAGCAGCTTTACCTGGGCAAATGATTACAGTGTGAATAGGCAGTCAGCAGTGTTCCCTGGGGAGATGATTGCAGTGTGGATAGGCTGTGAGCAGTGTTCCCTGGGGAAATGATTACAGTGTGGATAGACAGTCAGCAGTGTTCCCTGGGGAGATGATTACAGTGTGGATAGGCTGTGAGCAGTGTTCCCTGGGGAAATGATTACAGTGTGGATAGGCAGTAAGTAGTGTTCCCTGGGGAAATGATTACAGTGTGGACAGGCAGTGAGCAGTTTACCCTGGGGAAATGATTACACTGTGGATAGGCAGTGAGCGGTGTTCCCTGGGCAAATGATTACAGTGTGGATAGGCCGTGAGCAGTGTTCCCTGGGGAAATGATTACAGTGTGGACAGGCAGTGAGCAGTGTTCCGTGGGGAAATATTTACAGTTTGGATAAGCAGTCAGCAGCGTTACCTGGGAAAATAATTACAGTGTGGATAGGCAGTGAGCATTATTCCCTGGGGAAATGATTATAGTGTGGATAGGCAGTGATCAGTGTTCCCTGGGGAAATGATTACAGTGTGGATAGGCAGTGAGCAGTGTTCCCTGGGGAAATGATTACAGTGTGGACAGGCAGTGATCATGTTCCCTGGGGAAATGCTTCCAGTGTGGATAGGCAGTGAGCAGCGTTATCTGGGGAAATGATTACAGTTTGGATAAGCAGTGAGCAGCGTTACCTGGGAAAATAATTAAAGTGTGGATAGGCAGTCAGCATTATTCCCTGGGGAAATGATTACAGTGCACATAGGCAGTGAGCAGTGTTCCCTGGGGAAATGATTACAGTGTGGATAGGCAGTAAGTAGTGTTCCCTGGGGAAATGATTACAGTGTGGACAGGCAGTGAGCAGTTTACCCTGGGGAAATGATTACACTGTGGATAGGCAGTGAGCGGTGTTCCCTGGGCAAATGATTACAGTGTGGATAGGCCGTGAGCAGTGTTCCCTGGGCAAATGATTACAGTGTGGATAGGCAGTGAGCAGTGTTCCCTGGGGAAATGATTACAGTGTGGATAGGCAGTCAGCAGTGTTCCCTGGGGAAATGATTACACTGTGGATAGGGAGTGAGCGGTTTTCCCTGGGCAAATGATTACAGTGTGGATAGGCAGTGAGCAGTGTTCCCTGGGGAAATGATTACAGTGTGGACAGGCAGTGAGCTGTGTTCCCTGGGGAAATGATTACACTGTGGATAGGGAGTGAGCGGTTTTCCCTGGGCAAATGATTACAGTGTGGATAGGCAGTGAGCAGTGTTCCCTGGGGAAATGATTACAGTGTGCATAGGCAGTGAGCAGCGTTCCCTGGGGAAATGATTACAGTGTTGATAGGCAGTGAGCAGCGTTACCTGGGAAAATGATTTCAGTGTGGACAGGCAGTGAGCAGCGTTCCCTGGGGAAATGATTACAGTGCGCATAGGCAGAGAGCAGCTTTACCTGGGCAAATGATTACAGTGTGGATAGGCAGTGAGCAGCGTTACCTGGGCAAATGATTACAGTATTGTTAGGCAGTGAGCAGTGTTCCCTGGGGAAATGATTACAGTGGGGATAGGCAGTGAACAGTGTTCCCTGGGGAAATGATTACATTCTGGATAGGCAGTGAGAAGCGTTCCCTGGGGAAATGATTACAGTGTGATTAGGCAGTGAGCAGATTTCCCTGGGCAAATTTCTACAGTGTGTATAGGCAGTGAGATGCGTTACCTGGGGAATTGATTACATTGTGGACAGGCAGTGATCAGTGTTCCATGGGGAAATGCTTACAGTGTTGATAGGCAGTGAGCATTATTCCCTGGTGTAATGATTACAGTGTGAATAGGAGGTGAGCAGAGTTACCAGGACAAATGTTTACCGCGTGGATAGGCAGAGAGCACTGTACCCTGGGGAAATGATTACAGTGTGGATAAGCAGTGAACAGTGTTACCTGGGCAAATGATTACAGTGTGGATAGGCAGTGAGCAGTGTTCCCTGGGGCAATGATTACAGTGTGGATAGTCAGGGAGCAGCGTTCCCTGGGGAAATGATTACAGTGTGCATAGGCAGTGAGCAGCGTTCCCTGGGGAAATGATTACAGTGTTGATAGGCAGTGAGCAGCGTTACCTGGGAAAATGATTTCAGTGTGGACAGGCAGTGAGCAGCGTTACCTGGGAAAATGATTTCAGTGTGAATAGACAGTCAGCAGTGTTCCCTGGGGAGATGATTGCAGTGTGGATAGGCTGTGAGCAGTGTTCCGTGGCGAAATGATTACAGTTTGGATAGGCAGTCAGCAGTGTTCCCTGGGGAGATGATTACAGTGTGGATAGGCTGTGAGCAGTGTTCCCTGGGGAAATGATTACAGTGTGGATAGGCAGTGAGTAGTGTTCCCTGGGGAAATGATTACAGTGTGGACAGGCAGTGAGCAGTGTACCCTGGGGAAATGATTACACTGTGGATAGGCAGTGAGCGGTGTTCCCTGGGCAAATGATTACAGTGTGGATAGGCCGTGAGCAGTGTTCCCTGGGGAAATGATTACAGTGTGGACAGGCAGTGAGCAGTGTTCCCTGGGGAAATATTTACAGTTTGGATAAGCAGTCAGCAGCGTTACCTGAGAAAATAATTACAGTGTGGATAGGCAGTGAGCATTATTCCCTGGGGAAATGATTACAGTGAGGATAGGCAGTGAGCAGCGTTATCTGGGGAAATGATTACACTGTGGATAGGCAGTGAGCAGTGTTCCCTCTGGAAATGATTACATTCTGGATAGGCAGTGAGCAGCGTTCCCTGGGGAAATGATTATAGTGTGATTAGTTAGTGAGCAGATTTCCCTTGGCAAATTTCTACAGTGAGGATAGGCAGTGAGATGCGTTACCTGGGGAATTGATTACATTGTGGACAGGCAGTGTTCAGTGTTCCATGGGGAAATGCTTACAGTGTAGATAGGCAGTGAGCCTTATTCCCTGGTGTAATGATTACAGTGTGGATATGAGGTGAGCAGAGTTACCAGGACAAATGTTTACTGCGTGGATAGGCAGAGAGCACTGTACACTGGGGAAATGTTTACAGTGTGGATAGGCAGGGAGCAGCGTTCCCTGGGGAAATGGTTACATTCTGGATAGGCAGTGTGCAGTGTTCCCTGGGGAAATGACTACAGTGTGGTTTGGCAGTGAGCAGTATTACCTGGGCAAATTATTACAGTGTGCATAGGCAGTGAGATGCGTTACCTGGGCAAATGATTACAGTGTGGGTAGGCAGTGAGCAGTGTTACCTGGGAAAGTGATTATAGTGTAGACATGCAGTGAGCAGTGTTCCCTGGGTAAGTGTTTTCATTGTGGATAGGCAGTGAGCAGTGTTACCTCGGCAAATGATTACAGTGTGGATAGGCAGTGAGCAGCGTTACCTGGGCAAATGATTACAGTGTGTATAGGCAGTGAGCATTATTCCCTGGGGAAATCATTACAGTGTGGATAGGCAGTGAGCAGCATTACCTGGACAAATGATTACAGTGTGGATAGGCAGTGAGCAGTGTTCCCTGGGCAAATGATTACACT
This sequence comes from Hemitrygon akajei, assembly GCF_048418815.1. Classification (NCBI taxonomy): domain Eukaryota; kingdom Metazoa; phylum Chordata; class Chondrichthyes; order Myliobatiformes; family Dasyatidae; genus Hemitrygon; species Hemitrygon akajei. The sequence goes on from NC_133125.1 coordinate 72,252,208, forward strand.
GTGGATAGGCAGTGAGCAGTGTTCCCTGGGGAAATGATTACAGTGTGGACAGGCAGTGAGCAGTGTTCCCTGGGGAAATGATTACAGTGTGGATAGGCAGTGAGCAGCGTTATCTGCGGAAATGATTACAGTTTTGATAAGCAGTGAGCAGCGTTAACTGGGAAAATAATTACAGTGTGGATAGGCAGTGAGAATTATTCCCTGGGGAAATGATTACTGTGTGGATAGGCAGTGAGCAGCATTACCTGGACAAATGATTACAGTGTGGATAGGCAGTGAGCAGCGTTACCTGGGCAAATGATTACAGTATTGTTAGGCAGTGAGCAGTGTTCCCTGGGGAAATGATTACAGTGGGGATAGGCAGTGAACAGTGTTCCCTGGGGAAATGATTACATTCTGGATAGGCAGTGAGAAGCGTTCCCTGGGGAAATGATTACAGTGTGATTAGGCAGTGAGCAGATTTCCCTGGGCAAATTTCTACAGTGTGTATAGGCAGTGAGATGCGTTACCTGGGGAATTGATTACATTGTGGACAGGCAGTGATCAGTGTTCCATGGGGAAATGCTTACAGTGTTGATAGGCAGTGAGCATTATTCCCTGGTGTAATGATTACAGTGTGAATAGGAGGTGAGCAGAGTTACCAGGACAAATGTTTACCGCGTGGATAGGCAGAGAGCACTGTACCCTGGGGAAATGATTACAGTGTGGATAGGCAGTGAGCAGTGTTCCCTGGGGCAATGATTACAGTGTGGATAGTCAGGGAGCAGCGTTCCCTGGGGAAATGATTACAGTGTGCATAGGCAGTGAGCAGCGTTCCCTGGGGAAATGATTACAGTGTTGATAGGCAGTGAGCAGCGTTACCTGGGAAAATGATTTCAGTGTGGACAGGCAGTGAGCAGCGTTCCCTGGGGAAATGATTACAGTGCGCATAGGCAGAGAGCAGCTTTACCTGGGCAAATGATTACAGTGTGAATAGACAGTCAGCAGTGTTCCCTGGGGAGATGATTGCAGTGTGGATAGGCTGTGAGCAGTGTTCCGTGGCGAAATGATTACAGTTTGGATAGGCAGTCAGCAGTGTTCCCTGGGGAGATGATTACAGTGTGGATAGGCTGTGAGCAGTGTTCCCTGGGGAAATGATTACAGTGTGGATAGGCAGTGAGTAGTGTTCCCTGGGGAAATGATTACAGTGTGGACAGGCAGTGAGCAGTGTACCCTGGGGAAATGGTTACACTGTGGATAGGCAGTGAGCGGTGTTCCCTGGGCAAATGATTACAGTGTGGATAGGCCGTGAGCAGTGTTCCCTGGGGAAATGATTACAGTGTGGACAGGCAGTGAGCAGTGTTCCCTGGGGAAATATTTACAGTTTGGATAAGCAGTCAGCAGCGTTACCTGAGAAAATAATTACAGTGTGGATAGGCAGTGAGCATTATTCCCTGGGGAAATGATTACAGTGGGGATAGGCAGTGAGCAGCGTTATCTGGGGAAATGATTACACTGTGGATAGGCAGTGAGCAGTGTTCCCTCTGGAAATGATTACATTCTGGATAGGCAGTGAGCAGCGTTCCCTGGGGAAATGATTATAGTGTGATTAGGCAGTGAGCAGATTTCCCTGGGCAAATTTCTACAGTGTGTATAGGCAGTGAGATGCGTTACCTGGGGAATTGATTACATTGTGGACAGGCAGTGATCAGTGTTCCATGGGGAAATGCTTACAGTGTAGATAGGCCGTGAGCATTATTCCCTGGTGTAATGATTACAGTGTGGATAGGAGGTGAGCAGAGTTACCAGGACAAATGTTTACCGCGTGGATAGGCAGAGAGCACTGTACCCTGGGGAAATGATTACAGTGTGGATAGGCAGTGAGCAGTGTTACCTGGGCAAATGATTACAGTGTGGATAGGCAGTGAGCAGTGTTCCCTGGGGCAATGATTACAGTGTGGATAGTCAGGGAGCAGCGTTCCCTGGGGAAATGATTACAGTGTGCATAGGCAGTGAGCAGCGTTCCCTGGGGAAATGATTACAGTGTTGATAGGCAGTGAGCAGCGTTACCTGGGAAAATGATTTCAGTGTGGACAGGCAGTGAGCAGCGTTCTCTGGGGAAATGATTACAGTGCGCATAGGCAGAGAGCAGCTTTACCTGGGCAAATGATTACAGTGTGAATAGGCATTCAGCAGTGTTCCCTGGGGAGATGATTGCAGTGTGGATAGGCTGTGAGCAGTGTTCCCTGGGGAAATGATTACAGTGTGGATAGGCAGTGAGCAGTGTTCCCTGGGGAAATGATTACACTGTGGATAGACAGTCAGCAGTGTTCCCTGGGGAGATGATTACAGTGTGGATAGGCTGTGAGCAGTGTTCCCTGGGGAAATGATTACAGTGTGGATAGGCAGTGAGTAGTGTTCCCTGGGGAAATGATTACAGTGTGGACAGGCAGTGAGCAGTTTACCCTGGGGAAATGATTACACTGTGGATAGGCAGTGAGCGGTGTTCCCTGGGCAAATGATTACAGTGTGGATAGGCCGTGAGCAGTGTTCCCTGGGGAAATGATTACAGTGTGGACAGGCAGTGAGCAGTGTTCCGTGGGGAAATATTTACAGTTTGGATAAGCAGTCAGCAGCGTTACCTGGGAAAATAATTACAGTGTGGATAGGCAGTGAGCATTATTCCCTGGGGAAATGATTATAGTGTGGATAGGCAGTGATCAGTGTTCCCTGGGGAAATGATTACAGTGTGGATAGGCAGTGAGCAGTGTTCCCTGGGGAAATGATTACAGTGTGGACAGGCAGTGATCATGTTCCCTGGGGAAATGCTTCCAGTGTGGATAGGCAGTGAGCAGCGTTATCTGGGGAAATGATTACAGTTTGGATAAGCAGTGAGCAGCGTTACCTGGGAAAATAATTAAAGTGTGGATAGGCAGTCAGCATTATTCCCTGGGGAAATGATTACAGTGCACATAGGCAGTGAGCAGCTTTCCCTGGGCAAATGATTACAGTGTGGATAGGCAGTGAGCAGTGTTCCCTGGGGAAATGATTACAGTGTGGATAGGCAGTGAGCAGTGTTCCCTGGGGAAATGATTACACTGTGGATAGGGAGTGAGCGGTTTTCCCTGGGCAAATGATTACAGTGTGGATAGGCAGTGAGCAGTGTTCCCTGGGGAAATGATTACAGTGTGGACAGGCAGTGAGCAGTGTTCCCTGGGGAAATGATTACACTGTGGATAGGGAGTGAGCGGTTTTCCCTGGGCAAATGATTACAGTGTGGATAGGCAGTGAGCAGTGTTCCCTGGGGAAATGATTACAGTGTGCATAGGCAGTGAGCAGCGTTCCCTGGGGAAATGATTACAGTGTTGATAGGCAGTGAGCAGCGTTACCTGGGAAAATGATTTCAGTGTGGACAGGCAGTGAGCAGCGTTCCCTGGGGAAATGATTACAGTGCGCATAGGCAGAGAGCAGCTTTACCTGGGCAAATGATTACAGTGTGGATAGGCAGTGAGCAGCGTTACCTGGGCAAATGATTACAGTATTGTTAGGCAGTGAGCAGTGTTCCCTGGGGAAATGATTACAGTGGGGATAGGCAGTGAACAGTGTTCCCTGGGGAAATGATTACATTCTGGATAGGCAGTGAGAAGCGTTCCCTGGGGAAATGATTACAGTGTGATTAGGCAGTGAGCAGATTTCCCTGGGCAAATTTCTACAGTGTGTATAGGCAGTGAGATGCGTTACCTGGGGAATTGATTACATTGTGGACAGGCAGTGATCAGTGTTCCATGGGGAAATGCTTACAGTGTTGATAGGCAGTGAGCATTATTCCCTGGTGTAATGATTACAGTGTGAATAGGAGGTGAGCAGAGTTACCAGGACAAATGTTTACCGCGTGGATAGGCAGAGAGCACTGTACCCTGGGGAAATGATTACAGTGTGGATAGGCAGTGAGCAGTGTTCCCTGGGGCAATGATTACAGTGTGGATAGTCAGGGAGCAGCGTTCCCTGGGGAAATGATTACAGTGTGCATAGGCAGTGAGCAGCGTTCCCTGGGGAAATGATTACAGTGTTGATAGGCAGTGAGCAGCGTTACCTGGGAAAATGATTTCAGTGTGGACAGGCAGTGAGCAGCGTTCCCTGGGGAAATGATTACAGTGCGCATAGGCAGAGAGCAGCTTTACCTGGGCAAATGATTACAGTGTGAATAGACAGTCAGCAGTGTTCCCTGGGGAGATGATTGCAGTGTGGATAGGCTGTGAGCAGTGTTCCGTGGCGAAATGATTACAGTTTGGATAGGCAGTCAGCAGTGTTCCCTGGGGAGATGATTACAGTGTGGATAGGCTGTGAGCAGTGTTCCCTGGGGAAATGATTACAGTGTGGATAGGCAGTGAGTAGTGTTCCCTGGGGAAATGATTACAGTGTGGACAGGCAGTGAGCAGTGTACCCTGGGGAAATGATTACACTGTGGATAGGCAGTGAGCGGTGTTCCCTGGGCAAATGATTACAGTGTGGATAGGCCGTGAGCAGTGTTCCCTGGGGAAATGATTACAGTGTGGACAGGCAGTGAGCAGTGTTCCCTGGGGAAATATTTACAGTTTGGATAAGCAGTCAGCAGCGTTACCTGAGAAAATAATTACAGTGTGGATAGGCAGTGAGCATTATTCCCTGGGGAAATGATTACAGTGGGGATAGGCAGTGAGCAGCGTTATCTGGGGAAATGATTACACTGTGGATAGGCAGTGAGCAGTGTTCCCTCTGGAAATGATTACATTCTGGATAGGCAGTGAGCAGCGTTCCCTGGGGAAATGATTATAGTGTGATTAGGCAGTGAGCAGATTTCCCTGGGCAAATTTCTACAGTGTGTATAGGCAGTGAGATGCGTTACCTGGGGAATTGATTACATTGTGGACAGGCAGTGATCAGTGTTCCATGGGGAAATGCTTACAGTGTAGATAGGCCGTGAGCATTATTCCCTGGTGTAATGATTACAGTGTGGATAGGAGGTGAGCAGAGTTACCAGGACAAATGTTTACCGCGTGGATAGGCAGAGAGCACTGTACCCTGGGGAAATGATTACAGTGTGGATAGGCAGTGAGCAGTGTTACCTGGGCAAATGATTACAGTGTGGATAGGCAGTGAGCAGTGTTCCCTGGGGCAATGATTACAGTGTGGATAGTCAGGGAGCAGCGTTCCCTGGGGAAATGATTATAGTGTGCATAGGCAGTGAGCAGCGTTCCCTGGGGAAATGATTACAGTGTTGATAGGCAGTGAGCAGCGTTACCTGGGAAAATGATTTCAGTGTGGACAGGCAGTGAGCAGCGTTCTCTGGGGAAATGATTACAGTGCGCATAGGCAGAGAGCAGCTTTACCTGGGCAAATGATTACAGTGTGAATAGGCAGTCAGCAGTGTTCCCTGGGGAGATGATTGCAGTGTGGATAGGCTGTGAGCAGTGTTCCCTGGGGAAATGATTACAGTGTGGATAGGCAGTGAGCAGTGTTCCCTGGGGAAATGATTACACTGTGGATAGACAGTCAGCAGTGTTCCCTGGGGAGATGATTACAGTGTGGATAGGCTGTGAGCAGTGTTCCCTGGGGAAATGATTACAGTGTGGATAGGCAGTGAGTAGTGTTCCCTGGGGAAATGATTACAGTGTGGACAGGCAGTGAGCAGTTTACCCTGGGGAAATGATTACACTGTGGATAGGCAGTGAGCGGTGTTCCCTGGGCAAATGATTACAGTGTGGATAGGCCGTGAGCAGTGTTCCCTGGGGAAATGATTACAGTGTGGACAGGCAGTGAGCAGTGTTCCGTGGGGAAATATTTACAGTTTGGATAAGCAGTCAGCAGCGTTACCTGGGAAAATAATTACAGTGTGGATAGGCAGTGAGCATTATTCCCTGGGGAAATGATTATAGTGTGGATAGGCAGTGATCAGTGTTCCCTGGGGAAATGATTACAGTGTGGATAGGCAGTGAGCAGTGTTCCCTGGGGAAATGATTACAGTGTGGACAGGCAGTGATCATGTTCCCTGGGGAAATGCTTCCAGTGTGGATAGGCAGTGAGCAGCGTTATCTGGGGAAATGATTACAGTTTGGATAAGCAGTGAGCAGCGTTACCTGGGAAAATAATTAAAGTGTGGATAGGCAGTCAGCATTATTCCCTGGGGAAATGATTACAGTGCACATAGGCAGTGAGCAGCTTTCCCTGGGCAAATGATTACAGTGTGGATAGGCAGTGAGCAGTGTTCCCTGGGGAAATGATTACAGTGTGGATAGGCAGTGAGCAGTGTTCCCTGGGGAAATGATTACACTGTGGATAGGGAGTGAGCGGTTTTCCCTGGGCAAATGATTACAGTGTGGATAGGCAGTGAGCAGTGTTCCCTGGGGAAATGATTACAGTGTGGACAGGCAGTGAGCAGTGTTCCCTGGGGAAATGATTACACTGTGGATAGGGAGTGAGCGGTTTTCCCTGGGCAAATGATTACAGTGTGGATAGGCAGTGAGCAGTGTTCCCTGGGGAAATGATTACAGTGTGCATAGGCAGTGAGCAGCGTTCCCTGGGGAAATGATTACAGTGTTGATAGGCAGTGAGCAGCGTTACCTGGGAAAATGATTTCAGTGTGGACAGGCAGTGAGCAGCGTTCCCTGGGGAAATGATTACAGTGCGCATAGGCAGAGAGCAGCTTTACCTGGGCAAATGATTACAGTGTGGATAGGCAGTGAGCAGCGTTACCTGGGCAAATGATTACAGTATTGTTAGGCAGTGAGCAGTGTTCCCTGGGGAAATGATTACAGTGGGGATAGGCAGTGAACAGTGTTCCCTGGGGAAATGATTACATTCTGGATAGGCAGTGAGAAGCGTTCCCTGGGGAAATGATTACAGTGTGATTAGGCAGTGAGCAGATTTCCCTGGGCAAATTTCTACAGTGTGTATAGGCAGTGAGATGCGTTACCTGGGGAATTGATTACATTGTGGACAGGCAGTGATCAGTGTTCCATGGGGAAATGCTTACAGTGTTGATAGGCAGTGAGCATTATTCCCTGGTGTAATGATTACAGTGTGAATAGGAGGTGAGCAGAGTTACCAGGACAAATGTTTACCGCGTGGATAGGCAGAGAGCACTGTACCCTGGGGAAATGATTACAGTGTGGATAAGCAGTGAGCAGTGTTACCTGGGCAAATGATTACAGTGTGGATAGGCAGTGAGCAGTGTTCCCTGGGGCAATGATTACAGTGTGGATAGTCAGGGAGCAGCGTTCCCTGGGGAAATGATTACAGTGTGCATAGGCAGTGAGCAGCGTTCCCTGGGGAAATGATTACAGTGTTGATAGGCAGTGAGCAGCGTTACCTGGGAAAATGATTTCAGTGTGGACAGGCAGTGAGCAGCGTTACCTGGGAAAATGATTTCAGTGTGAATAGACAGTCAGCAGTGTTCCCTGGGGAGATGATTGCAGTGTGGATAGGCTGTGAGCAGTGTTCCGTGGCGAAATGATTACAGTTTGGATAGGCAGTCAGCAGTGTTCCCTGGGGAGATGATTACAGTGTGGATAGGCTGTGAGCAGTGTTCCCTGGGGAAATGATTACAGTGTGGATAGGCAGTGAGTAGTGTTCCCTGGGGAAATGATTACAGTGTGGACAGGCAGTGAGCAGTGTACCCTGGGGAAATGATTACACTGTGGATAGGCAGTGAGCGGTGTTCCCTGGGCAAATGATTACAGTGTGGATAGGCCGTGAGCAGTGTTCCCTGGGGAAATGATTACAGTGTGGACAGGCAGTGAGCAGTGTTCCCTGGGGAAATATTTACAGTTTGGATAAGCAGTCAGCAGCGTTACCTGAGAAAATAATTACAGTGTGGATAGGCAGTGAGCATTATTCCCTGGGGAAATGATTACAGTGGGGATAGGCAGTGAGCAGCGTTATCTGGGGAAATGATTACACTGTGGATAGGCAGTGAGCAGTGTTCCCTCTGGAAATGATTACATTCTGGATAGGCAGTGAGCAGCGTTCCCTGGGGAAATGATTATAGTGTGATTAGTTAGTGAGCAGATTTCCCTTGGCAAATTTCTACAGTGTGGATAGGCAGTGAGATGCGTTACCTGGGGAATTGATTACATTGTGGACAGGCAGTGTTCAGTGTTCCATGGGGAAATGCTTACAGTGTAGATAGGCAGTGAGCCTTATTCCCTGGTGTAATGATTACAGTGTGGATATGAGGTGAGCAGAGATACCAGGACAAATGTTTACTGCGTGGATAGGCAGAGAGCACTGTACACTGGGGAAATGTTTACAGTGTGGATAGGCAGGGAGCAGCGTTCCCTGGGGAAATGGTTACATTCTGGATAGGCAGTGTGCAGTGTTCCCTGGGGAAATGACTACAGTGTGGTTTGGCAGTGAGCAGTATTACCTGGGCAAATTATTACAGTGTGCATAGGCAGTGAGATGCGTTACCTGGGCAAATGATTACAGTGTGGGTAGGCAGTGAGCAGTGTTACCTGGGAAAGTGATTATAGTGTAGACATGCAGTGAGCAGTGTTCCCTGGGTAAGTGTTTTCATTGTGGATAGGCAGTGAGCAGTGTTACCTCGGCAAATGATTACAGTGTGGATAGGCAGTGAGCAGCGTTACCTGGGCAAATGATTACAGTGTGTATAGGCAGTGAGCATTATTCCCTGGGGAAATCATTACAGTGTGGATAGGCAGTGAGCAGCATTACCTGGACAAATGATTACAGTGTGGATAGGCAGTGAGCAGTGTTCCCTGGGCAAATGATTACACTGTGGATAGGCAGTGAGCAGTGTTCCCTGGGGAAATGATTACAGTGTGGACAGGCAGTGAGCAGTGTTCCCTGGGGAAATGATTACAGTGTGGATAGGCAGTGAGCAGCGTTATCTGCGGAAATGATTACAGTTTGGATAAGCAGTGAGCAGCGTTATCTGCGGAAATGATTACAGTTTGGATAAGCAGTGAGCAGCGTTAACTGGGAAAATAATTACAGTGTGGATAGGCAGTGAGAATTATTCCCTGGGGAAATGATTACTGTGTGGATAGGCAGTGAGCAGCATTACCTGGACAAATGATTACAGTGTGGATAGGCAGTGAGCATTATTCCCTGTGGAAATGATTATAGTGTGGATAGGCAGTGATCAGTGTTCCCTGGGGAAATGATTACAGTGTGGATAGGCAGTGAGCAGTGTTCCCTGGGGAAATGATTACAGTGTGGACAGGCAGTGATTATGTTCCCTGGTGAAATGCTTCCAGTGTGGATAGGCAGTGAGCAGCGTTATCTGGGGAAATGATTACAGTGAGGATAGTCAGTGAGCAGCGTTACCTGGGCAAATGATTACAGTATTGTTAGGCAGTGAGCAGTGTTCCCTGGGGAAATGATTACAGTGGGGATAGGCAGTGAACAGTGTTCCCTTGGAAAATGATTACAGTGTGGATAGGCAGTGAGCAGCGTTACCTGGGCAAATGATTACACTGTGGATAGGCAGTGAGCAGTGTTCCCTGCGGAAATGATTACATTCTGGATAGGCAGTGAGAAGCGTTCCCTGGGGAAATGATTACAGTGTGATTAGGCAGTGAGCAGATTTCCCTGGGCAAATTTCTACAGTGTGTATAGGCAGTGAGATGCGTTACCTGGGGAATTGATTACATTGTGGACAGGCAGTGATCAGTGTTCCATGGGGAAATGCTTACAGTGTAGATAGGCAGTGAGCATTATTCCCTGGTGTAATGATTACTGTGTGAATAGGAGGTGAGCAGAGTTACCAGGACAAATGTTTACCGCGTGGATAGGCAGAGAGCACTGTACCCTGGGGAAATGATTACAGTGTGGATAAGCAGTGAGCAGTGTTACCTGGGCAAATGATTACAGTGTGGATAGGCAGTGAGCAGCATTACCTGGCAAATGATTACAGTGTGGATAGGCAGTGAGCATTATTCCCTGGGGAAATGATTATAGTGTGGATAGGCAGTGAACAGTGTTCCCTGGGCAACTGATTACATTGTGGATAGGCAGTGAGCAGCGTTACCTGGACAAATGATTACAGTGTGGATAGGCAGTGAGCAGTGTTTCCTGGGGAAATTATTATAGTGTGGATAGACAGTGAGCAGTGTTCCCTGGGCAAATGATTACAGTGTGGATAGGCAGTGAGCAGTGTTTCCTGGGCAACTGATTACATTGTGGATAGTCAGTCAGCAGCGTTACCTGGGGAAATGATTACAGTGTGGATAGGCAGTGAGCAGTGTTTCCTGGGCAAATGATTACAGTGTGGATAGACAGTCAGCAGTGTTCCCTGGGGAGATTATTGCAGTGTGGATAGGCTGTGAGCAATGTTCCCTGGGGAAATGATTACAGTGTGGATAGGCAGTGAGCAGTGTTCCCTGGGGAAATGATTACAGTGTGGATAGGCAGTGAGCAGTGTTCCCTGGGGAAATGATTACACTGTGGATAGGCAGTGAGCGGTGTTCCCTGGGCAAATGATTACAGTGTGGATAGGCAGTGAACAGTGTTCCCTGGGGAAATGATTACAGCGTGGACAGGCAGTGAGCAGTGTTCCCTGGGGAAATGTTTACAATTTGGATAAGCTGTGAGCAGCGTTACCTGGGGAAATAATTACAGTGTGGCTAGGCAGTGAGCATTATTCCCTGGGGAAATGATGACAGTGTGGATAGACAGTCAGCAGTGTTCCCTGGGGAGATGATTGCAGTGTGGATAGGCTGTGAGCAATGTTCCCTGGGGAAATGATTACAGTGTGGTTAGGCAGTGAGCAGTGTTCCCTGGGGAAATGATTACAGTGTGGATAGGCAGTGAGCAGTGTTCACTGGGGAAATGATTACACTGTGGATAGGCAGTGAGCGGTGTTCCTGGACAAATGATTACAGTGTGGATAGGCATTGAGCAGTGTTCCCTGGGAAAATGATTACAGTGTGGATAGGCAGTGAGTAGAGTTACTTGCGCAAATGATTACAGTGTGGATAGGCAGTGAGCAGTGTTCGCTGGGGAAATGATTACAGTGTGGATAGGCAGTGAGCAGTGTTCGCTGGTGAAATGATTACAGTGTGGATAGGCAGTGAGCATTATTCGCTGGGGAGATGATTATAGTGTGCATAGGCAGTGAGCAGCGTTACCTTGCCAAATGATTACAGTGTGGATAGGCAGTGAGCAGTGTTCCCTGGGCAGATGATTTCAGTGCAGATAGGCAGTGAGCATTATTCGCTGGGGAGATGATTATAGTGTGCATAGGCAGTGAGCAGCGTTACCTTGCCAAATGATTACAGTGTGGATAGGCAGTGAGCAGTGTTCCCTGGGAAAAGATTACAGTGTGGATAGGTAGTGAGCAGCGTTACCAGGGCAAATGATTACACTGCGGATAGGCAGTGAGCAGTGTTCCCTGGGGAAATGATTTACATTGTGGATAGGCAGTGAGCAGTGTTCCCTGGGCAAATTTCTTCAGTGTGGATAGGCAGTGAGATGCGTTGCCTGGGCAAATGATTACAGTGTGGATAGGCAGTGAGCAGCATTACCTGGGAAAATAATTACAGTGTGGATAGGCAGTGAGCCTTATTCCCTGGGAAAATGATTACAGTGTGGATAGGCAGTGAGCAGCGTTATCTGGGGAAATGATTACAGTGTGGATAGGCAGTAAGCAGCATTACCTGGGAAATGATTACAGTATTGTTAGGCAGTGAGCAGTGTTCCCTGGGGAAATGATTACAGTAGGGATAGGCAGTGAACAGTGTTCCCTTGGAAAATGATTACAGTGTGGATAGGCAGTGAGTAGTGTTCCCTGGGGAAATGATTACAGTGTGGACAGGCAGTGAGCAGTGTACCCTGGGGAAATGATTACACTGTGGATAGTCAGTGAGCGGTGTTCCCTGGGCAAATGATTACAGTGTGGATAGGCAGTGAGCAGCGTTACCTGGGCAAATGATTTCACTGTAGATAGGCAGTGAGCAGCGTTCCCTGGGGAAATGATTACAGTGTGATTACGCAGTGAGCAGATTTCCCTGGGCAAATTTCTACAGTGTGGATAGGCAGTGAGGTGCGTTACCTGGGGAATTGATTACATTGTGGACAGGCAGTGATCAGTGTTCCATGGGGAAATGCTTACAGTGTAGATAGGCAGTGAGCATTATTCCCTGGTGTAATGATTACAGTGTGGATAGTAGGTGAGCAGAGTTACCAGGACAAATGTTTACTGCTTGGATAGTCAGAGAGCACTGTACACTGGGGAAATGATTACAGTGTGGATAGGCAGTGAGCAGCGTTACCTGGAGCAATGATTACATTTTGGACAGGCAGTGATCAGTGTTCCCTGGGGAAATGTTTACAGTGTAGATAGGCAGTGAGCATTATTCCCTGGGCAAATTATTACAGAGTGCATAGGCAGTGAGATGCGTTACCTGGGCAAATGATTACAGTGTGGATAGGCAGTGAGCAGTGTTACCTGGGAAAATGATTACAGTGTGGATAGGCAGTGAGAAGTATTCCCTGGGCAAATTTTTACAGTGTGGATACGCAGTGAGATGCGATAGCCGGGCATATGATTACAGTGTAGGTAGGCAGTGAGCAGTGTACCCTGGGGAAATGATTACAGTGTGGATAGGCAGTGAGCAGTGTTCCCTGGGGAAATGATTACAGTGTGGATAGGCAGTGAGCAGTGTTCCCTGGGGCAATGATTACAGTGTGGAAAGTCAGGGAGCAGCGTTCCCTGGGGAAATGATTACAGTGTGCATAGGCAGTGAGCAGCGTTCCCTGGGGAAATGATTACAGTGTGGATAGGCAGTGAGCAGCGTTACCTGGGAAAATGATTACAGTGTGGACAGGCAGTGAGCAGCATTCCCTGGGGAAATGATTACAGTGCGCATAGGCAGAGAGCAGCTTTACCTGGGCAAATGATTACAGTGTGGATAGACAGTCTGCAGTGTTCCATGGGGAGATGATTGCAGTGTGGATAGGATGTGAGCAGTGTTCCCTGTGGAAATGATTACAGTGTGGATAGGCAGTGAGCAGTGTTCCCTGGGGAAATGATTACAGTGTGGATAGGCAGTGAGCAGTGTTCCCTGGGGAAATGATTACACTGTGGATAGGCAGTGAGCGGTGTTCCCTGGGCAAATGATTACAGTGTGGATAGGCAGTGAGCATTATTCCCTGGGGAAATGATTACAGTGTGGATAGGCAGTGAGCAGCTTTATCTGGGGAAATGATTACAGTGTGGATTGGCAGTGGGCAGCGTTACCTGGGCAAATGATTACAGTGCAGATAGGCAGTGAGCATTATTACCTGGGGAGACGATTATAGTGTGGATAGGCAGTGAGCAGCATTACCTTGCCAAATGATTACAGTATTGTTAGGCAGTGAGCAGCGTTACCTGGGCAAATGATTACACTGTGGATAGACAGTCAGCAGTGTTGGCTGGGGAGATGATTACAGTGTGGATAGGCTGTGAGCAGTGTTCCCTGGGGAAATGATTATAGTGTGGATAGGCAGTGAGTAGTGTTCCCTCGGGAAATAATTACAGTGTGGACAGGCAATGAGCAGTGTACCCTGGGGAAATGATTACACTGTGGATAGGCAGTGAGCGGTGTTCCCTGGGCAAATGATTACAGTGTGGATAGGCAGTGAGCAGTGTTCCCTGGGGTAATGATTACAGTGTGGACAGGCAGTGATCAGTGTTCCCTGGGGAAATATTTACAGTTTGGATAAGCAGTGAGCAGCGTTACCTGGGAAAATAATTACAGTGTGGATAGGCAGTGAGCATTATTCCCTGGGGAAATGATTACAGTGTGGATAGGCAGTGAGCAGTGTTCCCTGGGGCAATGATTACAGTGTGGAAAGTCAGGGAGCAGCGTTCCCTGGGGAAATGATTACAGTGTGCATAGGCAGTGAGCAGCGTTCCCTGGGGAAATGATTACAGTGTGGATAGGCAGTGAGCAGCGTTACCTGGGAAAATGATTACAGTGTGGACAGGCAGTGAGCAGCATTCCCTGGGGAAATGATTACAGTGCGCATAGGCAGAGAGCAGCTTTACCTGGGCAAATGATTACAGTGTGGATAGACAGTCTGCAGTGTTCCATGGGGAGATGATTGCAGTGTGGATAGGATGTGAGCAGTGTTCCCTGGGGAAATGATTACAGTGTGGATAGGCAGTGAGCAGTGTTCCCTGGGGAAATGATTACAGTGTGGATAGGCAGTGAGCAGTGTTCCCTGGGGAAATGATTACACTGTGGATAGGCAGTGAGCGGTGTTCCCTGGGCAAATGATTACAGTGTGGATAGGCAGTGAGCATTATTCCCTGGGAAATGATTACAGTGTGGATAGGCAGTGAGCAGCTTTATCTGGGGAAATGATTACAGTGTGGATTGGCAGTGGGCAGCGTTACCTGGGCAAATGATTACAGTGCAGATAGGCAGTGAGCATTATTCCCTGGGGAGAGGATTATAGTGTGGATAGGCAGTGAGCAGCGTTACCTTGCCAAATCATTACAGTATTGTTAGGCAGTGAGCAGTGTTCCCTGGGGAAATGATGACAGTGGGGATAGGCAGTGAACAGTGTTCCCTTGGAAAATGATTACAGTGTGGATAGGCAGTGAGCAGCGTTACCTGGGCAAATGATTACACTGTGGATAGGCAGTGAGCAGTGTTCCCTGGGGAAATGATTACATTCTGGATAGGCTGTGAGCAGATTTCCCTGGGCAAATTTCTACAGTGTGTATAGGCAGTGAGATGCGTTACCTGGGGAATTGATTACATTGTGGACAGGCAGTGATCAGTGTTCCATGGGGAAATGCTTACAGTGTAGATAGGCCGTGAGCATTATTCCCTGGTGTAATGATTACAGTGTGGAAAGGAGGTGAGCAGAGTTACCAGGACAAATGTTTACCGCGTGGATAGGCAGAGAGCACTGTACCCTGGGGAAATGATTACAGTGTGGATAGGCAGTGAGCAGTGTTACCTGGGCAAATGATTACAGTGTGGATAGGCAGTGAGCAGTGTTCCCTGGGGCAATGATTACAGTGTGGATAGTCAGGGAGCAGCGTTCCCTGGGGAAATGATTACAGTGTGCATAGGCAGTGAGCAGCGTTCCCTGGGGAAATGATTACAGTGTTGATAGGCAGTGAGCTGCGTTACCTGGGAAAATGATTTCAGTGTGGACAGGCAGTGAGCAGCGTTCCCTGGGGAAATGATTACAGTGCGCATAGGCAGAGAGCAGTTTTACCTGGGCAAATGATTACAATGTGAATAGACAGTCAGCAGTGTTCCCTGGGGCGATGATTACAGTGTGGATAGGCTGTGAGCAGTGTTCCCTGGGGAGATGATTGCAGTGTGGATAGGCTGTGAGCAGTGTTCCCTGGGGAAATGATTACAGTGTGGATAGGCAGTGAGCAGTGTTCCCTGGGGAAATGATTACTCTGTGGATAGACAGTCAGCAGTGTTCCCTGGGGCGATGATTACAGTGTGGATAGGCTGTGAGCAGTGTTCCCTGGGGAAATGATTACAGTGTGGATAGGCAGTGAGTAGTGTTCCCTGGGGAAATGATTACAGTGTGGACAGGCAGTGAGCAGTGTACCCTGGGGAAATGATTACACTGTGGATAGGCAGTGAGCGGTGTTCCCTGGGCAAATGATTACAGTGTGGATAGGCCGTGAGCTGTGTTCCCTGGGGTAATGATTACAGTGTGGACAGGCAGTGAGCAGTGTTCCCTGGGGAAATATTTACAGTTTGGATAAGCAGCGAGCAGCGTTACCTGGGAAAATAATTACAGTGTGGATAGGCAGTGAGCATTATTCCCTGGGGAAATGATTACAGTGTGGATAGGCAGTGAGCAGCGTTATCTGGGGAAATATTTACAGTGTGGATAGGCAGTGAGCAGCGTTACCTTGCCAAATGATTACAGTATTGTTAGGCAGTGAGCAGTGTTCCCTGGGGAAATGATGACAGTGGGGATAGGCAGTGAACAGTGTTCCCTTGGAAAATGATTACAGTGTGGATAGGCAGTGAGCAGCGTTACCTGGGCAAATGATTACACTGTGGATAGGCAGTGAGCAGTGTTCCCTCTGGAAATGATTACATTCTGGATAGGCAGTGAGCAGCGTTCCCTGGGGAAATGATTATAGTGTGATTAGTTAGTGAGCAGATTTCCCTTGGCAAATTTCTACAGTGTGGATAGGCAGTGAGATGCGTTACCTGGGGAATTGATTACATTGTGGACAGGCAGTGATCAGTGTTCCATGGGGAAATGCTTACAGTGTAGATAGGCAGTGAGCCTTATTCCCTGGTGTAATGATTACAGTGTGGATATGAGGTGAGCAGAGTTACCTGGGAAAGTGATTATAGTGTAGACATGCAGTGAGCAGTGTTCCCTGGGTAAGTGTTTTCATTGTGGATAGGCAGTGAGCAGTGTTACCTCGGCAAATGATTACAGTGTGGATAGGCAGTGAGCAGCGTTACCTGGGCAAATGATTACAGTGTGTATAGGCAGTGAGCATTATTCCCTGGGGAAATCATTACAGTGTGGATAGGCAGTGAGCAGCATTACCTGGACAAATGATTACAGTGTGGATAGGCAGTGAGCAGTGTTCCCTGGGCAAATGATTACACTGTGGATAGGCAGTGAGCAGTGTTCCCTGGGGAAATGATTACAGTGTGGACAGGCAGTGAGCAGTGTTCCCTGGGGAAATGATTACAGTGTGGATAGGCAGTGAGCAGCGTTATCTGCGGAAATGATTACAGTTTGGATAAGCAGTGAGCAGCGTTAACTGGGAAAATAATTACAGTGTGGATAGGCAGTGAGAATTATTCCCTGGGGAAATGATTACTGTGTGGATAGGCAGTGAGCAGCATTACCTGGACAAATGATTACAGTGTGGATAGGCAGTGAGCATTATTCCCTGTGGAAATGATTATAGTGTGGATAGGCAGTGATCAGTGTTCCCTGGGGAAATGATTACAGTGTGGATAGGCAGTGAGCAGTGTTCCCTGGGGAAATGATTACAGTGTGGACAGGCAGTGATCATGTTCCCTGGGGAAATGCTTCCAGTGTGGATAGGCAGTGAGCAGCGTTATCTGGGGAAATGATTACAGTTTGGATAAGCAGTGAGCAGCGTTACCTGGGAAAATAATTAAAGTGTGGATAGGCAGTGAGCATTATTCCCTGGGGAAATGATTACAGTGCACATAGGCAGTGAGCAGCTTTCCCTGGGCAAATGATTACAGTGTGGATAGGCAGTGAGCAGTGTTCCCTGGGGAAATGATTACAGTGTGGATAGGCAGTGAGCAGTGTTCCCTGGGGAAATGATTACACTGTGGATAGGGAGTGAGCGGTTTTCCCTGGGCAAATGATTACAGTGTGGATAGGCAGTGAGCAGTGTTCCCTGGGGAAATATTTACAGTTTGGATAAGCAGTCAGCAGCGTTACCTGGGAAAATAATTACAGTGTGGATAGGCAGTGAGCATTATTCCCTGGGGAAATGATTACAGTGTGGATAGGCAGTGAGCAGCGTTATCTGGGGAAATGATTACAGTGTGGATAGGCAGTGAGCAGCGTTACCTGGGCAAATGATTACAGTATTGTTAGGCAGTGAGCAGTGTTCCCTGGGGAAATGATTACAGTGGGGATAGGCAGTGAACAGTGTTCCCTTGGAAAATGATTACAGTGTGGATAGGCAGTGAGCAGCGTTACCTGGGCAAATGATTACACTGTGGATAGGCAGTGAGCAGTGTTCCCTGGGGAAATGATTACATTCTGGATAGGCAGTGAGAAGCGTTCCCTGGGGAAATGATTACAGTGTGATTAGGCAGTGAGCAGATTTCCCTGGGCAAATTTCTACAGTGTGTATAGGCAGTGAGATGCGTTACCTGGGGAATTGATTACATTGTGGACAGGCAGTGATCAGTGTTCCATGGGGAAATGCTTACAGTGTAGATAGGCAGTGAGCATTATTCCCTGGTGTAATGATTACTGTGTGAATAGGAGGTGAGCAGAGTTACCAGGACAAATGTTTACCGCGTGGATAGGCAGAGAGCACTGTACCCTGGGGAAATGATTACAGTGTGGATAAGCAGTGAGCAGTGTTACCTGGGCAAATGATTACAGTGTGGATAGGCAGTGAGCAGTGTTCCCTGGGGCAATGATTACAGTGTGGATAGTCAGGGAGCAGCGTTCCCTGGGGAAATGATTACAGTGTGCATAGGCAGTGAGCAGCGTTCCCTGGGGAAATGATTACAGTGTTGATAGGCAGTGAGCAGCATTACCTGGGAAAATGATTTCAGTGTGGACAGGCAGTGAGCAGCGTTCCCTGGGGAAATGATTACAGTGCGCATAGGCAGAGAGCAGCTTTACCTGGGCAAATGATTACAGTGTGAATAGACAGTCAGCAGTGTTCCCTGGGGAGATGATTGCAGTGTGGATAGGCTGTGAGCAGTGTTCCCTGGGGAAATGATTACAGTGTGGATAGGCAGTCAGCAGTGTTCCCTGGGGAGATGATTACAGTGTGGATAGGCTGTGAGCAGTGTTCCCTGGGGAAATGATTACAGTGTGGATAGGCAGTGAGTAGTGTTCCCTGGGGAAATGATTACAGTGTGGACAGGCAGTGAGCAGTGTACCCTGGGGAAATGATTACACTGTGGATAGGCAGTGAGTGGTTTTCCCTGGGCAAATGATTACAGTGTGGATAGGCCGTGAGCAGTGTTCCCTGGGGAAATGATTACAGTGTGGACAGGCAGTGAGCAGTGTTCCCTGGGGAAATATTTACAGTTTGGATAAGCAGTCAGCAGCGTTACCTGGGAAAATAATTACAGTGTGGATAGGCAGTGAGCATTATTCCCTGGGGAAATGATTACAGTGGGGATAGGCAGTGAGCAGCGTTATCTGGGGAAATGATTACAGTGTGGATAGGCAGTGAGCAGCGTTACCTGTGCAAATGATTACAGTATTGTTAGGCAGTGAGCAGTGTTCCCTGGGGAAATGATTACAGTGGGGATAGGCAGTGAACAGTGTTCCCTTGGAAAATGATTACAGTGTGGATAGGCAGTGAGCAGCGTTACCTGGGCAAATGATTACACTGTGTATAGGCAGTGAGCAGCGTTCCCTGGGGAAATGATTATAGTGTGATTAGGCAGTGAGCAGATTTCCCTGGGCAAATTTCTACAGTGTGGATAGACAGTCAGCAGTGTTCCGTGGGGAGATGATTACAGTGTGGATAGGCAGTGAGCAGTGTTCCCTGGGGAAATGATTACAGTGTGGATTGGCAGTGAGCAGTGTTCCCTGGGGAAATGATTACAGTGTGGATAGGCAGTGAGCAGCGTTACCTGGGCAAATGATTACAGTATTGTTAGGCAGTGAGCAGTGTTCCCTGGGGAAATGATTACAGTGGGGATAGGCAGTGAACAGTGTTCCCTTGGAAAATGATTACAGTGTGGATAGTCATTGAGCAGCGTTACCTGGGCAAATGATTACACTGTGGATAGGCAGTGAGCAGTGTTCCCTGGGAAATGATTACATTCTGGATAGGCAGTGAGAAGCGTTCCCTGGGGAAATGATTACAGTGTGATTAGGCAGTGAGCAGATTTCCCTGGGCAAATTTCTACAGTGTGTATAGGCAGTGAGATGCGTTACCTGGGGAATTGATTACATTGTGGACAGGCAGTGATCAGTGTTCCATGGGGAAATGCTTACAGTGTAGATAGGCCGTGAGCATTATTCCCTGGTGTAATGATTACAGTGTGGATAGGAGGTGAGCAGAGTTACCAGGACAAATGTTTACCGCGTGGATAGGCAGAGAGCACTGTACCCTGGGGAAATGATTACAGTGTGGATAGGCAGTGAGCAGTGTTACCTGGGCAAATGATTACAGTGTGGATAGGCAGTGAGCAGTGTTCCCTGGGGCAATGATTACAGTGTGGATAGTCAGGGAGCAGCGTTCCCTGGGGAAATGATTACAGTGTGCATAGGCAGTGAGCAGCGTTCCCTGGGGAAATGATTACAGTGTTGATAGGCAGTGAGCAGCGTTACCTGGGAAAATGATTTCAGTGTGGACAGGCAGTGAGCAGCGTTCTCTGGGAAATGATTACAGTGCGCATAGGCAGAGAGCAGCTTTACCTGGGCAAATGATTACAGTGTGAATAGGCAGTCAGCAGTGTTCCCTGGGGAGATGATTGCAGTGTGGATAGGCTGTGAGCAGTGTTCCCTGGGGAAATGATTACAGTGTGGATAGGCAGTGAGCAGTGTTCCCTGGGGAAATGATTACACTGTGGATAGACAGTCAGCAGTGTTCCCTGGGGAGATGATTACAGTGTGGATAGGCTGTGAGCAGTGTTCCCTGGGGAAATGATTACAGTGTGGATAGGCAGTGAGTAGTGTTCCCTGGGGAAATGATTACAGTGTGGACAGGCAGTGAGCAGTTTACCCTGGGGAAATGATTACACTGTGGATAGGCAGTGAGCGGTGTTCCCTGGGCAAATGATTACAGTGTGGATAGGCCGTGAGCAGTGTTCCCTGGGGAAATGATTACAGTGTGGACAGGCAGTAAGCAGTGTTCCGTGGGGAAATATTTACAGTTTGGATAAGCAGTCAGCAGCGTTACCTGGGAAAATAATTACAGTGTGGATAGGCAGTGAGCATTATTCCCTGGGGAAATGATTATAGTGTTGATAGGCAGTGATCAGTGTTCCCTGGGGAAATGATTACAGTGTGGATAGGCAGTGAGCAGTGTTCCCTGGGGAAATGATTACAGTGTGGACAGGCAGTGATCATGTTCCCTGGGGAAATGCTTCCAGTGTGGATAGGCAGTGAGCAGCGTTATCTGGGGAAATGATTACAGTTTGGATAAGCAGTGAGCAGCGTTACCTGGGAAAATAATTAAAGTGTGGATAGGCAGTCAGCATTATTCCCTGGGGAAATGATTACAGTGCACATAGGCAGTGAGCAGCTTTCCCTGGGCAAATGATTACAGTGTGGATAGGCAGTGAGCAGTGTTCCCTGGGGAAATGATTACAGTGTGGATAGGCAGTGAGCAGTGTTCCCTGGGGAAATGATTACACTGTGGATAGGGAGTGAGCGGTTTTCCCTGGGCAAATGATTACAGTGTGGATAGGCAGTGAGCAGTGTTCCCTGGGGAAATGATTACAGTGTGGACAGGCAGTGAGCAGTGTTCCCTGGGGAAATGATTACACTGTGGATAGGGAGTGAGCGGTTTTCCCTGGGCAAATGATTACAGTTTGGATAGGCAGTGAGCAGTGTTCCCTGGGCAAATTTCTACAGTGTGGATAGACAGTCAGCAGTGTTCCGTGGGGAGATGATTACAGTGTGGATAGGCAGTGAGCAGTGTTCCCTGGGGAAATGATTACAGTGTGGATTGGCAGTGAGCAGTGTTCCCTGGGGAAATGATTACAGTGTGGATAGGCAGTGAGCAGCGTTACCTGGGCAAATGATTACAGTATTGTTAGGCAGTGAGCAGTGTTCCCTGGGGAAATGATTACAGTGGGGATAGGCAGTGAACAGTGTTCCCTTGGAAAATGATTACAGTGTGGATAGTCATTGAGCAGCGTTACCTGGGCAAATGATTACACTGTGGATAGGCAGTGAGCAGTGTTCCCTGGGAAATGATTACATTCTGGATAGGCAGTGAGAAGCGTTCCCTGGGGAAATGATTACAGTGTGATTAGGCAGTGAGCAGATTTCCCTGGGCAAATTTCTACAGTGTGTATAGGCAGTGAGATGCGTTACCTGGGGAATTGATTACATTGTGGACAGGCAGTGATCAGTGTTCCATGGGGAAATGCTTACAGTGTAGATAGGCCGTGAGCATTATTCCCTGGTGTAATGATTACAGTGTGGATAGGAGGTGAGCAGAGTTACCAGGACAAATGTTTACCGCGTGGATAGGCAGAGAGCACTGTACCCTGGGGAAATGATTACAGTGTGGATAGGCAGTGAGCAGTGTTACCTGGGCAAATGATTACAGTGTGGATAGGCAGTGAGCAGTGTTCCCTGGGGCAATGATTACAGTGTGGATAGTCAGGGAGCAGCGTTCCCTGGGGAAATGATTACAGTGTGCATAGGCAGTGAGCAGCGTTCCCTGGGGAAATGATTACAGTGTTGATAGGCAGTGAGCAGCGTTACCTGGGAAAATGATTTCAGTGTGGACAGGCAGTGAGCAGCGTTCTCTGGGAAATGATTACAGTGCGCATAGGCAGAGAGCAGCTTTACCTGGGCAAATGATTACAGTGTGAATAGGCAGTCAGCAGTGTTCCCTGGGGAGATGATTGCAGTGTGGATAGGCTGTGAGCAGTGTTCCCTGGGGAAATGATTACAGTGTGGATAGGCAGTGAGCAGTGTTCCCTGGGGAAATGATTACACTGTGGATAGACAGTCAGCAGTGTTCCCTGGGGAGATGATTACAGTGTGGATAGGCTGTGAGCAGTGTTCCCTGGGGAAATGATTACAGTGTGGATAGGCAGTGAGTAGTGTTCCCTGGGGAAATGATTACAGTGTGGACAGGCAGTGATCAGTTTACCCTGGGGAAATGATTACACTGTGGATAGGCAGTGAGCGGTGTTCCCTGGGCAAATGATTACAGTGTGGATAGGCCGTGAGCAGTGTTCCCTGGGGAAATGATTACAGTGTGGACAGGCAGTAAGCAGTGTTCCGTGGGGAAATATTTACAGTTTGGATAAGCAGTCAGCAGCGTTACCTGGGAAAATAATTACAGTGTGGATAGGCAGTGAGCATTATTCCCTGGGGAAATGATTATAGTGTTGATAGGCAGTGATCAGTGTTCCCTGGGGAAATGATTACAGTGTGGATAGGCAGTGAGCAGTGTTCCCTGGGGAAATGATTACAGTGTGGACAGGCAGTGATCATGTTCCCTGGGGAAATGCTTCCAGTGTGGATAGGCAGTGAGCAGCGTTATCTGGGGAAATGATTACAGTTTGGATAAGCAGTGAGCAGCGTTACCTGGGAAAATAATTAAAGTGTGGATAGGCAGTCAGCATTATTCCCTGGGGAAATGATTACAGTGCACATAGGCAGTGAGCAGCTTTCCCTGGGCAAATGATTACAGTGTGGATAGGCAGTGAGCAGTGTTCCCTGGGGAAATGATTACAGTGTGGATAGGCAGTGAGCAGTGTTCCCTGGGGAAATGATTACACTGTGGATAGGGAGTGAGCGGTTTTCCCTGGGCAAATGATTACAGTGTGGATAGGCAGTGAGCAGTGTTCCCTGGGGAAATGATTACAGTGTGGACAGGCAGTGAGCAGTGTTCCCTGGGGAAATGATTACACTGTGGATAGGGAGTGAGCGGTTTTCCCTGGGCAAATGATTACAGTTTGGATAGGCAGTGAGCAGTGTTCCCTGGGGAAATGATTACAGTGTGGACAGGCAGTGAGCAGTGTTCCCTGGGGAAATATTTACAGTTTGGATAAGCAGTGAGCAGCGTTACCTGGGAAAATAATTACAGTGTGGATAGGCAGTGAGCATTATTCCCTGGGGAAATGATTACAGTGTGGATAGGCAGTGAGCAGCGTTATCTGGGGAAATGATTACAGTGTGGATAGGCAGTGAGCAGCGTTACCTGGGCAAATGATTACAGTATTGTTAGGCAGTGAGCAGTGTTCCCTGGGGAAATGATTACAGTGGGGATAGGCAGTGAACAGTGTTCCCTGGGGAAATGATTACATTCTGGATAGGCAGTGAGAAGCGTTCCCTGGGGAAATGATTACAGTGTGATTAGGCAGTGAACAGATTTCCCTGGGCAAATTTCTACAGTGTGTATAGGCAGTGAGCAGCGTTACCTGGGAAAATGATTTCAGTGTGGACAGGCAGTGAGCAGCGTTCCCTGGGGAAATGATTACAGTGCGCATAGGCAGAGAGCAGCTTTACCTGGGCAAATGATTACAGTGTGAATAGACAGTCAGCAGTGTTCCCTGGGGAGATGATTGCAGTGTGGATAGGCTGTGAGCAGTATTCCGTGGCGAAATGATTACAGTGTGGATAGGCAGTCAGCAGTGTTCCCTGGGGAGATGATTACAGTGTGGATAGGCTGTGAGCAGTGTTCCCTGGGGAAATGATTACAGTGTGGATAGGCAGTGAGTAGTGTTCCCTGGGGAAATGATTACAGTGTGGACAGGCAGTGAGCAGTGTACCCTGGGGAAATGATTACACTGTGGATAGGCAGTGAGCGGTGTTCCCTGGGCAAATGATTACAGTGTGGATAGGCCGTGAGCAGTGTTCCCTGGGGAAATGATTACAGTGTGGACAGGCAGTGAGCAGTGTTCCCTGGGGAAATATTTACAGTTTGGATAAGCAGTCAGCAGCGTTACCTGAGAAAATAATTACAGTGTGGATAGGCAGTGAGCATTATTCCCTGGGGAAATGATTACAGTGGGGATAGGCAGTGAGCAGCGTTATCTGGGGAAATGATTACACTGTGGATAGGCAGTGAGCAGTGTTCCCTCTGGAAATGATTACATTCTGGATAGGCAGTGAGCAGCGTTCCCTGGGGAAATGATTATAGTGTGATTAGTTAGTGAGCAGATTTCCCTTGGCAAATTTCTACAGTGTGGATAGGCAGTGAGATGCGTTACCTGGGGAATTGATTACATTGTGGACAGGCAGTGTTCAGTGTTCCATGGGGAAATGCTTACAGTGTAGATAGGCAGTGAGCCTTATTCCCTGATGTAATGATTACAGTGTGGATATGAGGTGAGCAGAGTTACCAGGACAAATGTTTACTGCGTGGATAGGCAGAGAGCACTGTACACTGGGGAAATGTTTACAGTGTGGATAGGCAGGGAGCAGCGTTCCCTGGGGAAATGGTTACATTCTGGATAGGCAGTGTGCAGTGTTCCCTGGGGAAATGACTACAGTGTGGTTTGGCAGTGAGCAGTATTACCTGGGCAAATTATTACAGTGTGCATAGGCAGTGAGATGCGTTACCTGGACAAATGATTACAGTGTGGGTAGGCAGTGAGCAGTGTTACCTGGGAAAGTGATTATAGTGTAGACATGCAGTGAGCAGTGTTCCCTGGGTAAGTGTTTTCATTGTGGATAGGCAGTGAGCAGTGTTACCTCGGCAAATGATTACAGTGTGGATAGGCAGTGAGCAGCGTTACCTGGGCAAATGATTACAGTGTGTATAGGCAGTGAGCATTATTCCCTGGGGAAATCATTACAGTGTGGATAGGCAGTGAGCAGCATTACCTGGACAAATGATTACAGTGTGGATAGGCCGTGAGCAGTGTTCCCTGGGCAAATGATTACACTGTGGATAGGCAGTGAGCAGTGTTCCCTGGGGAAATGATTACAGTGTGGACAGGCAGTGAGCAGTGTTCCCTGGGGAAATGATTACAGTGTGGATAGGCAGTGAGCAGCGTTATCTGCGGAAATGATTACAGTTTGGATAAGCAGTGAGCAGCGTTAACTGGGAAAATAATTACAGTGTGGATAGGCAGTGAGAATTATTCCCTGGGGAAATGATTACTGTGTGGATAGGCAGTGAGCAGCATTACCTGGACAAATGATTACAGTGTGGATAGGCAGTGAGCATTATTCCCTGTGGAAATGATTATAGTGTGGAAAGGCAGTGATCAGTGTTCCCTGGGGAAATGATTACAGTGTGGATAGGCAGTGAGCAGTGTTCCCTGGGGAAATGATTACAGTGTGGACAGGCAGTGATCATGTTCCCTGGTGAAATGCTTCCAGTGTGGATAGGCAGTGAGCAGCGTTATCTGGGGAAATGATTACAGTTTGGATAAGCAGTGAGCAGCGTTACCTGGGAAAATAATTAAAGTGTGGATAGGCAGTGAGCAGCTTTCCCTGGGCAAATGATTACAGTGTGGATAGGCAGTGAGCAGTGTTCCCTGGGGAAATGATTACAGTGTGGATAGGCAGTGAGCAGTGTTCCCTGGGGAAATATTTACAGTTTGGATAAGCAGTGAGCAGCGTTACCTGGGAAAATAATTACAGTGTGGATAGGCAGTGAGCATTATTCCCTGGGGAAATGATTACAGTGTGGATAGGCAGTGAGCAGCGTTATCTGGGGAAATGATTACAGTGTGGATAGGCAGTGAGCAGCGTTACCTGGGCAAATGATTACAGTATTGTTAGGCAGTGAGCAGTGTTCCCTGGGGAAATGATTACAGTGGGGATAGGCAGTGAACAGTGTTCCCTTGGAAAATGATTACAGTGTGGATAGGCAGTGAGCAGCGTTACCTGGGCAAATGATTACACTGTGGATAGGCAGTGAGCAGTGTTCCCTGCGGAAATGATTACATTCTGGATAGGCAGTGAGAAGCGTTCCCTGGGGAAATGATTACAGTGTGATTAGGCAGTGAGCAGATTTCCCAGGGCAAATTTCTACAGTGTGTATAGGCAGTGAGATGCGTTACCTGGGGAATTGATTACATTGTGGACAGGCAGTGATCAGTGTTCCATGGGGAAATGCTTACAGTGTAGATAGGCAGTGAGCATTATTCCCTGGTGTAATGATTACTGTGTGAATAGGAGGTGAGCAGAGTTACCAGGACAAATGTTTACCGCGTGGATAGGCAGAGAGCACTGTACCCTGGGGAAATGATTACAGTGTGGATAAGCAGTGAGCAGTGTTACCTGGGCAAATGATTACAGTGTGGATAGGCAGTGAGCAGTGTTCCCTGGGGCAATGATTACAGTGTGGATAGTCAGGGAGCAGCGTTCCCTGGGGAAATGATTACAGTGTGCATAGGCAGTGAGCAGCGTTCCCTGGGGAAATGATTACAGTGTTGATAGGCAGTGAGCAGCGTTACCTGGGAAAATGATTTCAGTGTGGACAGGCAGTGAGCAGCGTTCCCTGGGGAAATGATTACAGTGCGCATAGGCAGAGAGCAGCTTTACCTGGGCAAATGATTACAGTGTGAATAGACAGTCAGCAGTGTTCCCTGGGGAGATGATTGCAGTGTGGATAGGCTGTGAGCAGTGTTCCCTGGGGAAATGATTACAGTGTGGATAGGCAGTCAGCAGTGTTCCCTGGGGAGATGATTACAGTGTGGATAGGCTGTGAGCAGTGTTCCCTGGGGAAATGATTACAGTGTGGAAAGGCAGTGAGTAGTGTTCCCTGGGGAAATGATTACAGTGTGGACAGGCAGTGAGCAGTGTACCCTGGGGAAATGATTACACTGTGGATAGGCAGTGAGCGGTGTTCCCTGGGCAAATGATTACAGTGTGGATAGGCCGTGAGCAGTGTTCCCTGGGGAAATGATTACAGTGTGGACAGGCAGTGAGCAGTGTTCCCTGGGGAAATGATTACACTGTGGATAGGGAGTGAGCGGTTTTCCCTGGGCAAATGATTACAGTTTGGATAGGCAGTGAGCAGTGTTCCCTGGGGAAATGATTACAGTGTGGACAGGCAGTGAGCAGTGTTCCCTGGGGAAATATTTACAGTTTGGATAAGCAGTGAGCAGCGTTACCTGGGAAAATAATTACAGTGTGGATAGGCAGTGAGCATTATTCCCTGGGGAAATGATTACAGTGTGGATAGGCAGTGAGCAGCGTTATCTGGGGAAATGATTACAGTGTGGATAGGCAGTGAGCAGCGTTACCTGGGCAAATGATTACAGTATTGTTAGGCAGTGAGCAGTGTTCCCTGGGGAAAAGATTACAGTGGGGATAGGCAGTGAACAGTGTTCCCTGGGGAAATGATTACATTCTGGATAGGCAGTGAGAAGCGTTCCCTGGGGAAATGATTACAGTGTGATTAGGCAGTGAGCAGATTTCCCTGGGCAAATTTCTACAGTGTGTATAGGCAGTGAGCAGCGTTACCTGGGAAAATGATTTCAGTGTGGACAGGCAGTGAGCAGCGTTCCCTGGGGAAATGATTACAGTGCGCATAGGCAGAGAGCAGCTTTACCTGGGCAAATGATTACAGTGTGAATAGACAGTCAGCAGTGTTCCCTGGGGAGATGATTGCAGTGTGGATAGGCTGTGAGCAGTATTCCGTGGCGAAATGATTACAGGGTGGATAGGCAGTCAGCAGTGTTCCCTGGGGAGATGATTACAGTGTGGATAGGCTGTGAGCAGTGTTCCCTGGGGAAATGATTACAGTGTGGATAGGCAGTGAGTAGTGTTCCCTGGGGAAATGATTACAGTGTGGACAGGCAGTGAGCAGTGTACCCTGGGGAAATGATTACACTGTGGATAGGCAGTGAGCGGTGTTCCCTGGGCAAATGATTACAGTGTGGATAGGCCGTGAGCAGTGTTCCCTGGGGAAATGATTACAGTGTGGACAGGCAGTGAGCAGTGTTCCCTGGGGAAATATTTACAGTTTGGATAAGCAGTCAGCAGCGTTACCTGAGAAAATAATTACAGTGTGGATAGGCAGTGAGCATTATTCCCTGGGGAAATGATTACAGTGGGGATAGGCAGTGAGCAGCGTTATCTGGGGAAATGATTACACTGTGGATAGGCAGTGAGCAGTGTTCCCTCTGGAAATGATTACATTCTGGATAGGCAGTGAGCAGCGTTCCCTGGGGAAATGATTATAGTGTGATTAGTTAGTGAGCAGATTTCCCTTGGCAAATTTCTACAGTGTGGATAGGCAGTGAGATGCGTTACCTGGGGAATTGATTACATTGTGGACAGGCAGTGTTCAGTGTTCCATGGGGAAATGCTTACAGTGTAGATAGGCAGTGAGCCTTATTCCCTGATGTAATGATTACAGTGTGGATATGAGGTGAGCAGAGTTACCAGGACAAATGTTTACTGCGTGGATAGGCAGAGAGCACTGTACACTGGGGAAATGTTTACAGTGTGGATAGGCAGGGAGCAGCGTTCCCTGGGGAAATGGTTACATTCTGGATAGGCAGTGTGCAGTGTTCCCTGGGGAAATGACTACAGTGTGGTTTGGCAGAGAGCAGTATTACCTGGGCAAATTATTACAGTGTGCATAGGCAGTGAGATGCGTTACCTGGACAAATGATTACAGTGTGGGTAGGCAGTGAGCAGTGTTACCTGGGAAAGTGATTATAGTGTAGACATGCAGTGAGCAGTGTTCCCTGGGTAAGTGTTTTCATTGTGGATAGGCAGTGAGCAGTGTTACCTCGGCAAATGATTACAGTGTGGATAGGCAGTGAGCAGCGTTACCTGGGCAAATGATTACAGTGTGTATAGGCAGTGAGCATTATTCCCTGGGGAAATCATTACAGTGTGGATAGGCAGTGAGCAGCATTACCTGGACAAATGATTACAGTGTGGATAGGCAGTGAGCAGTGTTCCCTGGGCAAATGATTACACTGTGGATAGGCAGTGAGCAGTGTTCCCTGGGGAAATGATTACAGTGTGGACAGGCAGTGAGCAGTGTTCCCTGGGGAAATGATTACAGTGTGGATAGGCAGTGAGCAGCGTTATCTGCGGAAATGATTACAGTTTGGATAAGCAGTGAGCAGCGTTAACTGGGAAAATAATTACAGTGTGGATAGGCAGTGAGAGTTATTCCCTGGGGAAATGATTACTGTGTGGATAGGCAGTGAGCAGCATTACCTGGACAAATGATTACAGTGTGGATAGGCAGTGAGCATTATTCCCTGTGGAAATGATTATAGTGTGGATAGGCAGTGATCAGTGTTCCCTGGGGAAATGATTACAGTGTGGATAGGCAGTGAGCAGTGTTCCCTGGGGAAATGATTACAGTGTGGACAGGCAGTGATCATGTTCCCTGGTGAAATGCTTCCAGTGTGGATAGGCAGTGAGCAGCGTTATCTGGGGAAATGATTACAGTTTGGATAAGCAGTGAGCAGCGTTACCTGGGAAAATAATTAAAGTGTGGATAGGCAGTGAGCAGCTTTCCCTGGGCAAATGATTACAGTGTGGATAGGCAGTGAGCAGTGTTCCCTGGGGAAATGATTACAGTGTGGATAGGCAGTGAGCAGTGTTCCCTGGGGAAATATTTACAGTTTGGATAAGCAGTGAGCAGCGTTACCTGGGAAAATAATTACAGTGTGGATAGGCAGTGAGCATTATTCCCTGGGGAAATGATTACAGTGTGGATAGGCAGTGAGCAGCGTTATCTGGGGAAATGATTACAGTGTGGATAGGCAGTGAGCAGCGTTACCTGGGCAAATGATTACAGTATTGTTAGGCAGTGAGCAGTGTTCCCTGGGGAAATGATTACAGTGGGGATAGGCAGTGAACAGTGTTCCCTTGGAAAATGATTACAGTGTGGATAGGCAGTGAGCAGCGTTACCTGGGCAAATGATTACACTGTGGATAGGCAGTGAGCAGTGTTCCCTGCGGAAATGATTACATTCTGGATAGGCAGTGAGAAGCGTTCCCTGGGGAAATGATTACAGTGTGATTAGGCAGTGAGCAGATTTCCCAGGGCAAATTTCTACAGTGTGTATAGGCAGTGAGATGCGTTACCTGGGGAATTGATTACATTGTGGACAGGCAGTGATCAGTGTTCCATGGGGAAATGCTTACAGTGTAGATAGGCAGTGAGCATTATTCCCTGGTGTAATGATTACTGTGTGAATAGGAGGTGAGCAGAGTTACCAGGACAAATGTTTACCGCGTGGATAGGCAGAGAGCACTGTACCCTGGGGAAATGATTACAGTGTGGATAAGCAGTGAGCAGTGTTACCTGGGCAAATGATTACAGTGTGGATAGGCAGTGAGCAGTGTTCCCTGGGGCAATGATTACAGTGTGGATAGTCAGGGAGCAGCGTTCCCTGGGGAAATGATTACAGTGTGCATAGGCAGTGAGCAGCGTTCCCTGGGGAAATGATTACAGTGTTGATAGGCAGTGAGCAGCGTTACCTGGGAAAATGATTTCAGTGTGGACAGGCAGTGAGCAGCGTTCCCTGGGGAAATGATTACAGTGCGCATAGGCAGAGAGCAGCTTTACCTGGGCAAATGATTACAGTGTGAATAGACAGTCAGCAGTGTTCCCTGGGGAGATGATTGCAGTGTGGATAGGCTGTGAGCAGTGTTCCCTGGGGAAATGATTACAGTGTGGATAGGCAGTCAGCAGTGTTCCCTGGGGAGATGATTACAGTGTGGATAGGCTGTGAGCAGTGTTCCCTGGGGAAATGATTACAGTGTGGAAAGGCAGTGAGTAGTGTTCCCTGGGGAAATGATTACAGTGTGGACAGGAAGTGAGCAGTGTACCCTGGGGAAATGATTACACTGTGGATAGGCAGTGAGCGGTGTTCCCTGGGCAAATGATTACAGTGTGGATAGGCCGTGAGCAGTGTTCCCTGGGGAAATGATTACAGTGTGGACAGGCAGTGAGCAGTGTTCCCTGGGGAAATATTTACAGTTTGGATAAGCAGTCAGCAGCATTACCTGGGAAAATAATTACAGTGTGGATAGGCAGTGAGCATTATTCCCTGGGGAAATGATTACAGTGGGGATAGGCAGTGAGCAGCGTTATCTGGGGAAATGATTACAGTGTGGATAGGCAGTGAGCAGCGTTACCTGTGCAAATGATTACAGTATTGTTAGGCAGTGAGCAGTGTTCCCTGGGGAAATGATTACAGTGGGGATAGGCAGTGAACAGTGTTCCCTTGGAAAATGATTACAGTGTGGATAGTCATTGAGCAGCGTTACCTGGGCAAATGATTACACTGTGGATAGGCAGTGAGCAGTGTTCCCTGGGAAATTATTACATTCTGGATAGGCAGTGAGAAGCGTTCCCTGGGGAAATGATTACAGTGTGATTAGGCAGTGAGCAGATTTCCCTTGGCAAATTTCTACAGTGTGGATAGGCAGTGAGATGCGTTACCTGGGGAATTGATTACATTGTGGACAGGCAGTGTTCAGTGTTCCATGGGGAAATGCTTACAGTGTAGATAGGCAGTGAGCCTTATTCCCTGGTGTAATGATTACAGTGTGGATATGAGGTGAGCAGAGTTACCAGGACAAATGTTTACTGCGTGGATAGGCAGAGAGCACTGTACACTGGGGAAATGTTTACAGTGTGGATAGGCAGGGAGCAGCGTTCCCTGGGGAAATGGTTACATTCTGGATAGGCAGTGTGCAGTGTTCCCTGGGGAAATGACTACAGTGTGGTTTGGCAGTGAGCAGTGTTACCTGGGCAAATTATTACAGTGTGCATAGGCAGTGAGATGCGTTACCTGGGCAAATGATTACAGTGTGAGTAGGCAGTGAGCAGTGTTACCTGGGAAAGTGATTATAGTGTAGACATGCAGTGAGCAGTGTTCCCTGGGTAAGTGTTTTCATTGTGGATAGGCAGTGAGCAGTGTTACCTCGGCAAATGATTACAGTGTGGATAGGCAGTGAGCAGCGTTACCTGGGCAAATGATTACAGTGTGTATAGGCAGTGAGCATTATTCCCTGGGGAAATCATTACAGTGTGGATAGGCAGTGAGCAGCATTACCTGGACAAATGATTACAGTGTGGATAGGCAGTGAGCAGTGTTCCCTGGGCAAATGATTACACTGTGGATAGGCAGTGAGCAGTGTTCCCTGGGGAAATGATTACAGTGTGGACAGGCAGTGAGCAGTGTTCCCTGGGGAAATGATTACAGTGTGGATAGGCAGTGAGCAGCGTTATCTGCGGAAATGATTACAGTTTGGATAAGCAGTGAGCAGCGTTAACTGGGAAAATAATTACAGTGTGGATAGGCAGTGAGAATTATTCCCTGAGGAAATGATTACTGTGTGGATAGGCAGTGAGCAGCATTACCTGGACAAATGATTACAGTGTGGATAGGCAGAGAGCACTGTACCCTGGGGAAATGATTACAGTGTGGATAAGCAGTGAGCAGTGTTACCTGGGCAAATGATTACAGTGTGGATAGGCAGTGAGCAGTGTTCCCTGGGGCAATGATTACAGTGTGGATAGTCAGGGAGCAGCGTTCCCTGGGGAAATGATTACAGTGTGCATAGGCAGTGAGCAGCGTTCCCTGGGGAAATGATTACAGTGTTGATAGACAGTGAGCAGCGTTACCTGGGAAAATGATTTCAGTGTGGACAGGCAGTGAGCAGCGTTCCCTGGGGAAATGATTACAGTGCGCATAGGCAGAGAGCAGCTTTACCTGGGCAAATGATTACAGTGTGAATAGACAGTCAGCAGTGTTCCCTGGGGAGATGATTGCAGTGTGGATAGGCTGTGAGCAGTGTTCCCTGGGGAAATGATTACAGTGTGGATAGGCAGTCAGCAGTGTTCCCTGGGGAGATGATTACAGTGTGGATAGGCTGTGAGCAGTGTTCCCTGGGGAAATGATTACAGTGTGGAAAGGCAGTGAGTAGTGTTCCCTGGGGAAATGATTACAGTGTGGACAGGAAGTGAGCAGTGTACCCTGGGGAAATGATTACACTGTGGATAGGCAGTGAGCGGTGTTCCCTGGGCAAATGATTACAGTGTGGATAGGCCGTGAGCAGTGTTCCCTGGGGAAATGATTACAGTGTGGACAGGCAGTGAGCAGTGTTCCCTGGGGAAATATTTACAGTTTGGATAAGCAGTCAGCAGCATTACCTGGGAAAATAATTACAGTGTGGATAGGCAGTGAGCATTATTCCCTGGGGAAATGATTACAGTGGGGATAGGCAGTGAGCAGCGTTATCTGGGGAAATGATTACAGTGTGGATAGGCAGTGAGCAGCGTTACCTGTGCAAATGATTACAGTATTGTTAGGCAGTGAGCAGTGTTCCCTGGGGAAATGATTACAGTGGGGATAGGCAGTGAACAGTGTTCCCTTGGAAAATGATTACAGTGTGGATAGTCATTGAGCAGCGTTACCTGGGCAAATGATTACACTGTGGATAGGCAGTGAGCAGTGTTCCCTGGGAAATTATTACATTCTGGATAGGCAGTGAGAAGCGTTCCCTGGGGAAATGATTACAGTGTGATTAGGCAGTGAGCAGATTTCCCTTGGCAAATTTCTACAGTGTGGATAGGCAGTGAGATGCGTTACCTGGGGAATTGATTACATTGTGGACAGGCAGTGTTCAGTGTTCCATGGGGAAATGCTTACAGTGTAGATAGGCAGTGAGCCTTATTCCCTGGTGTAATGATTACAGTGTGGATATGAGGTGAGCAGAGTTACCAGGACAAATGTTTACTGCGTGGATAGGCAGAGAGCACTGTACACTGGGGAAATGTTTACAGTGTGGATAGGCAGGGAGCAGCGTTCCCTGGGGAAATGGTTACATTCTCGATAGGCAGTGTGCAGTGTTCCCTGGGGAAATGACTACAGTGTGGTTTGGCAGTGAGCAGTGTTACCTGGGCAAATTATTACAGTGTGCATAGGCAGTGAGATGCGTTACCTGGGCAAATGATTACAGTGTGAGTAGGCAGTGAGCAGTGTTACCTGGGAAAGTGATTATAGTGTAGACATGCAGTGAGCAGTGTTCCCTGGGTAAGTGTTTTCATTGTGGATAGGCAGTGAGCAGTGTTACCTCGGCAAATGATTACAGTGTGGATAGGCAGTGAGCAGCGTTACCTGGGCAAATGATTACAGTGTGTATAGGCAGTGAGCATTATTCCCTGGGGAAATCATTACAGTGTGGATAGGCAGTGAGCAGCATTACCTGGACAAATGATTACAGTGTGGATAGGCAGTGAGCAGTGTTCCCTGGGCAAATGATTACACTGTGGATAGGCAGTGAGCAGTGTTCCCTGGGGAAATGATTACAGTGTGGACAGGCAGTGAGCAGTGTTCCCTGGGGAAATGATTACAGTGTGGATAGGCAGTGAGCAGCGTTATCTGCGGAAATGATTACAGTTTGGATAAGCAGTGAGCAGCGTTAACTGGGAAAATAATTACAGTGTGGATAGGCAGTGAGAATTATTCCCTGGGGAAATGATTACTGTGTGGATAGGCAGTGAGCAGCATTACCTGGACAAATGATTACAGTGTGGATAGGCAGTGAGCATTATTCCCTGTGGAAATGATTATAGTGTGGATAGGCAGTGATCAGTGTTCCCTGGGGAAATGATTACAGTGTGGATAGGCAGTGAGCAGTGTTCCCTGGGGAAATGATTACAGTGTGGACAGGCAGTGATCATGTTCCCTGGTGAAATGCTTCCAGTGTGGATAGGCAGTGAGCAGCGTTATCTGGGGAAATGATTACAGTTTGGATAAGCAGTGAGCAGCGTTACCTGGGAAAATAATTAAAGTGTGGATAGGCAGTGAGCATTATTCCCTGGGGAAATGATTACAGTGCACATAGGCAGTGAGCAGCTTTCCCTGGGCAAATGATTACAGTGTGGATAGGCAGTGAGCAGTGTTCCCTGGGGAAATGATTACAGTGTGGATAGGCAGTGAGCAGTGTTCCCTGGGGAAATGATTACACTGTGGATAGGGAGTGAGCGGTTTTCCCTGGGCAAATGATTACAGTGTGGATAGGCAGTGAGCAGTGTTCCCTGGGGAAATATTTACAGTTTGGATAAGCAGTCAGCAGCGTTACCTGGGAAAATAATTACAGTGTGGATAGGCAGTGAGCATTATTCCCTGGGGAAATGATTACAGTGTGGATAGGCAGTGAGCAGCGTTATCTGGGGAAATGATTACAGTGTGGATAGGCAGTGAGCAGCGTTACCTGGGCAAGTGATTACAGTATTGTTAGGCAGTGAGCAGTGTTCCCTGGGGAAATGATTACAGTGGGGATAGGCAGTGAACAGTGTTCCCTTGGAAAATGATTACAGTGTGGATAGGCAGTGAGCAGCGTTACCTGGGCAAATGATTACACTGTGGATAGGCAGTGAGCAGTGTTCCCTGGGGAAATGATTACATTCTGGATAGGCAGTGAGAAGCGTTCCCTGGGGAAATGATTACAGTGTGATTAGGCAGTGAGCAGATTTCCCTGGGCAAATTTCTACAGTGTGTATAGGCAGTGAGATGCGTTACCTGGGGAATTGATTACATTGTGGACAGGCAGTGATCAGTGTTCCATGGGGAAATGCTTACAGTGTAGATAGGCAGTGAGCATTATTCCCTGGTGTAATGATTACTGTGTGAATAGGAGGTGAGCAGAGTTACCAGGACAAATGTTTACCGCGTGGATAGGCAGAGAGCACTGTACCCTGGGGAAATGATTACAGTGTGGATAAGCAGTGAGCAGTGTTACCTGGGCAAATGATTACAGTGTGGATAGGCAGTGAGCAGTGTTCCCTGGGGCAATGATTACAGTGTGGATAGTCAGGGAGCAGCGTTCCCTGGGGAAATGATTACAGTGTGCATAGGCAGTGAGCAGCGTTCCCTGGGGAAATGATTACAGTGTTCATAGGCAGTGAGCAGCGTTACCTGGGAAAATGATTTCAGTGTGGACAGGCAGTGAGCAGCGTTCCCTGGGGAAATGATTACAGTGCGCATAGGCAGAGAGCAGCTTTACCTGGGCAAATGATTACAGTGTGAATAGACAGTCAGCAGTGTTCCCTGGGGAGATGATTGCAGTGTGGATAGGCTGTGAGCAGTGTTCCCTGGGGAAATGATTACAGTGTGGATAGGCAGTCAGCAGTGTTCCCTGGGGAGATGATTACAGTGTGGATAGGCTGTGAGCAGTGTTCCCTGGGGAAATGATTACATTGTGGATAGGCAGTGAGTAGTGTTCCCTGGGGAAATGATTACAGTGTGGACAGGCAGTGAGCAGTGTACCCTGGGGAAATGATTACACTGTGGATAGGCAGTGAGCGGTGTTCCCTGGGCAAATGATTACAGTGTGGATAGGCCGTGAGCAGTGTTCCCTGGGGAAATGATTACAGTGTGGACAGGCAGTGAGCAGTGTTCCCTGGGGAAATATTTACAGTTTGGATAAGCAGTCAGCAGCGTTACCTGGGAAAATAATTACAGTGTGGATAGGCAGTGAGCATTATTCCCTGGGGAAATGATTACAGTGGGGATAGGCAGTGAGCAGCGTTATCTGGGGAAATGATTACAGTGTGGATAGGCTGTGAGCAGCGTTACCTGTGCAAATGATTACAGTATTGTTAGGCAGTGAGCAGTGTTCCCTGGGGAAATGATTACAGTGGGGATAGGCAGTGAACAGTGTTCCCTTGGAAAATGATTACAGTGTGGATAGTCATTGAGCAGCGTTACCTGGGCAAATGATTACACTGTGGATAGGCAGTGAGCAGTGTTCCCTGGGAAATTATTACATTCTGGATAGGCAGTGAGAAGCGTTCCCTGGGGAAATGATTACAGTGTGATTAGGCAGTGAGTAGATTTCCCTGTGCAAATTTCTACAGTGTGTATAGGCAGTGAGATGCGTTACCTGGGGAATTGATTACATTGTGGACAGGCAGTGATCAGTGTTCTATGGTTAAATGCTTACAGTGTAGATAGGCCGTGAGCATTATTCCCTGGTGTAATGATTACAGTGTGGATAGGAGGTGAGCAGAGTTACCAGGACAAATGTTTACCGCGTGGATAGGCAGAGAGCACTGTACCCTGGGGAAATGATTACAGTGTGGATAGGCAGTGAGCAGTGTTCCCTGGGCAAATGATTACAATGTGGATAGGCCGTGAGCAGTGTTCCCTGGGGAAATGATTACAGTGTGGACAGGCAGTGAGCAGTGTTCCCTGGGGCAATGATTACAGTGTGGATAGTCAGGGAGCAGCGTTCCCTGGGAAAATGATTACAGTGTGGACAGGCAGTGAGCAGTTTACCCTGGGGAAATGATTACACTGTGGATAGGCAGTGAGCGGTGTTCCCTGGGCAAATGATTACAATGTGGATAGGCCGTGAGCAGTGTTCCCTGGGGAAATGATTACAGTGTGGACAGGCAGTGAGCAGTGTTCCCTGGGGCAATGATTACAGTGTGGATAGTCAGGGAGCAGCGTTCCCTGGGGAAATGATTACAGTGTGCATAGGCAGTGAGCAGCGTTCCCTGGGGAAATGATTACAGTGTTGATAGGCAGTGAGCAGTGTTCCCTGGGGAAATGATTACACTGTGGATAGGGAGTGAGCGGTTTTCCATGGGCAAATGATTACAGTGTGGATAGGCAGTGAGCAGTGTTCCCTGGGGAAATATTTACAGTTTGGATAAGCAGTGAGCAGCGTTACCTGGGAAAATAATTACAGTGTGGATAGGCAGTGAGCATTATTCCCTGGGGAAATGATTACAGTGTGGATAGGCAGTGAGCAGCGTTATCTGGGGAAATGATTACAGTGTGGATAGGCAGTGAGCAGCGTTCCCTGGGGAAATGATTACAGTGCGCATAGGCAGAGAGCAGCTTTACCTGGGCAAATGATTACAGTGTGAATAGACAGTCAGCAGTGTTCCCTGGGGAGATGATTGCAGTGTAGATAGGCTGTGAGCAGTGTTCCCTGGGGAAATGATTACAGTGTGGATAGGCAGTCAGCAGTGTTCCCTGGGGAGATGATTACAGTGTGGATAGGCTGTGAGCAGTGTTCCCTGGGGAAATGATTACATTGTGGATAGGCAGTGAGTAGTGTTCCCTGGGGAAATGATTACAGTGTGGACAGGCAGTGAGCAGTGTACCCTGGGGAAATGATTACACTGTGGATAGGCAGTGAGCGGTGTTCCCTGGGCAAATGATTACAGTGTGGATAGGCCGTGAGCAGTGTTCCCTGGGGAAATGATTACAGTGTGGACAGGCAGTGAGCAGTGTTCCCTGGGGAAATATTTACAGTTTGGATAAGCAGTCAGCAGCGTTACCTGGGAAAATAATTACAGTGTGGATAGGCAGTGAGCATTATTCCCTGGGGAAATGATTACAGTGGGGATAGGCAGTGAGCAGCGTTATCTGGGGAAATGATTACAGTGTGGATAGGCTGTGAGCAGCGTTACCTGTGCAAATGATTACAGTATTGTTAGGCAGTGAGCAGTGTTCCCTGGGGAAATGATTACAGTGGGGATAGGCAGTGAACAGTGTTCCCTTGGAAAATGATTACAGTGTGGATAGTCATTGAGCAGCGTTACCTGGGCAAATGATTACAGTGTGGATAGGCTGTGAGCAGCGTTACCTGTGCAAATGATTACAGTATTGTTAGGCAGTGAGCAGTGTTCCCTGGGGAAATGATTACATTCTGGATAGGCAGTGAGAAGCGTTCCCTGGGGAAATGATTACAGTGTGATTAGGCAGTGAGCAGATTTCCCTGGGCAAATTTCTACAGTGTGTATAGGCAGTGAGATGCGTTACCTGGGGAATTGATTACATTGTGGACAGGCAGTGATCAGTGTTCCATGGGGAAATGCTTACAGTGTAGATAGGCAGTGAGCATTATTCCCTGGTGTAATGATTACTGTGTGAATAGGAGGTGAGCAGAGTTACCAGGACAAATGTTTACCGCGTGGATAGGCAGAGAGCACTGTACCCTGGGGAAATGATTACAGTGTGGATAAGCTGTGAGCAGTGTTACCTGGGCAAATGATTACAGTGTGGATAGGCAGTGAGCAGTGTTCCCTGGGGCAATGATTACAGTGTGGATAGTCAGGGAGCAGCGTTCCCTGGGGAAATGATTACAGTGTGCATAGGCAGTGAGCAGCGTTCCCTGGGGAAATGATTACAGTGTTGATAGGCAGTGAGCAGCGTTACCTGGGAAAATGATTTCAGTGTGGACAGGCAGTGAGCAGCGTTCCCTGGGGAAATGATTACAGTGCGCATAGGCAGAGAGCAGCTTTACCTGGGCAAATGATTACTGTGTGAATAGACAGTCAGCAGTGTTCCCTGGGGAGATGATTGCAGTGTGGATAGGCTGTGAGCAGTGTTCCCTGGGGAAATGATTACAGTGTGGATAGGCAGTCAGCAGTGTTCCCTGGGGAGATGATTACAGTGTGGATAGGCTGTGAGCAGTGTTCCCTGGGGAAATGATTACATTGTGGATAGGCAGTGAGTAGTGTTCCCTGGGGAAATGATTACAGTGTGGACAGGCAGTGAGCAGTGTACCCTGGGGAAATGATTACACTGTGGATAGGCAGTGAGCGGTGTTCCCTGTGCAAATGATTACAGTGTGGATAGGCCGTGAGCAGTGTTCCCTGGGGAAATGATTACAGTGTGGACAGGCAGTGAGCAGTGTTCCCTGGGGAAATATTTACAGTTTGGATAAGCAGTCAGCAGCGTTACCTGGGAAAATAATTACAGTGTGGATAGGCAGTGAGCATTATTCCCTGGGGAAATGATTACAGTGGGGATAGGCAGTGAGCAGCGTTATCTGGGGAAATGATTACAGTGTGGATAGGCAGTGAGCAGCGTTACCTGTGCAAATGATTACAGTATTGTTAGGCAGTGAGCAGTGTTCCCTGGGGAAATGATTACAGTGGGGATAGGCAGTGAACAGTGTTCCCTTGGAAAATGATTACAGTGTGGATAGTCATTGAGCAGCGTTACCTGGGCAAATGATTACACTGTGGATAGGCAGTGAGCAGTGTTCCCTGGGAAATTATTACATTCTGGATAGGCAGTGAGAAGCGTTCCCTGGGGAAATGATTACAGTGTGATTAGGCAGTGAGCAGATTTCCCTGGGCAAATTTCTACAGTGTGTATAGGCAGTGAGATGCGTTACCTGGGGAATTGATTACATTGTGGACAGGCAGTGATCAGTGTTCCATGGTTAAATGCTTACAGTGTAGATAGGCCGTGAGCATTATTCCCTGGTGTAATGATTACAGTGTGGATAGGAGGTGAGCAGAGTTACCAGGACAAATGTTTACCGCGTGGATAGGCAGAGAGCACTGTACCCTGGGGAAATGATTACAGTGTGGATAGGCAGTGAGCTGTGTTACCTGGGCAAATGATTACAGTGTGGATAGGCAGTGAGCAGTGTTCCCTGGGGCAATGATTACAGTGTGGATAGTCAGGGAGCAGCGTTCCCTGGGGAAATGATTACAGTGTGCATAGGCAGTGAGCAGCGTTCCCTGGGGAAATGATTACACTGTGGATAGACAGTCAGCAGTGTTCCCTGGGGAGATGATTACAGTGTGGATAGGCTGTGAGCAGTGTTCCCTGGGGAAATGATTACAGTGTGGATAGGCAGTGAGTAGTGTTCCCTGGGGAAATGATTACAGTGTGGACAGGCAGTGAGCAGTTTACCCTGGGGAAATGATTACACTGTGGATAGGCAGTGAGCGGTGTTCCCTGGGCAAATGATTACAGTGTGGATAGGCCGTGAGCAGTGTTCCCTGGGGAAATGATTACAGTGTGGACAGGCAGTGAGCAGTGTTCGCTGGGGAAATATTTACAGTTTGGATAAGCAGTCAGCAGCGTTACCTGGGAAAATAATTACAGTGTGGATAGGCAGTGAGCATTATTCCCTGGGGAAATGATTATAGTGTGGATAGGCAGTGATCAGTGTTCCCTGGGGAAATGATTACAGTGTGGATAGGCAGTGAGCAGTGTTCCCTGGGGAAATGATTACAGTGTGGACAGGCAGTGATCATGTTCCCTGGGGAAATGCTTCCAGTGTGGATAGGCAGTGAGCAGCGTTATCTGGGGAAATGATTACAGTTTGGATAAGCAGTGAGCAGCGTTACCTGGGAAAATAATTAAAGTGTGGATAGGCAGTCAGCATTATTCCCTGGGGAAATGATTACAGTGCACATAGGCAGTGAGCAGCTTTCCCTGGGCAAATGAATACAGTGTGGATAGGCAGTGAGCAGTGTTCCCTGGGGAAATGATTACAGTGTGGATAGGCAGTGAGCAGTGTTCCCTGGGGAAATGATTACACTGTGGATAGGGAGTGAGCGGTTTTCCCTGGGCAAATGATTACAGTGTGGATAGGCAGTGAGCAGTGTTCCCTGGGGAAATGATTACAGTGTGGACAGGCAGTGAGCAGTGTTCCCTGGGGAAATGATTACACTGTGGATAGGGAGTGAGCGGTTTTCCCTGGGCAAATGATTACAGTGTGGATAGGCAGTGAGCAGTGTTCCCTGGGGAAATGATTACAGTGTGGACAGGCAGTGAGCAGTGTTCCCTGGGGAAATATTTACAGTTTGGATAAGCAGTGAGCAGCGTTACCTTGGAAAATAATTACAGTGTGGATAGGCAGTGAGCATTATTCCCTGGGGAAATGATTACAGTGTGGATAGGCAGTGAGCAGCGTTATCTGGGGAAATGATTACAGTGTGGATAGGCAGTGAGCAGCGTTACCTGGGCAAATGATTACAGTATTGTTAGGCAGTGAGCAGTGTTCCCTGGGGAAATGATTACAGTGGGGATAGGCAGTGAACAGTGTTCCCTGGGGAAATGATTACATTCTGGATAGGCAGTGATCAGTGTTCCATGGCTAAATGCTTACAGTGTAGATAGGCAGTGAGCATTATTCCCTGGTGTAATGATTACAGTGTGAATAGGAGGTGAGCAGAGTTACCTGGGCAAATGATTACAGTGTGGATAGGCAGGGAGCAGTGTTCCCTGGGGCAATGATTACAGTGTGGATAGTCAGGGAGCAGCGTTCCCTGGGGAAATGATTACAGTGTGGATAGGCAGTGAGCAGTGTTCCCTGGGGCAATGATTACAGTGTGGATAGTCAGGGAGCAGCGTTCCCTGGGGAAATGATTACAGTGTGCATAGGCTGTGAGCAGTGTTCCCTGGGGAAATGCTTACAGTGTGGATAGGCAGTGAGTAGTGTTCCCTGGGGAAATGATTACAGTGTGGACAGGCAGTGAGCAGTGTACCCTGGGGAAATGATTACACTGTGGATAGGCAGTGAGCGGTGTTCCCTGGGCAAATGATTGCAGTGTGGATAGGCCGTGAGCAGTGTTACCTGGGGAAATGATTACAGTGTGGACAGGCAGTGAGCAGTGTTCCCTGGGGAAATATTTACAGTTTGGATAAGCAGTCAGCAGCGTTACCTGAGAAAATAATTACAGTGTGGATAGGCAGTGAGCATTATTCCCTCGGGAAATGATTACAGTGGGGATAGGCAGTGAGCAGCGTTATCTGGGGAAATGATTACAGTGTGGATAGGCAGTGAGCAGCGTTACCTGTGCAAATGATTACAGTATTTTTAGGCAGTGAGTAGTGTTCCCTGGGGAAATGATTACAGTGGGGATAGGCAGTGAACAGTGTTCCCGTGGAAAATGATTACCG
This sequence comes from Hemitrygon akajei, assembly GCF_048418815.1. Lineage (NCBI taxonomy): Eukaryota > Metazoa > Chordata > Chondrichthyes > Myliobatiformes > Dasyatidae > Hemitrygon > Hemitrygon akajei. Next base: position 72,295,173 of record NC_133125.1, read on the forward strand.
TGTGGATAGGCAGTGAGCAGCGTTACCTGGGCAAATGATTACACTGTGTATAGGCAGTGAGCAGCGTTCCCTGGGGAAATGATTATAGTGTGATTAGGCAGTGAGCAGATTTCCCTGGGCAAATTTCTACAGTGTGGATAGACAGTCAGCAGTGTTCCCTGGGGAGATGATTACAGTGTGGATAGGCAGTGAGCAGTGTTCCCTGGGGAAATGATTACAGTGTGGATTGGCAGTGAGCAGTGTTCCCTGGGGAAATGATTACAGTGTGGATAGGCAGTGAGCAGCGTTACCTGGGCAAATGATTACAGTATTGTTAGGCAGTGAGCAGTGTTCCCTGGGGAAATGATTACAGTGGGGATAGGCAGTGAACAGTGTTCCCTTGGAAAATGATTACAGTGTGGATAGTCATTGAGCAGCGTTACCTGGGCAAATGATTACACTGTGGATAGGCAGTGAGCAGTGTTCCCTGGGAAATGATTACATTCTGGATAGGCAGTGAGAAGCGTTCCCTGGGGAAATGATTACAGTGTGATTAGGCAGTGAGCAGATTTCCCTGGGCAAATTTCTACAGTGTGTATAGGCAGTGAGATGCGTTACCTGGGCAAATGATTACACTGTGGATAGGCAGTGAGCAGTGTTCCCTGGGAAATGATTACATTCTGGATAGGCAGTGAGAAGCGTTCCCTGGGGAAATGATTACAGTGTGGATAGGAGGTGAGCAGAGTTACCAGGACAAATGTTTACCGCGTGGATAGGCAGAGAGCACTGTACCCTGGGGAAATGATTACAGTGTGGATAGGCAGTGAGCAGTGTTACCTGGGCAAATGATTACAGTGTGGATAGGCAGTGAGCAGTGTTCCCTAGGGCAATGATTACAGTGTGGATAGTCAGGGAGCAGCGTTCCCTGGGGAAATGATTACAGTGTGCATAGGCAGTGAGCAGCGTTCCCTGGGGAAATGATTACAGTGTTGATAGGCAGTAAGCAGCGTTACCTGGGAAAATGATTTCAGTGTGGACAGGCAGTGAGCAGCGTTCCCTGGGGAAATGATTACAGTGCGCATAGGCAGAGAACAGCTTTACCTGGGCAAATGATTACAGTGTGAATAGGCAGTGAGCAGTGTTCCCTGGGGAAATGATTACAGTGTGGACAGGCAGTGAGCAGTGTTCCCTGGGGAAATATTTACAGTTTGGATAAGCAGTGAGCAGCGTTACCTGGGAAAATAATTACAGTGTGGATAGGCAGTGAGCATTATTCCCTGGGGAAATGATTACAGTGTGGACAGGCAGTGAGCAGTGTTCCCTGGGGTAATGATTACACTGTGGATAGGGAGTGAGCGGTTTTCCCTGGGCAAATGATTACAGTGTGGATAGGCAGTGAGCAGTGTTCCATGGGGAAATGATTACAGTGTGGACAGGCAGTGAGCAGTGTTCCCTGGGGAAATATTTACAGTGTGGACAGGCAGTGAGCAGTGTTCCCTGGGGCAATGATTACAGTGTGGATAGTCAGGGAGCAGCGTTCCCTGGGGAAATGATTACAGTGTGCATAGGCAGTGAGCAGCGTTCCCTTTGGAAATGATTACAGTGTTGATAGGCAGTGAGCAGTGTTCCCTGGGGAAATGATTACACTGTGGATAGGGAGTGAGCGGTTTTCCCTGGGCAAATTATTACAGTGTGGATAGGCAGTGAGCAGTGTTCCCTGGGGAAATATTTACAGTTTGGATAAGCAGTGAGCAGCGTTACCTGGGAAAATAATTACAGTGTGGATAGGCAGTGAGCATTATTCCCTGGGGAAATGATTACAGTGTGGATAGGCAGTGAGCAGCGTTATCTGGGGAAATGATTACAGTGTGGATAGGCAGTGAGCAGCGTTACCTGGGCAAGTGATTACAGTATTGTTAGGCAGTGAGCAGTGTTCCCTGGGGAAATGATTACAGTGGGGATAGGCAGTGAACAGTGTTCCCTTGGAAAATGATTACAGTGTGGATAGGCAGTGAGCAGCGTTACCTGGGCAAATGATTACACTGTGGATAGGCAGTGAGCAGTGTTCCCTGGGGAAATGATTACATTCTGGATAGGCAGTGAGAAGCGTTCCCTGGGGAAATGATTACAGTGTGATTAGGCAGTGAGCAGATTTCCCTGGGCAAATTTCTACAGTGTGTATAGGCAGTGAGATGCGTTACCTGGGGAATTGATTACATTGTGGACAGGCAGTGATCAGTGTTCCATGGGGAAATGCTTACAGTGTAGATAGGCAGTGAGCATTATTCCCTGGTGTAATGATTACTGTGTGAATAGGAGGTGAGCAGAGTTACCAGGACAAATGTTTACCACGTGGATAGGCAGAGAGCACTGTACCCTGGGGAAATGATTACAGTGTGGATAAGCAGTGAGCAGTGTTACCTGGGCAAATGATTACAGTGTGGATAGGCAGTGAGCAGTGTTCCCTGGGGCAATGATTACAGTGTGGATAGTCAGGGAGCAGCGTTCCCTGGGGAAATGATTACAGTGTGCATAGGCAGTGAGCAGCGTTCCCTGGGGAAATGATTACAGTGTTGATAGGCAGTGAGCAGCGTTACCTGGGAAAATGATTTCAGTGTGGACAGGCAGTGAGCAGCGTTCCCTGGGGAAATGATTACAGTGCGCATAGGCAGAGAGCAGCTTTACCTGGGCAAATGATTACAGTGTGAATAGACAGTCAGCAGTGTTCCCTGGGGAGATGATTGCAGTGTGGATAGGCTGTGAGCAGTGTTCCCTGGGGAAATGATTACAGTGTGGATAGGCAGTCAGCAGTGTTCCCTGGGGAGATGATTACAGTGTGGATAGGCTGTGAGCAGTGTTCCCTGGGGAAATGATTACATTGTGGATAGGCAGTGAGTAGTGTTCCCTGGGGAAATGATTACAGTGTGGACAGGCAGTGAGCAGTGTACCCTGGGGAAATGATTACACTGTGGATAGGCAGTGAGCGGTGTTCCCTGGGCAAATGATTACAGTGTGGATAGGCCGTGAGCAGTGTTCCCTGGGGAAATGATTACAGTGTGGACAGGCAGTGAGCAGTGTTCCCTGGGGAAATATTTACAGTTTGGATAAGCAGTCAGCAGCGTTACCTGGGAAAATAATTACAGTGTGGATAGGCAGTGAGCATTATTCCCTGGGGAAATGATTACAGTGGGGATAGGCAGTGAGCAGCGTTATCTGGGGAAATGATTACAGTGTGGATAGGCAGTGAGCAGCGTTACCTGTGCAAATGATTACAGTATTGTTAGGCAGTGAGCAGTGTTCCCTGGGGAAATGATTACAGTGGGGATAGGCAGTGAACAGTGTTCCCTTGGAAAATGATTACAGTGTGGATAGTCATTGAGCAGCGTTACCTGGGCAAATGATTACACTGTGGATAGGCAGTGAGCAGTGTTCCCTGGGAAATTATTACATTCTGGATAGGCAGTGAGAAGCGTTCCCTGGGGAAATGATTACAGTGTGATTAGGCAGTGAGCAGATTTCCCTGGGCAAATTTCTACAGTGTGTATAGGCAGTGAGATGCGTTACCTGGGGAATTGATTACATTGTGGACAGGCAGTGATCAGTGTTCCATGGTTAAATGCTTACAGTGTAGATAGGCCGTGAGCATTATTCCCTGGTGTAATGATTACAGTGTGGATAGGAGGTGAGCAGAGTTACCAGGACAAATGTTTACCGCGTGGATAGGCAGAGAGCACTGTACCCTGGGGAAATGATTACAGTGTGGATAGGCAGTGAGCAGTGTTACCTGGGCAAATGATTACAGTGTGGATAGGCAGTGAGCAGTGTTCCCTGGGGCAATGATTACAGTGTGGATAGTCAGGGAGCAGCGTTCCCTGGGGAAATGATTACAGTGTGCATAGGCAGTGAGCAGCGTTCCCTGGGGAAATGATTACAGTGTTGATAGGCAGTGAGCAGCGTTACCTGGGAAAATGATTTCAGTGTGGACAGGCAGTGAGCAGCGTTCCCTGGGGAAATGATTACAGTGCGCATAGGCAGAGAGCAGCTTTACCTGGGCAAATGATTACAGTGTGAATAGGCAGTCAGCAGTGTTCCCTGGGGAGATGATTGCAGTGTGGATAGGCTGTGAGCAGTGTTCCCTGGGCAAATGATTACAGTGTGGATAGGCCGTGAGCAGTGTTCCCTGGGGAAATGATTACAGTGTGGACAGGCAGTGAGCAGTGTTCGCTGGGGAAATATTTACAGTTTGGATAAGCAGTCAGCAGCGTTACCTGGGAAAATAATTACAGTGTGGATAGGCAGTGAGCATTATTCCCTGGGGAAATGATTATAGTGTGGATAGGCAGTGATCAGTGTTCCCTGGGGAAATGATTACAGTGTGGATAGGCAGTGAGCAGTGTTCCCTGGGGAAATGATTACAGTGTGGACAGGCAGTGATCATGTTCCCTGGGGAAATGCTTCCAGTGTGGATAGGCAGTGAGCAGCGTTATCTGGGGAAATGATTACAGTTTGGATAAGCAGTGAGCAGCGTTACCTGGGAAAATAATTAAAGTGTGGATAGGCAGTCAGCATTATTCCCTGGGGAAATGATTACAGTGCACATAGGCAGTGAGCAGCTTTCCCTGGGCAAATGAATACAGTGTGGATAGGCAGTGAGCAGTGTTCCCTGGGGAAATGATTACAGTGTGGATAGGCAGTGAGCAGTGTTCCCTGGGGAAATGATTACACTGTGGATAGGGAGTGAGCGGTTTTCCCTGGGCAAATGATTACAGTGTGGATAGGCAGTGAGCAGTGTTCCCTGGGGAAATGATTACAGTGTGGACAGGCAGTGAGCAGTGTTCCCTGGGGAAATGATTACACTGTGGATAGGGAGTGAGCGGTTTTCCCTGGGCAAATGATTACAGTGTGGATAGGCAGTGAGCAGTGTTCCCTGGGGAAATGATTACAGTGTGGACAGGCAGTGAGCAGTGTTCCCTGGGGAAATATTTACAGTTTGGATAAGCAGTGAGCAGCGTTACCTTGGAAAATAATTACAGTGTGGATAGGCAGTGAGCATTATTCCCTGGGGAAATGATTACAGTGTGGATAGGCAGTGAGCAGCGTTATCTGGGGAAATGATTACAGTGTGGATAGGCAGTGAGCAGCGTTACCTGGGCAAATGATTACAGTATTGTTAGGCAGTGAGCAGTGTTCCCTGGGGAAATGATTACAGTGGGGATAGGCAGTGAACAGTGTTCCCTGGGGAAATGATTACATTCTGGATAGGCAGTGATCAGTGTTCCATGGCTAAATGCTTACAGTGTAGATAGGCAGTGAGCATTATTCCCTGGTGTAATGATTACAGTGTGAATAGGAGGTGAGCAGAGTTACCTGGGCAAATGATTACAGTGTGGATAGGCAGGGAGCAGTGTTCCCTGGGGCAATGATTACAGTGTGGATAGTCAGGGAGCAGCGTTCCCTGGGGAAATGATTACAGTGTGGATAGGCAGTGAGCAGTGTTCCCTGGGGCAATGATTACAGTGTGGATAGTCAGGGAGCAGCGTTCCCTGGGGAAATGATTACAGTGTGCATAGGCTGTGAGCAGTGTTCCCTGGGGAAATGCTTACAGTGTGGATAGGCAGTGAGTAGTGTTCCCTGGGGAAATGATTACAGTGTGGACAGGCAGTGAGCAGTGTACCCTGGGGAAATGATTACACTGTGGATAGGCAGTGAGCGGTGTTCCCTGGGCAAATGATTGCAGTGTGGATAGGCCGTGAGCAGTGTTACCTGGGGAAATGATTACAGTGTGGACAGGCAGTGAGCAGTGTTCCCTGGGGAAATATTTACAGTTTGGATAAGCAGTCAGCAGCGTTACCTGAGAAAATAATTACAGTGTGGATAGGCAGTGAGCATTATTCCCTCGGGAAATGATTACAGTGGGGATAGGCAGTGAGCAGCGTTATCTGGGGAAATGATTACAGTGTGGATAGGCAGTGAGCAGCGTTACCTGTGCAAATGATTACAGTATTTTTAGGCAGTGAGTAGTGTTCCCTGGGGAAATGATTACAGTGGGGATAGGCAGTGAACAGTGTTCCCGTGGAAAATGATTACCGTGTGGATAGGCAGTGAGCAGCGTTACCTGGGCAAATGATTACACTGTGTATAGGCAGTGAGCAGCGTTCCCTGGGGAAATGATTATAGTGTGATTAGGCAGTGAGCAGATTTCCCTGGGCAAATTTCTACAGTGTGGATAGACAGTCAGCAGTGTTCCCTGGGGAGATGATTACAGTGTGGATAGGCAGTGAGCAGTGTTCCCTGGGGAAATGATTACAGTGTGGATTGGCAGTGAGCAGTGTTCCCTGGGGAAATGATTACAGTGTGGATAGGCAGTGAGCAGCGTTACCTGGGCAAATGATTACAGTATTGTTAGGCAGTGAGCAGTGTTCCCTGGGGAAATGATTACAGTGGGGATAGGCAGTGAACAGTGTTCCCTTGGAAAATGATTACAGTGTGGATAGTCATTGAGCAGCGTTACCTGGGCAAATGATTACACTGTGGATAGGCAGTGAGCAGTGTTCCCTGGGAAATGATTACATTCTGGATAGGCAGTGAGAAGCGTTCCCTGGGGAAATGATTACAGTGTGATTAGGCAGTGAGCAGATTTCCCTGGGCAAATTTCTACAGTGTGTATAGGCAGTGAGATGCGTTACCTGGGCAAATGATTACACTGTGGATAGGCAGTGAGCAGTGTTCCCTGGGAAATGATTACATTCTGGATAGGCAGTGAGAAGCGTTCCCTGGGGAAATGATTACAGTGTGGATAGGAGGTGAGCAGAGTTACCAGGACAAATGTTTACCGCGTGGATAGGCAGAGAGCACTGTACCCTGGGGAAATGATTACAGTGTGGATAGGCAGTGAGCAGTGTTACCTGGGCAAATGATTACAGTGTGGATAGGCAGTGAGCAGTGTTCCCTAGGGCAATGATTACAGTGTGGATAGTCAGGGAGCAGCGTTCCCTGGGGAAATGATTACAGTGTGCATAGGCAGTGAGCAGCGTTCCCTGGGGAAATGATTACAGTGTTGATAGGCAGTAAGCAGCGTTACCTGGGAAAATGATTTCAGTGTGGACAGGCAGTGAGCAGCGTTCCCTGGGGAAATGATTACAGTGCGCATAGGCAGAGAACAGCTTTACCTGGGCAAATGATTACAGTGTGAATAGGCAGTGAGCAGTGTTCCCTGGGGAAATGATTACAGTGTGGACAGGCAGTGAGCAGTGTTCCCTGGGGAAATATTTACAGTTTGGATAAGCAGTGAGCAGCGTTACCTGGGAAAATAATTACAGTGTGGATAGGCAGTGAGCATTATTCCCTGGGGAAATGATTACAGTGTGGACAGGCAGTGAGCAGTGTTCCCTGGGGTAATGATTACACTGTGGATAGGGAGTGAGCGGTTTTCCCTGGGCAAATGATTACAGTGTGGATAGGCAGTGAGCAGTGTTCCATGGGGAAATGATTACAGTGTGGACAGGCAGTGAGCAGTGTTCCCTGGGGAAATATTTACAGTGTGGACAGGCAGTGAGCAGTGTTCCCTGGGGCAATGATTACAGTGTGGATAGTCAGGGAGCAGCGTTCCCTGGGGAAATGATTACAGTGTGCATAGGCAGTGAGCAGCGTTCCCTTTGGAAATGATTACAGTGTTGATAGGCAGTGAGCAGTGTTCCCTGGGGAAATGATTACACTGTGGATAGGGAGTGAGCGGTTTTCCCTGGGCAAATTATTACAGTGTGGATAGGCAGTGAGCAGTGTTCCCTGGGGAAATATTTACAGTTTGGATAAGCAGTGAGCAGCGTTACCTGGGAAAATAATTACAGTGTGGATAGGCAGTGAGCATTATTCCCTGGGGAAATGATTACAGTGTGGATAGGCAGTGAGCAGCGTTATCTGGGGAAATGATTACAGTGTGGATAGGCAGTGAGCAGCGTTACCTGGGCAAGTGATTACAGTATTGTTAGGCAGTGAGCAGTGTTCCCTGGGGAAATGATTACAGTGGGGATAGGCAGTGAACAGTGTTCCCTTGGAAAATGATTACAGTGTGGATAGGCAGTGAGCAGCGTTACCTGGGCAAATGATTACACTGTGGATAGGCAGTGAGCAGTGTTCCCTGGGGAAATGATTACATTCTGGATAGGCAGTGAGAAGCGTTCCCTGGGGAAATGATTACAGTGTGATTAGGCAGTGAGCAGATTTCCCTGGGCAAATTTCTACAGTGTGTATAGGCAGTGAGATGCGTTACCTGGGGAATTGATTACATTGTGGACAGGCAGTGATCAGTGTTCCATGGGGAAATGCTTACAGTGTAGATAGGCAGTGAGCATTATTCCCTGGTGTAATGATTACTGTGTGAATAGGAGGTGAGCAGAGTTACCAGGACAAATGTTTACCACGTGGATAGGCAGAGAGCACTGTACCCTGGGGAAATGATTACAGTGTGGATAAGCAGTGAGCAGTGTTACCTGGGCAAATGATTACAGTGTGGATAGGCAGTGAGCAGTGTTCCCTGGGGCAATGATTACAGTGTGGATAGTCAGGGAGCAGCGTTCCCTGGGGAAATGATTACAGTGTGCATAGGCAGTGAGCAGCGTTCCCTGGGGAAATGATTACAGTGTTGATAGGCAGTGAGCAGCGTTACCTGGGAAAATGATTTCAGTGTGGACAGGCAGTGAGCAGCGTTCCCTGGGGAAATGATTACAGTGCGCATAGGCAGAGAGCAGCTTTACCTGGGCAAATGATTACAGTGTGAATAGACAGTCAGCAGTGTTCCCTGGGGAGATGATTGCAGTGTGGATAGGCTGTGAGCAGTGTTCCCTGGGGAAATGATTACAGTGTGGATAGGCAGTCAGCAGTGTTCCCTGGGGAGATGATTACAGTGTGGATAGGCTGTGAGCAGTGTTCCCTGGGGAAATGATTACATTGTGGATAGGCAGTGAGTAGTGTTCCCTGGGGAAATGATTACAGTGTGGACAGGCAGTGAGCAGTGTACCCTGGGGAAATGATTACACTGTGGATAGGCAGTGAGCGGTGTTCCCTGGGCAAATGATTACAGTGTGGATAGGCCGTGAGCAGTGTTCCCTGGGGAAATGATTACAGTGTGGACAGGCAGTGAGCAGTGTTCCCTGGGGAAATATTTACAGTTTGGATAAGCAGTCAGCAGCGTTACCTGGGAAAATAATTACAGTGTGGATAGGCAGTGAGCATTATTCCCTGGGGAAATGATTACAGTGGGGATAGGCAGTGAGCAGCGTTATCTGGGGAAATGATTACAGTGTGGATAGGCAGTGAGCAGCGTTACCTGTGCAAATGATTACAGTATTGTTAGGCAGTGAGCAGTGTTCCCTGGGGAAATGATTACAGTGGGGATAGGCAGTGAACAGTGTTCCCTTGGAAAATGATTACAGTGTGGATAGTCATTGAGCAGCGTTACCTGGGCAAATGATTACACTGTGGATAGGCAGTGAGCAGTGTTCCCTGGGAAATTATTACATTCTGGATAGGCAGTGAGAAGCGTTCCCTGGGGAAATGATTACAGTGTGATTAGGCAGTGAGCAGATTTCCCTGGGCAAATTTCTACAGTGTGTATAGGCAGTGAGATGCGTTACCTGGGGAATTGATTACATTGTGGACAGGCAGTGATCAGTGTTCCATGGTTAAATGCTTACAGTGTAGATAGGCCGTGAGCATTATTCCCTGGTGTAATGATTACAGTGTGGATAGGAGGTGAGCAGAGTTACCAGGACAAATGTTTACCGCGTGGATAGGCAGAGAGCACTGTACCCTGGGGAAATGATTACAGTGTGGATAGGCAGTGAGCAGTGTTACCTGGGCAAATGATTACAGTGTGGATAGGCAGTGAGCAGTGTTCCCTGGGGCAATGATTACAGTGTGGATAGTCAGGGAGCAGCGTTCCCTGGGGAAATGATTACAGTGTGCATAGGCAGTGAGCAGCGTTCCCTGGGGAAATGATTACAGTGTTGATAGGCAGTGAGCAGCGTTACCTGGGAAAATGATTTCAGTGTGGACAGGCAGTGAGCAGCGTTCCCTGGGGAAATGATTACAGTGCGCATAGGCAGAGAGCAGCTTTACCTGGGCAAATGATTACAGTGTGAATAGGCAGTCAGCAGTGTTCCCTGGGGAGATGATTGCAGTGTGGATAGGCTGTGAGCAGTGTTCCCTGGGGAAATGATTACAGTGTGGATAGGCAGTGAGCAGTGTTCCCTGGGGAAATGATTACACTGTGGATAGACAGTCAGCAGTGTTCCCTGGGGAGATGATTACAGTGTGGATAGGCTGTGAGCAGTGTTCCCTGGGGAAATGATTACAGTGTGGATAGGCAGTGAGTAGTGTTCCCTGGGGAAATGATTACAGTGTGGACAGGCAGTGAGCAGTTTACCCTGGGGAAATGATTACACTGTGGATAGGCAGTGAGCGGTGTTCCCTGGGCAAATGATTACAGTGTGGATAGGCCGTGAGCAGTGTTCCCTGGGGAAATGATTACAGTGTGGACAGGCAGTGAGCAGTGTTCGCTGGGGAAATATTTACAGTTTGGATAAGCAGTCAGCAGCGTTACCTGGGAAATGATTATAGTGTGGATAGGCAGTGATCAGTGTTCCCTGGGGAAATGATTACAGTGTGGATAGGCAGTGAGCAGTGTTCCCTGGGGAAATGATTACAGTGTGGACAGGCAGTGATCATGTTCCCTGGGGAAATGCTTCCAGTGTGGATAGGCAGTGAGCAGTGTTATCTGGGGAAATGATTACAGTTTGGATAAGCAGTGAGCAGCGTTACCTGGGAAAATAATTAAAGTGTGGATAGGCAGTCAGCATTATTCCCTGGGGAAATGATTACAGTGCACATAGGCAGTGAGCAGCTTTCCCTGGGCAAATGAATACAGTGTGGATAGGCAGTGAGCAGTGTTCCCTGGGGAAATGATTACAGTGTGGATAGGCAGTGAGCAGTGTTCCCTGGGGAAATGATTACACTGTGGATAGGGAGTGAGCGGTTTTCCCTGGGCAAATGATTACAGTGTGGATAGGCAGTGAGCAGTGTTCCCTGGGGAAATGATTACAGTGTGGACAGGCAGTGAGCAGTGTTCCCTGGGGAAATGATTACACTGTGGATAGGGAGTGAGCGGTTTTCCCTGGGCAAATGATTACAGTGTGGATAGGCAGTGAGCAGTGTTCCCTGGGGAAATGATTACAGTGTGGACAGGCAGTGAGCAGTGTTCCCTGGGGAAATATTTACAGTTTGGATAAGCAGTGAGCAGCGTTACCTGGGAAAATAATTACAGTGTGGATAGGCAGTGAGCATTATTCCCTGGGGAAATGATTACAGTGTGGATAGGCAGTGAGCAGCGTTATCTGGGGAAATGATTACAGTGTGGATAGGCAGTGAGCAGCGTTACCTGGGCAAATGATTACAGTATTGTTAGGCAGTGAGCAGTGTTCCTTGGGGAAATGATTACAGTGGGGATAGGCAGTGAACAGTGTTCCCTGGGGAAATGATTACATTCTGGATAGGCAGTGAGAAGCGTTCCCTGGGGAAATGATTACAGTGTGATTAGGCAGTGAGCAGATTTCCCTGGGCAAATTTCTACAGTGTGTATAGGCAGTGAGATGCGTTACCTGGGGAATTGATTACATTGTGGACAGGCAGTGATCAGTGTTCCATGGCTAAATGCTTACAGTGTAGATAGGCAGTGAGCATTATTCCCTGGTGTAATGATTACAGTGTGAATAGGAGGTGAGCAGAGTTACCTGGGCAAATGATTACAGTGTGGATAGGCAGTGAGCAGTGTTCCCTGGGGCAATGATTACAGTGTGGATAGTCAGGGAGCAGCGTTCCCTGGGGAAATGATTACAGTGTGGATAGGCAGTGAGCAGTGTTCCCTGGGGCAATGATTACAGTGTGGATAGTCAGGGAGCAGCGTTCCCTGGGGAAATGATTACAGTGTGCATAGGCAGTGAGCAGCGTTCCCTGGGGAAATGATTACAGTGTTGATAGGCAGTGAGCAGCGTTACCTGGGAAAATGATTTCAGTGTGGACAGGCAGTGAGCAGCGTTCCCTGGGGAAATGATTACAGTGCGCATAGGCAGAGAGCAGCTTTACCTGGGCAAATGATTACAGTGTGAATAGACAGTCAGCAGTGTTCCCTGGGGAGATGATTGCAGTGTGGATAGGCTGTGAGCAGTGTTCCCTGGCGAAATGATTACAGTGTGGATAGGCAGTCAGCAGTGTTCCCTGGGGAGATGATTACAGTGTGGATAGGCTGTGAGCAGTGTTCCCTGGGGAAATGCTTACAGTGTGGATAGGCAGTGAGTAGTGTTCCCTGGGGAAATGATTACAGTGTGGACAGGCAGTGAGCAGTGTACCCTGGGGAAATGATTACACTGTGGATAGGCAGTGAGCGGTGTTCCCTGGGAAAATGATTGCAGTGTGGATAGGCCGTGAGCAGTGTTCCCTGGGGAAATGATTACAGTGTGGACAGGCAGTGAGCAGTGTTCCCTGGGGAAATATTTACAGTTTGGATAAGCAGTCAGCAGCGTTACCTGAGAAAATAATTACAGTGTGGATAGGCAGTGAGCATTATTCCCTCGGGAAATGATTACAGTGGGGATAGGCAGTGAGCAGCGTTATCTGGGGAAATGATTACAGTGTGGATAGGCAGTGAGCAGCGTTACCTGTGCAAATGATTACAGTATTGTTAGGCAGTGAGTAGTGTTCCCTGGGGAAATGATTACAGTGGGGATAGGCAGTGAACAGTGTTCCCGTGGAAAATGATTACAGTGTGGATAGGCAGTGAGCAGCGTTACCTGGGCAAATGATTACACTGTGTATAGGCAGTGAGCAGCGTTCCCTGGGGAAATGATTATAGTGTGATTAGGCAGTGAGCAGATTTCCCTGGGCAAATTTCTACAGTGTGGATAGACAGTCAGCAGTGTTCCCTGGGGAGATGATTACAGTGTGGATAGGCAGTGAGCAGTGTTCCCTGGGGAAATGATTACAGTGTGGATTGGCAGTGAGCAGTGTTCCCTGGGGAAATGATTACAGTGTGGATAGGCAGTGAGCAGCGTTACCTGGGCAAATGATTACAGTATTGTTAGGCAGTGAGCAGTGTTCCCTGGGGAAATGATTACAGTGGGGATAGGCAGTGAACAGTGTTCCCTTGGAAAATGATTACAGTGTGGATAGTCATTGAGCAGCGTTACCTGGGCAAATGATTACACTGTGGATAGGCAGTGAGCAGTGTTCCCTGGGAAATGATTACATTCTGGATAGGCAGTGAGAAGCGTTCCCTGGGGAAATGATTACAGTGTGATTAGGCAGTGAGCAGATTTCCCTGGGCAAATTTCTACAGTGTGTATAGGCAGTGAGATGCGTTACCTGGGCAAATGATTACACTGTGGATAGGCAGTGAGCAGTGTTCCCTGGGAAATGATTACATTCTGGATAGGCAGTGAGAAGCGTTCCCTGGGGAAATGATTACAGTGTGGATAGGAGGTGAGCAGAGTTACCAGGACAAATGTTTACCGCGTGGATAGGCAGAGAGCACTGTACCCTGGGGAAATGATTACAGTGTGGATAGGCAGTGAGCAGTGTTACCTGGGCAAATGATTACAGTGTGGATAGGCAGTGAGCAGTGTTCCCTAGGGCAATGATTACAGTGTGGATAGTCAGGGAGCAGCGTTCCCTGGGGAAATGATTACAGTGTGCATAGGCAGTGAGCAGCGTTCCCTGGGGAAATGATTACAGTGTTGATAGGCAGTGAGCAGCGTTACCTGGGAAAATGATTTCAGTGTGGACAGGCAGTGAGCAGCGTTCCCTGGGGAAATGATTACAGTGCGCATAGGCAGAGAACAGCTTTACCTGGGCAAATGATTACAGTGTGAATAGGCAGTGAGCAGTGTTCCCTGGGGAAATGATTACAGTGTGGACAGGCAGTGAGCAGTGTTCCCTGGGGAAATATTTACAGTTTGGATAAGCAGTGAGCAGCGTTACCTGGGAAAATAATTACAGTGTGGATAGGCAGTGAGCATTATTCCCTGGGGAAATGATTACAGTGTGGACAGGCAGTCAGCAGTGTTCCCTGGGGAGATGATTGCAGTGTGGATAGGCTGTGAGCAGTGTTCCCTGGGGAAATGATTACAGTGTGGATAGGCAGTGAGCAGTGTTCCCTGGGGAAATGATTACACTGTGGATAGACAGTCAGCAGTGTTCCCTGGGGAGATGATTACAGTGTGGATAGGCTGTGAGCAGTGTTCCCTGGGGAAATGATTACAGTGTGGATAGGCAGTGAGTAGTGTTCCCTGGGGAAATGATTACAGTGTGGACAGGCAGTGAGCAGTTTACCCTGGGGAAATGATTACACTGTGGATAGGCAGTGAGCGGTGTTCCCTGGGCAAATGATTACAGTGTGGATAGGCCGTGAGCAGTGTTCCCTGGGGAAATGATTACAGTGTGGACAGGCAGTGAGCAGTGTTCGCTGGGGAAATATTTACAGTTTGGATAAGCAGTCAGCAGCGTTACCTGGGAAATGATTATAGTGTGGATAGGCAGTGATCAGTGTTCCCTGGGGAAATGATTACAGTGTGGATAGGCAGTGAGCAGTGTTCCCTGGGGAAATGATTACAGTGTGGACAGGCAGTGATCATGTTCCCTGGGGAAATGCTTCCAGTGTGGATAGGCAGTGAGCAGTGTTATCTGGGGAAATGATTACAGTTTGGATAAGCAGTGAGCAGCGTTACCTGGGAAAATAATTAAAGTGTGGATAGGCAGTCAGCATTATTCCCTGGGGAAATGATTACAGTGCACATAGGCAGTGAGCAGCTTTCCCTGGGCAAATGAATACAGTGTGGATAGGCAGTGAGCAGTGTTCCCTGGGGAAATGATTACAGTGTGGATAGGCAGTGAGCAGTGTTCCCTGGGGAAATGATTACACTGTGGATAGGGAGTGAGCGGTTTTCCCTGGGCAAATGATTACAGTGTGGATAGGCAGTGAGCAGTGTTCCCTGGGGAAATGATTACAGTGTGGACAGGCAGTGAGCAGTGTTCCCTGGGGAAATGATTACACTGTGGATAGGGAGTGAGCGGTTTTCCCTGGGCAAATGATTACAGTGTGGATAGGCAGTGAGCAGTGTTCCCTGGGGAAATGATTACAGTGTGGACAGGCAGTGAGCAGTGTTCCCTGGGGAAATATTTACAGTTTGGATAAGCAGTGAGCAGCGTTACCTGGGAAAATAATTACAGTGTGGATAGGCAGTGAGCATTATTCCCTGGGGAAATGATTACAGTGTGGATAGGCAGTGAGCAGCGTTATCTGGGGAAATGATTACAGTGTGGATAGGCAGTGAGCAGCGTTACCTGGGCAAATGATTACAGTATTGTTAGGCAGTGAGCAGTGTTCCCTGGGGAAATGATTACAGTGGGGATAGGCAGTGAACAGTGTTCCCTGGGGAAATGATTACATTCTGGATAGGCAGTGAGAAGCGTTCCCTGGGGAAATGATTACAGTGTGATTAGGCAGTGAGCAGATTTCCCTGGGCAAATTTCTACAGTGTGTATAGGCAGTGAGATGCGTTACCTGGGGAATTGATTACATTGTGGACAGGCAGTGATCAGTGTTCCATGGCTAAATGCTTACAGTGTAGATAGGCAGTGAGCATTATTCCCTGGTGTAATGATTACAGTGTGAATAGGAGGTGAGCAGAGTTACCTGGGCAAATGATTACAGTGTGGATAGGCAGTGAGCAGTGTTCCCTGGGGCAATGATTACAGTGTGGATAGTCAGGGAGCAGCGTTCCCTGGGGAAATGATTACAGTGTGGATAGGCAGTGAGCAGTGTTCCCTGGGGCAATGATTACAGTGTGGATAGTCAGGGAGCAGCGTTCCCTGGGGAAATGATTACAGTGTGCATAGGCAGTGAGCAGCGTTCCCTGGGGAAATGATTACAGTGTTGATAGGCAGTGAGCAGCGTTACCTGGGAAAATGATTTCAGTGTGGACAGGCAGTGAGCAGCGTTCCCTGGGGAAATGATTACAGTGCGCATAGGCAGAGAGCAGCTTTACCTGGGCAAATGATTACAGTGTGAATAGACAGTCAGCAGTGTTCCCTGGGGAGATGATTGCAGTGTGGATAGGCTGTGAGCAGTGTTCCCTGGCGAAATGATTACAGTGTGGATAGGCAGTCAGCAGTGTTCCCTGGGGAGATGATTACAGTGTGGATAGGCTGTGAGCAGTGTTCCCTGGGGAAATGCTTACAGTGTGGATAGGCAGTGAGTAGTGTTCCCTGGGGAAATGATTACAGTGTGGACAGGCAGTGAGCAGTGTACCCTGGGGAAATGATTACACTGTGGATAGGCAGTGAGCGGTGTTCCCTGGGAAAATGATTGCAGTGTGGATAGGCCGTGAGCAGTGTTCCCTGGGGAAATGATTACAGTGTGGACAGGCAGTGAGCAGTGTTCCCTGGGGAAATATTTACAGTTTGGATAAGCAGTCAGCAGCGTTACCTGAGAAAATAATTACAGTGTGGATAGGCAGTGAGCATTATTCCCTCGGGAAATGATTACAGTGGGGATAGGCAGTGAGCAGCGTTATCTGGGGAAATGATTACAGTGTGGATAGGCAGTGAGCAGCGTTACCTGTGCAAATGATTACAGTATTGTTAGGCAGTGAGTAGTGTTCCCTGGGGAAATGATTACAGTGGGGATAGGCAGTGAACAGTGTTCCCGTGGAAAATGATTACAGTGTGGATAGGCAGTGAGCAGCGTTACCTGGGCAAATGATTACACTGTGTATAGGCAGTGAGCAGCGTTCCCTGGGGAAATGATTATAGTGTGATTAGGCAGTGAGCAGATTTCCCTGGGCAAATTTCTACAGTGTGGATAGACAGTCAGCAGTGTTCCCTGGGGAGATGATTACAGTGTGGATAGGCAGTGAGCAGTGTTCCCTGGGGAAATGATTACAGTGTGGATTGGCAGTGAGCAGTGTTCCCTGGGGAAATGATTACAGTGTGGATAGGCAGTGAGCAGCGTTACCTGGGCAAATGATTACAGTATTGTTAGGCAGTGAGCAGTGTTCCCTGGGGAAATGATTACAGTGGGGATAGGCAGTGAACAGTGTTCCCTTGGAAAATGATTACAGTGTGGATAGTCATTGAGCAGCGTTACCTGGGCAAATGATTACACTGTGGATAGGCAGTGAGCAGTGTTCCCTGGGAAATGATTACATTCTGGATAGGCAGTGAGAAGCGTTCCCTGGGGAAATGATTACAGTGTGATTAGGCAGTGAGCAGATTTCCCTGGGCAAATTTCTACAGTGTGTATAGGCAGTGAGATGCGTTACCTGGGCAAATGATTACACTGTGGATAGGCAGTGAGCAGTGTTCCCTGGGAAATGATTACATTCTGGATAGGCAGTGAGAAGCGTTCCCTGGGGAAATGATTACAGTGTGGATAGGAGGTGAGCAGAGTTACCAGGACAAATGTTTACCGCGTGGATAGGCAGAGAGCACTGTACCCTGGGGAAATGATTACAGTGTGGATAGGCAGTGAGCAGTGTTACCTGGGCAAATGATTACAGTGTGGATAGGCAGTGAGCAGTGTTCCCTAGGGCAATGATTACAGTGTGGATAGTCAGGGAGCAGCGTTCCCTGGGGAAATGATTACAGTGTGCATAGGCAGTGAGCAGCGTTCCCTGGGGAAATGATTACAGTGTTGATAGGCAGTGAGCAGCGTTACCTGGGAAAATGATTTCAGTGTGGACAGGCAGTGAGCAGCGTTCCCTGGGGAAATGATTACAGTGCGCATAGGCAGAGAACAGCTTTACCTGGGCAAATGATTACAGTGTGAATAGGCAGTGAGCAGTGTTCCCTGGGGAAATGATTACAGTGTGGACAGGCAGTGAGCAGTGTTCCCTGGGGAAATATTTACAGTTTGGATAAGCAGTGAGCAGCGTTACCTGGGAAAATAATTACAGTGTGGATAGGCAGTGAGCATTATTCCCTGGGGAAATGATTACAGTGTGGACAGGCAGTGAGCAGTGTTCCCTGGGGAAATGATTACACTGTGGATAGGGAGTGAGCGGTTTTCCCTGGGCAAATGATTACAGTGTGGATAGGCAGTGAGCAGTGTTCCCTGGGGAAATGGTTACAGTGTGGACAGGCAGTGAGCAGTGTTCCCTGGGGAAATATTTACAGTTTGGATAAGCAGTGAGCAGCGTTACCTGGGAAAATAATTACAGTGTGGATAGGCAGTGAGCATTATTCCCTGGGGAAATGATTACAGTGTGGATAGGCAGTGAGCAGCGTTATCTGGGGAAATGATTACAGTGTGGATAGGCAGTGAGCAGCGTTACCTGGGCAAATGATTACAGTATTGTTAGGCAGTGAGCAGTGTTCCCTGGGGAAATGATTACAGTGGGGATAGGCAGTGAACAGTGTTCCCTGGGGAAATGATTACATTCTGGATAGGCAGTGAGAAGCGTTCCCTGGGGAAATGATTACAGTGTGATTAGGCAGTGAGCAGATTTCCCTGGGCAAATTTCTACAGTGTGTATAGGCAGTGAGATGCGTTACCTGGGGAATTGATTACATTGTGGACAGGCAGTGATCAGTGTTCCATGGCTAAATGCTTACAGTGTAGATAGGCAGTGAGCATTATTCCCTGGTTTAATGATTACAGTGTGAATAGGAGGTGAGCAGAGTTACCTGGGCAAATGATTACAGTGTGGATAGGCAGTGAGCAGTGTTCCCTGGGGCAATGATTACAGTGTGGATAGTCAGGGAGCAGCGTTCCCTGGGGAAATGATTACAGTGTGGATAGGCAGTGAGCAGTGTTCCCTGGGGCAATGATTACAGTGTGGATAGTCAGGGAGCAGCGTTCCCTGGGGAAATGATTACAGTGTGCATAGGCAGTGAGCAGCGTTCCCTGGGGAAATGATTACAGTGTTGATAGGCAGTGAGCAGCGTTACCTGGGAAAATGATTTCAGTGTGGACAGGCAGTGAGCAGCGTTCCCTGGGGAAATGATTACAGTGCGCATAGGCAGAGAGCAGCTTTACCTGGGCAAATGATTACAGTGTGAATAGACAGTCAGCAGTGTTCCCTGGGGAGATGATTGCAGTGTGGATAGGCTGTGAGCAGTGTTCCCTGGCGAAATGATTACAGTGTGGATAGGCAGTCAGCAGTGTTCCCTGGGGAGATGATTACAGTGTGGATAGGCTGTGAGCAGTGTTCCCTGGGGAAATGCTTACAGTGTGGATAGGCAGTGAGTAGTGTTCCCTGGGGAAATGATTACAGTGTGGACAGGCAGTGAGCAGTGTACCCTGGGGAAATGATTACACTGTGGATAGGCAGTGAGCGGTGTGCCCTGGGCAAATGATTACAGTGTGGATAGGCCGTGAGCAGTGTTCCCTGGGGAAATGATTACAGTGTGGACAGGCAGTGAGCAGTGTTCCCTGGGGAAATATTTACAGTTTGGATAAGCAGTCAGCAGCGTTACCTGAGAAAATAATTACAGTGTGGATAGGCAGTGAGCATTATTCCCTCGGGAAATGATTACAGTGGGGATAGGCAGTGAGCAGCGTTATCTGGGGAAATGATTACAGTGTGGATAGGCAGTGAGCAGCGTTACCTGTGCAAATGATTACAGTATTGTTAGGCAGTGAGTAGTGTTCCCTGGGGAAATGATTACAGTGGGGATAGGCAGTGAACAGTGTTCCCGTGGAAAATGATTACAGTGTGGATAGGCAGTGAGCAGCGTTACCTGGGCAAATGATTACACTGTGTATAGGCAGTGAGCAGCGTTCCCTGGGGAAATGATTATAGTGTGATTAGGCAGTGAGCAGATTTCCCTGGGCAAATTTCTACAGTGTGGATAGACAGTCAGCAGTGTTCCCTGGGGAGATGATTACAGTGTGGATAGGCAGTGAGCAGTGTTCCCTGGGGAAATGATTACAGTGTGGATTGGCAGTGAGCAGTGTTCCCTGGGGAAATGATTACAGTGTGGATAGGCAGTGAGCAGCGTTACCTGGGCAAATGATTACAGTATTGTTAGGCAGTGAGCAGTGTTCCCTGGGGAAATGATTACAGTGGGGATAGGCAGTGAACAGTGTTCCCTTGGAAAATGATTACAGTGTGGATAGTCATTGAGCAGCGTAACCTGGGCAAATGATTACACTGTGGATAGGCAGTGAGCAGTGTTCCCTGGGAAATGATTACATTCTGGATAGGCAGTGAGAAGCGTTCCCTGGGGAAATGATTACAGTGTGATTAGGCAGTGAGCAGATTTCCCTGGGCAAATTTCTACAGTGAGTATAGGCAGTGAGATGCGTTACCTGGGCAAATGATTACACTGTGGATAGGCAGTGAGCAGTGTTCCCTGGGAAATGATTACATTCTGGATAGGCAGTGAGAAGCGTTCCCTGGGGAAATGATTACAGTGTGGATAGGAGGTGAGCAGAGTTACCAGGACAAATGTTTACCGCGTGGATAGGCAGAGAGCACTGTACCCTGGGGAAATGATTACAGTGTGGATAGGCAGTGAGCAGTGTTACCTGGGCAAATGATTACAGTGTGGATAGGCAGTGAGCAGTGTTCCCTAGGGCAATGATTACAGTGTGGATAGTCAGGGAGCAGCGTTCCCTGGGGAAATGATTACAGTGTGCATAGGCAGTGAGCAGCATTCCCTGGGGAAATGATTACAGTGTTGATAGGCAGTGAGCAGCGTTACCTGGGAAAATGATTTCAGTGTGGACAGGCAGTGAGCAGCGTTCCCTGGGGAAATGATTACAGTGCGCATAGGCAGAGAACAGCTTTACCTGGGCAAATGATTACAGTGTGAATAGGCAGTGAGCAGTGTTCCCTGGGGAAATGATTACAGTGTGGACAGGCAGTGAGCAGTGTTCCCTGGGGAAATATTTACAGTTTGGATAAGCAGTGAGCAGCGTTACCTGGGAAAATAATTACAGTGTGGATAGGCAGTGAGCATTATTCCCTGGGGAAATGATTACAGTGTGGACAGGCAGTGAGCAGTGTTCCCTGGGGAAATGATTACACTGTGGATAGGGAGTGAGCGGTTTTCCCTGGGCAAATGATTACAGTGTGGATAGGCAGTGAGCAGTGTTCCCTGGGGAAATGATTACAGTGTGGACAGGCAGTGAGCAGTGTTCCCTGGGGAAATATTTACAGTTTGGATAAGCAGTGAGCAGCGTTACCTGGGAAAATAATTACAGTGTGGATAGGCAGTGAGAATTATTCCCTGGGGAAATGATTACAGTGTGGATAGGCAGTGAGCAGCGTTATCTGGGGAAATGATTACAGTGTGGATAGGCAGTGAGCAGCGTTACCTGGGCAAATGATTACAGTATTGTTAGGCAGTGAGCAGTGTTCCCTGGGGAAATGATTACAGTGGGGATAGGCAGTGAACAGTGTTCCCTGGGGAAATGATTACATTCTGGATAGGCAGTGAGAAGCGTTCCCTGGGGAAATGATTACAGTGTGATTAGGCAGTGAGCAGATTTCCCTGGGCAAATTTCTACAGTGTGTATAGGCAGTGAGATGCGTTACCTGGAGAATTGATTACATTGTGGACAGGCAGTGATCAGTGTTCCATGGCTAAATGCTTACAGTGTAGATAGGCAGTGAGCATTATTCCCTGGTGTAATGATTACAGTGTGAATAGGAGGTGAGCAGAGTTACCTGGGCAAATGATTACAGTGTGGATAGGCAGTGAGCAGTGTTCCCTGGGGCAATGATTACAGTGTGGATAGTCAGGGAGCAGCGTTCCCTGGGGAAATGATTACAGTGTGGATAGGCAGTGAGCAGTGTTCCCTGGGGCAATGATTACAGTGTGGATAGTCAGGGAGCAGCGTTCCCTGGGGAAATGATTACAGTGTGCATAGGCAGTGAGCAGCGTTCCCTGGGGAAATGATTACAGTGTTGATAGGCAGTGAGCAGCGTTACCTGGGAAAATGATTACAGTGTGGATAGTCAGGGAGCAGCGTTCCCTGGGGAAATGATTACAGTGTGGATAGGCAGTGAGCAGTGTTCCCTGGGGCAATGATTACAGTGTGGATAGTCAGGGAGCAGCGTTCCCTGGGGAAATGATTACAGTGTGCATAGGCAGTGAGCAGCGTTCCCTGGGGAAATGATTACATTCTGGATAGGCAGTGAGAAGCGTTCCCTGGGGAAATGATTACAGTGTGGATAGGAGGTGAGCAGAGTTACCAGGACAAATGTTTACCGCGTGGATAGGCAGAGAGCACTGTACCCTGGGGAAATGATTACAGTGTGGATAGGCAGTGAGCAGTGTTACCTGGGCAAATGATTACAGTGTGGATAGGCAGTGAGCAGTGTTCCCTAGGGCAATGATTACAGTGTGGATAGTCAGGGAGCAGCGTTCCCTGGGGAAATGATTACAGTGTGCATAGGCAGTGAGCAGCGTTCCCTGGGGAAATGATTACAGTGTTGATAGGCAGTGAGCAGCGTTACCTGGGAAAATGATTTCAGTGTGGACAGGCAGTGAGCAGCGTTACCTGGGCAAATGATTACACTGTGGATAGGCAGTGAGCAGTGTTCCCTGGGGAAATGATTACATTCTGGATAGGCAGTGAGAAGCGTTCCCTGGGGAAATGATTACAGTGTGATTAGGCAGTGAGCAGATTTCCCTGGGCAAATTTCTACAGTGTGTATAGGCAGTGAGATGCGTTACCTGGGGAATTGATTACATTGTGGACAGGCAGTGATCAGTGTTCCATGGGGAAATGCTTACAGTGTAGATAGGCAGTGAGCATTATTCCCTGGTGTAATGATTACTGTGTGAATAGGAGGTGAGCAGAGTTACCAGGACAAATGTTTACCGCGTGGATAGGCAGAGAGCACTGTACCCTGGGGAAATGATTACAGTGTGGATAAGCAGTGAGCAGTGTTACCTGGGCAAATGATTACAGTGTGGATAGGCAGTGAGCAGTGTTCCCTGGGGCAATGATTACAGTGTGGATAGGCAGTCAGCAGTGTTCCCTGGGGAGATGATTACAGTGTGGATAGGCTGTGAGCAGTGTTACCTGGGAAAATGATTTCAGTGTGGACAGGCAGTGAGCAGCGTTCCCTGGGGAAATGATTACAGTGCGCATAGGCAGAGAGCAGCTTTACCTGGGCAAATGATTACAGTGTGAATAGACAGTCAGCAGTGTTCCCTGGGGAGATGATTGCAGTGTGGATAGGCTGTGAGCAGTGTTCCCTGGCGAAATGATTACAGTGTGGATAGGCAGTCAGCAGTGTTCCCTGGGGAGATGATTACAGTGTGGATAGGCTGTGAGCAGTGTTCCCTGGGGAAATGATTACAGTGTGGATAGGCAGTGAGTAGTGTTCCCTGGGGAAATGATTACAGTGTGGACAGGCAGTGAGCAGTGTACCCTGGGGAAATGATTACACTGTGGATAGGCAGTCAGCGGTGTTCCCTGGGCAAATGATTACAGTGTGGATAGGCCGTGAGCAGTGTTCCCTGGGGAAATGATTACAGTGTGGACAGGCAGTGAGCAGTGTTCTCTGGGGAAATATTTACAGTTTGGATAAGCAGTCAGCAGCGTTACCTGAGAAAATAATTACAGTGTGGATAGGCAGTGAGCATTATTCCCTGGGGAAATGATTACAGTGGGGATAGGCAGTGAGCAGCGTTATCTGGGGAAATGATTACAGTGTGGATAGGCAGTGAGCAGCGTTACCTGTGCAAATAATTACAGTATTGTTAGGCAGTGAGCAGTGTTCCCTGGGGAAATGATTACAGTGGGGATAGGCAGTGAACAGTGTTCCCTTGGAAAATGATTACAGTGTGGATAGGCAGTGAGCAGCGTTACCTGGGCAAATGATTACACTGTGGATAGGCAGTGAGCAGTGTTCCCTGGGGAAATGATTACATTCTGGATAGGCAGTGAGAAGCGTTCCCTGGGGAAATGATTACAGTGTGATTAGGCAGTGAGCAGATTTCCCTGGGCAAATTTCTACAGTGTGTATAGGCAGTGAGATGCGTTACCTGGGGAATTGATTACATTGTGGACAGGCAGTGATCAGTGTTCCATGGGGAAATGCTTACAGTGTAGATAGGCAGTGAGCATTATTCCCTGGTGTAATGATTACAGTGTGAATAGGAGGTGAGCAGAGTTACCAGGACAAATGTTTACCGCGTGGATAGGCAGAGAGCACTGTACCCTGGGGAAATGATTACAGTGTGGATAAGCAGTGAGCAGTGTTACCTGGGCAAATGATTACAGTGTGGATAGGCAGTGAGCAGTGTTCCCTGGGGCAATGATTACAGTGTGGATAGTCAGGGAGCAGCGTTCCCGGGGGAAATGATTACAGTGTGCATAGGCAGTGAGCAGCGTTCCCTGGGGAAATGATTACAGTGTTGATAGGCAGTGAGCAGCGTTACCTGGGAAAATGATTTCAGTGTGGACAGGCAGTGAGCAGCGTTCCCTGGGGAAATGATTACAGTGCGCATAGGCAGAGAGCAGCTTTACCTGGGCAAATGATTACAGTGTGAATAGACAGTCAGCAGTGTTCCCTGGGGAGATGATTGCAGTGTGGATAGGCTGTGAGCAGTGTTCCCTGGCGAAATGATTACAGTGTCGACAGGCAGTCAGCAGTGTTCCCTGGGGAGATGATTACAGTGTGGATAGGCTGTGAGCAGTGTTCCCTGGGGAAATGATTACAGTGTGGATAGGCAGTGAGTAGTGTTCCCTGGGGAAATGATTACAGTGTGGACAGGCAGTGAGCAGTGTACCCAGGGGAAATGATTACACTGTGGATAGGCAATGAGCGGTGTTCCCTGGGCAAATGATTACAGTGTGGATAGGCCGTGAGCAGTGTTCCCTGGGGAAATGATTACAGTGTGGACAGGCAGTGAGCAGTGTTCCCTTGGAAAATGATTACAGTGTGGATAGGCAGTGAGCAGCGTTACCTGGGCAAATGATTACACTGTGTATAGGCAGTGAGCAGCGTTCCATGGGGAAATGATTATTGTGTGATTAGGCAGTGAGCAGATTTCCCTGGGCAAATTTCTACAGTGTGGATAGACAGTCAGCAGTGTTCCCTGGGGAGATGATTACAGTGTGGATAGGCAGTGAGCAGTGTTCCCTGGGGAAATGATTACAGTGTGGATTGGCAGTGAGCAGTGTTCCCTGGGGAAATGATTACACTGTGGATAGACAGTCAGCAGTGTTCCCTGGGGAGATGATTACAGTGTGGATAGGCTGTGAGCAGTGTTCCCTGGGGAAATGATTACAGTGTGGATAGGCAGTGAGTAGTGTTCCCTGGGGAAATGATTACAGTGTGGACAGGCAGTGAGCAGTTTACCCTGGGGAAATGATTACACTGTGGATAGGCAGTGAGCGGTGTTCCCTGGGCAAATGATTACAGTGTGGATAGGCCGTGAGCAGTGTACCCTGGGGAAATGATTACAGTGTGGACAGGCAGTGAGCAGTGTTCCCTGGGGAAATATTTACAGTTTAGATAAGCAGTCAGCAGCGTTACCTGGGAAAATAATTACAGTGTGGATAGGCAGTGAGCATTATTCCCTGGGGAAATGATTATAGTGTGGATAGGCAGTGATCAGTGTTCCCTGGGGAAATGATTACAGTGTGGATAGGCAGTGAGCAGTGTTCCCTGGGGAAATGATTACAGTGTGGACAGGCAGTGATCATGTTCCCTGGGGAAATGCTTCCAGTGTGGATAGGCAGTGAGCAGCGTTATCTGGGGAAATGATTACAGTTTGGATAAGCAGTGAGCAGCGTTACCTGGGAAAATAATTAAAGTGTGGATAGGCAGTCAGCATTATTCCCTGGGGAAATGATTACAGTGCACATAGGCAGTGAGCAGCTTTCCCTGGGCAAATGATTACAGTGTGGATAGGCAGTGAGCAGTGTTCCCTGGGGAAATGATTACAGTGTGGATAGGCAGTGAGCAGTGTTCCCTGGGGAAATGATTACACTGTGGATAGGGAGTGAGCGGTTTTCCCTGGGCAAATGATTACAGTGTGGATAGGCAGTGAGCAGTGTTCCCTGGGGAAATGATTACAGTGTGGACAGGCAGTGAGCAGTGTTCCCTGGGGAAATATTTACAGTTTGGATAAGCAGTGAGCAGCGTTACCTGGGGAAATAATTACAGTGTGGATAGGCAGTGAGCATTATTCCCTGGGGAAATGATTACAGTGTGGATAAGCAGTGAGCAGTGTTACCTGGGCAAATGATTACAGTGTGGATAAGCAGTGAGCAGTGTTACCTGGGCAAATGATTACAGTGTGGATAGGCAGTGAGCAGTGTTCCCTGGGGCAATGATTACAGTGTGGATAGTCAGGGAGCAGCGTTCCCGGGGGAAATGATTACAGTGTGCATAGGCAGTGAGCAGCGTTCCCTGGGGAAATGATTACAGTGTTGATAGGCAGTGAGCAGCGTTACCTGGGAAAATGATTTCAGTGTGGACAGGCAGTGAGCAGCGTTCCCTGGGGAAATGATTACAGTGCGCATAGGCAGAGAGCAGCTTTACCTGGGCAAATGATTACAGTGTGAATAGACAGTCAGCAGTGTTCCCTGGGGAGATGATTGCAGTGTGGATAGGCTGTGAGCAGTGTTCCCTGGCGAAATGATTACAGTGTGGATAGGCAGTCAGCAGTGTTCCCTGGGGAGATGATTACAGTGTGGATAGGCTGTGAGCAGTGTTCCCTGGGGAAATGATTACAGTGTGGATAGGCAGTGAGTAGTGTTCCCTGGGGAAATGATTACAGTGTGGACAGGCAGTGAGCAGTGTACCCTGGGGAAATGATTACACTGTGGATAGGCAGTGAGCGGTGTTCCCTGGGCAAATGATTACAGTGTGGATAGGCCGTGAGCAGTGTTCCCTGGGGAAATGATTACAGTGTGGACAGGCAGTGAGCAGTGTTCCCTGGGGAAATATTTACAGTTTGGATAAGCAGTCAGCAGCGTTACCTGAGAAAATAATTACAGTGTGGATAGGCAGTGAGCATTATTCCCTGGGGAAATGATTACAGTGGGGATAGGCAGTGAGCAGCGTTATCTGGGGAAATGATTACAGTGTGGATAGGCAGTGAGCAGCGTTACCTGTGCAAATGATTACAGTATTGTTAGGCAGTGAGCAGTGTTCCCTGGGGAAATGATTACAGTGGGGATAGGCAGTGAACAGTGTTCCCTTGGAAAATGATTACAGTGTGGATAGGCAGTGAGCAGCGTTACCTGGGCAAATGATTACACTGTGTATAGGCAGTGAGCAGCGTTCCATGGGGAAATGATTATTGTGTGATTAGGCAGTGAGCAGATTTCCCTGGGCAAATTTCTACAGTGTGGATAGACAGTCAGCAGTGTTCCCTGGGGAGATGATTACAGTGTGGATAGGCAGTGAGCAGTGTTCCCTGGGGAAATGATTACAGTGTGGATTGGCAGTGAGCAGTGTTCCCTGGGGAAATGATTACACTGTGGATAGACAGTCAGCAGTGTTCCCTGGGGAGATGATTACAGTGTGGATAGGCTGTGAGCAGTGTTCCCTGGGGAAATGATTACAGTGTGGATAGGCAGTGAGTAGTGTTCCCTGGGGAAATGATTACAGTGTGGACAGGCAGTGAGCAGTTTACCCTGGGGAAATGATTACACTGTGGATAGGCAGTGAGCGGTGTTCCCTGGGCAAATGATTACAGTGTGGATAGGCCGTGAGCAGTGTACCCTGGGGAAATGATTACAGTGTGGACAGGCAGTGAGCAGTGTTCCCTGGGGAAATATTTACAGTTTAGATAAGCAGTCAGCAGCGTTACCTGGGAAAATAATTACAGTGTGGATAGGCAGTGAGCATTATTCCCTGGGGAAATGATTATAGTGTGGATAGGCAGTGATCAGTGTTCCCTGGGGAAATGATTACAGTGTGGATAGGCAGTGAGCAGTGTTCCCTGGGGAAATGATTACAGTGTGGACAGGCAGTGATCATGTTCCCTGGGGAAATGCTTCCAGTGTGGATAGGCAGTGAGCAGCGTTATCTGGGGAAATGATTACAGTTTGGATAAGCAGTGAGCAGCGTTACCTGGGAAAATAATTAAAGTGTGGATAGGCAGTCAGCATTATTCCCTGGGGAAATGATTACAGTGCACATAGGCAGTGAGCAGCTTTCCCTGGGCAAATGATTACAGTGTGGATAGGCAGTGAGCAGTGTTCCCTGGGGAAATGATTACAGTGTGGATAGGCAGTGAGCAGTGTTCCCTGGGGAAATGATTACACTGTGGATAGGGAGTGAGCGGTTTTCCCTGGGCAAATGATTACAGTGTGGATAGGCAGTGAGCAGTGTTCCCTGGGGAAATGATTACAGTGTGGACAGGCAGTGAGCAGTGTTCCCTGGGGAAATATTTACAGTTTGGATAAGCAGTGAGCAGCGTTACCTGGGGAAATAATTACAGTGTGGATAGGCAGTGAGCATTATTCCCTGGGGAAATGATTACAGTGTGGATAGGCAGTGAGCAGCGTTATCTGGGGAAATGATTACAGTGTGGATAGGCAGTGAGCAGTGTTACCTGGGCAAATGATTACAGTATTGTTAGGCAGTGAGCAGTGTTCCCTGGGGAAATGATTACAGTGGGGATAGGCAGTGAACAGTGTTCCCTTGGAAAATGATTACAGTGTGGATAGGCAGTGAGCAGCGTTACCTGGGCAAATGATTACACTGTGGATAGGCAGTGAGCAGTGTTCCCTGGGGAAATGATTACATTCTGGATAGGCAGTGAGAAGCGTTCCCTGGGGAAATGATTACAGTGTGATTAGGCAGTGAGCAGATTTCCCTGGGCAAATTTCTACAGTGTGTATAGGCAGTGAGATGCGTTACCTGGGGAATTGATTACATTGTGGACAGGCAGTGATCAGTGTTCCATGGGGAAATGATTACACTGTGGATAGGCAGTGAGCGGTGTTCCCTGGGCAAATGAATACAGTGTGGATAGGCCGTGAGCAGTGTTCCCTGGGGAAATGATTACAGTGTGGACAGGCAGTGAGCAGTGTTCCCTGGGGAAATATTTACAGTTTGGATAAGCAGTCAGCAGCGTTACCTGAGAAAATAATTACAGTGTGGATAGGCAGTGAGCATTCTTCCCTGGGGAAATGATTACAGTGGGGATAGGCAGTGAGCAGCGTTATCTGGGGAAATGATTACAGTGTGGATAGGCAGTGAGCAGCGTTACCTGTGCAAATGATTACAGTGTTGTTAGGCAGTGAGCAGTGTTCCCTGGGGAAATGATTACAGTGGGGATAGGCAGTGAACAGTGTTCCCTTGGAAAATGATTACAGTGTGGATAGGCAGTGAGCAGCGTTACCTGGGCAAATGATTACACTGTGTATAGGCAGTGAGCAGCGTTCCCTGGGGAAATGATTATAGTGTGATTAGGCAGTGAGCAGATTTCCCTGGGCAAATTTCTACAGTGTGGATAGACAGTCAGCAGTGTTCCCTGGGGAGATGATTACAGTGTGGATAGGCAGTGAGCAGTGTTCCCTGGGGAAATGATTACAGTGTGGATTGGCAGTGAGCAGTGTTCCCTGGGGAAATGATTACAGTGTGGATAGGCAGTGAGCAGCGTTACCTGGGCAAATGATTACAATATTGTTAGGCAGTGAGCAGTGTTCCCTGGGGAAATGATTACAGTGGGGATAGGCAGTGAACAGTGTTCCCTTGGAAAATGATTACAGTGTGGATAGTCATTGAGCAGCGTTACCTGGGCAAATGATTACACTGTGGATAGGCAGTGAGCAGTGTTCCCTGGGAAATGATTACATTCTGGATAGGCAGTGAGAAGCGTTCCCTGGGGAAATGATTACAGTGTGATTAGGCAGTGAGCAGATTTCCCTGGGCAAATTTCTACAGTGTGTATAGGCAGTGAGATGCGTTACCTGGGGAATTGATTACATTGTGGACAGGCAGTGATCAGTGTTCCATGGGGAAATGCTTACAGTGTAGATAGGCCGTGAGCATTATTCCCTGGTGTAATGATTACAGTGTGGATAGGAGGTGAGCAGAGTTACCAGGACAAATGTTTACCGCGTGGATAGGCAGAGAGCACTGTACCCTGGGGAAATGATTACAGTGTGGATAGGCAGTGAGCAGTGTTACCTGGGCAAATGATTACAGTGTGGATAGGCAGTGAGCAGTGTTCCCTGGGGCAATGATTACAGTGTGGATTGTCAGGGAGCAGCGTTCCCTGGGGAAATGATTACAGTGTGCATAGGCAGTGAGCAGCGTTCCCTGGGGAAATGATTACAGTGTTGATAGGCAGTGAGCAGCGTTACCTGGGAAAATGATTTCAGTGTGGACAGGCAGTGAGCAGCGTTCCCTGGGGAAATGATTACAGTGCGCATAGGCAGAGAGCAGCTTTACCTGGGCAAATTATTACAGTGTGAATAGGCAGTCAGCAGTGTTCCCTGGGGAGATGATTGCAGTGTGGATAGGCTGTGAGCAGTGTTCCTTGGGGAAATGATTACAGTGTGGATAGGCAGTGAGCAGTGTTCCCTGGGGAAATGATTACACTGTGGATAGACAGTCAGCAGTGTTCCCTGGGGAGATGATTTCAGTGTGGATAGGCTGTGAGCAGTGTTCCCTGGGGAAATGATTACAGTGTGGATAGGCAGTGAGTAGTGTTCCCTGGGGAAATGATTACAGTGTGGACAGGCAGTGAGCAGTTTACCCTGGGGAAATGATTACACTGTGGATAGGCAGTGAGCGGTGTTCCCTGGGCAAATGATTACAGTGTGGATAGGCCGTGAGCAGTGTTCCCTGGGGAAATGATTACAGTGTGGACAGGCAGTGAGCAGTGTTCCCTGGGGAAATATTTACAGTTTGGATAAGCAGTCAGCAGCGTTACCTGGGAAAATAATTACAGTGTGGATAGACAGTGAGCATTATTCCCTGGGGAAATGATTACAGTGGGGATAGGCAGTGAGCAGCGTTATCTGGGGAAATGATTACAGTGTGGATAGGCAGTGAGCAGCGTTACCTGTGCAAATGATTACAGTATTGTTAGGCAGTGAGCAGTGTTCCCTGGGGAAATGATTACAGTGGGGATAGGCAGTGAACAGTGTTCCCTTGGAAAATGATTACAGTGTGGATAGGCAGTGAGCAGCGTTACCTGGGCAAATGATTACACTGTGTATAGGCAGTGAGCAGCGTTCCCTGAGGAAATGATTATAGTGTGATTAGGCAGTGAGCAGATTTCCCTGGGCAAATTTCTACAGTGTGGATAGACAGTCAGCAGTGTTCCCTGGGGAGATGATTACAGTGTGGATAGGCAGTGAGCAGTTTTCCCTGGGGAAATGATTACAGTGCGGATTGGCAGTGAGCAGTGTTCCCTGGGGAAATGATTACAGTGTGGATAGGCAGTGAGCAGTGTTCCCTGGGGAAATGATTACACTGTGGATAGGCAGTGAGCGGTGTTCCCTGGGGAAATGATTACAGTGTGGATAGGCAGTGAGCAGTGTTCCCTGGGGAAATAATTACAGTGTGGATAGGCAGTGAGCAGTGTTCCCTGGGGAAATGATTGCACTGTGGATAGGCAGTGAGCGGTGTTCCCTGGGGAAATGATTACAGTGTGGATAGGCAGTGAGCAGTGTTCCCTGGGGAAATGATTACAGTGGGAATAGGCAGTGAACAGTGTTCCCTTGGAAAATGATTACAGTGTGGATAGGCAGTGAGCAGCGTTACCTGTGCAAATGATTACACTGTGGATAGGCAGTGAGCAGTGTTCCCTGTGGAAATGATTACATTCTGCTTAGGCAGTGAGCAGTGTTCGCTGGGGAAATGATTACACTGTGATTAGGCAGTGAGCAGATTTCCCTGGGCAAATTTCTACAGTGTGGATAGGCAGTGAGATGCGTTACCTGGGGAATTGATTACATTGTGGACAGGCAGTGATCAGTGTTCCGTGGGGAAATGCTTTCAGTGTAGATAGGCAGTGAGCATTATTCCCTGGTGTAATGATTACAGTGTGGATAGGAGGTGAGCAGAGTTACCAGGACAAATGTTTACCGCGTGGATAGGCAGAGAGCACTGTACCCTGGGGAAATGATTACAGTGTGGATAGGCAGTGAGCTGTGTTACCTGGGCAAATGATTACAGTGTGGATAGGCAGTGAGCAGTGTTCCCTGGGGCAATGATTACAGTGTGGATAGTCAGGGAGCAGCGTTCCCTGGGGAAATGATTACAGTGTGCATAGGCAGTGAGCAGCGTTCCCTGGGGAAATGATTACAGTGTTGATAGGCAGTGAGCAGCGTTACCTGGGAAAATGATTTCAGTGTGGACAGGCAGTGAGCAGCGTTCCCTGGGGAAATGATTACAGTGCGCATAGGCAGAGAGCAGCTTTACCTGGGCAAATGATTACAGTGTGAATAGACAGTCAGCAGTGTTCCCTGGGGAGATGATTGCAGTGTGGATAGGCTGTGAGCAGTGTTCATGGGGAAATGATTACAGTGTGGATTGGCAGTGAGCAGTGTTCCCTGGGGAAATGATTACACTGTGGATAGACAGTGAGCGGTGTTCCCTGGGGAAATGATTACAGTGTGGATAGGCAGTGAGCAGTGTTCCCTGGGGAAATGATTACAGTGTGGATAGGCAGTGAGCAGTGTTCCCTGGGGAAATGATTGCACTGTGGATAGGCAGTGAGCGGTGTTCCCTGGGGAAATGATTACAGTGTGGATAGGCAGTGAGCAGTGTTCCCTGGGGAAATGATTACAGTGGGAATAGGCAGTGAACAGTGTTCCCTTGGAAAATGATTACAGTGTGGATAGGCAGTGAGCAGCGTTACCTGTGCAAATGATTACACTGTGGATAGGCAGTGAGCAGTGTTCCCTGTGGAAATGATTACATTCTGCTTAGGCAGTGAGCAGTGTTCGCTGGGGAAATGATTACACTGTGATTAGGCAGTGAGCAGATTTCCCTGGGCAAATTTCTACAGTGTGGATAGGCAGTGAGATGCGTTACCTGGGGAATTGATTACATTGTGGACAGGCAGTGATCAGTGTTCCATGGGGAAATGCTTTCAGTGTAGATAGGCAGTGAGCATTATTCCCTGGTGTAATGATTACAGTGTGGATAGGAGGTGAGCAGAGTTACCAGGACAAATGTTTACCGCGTGGATAGGCAGAGAGCACTGTACCCTGGGGAAATGATTACAGTGTGGATAGGCAGTGAGCTGTGTTACCTGGGCAAATGATTACAGTGTGGATAGGCAGTGAGCAGTGTTCCCTGGGGCAATGATTACAGTGTGGATAGTCAGGGAGCAGCGTTCCCTGGGGAAATGATTACAGTGTGCATAGGCAGTGAGCAGCGTTCCCTGGGGAAATGATTACAGTGTTGATAGGCAGTGAGCAGCGTTACCTGGGAAAATGATTTCAGTGTGGACAGGCAGTGAGCAGCGTTCCCTGGGGAAATGATTACAGTGCGCATAGGCAGAGAGCAGCTTTACCTGGGCAAATGATTACAGTGTGAATAGACAGTCAGCAGTGTTCCCTGGGGAGATGATTGCAGTGTGGATAGGCTGTGAGCAGTGTTCATGGGGAAATGATTACAGTGTGGATAGGTCGTGAGCAGTGTTCCCTGGGGAAATGATTACAGTGTGGATAGGCTGTGAGCAGTGTTCCCTGGGGAAATGATTACAGTGTGGATAGGCAGTGAGTAGTGTTCCCTGGGGAAATGATTACAGTGTGGACAGGCAGTGAGCAGTGTACCCTGGGGAAATGATTACACTGTGGATAGGCAGTGAGCGGTGTTCCCTGGGCAAATGATTACAGTGTCGATAGGCCGTGAGCAGTGTTCCCTGGGGAAATGATTACAGTGTGGACAGGCAGTGAGCAGTGTTCCCTGTGGAAATATTTACAGTTTGGATAAGCAGTCAGCAGCGTTACCTGGGAAAATAATTACAGTGTGGATAGGCAGTGAGCATTATTCCCTGGGGAAATGATTACAGTGGGGATAGGCAGTGAGCAGCGTTATCTGGGGAAATGATTACAGTGTGGATAGGCAGTGAGCAGCGTTACCTGTGCAAATGATTACAGTATTGTTAGGCAGTGAGCAGTGTTCCCTGGGGAAATGATTACAGTGGGGATAGGCAGTGAACAGTGTTCTCTTGGAAAATGATTACACTGTGTATAGGCAGTGAGCAGCGTTCCCTGGGGAAATGATTATAGTGTGATTAGGCAGTGAGCAGATTTCCCTGGGCAAATTTCTACAGTGTGGATAGGCAGTGAGATGCGTTACCTGGGGAATTGATTACATTGTGGACAGGCAGTGATCAGTTTTCCATGGGGAAATGCTTACAGTGTAGATAGGCAGTGAGCATTATTCCCTGGTGTAATGATTACAGTGTGGATAGGAGGTGAGCAGAGTTACCAGGACAAATGTTTACTGCGTGGATAGGCAGAGAGCACTGTACACTGGGGAAATGATTACAGTGTGGATAGGCAGGGAGCAGCGTTCCCTGGGGAAATGGTTACATTCTGGATAGGCAGTGAGCAGTGTTCCCTGGGGAAATAACTACAGTGTGGTTAGGCAGTGAGCAGTATTACCTGGGCAAATTTTTACAGTGTGCATCGGCAGTGAGATGCGTTACCTGGGCAAATGATTACAGTGTCGATAGGCAGTGAGCAGTGTTCCCTAAGGAAATGATTTCAGTGTGGTTAGGCAGTGAGAAGTATTCCCTGGGCAAATTTTTACAGTGTGGATACGCAGTGAGATGCGTTACCCGGGCAAATGATTACAGTGTATGTAGGCAGTGAGCAGTGTTCCCTGGGTAAGTGTTTTCATTGTGGATAGGCAGTGAGCAGTGTTACCTGGGCAAATGATTACAGTGTGGATAGGCAGTGAGCAGCGTTACCTGGGCAAATGATTACAGTGTGGATAGGCAGTGAGCATTATTCCCTGGGGAAATCATTACAGTGTGGATAGGCAGTGAGCAGCTTTACCTGGGCAAATGATTACAGTGTGGATAGGCAGTGAGCATTATTCCCTGGGGAAATCATTACAGTGTGGATAGGCAGTGAGCAGCATTACCTGGACAAATGATTATAGTGTGGATAGGCAGTGAGCATTATTCCCTGTGGAAATGATTACAGTGTGGATAGGCAGTGAGCAGTGTTCCCTGGGGAAATGATTACACTGTGGATAGGCAGTGAGCAGTGTTCCCTGGGGAAATGATTACAGTGTGGATAGGCAGTGAGCAGTGTTCCCTGGGGAAATGATTACAGTGTGGATAGGCAGTGAGCAGCGTTATCTGGGGAAATGATTACAGTTTGGATAAGCAGTGAGCAGCGTTACCTGGGAAAATAATTACAGTGTGGATAGGCAGTGAGCATTATTCCCTGGTGAAATGATTACAGTGTGGATAGGGAGTGAGCAGCGTTATCTGTGGAAATGATTACAGTGTGGATAGGCAGTGAGCAGCGTTACCTGGGGAAATGATTACAGTATTGTTAGGCAGTGAGCAGTGTTCCCTGGGGAAATGATTACAGTGGGAATAGGCAGTGAACAGTGTTCTCTTGGAAAATGATTACAGTGTGGATAGGCAGTGAGCAGCGTTACCTGGGCAAATGATTACACTGTGGATAGGCAGTGAGCAGTGTTCCCTGTGGAAATGATTACATTCTGGATAGGCAGTGAGCAGTGTTCGCTGGGGAAATGATTACACTGTGATTAGGCAGTGAGCAGATTTTCCTTGGCAAATTTCTACAGTGTGGATAGGCAGTGAGATGCGTTACCTGGGGAATTGATTACATTGTGGACAGGCAGTGATCAGTGTTCCATGGGGAAATGCTTTCAGTGTAGATAGGCAGTGAGCATTATTCCCTGGTGTAATGATTACAGTGTGGATAGGAGGTGAGCAGAGTTACCAGGACAAATGTTTACCGCGTGGATAGGCAGAGAGCACTGTACCCTGGTGGAATGATTACAGTGTGGATAGGCAGTGAGCAGTGTTACCTGGGCAAATGATTACAGTGTGGACAGGCAGTGAGCAGTGTTCCCTGAGCAAATGATTACAGTGTGGATAGGCAGTGAGCAGTGTTCCCTGGGGAAATGATTACAGTGTGGATAGGCAGTGAACAGTGTTCCCTGGGGAAATGATTACAGTGTGGATAGGCAGTGAGCAGTGTTCCCTGGGCAAATGATTACAGTGTGGACAGGCAGTGAGCAGTGTTCCCTGAGCAAATGATTACAGTGTGGATAGGCAGTGAGCAGTGTTCCCTGGGGAAATGATTACAGTGTGGATAGGCAGTGAACAGTGTTCCCTGGGGAAATGATTACAGTGTGGATAGGCAGTGAGCAGTGTTCCCTGTGCAAATGATTACAGTGTGGATAGGCAGTGAGCAGTGTTCCCTGGTGAAATGATTACAGTGTGGAT
The DNA here is from genome assembly GCF_048418815.1 of Hemitrygon akajei. NCBI lineage: Eukaryota > Metazoa > Chordata > Chondrichthyes > Myliobatiformes > Dasyatidae > Hemitrygon > Hemitrygon akajei. The sequence continues at coordinate 72,331,590 of NC_133125.1, forward strand.
AGACAGTGAGCAGTGTTCCCTGGACAAATGATTACAGTGTGGATAGGCAGTGAGCAGTGTTCCCTTGGCAACTGATTACATTGTGGATAGGCAGTGAGCAGCGTTACCTGGACAAATGATTACAGTGTGGATAGGCAGTGAGCAGTGTTTCCTGGGGAAATGATTATAGTGTGGATAGACAGTGAGCAGTGTTTCCTGGGCAACTGATTACATTGTGGATAGGCAGTGAGCAGCGTTACCTGGGGAAATGATTACAGTGTGGATAGGCAGTGAGCAGTGTTTCCTGGGGAAATGATTACAGTGTGGATAGGCAGTGAGCAGTGTTCCCTGGGCAAATGATTACAGTGTGGATAGGCTGTGAGGAGTGTTACCTGGGCAAATGATTACAGTGTGGATAGACAGTGAGCAATGTTCCCTGGGCAAATGATAACAGTGTGGATAGGCAGTGAGCAGTGTTCCTTGTGGAAATGATTACAGTGTGGATAGACAGTGAGCAATGTTCCCTGGGCAAATGATTACAGTGTGGATAGGCAGTGAGCAGTGTTCCCTGTGGAAATGATTACAGTGTGGATAGGCAGTGAGCAGTGTTCCCTGGGGAAATGATTACAGTGTGGTTAGGCAGTGAGCAGCGTTACCTGGGCAAATGATTACAGTGTGGATAGTCAGTGAGCAGTGTTCCCTGGGGAAATGATTACAGTGTGGTTAGGCAGTGAGCAGCGTTACCTGGGCAAATGATTACAGTGTGGATAGGCAGTGTGCAGCATTACCTGGGCAAATGATTACAGTGTGGATAGGCAGTGAGCATTATTCCCTGGGGAAATGATTATAGTGTTGATAGGCAGTGAGCAGCGTTACCTGGACAAATGATTACAGTGTGGATAGGCAGTGAGCAATGTTCCCTGGGGAAATGATTACAGTGCGGATAGGCAGTGAGCAGTGTTACCTGGGGAAATGATTACAGTGTGGATAGGCAGTGAGCAGCGTTACCTGGGCAAATGATTACAGTGTGGATAGGCAGTGAGCAATGTTCCCTGGGGAAATGATTACAGTGTGGATAGGCTGTGAGCAGTGTTCCCTGGGGAAATGATTACAGTGTGGATAGGCAGTGAGCAGTGTTCCCTGGGGAAATGATTACAGTGTGGATAGGCAGTGTGCAGTGTTCCCTGAGCAAATGATTACAGTGGGGATAGGCTGTGAGGAGCGTTACCTGGGCAAATTATTACAGTGCGGATAGGCAGTGAGCAGTTTTTCCTGCTATCAGCTTGAACTCACACAATTAATGCACTGAGCAAAAATGAAATAACCTTCGACCTGTAGCAGTGGTACAGTCATAGAACCATACTGCTCAGTAAAGAGCCCTTTACCTAACTTTGTCAATGCCCATCTACACAAGTCCAATTTAGTAGGACTTTGCTTGCAGCCTGCTTTGCCTTTGTGGTTCAGGTACTCATCCAGATGCTTCTTAAATGTTCAGATAATCTGATACTACTAATTTCAGATGTACCATCTTCCAGATTTCAACCACTCCCACGTAAAAATATTTTTCCTCCGATCCCCCCCCCCCCAAGTCTCTTAGTCCTTGCATTAAACTAATGTTCATGTGTCCAAGAGAACAATGCCTTATTAAGACAAACACTTGGTGTGAATTTAAACTAGCCCCATCTGCCTGCACGTGGTTTATATCCATCTATTACCTGCCCATTCTGAATACAGTTTAAACATTAACACTTCATTTGCCTCCATCACTTCCCCTGGCAGTGTTATGTTTGTTCTCAGAAGAAGACAGCCTTTGTGTGGGTTTTCAAATGCTAAAGCGTTTATTAACAGGAGACAGTCATGGCTTCTGGCTTCACAATTTAGCACAGGCTCCCAGTTCACCAACGCCACTTTCAGTTCCAGCTGAACAACCCACATTGCATACTGGGAACTGCAGTTCTTTACTATGTACACACATAATAACACATCTTCCCTCTTGAAAGAAAAACACATCAAAATTATGTCCTCATAAACCTGCAAGACACAACTATGCTTTCCAACAAAGATATTTACATTATCTTCAATTGTAATAAGTAAATATAGTCTTTTATTCACTCAACAACTCTTGAGGTTAATGACCCTTTTTGGTCTGTTCTATGTGTCCACGGGTGTATTCATTGTGTTTGATGCATTTGTGTCTTTCTGAGAATTCTGAACAACAAGTTTATTCTTTACATCTCCCGGTCCCCTTGGGGTACTGACGGGTGACATGTCACAGCTGTGAAATGGAACTTGTGGATGTAGATCCACAAATGGTGGGTTATGGGGTAGTGTGGGTTTAGTATTTTTTTTACGGCTTATATGGGTTGGCACAACATGGAGGGCTGAAGGGCCTGTACTATGCTGTAGTGTTCTATGGTTCTATAGTTTCGTTCTCAGAGGTGTTTCTTGCTCTGTCTGGATCTGGTAGGAATGTGGAGCAACTTCCTCTTGCACATATCCTTGCACAGACCACGTGCTAGAATTGTGATCTCGGATTCATACTTGATCTCCAGGCTTCAGGACTGCAGGCTTTTCGCAGTCTTGTCGTGATACTCTTTCTGTTTCCCCTTCCCTTTTACTTTAGCCGATTTGACCTTGTGTGCTCCTTTCGCCGTCAACAGGCTTTTGAGCACTGGAATGTTAGTGTGTACACGTCAACCCAGCAGCATTTGGGCTGGTGAAAGGTCATTCTGTAGTGGCACACTTCTGTAAATCATTAGACTTTTGTGGAAATCTTCTCATCCATCTTGCACTTTCTTCATGAGACCTTTCACTACCTTGGCCAAACTGTCCGCTAGGCCATTAGATTTTAGATGATGTGGACTTGAAGTTACATGTCAAAAGCCCCACTCACTGGCAAAGGACTTGAATTCACAGCTCTAGAATTGAGGACCATTGTCTGATACCACTTCCGATGGAATTCCATGCCTTATCTATGCCATATTTATGGAAAAAAGTACAGTTGATGTTTCAGGCCAAAACCCTTCGGCAGGACTGTACTTCGGCCCAAAATGTCGACTGTATTCTTTTCCATAGATGCCACGTGGCCCGCTGCGTATCTCCAGCATTTTGTGTTGCAACAATATGACTCTTCCCATTACAATCAAACAAATCCACTCCAATTTTGAAGTACGACCTGTCTGGTACAGAGTGGGGCGTATATGGTTTTGCTTGCTGCTTTGGTCTGTAGGTAAGGCATATCCCACATGAAGCAGTGGTCTGGCTGATGTCTTGGTTCACTCTTGGCCAGTTACATCCCTTCATGCGCTCTATGTTTACCTTTTTCCTCACCAAGATGCCCTTTGTGTATCTTCTGGAGCAATTCGTTGTGTAGCATCACTGGAATCACAAACCTGTACTCTTTGAAGACCATATCTTCCACTACTGACAGTTCAGCTCTGCATGCCCAATAATCCCATATACACATTGGATAGTCATTCTTAGTTGCTGGTCATCCTTTCTGTATTGGATCTTTGAGTACTTCCATTGTTTCATCTGACCCTGCTGCTGTCCTGATCTGCTCTGTTCTATCGGGAGATAGAGGATTAGAGGTGACAATCATGTCAACATAGGCCTGTGTGTCAGCGTTAATCTCTTGGTCACTCTTTTCCTAGTCACTTACAGTGTTCAGTTATGAGGTATTTAGACCTCATGCCAACTTCTGACACTATATTATGTTTGTTCTTTAACAAAGACAAACTTGTGTGGACTAGAATTATTATATTTACAGAATGGCTTCGGCTTGACCATATTTTACTCAGGACCTTCAGCCTGCCAATAGTGTATGTGTGTCCAGTTCACCAATGTCACTTCTGGTTCTGGGTGAACTGCCCACATTGTATGCTGGGAAAGGAAGTTTTTCCATTATGTACACACATAACACACCTTCTAACTGAAATATTACATCCCAGACAATATCTTGGTGAATCCACACCCTCTCCATTGCAATCTCATCATCATTATAGCATTACAAAGAGAACTGCAGACCATATGTCCAAGTGAGGCCAATGCAATGTTTTATAAAGCTTAGTAGACAGTTCCCTGCAATTGTACTCTATCCCCTGACTAATGTCCTGCTTGGTGGTGCAATAATATCAGTGCCAGACTCCGGAGCGAAGGTTTCCGAGTTGAAATCCAAGTCGGGTTGAGCATCGAGCTAGCAACTTGGCATCGTAAAAACAAGAATAGCTTGTTACGGAAACACCATCATGACAGTGCCACAATAACTCCACTGCCGAGTAAAGGGCTATTCTTCTTCTTCTTCTTCTGGCTAATGCAGGCAAGCATTCCTTGCATCTCCTTTGTCACTTCAGGGACTTTTGGCCACAATATTGACAGGATAGTGATCATTGAGAAATAGCTAAAGGAATCAAAGCAGAAATTCTGATCAATATACTGCTGGTGATCTGAGAAAAAGGTCATTCACAGCCAAAACATGATAGAGATTGAAATGCTTGGTCAAGATACAGAGAGAATTCACTTGCAAATTTTGCTCCACCCTTGAGTTGTTTTAAAATAATCCATTGATTTCTCAAATTTTTTTTGAGAAAAGAGTAAACAAATTTAACACAATTACAAACATTTTGCCAACAATATCAACTAGTTGCATTTATAAACTATGCTTGTAAAGCATCAGAACGGAAGAAGTACTGAAAAGTGGAACAAAAGGGAAATATTAATAACAGAATCAGAAATATATCATACCAGTATGTTTCAAATATTTTTTGCCTATCTTTATTTTAGTTCCTGAATATGACAATCCTGGATGGTTGTGGTTTAACATTTCCAGCCTCAAGCCCTCCATGTTGGCAGCAGAGTTGGTGCTACTGCGGAGAACCTTGCATCCAAAGTCACTGATGATCAATGTAACAATACATACAATTGGTTTTGACGAGAACAACCTGTCCATCAGTGATCCACTAGACAAGAAGATATTGAATCTAAGTGAACTGCCTTCCTCTGGCTATGACACGTTCAATGTTTCCATCATTCTGAGAGAGTGGAGGGTGGATCTGATAGGATTCCAGTTTCAGTTTACTGATGATAGTGGCAGTCTGGTATTACATGATGCCCTCACTCAGAATCTCTACTGTCTCAACACAAGTTCTCAGGATGAACCACTTCTCATCACCTATCGGGTGGGACTATCTGAAAGGAACAAAATTGCTAATTTACGTGGCAGCAGGAGTAGTCAACAGTGCACTAGTGGATGGAGGAGGAGCCATCTTCCTCGCAGAGCTACTCCTGGAGAGTGCAGCCTGCACCAGTGGTTTGTGAGCTTACGGTCTTCAGAGTTAAATCACTGGATCCTGGAACCTCAGGGTTACTATGCTAACTTCTGTAGGTAAGCACTTGCTAGTTTACAATTAGTGTTAACTGAAGTGAATTAAGGGTTAGTCAGTTCCTTTTCTGTTTTACTCTTAGTAAATTCCACTCTTCCCCTCCTTCATCAGTTTCTGCTTATTATCTGTCATAAGAATGAAAAAATTTCTCTGGAGTGTAGGGTCTGGGGGGAGATATAATAGAGGTTTATAGAATGATCAGAGATAACCATAAATCCAAGGTGGAATGTCAATACCAAAGGGCACAGCCTCACAGTGAGATTGTGGAGATTTAAAGGGAATACGCATAGCAATACGTTCATAGAACAGTAGGTGCCTGGAATGGGCTGTCGGGGAAACAGACAAGATAGTGGCATTCAAAAAGCTTTTCTATGGGCCCATACTGTGTATGCAAGGGATGGAGGAATATGGATTACATGCAGCAGAAGGAATTTGTTTAATTTGGCATTGTGGGTGAAGGGCCTGTTTCTATGTTGTACTGTTCTAAATGGCAGTGTAGGCTCAGCAAACCTGCTCTGCCCTTCAATAAGTTCAGTCCTGCTCTGATCTGTACTTTGTATTAATCAAAAGTCTGTCTCTGCCTTGGACAAATTAATAATTCAGTCATTCATCCTCCAAAGAGGAGGAACCATTCTGCCTATGCAATCTCTTCGAAAGATCAATCCACCTTGCCCTACACTCCTACTCTATAATAAAAAATGTTTTGCCTTTTCAAGTATTCCTCAAATTGCCTTTTGGCCGTTTTTGATTAATCTGCTTCCACCATCCTTTCTGTCTGAATTCCAGGTGATCTTGTGCTTTTTCCTTTTCTGTTCCCATTGCACTCTCCCCTTACTGATCCTCCTGATAATGGAGGGAGTTTCTCTTTTTATCAAGCTCCCAGAGGATTTTGAACTTTCCTATCAAATCTCTCCTGAATGGTTGTTTACAGCATATCATTATCTGGGTGTCAGGACGCTGGAGCTGGGATCCAATCGCAGACCCAGTACTGTGCACACAGTGGTATTAATTGAGTAACAAACCCCAAGGTGCAAACAAAGTCGGCGTCAAAGTTCAGGCAGAGATCAAAACATCTAGAGAAATCCTAAAACCAGAATCAGGAAACAGGCAGTGTCGACATTCAGACAGAGTGCAGATACAAATGCTGGAAAGGCTCAGGAAAATTCACTGGCACAATCTGTCAACAAACTGGTGAAAATACAGGACTGAAATACACTGAGCAATAAACAGAGAGGCAGATGATAGGTGGAACACAATGAGACACAGTGGCAGCAATACAGGTAATAATGAGAAACAGATGAGAGACGGAGTACTCAGTGATACAGGGGCTGGAGCAGAGCAGGAGCAGCGGACAGGAGCATGTGGCAATACAAAACCACAGACTGACAGCTTGGGGAAAACACACAAAAAGACAGAGTTCAACTAGAGGTTCTGACACTGGGGTACTCCTTCTACATATCACACAGATAATGACTGTCTACAGGCAAATGAGCATTGGTTAAGGAACAGTGTTCCCTCTAAGGTGTGTGCACAAAAGAATTTAAACTGCGCTCAGTAGTTAGGCATATTAAATATATTTCACAATCGTACACAATCACATTTCCTTTCCCAGTTTCTGTCCGGATGGCGTTGTCAATGTCGACTTTGTGACCAATATCCTGGCGGGGAGGTTTGCTAAGGCCACTGGGGAGAGTTTAAACTAGAATTGTTGGGGGGTGGGAACTGAACTGAAGAGACTGGGGAAGAGTAGGTTAGCTCACAAAGAGTGAAAGGTTGTAGACAACGCAAGAGGGAGGATAGGCAGGTGATAGAGAAGGGACACACTCAGACCGACGGTTTGAGATGTGTCTATTTTAACGCAAGAAGTGTTGTGAACAAAGCGGACGAGCTTAGAGCATGGATCAGTACTTGGAGATATGATGTGGTGGTCATTATAGAGACTTGGATGGCTCAGGGACAGGAATGGTTACTTCAAGTGCCGGGTTTTAGATGTTTAAGAAAGTACAGGGAGGGAGGCAAGAGGTGGGGGCATGGCACTGTAGATCAGAGATAGTGTCACGGCTGAAGAAAAGGTGGACTCCATGGAGGGGTTGTCTACGGAGTCTCTGTGGGTGGAGTTAGGAACAGGAAGGTGTCAATAACTTTACTGGGTGTTTTTTTATAGGCTGCCCAATAGCAACAGGGATATCAAGGAGCAGATAGGGAAACATCCTGGAAAGGTATTATAATAACAGAGTTGTCATGATGGGAGATTTTAATTTCCCAAATGTCAATTGGCATCTCCCTAGAGCAAGGGGTTTAGATGGGGTGGAGTTTGTTAAGTATGTTCAGGAAGGCTTCTTGACACAATATGTAGATAAGCCTAAAAGAGGAGAGGCTGTACTTGATTTGGTACTCAGAAATGAAGCTGGTCAGGTGTCAGATCTCTCAGTGGGAGAGCATTTTGGAGATAGTGATCATAATTCTGTCTCCTTTACAACAGTATTGAAGAGCAATCGGAACAGACAAGTTAGAAAGGCATTTAATTGGAGTAAGGGGAATTATGAGGCTATCAGGCAGGAAATTGGAGGCTTAGCAAACACGTACAACATGCTGAAGGGAACTCAGCAGGTCGGGCAGCATCCGTGGAAACAATTTTTGGGTTTCGGGCCGAGACCCTTCATCAGGACTGAAGAGGGAGGGGGCAGGTGCCCTATAAAGAAGGTGGAGGGAGGGTGGGAAGGAGAAGGCTGGTAGGTGCCAGGTGAAAAACCAATAAGAGGAAAGGTAAAGGGGTGGGGGAGGGGAAGCAGGGAGGGGATAGGCAGGAAAAGTGAAGAAGGAATGTAAGGGGAAAGCACTATGGGTAGTAGAAGGCAGAATCATGAGAGAGGTGATAGGCAGCTGGAGGAGGAGGCAGAGTGAAACTGGGATGGGGGAAGGGAGAGGGAGGGAATTACTGGAAGTTGGAGATTGCTTATTGACTGCTCGTTTCCATGGATGCTGCCCAACCTGCTGAGTTTCTCCAGCCTGTTGTATGTGTTGCTTTAACCCCAGCATTTGCAGTGTACTTTGTGTTTAAAATTGGAGGCTTAAATTGGAAACAGATGTTCTCAGGGAAAAGTACGGAAGAAATGTGGCAACTGTTCAGGGGATATTTGTGTGGAGTTCTGTATAGGTACGTTCCAATGAGACAGGGAAGTTATGGTAGGGTACAGGAACCATAGTGTACAAAGGCTGTAATAAATCCAGTCCAGAAGGAAACAAAAGCTTACACAAGGTTCAGAGAGCTAGGTAATGTTAGAGATCTAGAAGATTATAAGGCTAATAGGAAGGAGCTTAAGAAAGAAATTAGGAGAGCCAGAAAGGGCCATGAGAAGGCCTTGGCAGGCAGGATTAAGGAAAACCCCAAGGCATTCTACAAGTATCTGAAGAGCAAGAGGATAAGATGTGAAAGAATAGGACCTATCAAGTGTGATAGTGGAAAGTGTGTATGGAACTGAAGGAAATAGCAAAGGTACTTAATGAATACTTCAGTATTCACTATGGAAAAGGATCTTGGTGATTGTAGTGATGACTTGCAGCAGACTGAACTGCTTGACCATGTAGATATTAAGAAAGAGGATGTGCTGGAGCTTTTGGAAAGCATCAAGTTGGATAAGTCACCGGGACCAGATAAGATGTACTCCAGGTTAATGCGGGAGCTGAGGGAGGAGATTGCTGAGCCTCTGGCAATGATCTTTGCATCATCAATGGGGACGGGAGAGATTCCGGAGCATTGGAGTGTTGCAAGTGTTGTTCCTTTATTCAAGAAAGGGAGTAGAGATAGACCAGGAAATTATAGACCTTATTATAGTCTTACCTCAGTAGTTGGTAAGTTGATGGAGAAGATCCTGAGGGGGGAGGATTTATGAACATTTGGAGAGGTATAACATGATTGGGAGTAGTCAGCATGGCTTTGTCAAGGGCAGGTCCTGCCTTACGAGCCTGAGTGAATTTTTTGAGGATGTGACTATACACATTGATGAAGGTAGAGCAGTAGATGTAGTGTATATGGATTTCAGCAAGACATTTGATAAGGTACCCCATGCAAGGTTTATTGAGAAAGTAAGGAGGCATGGGATCCAAGGGGACATTGCTTTGTGGATCTAGAACTGGCTTGCCCACAGAAGGCAAAGAGTGGTTATAGACGGGTCATATTCTGCATGGACGTCAGTCACCAGTGGGGTGCCTCAGGGATCTGTTCTGGGACCCTTCATGATTTTTTAAATGACATGGATGAGGAAGTGGAGGGATGGGTTAGTAAGTTTACTGATGACACAAAGGTTGGAGGTGTTATGGATAGTGTGGAGGTCTATCAGAGGTTACAGTGGGACATTGATATGATGCAAAACTGGGCTGAGTAGTGGCAGATGGAATTCAACCCAGATAAGTGTGAAGTGGTTCATTTTGGTAGGTCAAATATGATGGCAGAATATAGTATTAATGGTAAGACTCTTGGCAGTGTGGAGGATCAGAGAGATCTTGGGGTTCGAGTCCATAGGATGCTCAAAGCAGCTACGCAGGTTGACTCTGTGATTAAGAAGGCATTCGGTGTATTGGCCTTCATCAATCATGGAATTGAATTTAGGAGACAAGAAGTAATATTGCAGCTATATAGGACCCTGGTCAGACCCCACTTGGAGTACTGTGCTCAGTTCTGGTCAGCTCACTACAGAAAGAATGTAGAAGCCACAGAAAGGGTGCAGAGGAGATTTACAAGGATGTTGCCTGGATTGGGGAGCATGTCTTATGAGAATAGGTTGAGTGAACTCATCCTTTTCTCCTTGGAGCAACGGAGGATGAGAGGTGACCTGGTAGAGGTGTATAAGATGATGAGAGGCATTGATCATGTGGATGGTCAGAGGCATTTTCCCTAGGCTGAAATGGTTGCCACAAGAGGACACAGGTCTAAGGTGCTGAGGAGTAGGTACAGAGGAGATGTCAGGGGTAAGTCTTTTACTTACAAAGTGGTGAGTGTGTGGAATGGGCTGCCAGCAACAGTGGTGGAGGTGGATATGATAGAGTCTTTTAAGAGACTTTTAGATAAGTACATGGAGCCTAGTAATTTCTAAGATAGGGACATGTTCAGCACAACTTTGTAGGCCGAAGGACCTGTATTGTGCTGTAGGTTTTCTATGTTTCTATATATGCAGATTTTACAACTGGCTTATTTATACTGTTGTTATTGAAGAAATTATTCAGTGTGGACATGTTGTCACTAGACAAAAAATTGCACAGCACAATATTTTTGCACACACTGGTCATTATAAATCAGAGGGAACATTGTTAGGGAAGCTCTTGCACTTCCATTGGTGAATCTTTACTTTCTTAGAAAACTGAGATACAAAGAAAAAAAAATTGGTTCAAAGGCTCAAAGGTCCAATTTAGTGTCAGAGGAATGTATACAATATACATCCTGAGATGCTTTTTCTTCACAAACATCCACAGAAACAGAGAAGTGCCGCAAAGAATGAAAGCCAGATAAACATTAGAACCCCAAAGACCCCCTGCTCCCCTCCCTCCCACACATAAGTGGCAGCAAGCAACGATCCCCCCTCCCCCAACTGACAAAAAAGCAAACATCAGCACTGCCACCAAGCTCTCAAGTGTGAGCAAAGCAACAACAAAGACACAGACTTGCAGTTACCCCAAAGACTTAGCGTTTCACCTAGCATTCGACATACCGCAGGCTCTCTCTCCCTAATAAGGGAGAGGGAGGTGTCTCCATTTTCCTAGCGAGCGGGGAGACATAACAACAACTCACTGGTTTATGATGTTAAAAGTCCTTTACTTCGCTTTTTTTGAGCTCTGTGCCTGAAGATTGCAAAGATCTTGGGTCTTCGAGCCCACAGCAGTAGACTTTTCAACTCCCCCAACGACACACAGGTCTCCTGCTGTGACACCAACCCTCGATCCACCCGTCTCCAGAGCCCTGAGATCTTAGGCTTCCAAATACGAGAGAGACTCTCAGGCCGAACCCTTAGCGTGCTGAACAATGGCCAGTCTTGAAACCCCAAGTTCGGGTCCCATTCCCACAAAGAGCCGAAGTCAGCGTGTGACTCCAGGTCAGGGTCTTCAAAAGAACCCTGAAAGGGAAAAATAAAGATATTAAAGATGGAAATCAAGCTGTTTCTGAAGATGCAAGCAAAGGATTAACCATTTAGCGCCATCTTAACTTCGCCTCTGTCTCCGTCTCAATAATAAACAAGTTTATTATTGTCATGTATTGAGATAATGTAAAAAACTTGCCTTGCATTATGTCCATATAACAATTTATTACATCAGTACATTGAGGTATAGCAGACTGCAGAATGAAATGTTTCAGTGACAGAGGAAGTGCAGAGCAGATACACAATAAGATGCGACACTGTAACAAGGTAGATTGTGGATCATTCTTATTCTGGCTTCTTCCCACTTCCTATCCAGTCCTGATGAAGGGTCTTGGCCTGAAATGTAGACTATTTATTCATTTCCATAGATGCTGCCTGACCTGCTGAGTTCCTCCAGCATTTTGTGTGTGCTCCTCTGAATTTCCAGCATCTGCAAACTTTCTTATGTTTAAAACTGTGAGCTCAAGAGTCCATCTTATCATACTAAGGAACAGTTAATCATCCCCTAACAGTGGTATAGAAACAGTCCTTGAGCCTGGTGGTACAGTATATGCTTTCAAACTATTGCATCCTCTGTCTGTTGGAATAGTGAAGAAGAGAGAAAGTTTAGAATGGGTGGGCTCTTACTGAGGCAATAAGAAGTGTAAATGGAGTCCATGGAGGGGAGGCTGGTTTCTATGGCATACTGAGCTGCCTCCACAATTCCCTGCAGTTTCTTGCAGTCATCATTTCTAAGGTACAACAAAAAAGATTGGTGAGGGTCAACAAGGATATGAAAATTTCTTTCACATCCTGAGGAATAGAGGCATTGGCAATAGCATCTATATGGCTGGACAAGGACAGGCTACCCTAAAAATGCAAAAGATGTTATTAATCTCAATGACTTAACCTCCACAGCCACCTGTGGCAATGAATTCCATAGATTCACTACCCTTTGGCTAAAGAAATTCCTCCTCATCTTTGTTCAAAATGGACATCCCTCTATTCTGAGAATGTGCCCCCTGGCCTGAGACCCACCCACTATAGGAAACATTCTCCCCACATCCACTCTCTCCAGACCTTTCAATACTTAATAGGTTTCAATGAGATCTACCCTCAGTCTTCTAAACTCCAGCCACAGCCATCAAGTACTCCTCATACAATAATCTTTTCAGTCCTGGAATAATTCTTATGATTTTCTTTGGACCTTCTCCAATGCCAGCACATTTTTTCTTAGATAAAGGGCCCAAACTTGCTCACAACACTCCAAGTGAGGGCTCACCAGTGCTTTATAAAGTCTCAACATTACATCTTTGCTTTTATATTTTCACCCTCGTGAAATGAATGCTAACATCACATTTGCCTTCCTCACCACTGACTCAACCTGCAAATTAACCTTTAGGGAGTCCTGCATGCAACTCTCAAGTTCCTTTGCACCTCAGATTTTTGAATTTTCACTCCATTTAGAAGATCATCTATGTTTTTATATGTCCTTGTCCTGCACCTTGTGTGTATTTACCTCCCCGTATGGACTTCAGCAAGTCCTTTGACAAGGTCCCTTGTGGGAGGTTAGTTAAGATTTAGTCGCTGGCCATTCAGGATGAAGTGGCATATTGGATTAGACATTGGCATTGTGTGAGAAGCCAGAGAGTGGTAGTGGAAGTTTGCCTCTCTGATTGGAGGGCAGTAACTAGTGGTGTGATTGGCATTGGGTCTGATTTGGATGATGATATGTTAAACTGTGTCAGCGAATTTGTAGATGGCACTAGGACTGGGGATGTAGTGGACAGCACGGGATTGCTCTGGGATCTTTCCCAGCTGGAAAAAAAATAGGCAGAATAGTAGCAGATGCAATTTGATCTGGACCGCTGTGAGGTGTAGCCTGTCGAGAGGACAAAGTGGGACAGGACTAACACGATGAGTGATAAAGCACTGAGGAGGATGGCAGAACAGAGGGATCGGCAAATGAAAATCCATAATTCCTTGAAAGTGGTATCACAGGGAAGTAGGGTCTTAAAGAGAGCCTTTGGCACTTTGGCCTTCATAAATAAAAGGAGTTGGGATATTACGTTAAAGTTATATAAGTCATTGGTGAGGAGAATTTGGAGAATTGCGTGGAGTTTGCATCACCTACCTACAAGAAAGATGTCAATAAGATTGAAAGAATGCAGAGAAAACTTACCAGGGAGTTGCCAAGATTTGAGGACCTGAGTTATAGGGAATGGTTGGATTGGAAATTTACTCCCTAAAGCATAGGAGAATGTGGGAAGGCTTGATGGAGGTATAGTAAATTATAGAGTAAATGCAAGTGAGCTTGGGTGGGACTAGAACTAGAGGTCGTGGGTTAAGGAAGAAAAGTGAAATTTTGCAGGGGAACATGAGGGGGAACTTCTTCACTCGGAGGGTTGTGAGATTGTGGAATGAGCTTCCAGGGAAGTGGTGGACTCTGGTTGGATGGCAACATTTAAGAATAATTTGGATAGGTATAAAGATGGGAGGGGTATGGGTGGCTATGATCCAGCTGCAGGTTGATGAAGCTATGTAACTAAGAGCTTGGTGTGGATTAGTATGGTCGCATGGCCTGTGTCTGTCCTGTAGTGTTCTGTGACTGTAAAACTGCACCAAAGTTGACCATTCTGCTCAGTCATTGATACGTTCTGCCCTGTACATTCTCACTATAATCTGTAAATACCATTCCTTTTCTATGCACCAATAAATGTACTATCCTTTTCAACCACTTTTTCTAGGCGCACATGATGGAATTGCTCTTGCCTGGACCCACTCCCACCTGACCTGGTGTGCAGGCAGCACTCTGGGCCCCACTGCTCTCAGCCACTGCCAATGACAAAGGTTAGAAGTAGAGAGTTTGGTATGAGTGCGCAATATTCCATTCCTTTTCCATCTCCTCAGATACTGAAGCTTTCTGTCACCACGTATCTACCCAAGGGATGAAAACCAATAAATAACCTCTGAGGTATAAACTCCCCCCCCCAATAATAACAATGCCCAGCAACAGCGAGCATGACTACCTTCCCATAACAACAGTGTTACCTCCACTAAAGAACATATGCTGTCAGCTCCAACTAAAAATTTTATATATTGTAACTACTACAGCTGAGAAGATCATCGGGGGCTCTCTTCCCGCCATTACGGACATTTACACTACACACTGCATCCACAAAGCAAACAGCATTATGAAGGACCCCACGCACCCTTCATACAAACTCTTCTCTCTCCTGCCATCTGGGAAAAGGCACCGAAGCATTCGGGCTCTCATGACCAGACTATGTAACAGTTTCTTCCCTCAAGCTATTAGACTCCTCAATACCCAGAGCCTGGACCAACACCTTACTGCTCTATTGTCTTGTTTATTATTTATTGTAATGCCTGCACTGTTTTGTGCACTTTATGAAGTCCTGGGTAGGTCTGTAGTCTAGTATAGTTTTTTTTCTGTGTTGTTTTTTACATAGTTCAGTGTAGTTTTTGTACTGTGTCATGTAACACCATGGTTCTGAAAAACATTGTCTCGTTTTTACTGTGTACTGTACCAGCAGTTATGGTCGAAATGACAATAAAAAGTGACTTGACTTTACTTGACTATAGAAGTTCAGAGGTTTGGACTGTTTGAGCACATGAATCCCAAATCCTTTTACAAAACTCATATCAGTTGTGATTGATTACTTATCTGACTGACTGTAGCTTGACAAAATTCATGTGTGGTTGGCAGCGCTTCATCTACCCTAGTCACTTCCTCACCACCACCCAATCACACAACACACATCCAGGAGCAGGATCGATTATATCAAACTCAAAATAGCATCTGTCAAGACTGCAATTTCTACTGACTGAAAGTAACTACATTCACATTGTACTTTCAGCCCTTATACTGCTGTCTTACAAAAAGGGCATCATCTCCTCTGGTATGGTTAGGATGGGTAATTAATGCTGGCCTTATTAAGGTAGCCTGGGTGAATGTAGACAAAAAAGTCAAGGAAACTTTGAAACTACGGGCCACTAATTTGAAGTTGAGAATGCACCATTGATCTAAATTTGATATTAGCAAGCCATGGTCTGTTTGTACATTTAATTATTCCTGTGATGCACCCAGAAAGATAAAAGCCTGCACATTACAATTGCATCCTTAGAAAAACTCCTGCTTTAATCATTCAAATTATATGGAGCAGAAAGATATACATTATAGCTCAGTTTACATTAATTTCTCTTCCAGAGGTCCTTGCTTCAGTACCATGGAGAAATCAGTAACAACCAGCTCCCCTTGGCACACGTTAGAGCGAAATACAACCAAACCACAAAGGTAGAGCACGGATTAAGTGTCTTCTTTATTGCTCTCTGATCAATTTTACAAATGGTTACTATTAATTTGTTTTAAGTGAAAATCATAAATCATCAATGCTGGAAATCTGTACAAGAAAATGCTCACTGGAAACACTCAACAGTTAACTTTTGGGTGAAGAATCTTTCACCAGAACAAGAGAAATTAGAAAAAAGACAGGCTAAGTACCAGCAGGGTGGGGTGTGTTGGTGGTAGAGGGAATGATGGGTTGGACAATTGGAATATCTGTGATAGGGTCAGATCAGGGTTGCCATGATGATAGTTTACAAAACCATCTGGTTGATAGATTATTAAGGGAAGTTAGAGACAGAGAAAACAAGAATTGAAATCTATGAATTAATGTTGGCAATGCCCTAAAGAATCAGGCTGTATCTATGAAGAAAGAAAGAGTAAATTTATTTTAGAAGTTGATAAGGTTCATCAGAAATTGATGAGAAACAGGGAGGAGCCAATCACAACAAAAATCACAGTTCGTAGACAAGAACTTGAGGTTGTCAAGTGTTTCAAATATCTTGACACCATCATCAACGAAGAAGGATCAAAGCCTGAAGTCCTTGCAAGGACAGCCCAAACAATGGCAACACTGGCTAAATTAAAACCAATCTGGAGAGACAATAACATCGCTCTCAGATCCAAGTTGAAACTTCAGGGAACTATGTGCCATTATTCCTAGATCACTCTGTTCTACTGCATTCTTCAATGCCCTACCATTTACCATGTATGTCCTGTTTGGATTATTCCTACCAAAATGTAGCACCTCACACTTATCAGCATTAAACTCCATAAAGAGAGATGAGTCAGGATAGGAGTGGGAAGGAAATTAAAGAGACAGGCTAGAAGCTCAGATACTGGCATGGATAGGCTGCCAGTAACTAGTGGTGTTCCTCAGGGGTCAGTATTGGGACCACTACTTTTCAATTTTTTTGTCAACGATTTAGATGATGGAATTGGTGGCTTTGTGGAAATGTTTGCAGATGATACAAAGATAGGTGAGCAGTAGTTAGTGCTGTGGAAGCAATGCATTTGCAGAAGGATTTGGATAAATTGGCAAAAGGGCAAAAAAGTGGCAGGTGGAGTACAGTGTTGGGAATTGTATAATAATGCATTTTGATAAAAGGAACAATAATGCAGACTATAATCTAAATAGAGAGAAGTTCAAACATCAGAAGTGCAGAGGGACTTAGGAGTCCTTGTGCAAGACTCCCAGAAAATTAATCTATAGGTCGAGTCTGTGGTAAGGAAGGCAAATGCAATGTTGGCATTTATTTCAAGGGGAATAGAATATAAAAGCAAGGAGATAATGCTGAGCCTTTATAAGACACTAGACAGGCCACAGTTGGAGTATTGTCAACAGTTTTGGCCCTGTGTCTCAGAAAGGATGTGTTCTCATTGGAGAGAGTCTACAGGAGGTTCACGAGGATGATTCCGGGATTGAAAGGGTTAACACCTGGGGAGCATTTGGCAGCTTTGGGCCTGTACTCACTGGAATTTAGAAGGATAAAAACATAGAAAACCTACAACACAATACAGGCCCTTCGGCCCACAAAGTTGTGCTGAACATGTCCCTACCTTAGAAATTACTAGGCTTACCCATAGCCCTCTATTTTTCTAAGCTCCATGTAACTATCCAAAAGTCTCTTAAAAGACCCTATCGTATCCGCCTCCACCGTTTCCGGCAGCCCATTCGACGCACTCACCACTCTCTGAGTAAAAAACTTACCCCTGACATCTCCTCTGTACCTACTCCCCAGCACCTTAAACCTGTGTCCTCTCATACTAGCCATTTCAGCCCTAGCAAAAAGCCTCCGACTATCCACATGATCAATGCCTCTCATCATCTTATACACCTCTATCAGGTCACCTCTCATCCTCCGTCGATCCAAGGAGAAAAGGCTGAGTTCACTCAACCTGTTCTCATAAGGCATGCTCCTCAATCCAGGCAAGATCCTTGTAAATCTCCTCTGCACCCTTTCTATGGCTTCTACATTCTTTCTGTAGTGAGCTGACCAGAACTGAGCACAGTACTCCAAGTGGATGTGGATGTAGGGGGATCTCATTGAAACCTACTGATTGTTGAAAGGGCTGGATAGGATGTTTCCTAAGGTGAGGGTATCCAGAACTAGAGGGCACAGCCTCAAAATTGAGGGGTGACCTTTTAGAACCCAGGTAAGGTTGATTTTTTTTTAGCTAGAGAGTGGTGAATCTGTGGAACGCTCTGCCACAGACTGCGGTGGAGGCCAAGTCCATCGCATATTTAAAGTGGAAGTTGATGGTTTCTTGATTGGTCAGGACATAAAAGGAGGCAGGTGTATGGGGTTGAGGGGATCCGGGATCAGCCAAGATGGAATGGCAGAGCAGACTCAATGGGCTGAATGGCCTAACTCTGCTCCTATGGTCTAATCGCTTCTGTGGTCACCAATATCTGGTTAATTTCCCCAGTGCAGTGGAGGCCACATCATGAACATTGAATAGAGGAGACTGGATCAAAAGAAGTGCCAATTATTATGTAAATATACAACATAGAAACAGACTAGCGCACTGAGCCGACTTCGGTCACCCACTTATATGCATTCTTTATTAAAATTAGCTTTTCCTCCCCCACGTTCATTTCAGTTCCCCTCAGGGTTCTACCTTCTGTCTGCACACAAGGGGCAATTTACTGAGGTATGTTAGACTACCGTCATGCATGTCTGGGATTTTTAAAAAAATTATGTGTTTAGAAACATGGTGTTGAACAGGCCCTTCTGGCCCAATGAGCCTCACTGCCCAGCAACCCCCCAGTTAACCCACACTGTCACAGGACAGTTTACAATGACGAATTAGCCTACTAACCGGTACATCTTTGGAATGAGGGAGGAAACCGGAGCATCTGGAGGAAACCCAAGCGGTCACAGGGAGGGCCGCAGAAGCTCCTTACAGACAGCGTCAGAATTGGACTCTGAACTCTGACGCACAGAGCTGGGCTACTCACTACCTCTACAGTACCGTGCTGTGCAAGGAAACTTGAGCACCCAGAGGAAACCCATACATTCACTGGAAAACTTGCAAACTCCATGCAGATGGCACCTGAGGACAAGATTCCTGGTCTCCCGCAGTAGCTCCCATGAAGCTGTGCTGTACCTGAATAGCCATACTTTATCCCTGAACTGTGAGAAGGGATGAGGTAAGGGACGAGGCAGATGTTGCATGTCCTGCTTTGCATAGGAAAGTGCCCTGGAAAGAGGTGTGCTGGTGGAGTTGGAAGAGCAAGTAGGGAAAACAACTCTCAGTGAATGTTGAATGGCGAGGTGCAGGAAAGGTAAGACCATAAGACACAGAAGCAGAAATAGGCCATTCGGTGATTGAATCAGCCTTGCCATTAGGTCTTGGCTGATCTAAAATCCTTACTAACCCCATTCCCCTGCTTTCACTCATAACCTTAGATGCCTTTATTAGTCATGAACCTGTTTGTTGTGTATTTAATGCTTAAAGCACATCCAGTGCCTTATACCATCCATTATAAAGTAGCCAGTGAGCTAGAACACATCGAGGGTGAAAGAATTCTTTTCAAGGTCAAGTGGAACCCATGGGCAATGCCAGTGGTCCCAATAGCCGAGAAGAATGGGTCTATCAGGATCTGCAGTGATTTTAAGTTCACCATCAACTCAGTACTGAGAGTAGATCAATACCCTCTGCCCAGGATAGAGGATACCTTTGCAAACCTTTCTGGAGAGAAACACTTCAGCTGCAGCCTACCTAAAGATGGAGGTGGAAAAAGAGTCCAAAGTGTTTCTCACCCTAAACCCTCACAAAGGGGTTTATCACTATAATAGATTTATTGTTGGGAGTAGCATCTACACTTGAACTCTGGCAGAAAGCTATGACCCAGGTGCTGCAAGGCTGCCCAGGCCCTCACTGTTACCTGATGTATCATTGTTCCCAGTATGGATGACAAAGAATATCACCAAAATCTTCAGAGATTGTTAAAATGATTAGAAGATTTTGGGCTCAAAGCAGAATGTAACAAGTGTGAAATCTTTAAGCCAAACATCACTTACTGTGATGTAAGTGATAAGCACCATTGACGCGCAAGTATATACAAGTGTGCTGAGAAAATTCAAGCTCTGGTGGATGCTCCAACACCAAAGGACGTGTCACAGTTGTGGTCCTTTTTAGAATTTGTCAGCCATTATAACAAGTTCTTTCCAAATCTGGTTACTGTGCTCTACTGTTTAAATCATTACTACAGGTTGGGAAGAAATGATAATGGACAAAGCAGTGTGAGGTGGTTTTCAAAATGGTAAAGGAAATGGTGACATCAGACACTGTACTCACACATTATGATCCACATCATCCAGTGAACCTTGCCTATGACACCTCACCTAATGGTATAGGTATAGTCATGTCACATGTTTTGAGTGATGCAAGTGAATGAGCCATAGAACCATTGAACCATAGAACACTACAGTACAGTACAGGCCCTTCAGCCCTCCATGTTGTGCCGACCCATATAATCCTTAAAAAAAGTACTAAACCCACACCACCCCATAACCTTCCATTTTTCTTTCATCCATGTGCCTGTCTAAGAGGCTCTTAAATACCCCTAATGTTTTAGCCTCCACCACCATCCCTGGCAAGTCATTCCAGGCACTCACAACCCTCTGTGTAAAAAACTTACCCCTGATGTCTCCCCTAAACTGCCCTCCCTTAATTTTGTACATATGCCCTCTGGTGTTTGCTATTGCTGCCCAGGGAAACAGGTACTGACTATCCACCCTATCTATGCCTCTCATAATCTTGTAGACCTCTATCAAGTCCCCTCTCATTCTTCTACACTCCAAAGAGAAAAGTCCCAGCTCTGCTAACCTTGCTTCATATTACTTGTTCTCCGACCCAGGCAACATCCTGGTAAATCTCCTCTGCACCATCTCCATAGCTTCCACATCCTTCCTATAAAGAGGTGACCAGAATTGAACCCAATACTCTAAGTGCGGTCTCACCAGAGATTTGTAGAGTTGCAACATGATCTCTCTACTCTTCAACTCAGTCCCCCTGTTAATGAAGCCTAGCATCCCATAGGCCTTCTTAACTACCCTATCAACCTGTGCAGCGACCTTGAGGGATGTATGGATTTGAACCCCAAGGTCCCTTTGTTCATCCACACTCTTAAGTAACTGACCATTAATCCTGTACTCAGTCTTCTGGTTTGTCCTTCCAAAATGCGTCACCTCACACTTGTCCGGATTGAACTCCATCTGCCATTTTTCTACCCAACTCTGCAGCCTGTCTATATCCTCTTGTAACCTTCGACAACCTACAGCTCCATCCACAACTCCTCCAATCTTCATGTCATCCGCAAACTTACTCACCCATTCTTCTGCCTCTACATCCAGGTCATTTATAAAAATCACAAATAGCAGGGGTCCCAGGACAGATCCCTGCGGCACTCCACTAGTCACCGACCTCCAGGCAGAATACTTTCCTTCCACAATTACCCTCTGCTTTCTTCCTTTAAGTCAATTTTTTATCCAAACAGCCAAGGTTCCACTTATCCCACGCCCCATGACTTTCTGGATGAATCTCTCGTGAGGGACCTTGTCAAATGCTTTGCTAAAGTCCATTTATGGCATCGTGTTCCCTTAGTGCTCAGAGAAAAATTATGCACAGATTGATAGAGAGTCATTAAATCTAGTTTGGGTTTTAAAACATTTCAACCAGTATTTGTGTGGAAGAGAGTTTACCCTCATTACTGATCATCAACCACTAGTGTCCATTTTCAATCCACAGAAGGGTGTTCCACTACAGCAGCAGCATGAATGCAGAGATGGGCTCCATTTCTTGGAGGAAACAATTACAAGATTGAATTCAAGATGATAACTAAACATCTTATATAAAAGATGATAAACTGATAGATTGTCCTGTTCACCTTTGGGAAAGGAAATACCTGAAAAATTTAGAAAAAAGGACACTCCTTTTGATGTATTCTCCCTAAAACAAACCAAATGTCTTTCCATCATGGCAGAGATGATTCAAAGGGAAATCAAAAATGACCCCACACTGTCTCATTCTACATGGGCACTCAAAATGGATGGAATGTGTAAAAGTTCCAGTTCCCCATTTTTACCAGTGCTGGGATGAACTTGCCCTTGACATGGGTTGACTTATGGGGATTGAGAGTTGTTGTATCATCCAAGCTGAGAGCTAAAGAGTTGGAGGAGCTATATGCCAGTCATCTAGGTGTGATCAAAATGGAAGCATTGGCTTGAAGCTTTGTCTGGTGGTCTGGGATAGATCAGCAGTCAAGCAGCTTGCCATGCTCTGTGTGGGATGCCAACAGTGAAGAAGTTGCCAAGAGCAGAGCCTCTCCGTGCCTAGGAATAGCATACATTGCCCTGTCAGACAATTCATGTGGATTTTGACAGATCATTCATGGGCACCAATTTCTTGATAGTGGTGTGTGGCCCAGTTGCCTCCACTACAGAGTCACACACTGAGAGTTGAGGCACTGAGGTCAAAAGTCAGGAGGTTATGTTGTAACTTTATAAAACTCTGGTTAGGCCACATCTGGAGTATTGCACACGGTTCTGATCATATGAAGGATGCTGAGGCTTTGGAGAGGGTGCAGAAGATGTTTACCAGGATGCTGCCTTGCTTAGATGGCATGCGCTATCCCAAGAAGCTGGATAAACTTGGGTTGTTTTCTCTGGAGCGTTGGAGGCTGAGGGGAGATCTGATAGAGGTTTACAAGATTATGAAAGGCGTCGACAGGGAGTTGAAATGTCTAAAACCAGAGGACATTTATTAGAGGTGAAAGGAGGTATGTTCAATGAGGATGTGAGGCGTAAGTTTTCTACTCAGAGAGTGGTGGATGCCTGGAATGTGCTGCCTAGTATGGTGAAAGCAAATACATTAGAAGCTTTTAAGAGATCTTTGGATAGGCACATGGATGTAAGGAAGATGGAAGGATACGGACATAGTGTAGGTCGGACGGATTAGTGTTTGGGTGCTTTTAATTCGATTTTTAGCTGGTTCAGCACAACATTGTGGGCCGAATGGCCTGTTCCTGTGCTGTACTGTTCTACGTTCTATGTTTATTTCATCAGCAGTTTGAACTGGGCACAACTGCGCAAGCACGTGGAGGTCAGCAAATGAGAAAAGCGGGAAGCGTTTAAAAGCGAGCAGTTGAAAATGTGACAGTTATTTCTTCAGCAGTTTGATCGGGGCACAACTGTGTAAGCACGTGGAGGTCGGCCAGCGAGAACAGCAGGAAGAGTTTAAAAGGGCAAAGCTTTACACAGTGGGCATGGGAGGAGTGGACGACAGAGTAGGAAGGCTTTGGCTCAACGGGGCTTCGGAGAAAAGGGGTTTAGAATACAGACAGAAAGAATGTGTGTGAGGCCGGTTTTCTGTGCACGGTATCAGATGTGGGAGGTCCTGGAGACTCCCAGCCTCCCGGATGGCCACATCTGTGCCAGGTGTGTCGAGCTGCAGCTCCTTAGTGACCACGTTAGGCAGCTGGAGATGCAGCTCGATGACCTTCATCTGGTCAGGGAGAGTGAGGAGGTGATAGAGAGGAGCTATAGGCAGGTAGTCACTCTGGGGCCTGGGGAGACAGATAAGTGGGCAACTGTCAGGAAAGGGAAGGGCAAGAAGCAGGTGCTGGAGAGTACCCCAGTGGCTATCCCCCTTACAACTCCTGTTTGAGTACTGTTGGGGGAGATGGCCTACCTGGGAGAAGCAGCAGTGGCTTCTCTGGCACAGAGTCTGGCCCGGTGGCTCAGAAGGGTAGGGAAAGGAAAAGGATAACAACAGTGATAGGGGAGTCAGACAGGAAATTCTGTGGATGCAGGAAAGAAACACGGATGGTAGTTTGCCTCCCAAGTGTTGGGATGTTTCTGATCACGTCCACGATATTTTGAAATGGGAAGCAGAACAGCCAGAGTTTGTGGTACATATTGGTACCAATGACATAGGTAGGAAAAGGGAGGAGGTCCTGAAAGCAGACAACAGGGAGTTAGGAAGTAAATTGAGAAGTAGGACCTCAAAGGTAGTAATCTCGGGATTATTGCCTGTGCCATGCGATAGTGAGTATAGGAATAGAGTGAGGTGGAGGATAAATGCGTGGCTGAGGGATTGGAGCAGGGGGCAGGGATTCAGATTTCTGGATTATTGGGACCTCTTTTGGGGCAGGCGTGACCTGTACAAAAAGGACAGGTTGCACTTGAATCTGAGGGGGACCAATATCCTGGCGGGGAGGTTTGCTAAGGCTACCGGGGAGGGTTTAAACTAGAATTGCTTGGGGGTGGGAACCAAACTGAGGTGACGGAGGAAAGGGAGGTTGGCTCACAAATAGAGAAAGCTTGGAGACAGTGCAAAAGGGAGGATAGAGAAGGGACGCACACAGTCTAATGGTTTGAGATGTGTCTATTCTAATAGGAGAAGTATTATGAACAAAGCGAATGAGCTTAGAGTGTGGATCAGCACTTGGAGCTATGATGTTGTGGCCATTACAGAGACTTGGATGGTACAGGGGCAGGAATGGCTACTTCAAATGCCAGGCTTTAGATGTTTTAGAAAGGACAGGGAGGGAGGCAAAAGAGGTGAGAGCGTGACACTGTTGATCAGAGATAGTGTCATGGCTGCAGAAAAGGAGAAGGTCATGGAGGGGTTGTCTATGGGACCTCTGTGGGTGGAAATTAGGAATAAGGAGTCAATAACTCTACTGGGTTATAGACACCCAATAGTAACAGGGACATCGAGGAGCAGATAGGGAGATGGATTCTGGAAAGGAGTAATAATAACAAGGTTGTTGTGGTGGAAGATATTAATATCCCAAATATCGATTGGCATTTCCTTAGAGTGAGGGGTTTATAAGGAGTTAGGGGTGTTCAGGAAGGTTTCTTGACACAATATGTAGATAAACCTACAAGAGGAGAGGTGATACTTGATCTGGTATTGGGAAATGAACCTGGTCAAGTGTCAGGTCTCTTAGTGGGAGAGCATTTTGGAGATAGTGATCACAATTCTATCTCCTTTACCATAGCACTGGAGAGGGATAGGAACAGACAAGTTAGGGAATCGTTTAATTGGAGTAAGGGGAAATATGAGGCTATCGGGCAGGAACTTGGAAGCATAAATTGGAAACAGATGTTCTCAGAGAAACGTACGGAAGAAATGTGGAAAATGTTCAGGGGATGTTTGCGTGGGGTTCTGCATAGATATGTTCCAATGAGACGGAAAGGATGGGAGGGTACAGGAATCGTGGTGTACAAAGGCTGTTGTAAACCTAGTCAAGAAGAAAAGAAGAGCTTACAAAAGGTTCAAAAAAACTAGGTAATGATAGAGATCTAGAATATTTTAAGGCTTGCAGGAAGGAGTTTAAGAATGAAATTAGGAGAGCCAGAAGGGGCCATGAGAAGGCCTTGGCAGACAGGATTAAGGAACACACCAAGGTATTCTACAAGTATGTGAAGAGCAAGAGGATAAGATGAGAGAGAATAGGACCTACCAAGTGTGACAATGGAAAAGTGTGTATGGAACCGGAGGAGATGGCAGGAGTACTTAATGGACACTATGCTTCAGTATTCACTATGGAAAAGGATCTTGGTGATTGTAGGGATGACTTGCAGCAGACTGAAAAGCTTGAGCATGCAGATATTAAGAAAGAGGATGTGCTGGAGCTTTTGGAAAGCATCAATTTGGATAAGTCACCGGGACCGGATGAGATGTAACCCAGGCTACTGTGGGAGGTGAGGGAGGAGATTGCTGAGCCTCTGGCAATGATCTTTGCATCATCAATGGTGACATGAGAGGTTCTGGTGGATTGGAGGGTTGTGGATTTTGTTCTCTTATTCAAGAAAGGGAGTAGAGATAGCCCAAGAAATTATAGACCAGTGAGTCTTACTTCAGTGGTTGGTAAGTTGATGGAGAAGATCCTAAGAGGCAGGATTTATGAACATTTGGAGAGGCATAATATGATTAGGAATAGTCAGCATGGCTTTGTCAAAGGCAGGTCGTGCCTTCCAAGCCTGATTGAATTTTTTTGAGGATGTGACTAAACACATTGATGAAGGTAGAGCAATAGATGTAGTGTATATGGATTTCAGTAAGGTATTTGATAAGGTACCTCATGCAAGGCTTATTGAGAGAGTAAGGAGACATGGGATCTAAGGGGTCATTGCTTTGTGGATCCAGAACTGGATTGCCCACAGAAGGCAAAAAGTGGTTGTAGATGGGTCATATTCTGCATGGAGGCCGGTGACCAGTGGTGTGCCTCAGGGATCTGTTCTGGGACCCCTACTGTTTGGGAATTTTATAAATGACCTGGATGAGGAAGTGTAGGGATGGGTTAGTAAATTTACTGTTGGCACACAGGTTGGAGGTGTTATGGATTGTGTGGAGGGCTGTCAGGGGTTACAGTGGGAATTAATAGGATGCAAAACTGGGCTGAGAAATGGCAGATGGAGTTCAACCCAGATAAGGGTGAGGTGGTTCATTTTGGTAGGTCATATATGATGGCAGGATATAGCATTAATGGCAAGACTCTTGGCAGTGTGGAGGAGCAGAGGGATCTTGGAGTCCAAGTCCATAGGACACTAAAAGCTGCTACGCAGGTTGACTCTGTGATTAAGAAGGCATTCGGTGTATTGGCCTTCATCAATTATGGGATTGAATTTAGGAGCCGAGAGGTAATGTTGCAGCTATATAGGACCCTGGTCAGACCCCACTTGGAGTACTGTGCTCAGTTCTGGTCGCCTTACTACAAGAAAGATGTGGAAACCTTAGAAAGGGTGAAGAGGAGATTTACAAGGGTGTTGCCTGGAGTGGGGAGCATGCGTAATGAGAGTAGGTTGAGTGAACTTAGCCTTTTCTCCTTGGAGTGACAGAGCATGAGGGGTGACCTGATAGAGGTGTACAAGATAATGAGAGGCATTGATCGTGTGGATAGTCGGAGGCTTTTTCCCAGGGCTGAAATGGCTAGCATGAGAGGACATATTTTTAAGGTGCTTGGAAGCAGGTACAGAGGAGCTGTCAGGGGTAAGTTTTTTGCGCAGAGAGTGGTGAGCATGTGGAATGGGCTGCCGGTGGCGACTGCGGAGGTGGAAATGATAGGGTCTTTTAATAGACTCCTGGATGGATACATAGAGCATAGAAAAACAGGGGGCTATGGGTAACCCTAGGTAATTTCTAAGGTAGGGACATGTTTGGCACAGCTTTGTGGACCAAAGGACCTGTATTGTGCTGTAGGCTTTCTATGTTTCTATGTTCAATGTTTCACTCCTATACAAACAGTCCTGGTGAGAGTCTACAGGGGTGATCAAAAGTGGTACTCAGAAAGATTAAGGACAGAACTGGTCCACTCTCCTTCACATTGGAGATTGTATCAGATATCATCTAGAGATGATACTTCAATTAATTGAGGAGGGTAGAGTGAATTGTTAGAGAAGAAAGTTAGCCAGAGCTTCCTGCAGTGCTAGAACCAACTCTACAACCACCAGGAGGAGGCCCCAGAACCTGAGATTGTTACACAGCCACAAGACTCAACTGTGAAGCAGAGGGATTTCAGCACCACTCCCCACCTTCAGAAAGAGTTATTCCACAAGAGTAGGAAAGCCTCCACAATGATTAAATATTGCCTCAGAAAGGGGCAGTTTAAAATTTACCATGCTGTGGATGTTTGTATAGTAGTTGCACTGCTCCTGGGAAATGCTGTCTCATTCTGCCCTGCAGAGCTGATGTACGGTTAGAATGACAATAAAGTTTTTAAATCTTGAATCTTGAATATTCATACTGTGTATATAGTTGAGATGCATTCTACATGGAGTTGGAATTTATATCTCAGCAGGGAGGAGTGCATGCTTTTAATATTTCAGTAATATTGTAAGCATATTGTTTGGTTAAGCATTCTTGTTCCTTTAATTAATTAACTACAGATTACATGTAAAAATACATCATGACACTGCTACATCATACATACATGCACAGCTCCTTAAAAGCAAAACAAAGAACATACATAAGTTATTCTAAGCTGTTTTTTTCTTTCAATTTGTTTTTATGATTGCGAGTGAGAAAACATGACACTATGAACCTTTGTTTAAATATATCCAATAATGTGGCTTCCACAGTCATCTGTGACAATGAATTCCACAAATTCACCACCACCAGGCTTTAGAAATTCCTCCTCATCTCTGTTCTAAAGGGACAGTCTTGTATTCTGAGGTTATGTCCTCTGATCCTAGACTCCCACACTACAGGAAGTATTCTTTCCACTTCCACTGTCAAGACCTTTCAATATTTGGTAGGTTTCAATGAGATCCCTCCCCTCATTGTTCTGAACTCCAGAAAGTTAACCTTCAAGCAATCCAGCATTAGTACTCCAAGTCCCTTTGCATGTCTGATTTCTGAATTTGCTCCCTGTTTAGAAATAGTCAAAGCTTTGTTTCCTTCTACCAAAGTGCATGGCCGTACACTTCCTTTTGCTGTATTCTATCTGCTTTTTTTGCCCTCTCCTAACTTAATCAACTCATTCTGTAGATTCCTTGCTTCCTCAACACTACCTGCCATTTGAATCACCCACAAACATCACCATGTTTATGGTGATAGAATCTCATTGAAGTGGCATGAATTACCAAGGCTGATACATTGAATTCAGTGGTCTATGGGTTGGATAAGGGGTGAGAGCAGAGGAATAGGAAATACAGTGCCTAAGAAAAGTATTCATCCCCCCCCCCCCCCCCCCCGGAAGTTTTCATGAAGTTTTCACGTTTTATTGTTTTACCACATTGAATCACAGTGGATTTAATTTGGCTTTTTTGACACTGATCAACAGCAAAAGGCTCTTGTGTGCCTAAATGACTCTTCTAAATCACTCTTCAAAGTGATCTAAATTAATTACAACTATAAAACACAAAATAATTGATTGCGTAAGTACTCACTCTCCTTTAATATGACACGTCAAATCATCACTGGTACAACCAATTGGTTTTAGAAGTCATAAAATTAGTTAAATTGAGATCTGTTTTTGGAGACCTGTGTGAGTCAGTATCCTGGCAAAAACTACACCATGAAGACAAAAGGACACTCCAAGCAACTCCACTTGAAAAGTGGTTATTGAAAAGCACAAGTCAGGAGATGGAGACAAGAAAATTTCCAAGTCACTGAATATTCCTTGGAGTACAGTTAAGTCAATCATCAAGAAGTGGAAAGAATATGGCACAACTGTAAATCTGCCTAGAGCAGGCCTTCCTCAAAAGCAGAGTGACCTCAAAAAAAGAAGCGGACTAGTGAGAGAGGCTGCTTAGAGACCTACAACAACCCTGGAAGAGTTACAAGCTTCAGTGGCTGAGATGGGAGAGGCTGTGCATACAACAACTGTTGCCCTGGTGCTTCACCAGTCACAGCTTTATGGGAGAGTGGCAAAGAGAAAGCCACTGTTGGAAAAAACATGTGAAATCTCAGCTAGAATATGCTAGAAGGCATGTGGGAGACTGAAGTCAGCTGGAAGAGTTTTCTCTGGTCTGATGAAACCAAATAGAACGTTTTGGCCATCAGACTAAATGCTATGTTTGGCACAAGCAAAGCACTGCACATCATCAAAAACACACCATCCCTACCGTGAGGCATGGTGGTGGCTGCATCATGCTGTGGGGATGCTTCACTGCAGCAGGCCCTAGAAGACTTGTGAAGGTAGAGGGTAAAATTAATGCAGCAAAATACAGGGAAATCCTGGAGGAAAACATAATGCAGTCTGCAAGAAGACTGCAACTTGGGAGAAGATTTGTTTTCCAGCAAGACAATGACTCCACACAAAAACCCAAAGCTACACTGGAATGGCTCAAAAACAACAAAGTTAATGTCCTGGACTAGGCAGAAAAATGGTTCGGCACAGCCAAGAAGGGCCAAAAGGCCTGTTTCTGTGCTGTAATGTTCTATGGTTCTATGGAGTGGTCCAGTCAGAGTCCAGACCTCAACCCAATTGAGAATCAGTGGCTGGACTTGAAAAAGGCTGTTCACCCATGCAATTGACAGAGCTTGAACAGTTTTGTAAAGAAGAATGGAGAAAAATTACAGTGTCCAGATGTGCAAAGCTCATAGAGGCTCAAGGCTGTAATTGCTGACAAATGTGCATCTACTAAATACTGACTTGAAAGAGGTGAGTAATTATGCAAGC
Source organism: Hemitrygon akajei (assembly GCF_048418815.1). Taxonomy (NCBI): domain Eukaryota; kingdom Metazoa; phylum Chordata; class Chondrichthyes; order Myliobatiformes; family Dasyatidae; genus Hemitrygon; species Hemitrygon akajei. The sequence continues at coordinate 72,361,563 of NC_133125.1, forward strand.
AATCATTTTGAGTTTAATAATTGTTGAAACATTCTGGTTTCCTTGGCTGCATAAGTCGAGGGAAGGCAACCTCCAGCTCCGTCAAACTTGTGAGATTGAGGTGTGCTTGCTCCCACCCCAAACCTTGGTTTGTGTGGATGTTGTGTCATTTACTACTGTTACAAATTAATGCTATGAAATAACAGACAGTACACTGCATACGATTAAAGGAATTATATTTATGAATCTTAACTAACGGGTTAGTAAAGAATAACAAAAAGAAAAGGGACCATTCTAATTAAACAGTCAAATGTGCACAAGTTGGAGCTCATCTTGAACTTCTCTGTCACTCATGTGCTGGGCCCTTGGTCAATGTAAAAGCACACACCACCTTCTGAACATTGCTCGCAATCCATCTCAAACAAACTCCTACTGGATCGTATACTACAATGGTTCTCCCCAGCACCTTCTCTCTTCATCTCCTCTCCAACAAAAGCTCCAAGCTCAACCTCAGTGTCCCTCACCAGGGAAACTTACCCTTAATCTGACTATCCTAATTGGATGGCACACATTTCTCCTCATCTTATCTTCAACAGTAACCCAAACTAGCATGAAAATAGAACAGACTGCTCTTATAGACTGCCAAAATTAAATACATATAGCATTACAGTAAAAATATGAATCAGGCATTATATTGTAAGACATTTATAATAATTTGTAGAAAGGTGTCAAAAAAGCCAAATTAAATCCTCTGTGATTCAATGTTGCAAAACAATAAAACATGAAAACTTTCAGGGGAGGGCATGAATACTTTTTACAGGTACTGTAGTTAAGATTCAATTGAGGACTTTGTCAAATATGTTAAGAGATTAAGGGTACAGGAAGACATCTCAGAATCTCCTGATTAGGAAGTCATGTCATCAGAAGTGTGGAACTGGGAGTATCACACACAAAATGCCGGAAGAACTCAGCAGGCCTGGGAGCATCTATGGGAAAAAGTAAACAGTTGACATTTCCATCCAAAACTCCTCATGAGGATAAAATGAGGTCAGAGTAAGAAGATGGGGGGAGGGGAGGAAGAAATACAAGGTGGTGGTAGGTGATAGGTGAAAGTGGGAGGGGGAGGGGTGAAGTAAGGAGCTGAGAAATTGATTGGTGAAAAAGATGAAGGGATGGAGAAGGGGAAATTTAATAGGAGAGGACAGAAGGCCATGGAAGAAATGCTGGATTCAGAGGCCAATGGGGTGAGGGCAGACATGTGCAAAATGGAAGAGATGCAGGTGAGAGCAGCGTTGATGAAGGAAGGAAAGCCCCTTTCTTTGAAGAAAGAAGACATTCATTAGGGAATGAAAAACTTCATCCTGAGAGCAGATGTGGCAGAGATGGAGGAATTGAGAGAAGGTGATGGCATTTTTACAAGAGTCAGGGTGAGAAGAGGTATAGTCCAGGTAACTGTGAGAATCAGTGAGTTTACAAAAGATATCACCTAGATAGACTGTCTCCAGAGTTAGAGACAGAGAGATTAAGAGAGGGAGGGAGGAGAGGTGTCAGAAATGGACCAGGTAAATTTGAGGGTAAAGTGGAAGTTGGGGGTAAAGTTGATGAGCTCCACATGAGTGAAGGAAGCAGTGGTCAATGTAGGGTGGGAAAAGTTAGGGAAAACAGGTGCAGGCTTGAAACATGGACTGTTGCATGGAATGGGGAGAATGGGATGGAGTCCTCTTTGAAGGTGAGGTGGGAAGAAATATACACACAGAGCATCCTCTGCCCTACTTTCAGGGTCATGTGCCTTCCTAAAATCCATGCAAGCATCCTCTGCCCTACCCTTAGCAATTACCTTTGCCACCTCCTCAAAAATCTTAATCCAGTTTGTAAGACACAACCTGTCCCACACAATGCCATGCTAACATTCCCTAATCATGCTTTAAATCTTATCCTAAGAATCCACTCCAATAGATTCCCTACCACTGATGTGTGGCTCACTGGTTTTAAATTCCCTGGATTATCCAGATATGTCTTCTTGAACAAAGGAACAACACTGGCTCCCCAACAGCAATTTTAAGTAACTCTCTTTATTTCTTTGTGTATTGGAAATGGCTAGTCCTGCACTTCCTGTTTGTATGAATATTGATTTTTTGTACTTCTTTTTCCCTTAGCTGGTACTGCATTCCAGAGAGATACTCTTCAATCAAAATAATGTATATTACAGAGCATGGAAATATTTTTATTGAGAATTTGAAAGAGATGCGTATTGAGAGTTGTGCTTGCAAATAAAGTTTCATTACGGAAAATATGTCATTTTTTAAATACTCCCCACTTGAGCTGAATTCTATGTTCTCACTTTCTAGAAGAGAATTACAGCACAATAAGAAATAATAAGAATAAACTGTTAGGAAAGTGCTGATAACCAATAGAAAAAACAACACATTAAACTGTATCAGCCAAAAGGAGTTGGTGATAATGTTTTTACTGTGAGTAGTTCATGAAAGTTATGGTTTTACACAAGTTTTTACTGTATTGTAATTTGTGTTACATTTCTTCTTTCACTACATCTAACAACTCTCCCTTCTTATAATCTAGACTTTCAAAACAATAATTCTTCATCAACCTAATTCCAGATATGGAATTACTCTGCATTACGATGCTGTTGCTTAACAATTATAACTTCATTCTGTTTAGGTAGTTCATCTGTGAACTATTACAATCCTGCTTTCTGAAGAAGGATAGTAAGACATTACCATAAATCTGCTGTACAAGTTGTACTTAATCAACCACCAAGTATTGTAGAAGTTTGGTGAGCTTTATGATCTAAACTGACCTAGTATTGTAGAATTTTGGTGAGTTTTATGATCTGAGTCTTTAAGGCCATGTTCTTTCCTAACAACATAATGACCATGATGTAAAATGAAATTTACTGAACTCATTAAGCACCTGCCAGTAATTTATTACAAACAGCACATTCTGTAATCTGGCACAAACACGAGAAAATCCGCAGATGGAAATCCAAGCAACACATGCAAAATACTGGAGGAACTCAGCAGTCCAGGCAGCCTCTATGGAAAGGACTAAGCAGTCAATGTTTTGGGCAAAGACCTTCTTCAGGACTGGGAAAAAGATGACAAGTCAGAGCAAGAAGGTGGTGGGGGGGGGGGGGGGAGCAAGAAGTACAATGTGGGAGGTGATATGTGAAACTGGGAAAGGGGGAAGGTTGAAGTGAAGAGCTGGGAAGTTGATTGGTGAAAGAGATAAAGGGCCAGAAAAGGGGGAGTCTGATAGGAGAGGACAGAAGACTAAGGAAGAAAGGGAAGGGGGGAGCATCAGAGGGAGGTAATGGGCAGGCAAGGAGATAAGGTGAAAGAGGGAAATCAGGGGGTGCAATTACCGGAAAGTCTAGATTTTTGAAATTAAGGCCCAGAATTCAAAAATGACCCCCCTATACAAATGTATATGGCATTTGGATCTGACAAGTTTTTTGAGGAGATGCCTCTTTGCGTCCTTTGTAAATCTTCTATATCCTTCCTATAATGAGTTAACTAGAACTGAATAGGATTGCAGGTGTGTCCTAACCAGTATGTTCTGAAGCTGTAACATTAGCTCATGGCACATGAACTCAATCCCCTGACAATTGAACACTAGCACACCATATGCCTGCCCTATTAACTTGCACAGCAACTTTGAGGGATCCTTGGACTTGGATCCTAAGATTCCTCTGGTCCTCCACACTGGTAAAAATTTGGCTATTGATCTTGTATTCTGCCTTCAAGTTTGATCTTTCGAAAATTATCTCTTCATACTTATCTGGACTGAACTCCATTTGATACTTCTTCATCCAACTCTGCATCCTGCCTTCTACATTTTTCATAACACCACCAACCTTCATGAATCTGCAGACTTACTGACCCACCCTCCATTTCCTCATCCAATTAATGTGCAAGAATCACGAAGAGCAGGGGTCCAAGAGCAGATCCCTACAGAACACCAGTCTTGGACCTCCAGGCAGATTATGTTCCATCTACTGTGTCCCTCTGCCTTCAGTGGGCAAGCCAATTCTGAATCCACACAGCCAAATTTCCTTGGATCCCATGCCACATCAACTTTCTGAATGGTCCTAACCCTACCAAAGGGAACCCTGTAAAAAGCCTTATTAAAATCAATACACACCTTATCCACTACCTTAACTGCATCAATATTTTTGTCACCCCCTTGACTACCTCAATTAGACTCATGAGGCACAACCTCCTGACTATCCCTAATAAGGCTATGCTTCACCAAATATCATTTGCAAGAATTCTCTCAAATAACTTGCCCACCACTGACGTAAGACTCAATGGTCTGTATTTCTCACGATTATTCCCATTACCTTCTTGAACAACATTTGCCATCCTCCAAAAACACTTCTGTTGCCAGTGAGGATGCAAAGATCATTGTCCTAGCAATCTCTTCCTAACCTGGGGTATATCCCATTAGTCCTGAGGGCTTATCTATCCAAATGTTAACAAGGGCATTTGGTATGAAAACACATGGGAAATAAACATTTTAAATAAAATAAGCTTTAAGAGCAACATGCAGTTTCACATCAGAATGTTACATGCTAACAGCAGGCATGTTAATTTGAAAGGTGTATGTGCTAAACTTCATCATGAATGGAATGAAATTAAGGCCCTGAATTCCAGCTTACAAATTTAGTCATATAGACCCAACAGAAACAGGTTAACCAATCAAATTTCACCTATTCCAATGATCACTTTCTTTGAAAACTAACTCAGATCTTTGTTTTTCTGCCTCTGATTTCTCTTCAACCCCAGTACTCCAGCTACTACATTAAATATATTTAAAACTATTTGAGTCTTTCACTTCATAGTTCAAACTCCTTCTCGCTGTGGTGCTGATTCTAATTCTCTTCCCTTAAGTGGGAACCAAACCCTTCATACAGTGGCAAATCCCTCCCCTATTGATTCCCATGTTTTATATATAGATTTCAAATCAGATGTTCAAAATAAACTTTGACTTCATAACTGGATAAAATAAGCATAATAGACTATGTGGCTTTCTAATGGATGTGCACATTTTAGACAGATATAGTCATAATGTATCATAACAATCAAATATATTCCCAACTTTCAAAGTAAGCACACAAAATACTTCTCTGTTATCACCCACAGTTTTATTCTATTGTATGTGATAGAATCTAAAGTTGGGATAAAGTTTTATTTTGCTTTGGCTTAGTTCATTGTTCTTTAGAGGATAAATTACAGTAAGACATTCCATAATATAATTTAGTAATAAAATAATCACTATCATTAATTAATACATTTAGAAATACACTTCCACAATCAACTGGGAACATTTCAATCTTCAGTTTTAAAAATACATTTATGCTGTATCTCAACTGAGTGATTTTATAGCAATATTGTCTATGGTTATAATTACATATTTTATTACATGTAGATCACAGAATATGCTAAAATGCACAAGATGAACAAGAAAAAGAATGTAGTATTGTCATTCCCTCTTACAATACATCTGTGTCCAATTGCTTTTACTATTTCAGAGCTATTGTAATATTTGGAAAAAATAAATAAGAAATAATTGCAGTTCCAAAATGTGTTTCTGCCATTTCTTTCATGATCAAGTTTTATGGAGTTTTGTACTTCATGCTTTGTTGATACTCAGAAAGGAGGTTGTCATTTCTGACACTACACCATTCTGCACTGGAACAATTAAAACTATATATAACCATATAACAATTACAGCATGGAAACAGGCCATCTCGGCCCTTCTAGTCTGTGCCGAACACTTAATCTCATTTAGTCCTACCTACCTGCACTCAGCCCATAATCTTCCATTCCTTTCCTGTCCAGATACCTATCCAATATTTTTTAAATGACAAAATCGAACCTGCCTCTACCACTTCTACTGGAAGCTCATTCCACACAGCTACCACTCTCTGAGTAAAGAAGTTCCCCCTTGTGTTACCCCTAAACCCCTAAACCCCCTCTCAACTCATGTCCTCTTGTTTGAATCACCCCTACTCCCAATGGAAAAAGCCTATCCACGTCAACTCTATCTATCCCCCTCGTAATTTTAAATACCTCTATCAAGTCCCCCCTCAACCTTCTATGCTCCAAAGAATAAAAACCTAACTTGTTCAACCTTTCTCTGTAACTTAGGTACCGAAACTCAGGTAACATGCTAGTAAATCTCCTCTGTACTCTCTCTAATTTGTTGACATCTTTCCTATAATTCAGTGACCAGAACTGTACACAATACTCCAAATTTGGCCTCACCAATGCCTTGTACAATTTTAACATTACATCCCAACTCCTATACTCAATGCTCTGATTTATAAAGGCCAACATACCAAAAGCTTTCTTCACCACCCTATCCACATGAGATTCCACCTTCAGGGAACTATGCACCATTATTCCTAGATCACTCTGTTCTACTGCATTCTTCAATGCCCTACCATTTACCATGTATGTCCTATTTGGATTATTCCTACCAAAATGTAGCACCTTACACTTATCAGCATTAAACGCCATCTGCCATCTTTCAGCCCACTCTTCTAACTGGCCTAAATCTCTCTGCAAACTTTGAAAACCTACTTCATTATCCACAACGCCACCTACCTTAGTATCATCTGCATACTTACTAATCCAATTTACCACCCCATCATCCAGATCATCAATGTATATGACAAACAACATTGGACCCAGTACAGATCCATCAGGCACACCACTAGTCACCGGCCTCCAACCTGACAAACAGTTATCCACCACTACTCTCTGGCATCTCCCATTCAGCCACGATGAATCCATTTTACTACTTCAATATTAATACCTAACGACTGAACCTTCCTAACTAACCTTCCATGTGGAACCTTGTCAAAGGCCTTACTGAAGTCCATATAGACAACATCCACTGCTTTACCCTTGTCAACTTTCCTAGTAACCTCTTCAAAAAATTCAATAAGATTTGTCAAACATGACCTTCCACGCACAAATTCATGTTAACTGCTCCTAATCAGACCGTGTCTATCCAGATAATTATATATACCATCTCTAAGAATACTTTCCATTAATTTACCCACAACTGACGTCAAACTTACAGGCCGATAATTGCCAGGTTTCCTCTTAGAACCCTTTTTAAACAATGGAACCACATGAGCAATATGCCAATCCTCCAGCACCATCCCTGTTTCTAATGACATTTGAAATATTTCTGTCAGAGCCCTTGTTATTTCTACACCAACTTCCCTCAAGGTCTTAGGGAATATCCTGTCAGGACCCAGAGACTTATCCACTTTTATATTCTTTAAAAGTGTCAGTACTTCCTCTTCTTTAATCATCATAGTTTCCATAACTACCCTACTTGTTTCCCTTACCTTACACAATTCAATATCCTTCTCCTTAGTGAATACCGCTGAAAAGAAATTATCGTGCTTATTATTTGACTCAAATAAATTCTCTTTGAATTAAAGTAAGAGCATTATTACAGAATATCATTTCGTTAGTAATAGCGGTTCCAGTATAGGCTGTATTTCACATTTATTTCTGTTCATCAGGATGGAATACTCCTGCTGTCAAAGATCCACTGAATATTGCTGATAAGGCCAGGTATGCTGATCAACTGCTTATAATTGAGTGTCAGTGCTGGTGGTTTGCCTCACAAGATGATGCACCTCATGCAGGACTATAATGTGAAAGTTATCAATTGAAGAAGAATGAATATTTTTGAGAGAATATATTTTGAGAGAGAAGAGAATTTGTTGGATATAAGAAGTTTTCAAGAGAGAGTACTCCCAATTTAACTTTAAAAAGGATTAAATTTAAACAATAGCTTGCTAACATTCAAAAAGGGGCAATCCAAATATTTTACAATGTAACATACTTTAAAATCTTTATCAAGAGTACTGAAACTTGGTAACTTACTTGACCCCAACAATCCAACTAAACGTATTATAAATTCATCTTTAAGAGCTCATTCAAACATCATAAAAAAGCATCATGTTTTCAAAGCAGTTCAAACAAATGTAAGTAATGGAAGTGATCAGATTATCATGGAGACTAACTGGGAAGAGGTAACAGTTACTGTATTTCCAGATATTTATTTATTTAGAGATACAATGCAGAACAGGCCGCTTGGCCCAACGAGCTACACTGCCCAGTAACCCACCTATTTAACCCCAGCCTAATTACAAATGACCAATCAACCTACTAACTGGCACATCTCTGGAATGTGGGGTGGGGAACCGGAGCACATGAAAGAAACCCATGTGATCATGTGAAGAACGTACAGACAATGCTGGAAATGAATCTGAAATCTGACACTGTAAGCTGTAACTGCATTGTGTTCACTGCATCACTACAACAATGTCCACGTTGTTGTGATAGATTATGAATACATTTACTTTATAATGTGATGCTGAGGTTCACCATCAGTTCTAGCATCTCCATTAGGTTGCTCTTTTCTCTTCATAGTTTATAACTACCCCTAGATTATTTGCTCTTCAAATGGTATATAAAAGATTAGTCAATTTTTCAGTTCGTGTTGAACAAAATGGCAACAATGAAATGCTTATCCTTGACAATACAACAGGTCTGCCCAACTGATCCATGCTGACCAAAATACTGTTATCTAAGCTAATGCCACTTGTAACCTCATGCAATTTAACATAATCATAATCATTTATATAGTGGTGAGCATAGCTGCCTTCCAAGCAGTTGACCCAGGTTCGATTCCCGGCCATCGCAGGTTGTATAGTTTTGGTACATGGAGCTTAGAAAAATAGAGGGCTATGGGTGAGCCTAGTAATTTCTAAAGTAGGGACATGTTCGGCACAACTTTGTGGGCCGAAGGACCTGTATTGTGTTGTAGGGTTTCTATGTTTCTATCCTTCTAAATTCCAGTGAGTACAGGCCCAAAGCTGCCAAATGCTCCTCACGTTAACCCTTTCATTCCTGAAATCATCCTTGTGAACCTCCTCTAGACTCTCTCCAATTACATTAAATTTCAGAAACACAAGGTAGAACCTTAAGACATGAAAGAACTATTCAAACCTGATCATGGTGTTTGGGAGCTAAAAGAAAATATATTCCTTCAATACTACAGTTAGAGAGTGCCATTCTTACAACCAGAAACTAAAGAGCTAACAAATCAGTTATTTGTCAAAGAACTAACATCAATGAAAGATACTGCAATAGAAAATACAACGATGAAGTGGTGCGAGTGAGAGGGAAGTGTTGAGAGATGACTGAGTAACAGGGTAAGACTGTTTATCTTTAGTGACCTTCATAGGGGTTTTGTTATTGTCAAAAGGTCATGTTTCAAGCCATGACCTTGACTGTACTAAGATACATAATCTTATCTGGAAATTTGTTAAAGGACTCAGCATTTGTAGTAACACAGGAGATTCTGCAGATGCTGAAAATCTAGAGTAACACATACAAAATGCTGGAGGAACTCAGCAGGTGAAGCAAAGAGCCAACACGTTAGCTGAGAACCTTCATCGCTCATAGCAGTTGTGAGAAAAAGGGGAATGAGTAAGAACAATCAGAGGATCTTTAAAAAGCCCTGTTTGTTTGATTCAGCTACATAAAGAATCGAAAGAAATTATTAACCCACTCTTCATCAAACATGGAATCACTTAAATCAAAGTGAATCACAGACCTCTGCAAAGCAGGCAAAGTGATGCAGAGGTAGAACTCAATATAGTTCGTGCACACAGTTTAGTAAATATTAGAGCTGAAACCATACAGATTGGTTTGTTTATTTGTTTGTTTGTTTGTTTGTTTATTTATTTATTTATTGAGATATGGTGCAGAATAGGCCCTTCCAGTCCTTCGAGCCATGTTGCCCAGCAACCTCCGATTTAACCCTAGCCTAATCACAGGACAATTTACAGTGACCAAATAACATACCAAACTATATGTCTTTGGGCTGTGGGAGGAAACTGGAGCACCTGGAGGAAATCCAATGGTCACAAGGAGACCGTACAAACTCCTTACAGGCAGCAGAGGGAACTGAACCCAGGTTGTTGGCACTGTAAAGCATTGTGCTAATCACTACAGAGCCATCCCATTAACCACATTAAAAACAAAAGTGAATAAGTATTGACTTTTGAAAAGGACTGTTTACTGATAGCAGGAGACTAACTATAGTAGTCTTCATGTTGAAGGAGTGCACAGAAGGTTTACAAGGATGTTTCCGGGACTTGAGAAGCTGAGTTACCGAGAAAGGTTGAATAGGTTAGGACTTTATTCCCTGGAGTGTAGAAGAATGAGGGGAGACTTGATAGAGGTATATAAAATTATGATGGGTATAGATAGAGTGAATACAAGCAGGCTTTTTCCACTGAGGCCAGGGGAGAAAAAAACCAGAGGACATGGGTAAAGGGTGAAAGGGGAAAAGTTTAAAGGGAACATTGGGGGGGGCTTCTTCACACAGAGAGTGGTGGGAGTGTGGAATGAGCTGCCAGTTGAAGTGGTGAATGCGGGCTCACTTTTAACATTTAAGAAAAACTTGGACAGGTACATGGATGAGAGGTATATGGAGGGATATGGGCCAGGTGCAGGTCAGTGGGACTAGGCAGAAAAATTGTTCGGCACAGCCAAGAAGGGCCAGAAGGCCTGTTTCTGTGCTGTAATGTTCTGTGGTTCTATGTGGTTGTTGAAAAGGGTGAGAGTGTGAGGAGCACAAAATAATGAAGGAACCGGTCTAAAAATTGCCGCATTAATTTTATATTTAAGCAAACCAAAACCACTTAACTTTTTCTATTTCTATTTTTTATTTCTATCTTTCAACTGAAGTCACAGTATTGTGAATCCGAACAGATTTCAGGAATGAATCCTGACAGCTCAACACTCAGGTGCAAACCCAGCTCAGCAAACACAAGTGTGCACATTCAGCAATTGTCATTAGAGACAGAGATGAGATGCAAGAACATATGCTCATTTTTCTTCTCCCTGGTACAGGGATGCCTTTGGGACAAACCAGCTGACTGAATATCACATAGAACATTGAACTCTACACTTTAGAAACAGGGCCTTAAGATGACAATGTCTGTGCCAAATTAAAGTAAATCTCTTCTGCCATTTCATGATCATGTAGGGTATAAAACATATCTCTCATTCCTGTACATTCATGTGCCAAACAGCCTCTTAAATGCCACTATTGTAACTATTCCCACCATTCCCATTGGCCGCCCATTCCAGGCACCTACCACTCCCTCTGTAACAAAGCTTCTTTAAACATCCCCCCTCAGGAGATGAAGAGATCACTTATAAGCCTACGAAGGTTCAAATATTCAGCTAATAGTTATCTACATGGGAAATTGAACACTGACATCAAACTTTCCCAATACTATACATATAAAGGCAGTTGGGCCAAGTGTCATAAAATTGCAGGCCCATAGCCCACGAAAGTGCATAGGCTGGAGAAGAGTGTATAGGGTGTGCTACGGTATTGAATATAAAAGCTGAACGGTTATGTTGCTGCTTTATAAACATCTGGTTATGGCATCCTTGATGTTCTAGCTGCAGCAATACAGCAAGGACGAGGAAAGTTTATGTAGGGTGTAGAAGAGATTCACCTGGATGTTGCCTGGGTTAGAATGTTAGCTGTAAGGAGAGGATGGAAAAAATTGAATTGTTTTCTTTGGAGCGGAAGAGGCCAACTGACAATCTGGTACAAGTATATAATCAAAAACTATTTTCATGGTGGAAGCTTATATTCGAGAAGCAGATACAATAACAACATTTAATGGGCATTTGGACAGATACATGATGAGAACAGGTAGGGAATGAAAGGATATGAACCATGCGCACAGGCAGAACAGATTGGCATCACAGTTTGTACACACACGATAGGCCAAACAGCCTGTTCTTCTCCTAAATGATTTGATATCCTACGCTCAATGAGTGCCCTACAGCTGATTTCATTTTCCATCCAGCTCCATTTTCCAGTGCAGGACACCAATACTAGACCAATACTAGAACTTATTTTGTCATCAAAATACTTGAAATTATTTAAAGTATCACAAAATTATTCTTTCTTAGCTCCAACTTTATGAAATACAAGTTGAATAAAACCAGGAAATAACTATCAAACTAAGTATAAAAGAAATTTGAAAAAAAAATTGATCTGTAGCTTATTACCTATTTACTGAGAATACAGATGTCTTTCTAACATAGAGGGGCTGTAAACATGCACAGTTAAGCATTGGGAGAAATCAATTATCTAATGCAATGCTCAGAGAACTGCATTTCAACAGTATTTCAGTTACAGGTTCTACATTGATACATATATAAAATATCAATAATAAGTTGTGCACAGTTTAATGTTATAGTAAATCACCACATGCGTAAGACTTGTGCTGCGTTGCTGATGATTATACTAATGTGTTCCTGTAGATTTTTATTTCTAAATTCTCTTTGTAAAAGAGACCTAAATGCGGGAAATTATACCCCGTGTAAAAACTCAGCTGTCCAGCAAATCCCAGCTTTGTGAAATCATCATTTCCCCTTTGATGGTCATGTGGTGCCATTTGATGACAAAATTCTTTCCTAATAGAATAGATTTTGTATTGACTCCATCAATAAACTTAAAAAGTTTACAGATATAGCTGTTTCATTTTGTTTCCCAATTTTATTCTCAAGTCTTCTGCTTTTTTCTTGAAGAAAGTAAGCTATTAGGTTTTCACATTAATGAATTATATGAAGTTTGTATCTGAATTCTTTTACAGCACTGAAAAGAGTTGTGTTTATTCAGCTGGCCCTATTATGTTCACCTATTATGTGTGCTATCCTCAAACTCTGCTTGCTGAAGTGAGCTGGAGATACGTCCTTATTAGTCCTTACAGTAGTGATGATTTGTCATTATGGCATTGGACCAAGTAATCATGAGCTCTCAAGTGTAAACCATTTTAAAAGCGTGTATATGCCCAGATGAAAATATGATTTCTTTTGTTGTCTACTGAACATTATTATTGAAATGTCATGCATCAACACTTGATTATGTTTCAGGTAATGATTGTCCATTCCTCACTGGAATAGGCTGAATATGTGGCAAGCACTGAACAAGTAAATCTATTGTGACTCTCAATACCCAATTACAGCTAGCACTCTTCCACTGTCAAAACATTTTTAAGTGCAAACTTCTTCCTGCTTTTATTTTGAATATCAAACATCTGAGGCTATTCACTCATTGTGGTTGCAAGCTTTCATTCATTAAAAGAAATTAAAAATAAATATAAACAGCCTACACTATTAAATATATTTATTGCACCAGCAATTGCCCTAGTAATGTTCAAGTGGAAACAAATGCTTTCTTTTAAATCAGCAAATCTTTATCTTATATTTAATCAACACCATTTAGAACTTGACATATTTTACAGCACTGTAGAAAAATGCCTGGATAATTTATAAGACAAGAATAAAGGAAAAATTTTACTATTTTCAAATACTCTATCAAATAATAGCATCCTTATTTTGTTCCATTCTGTGATTTTTCTCATCTATCCCAACCTGTACAGAGCACTTATTTATTGTAACAGACTTCAGGGATGATCAAGGAATGAGGTATTTAAACTGTTCATTGCAGCATGGATCCGAAAATGTAATCTAGATTCCATGGAGTAGTCCTTGTAGTTATTCCTGTAGAATATAAGAACACTATCAATACATTATAACTTATATCCAAACTAATGGGCCAAGTGGCCTAATTCTGCTCCTATATCTTGTGGTCTAATTCTACCTTAGTGCGATCAGACTGCTCACACTTTCTCATGGTCATTTGTATAAAGTAAGATAATAATTAATAAAAAGCATTAAAATTGCAATGTGCTGCAAGTCTGTCCAGTTAAACAGGGAAACAATGAAACTGATGGTGTGAAACTCACTGGGATCATGGATTTAGAAGTGCATTTGTCAAATTTGGTGATGGACACTGTTTGCTTTTTTGGCGATGGACACTGCTTTTTGCATTTAATGTGACAAATTGCTTGATAACCACTGAAGGATTTCATCTGTAACTAGACAGTTTTTCAGCCAAATATCACACTTGATACTCAGACTTTACTGTATGTTCAGCTTAGTTTGGGGCTGTGAAGAAAATCTCAAAGGAATCAAAATCGACATTGCTATACACATATAGCACTTGACACTTGATACAACAGGATGTTGTCAGTAATCAAGGCCTTTGCTCTGGTCAGTGTACATAACCACTTAACCATTTCTAATACTCCAAGTTAAATTCCTTCTGCCAATCCTAAATTCGGTTATAACCCTAGACTACCTTATTCACTGCTGTCCATATCAACAAATCTGATGTTTTTAAATCACACCAGATGAGAGGGTGGGCAATGGTAAAAAGCAAGTGAAATTGGTATTGAAGTCAGTCAAGTGCAGAGTGATGCATTTCGGGAAGTTGAACAAAGCTGCACATACACAGTGATTGGCAGGCCCTGCAGAGTTTAACTGAAAATCAGAGCCTTGGGGTACAAGTACTCTACATGCAGTTGATCCCTGAAGGTAGACTGAGTGCTGAAGAAGATGTGCTTTGGCCAAGGCACTGAGTGTAGAAATATGGACAACATTATGCAATTATACACACTGTTGCTTTCTGCACTTAGAGTGCTATGTATGCACAGTTCTGATCAGCACACAATAGGAAGGATGTGATTAAGCTAGAGAGAGTGCAGAAGAGATGAACAGGAATGGTGTCTGGACTGAAGGGCTTGAATTATTAAGAAAAATTGGATAGGCTGAATTCCCTCAAGGGAAGGAGACTGAGCTAATGGCATTTCTGAGGGGAAAGATTTAAAGGGGACAGAGAATGGAACAAGCTGTAAGAGGAGGTAGTGGAAGCAGGTACAATTACAATGATACAATGATCACCATAGATATTTGGACAACCAAGATGCCTATCAGGTTACAGTCATCTGGGCCAAACTGGATTAGCATAGATAGGCATCTTGGTTGTCATGGGTGAGTTGGGATGATGGACCTGATTCTATGCTGTTTAATTCTGAATCAGTGAGTATCATGAGCGGTGAATGGGTGTTTCTCGGAATGGCAGGTGGTGAATAGTGGGGTGCCACAGGGCTCGGTATTGGGACCACAGCTGTTTACAATTTACGTCAACGATTTAGATGAAGGCATTGAGAATAACATCAGCAAATCTGCTGATGATACTAAGCTGGGTGGCAGTGTGACAGGTGATGAGGATGTTAGGAGAATTCAGGGTGACTTGGATAGGCTGGGTGAGAGGGCAGATACTTGGCAGATGATGTTTAATGTGAATAAGTGTGAGGTTATCCACTTTGGGAGTAAGAACAGGAAGGCAGATTATTATCTGAACGATGTAGAGTTAGGTAAGGGAGAAATACAAAGAGATCTAGGAGTCCTCGTTCATCAGTCACTGAAGGTGAATGAGCAAGTGCAGCAGGCAGTGAAGAAGGCTAATGGAATGTTGGCCTTTATTACAAAGGGAATTGAGTACAAGAGCAAGGAAATCCTCTTGCATTTGTACAGAGCCCTGGTGAGACCACACCTGGAGTATTGTGTACAGTTTTGGTCTCCAGGGTTAAGGAAGGACATCCTGGCTGTAGAGGAAGTGCAGCGTAGATTCACGAGGTTAATTCCTGGGATGTCTGGACTGTCTTACGCAGAGAGGTTAGAGAGACTGGGCTTGTACACGCTGGAATTAAGGAGATTGAGAGGGGATCTGATTGAAACATATAAGATTATTAAGGGATTGGACAAGATAGAGGCAGGAAATATGTTCCAGATGCTGGGAGAGTCCAGTACCAGAGGGCATGGTTTGAGAATAAGGGGTAGGTCATTTAGGACAGAGTTAAGGAAAAACTTCTTCTCCCAGAGAGTTGTGGGGGTCTGGAATGCACTGCCTCGGAAGGTAGTGGAGGCCAATTCTCTGGATGCTTTCAAGAAGGAGCTAGATAGGTATCTTATGGATAGGGGAATCAAGGGATATGGGGACAAGGCAGGAACCGGGTATTGATAGTAGATGATCAGCCATGATCTCAAAATGGCGGTGCAGGCTCGAAGGGCCGAATAGTCTACTTCTGCACCTATTGTCTATTGTCATATGACAGGCATCAATCTATCATCATCAGCTATAATGGTGTCAAGGTATATTCCCAAATAACATGGCAGATTAACAAAGACTGAAATATAGAGTGCTGCTGGGAAAGAGATTTCATTCATGTTTGGTGATACACAACCAGAGAAGCTGGTTTGAATGAGATGGAGTTGTTTCCATTGTTCAGAATACGGTGAAAAATCTCATAGCACAATTTGAAGAAAAATAGGGAAGTTCTCCCTAGCTTTAAGGAAATATTTATCTTTTAAACAGCGTTAGTAAAACAACTGATCTGATGCTCATCTCATTTCTCCTTTTGCTATGTTGCTATGTTGCTTACTTTAAAAAAGAGGAACCACTCTCTATGAATGCCTCACTGGCAACATCCTCAGATCCTGAGAAGTGATATGTTAAAACAAGTTCTCTCCCATTCCCAGAGCAAATGGCCAAATCAGATAAGGGGCATTCTGACCAAGGATAAAAAAGCTCAATGCATTAATATCATGTTGATATTGCAATTAACTTTTGTTAAATTGCTTATTTTAATGTTAAAGACCGGTAAATTATTTATTATTTAAATTACTGGTTAAAAGCCAAAGTGAAAGTTAAGATCCGGTTCAACTTCTGGTAAAGAAATCAAATTTAATTGTGATACTCACTTTGCAGTTTCAATGCACTTTTTTGCTTTCTCCCACTCTCCTTGCCCTTTGTATAACATTCCCATTTCATAGTGAGCATATGGCACCAAGTAATGGTCATATCTTATCCTCTTCTCACTATTAATAAAAAAAAGGAGTTATCTCAAAGATCCACAAAGACTAGTATTCCATTCTCCATGACAACCCCAGATGCTGACTCCTTGTATTTCAGCATCCAACTTTCTTCACACTGCTCCCATTCAAAAGCATGCAGATTATGTACACAAGAAATTACCAAGTACAACCCAGCACACTGAGCATGTCTGAGAAATTGCTGTTAACATTGCAGTGAGCAGTCAATCCAACCTGCTGCACTGTATTTGCTCTGACACTAAAACTGTAATTCATAGCAATGGTGTATCTGCAGATGCATATTCCTCTTTAGTCACATTCGTTTTCTTCACCATATCCACTAGGGAGGGGAGAGGTCCACCTGCTTTATCTATAAATACAAGCCAGTTCTGGACTTGCATGTCCTTGGCATTAGCTTTAATAACACCAGAGATAAATCTGGAGTGGAATGTTTAAAGTAACAGCCAGTTACTTTAGCTTTGATTTTTGATAATGCACGGCATTTGTTTTCGTTTTATCAGATGCCATGGGATTATTCCCTCTCTATGCTGCCACTACAGGAGGGGTGTTGGATGGATTATTCAATATGAAGAATTAGGATGATCTTTGATGGCATTAAACCTGTTAAAAACGTTACGCAAATCAAAGTACATTTATTATCAAAGAATATAAATTCTACAAACTTGAAATTTGTCTGCTCACAAGCAGCCGCAAAACAGGAAACCTGAAAGAACCCGATTAAAACAAAATAAAGCCCAACTCCAAAAGCAGAGAGAGAGAGAATAAAAACATAGATTATGCAAACAATAGAAGCAGGCAACAATGACAGCACTCAGAACCAAAGTGAGTCTTTAGATCAAAATCCCCAGAGTACTCCAGAGTAGGCCCAAAGCCTCAATATTAAGTTCATCATATTAGGATGGTGTGGTGAACTACATATACCTGTCTGGACATGCCCCCCCCCCCCCCCCCCCCCGCTGACTGCTCCTGTGGCTCCTCCCACTGACCCCTGTATAAAGGCGATTGGAGGCACTGCTCCTCCCTCAGTCTCCAGGATGTTGTGTGATGGTCTCTTGCTGCTGACAGTGCTTTCTTCCAGCTAATAAAAGCCTATCTCGCCTCGCGTCTCTGAGAGTTATTGATAGTGCATCAATTTTATTAGCTGGAATTTTAAAACATGGAAAGTATTTTACGTCCAGAAAAATTGGACATTGATCCTTAAGCCCCAGAAGCAGCTTTTGCCTTTGAACTCTGGCTTGCATGCTTCCAATCATACTTGGAAGAGATTCCTGTGATTGAGCCTGCTATCATACACAAAATCCTCCTCTCCAAGGTCAGTCCGAAGGTATACTCCCTTATCAGGGACCTGCCGACCTACCAAGGGGCACTGGACGCCCTCAAAAGACAGTACCTGCGGCCGGTGAACACTGTCTATGCAAGACTTCGCTTAGCGATGTGGCGGCAGCGGGCCGGAGAGTCGAGCGCTGAGTTTGTCCGAGCCCTACAGACACTCGTGCAGGCCTGCGACTGCAGGGGACAGACGGCAGAACAGCATGCGGAGCTCCTGGTACGAGACGCCTTCGTTACGGGGATCAGGTCAGTGTACGTGCGCCAGCGGCTGCTGGAAAACACCAATCTTACCTTACATTCGGCGACCGAGCTGGCCGACACGCTGGAGGCTGCTCTGCACAATGCTGACGCTGTCCAGCCGTGCAATCTCCCCCGTGGACGCGGCAGACCCTGCCACCAGCCGGCGAATCGACCACAGTTGCTGCCACTCGTGAGTCCATGAACTCCCCGCAACCCTCCGGCGAAGCGACCACAGCTGCTGCCAGTCGCAAGTCCGCGCAGTGTTACTTCTGCGGACTTGAAAAGCACCCCCGAAAACACTGCCCGGCCCGAGAAGCTACCTGCTCCAGCTGCGGAAAGAAGGGCCATTTTGCCAAGGTCTGTAAATCTAAACCATGAGCGGGGTCGAGCAGTGCCGTGTGCAAGGCATGGGGACTGCCAGCTTGGTCGCCGCCATCTTGCCTGCCTGCCTCGTGCAAGGCATGGGGGCCGCCATCTTTGTCGGCGCCACCTCGCCCCGCTTCCAACCCACGGGTGCTTACCAAGACGGCGATTCAACTCTGGCCTCCGTAACCCTCGACCAAAGCGCCCCACACCAGCTTGCAAGGTCAATGATGGACATCCTGGTGGAGGGGCACAGGACTAACTGCCTGTTTGACATGGGCAGCACTGAGAGTTTTATTCACCCGGACACGGTGCAACACTGCGGACTTGTGACACAGCCGGTAAGCCAGAGGGTCACTATGGCTTCTGGGTCGCATTCCATAGACATCCGGGGGGGGGGGGGTTGTGTAGTGACATTGGTGGTGCAGGGCACAGAATATCGGGACTTTGCGCTACTGGTCATGCCTCAACTGTGTGCGCCTGTGCTATTGGGGCTGGACTTCCAGAGCCACCTAAAAAGTGTGACTATGGCATATGATGGGCCCCTCCCACCACTCACTGTCAGGAATCCTCAGTTTTGTGGGACTTCGTCATATACCCCGCTACTGACCACACACACACACCGACCAACACATCCCACCCAGCACCATGCCGACAGCTGCGCTACTGACACCACTTGCAGCCTCTCCACCCTCAAGATCCCTCCCCCACCGCTGTTCGCCAACCTGACCCCCGACTGTAAACCTGTGGCAACTAAAAGCAGGAGGTACAGCGCGGGGGACAGGGTCTTCATTCAGTCAGAGGTGCAGCGGCTGCTCAGGGAGGGGATCATTGAGCCAAGCACAAGTCCTTGGAGGGCCCAGGTGGTTGTTGTTCGGACCAGGCAGAAAAATAGGACGGTCATGGACTATAGCCAGACCATCAATAGGTTCACGCAGCTTGACACGTACCCCCTACCCCGCATCGCGGATATGGTCAACCAGATAGCTCAGTACAAGGTGTACTCGACCATAGATCTGAAATCCGCTTACCACCAGCTCCCCATCCGCCCGGAGGACTGCCCCTACACCGCCTTCGAGGCGGGCGACAGGCTCTATCACTTCCTGCGCGTCCCCTTCTGTGTCACGAATGGTGTCTCTGTCTTCCAGAGGGAAATGGACCGGATGGTGGACCAGTGCCAACTGAAGGCCACATTTCCATATCTGGATAACATCACCATCTGCAGTCATGACTGGCAGGATCACGACACCAACCTCCAATGATTTTTCCAAGTGGCCAAAGCTCTGAACCTTACCTATAACAGGGATAAGTGTGTGTTCGGAACCACCCGACTCGCTATCCTTGGGTATGTCGTGCAGAATGGGTTCATTGGCCCTGATTCCGACCGTATACGCCCCCTGTTAGAACTCCCTCTTCCCACCACCCTCAGAGCCCTCAGACGGTGCCTGGGCTTCTTTTCCTATTACGCCCAATGGGTCCCTCATTACGCAGACAAGGCCCGCCCCCTGGTCAAGTCCACCACATTTCCCCTCTCAGCCGAGGCCCGTGTGGCCTTCAGCCGCATTAAAGGGGACATTGCCAAAGCAACGATGCATGCGGTGGACGAGACCATTCCCTTCCAAGTAGAGAGTGACGCCTCCAACTTTGCGCTGGCTGCTACGCTTAATCAATCAGGCAGGCAGGCCAGTAGCATTCTTCGCTCGTACCCTTCAAGGCCCTGAAATACGGCACTCTGCGGTGGAGAAAGAAGCCCAGGCCATAGTGGAAGCTATTAGGCACTGGAGGCACTATCTCGCCGGCAAAAGGTTCACCTTGCTGACTGACCAGCGCTCAGTTGCGTTCATGTTTAGCAACCAACAGCGGGGCAAAATCAAAAATGATAAAATTTTGCGGTGGAGAATAGAACTTTCCGGCAAAAGGTTCACCTTGCTGACTGACCAGCGCTCAGTTGCGTTCATGTTTAGCAACCAACAGCGGGGCAAAATCAAAAATGATAAAATTTTGCGGTGGAGAATAGAACTTTCCACCTACAACTATGATAGCCTGGAAGGCGCAATGAGCCCTCTGATGCCCTATCCCGGGGAGCGTGTGCCAGTGCACAGCTCGACCAGCTATACGCCCTCTATGCAGATCTTTGCCACCCGGGGTTCACCCGATTTTACCATTTCGTGAAAGCCCGGAACCTGCCTTACTCCCTTGAGGACATCAGGACGATGACCAGGGACTGCCAAGTCTGTGCTGAGTGCAAACCGCACTTCTACCGTCCTGAAAAGGTGCAACTTATCAAGGCCACCCACCCCTTTGAGCGACTGAGTGTTGACTTTAAGGGCCCCGTTCCCTCCACAGACCGCAATGTCTACTTTCTCAACATAATCGACGAGTACTCGCGGTTCCCCTTTGCCATCCCCTGCCCCGACACCACTGCCACGTCCGTCATAAAAGCCCTGCGCCAGCTCTTCACTCTGTTCGGATATCCCTGCTATATCCACAGTGATAGAGTGTCCTCCTTTATGAGTGACGAGCTGCGCCAGTACCCGCTGGCTAGGGGCATTGCTACTAGTAGGACCACGAGCTATAATCCCCGGGGAAATGGACAGGTGGAGAGGGAGAATGCCACAGTGTGGAAAGCCACACTTTTAGCCCTTAAGTCAAAGGGGTTGCCGGTCTCTCGCTGGCAGGAGGTCCTCCCCGAGGCACTCCACTCCATCTGCTCCCTGTTATGCACATCCACCAATGCCACCCCTCATGAGCGCCTCTTTTCTTTTCCCAGGAAGTCTGCCACTGGGACCACCCTACCGGCTTGGCTGACGTCCCCAGGGCCAGTGCTGCTCTGGAAACATGCGAGGAGCAATAAATACTCCCCGCTGGTTGAGAGGGTTCACCTACTACATGCGAACCCCCGGCATGCCTACGTGGTCTTACCTGATGGGCGGGAGGACACGGTCTCCGTCCGCGACCTGGCGCCCGCAGGAGCACCAGACCCCTACCCCGAACACTCCACAGTGACTATGAATCCCGTACCCACCGGGGTGTATACCCACCTGACACCGTGCACACTAAGCCCTACACAGACTCCTCACGACACTCCCATACCGGGCGCCTCGCACACGCATGAGTGATCACTGACGCCTAATGGGCTGACACCTCAAGTCAGGCCAGAACCAGCACAACCACCGTCTCTGGTGCAATCACCACCGGCACCGGTGCCATCACCGCCAGTACTACGTAGATCGCAGCGACAGGTTCGACCACCTGATAGACTTAACCTGTAAATATACTTGTAAGAATCTTCGCCCCATGGGGACTCTCTTCTAAAACAAAGTGGGGGTGAATGTGGTGAACTACATATACCTGTCTGGACACGCCCCCCCACCCCTGCTGACTGCTCCTGTGGCTCCTCCCACAGACCCCTGTATAAAGGCGATTGGAGGCACTGCTCCTCCCTCAGTCTCCAGGATGTTGTGTGATGGTCTCTTGCTGCTGACAGTGTTTTCTTCCAGCTAATAAAAGCCTATCTCGCCTCACGTCTCTGAGAGTTATTGATGGTGCATCAGATGGTAAACTGCCACAAAGTTCACATACATGAAGCACAGCAGCCGAGGCAATCTCACTGCCTCAGCATCACAGAGACAGGAGCCGCCAGTCTATCTGGGTTAGCGTTTAAATTGTCTGAACAGTCAATCGTACCTTGCATTAGAACCCAGGCTCTGCTGTGGCGAATTGCTCCAGGCCTAGAACACTCAGTCCAGCGATTCACTTCGGGCCTAGATTTTGCTGCCGAAGAAGCCATTCTCAACCTCTCCAAATTGGCTCAGTGCTCTTTTGACTCTCGACACCCTGCTTTTTCCAGTCTATCTGGGCCAGGGTTTAAATTTTCCGAACAGCGAGTCATGCCTTGCATTAGGACCTGGGCTCAGCTGCAGCAAATCATTCCGGGCCTAGAACATGCCGCCCAGTGATTCGCTTCTGGCCTAGTTTTTGCTGCTGAAGAAGCTGTTCTCGACCTCTCCAAATCGGCTTGGTGCTTACAGCAATCCTCCCTCGTACCCGGGTTAGTTGGACGGACATCGGAACTTCTCTGCCTCATCTCCTCCTCTCCGAATCGTTCACTCCAACAAGCACAGCTCAAGCTCCAAGTGTGCCGATTTTGCAGTGCACCAACCAGGCACATTTCTGGAATTCGCTCACCCCTTCATTGTTTGCCTTTTGTTATTTACCAGAATTTACTTCACAGAAAATGTTATTGGTAATGTTTTTAATTGAACTTATTTGCTTTTGAACCACTTGTAAACTGTCACACACCTTCAGTAATGACATCTTAAACCAGATCTACTCCAATGCACATAATTACATTGCCTCATATGACATTTATCTTATGGAAATTGCCTGGACAAGCAGCTGCTCAACCACTTTGTTAAAAGGTCTAAACTAGCTAAATTTCTGCAGTGTTGAAGGCCAACCCAGAAAGCCCATTGCCTTTGTCAAAGGTGGAGACCCACCACAGCCTCAGCCCAGATCACTAGCAGACTTGTTCACCTTGGTGACTGACTGGCAACTGAAAGTCAATCTTGGCAAACAACTGAAGTTCCCTGACTTCATCACAAAATCAGAGGCCTGACATGGTCATTGTTAGGGACCTCAAAGCAGATGGTCACAGTAAAACTGTGTGAAGACCTGCCTGAGGAAGCGTTCGAGCGAAAGAAGGCCAAGTACCAGGAGCTGGTAGAGCAGTCCCAGAGACAGGGATGGAAGGCACGATGCGAGCCTATAGAGGAGGCTGCTTGCTATGCAGAACCAACTCTCTGCTTGGCATTACAGGGGCTGCAAAGAAAACAGCCATCAGGACTGTCGCAGAGGCTGCTGAGCAAGATGGCTGTGGATCAAGAGGTGTGACCCGTTGACGAATGCTGCCGGACACAAGCCGTGGTCTGATCAATCCTTGCTTGGTCACCTGGGCAACATTGTCTGATGTTGAAAAACCAAAAACACCCAACGACTACAGGTTATATCATCATTGGTGATGTGTCCCAGCACATTCGAGGATGTACCTCAACATCAGCATCACTGAACTCACATTCTCCTCACTTACTCACATTCATCATAACATTTTCTAACTATTTATTAAACCAACTGATGTTCCTTCATCTTCAATACTTTTAGCAGTG
The DNA here is from genome assembly GCF_048418815.1 of Hemitrygon akajei. Classification (NCBI taxonomy): domain Eukaryota; kingdom Metazoa; phylum Chordata; class Chondrichthyes; order Myliobatiformes; family Dasyatidae; genus Hemitrygon; species Hemitrygon akajei. Next base: position 72,385,528 of record NC_133125.1, read on the forward strand.
AACTTAAACCACCAGAAGGTGCATCAGTAAGCCAACTTACTTTTGTATGACTTGATTGAAGCAAAGTTCAGCTTGTAAAAATCGACCCAAGTGTTTCAGGCATAGGCCTTTTAGAAGCTGTATAAGACTCTCATCATCCACTTGGTATTCTGCAGACTCTTTAGAAGGAAGATAAAGAAAATAATTACTAAAATCTTAAAGTCCAACAAAGTTGATAATTTTCAGTAAAGTTTATCTACTGTGATGTCTGTATTTTTTTCATTTGCACTTCATCTGATTTCACCCATATGATCCACTTCTTTAAATTACATTGCAACTGTTCCCTTGCTGAGAAATGATTCCACCACGGCAGTTCATATTACCAACCAATCTGTGTGTCCAAGTTCCAGATTAGGTTACTGGACAGAAATAAGTCATGCAATTCTTTGTGATTTTTTAAAAAAAATAGATTCTGAATGAATCATTTACCCTACCTGAGATAATCTCATACAAAGGTACATAAACAGAGCTAATCAAACCTATATTTGAAAATTCATATATTGACTCTGATTTGGAAGTTATTCTAAGAGACCAGACATATGAATATTAGGATAGACATGGACAGTCAGGTGTAATCAGCATGGCTTCATGTGTGGTAGGTCATGTCTAACCAATTTTATAGAGTTTTCCGAGGAAGTTACCAGGAAAGCTGATGAAAGCAAGGCTGTGGATGATGTCTACATAGCTGGTGAAGGCAAGGCATTTTGCAAGCTCCCACATGGGAGGCTGCCAAGAAGGCTTAGTCATTTGGCATTCAGGATGAGGTAGTAAATTGGATTAGACATTTGCTTTGCGGGAGAAGCTAGAGAGTGTTTGTAGAGGGTTGTTTCTCTGACTGGAGACCTGTGACTAATAGTGTGTGGCATGGATCAGTGCTGGGACCATTATTGTGCATCATCTATATAGAAACATAGAAAACATACAGCACAATACAGGCCTTTTGGCCCACAAAGCTGTGCTGAACATGTCCCTACCATAGAACTACCTAGGTTTACCCATAGATCTCTATTTTTCTAAGCTCCATGCAGCCAACTAGGGGTCTCTTAAAAGTCCCTATCATTTCTGCCTCCAACACCGCCACCAGCAGCCCGTTCCATGCACTCACCACTCTCTGTGCAAAAAACTTACCCCTGACATCTCCTCTGTATCTATTTCCAAGCACCTTAAAACTATGCCTTCTTGTGCTAGCCATTTCAGTCCTGGGGAAAAGCCTCTGACTATCCACACAATCAATGGCTCTCATTATCTTGTACACCTCTCATTCTCCATCGCTCCAAGGAGAAAAGACTGAGTTCACTCAACCTATTCTTATAAGACATGCTCCCCAATCTAGGCAACATCCTTGTAAATCTCCTCTGCACCCTTTCTATGGTTTCCACATCCTTCCTGTAGTGAGGTGACCAGAACTGAGCATAGTACTCTTGGTCTACCAGGGTCCTATATAGCTGTAGCTTAACCTCTCGGCTCTTAAAACTCAATCCCACGGTTGATGAAGGCCAATGCACCGTATACCTTCTTAGCTAGAGTCAACCTGCGTAGCAGCTTTGAATGTCCTATTGACTCAGACCCCAAGATCTCTCTCATCCGCCACAATGTCAAGAGTCTTACCATTAATACTTTATTCTGCCATCATATTTGACCTAACAAAATGAACCACTTCACACTTACCTGGGTTGAACTCCATCTGCCACTTCTCAGCCCAGTTTTGCATCCTATCAATGCCCTGTTGTAACCTCTGACAGCCCTCCACCCTTTGTGTCATCAGCAAATTTACTAACCCATCCCTCCACTTCCTCATCCAGGTCATTCATAAAAATCATAAAGAGTATGGGTCCCAGAACAGATCCCTGAGGCACACCACTGGTCACTGGCCTCCGTGCAGAATATGACCCACCTACAACCACTCTTTGCCTTCCTTGGATAAGCCAGTTTTGGATCCACAAAGCAATGTCCCCTTGGATCCCATGCTCCTTACTTTCCCAATAAGTCTTGCATGGGGTACATTATCAAATGCCTTGCTAAAATCCATATACACTACATCTCCTCAAATAATTCTATCAGGCTTGTAAGGCACGGCCTGCCTTTGACAAAGCCATGCTGACTATGCCTCTCCAAATGTTCATAAATCCAGCCTCTCAGGATCTTCTCCATCAACTTACCAACCACTGCAGTAGGACTCATTGGCCTATAATTTCCCGGGCTATTCCTACTCCCTTTATTGAACAAGAGAACTGCATCCTCAACTCTCCAATCCTCCAGAACCTCTCTCGTCCTCAATGATGATGCAAAGATCATTGCCAGAGACTCAGCAATCTCCTTCCTTGCTTCCAACAGTAGCCTGGGGTACATCTCATCCTGTCCCAGTGACTTATCCAACATGATGCTTTCCAAAAGCTCCAGAACATCCTCTTTCTTAATAATGATATTCTCAAGCTTTTCAGTCCACTGCAAATCATCTCTGCAATCGCCAAGATCCTTTTCCGTAGTGAATACTGAAGCAAAGTATTCGTTATGTACCTCCGCTATTTTCTCCGGTTCCATACACACTTCCCCACTGTCACACTTGATAGGCCCTATTTTTTCATGTCTTATCCTTTTGCTCATCACATACTTGTAGAACGCCTTGGGGTTTTCCTTAATCCTGTCTGCCAAGGCCTTCTCATAGCCCCTTCTGGCTCTCCTAATTTCCTTCTTAAGCTCCTTCCTGCTAGCCTTATATTCTTCTAGAATCATATTATTTCCTAGTTTTTTGAACCTTTTGTAAGCTCTTCTCTTCTTCTTGAAGAGATTTACAACAGCCTTTGTGCACCACAGATCTTGTACCCTACCATCCTTTCCATGTCTCGTTGGAACGTATCTATTCAGAAACCTATGCAAATAACCCCTCCACAATTGCCACATTTCTTCGGTACGTTTCCCTGAGAACATCTGTTTCCAATTTATGCTTCCAAGTTCCTGCCTGATAGCCTCATATTTCCCCTTGCTCCAATTAAATGTTTCCCTAACTTGTCTGTTCCTATACCTCTCCAATGCTATGGTAAAGGAGATAGACGTGATCACTATCACCAAAATGCTCTCCTACTGAGACATCTGACACTTGACCAGGCTCATTTCCCAATACCAGATCAAGTACAGCCTCTCCTCTTGTAGGCTTATCTACATATTGTGTTAAGAAACCTTCCTGAACACACATAACAAATTCCACCCCCATCAAAACCCCTCACTCTAGGGAGATGCTAATCAATATTTGGGAAATTAAAATCTCCCACAACAACCCTGTAATTATTACTCCCTTCCAGAATCTGTCTCCCTAACTTGTCCTTGATGTCTCTGTTACTATTGGGTGCTCTATAAAAACACCCAATAGAGTTATTGACCCTCTTCCTATATCATAAGGTGGGCGTTGGTGGTGGACCCAAATGAAAGACACAGACACTGAAGTACTGGGAACTGGACTGAACTAGAGTTAGGGACGGGACAGGACACAGACTAGGAGCTGGGACAGGAACACAGACTTGGGCTAGGAAAGTGGGACCAGAACAAAGAAACACGTTCAAACAAGCTGGATGAACTCAGCAGGTCGGGCAGCATCTGTTGAAAGGAGCAGTCAATGTTTCGGGCTGAGACCCTTCATCAGGACTGAAGGAGGAGGGGGCAGGGACCCTATAAAGGTGGGGGGGGAAGATGCAGGTGAAAAACCAATCAGAGGAAAGATCAAGGGGTGGGGGAGGGGAAGCAGGGAGGGGATAGGCTGGAGAGGTGAAGAAGGAATGTAAGGGGAAAGCACTATGGGTAGTAGAAGAAGGCAGAATCATGAAAGAGGTGATAGGCAGCTAGAAGAGGAGGCAGAGTGAAACTGGGATGGGGGAAGGGAGAGGGAGGGAATTACCAGAAGTTCGAGAATTCGATGTTCATACCAAGGGGCTGGAGACTACCCAGACGGTATATGAGGTGTTGCTCCTCCAACCTGAGTTTGGCCTCATCATGGCAGTAGAGGAGGCCATGTATAGACATATCCGAATGGGAATGTGGAGAGTTGAAGTGGGTGGCAACCAGGAGATCCTGTCTGTTGCGGCGGATGGAGCGGAGGTGCTCGACGAAGCGGTCCCCCAATCTGCGTCGGGTCTCGCTGATGTAGAGGAGGCCGCACCAGGAGCACCGGATGCAATAGATGACCCCAACAGACTCACAAGTGAAGTGTTGCCTCACCTGGAAGGACTGTTTGGGGCCCTGAATGGTGGTAAGAGAGGAGGTGTACGGACAGGTGTAGCACTTACACTTGCAGGGGTAAGTACCAGGTGGGAGATCTGTGGGGAGGGACGTGTGGACCAGGCAGTCGCGGAGGGAATGATCCCTGCGAAAAGCAGAGAGGGGTAGAGGGGGAAAGATGTGCTTAATGGTGGGGTCCTGTTGAAGGTGGCGGAAGTTGCGGAGGATAATATACTGGATCCGGAGGCTGGTGGGGTGGTAGGTGAGGATAAGGGGAACACAGTCCCTGTTGTGGTGACAGGAGGATGGGGTGAGGGCTGAGGTGCGGGAAATGGAGGAGATGCGGGTGAGGGCATCATTGATGATGACAGAAGGGAAACCACGATTCTTAAAGAAAGAGGACATTTGAGATGTCCTTGAACGGAAAGCCTCAGCTTTGGAGAAGATGTGGTGGAGACGGAGGAACTGGGAATAGGGAATAGCATTTTTCATTTAGCAGGGTGGGAAAGGGTATAATCAAGGTAGTTATGGGAGTCAGTGGATTTATAGACGATGTCAGTGGACAGTCTGTCTCCAGAGATGGAGACCGAGAGATTGAGAACGGGGAGAGAAGTGTCCGAGATGGACCAAGTGAATTTGAGGGCTGGGTGAAAGTTAGAGGCAAATTTGATGAAATCGACAACCTCAGCATGGGTGCAGGAAGCAGCATCAATGTAGCAATGGAAAAGTTGGGGAGCAGTACCAGTATAGATTTAGAGCATAGACTGTTACACATAACCCACAAAGAGGCAGGCATAGCTGGGGCCCATGCGAGTGCCCATAGCTACACCCTTGGTCTGAAGAAAGTGGGAAGAGCCAGAAGTTATTATTATTATTATTCCCAGGATAAAGAACTGGGAAGTAGGAGTGTGGATTTGGACTCCAAGCCAGAGACTGGACAAGGACCCAGAACTTGGGTCTTGACTTGGGCTCGGACCCTGGAACTAGGCGAGGACATGACGTGACTACAGGACTGGACATGGCTTGGGTTCTTCGAGGCTTGGTTACAGGACTAGGCGAGGAACTCCTGGGCAGGACGAGGAACTCCATCTTGGAACGCAGGGCCAGGCCCCTTCCTAGGATGCGGGATCGGGATGACTTCCAAGGTAAACTGCAGAGGAACTGTCAGGGATTCAGATGGAGAGGGGAAGGGAACAGACCAAGGGAACGGCAAAGACTGCCTGACTTACCCTATGGAGGCGAGGATGGGAAGGGACAGATCCAACCGCAGGGTAACGGCAAGGACAGCCTGTCTTACACTGCAGAGGCAAGGACAGGAAGGGAGCTCAATCCGGGTGGCTCCGAGTCTTGGCTGGCTATGGAAACAGCTGAATCTATATCTAGCTCAGAGTTGCAGACAGCCACTCAGCTGGCGCCGGAAATGGCCAAATCCGTACCCCGATGACTACTCCAACTAGAGACAACAAGGCTCCATGAAGCAGTGGTCCTCCAACCAAGCCTAGAGATCATGAATGGCTGCTCTAGCCTTACACCAGCGGGTTGCTCTGAGGGGATACTGACAAGACAAACCAGCACCCACGCTCGACCCCAGGGTCACTTGTATTCCCAGCCCCAAAACGAGAATCAGGTGCCTATGATTAAGCCCAACTCAAGCAAGGGACAGCCAGAAGACCCGGAGTCCGGAGTCCACAGACCGGACCATGAACCGGAATGCGGATTTAACGAACCGGACCATGACATGCTATTCTGACTTTAGATTCAGAACCGACTTGTGCATAGAAGGCAGAGGGTAGTGATTGAAGGGACTCATTTGAGCTGGGAGTCTGTAAATAGTGGAGTTCCACAGGGATCTGTGTTGGGGATTTCTGGTAGGGCTTCTGTTTATTGTAACATATATAAATGACCTGGATGAAAATGCAGATAGGTGGGTTTGTAAATTTGCAGATGATACCAAGATTGGTGGAGTTGTAGATAGTATAGAAGGCTGGCAAAAAATACAGCACAATATAAGTCAGTTGAAGAGATGGGCTGAGAAATGACAGATGGAGTTTAATCCAGATAAATGTGAGGTGTTGCACCTCAGTTGAGCAAATGTAAGGAGACTGTACATTATTAAGTGAAGGGTCCTTAACAATGATGCTGAGCTGACAGATCTTGGGATCCAAGTTCATAGCTCCTTGAAAGTAACTACAGAGGTCAATAAGATGGTTAAAAAGGCTTATGGAATACTTGCTTTATTAGTCAACACTTTGAGTTCAAAAATCAGGAGGTAATATTGCAACTGTAAAACTCTGATCTAGAGTACTGGAAAGGATGCAGAGGAGTTTTATAAGGATGTTGCCTGGTTTAGAGGGCATGAATTCTCAGCCTATCACAAGAGGGTGGGTAAATTTGGGTTGTTTACTCTGAAGCATTGGAGGCAGAGGGGAGATCTGATAGAGGTTTACAAGATTATGAGAGGCATAGATAGAGTGGGCAGGGAGTATCAGTTTCCATGGGTTGGAATGTCCCATACCAGAGGGACAGAGGGGGTAGGTTCAAAAGGGATGTGAGGGGTCAGTTTTTTACGAAGAGAATCATGGATGCCTGGAATATGTAGCCTAATATGGTGATAGAGGCAAATGCATCAGAGGCTTTTAAGGGACATTTGGATAGGCACATGGATATAATGAAGAAACAGGGATATGGACATGGTGTAGGTAGGTAGGAGGGATTAGTATTTGGGTGCTTTTGATTTGCTTTTTAGATGGTTCAGCACAACACTGGACTGAATGGCCTGCTCCTGTGTTGAAATTGCAGGGGCCCTGGCAAATATATTTAAAATGTCGGTATACACGGGTGAGGTGCTGGAGGATTGGAGGATAGCTCATGTTGTTCTGTTGTTTAAAAAAGGCTCTAAAAGTAATCCAGGAATACAAAGATTGGAGGTGTAGTGGACAGTGAAGAAGGTTTTCAAAGCTTGCAGAGGGATCTGGACCAGCTGGAAAAATGGGCTGAAAAATGACAGATGGAGTTTAATACAGACAAGTGTGAGGTATTGCACTTTGGAAGGAAAAACCAAGGTAGAACATACAAGGTAAATGGTAGGGCACTGAGGAGTGCAGTAGAACAGAGAGATCTGGGAATACAGATACAAAATTCCCTAAAAGTGGCGTCACAGGTAGATAGGGTAGTAAAGAGAGCTTTTGGTACATTGGCCTTTATAAATCAAGTATTGAATATAAGAGTTGGAATGTTATGATGAGGTTGTATAAGGCATTGGTGGGGCCGAATTTGGAGTATTGTGTGCAGTTTTGATCATCGAATTACAGGAAGGATATTAATAAGGTTGAAAGAGTGCAGAGAAGGTTTACAAGGATGTTGCCGGGACTTGAGAAACTGAATTACAGAGAAAGGTTGAATAGGTTAGGACTTTATTCTCTAGAGCGTAGAAGAATGAGGGGAGACTTGATAGAGGTATATAAAATTATAATGGGTATAGACAGAGTGAATGCAAGCAGGCTTTTTCTACTGAGGCCAGGGGAGAAAAAAAAAGAGGATATGGGTTAAGGGTGAAGGGGGCAAAGTTTAAAGGGAACATTGGGGGGGGCTTCACGCAGAGAGTGGTGGGAGTGTGGAATGAGCTGCCAGATGAAGTGGTAAATGCAGGGTCACTTTTAACATTTAAGAAAAATTTGGACGGATACATGGATGAGAGGTGTATGGAGGGATATGGGCCAGGTGCAAGTCAGTGGGACTAGGCAGAAAAATGGTTCGGCTCAGCCAAGAACGGCCAAAAGGCCTGTTTCTGTGTTGTAATGTTCTATGGTTCTATGGCACAGCCAAGAACAGCCAAAAGGCCTGTTTCTGTGCTGTAATGTTCTATGGTTCATTGTTTCAACGGTAAGTGGGAGGCCTTCAAAAGTGACATTTTGGGAGCACAATGCTTGTATGTGTTTGTCAGAGTAAAAGGTAAAGATAACAACAGTAGAGAACCTTAGTTTTCAAGAGATATGGAGGTCTTGGTTAAGAAAATGTAAGAGGTGCATAGTAGGTTCAGACAAGTAGGAATGTGATATACTTACGGAGTATAAGAAATGCAAGAGAACACTTCAGAAAGAAATCAGGAGGGCTAAAATGAAGTTGCCCTAGCAGACAAGGTGGAGGAGAATCCTAAGGGATTTTATCATTACATTAAAGAGCAAAAGGATTGCAAGTGACAAAACTGGTCCTCTGAAAGATCAAAATGGTAATCTATGTGCGGAGCCGAGAGAGATGTGGAAAACCTTAAATGGATTTTTGCATCTGTATTTATCCTGGAGATGGACTGAGTCTATAGAAATGAGTCAAAGCAGCAGCGAGGTCATGAACCCTATAGAGATTACAGAGGAGAAGGTGTTTTGGCACAATGGCCTTCATAAATTAAAGTATTGAGTATAAAAGATGGAATATTATGTTGAAGTTGTACAAGATGTTGGTACGGCCTAATTTGGAATATTGAATGCAGTTTTGGTCATCTACCTACAGGAAAGATGTAAATAAGGTTTAAAGAGTACAAAGAAAATTACCAAGGATGTTGCCAGGTATGGAGGACCTGAGTTATAAGGAAAGATTGAATAGGTTAGGACTTTATTCCTTGGAATGTAGAAGACTGAGGGAAGAATTGACAGAGGTATACAAAATTATGGTGGGTAAGAGAGAGTAAATGCAATCAGGCTTTTTCCACTAAGGGCGGGTGGGACAGTGATTAGAGGTCATGAGTTAAGGGGAAAGGCAAAAAGTTTACAAAGGGACCTAAGAGGAAACTTCTTCACAGACTGTCCTGAGAGTGTAGAACGAGCTGCCAGCACAAGTGGGCTTGATTTGATGTTAAGATAGTTTGGATAGGTACATGGATAGTTAGGCCATGGAGGGGCCTGGCGCAGGTTGATGTGAATAGGCAGTTTAAATGGATCTGCATGGACTAGATGGACTGAAAGGCCTGTTTCTGTGCTGTGCTTCTCTATGACTCTATCTGCTGTCTTGGCTTTGAGTCCTGGACATATGCTTTGGGTGTGACATTACATTCTACTCACTTGGATGCTTTTGTAATTCTAATTCTGCCTTTTCGATCGTAACCAGCATGCTCTCAGTTAGATCTGCTCGTTTGCCCAGAATTGCAAATCCATTCCAAATATACATCATTTCCTGTCAAGAAGAATACATTTATAAAATTAAGACTGATCACTTTCAAGTAAACTAAAGGAATCAAATTTCACATTCCTAACTTAGTTCTCATCAATCTTTCAACAAATTACTGATCTTCTGCCAGAGTGCATCGCAGTTTGGAAGCCTGCAGGCCAGCAGGCAGATATCTCCAAGGCACATACCAACTTACTCATCCAGTGTCACCACGTCAAAATCATGGAGTGCCCCACTTACAGGATTACCGTGACCAGTCATACACCAGTACTTAAAGGAACAACTAGAAGTGGGCACAGCTAGCAAGAAAGCAGGAGAATGGCATTAACCTTGTTTTGGTTTACTCATAATGTTTGACTAATGATGATTCAAACCTGACATTGGTCATTGACTCTCATTAAATATGCAAGCACAAGAAAGAGATTGTTTCTCCAAATGTTTTCCTCTCTCCCAAGCAACTTTTTGCTTTTTGTGTTCTGACATGCATAGACTTTTGAATAGAATGATGACAAAGCATATAAAAAATAACTGAAATAATTTGTAATAAGTTCATTTTACAGATTGCTCCATCCTTTAAACTTACCTCTATGTCAAGACTAATTGCTTATACTCCATTGGAATTAACATCGTGTAGCATAGAAAGGTAAATGGAAGGGGCAGACCAAGAGCTGGCAAGTCATAGGTAGATCCAGGTGAGGAAGGAGGGGAGAGGCAGATGGTAGACCCAGGTGAGGAGGGGTGAGAGGCAGATGGTAGATCCAGGTGAGGAAGGAGGGGAGAGGCAGATGGTAGATCCAGGTGAGGAGGGGTGAGAGGCAGATGGTAGATCCAGGTGAGGAAGGAGGGGAGAGGCAGATGGTAGATCCAGGTGAGGAGGGGTGAGAGGCAGATGGTAGATCCAGGTGAGGAAGGAGGGGAGAGGCAGATGGTAGATCCAGGTGAGGAGGGGTGAGAGGCAGATGGTAGATCCAGGTGAGGAAGGAGAGGAGAGGCAGATGGTAGACCCAGGTGAGGAGGGGGGAGAGGCAGATGGTAGACCCAGGTGAGGAGGGGTGAGAGGCAGATGGTAGATCCAGGTGTGGAGGGGGGGAGAGGCAGATGGTAGATCCAGGTGTGGAGGGGTGAGAGGCAGATGGTAGACCCAGGTGAGGAGGGGGGGGGAGAGGCAGATGGTAGACCCAGGTGAGGGGGGGGGAGAGGCAGATGGTAGACCCAGGTGAGGAGGGGTGAGAGGCAGATGGTAGACCCAGGTGAGGGGGGGGGGAGAGGCAGATGGTAGACCCAGGTGAGGAGGGGTGAGGCAGATGGTAGATCCAGGTGAGGAGGGGGGGAGAGGCTGATGGTAGATCCAGGTGAGGAGGGGTGAGAGGCAGATGGTAGACCCAGGTGAGGAGGGGGGGGAGAGGCAGATGGTAGACCCAGGTGAGGAGGGGTGAGAGGCAGATGGTAGACCCAGGTGAGGAGGGGTGAGAGGCAGATGGTAGATCCAGGTGAGGAGGGGTGAGAGGCAGATGGTAGACCCAGGTGAGGAGGGGGGAGAGGCAGATGGTAGACCTAGGTGAGGGGGGGGAGAGGCAGATGGTAGACCCAGGTGAGGAGGGGTGAGAGGCAGATGGTAGATCCAGGTGAGGAGGGGTGAGAGGCAGATGGTAGACCCAGGTGAGGAGGGGGGAGAGGCAGATGGTAGACCTAGGTGAGGGGGGGGGAGAGGCAGATGGTAGACCCAGGTGAGGGGGGGGAGAGGCAGATGGTAGACCCAGGTGAGGAGGGGGGAGAGGCAGATGGTAGATCCAGGTGAGGAGGGGGTAGATCCATTTGCATTTAGCCTCATCGTGGAAGTGTCACGATTTCCACTATTCCCTCTTCCATCTGCTTATCATCCCTTCTTACCCAGAGCGACCTATAGCTTCTTGCTTCAACTGCCTGCCTTCACCTTTTTATACTGGTTATCTCCCCTCTATAGTTCAATCCAGATGAATGGTCTCGACTCAAAGACCCAAAATCTCTCCCCCCTCAGATGCCACTGCGTTCCTCCTGGATTTTGTGTGTTGCTTCAGATTCCAGCATCTGCAGCCTCTTGTATCTCCATGTTAACACTGTGTAGCTGAGGTTGAAATTACAGAATGATCTAATCTTAGCCCTTTATTTTCTTAGTTTTCAGAATCCCAGTGACTGTATAATTTGCACACACAGTAGATTTTTATTAATTGCGGCACATCAGGACCAGTACATTGTGGTCCAATTAAACGGCTGCCCCAATTAGTCGAAGTTTCATGGAAATAGTTAAAAGGTATTTTAAAAAGTCAAACTACCATTCAACTGTGTAATAAATGATGTATTTAACTGAAATACAGAACAAATTAGAACACTACCAATACTATTACAGTACTGTAAAACTGTGTCGTAGGTCAAATCAAAGGTGGTGACAAATCAGCATATAGGAGGGAGATTGAAAATCTGGCTGAGTAGTGCCATAACAATCTCTCACTCAGAGTCAGCAAGACCAAAGAGCTGATTATTGACTTCAAGAGATGAAATAAGAGTTTCATGAGCTAGTCTTCATTAGGGCATCAGACGTGGAGAGGGTCAGCAACTTATCAAGTGCAATTATGAAGAAATCACGGCAGCACCTCTTCTTCCTTAAGAATTTGCAAAGATTGGGCATGATATCTAAAACTCTGACAAACTTCTATAGATGTGTGGTGGTGGGGAGTATGCCTGATATGGAAACACTAATGCCTTTGAATGGAAAATCCTACATAAAGTAATGGATATGGCCCAGTCCATCACTGGTAAAGCCCTCCCCACAAATATGCATATCTACACGGAGTGCTGTTGCAGGAAAGCACCATCCATCATCAGGGATCCCCAGCACCCAGGACATGATTTTTTCTCACTGCTGTCATCAGGAAGAAGGTACAGGAACCTCAAGACTCACACCACCACCTTTAGGAATAGCTATTACACCTCAACCATCAGGCTCTTGAACCAAAAGGGATAACTTCACTCAACCTTCCTTGCCCCATCACTGAAATGTTCCCACAGCTCAAGGATTCACTTTCATCTCCTGGTCTAGATATTTATTGCTTATTTATTATTAATATTTCTTCTTTTGTATTTGCGCAGTTTAATGTCCTTTGTACACTGTTTGTACTCTCAATTGGTGCATCATTGACTCTATTATGGTTATTGGATTTACTGAGCATGCCCACGAACACGAATCTGAGGGCTGTATATGGTGATATAAAGATACTTTGATAATACATTTATTTTGTACTTTGAGCTCAATTAGTTCATAATAGTTATCAATGGATGAATTCATCCAGGGTACACTGCTGTTTTCTTTTGATTGACTGTAAATGAACAAAATCAACGCAGAGCCTTACTGTACGCCTTCATAAAATGCACTGGAAGATTGCATCCTCCTAACCCTTATTTTCATTGCAATATTCAAGATGATTAGCAGATGAAATGGTAAAGTGCTTAACTGGGGAAGGGCTAACTTTGAAGGGATGAGGCAGGAACTAGCGAGAGTAAATTGGAAACAGATATTCAATGGGGAAAGCACAGAAGTAATGTGGGAGAAGTTTAGGGACCACTTGAGCTGGGTTCAGGATAGGTTTGTCCCACTGAGGCAAGGAAAAAATGGTAGGAAAAGGGAACCATGGCTGATGAAACATGTGAGGCAACTCATCAAGAGGAAAAAGGAAGCATATGTTAGATATAAGAAGCAGGAAGTAGGAGGGGCTTATGAGAAATATAGGGTAGCCAGGAAGGAGCTAAAGAAAGGACTTAGGAGAGCACAAAGGGGGCATGAGAAGGCCTTGGCATGTAGGATTAAGGAGAACCCCAAGGCGTTCTATGCATATGTGAAGAATAGGAGGATGACGAAAACGAAGGTGGGACCGCTAAAGGATAAAGAGGGCAACATGTGCCTGTAGGTGGAGCAGGTTGGGGAGGTCCTAAATGAATACTTTGCTTCAGTATTCACAAGTGAAAAGGATCTTAATCAGGATGAGGTCAAAGTAGAGCGGGCCTGTGTGCTGGACAATGTGGAGATTAAGGAAGAAGTAGTGCTGGATCTTCTTAAAAGCATTAAGATTGATAAATCCCCAGGGCCGGATATGATACACCCCAGGTTGTTGTGGGAATTGAGAGAAGAGATCGCAGGAGCATTAGCTATGATCTTTGAATCCTCTTTGGCTGCAGGGGAAGTGCTGGATGACTGGAGAATGGCAAATGTAGTTCCCTTGTTTTAAAAAGGTAATAGGGAGAAACCTGGGAACTATAGACCGGTGAGTCTTACGTCAGTGGTATGCAAATTACTGGAAAGGATTCTTAAGGATAGGATCTATGAGCATTTGGAGAAGTACAGTCTACTCATGGATAGTCAACATGGCTTTGTGAAGGGGAGATAGTGCCTCATGAGCTTGATTGAGTTTTTTGAAGAGGTAACAAAAGAAATTTATGAGGGTAGGCCAGTGGATGTGGTCTACATGGACTTTAGCAAAGCATTTAACAAGGTCCCTCATGAGAGACTCATCCAGAAAGTCATGAAGCATGGGATAAGTGGAACTTTGGCTGTTTGGGAAAAAAAATGACTTAAAGGAAGAAAGCAGAGGATAGTTGTGGAAGGAAAGTATTCTGCCTGGAGGTCGGTGACTAGTGAATTGCTGCAGGGATCTGTTCCGGGACCCCTGCTATTTGTGATTTTTATAAATGACCTTAATGTAGAGATGGAAGGATGGGTGAATAAGTTTGCAGATGACACAAAGATTGGAGGAGTTCTGGATGGAGCTATAGGTGGTTGAAGGATGCAAGAGGATATAGACAGGCTGCAGAGTTGGGCAGAAAAATGGCAGATGGAATTCAATCCGGACAAGTGTGAGGTGATGCATTTTGGAAGGACAAACCAAAAGACTGAGTACAGGATTAATGGTCAGTTACTTAAGAATGTGGATGAACAAAGGGACCTTGGGGTTCAAATCCATACATCCCTCAAGGTCACTGCACAGATTAATAGGGTAGTTAAGAAGGCCTATGGGATGCTAGGCTTCATTAACAGGGGGATTGAGTTCAAGAGTAGAGAGGTCATGTTGCAACTCTACAAATCTCTGGTGAGACCGCACTTAGAGTATTGTGTTCAGTTCTGGTCACCTCATTATAGGAAGGATGTGGAAGCTATGGAGAGGGTGCAGAGGAGATTTACCAGGATGTTGCCTGGATTGGAGAACAAGTCATATGAAGCAAGGTTAGCAGAGCTGGGACTTTTCTCTTTGGAGTGTAGAAGAATGAGAGGGAACTTGATAGATGTCTACAAGATTATGAGAGTCATAGATAGGGTAGATAGTCAGTACCTGTTTCCCAGGGCACCAATAGTAAACACCAGAGGGCATATGTACAAAATTAAGGGAGGGAAGTTTAAGGTAGACATCAGGGGTAAGTTCTTTTTACATAGAGGGTTGTGAGTGCCTGGAATGACTTGCCAGGGATGGTGGTGGAGACTAAAACATTAGGGGTATTTAAGAGCCTCTTGGACAGGCACAAGGATGAAAGAAAAATGGAGGGTTATGGGGTAGTGTGGGTTTAGTACTTTTTTTTTAGGGATTATATGGGTCAGCACAACATGGAGGGCTGAAGGGCCTGTACTGTGCTGTAGTGTTCTATAGTTCTATGGTTCTATGATTGTCAATCCTTGAAAATATTCGCAGTTCCTAACTTATTGAAGTAATGAAATGGTTTCATTTTCACTCCCAGTCATTTCTGGCATCTCCAAACCTGAATGCTTGAAACCGGAGTGAGCAAAACAGTTCTGAATTATCTTACTGCATTTTTCTCACCAACTATCAGTGAGAAAAATCACTAACAAGAGAAAATCTGCAGATGCTGGAAATCCAAGCAACACACACAAAATGCTGGAGAAACTTATCAGGCCAGGCAGCATCTATGAAAAAGACATTTCAGGCTGAGACCCTTCAGCAGGACTGGAGAAAAAAAAGATGAGGAGTAGAGTTTAAAAGGTGGGGGGAGGGGAGGGAGAAACACAAGGGGATAGGTGAAACCGGGAGAGGGAGGGGTGAAGTAAAGAGCTGGGAAACTGATTGGTGAAAGATACAGAGCTGGAGAAGTGGGAACCTAATACAAAAGGACAGATGACCCTGGAAGAAAGAAAAGGGGGAGGAGCACTGGAGATGGCCAGGCAAGGAGATAAAGTGAGAGAGGCTAAAGGGGATGGGGAATGGTGAAGGAGAGGGCAGGGGTCCCACTACGCCCACACCTCAGTGAGCTCTGCACACGCCACAACGCTGAGCTTTTCTTCCACCACCTCAGTCTCCGAGCCTATTTCTTTGGCAAGGATTCTCCACCCCACACCAATGACCGCTTCTCCCATCTTCAACCCTCCTCCTCTTCCTGGACACCCTATCCTGGTCTTCTGCCTGCTCTGGATCTTTTCTTTGCCAAATGCCGACAGGACATCAACCGAATCGACTTTAACAACCCTCTCTCCAACTCCAACCTCACTCCTTCCGAATATTCTGCTCTCCTCTCCTTCCACACTAATCCTAACCTCACCATCAAACCTGCAGATAAGGGAGGTGCTGTAGTGGTCTGCTGTACTGACCGCTGCCTTGCTGAGGCCCAGCACCAACTCTCAGACACACCTCCTCTTTCTTACCCCTCAAACAGGACCTCACTAAGGAACACCAGGCCATTGTCTCCCACACCATCACAAACCTTATTAGCTCTGGGGATCTCCCATCCCCTGCCACCAACCTCATAGTTCCTGCACCTCGCACTTCCCGTTTCTACCTTCTACCCAAGATCCACAAACCTGCCTGTCCAGGTATACCCGTTGTTTCAGATTGTTCCTGCCACACTGAACTCATATCGGCTTACCTCAACTCTGTTTTATCCCCCCTAATTCAGTCCCTTCCTACCCACATCCATGACACCACACACGCTCTTGATCTTTTCGAGGATTTCAAATTCCCTGGCCCCTATCATCTTACTTGCACCATGGATGTCCAGTCTCTGTACACCTCCATCCCCCACCAGGAAGGCTTCAAAGCTCTCCATTTCTTTCCAGACCTTACACCTAACCAGTTCCCCTCCATGACCATGCTCCTCTGCCTAGCAGAACTTGTCTTCACTCTAAATAATTCCTCTGTTGGCTTCTCCCAGTTCCTTCAAACAAAAGGTGTAGCCATGGGCACTCACATGGGTCCCCGCTACCCCTGCCTGTTTGTCAGCTACATGGAACAGTCTATGTTCTAAGCTACATTGGTTACTGTCCTGCACTTTTCCTACGCTAAATCGACATAAATCCTACGCTGCTTCCTGCACCCATGTTGAACTCCAATTTCCACCCTGTTCTCAAATTCACCTGGTCCATTTCCAACACCTCCCTCCCCTTTCTTGATCTCTTTGTCTCTATCTCTGGAGCCAGCAAATCTACTGATGTCTATTGTAAACCCACAGACTCTCACAACTTCCTGGACTATACCTCTTCCCACCCTGTCACTTGGAAAAACGCCATCCCCTTCTCTCAATTTCTTCATCTTTGGTCTCAGGATGAGACTTTTCATTGCAGAATGAAGGAGATGTCCTCTTTTTTCAAAGAAAGGGGATTCCCTTCCTCCACCATCAACGCTGCCCTCAATCGCATCTCTTCTATTTCATGCACATCTGCTCTCTACCACCCTACCAGGGATAGGGTTCCTCTTGTCCTCACCTACCATCCCACAGACTCTGAATCCAGCACATTATTCTCCAAGACTTCCGCCACCTCCAACAGGATCCCACCACCAAGCACAACCTTCCCTCCCCCCCTCCTTTCTGGTTTCCATAGGGATTGCTCCGTACGCCACCCCCTTGTCCATTCCTCCCTCCCCACTGATTTCCCTCCTGGCAATTAACCTTGCAAGCAGAACAAGTACTACTCTTGCCCCTACACCTCCTCACTACCATTCTGGGTCCTAAACAATCCTTTCAAGTGAGATGACACTTCACCCGTGAGTCTTTTGGGGGTCATATACTGTGTTTGGTGCTCCCAGTGTGGCCTCCTATATTTCGGTGATACCTGATGTAGATTGGGAGACCACTTCAACGAGCGCCTATGCTCCATCTGCCAGAACAAGCGGGATCTCTTAGTGGCCACCCATTTTAATTCCACTTCCCATTCCGATATGTACATTCATGGCCTCCTCTACTGTCGGGATGAGGCCACACTGAAGCTGGAGCTTCACCTTATAAGCAACACCTTATATCCTGTCTGGGTAGCTTCCAAGCTATGAACATCAATATCTATGAACATCAATTTCTCGAACTTCCGGTAATGGTCCCCTCCTTCACCATTCTCCATTCCCATTTCCCTCTCTCACCTTGTCTCCTTGCCTGTCCATCTCCAGTGCTCCTCTCCCTATTCTTTCTTCCGTGGCCTTCTGTATTCTCCTATTGGATCCCCCCTTCTCCAGCCTTGTATCTCTTTCACCAATCAACTTCCCAGCTTGTTACTTCACCCTTCCCCTCCTGGTTTCACCTACCTCCATGTTTCTCCTTCCCCTCCCCCCACCTTTTAACTCTACTCCTCATCTTTTTCTCCCCAGTCCTGCTGAAGGGTCTCAGCCCGAAACGTCAACAATTCTCTTTTTCGTAGAAAGAATGCTACCTGCCCTGCTGAGTTTCTCCAACATTTTGTGTGTGTTGCTCAGATTTCCAGCATCTGCAGATTTTCTCTGGTTTGTGATGACAATGTACGTATTGATTTTGCATCCTGAAAATACTCAAGTCAAGGATCACCCAAGCATTCAGTTATGGGAAATGAGGGATTGTGAATATTTTAACTTTTGGCTATAACAGTTGGCTTAATACTGTATGTAATTCAATACATTTGAATCAAGAGTTCACCCCACCTAAGCTGATATTTACACATCAACATGGGCAGCCATTTCAAACGAGTTAACTCCGGTCAGTGCAAAATGGTGAACAACTAACTGAAAGCTAAGTCGACTGTGACTGCGACTGGGCAGGAATTATATTTTTCTTCTAATGCTTTCAAATTTTAGACTGCTTTTTGCACCAATAAATTTATAATTCTGGTAAACATTCAGAAGACAGCATCACTCACAGCCAGACTGATGAAAAGATATATGATTATGTTTACAAGTATCACAGAAATGTGCAAAATTTGGAATTACATTCTCAGCTAAAGATAGCTGCACTCTATCCAGAGGTAACTAGGTAAAAATCAAAGTTAATACAGTACAGGGATTTTGAGTAACGCATCAAAAAAATATATGCCTTCGCTTCTGCAACCACCATACAACTGACAAGGTGTTCTACTCTAGTTTGACATGCAAATTCTATTGCAACTCCACTTGGCTTCATTCCTACAAAAACTCATTAACCCCAAAGGCACAGCAAATTCAAGTCGTCAACTTTTATTGTCATTTCGACCATAACTGCTGGTACAGTGCATAGTAAAAATGAGACGTTTTTCAGGACCACGGTGTTACATGACACAGTACAAAAAACTAGACTGAACTACGTAATTAAAAAAAACACAGAGAAAGCTACACTAGACTACAGACCTACACTGGACTGCATAAAGTGCACAAAAACAGTTCAGGCATTACAATAAATAATAAACAAATCAGTAGGGCAAGGTGTCAGTTCAGGCTTCGGGTATTGAGGAGTCTTTGGGGGAAGAAACTGTTACATAGTCTAGTTGTGAGAACCCGAATGCTTCAGAGCCTTTTCCCAGATGGCAGGAGGGAGAAGAGATTGTATGAGGGGTGCATTGGGTCCTTCATAATGCTGTTTCCTTTGCGGATGCAGTGTGTAGTGTAAATGTCCGTGATGGCGGGAAGAGAGACCCCGATGATCTTCTCAGCTGACTTCATTATCCGCTGCAGGGTCTTGCAATCCGAGATGGTGCAATTTCCGAACCAGGCAGTGGTGCAGTTGCTCAGGATGCTCTCAATACAACCCCTGTAGAATGTGATGAGGATGGGGGGTGGGAGATGGACTTTCCTCAGCCTTCGCAAAAAGTAGAGACACTGCTGGGCTTTCTTTGCTATGGAGCTGGTGTTGAGGGACCAGGTGAGATTCTCCGTCACGTGAACACCAAGAAATTTGGTGCTGTTTACAATCTTTACTGAGGAGCCGTCGATGTTCAGCGGGGAGTGGTCGCTCCGTGCCCTCCTAAAGTCAACAACCATCTCTTTTGTTTTGTTCACATTAAGAGACAGGTTGTTGGCTCTGAACCAGTCCGTTAGCTGCTGCACCTCCTCTCTCTAAGCTGACACATCGTTCTTACTGATGAGACCCACCACGGTCGTGTCATCGGCGAACTTGATGATATGGTTCGAGCTGTGTGTTGCAGCACAGTTGTGGGTCAGCAGAGTGAACAGCAGTGGACTGAGCACGCAACCCTGGGGAGCCCCCGTGCTCAGTGTGATGGTGTTGGAGATGCTGCTCCCGATCCAGACTGACTGAGGTTTCCCAGACAGGAAGTCTAGGATCCAGTTGCAGAGGGAGGTGTTCAGGCCCAGTAGGCTCAGCTTTCCAATCAGTTTCTGAGGGATGATTGTGTTGAATGCTGAACTAAAGTCTATGAACAACATCCGAACGTATGTGTCTTTTTTGTCCAGGTGGGTTAGGGCCAGGTGGAGGGTGGTGGCAATGGCATCATCTGTTGAGCGGTTGAGATGGTATGCAAACTGCAGGGGGTCCAGTGAGGGGGGAAGCAGGGTCTTGATATGCCTCATGACGAGCCTCTCGAAACACTTCATGATGATGGATGTAAGTGCAACGGGATGGTAGTCATTTAGGCAGGACACTGAAGACTTCTTCGGCACGGGGACGATGGTGGCGGCCTTGAAGCACGTTGGCATGGTGGCGCTGCTCAGGGAGATGTTGAAGATGTCAGTGAGAACATCTGCTAGCTGGTCTGCATATCCTCTGAGTACTCTACCAGGGATGTTGTCTGGTCCAGCAGCCTTTCGTGGGTTGACCCTGCACAGGGTTCTTCTCACGTCGGCCACGGAGAGACACAGCACCTGGTCATTTGTAGGAGGGGTGGACTTCCTCGCCACCACATCATTTTCTGCCTCAAACTGGGCGTAGAAGTTATTCAGCGCATTTGGGAGGGAGACATCACCTGCACAGTCAAGTGATGTTGTCTTGTAATTGGTGATGTCCTGGATGCCCTTCCACATGCGCCATGTGTCGCCGCTGTCCTGGAAGTAACTGTGGATTAGCTGGGCATGTGCACACTTTGCCCCTCTGATGGCTCGGGACAGTTTGGCCCTTGCTTTTGTTACAGCTGCCTTGTCGCCTGCTCTGAAGACAAAGTCACGGGTCCTCAGCAGCGCACGCGCCTCTGCGGTCATCCATGGCTTCTGGTTAGCGTGTATAGTGATGGTCTTGGATAGAGGAACATCATCAATGCACTTTCTGATGTAGCTGGTCACTGATGCCGTGTACTCCTCTATGTTGGTAGCGTCGCCATCGGTTGCAGCCTCCCTGAACATGTGCCGGTCAGTGTGCTCAAAGAAGTCTTGAAGAGCAGAGATGGCTCCTGCTGGCCAGGTTTTCACTTGCTTCTGAACTGGTCTAGAGCGCCTGATGAGCGGTCTGTATGCTGGGATTAGCGTAACAGAGATGTGGTCTGAGTATCCGAGGTGGGGGCATCGGGGATGTTTGGGTAAACCAATGCATTCTCCCCCCTCATTGCAAAGTCCAGATACTGATGGAATTTGGGGAGCACTGACTTAAGGTTCGCGTGGTTAAAATCACCGGCAACAATAAACAGACCATCAGGGTGTGCGTTCTGCAGTTCGCTAATAGCCCCGTACAGTTCACAGAGCGCCTCCTTAACATTAGCGCTGGGGTGAATGTACACACCGAATATAAGTACAGAGGTGAATTCGTGTGGCAAATAAAATGGTCTGCATCGAACTGTCACAAACTCCACTAGCAATGAGCAGTGTCTGGAAACCAGCACAGAGTTCTTACACCATTCTGTGCTGATGTAAACACACAAGCCACCACTGCGAGCCTTACTGGAGACAGCTGCATCTCTGTCCGAATGAAACAAAGTGAGCCCATCTAGTTGGATGGCAGCATCCGAAATCCCATGAGTGAGCCATGTCTCTGTGAAGAAAAACACAGAGCAAACTCTGTACTCCCGCCGAGTATTACGTTGGAGTCGGATGTAGTTCATTTTATTGTCCAGGGAGCGGACATTGGAGAGCAGAATGGACGGGAGAGCCGGCCGGCTAGGGTTTGCTTTTAGCCTGGCACGGACCCCTGCCCGTTTACCTCACTTCTGCTTCCTCGCACATCACTTTCGACGTCTCCATCTCCGGCACCTAGCATCAGGCAAGTCCGAGGAATGTAGGCCCATTCCCCTTAGCAAGCCGACGTCCTGTAATTCAGCCTGCAGATCTTTATGGAGGTTTGTTTTTGGGCGATCTCTGTATTGTAGTAGTATCTGGCGATGGTAGATAGCTGCTCTGTTACCCATGTGCCCTAATCGAAAATTGTGTATCAAACTTAAAATAGAAAATTAAATTAAAGTAACATCAGGTCTGAAAGGCCGCTGCTGCTGTGCAGCGCCGCCTCATGGGAAATTAACAAACTTTTGACTCAAAGGCAAGTGGGATCCGTGTAAATTTCGTGAAGCTGCTCTCTGTTCTACCTATAAGAGAATATGTTGCATTAGATTGAAGGGAAATGAAATTAACTTCAATAAAGGGCACACAACTGCATGCCTGACAGCATCACAATATTTACCCAGCTACCAAATGACAGTGAATCAAGTATGACCTCTCTGGGCTGACATACTTCAATAACTTAATGGAGTAATAGACTGCTCACCAGGGGAGGCAGGACCAGTTTGACAGGTGTGGGAGACATATATCGCCTGGCTTTTCTTATTGCAAACTTCTCTGTGGGAATAGATTTCCCAGCAAATCGTTGCTTTAGGCTTTCAACGCGCCTGCAAAACAATCGATATCACAACAATATTTTATTTTTAAGTGTAGAATGAGAACAAAAGTAAACAACAAGTTATTACGGACATAGCAACTTTAAATTCTCATGAAATTCTTTACAATGCTTCCAAGGGGATCTAACGGCACTAACAGAGGATGAGTGCTTTTTCAGCATTTGGGACAGTATAAGGGGAGTGTGGCTATTTGGAAGGCATTTAAATCAAAATGTAATGATCTGAATGAGCTCCCACGATGAGTGATTTTAGGTTTGGCACTTTCTAATGTTA
Organism: Hemitrygon akajei; assembly: GCF_048418815.1. Lineage (NCBI taxonomy): Eukaryota > Metazoa > Chordata > Chondrichthyes > Myliobatiformes > Dasyatidae > Hemitrygon > Hemitrygon akajei. The sequence goes on from NC_133125.1 coordinate 72,408,221, forward strand.
TTGTGATGCCACCCAGCATGGGCCAATCACACTAAAGTCAGCCTAATCTCCAACCCGCATCAGCCATTCAGACTAAAGTCAGCGAAATCTCCACCCAGCATCGGCCACTCGCACTAAAGTCAGCCTAATCTCCACCAGGCATCGGCCACTCACACTAAATTCAGGCAAATCTCCACCCGGCATCAGCCACTCGCACTAAAGTCAGCCGAATCTCCGCCCAGCATCGGCCACTCACACTAAGGTCAGCCGAATCTCCACCCAGCATTGGCCACTCACACTAAAGTCAGCCGAATCTCCACCCAGCATCCGTCACTCGCACTAGAGTCAGCCTAATGTCCACCCAGCATTGGCAACTCACACTAAAGTTAGCCGAATCTACACCCAAAATCGGCCACTCACACTAAAGTCAGCCTAATCTCCACCCAGCATCAGCCACTCACACTAAAGTCAGCCGAATCTCCAACCAGTATCGGCTAGTCACACTAAAGTCAGACGAATCTCCACACAGCATCAGCCATTCACACTAAAGTCAGCGAAATCACCACCCAGCATCGGCCACTCACACTAAAGTCAGCCTAATCTGCACCCAGCATCGGCCACTCACACTAAAGTCAGCCGAATCTCCACCCAGCATCGGCCACTCAGACTAAAGTCAGCCGAATCTCAACCCAGCATCGGCCACTCACACTAAAGTCAGCCAAATCTCGACCCAGCATCGGCCACTTGCACTAAAGTCAGTCGAATCTCCAACCAGGAACGGCCACTCACACAAAAGTCAGCCGAATCTACACCCAGCATCGGCCACTCCCACGAAAGTCAGCCGAATCTTCACACAGCATCTGCCACTCACACTAAAGTCAGCCTAATCTCCACCCAGCATCGGCCACTCACACTAAAGTCAGCCGAATCTCCAACCAGCATTGGCCACTCACACTAAAGTCAGCCGAATCTCAACCCAGCATCGGCCACTCACACTAAAGTCAGCCGAATCTCCAACCAGCATCGGCCACTCAGACTAAAGTCAGCCAAATCTCCACCCAGCATCGGCCACTCACACTAAATTCAGCCGAATCTCAACCCAGCATCGGCCACTCACACTAAAGTCAGCCGAATCTCCAACCAGCATCGGCCACTCAGACTAAAGTCAGCCGAATCTCAACCCAGCATCAGCCACTCACACTAAAGTCAGCCAAATCTCGACCCAGCATCGGCCACTTGCACTAAAGTCAGTCGAATCTCCAACCAGGAACGGCCACTCACACAAAAGTCAGCCGAATCTACACCCAGCATCGGCCACTCCCACGAAATTCAGCCGAATCTCCACACAGCATCTGCCACTCACACTAAAGTCAGCCTAATCTCCACCCAGCATCGGCCACTCACACTAAAGTCAGCCGAATCTCCAACCAGCATCGGCCACTCACACTAAAGTCAGCCGAATCTCAACCCAGCATCGGCCACTCACACTAAAGTCAGCCGAATCTCCAACCAGCATCGGCCACTCAGACTAAAGTCAGCCAAATCTCCACCCAGCATCGGCCACTCACACTAAATTCAGCCGAATCTCAACCCAGCATCGGCCACTCACACTAAAGTCAGCCGAATCTCCAACCAGCATCGGCCACTCAGACTAAAGTCAGCCGAATCTCCAACCAGCATTGGCCACTCACACTAAAGTCAGCCGAATCTCAACCCAGCATCGGCCACTCACACTAAAGTCAGCCGAATCTCCAACCAGCATCGGCCACTCAGACTAAAGTCAGCCAAATCTCCACCCAGCATCGGCCACTCACACTAAATTCAGCCGAATCTCAACCCAGCATCGGCCACTCACACTAAAGTCAGCCGAATCTCCAACCAGCATCGGCCACTCAGACTAAAGTCAGCCGAATCTCAACCCAGCATCAGCCACTCACACTAAAGTCAGCCAAATCTCGACCCAGCATCGGCCACTTGCACTAAAGTCAGTCGAATCTCCAACCAGGAACGGCCACTCACACAAAAGTCAGCCGAATCTACACCCAGCATCGGCCACTCCCACGAAATTCAGCCGAATCTCCACACAGCATCTGCCACTCACACTAAAGTCAGCCTAATCTCCACCCAGCATCGGCCACTCACACTAAAGTCAGCCGAATCTCCAACCAGCATCGGCCACTCACACTAAAGTCAGCCGAATCTCAACCCAGCATCGGCCACTCACACTAAAGTCAGCCGAATCTCCAACCAGCATCGGCCACTCAGACTAAAGTCAGCCAAATCTCCACCCAGCATCGGCCACTCACACTAAATTCAGCCGAATCTCAACCCAGCATCGGCCACTCACACTAAAGTCAGCCGAATCTCCAACCAGCATCGGCCACTCAGACTAAAGTCAGCCGAATCTCCAACCAGCATTGGCCACTCACACTAAAGTCAGCCGAATCTCAACCCAGCATCGGCCACTCACACTAAAGTCAGCCGAATCTCCAACCAGCATCGGCCACTCAGACTAAAGTCAGCCAAATCTCCACCCAGCATCGGCCACTCACACTAAATTCAGCCGAATCTCAACCCAGCATCGGCCACTCACACTAAAGTCAGCCGAATCTCCAACCAGCATCGGCCACTCAGACTAAAGTCAGCCGAATCTCAACCCAGCATCAGCCACTCACACTAAAGTCAGCCAAATCTCGACCCAGCATCGGCCACTTGCACTAAAGTCAGTCGAATCTCCAACCAGGAACGGCCACTCACACAAAAGTCAGCCGAATCTACACCCAGCATCGGCCACTCCCACGAAATTCAGCCGAATCTCCACACAGCATCTGCCACTCACACTAAAGTCAGCCTAATCTCCACCCAGCATCGGCCACTCACACTAAAGTCAGCCGAATCTCCAACCAGCATCGGCCACTCACACTAAAGTCAGCCGAATCTCAACCCAGCATCGGCCACTCACACTAAAGTCAGCCGAATCTCCAACCAGCATCGGCCACTCAGACTAAAGTCAGCCAAATCTCCACCCAGCATCGGCCACTCACACTAAATTCAGCCGAATCTCAACCCAGCATCGGCCACTCACACTAAAGTCAGCCGAATCTCCAACCAGCATCGGCCACTCAGACTAAAGTCAGCCGAATCTCCAACCAGCATCAGCCACTCACACTAAAGTCAGCCGAATCTCCACCCAGCATCGGCCACTCACACTAAAGTCAGCCAAATCTCCACCCAGCATTGGCCACTCACACTAAAGTCAGCCCGAACTGAAAAACTGATACTTGCTTCACAGTTAAAGATTATTTGTTTTGTGCTGTTTTCTTAAGTCTATAGTGTCCATTGCCTTGCTAAGACCGTGAGACGATAAGATATGGGAGCAGTACAGGCTATTTGGTCCATTGTGTCTGCTCCACCATTTCATCATGGCTAATCCAATTTTTCTTTCAGCCACATCTACTGCCTTCTCCCCATATCACTTTGTGCCCTGACCAGTCAAGACTCTATCAACCTCTGCCTTAAATATACATAAAGACTTGGTCTCCACAGTGTGTGTGGTAAAGAATTCTACAGATTCACCACTCTGGCTAAAGAAATTACAGTTGGTCCTCCTTATCCGCGGGTTCCATTTGCGCGGATACAACCAACTGTCGATTGCGAAAACCCAGGAGTTCTCTCTCCAGCACTTGTTGTTTGAGCATGTACAGACTTTTTTTCTTGTCATTATTCCCTAAACAATACAGTATAACATCTACTTACATAGCATTTACATTGTATTAGGTATTATAAGTAATCTAGAGATGATTTAAAGTATACAGGATAGGTTACCGTGGATCAGGATAAAAAAAAAAGAAAGTTCTCTTACTAAGTAAGTTGAAACAGGTACATCTGATATTATTTAGCGTCAGTTAGTCAAACGTTTGTCTTAGTATATAATATATATTTTACTGTCCTATGCATATAAAACACTTAAGAAACATATGTACTTCAATAATTAAACCACTGTGTTGCTTAGTAATAATTGTAGCTTTCATCGGGGCAGGGCCTTCCACATGCTCCACTATTCTCACTTTATCCTTTAAAATTGTTCCAATCGTTGACCGATTGTAGCCTAATGCTTTTCCAATGACCGACGGTGTTTCGATCGCTTTATTATTTCCACTTTATTTTCAATCGTGATCGTTTTCCGTCAACTAAGAAACACTGCGGGTTCAGAGCTCCGCCGGGTCCTAAAGTCCACCGCACCGAGACAGGTTAAATAAGGGACTTAAGAATCCGCGTTTTTTGGTATCCGGGGGGGGGGGGGGGGGTCCCGGAACCAATGCCCCGCAGATAAAGAGGGCCGACTGTACTCGACATCTAAGTTCTAAAAGGACACCCCTTTATTCTAAGGCTGTGTCCTCTGATCTTAGACACTCCCATCATAGAAGACATCCTCTCCATATCCACTCTATCAAGGCCTTTCACCATTCAATAGGTTTCATTGAGGCTACCCTTCTTTCTTCTGAATTGCAGTGAATATAACTCCAGAGTCATCAAACACTCTTCAAGCCACCCAATCCCACAATCATCTTCATGAACCTCCTTTGAACCCTCTCTAGTTTCAGCACATCCTTTCTGAGATAATGGGCTCAAAACTTCACAATACTCCAAGTGAGGCCTCACCAGAGCTTTATAACATTACATCCTTTCTTTATATTCTAGTCCTCTTGAAATGAATGCTAACATTGCATTTGCCTTCCTTGCCTGCAAATTAATTTTTAGAGAATCCTGCACAAGGACTTGCAAGACCCTATGCACGTTAGTATTTTGTATTTTCTTTCCTTTCATTTCATTTCTTCTACCAAAGTGCATGACCATGTCCTGCCACTGCATTCCATCTTTCACTTCTTTATCCATTTTCATAATCTGTCTAAGTCCTTTTTGTAGTCCCTCTATTTCGTCAAAACTACCTATTGTCTGCAAACTTTGCAACAAAGCCATCAATTCCATCATCCAAATCATTGACATATAATATAAAAAGAATCGGTCCCAACACAGACCCCTGTGGAACACAACTAGTCAAAGGCAGCCAAACAGAAAATACTCCCATTATTCCCACTTTGTCTCCGGCTAGTCAACCAGTGCTTTATCCATGCTAGAACCTTTCCTGTAATACCATGGGCTCGTAGCTTGTTAAGCAAACCTCATGTGGGGCACCTTGTCAAAGGCCTTCTGAAAATCCAAGTACACATCAACTAATTCTCCTTTGTCTATCCTGCTTGTTATTTCTTCAAAGAATTCCAACAGATTTACTGGGCAAGATTTTCCCTTGAAGAAACCAAGCTAATTACAACCTAATTTATCATGTGCCTCAAAGTACCCTGAGACTTCATTCTCAATAGTTGACTTCAACATCTTCCCAACCACTGAGGTCAGACTAACTGACCTATAGTTTCCTTTCTTCTGCCTCTCTCCTTTCTTGAAGAGTGGATTGACATTTGCAATTTTTTTAGTCTCCTGGAACCATTCCAGAAACAAGTGATTCTCAAAAGATCATTACTAGTACCTCCACAATCTCTTCAGCCACCTCTCAGAACTCTGGGGTGTATTCCATCTGGTCCAGGTGAATTATCTACCTTCAGACCTTTCAGTTTCCTAAGAATCTTCTCTCTAGTTATGGTAACTTCACACACTTCATTCCCCTGACAGCTGGAACTTCCACTATATTGTTAGTGTATTCCCCAGTGAAGACTGATGCAAAAAATACTTGTTATTTCGTTGTACCCCATTACTACTTCTCCAGCATTGTTTTTTACAGTGGCTCAATATCCACTCTCACCTCTCTTTTACACTACAGGCCAATAAGCTTAGCATCAATTCTAAAGAATTTTTTGAAAGAAAGGGACAGATTTACTGTATGTTCACTTGACAAGGCAGAATTTGGAGGAGGTGATATTTTTTGTGCAGAGGAAGTCCCATTTTTGAGGAGGTGACAAAACTTATTAAGACGAAGTAGTAGACATGGTATATATTCACAGAATAGTATAGCACATTACGAGGTCAGCGGGAGACGCTCATGGAGTGAGTACTGTTTCAGATCCGCTCCATAACCTTTACTTTTTTTAACCTTTGATCACCCTTATTCAACTTATTGTTACCTACACCAAAAGATTCTTGCTACTTTCTCGGGCTTATCGTTAAGATTTTATTGTGAATTCTTGAAGATATGCAAACAGAAATGGCTCTTAGATCCAAAGGACGAGAACCGGGGCATAACCCGAACGGTAATGGAAAGAAGCAAGCTCAACCGCAACGCACTGAGTTAACTTATGAACTGCTTATGGAGGTTTTGGATAGAAAATTTGATGAACAACATCAAGCTTTTAAACAAGATATAAAGGCTTTTCAAGATTATATGGTTAAGATGGATTCAGTAATTAACCAGCAACAAGTTCTTATCGCGTCTCTGCAAGAAGAAGCTCGGAAACGAGATTTGACAATTGAAAAATTGTAACAGGATTTAATTTCGACCATTAAACTGGTGGAAACACTTAAAGCCAAGAGTGTCGATTTGGAGAATCGGTCCAGAAGACAGAACCTACGCATACTTGGTCTCCCAGATGGCATAGAAAAAGGCGATCCTTCGAAATATTTTGCTCAATTTTTAAAAGATGCGTTTCCGTCGGTCTTTCCAGAGAACCCCCCGGTACTTGACCGAGCACATAGAATTTGGAGTTGTTCATCGAGTGCTTCAGCCAAACCCCCGGTGGTAATTGTCCGGTTTCACTACGTACACGACAAAGAACAACTCATTCGTGAGGCTCGGAGGGCTGGGATGATTAAATTTCAAAATTACTATTTCCGTTTGGTGGAAGATTTTAGTTCTGAAATTATGAAGAAAAGGCTTATTTTGAAAAACCTCTGATGTCTGAATGTTATGAGAAAAATCTAAAACCTGCGCTCTTATTCCCGGCGAAGCTCAGGATCTCCCCGCAGAATGCTCCTCGCCAGGTTTTCCTTTCTACTTTTGAAGCGAAAAAGTATTTGGAGGAGAACTTCCCTACTGATATAGACACTACTCTCTAATAAATGAGTGATTCTGATCGTGAAAGATGGTTTTCGATTCCTTAAACCAGGGTTAGTCTCTGGCTATTGGTGTAGGGTTATCCTATACTTCATATTTAAGTTAAAGTGTGCTTTCGTTATATTAATCGCTCTGTCTCATACACTTTAACCACTATACTATATTTTTGACTACTATTTTTGTTCCCTTGAAGGTATATTTTTAACCTTTCGAAGGGAATTTTTTTTTATTATCAAGATGGTAGTTTTTTGCAAAATATTCTTGGTTTTGTTTAAGATGGCGTTATTGTTTCTTTTTTCGTCTTCTTCCTACAATGCATCGCTTATCATAGTTTAAATACTTCTTGATTTGTTTGGGTTATAACCCGATTTATAAACTTTTAGTGATTATACTCTTTTTTTTACAACTAAGCATATTAAGAAGCGCAGATTTTAGTATTGCGATCATAATTCTTAAAGTTGGGGTGGTTTTTTTTTCATATATCCTTTAAACACGGAGTGGTCTGCCGCTGATATGGGGGTATATTTAGTCTCATTTTTTCCTTTTTTTTAGCCATATTTTGGCTTTTTTTCTTTTTCATGTGGGGGTGGGGGTTGGTCTGTTTTCCTTTTTTATTTTTCTTTTATCAATTTGTTTTAGTTTTTTCACTCGGGCTGTTCTTGAACTACAAATATGTCTACGATGTTGTCACTTCCGGGTCCGCTCTTTATTTTTGTTCCTCTTCCGGGTGCATGAGTTTATAATATGGTTAACCCTTTCTATACCAAAGGGATGACTTTAGAACCATGGCTCAAACCATTAACTTTGTGTCTTGGAATACTAATGGTTTAAACCATCCGATTAAACGAAAGAAGATTTTCAAAGTATTCCAAAGACTTAATGCTCATATCATTTTTGTACAAGAAACTCATGTGAGGAAGGAGGACAAATATCGCTTTTTTAGGTCTTGGCGGGGTCAACAGTATCATTTGAATTCGAATGCCAAAGTTAAGGGAGTTTCAATTTTTATTGACTCCTCTATTGCATTTGTTCAACATAATATCCTTTCGGATCCGAATGGTAGATTTTTGTTAATTACGGGTTTACTTTGTAATAAAAAGGTTGCTATGGTTAATGTTTATGCTCCAAATGTGGATTGTCCTGACATTTTTAAGTCCTTATTTACTTCTTTACCTAATTTAAATGAATATAAGTTAATAATGGGTGGTGACTTTAATTGTTGTCTAAATCCTTTGATGGACAAATCTACATCTATTCAGACTTTACCCAATAAGTCGGCCACTTGTATTAACTCCTTTTTGACTGATAATGGAGTTTTTGATATCTGGAGATTTCGTCATCCTAATGATAAGGAGTTTTCCTTTTTCTCACATGTTTATCACTCCTATTCGAGAATTGATTATTTTTTTATTGACTCTTGTTTTATTCCATCGGTAATTGGTTGTAATTATGATATTATAGCTATTTCTGACCATGCTCCATTAAAACTTTCTATTAATTTTACGGATACAGCTTTAAGTGCTAGACAATGGCGATTTGACTCTACCTTATTGCAAGAGCTGGACTTTATTAAATTTATGAAGGAGCAGATCGATTTCTTCTTTTCAACTAATTCCACGGAAGATATTTCTTGCGGAATACTTTGGGACACCTTTAAAGTGTATATACATGGACAGATTATCTCTTACTCTGTTGGTCTGAGAAAACGCATTAAGAAGGAAACTCTTTTATTGGTTGATAAAATTAAAGAGATTGACAAGAAATATTCGACTACTCCTAGTAGGGAGCTTTACAAACAGAGGGTTGAACTCCAAATGGAACATAGTTTATTACTTACATCTCCGATTGAAAATCAATTAATGAAAACCAGATCTGATTTCTATATACATAGTGATAAATCGGGAAAACTGTTAGCTAGTCAGCTGAAGAATGTTTGGGTTAAACGTCAAATCACTAAGGTTCGTCAGCAGAATGGGGATTTGACAGTTAACCATGATGAGATAAATAAGTCTTTTCAAGACTTTTATACCTCCCTGTATCAATCTGAATTCCCTCAGGATCATAATACCATGTGTGATTTTCTTGGGAAATTGAATTTTCCAAAATTATCATCCGATGATCTTTCAGTATTAGATACTCCGTTCACGGATGCGGAAATTAAAGGGGTTATTTCCTCAATGAATTCTGGGAAAGCACCAGGTCCAGATGGGTATACAGTAGAATTTTTAAAATGTTTTTCTGCTACTCTCTCTCCTTGGCTATGCAAGGTTTTTGAAGAAGCAATTAGATTGGGGAATTTGCCACAATCTTTTTATAGAGCTTCCATTTCCTTAATACTGAAGAAAGATAAAGACCCTAGTGACTGTGCATCTTATAGACCAATATCTTTATTGAATGTGGATTCTAAGATCTTTTCCAAGTTACTGGCTTCCAGGTTGGAGAAGGTATTACCCCAAATTATTTCGGAAGACCAAACCGGTTTTATTAAAAATCGCTATTCTTTTTTCAATGTTAGGAGATTACTGAATATTGTTTATACTCCTTCACATAACACTTCAGAATGTGTTATTTCATTAGATGCGGAGAAAGCATTTGATAGAGTTGAATGGCCTTACTTATTTTATGTGCTGGAGAAGTTTAATTTCAGTCTGACCTTTATTTCTTGGATTAAACTGATTTATCAAACTCCAGTAGCCTCGGTGTTTACTAATAATCAAAGATCTCCATTTTTTCGTTTATTTCGGGGCACTAGACAAGGTTGTCCTCTTAGTCCATTACTATTTAACATCGCTTTAGAACCTTTGGCAATTGCCATCAGAGAATCACAGGATATTTTGGGTATTAATCGTGGAACAGATATTCATAAGGTATCTTTGTACGCAGATGATTTATTATTATTCATCTCTAACCCTGAGAAATCTATTCCAGCAGTCTTATCATTGTTGGCTCAATTTAGTGAGTTTTCTGGGTATAAGTTAAATCTTAATAAGAGTGAATTGTTTCCTTTGAATAGACAGGTCCCAAGTTATGGTATTTTACCTTTTAAATTAGTTAATGATTCTTTTACTTACTTAGGGATTAAAATCACAAAAAACCATAAAGAATTATTTGGGTTTAATTTTCTACCCTTAATTGATCAGATTAAAGGCTTGTTTACTAAGTGGTCACCATTATCTTTATCTCTGATCGGTAGGATTAATGCTATTAAGATGGTTATTTTACCTAAATTTTTATATATTTTTCAAGCGGTACCAATTTTTATTCCGAAATCCTTTTTTATTAATGTTGATTCAAAAATTTCCTCATATATATGGCAGAATAAAAATCCCAGGTTAGGTAAAACATACTTACAGAAGACAAAGAAGGAAGGTGGGTTGGCATTACCCAATTTCAGATTTTATTATTGGGCAGTTAATATTAGATATTTGTTATGTTGGTTGAAAGAATGGGATGGTCCTTTTGGCCCTCATTGGGTGAGTTTGGAAACTAAATCAGTATCAGGTTATGCTCTGGGTTCTATTTTAGGGACATCTCTCCCTTTTGCTCTTTCTAAATTGCCGAAATGAATTGACAACCTGATAGTTAAATATACCTTATGTATAGGGTTTCAATTTCGGAAATTTTTCGGGTTGACTCAATTCGTTTTAAATAGTCCTATTGTAGCTAATTGTTTTTTCCACCCCTCAATTATAGATCAAGCTTTTTCGGCTTGGAAAACTAAGGGTTTATTAAGATTTTCCAACTTATTTTTGGACAATTGTTTTATGTCTTTTGAGCAATAATCTAATAAATATAATTTGCCTAGATTTCATTTTTTTAGATACTTACAGGTTAGGCATTTTTTAAGTACAGTACTTCCTACGTTTCCAAATTTTGTGTCTTCAGATATTTTGGAGAGTTTGTTTGAATTAAACCCTTTTCAAAAAGGGCTTATATCAAAACTTTATAATATAATTATGAAGATACGTTCAGTGCCCTTTGATAAGACCAAAAATGATTGGGAAAGAGAGCTCAATCTTATTATTCCTATTGAGAATTGGGATAGAATTCTTCAATTAGTTAATACATCATCTATATGTGCCAAACATTCATTAATACAATTTAAGGTTGTACATAGGGCCCATATGTCCAAGGATAAATTAGCTCATTTTTATTCTTATATAAACCCTATTTGTGACAGATGTCAATTAGAAATCGTGTCTTTAACTCATATGTTTTGGTCATGTCTGCTTTTGAAAAAATATTGGAAAGATATTTTTGATATTATCTCTGCGGTACTGAACATCGATTTACAACCCCATCCTATTACCGCAATTTTTGGTTTACCGATGATGGACTCACTCCATTTATCTCCTTCCGCCTGTCGAATGATTGCTTTTCTCACTTTGATGGCTAGAAGATCTATTTTGTTGAATTGGAAGGAAATTAATCCTCCCACGGTATTTCATTGGCTTTCTCAAACTATGTTATGTCTAAATTTAGAAAAAATTAGAAGTGCTGTATTTGATACTTCTATTAAATTTGAAAAGATATGGAGACCATTTATTCAATATTTTCATATGATGTAATATGGCCCTGTGCCAAGCTTATTGGTTTTTTCAGCTTTAATTGTATGTATGTTGAGAGGATCGGAGTTGACGACATTGATGTTTATGTATTCTTGTGAGATACTATAAACAGCCCTTTTTTTTCTCTTTTTCTTTAGTTTTTTTCTTTTTTGCTTTCTTTTTTTTCCCTTAGATATTAGATTAGTAGGTTAGTAACTTTGCATATATTTTTTTTTCTTTTTCTTTTTTTTATATATTATATATTATGAAATATCTAGATTTACCTTGTTCATATATATACTATATGGTTCATGTTTTGGGAAAACTTATTTATACTGTATTCATTGCTTATGTATTCCTTCATGTGTAATGGGAATTTGTATGTTTGTAATCCCTTTATTAATATATTAACTGTATTTTGTTCATAATATTTTTAATACTAATAAAAAGATTGAAAAAGAAAAGAAAAGAAAGTACAGCACATTACAGGCCCTTCGGCCCACAATGTTGTGCTGACCCTCAAACCCTGCCTTAAATTCCTCCATATACAGTCTAGTAGTCTCTTAAACTTCACTAGTGTATCTGCCTCCAACACTGACTCAGGCAGAGCATTCCATGCACCAACCACTCTCTGAGTAAAAAAACCTTCCTCTAATATCTCCCTTGAACTTCTCTCCCCTTACCTTAAAACCAGGTCCTCTTGTACTGAGCAGTGGTGCCCTGGGGAAGAGGTGCTGGCTATCCACTCTATCTATTCCTCTTAATATCTTGTACACCTCTATCATGTCTCCTCTCATCCTCCTTCTCGCCAAAGAGTAAAGCCCTAGCTCCCTTAATCTCTGATCATAATCCATACTCTCTAAACCAGGGAGCATCCTGGTAAATCTCCTCTATACCCTTTCCAATGTTTCCACATCCTTCCTATAGTGAGGCGAGCAAAACTGGACACAATACTCCAAGTGTGGCCTAACCAGAATTTTATAAAGCTGCATCATTACATCGCGACTCTTAAACTCTATCCCGACTTATGAAAGCTAACACCCCATAAGCTTTCTTAATTACCCTATCTACCTTGAGGCAACTTTCAGGGATCTGTGGACATGTACCCCCAGATCCCTCTGCTCCTCCACATTACCAAGTATTCTGTCATTTACTTTGTACTCTGCCTTGGAGTTTGTCCTTTCAAAGTGTCCCACCTCACACTTCTCCGGGTTGAACTCCATCTGCCACTTCTGCATCCTATCAATGTCTCACTGCAATCTTCGACAATTCTCTACACTATCTACAAAACCACCAACCTTTGTGTCGTCTGCAAACTTGCCAACCCACCCTTCTACCCCCAGGTTGTTAATAAAAATCACAAAAAGTAGAGGTCCCAGAACAGATCCTTGTGGGACACCACTAGTCACAACTTTCCAATCTGAATGTACTCCCTCCACCATGACCCTCTGCCTTCTGCAGGCAAGCCAATTCTGAATCCACCTGGCCAAACTTCCCTGGATCCCATGCCTTCTGACTTTCTGATTAAGCCTACCATGTGGAACCTTGTCAAATGCCTTACTAAAATCTATGTAGATCACATCCACTGCACTACCCTCATTTATATGCCTGGTCACCTCCTCAAAGAACTCTATCAGGCTTGTTAGACACGATCTGCCCTTCACAAAGCCATGCTGACTGTCCCTGATCAGACCACGATTCTCTAAATGCCCATAGATCCTATCTCTAAGAATCTTTTCCAACAGCTTTCCCATCACAGACATAAGGCTCACAGGTCTAGAATTACCTGGACTATCCCTACTACCTTTTTTAACAAGGGGACAACATTCATCTCCCTCCAATCCTCTGGTACCATTCCCGTGGACAATGAGGACATAAAGATCCTAGCCAGAGGCTCAGCAATTTCTTCCCTCGCCTCGTGGAGCAGCCTGGGGAATATTCCGTCAGGCCCTGGGGACTTATCTGTCCTGATGTGTTTTAACAACTCCAACACCTCCTCTCCCTTAATATCAGCATGCTCCAGAACATCAACCTCACTCATATTGTCCTCACCGTCATCAAGTTCCTTCTCATTGGTGAATACCGAAGAGAAGTATTCATTGAGGACCTCGCTCACTTCCACAGCCTCCAAGCACATCTTCCCACTTTCATCTCTAATCAGTCCTACCTTCATTCCTGTCATCCTTTTGTTCTTCACATAATTGAAGAATGCCTTGGGGTTTTCCTTTACCCTACTCGCCAAGGCCTTCTCATGCCCCCTTCTTGCTCTTCTCAACCCCTTCTTAAGCTCCTTTCTTGCTACCCTATATTCCTGAATAGACACATCTGATCCTTGCTTCCTAAACCTCATGTATGCTGCCTTCTTCCACCTGACTAGATTTTCCACCTCACTTGTCACCCATGGTTCCTTCACCCTACCACTCTTTATCTTCCTCACCAGGACAAATTTATCCCTAACATCCTGCAAGAGATCCTTAAACATCGACCACATGTCCATAGTACATTTTCCTGCAAATCCCAATTCACACCCTCAAGTTCTAGCCTTACAGCCTCATAATTTGTCCTTCCCCAATTAAAAACTTTCCTGTCCTCTCTGATTCTGTTTTTTTCCATGAGAATGCTAAAGGCCAGGGAGCGGTGATCACTGTCCCCCAGATGTTCACCCACTGAGAGATCTGTGACCTGACCCAGTTCGTTACCTAATACTAGATCTAGTATGGCATTCCCCGTGACAGGAATCCGTCCTGGAAACACTTAAACTCTGCCCCGTCTTAACCATTGGAACTAATCAGGTGCCAATCAATATTAGGGAAGTTAAAGTCACCCATGATAACAACCCTGTTATTTTTGCACCTTTCCAAAATCTGCCTCCCAGTCTGCTCCTCAGTATCTCTGCTGCTACCAGGGGGCCTATAGAATACCCCCAGTAGAATACTGCTCCCTTCCTGTTCCTGACTTCTACCCATACTGACTCAAAAGAGGATCCTGCTATATTACCCATCTTTCTGTAGTTGTAATAGTATTCCTGACCAGTAATGCCACCCCTCTTCCCCTTTTTCCCCGCCTCTCTATCCCTTTTAAAGCACGGAAATCCAGGAATATTGAGAATCCATTCCTGCCCTGGTGCCAGCCAAGTCTCTGTAATGGCCACTACATCATAATTCCATGTATGTATCCAAGCTCTCAGTTCATCACCTTTGTTCCTGATGCTTCTTGCATTGAAGCACACGCAGTTTAGCCCTTCCATCTTACTACCTTTACACACTTTATCCAGCTTCTCTTTCCTCAAAGCCTCTCTATATGTTAGATCTGGCTTTACTCCATGCACTTCTTTCACTGCTCTATTGCTCTGGGTCCCATCCCCCTTGCAAATTAATTTAAACCCTCCCGAACCATGCTAGCAAACCTACCAGCAAGGATATTGCTCCCCCTCGAGTTCAAGTGCAACCCATCCAATCTGTACAAGTCCCACCCTCCCCAGAAGAGATCCCAATGATCCAAAAATCTAAAACCCTGCCCCTTGCACCAACTCCTCAGCCATGCATTCAACTGCTATCTCCTCCAATTCTTACCAACACTATCACGTAGTACTGGCAGCAATCCTGAGAATGCCACCCTTGAGGTCCTGTTCTTCAGCCTTCTGCCTAGTTCTCGAAATTCACACTTCAGGACCTCATCCCTCTTCCTGCCGATGTTGTTGGTCCCAATATGTATTACGACTTCTGGTTGCTTTTCCTCTCGTACCAGGATGTCATGCACCCGGTCAGAGACATCCCGGACCCTGGCACCTGGGAGGCAACAAACCATGCGGGTGTCCTTCTCACGTCCACAAAATCTCCTGTCTGCTCCCTGACTATAGAGTCTCCAATGACGACAGCTCTCCTCTTCTCCGTCCCACCCTTCTGCACCACAGGGTCAGACTCAGTGCCAGTGGCCCTACCACCGTGGCTCACACCTGGTCGGTCGCCCCGCCAACAGTATTCAGGACAGTAAACTTTTTATTCAGGGGAATGGATACAGGGGTGCTCTGCACTACCTGTCTACTCACCTTCGCTTTCCCCCCTCTGACTGTCACCCAACGACTTGCTTCCGGCAGCTTAGGTGTGACTACCTCCCTGTAGCTCTCATCTATGACTGCCTCATTCTTCCTTATGAGTCGAAGGTCATCCAGCTGCTGCTCCAGATTCCTCACACGGTCTTTCAGATCGCCTAGCCGCATGCACTTCTGGCAGGTGTGACTCTGCGGGAGAGGGGAGCTCCCCCAAGACTGCCACATCTCTCAGGAGAGGCACATCACCGTCTCAGGAGGCATTGTAAAGAATAACTGGGAACAAGGTCGTCCTCTGCCTCTACTTGTCAAAGCCTCAAAGCTCCAGTCATTTACTGGCCACTTTCCACAAGCCGCTCTGCTTGAGCTACCGCTCTATTTATTTGTTTGAGCTTTTCAAACTGCTTGGTCACCTGACCTCGATTGCCCACAGCCGCTTTCTGCTGAGTCTGAGCTATTCAAATCTTGAATGTCTAATCAATGGCTTTCTGATGAGCTATTCAAATCTTGATTGACTTGATTGCACAGTCCAACTGCCAAAACTGCCAGAATCTCTCGAGTCAAAGCCTCAAAGCTCCACTCCTTCACTGGCCCACTCACTCACTGGCCGCTTTCCACATATTCCCAGTATATACTTCCAGTTAAGAAGGTACTATCAAATGGATGTTGTATATTTTAACTTTCAGAAGGCCTTTGACAAGGTGCCACACTTGAGGCTGCTTACCAAGTTAAGAGCCCGTGTCATTACAACAAAGTTACTGGTGTGGTTAGAATACTTGCTGATTGGTAGGAGGCAGTGAGAGGGAATAAAAGGATTCTTTTCTGGTTGGCTGCCAGTGACTAGTGGTGTTCCACAGGGGTCAGTGATGGGACCACTTCTTTTTATGCTGAATATGAATTATTTAGATGACGGAATAGAGGGCTTTGTTGCCTAGTTTGCAGACGATACAAAGATTGGTGGAAGGGCAGATAGTGTTGAGTAAGCAGGTAAACTACAGAAGGATTTAGACAAATTAGGAGAATGGGCAAGAGATTAGTAAATGAAATACAATGTTGGAAAATGCATGGTCATGCGCATTTGTAGTAGAAAGAAATCTGTAGACTATTTTCTAAACAGGGAGAAAATTCAAAAATCTGAGATACAAAGGGACTTGTGCAGAACAGCCTAAAGGTTAACTTGCAGGTAGAGTCGGTGGTGAGGAAGGCAAATGCAATGTTACCATTCATTTCAAGAGATCTGGAATACAAGAGCAGGGACACTGGGGCTTTATAAGGTACTGGTGAGGCCTCATCCTGAATACTGTAAACAGTTTTGGGCTGCTCATCTAAGAAAAGACGCGTGTGGCATTGGAGAGGGCAGAGGAGGTTCACAATGATAATTCTGGGAATGAAAGAGTTATCGTGCAAGGAACAACTGATAGCTCTGGATCTGTACTCGCTGGAATTTAGAAGGATGAGGGTGTACTCAGCACTGTATCACTAAATAATTTAATTCTATTTCTCTTTTCATTGATACTGCCTGAGTTTTCTGCACTTTGTTTTTATTTCAGAACTCCAGCATCAACACAGTTTTTTTTATGATTTCCATCAACCACTTCTCTTAACAAGTTCCAGTGTGGAAAAACATCTAATCCCATCTGAGGTCACACCGTCACTCACCTGAAGAGTTCTTCCACATTCTCATTCAGTTTTTTAACTTCCTCCTCAGGCAGCATGCTGAGAATTGCAGCCTTCTGAAATGTATAGATTGCCTGTATGTACAGCAGAAATCTCATGTTAAAAACTGTCCAGTTTCAGCACACAATAAAATCATTCCCTCATCATACTAACAGGCATCTATCTGCTTACTTCTCCTATAGGCGAGTTTAGAATGTCTCTTGGTCTTACACTCACAAAAGCTCGCAGTTTTCTTATTACATTCTATTGACTAAAGGAAAGAAAACAATTATAATCATAAACGTATGTTTGGAGAAGTACTCTCTGAAATGCTGGGTAGCCTGTAACCTGATGGCATGAACATTGATTTCTCCAACTTCTGGTAACATACCCCCCTTCACCATTCCGTATCTCCTTTTCCCTCTCTCACCTTATCTACTTGCCCACCCATCATCTCCCTCTGGTGCTTCTCCCCTATTTTCTTTCTTCCACGGCCTTCTGTCCTCTTCTATCAGATTTCCCCTTCTCCAGCCCCCTGTATCTCTTTCACCAATCAACTCCCCAGTTCTTTACTTTGTTTGTCTCTCCCCTTCCTCCAACCTTTTAAATCTACTCAGCTTTTTTTCTTCAATCTTGCTGAACGGGTTTGGCCCAAAATGTTAATTGTGCTTTTCTCCATAGATGCTGCCTGACCTGCTGAGTTCCTCCAGCATTTTGTGTGATGCTCGGATTTCCAGCATCTGCAGATTTTCTCATGTTTAACAGCAGATGCTATCTCATTGGCTCTTCACTCAACCCTGGAACATCTAGATACATTAGGATGCACTTCATAGACATAGGCTTGGCATTCAATATTATCATCCCGTCAAAATAATGAATAAGCTTCAGGACCTAAGCCTCATTACCTCCTGTGCAATTAAATCCTTTATTTCCTCATGTGCAGACCCCAGTCAGTTTTGATTGGCAACATCTCCTCCACAATCTCCACTGACACAGATGCACCACAAGGCTGTGTGCTCAGCCCCCTGCTCTACTCATTTTATACTTATGACTGTGAGGGTAAGCACAACTCCAATGCCATGTTTAAGTTTGCTGATGACACCACTTTCATTGATCAAATCAGCAAACAGGAGGGAGATTGAAAATCTGGCTGAGTGGTGCCACACCAACCTCTCACTCAAGGTTAGCAAGTCATTGAACTGTTCCCAAACCCTGTAGGTTCACTTTCAAGGACTCTTCATCCCATATTCTGAATATTAATTGGTTATATATTTATTTATTTATTTATTTATTATTATTATACTTTTATTTTTTTCTCAGCTCAAGCTGGTAAAACAGGAGGTGCAGACGTAGCCAAACACACTCATTTGTCAATTGCTAGGAACTTTCAGACTATTCTAGTGGTGTTTAGTATTGTGGATTTCTGGAGATATACATAATATTTCTGTGTAGCCCTAATTGTTTAATGCTATTGTGTAGTGACTTTGGAATGATACCAGTTGTAGATATTACTATCAGAACAATGTATACCTTGTTCATATTCCAAAGTTTTTCAATTTCCTCATATTTCAGCATATTTCTGGTGTTTTTCACTTATGTGTGTTTGGTAAGTAAGTTGTTCTTGCTCGTTTATCCTGTAGTATTATATCTGGGCAGTTATTATGGATTGTCCTTTCTATAATAACAGATCAGTCATAATATACTTTGTCGGTCTCTGACTCCAAAACTGGATCAGGCTTCTTATACGAGTTTGTATTTTAAAGTAAGATATTGGTGAATGAGATTTGTCAATTATGTTTGTGCCTGTGTAAATAATCAGATTGAGTTAAACCGCTACAGGATCCTGTAATGTGTTGGAGTGTTTCTAGTTTGTCTTCGAGTTTTCTACATTTATCATCTAGAATTTGTTGGTCTTTTAATATGCATTTTTGATAATTTTTTGTTTGTTAACCACCTGGTCCTGTATTGCCACAAAACACCTGTTTCTGGGATGAGGTCTTGAACTCTGAGCCAGGCGTTCAACGCTTCCTTGTCAATGTCTAGCCTGCTCAGATCATAGGGATGTCTTCCATGGACAGTCATGCTCTTCCATTGGCTAACTTAATCTTCTGTAGTGAAAAATTCTGCGTTTTTTGGGGTTGTGCTTTCATTTAAGTTTAGTGTATACTTCTTAACAGAATTGCATATGCTCACCTGAAGCGCTGCATCCTGCTGTAATTGATTAAAGTATATCCTTAGAAGTCTTATCTGACTGTTGTGGAAATTTTTAATGTCTGTTATACCCCTTCCTCCTTCTGTCTTAGGTAGTGTCAATCAAAGTGCATTTGAATGTACATAGTGTTTTCAGTTCATATTTTTCTTTGAAATTTTTCCAGATTGGTGTCCGACCAAGATATTATACCAACATAATACTTTAATATGAGAATAGAAAGTGTTGATTGCCTTTGTGATATTTTTACCGTTGAGCTCTATTTGACTGATTTTCTTAAGCTTTTAAGTAAATTCTGTCAAAAGTTTTCCCTTTATCATACTATGATCTATTTTCTTTCTTTGTTGAAATCTCAGATACGTATATGTTTCATATTCATCCATCGGCTGTGTTATATCCTGCTGCTCTGTTTTGTATTCTATTAGTTCTATTGCATCTTTCTTTATGTTTAATGTTCTTCACTTATCTGGTCCAAAGTTCATGCTTATATCTTTCAAAATAGTTGTACTATTTGAATTAATTGTTTTACCTTTACTGATGAAGGACCATATAATTTCACATTATCCACAGATAGGTGTGTCAAGGTATAATTCATTGTTATTTTTATAATTTCTCAGTTCAAGCTGCAAAATCCTGAGGTACAGACACAGCCAATCATACTCATGCCTCAATTGATCTATTCTAGTAGTGTTCATTAAGTTTTCTGAAGATTTACATAGATATTGCTGTGTAGCCCTAATTGTTTAATACTATTGTATAGTGACTTAGGGATGATACCAGTTGTAGATATTACTATTGGGACAATGTATACCCTGTCTATGTACCAAAGTCTTTCAATTTCCTCTTTTAATTCAGCATATTTCTGGTCATATTTTTCAGTTATTGATACCTGTAAGTTATGTGTGTTTGGAATGGCTAAATCTATTGCTTATTTATCCTATATTGTCATATCCAGATGCTTATCCTATCTGTAATAACTGATCGGCCATAATATAAATTGTAGTATTCTGACTCTAAAACTGGATCAGGCTTGTATTTATAGTAAGGTGTAATTTCATTAATGAGTTTAAATTTTAAAGCAAGATTTTGATGAATGATGTTTGTCATTTGATTGTGCCTCTGTAAGTAACCTGACTGAGTTAAACTGCAACAGGATCCAGTAATGTGTTGGATTGTTTCTGGTTTTTAGAACCATATGATCATAGAACATTATAGCACAGAAATAGGCCTTTTGGCCCTTCTTGGCTGTGCCGAACCATTTTTCTGCCCAGTCCCACGGACCTGCACCTGGCCCATATTGCTCCATACACCTCTTATCCATGTACCTGTCCAAGTTTCTTAAATGTTAAAAGTCAGCCCGTATTTACCACTTCACCTGGCAGCTCATTCCACGCTCCCACCACTCTCTGTGTGAAAAAGCCACCCTGATGTTCCCTTTAAACTTTTCCCCCTTCACCCTTAACCCATGACCTCTGTTTTTTCTCTCCACTAACCTCAGTGGAAAAAGCCTGCTTGCATTCACTTTGTCTATACCCATCATAATTTTATATACCTCCATCAAGTCTCCCCTCATTCTTCTACGCTCCAGGGAATAAAGTCCTAACTTATTCAACCTTTCTCTGTAACTCAGTTTCTCAAGTCCCGGCAACATCCTTGTAAACCTTCTCTGCACTCATTATTGCATGCAGCATCTATAGGGAGAAGCATGTCGACATTTCGGGCCGAGACCCTTCGTCAGGCCTAACTGAAAGGAAAGATACTAAGAGATTTGAAAGTAAGAGGGTGAGGGGAAAATGTGAAATGATAGGAGAAGACTGGAGGGGGTGGGATGAAGCTAAGAGCTGGAAAGGTGTTTGGCAAAAGTGATACAGAGCTGGAGAAGGGAAAAGATCATGGGATGGGAGGCCTAGGGAAAAAGAGAGGGGGAGGGGAGCACCAGAGGGAGATGGAGAACAGGTAGAGTGATGGGCAGAGAAAGAGAAAAAAAACCAACAACTAAATATGTCAGGGATGGGGTAAGAAGGGGAGGAGGGGCATTATTAGAAGTTAGAGAAGTCAATGTCATTGCCATCAGGTTGGAGGCTACCCAGCCGGTATATAAGGTGTTGTTCCTCCAACCTGAGTGTGGCTTCATCTTGACAGTAGAGGAGGCCATGGATAGACATATCAGAATGGGCCCCTTCTCCTCCCCTTCTTACCTCATCCACGACATATTTATTATTTGTTTTTTTTCTCTCTCTCTCTGCCCATCACTCTGCCTGTTCTCCATCTCCCTCTGGTGCTCCCATCTCCCTTTTGTGTGTGTTGTTCTTTATCCTTATTCACTTTGCCTTTAATCTGACAGGAACATACAAACTCTGCACTCTCAAAATTTCTCCTTTGAAGGCCTCCCACTTACCAACAACATCCTTGCCAGAGAACAACCTGTCCCAGTCCATGCTTTTTAGATCCTTTCCAATTTCTTCAAAATTGGCCTTTTTCCCATTTAGAACCTCAACCCGAGGACCAGATCTAGCTTTATCCATGCTCAAGTTGAAACTAATGGTGTTATGATCACTGGAACCAAAGTGTTCCCCTGCACACACTTCTGTCACCTGTCCTAACTCGTTTCCTAATAGGAGATCTAATATTGCATCCTTTTTAGTCGGTACCTCTATATATTGATTTAGGAAACTTTCCTGAACACATTTTACAAACTCTAACCCATCTAGACCTTTAACAGTATGGGAGTCCCAATCAATACATGGAAAATTAAAATCCCCTACTATCACAACTTTGTTTCCTGCAGTTGTCTGCTATCTCTCTGCAAATTTGCTCCTCCAATTCTTGCTGACTATTGGGTGGTCTAAATACAGCCCCATTAATGTGGTCATACCTGTCCTGTTTCTCAGCTCCACCCATATGGCCTCAATAGACAAGCCCTCTAATCTGTCCTGCCTGAGCACTGCTGTAACATTTTCCCTGAATAGCAATGCCACCACCCCCCCCCCCACCCTTCCTCCCTCTGCCTCTAACACGTCTGAAACATCGGAACCCTGGAACATTAAGCTGCCAGTCCTGCCCCTCCTGTAGCCAAGATTCACTAATGGCTACAATGTCATAATTCCATGTGTCAATCCATGCCCTCAGCTCATCAGCCTTCCCCACAATACTCCTTGCATTGAAATAGACACACCTCAGAAGATTATTACCACCACACACAACCCTTCTATTTGTGAGCAACCCTTTTATTTCTCAGCATTTTCTACATTTATCATCTTGAATTTGTTGGTCTTTTATTATGTATTTTTCATATTTTTTGTGTTAACCACTTGGTCCTGTATTGCCACAAGGTATCCTTCTGTTTCTGGGAAGAGGTTTCCAACTCTGAGCCAGGCATTTGATGCTTCTTTGCCAACATCTAGTCTGCTCAGATCGTGGGGATGTCTTCCATGGAGGGTCATGCTCTTCCACTGGAAAACATTTTCTTCAGAAGCGACAATGTCTTCATTTTTCTGGGTTGTGGCTTTCATTTAAGTTTGGTGGTGTGTACTTCTTATCAGAATTGTATATACTCACCTGGAGTGCTGAATCATGTTTTTGTTGATGAAAATATGTCCTTAGAGGTTTTATCTGACTGTTTGTGTAGATTTTTAATGTCTGTTATTACTCTTCCTCCTTCTGTCCTCAGTAGTGTTAATCTAAGTGTATTCAAGTGTACATAATGTTTTCAGAAATTTTCCATTTCAGTTCTTATATTTCCTTATAAATTTTCCAGATTGGTTTTGGACCAAGATATTATGCCAAAAGAACACATTAATATAGGTATAGTGACAGTGTTTACTGCCTTTGTTATATTTTTGCTATTGAATTCTGGCAGATTTTCTTAAGCCTTGAAGTAAATTCTGTCAAAAGATTTCCCTTTATCATACTATTATCTATTTGCTTTACTTGTTGATATCCCAGATACATATGTTTCATATTCATCCATCAGTTGTATCATATCCTGCTGCTCTGTTTTGTATTCTGTTAACTCTGTTACTCCTTTCTTTATGTTCAATGTTCTGCATTAATCTAGTCCAAAGTTCATGTTTATATATTTTGGAAATAGTTATACTATTTGAATTAATTGGTTTAACTGATGAAGGAGTGCATACTTTCAAATCATCCACGTTTAGAAAATGTGTTAAGGTTGTTTCTGATTTGAGACCCAATTTTCATCCAATTCAGTAAGTTAGAGAACAGATTGAATGATGTCCAACTATACTTGTCCTGCTTGCCTGATATAGACCCATGTTCCATGACTCCTTTCCTTTCCAAGTACCTGTCCAAATGCTTTTGCAATGTAATTGTATTTGCCTCTGGGAGCTCATTTCATACAACTTTTCACACATTTTGTGGGAAACCTTGCACTCAGGGCTCCTTTCAATTTCCCCCAACTCACATTCAACCTATGTCCCTTACCCCCACTCCTTAGAAAAAAGACTCTAACCACCTTACCTATGCCATTTATTGCTTCATAAACCACTATAGAACCGTCCCTCAGCCTCCTACATTGCACTGAGAGTAAAACCAGACTTTTCCAACTCTCCGTATAAGTGAAACTCTTGCTCTCAGCAACACCATGTTGAATCACTTCTGCACTCTTTCTTATGCCACCACATTGTTTCTGTGGTGCAGTAATCAAAACTGTATTCCCAGTGTGGACTGATCAAAACTGTATTCCAATAGTGGTCTCATCAGTGCTTTGCAGAATTGCACCATAACATCCAAACTTTTATACACAATGACTCAACCTACACATGGAATACCTTTGCCTATATCCCATTCACTTCCGTTGTCACTTCCAGGGAGCTATCAATATACAACTCAAAGGACATCAACATTCCAGATGCTCTGAACATTTACTGCATTACCCTGCCAGCCTTTGACATTGTAAAGTCAATAATCTCACATTCACAATTAAATTCTTTCTGCCGTTGTTCCACAAAACTTTCCAGCTGATTTATATCTTTCTGCTTTGTTTCACAACACTCAACATTATCTACCACTCCACCAATTTTACCGTTGCCACAACCTCACTAATTAGTCCACCTACATTCTCATCCAAGTCATTTACATATATGATAAGCAATAAAGGTCCTAGTACCTTGATATAAACCACCGGTTACAGGCTTCCAGTCACAAGGACACCACTTAACTACAACCCTCTACCTCCAATTGTCAAGCCACTTTGGAATCGGTTTCCAAACACACCTTGAATTCCATGTGTCCCTTCTATATTGAACACTACCAAAGTGCATATATTCAAGATTCAAGATTCAGGTACATTTATTATCAAAGAATGTATAAATTAAACAACCTTGATATTTGTCTGCTTACCAAAAGATCCCAATTTAAAGGAAAAAAAATAAAAGACTAACCCTCGATGTGCAGGGGAAAAATTACTAATCATGCAAACAATTGAAGCGAACAAACAGCTTTCCAAACCAAAAATGAGTTCTCCGACCTGACCCTTGAAGTAGGCCCAAAGCCTCGCTTAGCAGTTCATTATACTAGCGTACACAGAGCACAGCAACCAGAGAGGTCTTCATAGTCTCAGTGCCACGCAGATGACCATCACAGAGAATGTGAAATCGGCTCTCGTCCCAACCAGCACCCTGTCTTTTCGGTCTATCTGGGCTGGTGTTTCAATTGGCCCAACGACAGAACAGCAAAAGGCTCTACGTCTTGGAGAGAGGGGTGACAACTGCAGAGAGCGAATGAAATCAGCTCTCACCTCCAATCTGAGCAGGCGTTTAGACAGTGTATCGTACCTCGCATGAGGATCCAGGAACACAGCCTAGACCATGCCACCCAGTGACTCGATTGGGGCCCAGATTCAGTCGCCCAGCCCAAAGCCACTCTCAAGCTCTTCAGATCAACTTGGCGCCCAGAGGATCCAATCTCACACCCAAGCCAGTTGAACAGGCATTGAAATTACTCTGCCAGTCCCAACTTCTCATTTCAATGCCCAGAGCGATCCAATCTTGCACCCAAGCCAGTTGAACAAGCATCAAAACTTCTCTGCCAGAGTCCCAACTTCTCCTGTTGGTGCCCAAAGTGATCCAACCTCACACTTGGGCGAACTGGAAAGGCATTAGAACTCCATCGGTGACGATTCTGCAACACACCATCTCAGGTCATCGTCCAAACTCACCCCTTCAATGTTTAAGGTGATAATTTAACACAATGTACCACAGGAAAGGTAGTTTTCGACTATTAGACCGTAACATATAGGAGTAGAATTAGGCCATTTCTCCCATCGAGTCTGTTCCGCCAATCAATCATGGTTGATCCTTTTTCCCCCTCCTCAGCCCCACTCTCCCTGTCGTCTTCTCCCCATAACCAATGATGTCATGTCCAATTAAGAACCTATCAAGCTCTGTTTCAAATGCCCCCAATGACCTGGCCTCCACAGCTGCTTGTGGTAACATACTCAAAATTCACCACCATCTGGCTATTGAACTTCCTCCGCATTTCTGTTTTAAATGGACACCCTTCTATACTGCAGCTGTGCCCTCCTGTCTTTGACTCCTCTACCATGGGAAAAATCCTTTCAGCATCTACTCCACCTGGGCCTTTCAACATTTGAAAGATTTCAATGAGATTCCCTCCCACCCCATCCTTCTGAATCTCAGCAAGTACAGACCCAAAGCTATCAAACATTCCTGTATGATAACTCTTTCATTCCTGGAATCATCCTTGTGAACCTCCTCTGAACTCTCTCCAATGCCAGCATATATTTTCTTTGATGAGGAGCCCAAAAATGTTCAGAATACTCAAGGTGAGGCCTCACCAGTGCTTTATAAAGCTTCAGCATCATATCCCTGCTCTTGTATTCTAGTCCTCTTGAAATGAATGCTAACATGGTGTTTGCCTTCCTCAACACCGACTCAACCTGCAAGTTAACCTTTAGGGTTCTGCACAAGGACTCCCAAGTACCTTTGCACCTTAGATTTTTGAATTTTCCCTCCGTTTAGAAAATAGTCTGCACATTTATTTCTGCACGACCAACATTTTCCAACGTTGTATTTCATTTGCCACTTTCTTGCCCATTCTCCTAATCTGTCTAAGTCCTTCTGCAGCCTACCTGCTTCCTCAACATTACCTGCCCCTCCACCAATTTTCATGTCATCTGAAAACTTGGCAATAAAGCCATCTATTCCATCATCTAAATCATTTATATACGGCATAAAAAGAAGTGGTCCCAACACCAACCCCTGCAGAACACACCAGTCACTGGCAGCCAACCAGAAAAGGATTCTTTTATTCCCACTCGCTGCCTCCTACCAATCAGCCAATACACAAACCATGTCAGTAACTTTCCTGTAATACCACGGGCTTTAACTTGGTAAGCAGCTTCATGTGTGGCACCTTGTCAAAGTCTTCTGAAAGTCCAAATATACAACATCCCCTTTATCTATCCTACTTGCAATCTCCTCAAAGAATTCCAAAAGGTTCGTCAGGCAGGATTTTCCCTTAAGAAAACCTTGCTGACATTGCCCTGTATCACTAAGCACTCATTAACCTTACCCTTAACAATTGACTCCAACATCTTCCCAATCACTGAGGTCAGGCTAACTGGTCTATAATTTCCTTTTTGCTGCCTTCCTCCTTTCTTAAAGAACGGGTGACATTTGCAATTTTCTAGTCCTCTGGCACCATGCAGAGTCCAATGATCTTTGAAAGATCATTTCTTTCATTTCATTTTTCAATCTTTTTTATTGATTTTCAAATAAAGAATACACAAATCGGAAGAGGAGTTTAGCAAGTAGATAATATAAAAGACATATAGACAGCAAAAATAAAAACAGAAAGTATATAATGCCAAAATCAAATAGGTAAAATATTACGCTGTTATATATACAATGGTCAAAAAAAATCTACAACTCCTCATAGCAATCATAAAAAAAAGATTGGAAATTTTATTGATAAAGGAAAAAAAAACCACTAACCAAACTGAAACAAAAAAAAAGAGAAAGAAAAAAAAGGAAAGAAAAACAAAGATTGGGCAGTCCAATTGAGGATAAAATTAGAAAAAAAGAGAGAGAAAAAACACATCCTTCCAGTCATCTCCAAACCTTCATGGATAAGGATTTTCCCCAAAGAGAATAAAGAAAAATAAATAAATAAAAATAAATTAAATCATGTGAAAATATTGAATAAAGGGTTGCCAGACTTGTTCAAAATTAAAGGATTTATCAAATGTCCGGCTTCTAATTTTCTCCAAGCTTAGACATGACATAATGGAGGAGAGCCAATAGAAAACAGTAGGTGGGTTAGATTCTTTCTAGTGTAGCAAAATAGCTCTTCTAGCAGTAAAGTTGCAAAAGCTATCACATGTTGAGCGGAAGCAGACACTTTGCTTGCTTCCTCTGGAATAATCCCAAAAATTGCTGTAAGTGGATTAGGTTGAACATCCATATCTATAACTTTAGATAATATTCCAAACACTTCCCTCCAAAAATTATTTAAACTTACATATGACCAAAACATATGAGTTAGAGTAGCCACTTCTGCGTTACATCTGTCACAAATAGGGCTTACATTAGGAAAAATATGCGCCAATTTATCTTTGGACATATGGGCCCTGTGTACTATCTTAAACTGAATTAAGATATGGCGTGCGCAGATAGATGAATTATTGACTAAATAATAAATTTTACTCCATTGATTGTCTGAAAGTGAATGTTGACGTTCTACTTCCCAGGTGTGTTGAACCCTATCATTAGGTGACACGCAAGCATTCAATAACTGTTTATAAATGATAGCTATTAATCGTTTTTGAAAAGGTTTAAACTGAAAAATAACATAAGCCAAATTTAAAGATCAGGCCGAGGGGTAATTCGGTAAAAAATCACATAAAAAATTCCTAACCTGTAAATATCTGAAAAAATGCTTATTGGGGATATCATATTTATCCATTAACTGTGAAAAAGACATTAAACAGTCTTGTAAAAACAAATCTAAAAAAGTTTTTATTCCCTTAATTTTCCATATTAAAAAAGCCTTATCCAAAGTTGATGGTTTAAAAAAGAAATTAGAATAAACATTGCTAGAAAGTAGAAAATCATTTAATTCAAAAAATCTACGAAATTGAAACCAAATTTCAACTTGGCCCCCACTACTTTCAAATCTCTTACTATCTTTCCTTTCGGTTAGTCCTGACGAAGGGTCTTGGCCCGAAACGTCGACAGCGCTTCTCCCTATAGATGCTGCCTAGCCTGCTGTGTTCTACCAGCATTTTGTGTGTGTTGTTTGAATTTCCAGCATCTGTAGATTTCCTCGTGTTTGCTTGCCAAATTTTTAAAAGTATGTTTAACAATAGGGTTGACAGCTTGTCTACCTATTCTGGAGAGCGAAAACGGAAGAGCAGCTCCTAATAAAGAAGCTAACGAAAACCCCATTACTGAATTTTCCTCCAGCTGTAACCATGAAGGGCAATCTTGGTTGTCTATATCATAAATCCAAAAAGTAATATAACAAATATTAATTACCCAATAATAAAATCTAAAGTTTGGTAAAGCCAGTCCTCCATCCTTTTTTCATTTTTGCAATAAAAGTTTATTCACTCTAGAGCTTTTATTATTCCAAACATAAGTCAAAATCAGAGAATCTATTTTATCAAAAAATGTTTTTGGAACAAAAGAGGGAACTGCTTGAAATATATATATATATATATATATATATATATATATATATATAAATTTCGGTAGAATAACCATTTTTATAGCATTTATTCGACCTATCAATGACATCGACATAGGTGACCATTTAGAAAGCGCCTGTTGAGTATATTCAACTAAAGGGAAGAAATTATACCTATATAGGTCTTTAAAATTTTTAGTAATTTTGATAACAAGGTAAGTAAAATGGTTTTTAACAATATTAAAAGGTATTTGATTATAATAATCAGAATAATTATTAATAGGAAATAATTCACTTTTATGTAAATTAAGTTTATATCCAGAAAAAATACCAAATTGCATAAATATAGATAATATAAAAGGCATAGATTTCCTAGGATTTGAAATGTAAACTAATAAATCATCCGCATATAATGAAACCTTATGTAATTTATCCCCTCTCTTAATACCCTGCACAGAATTAGAATCCCTAAGAGCAATAGCAAGTGGTTCTAAAGCCAAATTAAATAATAAAGGACTAAGGGGACAACCCTGATGGGTACCTCTATATAATCTAAAATAAGGAGACTTTTGATTGTTAGTGAGAACCGCAGCTACCGGGGCATGATAAATCAATTTAATCCAGGAAATAAACCCTGGACCAAAATTAAACCTCTTCAAAACCTGAAATAGATAAGGCCACTCCACCCTATCAATGGCTTTCTCTGCGTCCAAAGATACAATACATTCAGATTCTTTGGCTGAGGGGGAATAAATGATATTTAATAATCTTCAAATATTAAAATGTGAGTACCTATTTTTTATAAATCCTGTTTGATCGTTTGAGATAACATTAGGCAAGATATTCTCAAGCCTATTTGCTAGAATCTTAGAGAAAATTTTAAAATCTACATTCAGTAAAGGAATAGGTCTATAGGATACACATTCCAGTGGGTCTTTTCCTTTTTTTGGAATCAATGAAATTAGTGCCTCATAAAAAGTTTTAGGAAGGTTCCCAGAGGATGTAGAATCGGTAAACGTTTGATGAAGATGTGGTATAAGCATTTCATGAAAAGTCTTGTAAAATTCTACCGTATAACCATCAGGTCCCGGAGCTTTACCTAATTGCATAGAGGATATAGCCTTGGCTATAGCCTCTTGTTTAATAGGTGCATCTAACATATCAACATCTTGAATCAAAATTTGAGGTATGTTTAACCTTTGCAAAAATCTATTCATAGTAATAGTACTATCAGAGAATTCAGATTTATAAAGATTAGAATAAAAGTCCATAAATATCTTATTAATTTCATAAGGATTTAAAGTTTCTGTTCTATCTGGTCGGCAAATTTTTAAAATCTGTCTTCTGACCATCCCAGCCTTTAACTGACCCACTAAAAGTTGAGCAGATTTTTCTCCATGTATATAAAATAAACTTTTAGATTTAAAAATTTGATGTTCAATGGGAAAGGTCAGAAGTAAATCATACTGTGATTGAAGTTCGACCCTTTCTTTATATAGGTCTTCAGTAGGTTTAACTGAATACACTTTATCTATCTGTTTAATTTTATTAATAAGCACTGACAATTCCGCTTTAGTTTTCTTTCTCAAGGCTGCTGAATATGAGATTATCTGTCCTCTAGGAAAAGATTTCAAGGTGTCCCATATAACCAAATTTGACATTCATTCAGTTGTATTAAATTCAAAAAATATAGAAATTTGCTCCTTAATAAAATTAACAAAAGCTGGATCCTGTAACAATACAGGGTTCAATCTCCACTGTGAGATTTTCAAAAATCTATCCAAAAGCTTAAGGGTTAACTTTAAAGGCACGTGATCTGAAACTGCACATTCAACAACGGAGTTTAACAGACGTGTATCTAAAAAAAGTAATCAATTCGAGAATACTTGTGATGGACGTGTGAGAAAAAAGAGAAATCTTTATCATTGGGGTGTTTATATCTCCAAATATCGATAAGGCCATATTCTAACAAAAAAGAGTTAATACAAGCTGCCGCTTTATTAGGAAGCGACAGATTGGTTGATGACCTGTCAATCGCCAGATTTAAGCAACAATTAAAGTCACCACCCATGATCAGCTTATATTCATTGAGATTTGGTAACTCTGAAAAAGTTTCTTAAAAAAATCAGAATTATCTACATTAGGTGCGTATACACACACCAGAGCTACCTTTTGCTCGCATAATAAACCAGTAACAATTAAATATCTTCCAATCGAATCAGTAGTAGGATTAAAGTGTACAAAAGGTATTTTGGGACTAAGAAATATAGAAACACCTCTTATTTTACTATCCAACAGCGAGTGAAATAAAGGTCCTTTCCAGAAGCGGAAAAACCTGTCCTCATCCTGTTTTCGTATATGATTTTCTTGTGCAAAAATAATATCTGTATTAAGTGTTTTTAATTTCTTAAAAATCTTTTTACGCTTAATGGGGTGATTCACACCATTCCAATTCCAAGATATATTGATTTTATTAACATTCATGTTTAAAATTGAATTTGATATTATATAAAATAAATGTTACGCAAGTACAGATTAAACTAAAAGGTGCGGGTACAACCAGAAGGAGTGACGCATTTATGAAAGAGAAATCCATCAAAAGAACTGCCCAATCAAGAAAAGAACCTACTCTAATAGACCCCTCCCCCTCCCGCCACCAAATAGATAGAAACTAAAGAGCCAATAGGCTGGTCCCATGCTAACTTGACCCTTGACCCTCTTCTCCATCTACAGCTCCGTATCATAAAAATAAAGCAAAAACCCCATGGAAAATAACCATAATAAAAGGCACAAACAGAATTCAACTACTATAATGTTATGTCTAACATTAATAAAAACATAATCAACAACGGCCATCTTAGAATCAGCTAAAGTAGCTTAAACACATATTCAGAAAAAGGAATAAATGTAAGCGAATAATATTACAAACAATATTCTTTCTTCGAAGAAGAAAAGTAAATGAGTGTGTGTATATATATATATAACAGACCTAAAATTATAAGTATTGAAACAAATAAAAGAAATAAAAAGATTAATACACAACAGGTCCTACACAGACCATTAAAGTACAATACTATAAAAGTTCCCTACAAGACAGTTATATATATACTAATTATTAATAAGGTAAATAAAAATTAATTCAGCCACGTCCCATACCAAAGAATGAAAAGGTATAGAATGTATTTAACTCAGAAGCTCCATAAACAACTCATACAGCAGATACTTCAAAATTGCCTTTTGAGTAATTGGTGTAACTTTAATATTTTATTCAGTAGGCTTAACTTTAAGGTTTTTAATATACTCCCATCCCTCCTAAGGAGAGTAGATTCTCAATGATTGAGATTTTTCCGGAAAAATTATCAGCTTTGCTGGAAAGCGAAGGGAGGGATTTAAATCTAATTTATACATTTCACTCATAACTTCTCGATATTTCTTTCTTTCGGCAAAAATCTCGGGAGGATAATCTTCGACTATACTAATCTGTGCCGAATTAAAGAATAATATCCGCTTCTTTCTGGCTTCTCGAAGAATAGCTTCTTTAGTCGTATAATAATGCAAAGAAAGTACAACTACTCGAGGACGTAATTCGGGTGAATGCCGAGAAAATGGAATTCTGTGAGCTCTGTCAGTTAAGGGGCTAGCTTTAAGAGTCTCATTGAAAAGTGAGTACAACATATCCGAAAAGAATTTTAACAGATCGCCAGCTTCAGTATTTTCAGGCAGTCCCAGAATACGCAGATTCCGCCGACACCCTCTACTATCTAAATCAACCATTCTTTTCTTCATTGTAGATAGTTCCGAGGTAATTTCATTGATTTTCTTTTCTATCGAAGATATCTTCATTCCTTGATCTTTAATAGTTTGCTTGAATAGATCATGCTCACTTTCAATTCGGGTTGTAGTCTGCTGAAGTGTTTGAAATTGAGAGTCCAAGTTTTTCAAAGAGTCTTGAATCGTAAAAATAGCTTTTTCAAGCTTCCCATTTGAACCGGCCAGCTTATCAATTTTAATATTAAGCGATCTGAATTTCAATTTCATGTCGTATTGAAGAAAATATTCCTGCTAGTGTAACAGATTCCTCTGTTTTCTTGGTTTGTTCTGTTTGCTCGATTTCAGAAAATGTCTTGCCGCTTCTCAGTTCAATACCAGAACAACTTTTTTCAGCCATTGTAATTAAGTTGTAAATCCTTCAGAAGTAATAAATCATCAAAACTAAAAAGGACCTGTTAGTGGGATATAAAATATATTAAAAGAGAGAGAGCCGCTAGGAATGTGACTTACTCCATATGCTACAAGGTGGAGAATGCCAAAAGATCATTTCTAATGCCTCCACAATCTACCGTAGATTTCGCACTACAGAGCGCACCTGATTAAAAGCCGCTGGCTCTAATTTTAGAAATAAAATCAATTTTGTACTTGTACAAGCCGCACCGGATTTTAGGCCGCACCGGATTTTCGGCCGCACCGGATTTTCGGCCGCAGGTGTCCCACGTTGTAATATGAGATATTTACACAGAAAGATATTACACGTGAGGATTTTTTAACTTTTAATTAAATCCATATGGTAACATAAACAAATACATATTGCAAATGCTTTTTTTCGAACCGTGCCTGTAATGCGGCTACTTTTAAATATACATTGCATATACTTTTTTACTGAACAACATTCCAATATCTCCTAACGACTGGTAAAAAATATATATACTGCAGCCTACCAGGAAAAGTTATTGATCGCCTTTAACTTAAAAGCAGCGTTTTGGCTCCGCCGCTCGCCCCCCGCCTTCCCGTTTATCGCAAACCGGTATATTTCCCACAAGATGCGGCGAAACCGGGTGTGACGTCATAGCATCCCGGGATGTAGTACAGAAAACAAATATAGTTAAAACACTTCTAACTTAGAAATTACTAACAAATGAATTACTAAGCGAAAATATTATAAACTAAATAACTGCCATAAAGGCAGCACAATGCTTTTCTTCGAGTGTTTTCCATGTTGATGAGGGTGAGTACAAATGACTGATTTACAATAATTTAATTGTGAAAGTGCGCTTGATTTATCGTACAATTTCATTGGACCTCTGAACTACTCATCAATTTTATTGGTCTACTGTTACGAGGCAAAATGTTTTTGGCAGCATGAAAAAAAATCATGCATTAGCCGCACCGTAGTAAAGGCCGCAGTGTTCAAAGCTGTTCAAAATGTGGGAAAAAAGTAGCGGCTTATAATCCGACATCTACGGTACTGCTGCCTCTTTCAGAAAGAAATTTTTAGTCATGTTTTTAGTCAGGTTTTTTATCTTCTTGACTACCAGAAGCTGTTGTGCATGTTCATCTGTGCCTTTTTAACTGTAAGTATATACCGGGAATATATACCATGTCTACTGCTTTGCCTTCATAAACGTTGTTACCTCCTCAAAAATGGGACTTCCTTTGCACAAAAATGTCAACTGCCTTGCCAAGTGAACATACAGCAAATCTGTCCCTTTATTCAAAAATTTCTCTAGAATTAATGTAAAGCCTACTGGCTTATAGTGTAAAAGAGAGGTGAGAGTGGATATTGAGCCACTGTAAAAAACAATGCTGGAGAGGTAGTAATGGGGTACAAGGAAATAACATGAACAGAATAAGTATTTTGCATCAGTCTTCACTGTAGAATACACTAATAGTATGGTGGAAGTTCCAGTTGTCAGCAGAATGAAGTGTGTGAAGTTATCATATCTATAGAAACGGTTCTCAGGAAACTGAAAGTAGATAATTCAGCTGGACTAGATGGAATACACCCCAGAATTCTGAAAGAGGTTGCTGAAAGATTGTGGAGGTATTAATAATGATCTTTCAAGAATCACTAGTTACTGAAATGGTTCCAGAAGACTAGAAAATTGCAAAGTCACTCCACTCTTCAAGACAGGAGAGAGGCAGAAGAAAAGAAACTATAGTCCAGTTAGCCCGACCTCTGTGGTTGGGAAGATGTCGGAGTCATAACAAGCAGGATAGACAAAGGAGAATCGGGGATGTTGTGTACTTGGATTTTCAGAAGGCCTTTGAGAAGGTGCCACACACAGAAAACATAGAAACATTAAAAACCCTCAGCTCAATACAGGCCCTTCGGCCTACAAAGTTGTGCTGAACATGTTCCTACCTTAGAAATTACTAGACTTACCTATAGCCCTCTATTTTACTAAGCTCCATGTACCTATCCAAAAGTCTCTTAATAGACCATATCGTATCTGCCTCTACCACCTTTGCCGGCAGCCATTCCACGCACTCACCACTCTCTGAGTAAAAAACTTACCCCTGACATCTCCTCTGTACCTACTCCCCAATACCTTAAACCTGTGTCCTCTTGTGGCAACCATTTCAGCCCTGGGAAAAAAACTCTGACTATCCACACGATCAATGCCTCTCATCATCTTGTACACATCTATCAGGTCACCTCTCATCCTCCGTCGCTCCAAGGAGAAAAGGCCGAGTTTACTCAACCTATTCTTATAAGACATGCTCCCCAATCCAGGCAACATCCTTGTAAATCTCCTCTGCACCCTTTCTATGGCTTCCATATCCTTCCTGTAGTGAGGCAACCAGAACTGAGCACAGCACTCCAAGTGGGGTCTGACCAGGGTCCTATATAGCTGCAATATTACCTCTTGTCTCCTAAATTCAATTCCATGATTGATGAAGGCCAATACACCATACACCTTCTTAACCACAGAGTCAACCTGCGCAGCTGCTTTGAGCATCCTATGGACTCGGACCCCAAGATCTCTCTGATCCTCCATACTGCCAGGAGTCTTACTGTTAATACTATATTCTGCCATCATATTTGACCTACCAAAATGAACCACTTCACACTTATCTGGGTTGAATTCCATCTGCCACTACTCAGCCCAGTTTTTCATCCT
This sequence comes from Hemitrygon akajei, assembly GCF_048418815.1. Lineage (NCBI taxonomy): Eukaryota > Metazoa > Chordata > Chondrichthyes > Myliobatiformes > Dasyatidae > Hemitrygon > Hemitrygon akajei. The sequence continues at coordinate 72,444,291 of NC_133125.1, forward strand.
ATCATGTCCTGTTGTAACCTCTGACAGCCCTCCACACTATCCACAACACCTCCAACCTTTGTGTCATCAGCAAAAGTACTAACCCATCCCTCCACTGCCTCATCTAGGTCATTTATAAAAATCACGAAGAGTAAGGGTCCCAGAACAGATCCCTGAGGCACCCCATTGGTGACTGACCTCCCTGCAGAATATGACCCATCTACAACCACTCCTTGCCTTCTGTGGGCAAGCCAGTTCTGGATCCACAAAGCAAAGTCCCCTTGGATCCCATGCCTCTTTACTTTCTTAACAAACCTTGCATGGGGTTGCTTATCAAATGCCTTGCTACATCTACTACTCTTCCTTTATCAATGTGGTTAGTCACATCCTCAAAAAATTCAATCAGGCTTGTAAGGCACGATCTGCTCTTGACAAAGCCATGCTGACTACTCCTAATCATATTATACCTCTCCAAATGTTTATAAATCCTGCCTCGCAGGATCTTCTCCATAAACTTACCAACCACTGAGGTAATACTCACTGGTCTATAATTTCCTGGTCTATCTCTACTCCATTTCTTGAATAAAGGAACAACATTTGCAACCCTCCAATCCTCCGGTACTTCTCCCGTCCCCATTGATGATACAAAGATCATCGCCAGAGGCTCAGCAATCTCCTCCCTTGCTTCCCACAGTAGCCTGGGGTACATCTCATGGGGTCCCGGCGACTTATCCAACTTGATGCTTTCCAAAAGCTCCAGCGCATTCTCTTTCTTAATATCTACATGAGGCTGCTTAACAAGCTATGAGCCCATGGTATTACAGGAAAGATTCTAGCATGGATAAAGCAGTGGCTGATTGGCAGGAGGCAAAGAGTGGGAATAAAGGGGGCCTTTTCTGGCTGGCCACTGATGACTAGTGGTGTTTCACAGGGGTCTCTGTTGGGACCAATTCTTTTTAGGTTCTATGTCAATGACTTGGATGATGGAATTAATGGCTTTATTTCAAAGTTTGCAGATAATATGAAGATAGGTGGAGGGGTAGGGAGGCCACAGAAGGATTTAGACAGATTAGAAGAATGGGCAAAGAAGTGGCAGATGGAATACAATGTCAGCAAGTGTATGGTCATGCACTTTGGTGGAAAAAATGAAAGGGTAAACTATTTTTTAAATGGAGAGAAATACAAAAAAGTGGAGGTGCAAATGGACGGGTGTCCTTGAGTAAGAGTCCCTAAACATTAATTTGCAGGTTGAGTCTGTGGTGAGGAAGGTAAATGCATTATTAGCATTCATTTCAAGAGAACTAGAATATAAAAGCAAGGATGTAATATTGAGACTTTATAAGGCACTGGTGAGGCCTCACTTGGAGATTATTTGGAGAAAGGATGTGCTGAAACTGCAGAAGGTTTAAAGGAGTTTCAAAAAATGATTCCGATTGAATGGCTGACAATATGAAGAGTGTTTGATGGCTCTGGGCCTTTATTCACTGGAATTCAGAAGAATGAAAGGATTACCTCACTGAAACCTATCAAATAGTGAAAGGCCTTGATAGAGTAAATGTGGAGAGGATGTTTCTTACGGTGGGAAAGTCTAAAGGACACAGCCTCAGAATAGAGCCTCCATTTAGAACAGAGGTAAGGAGGATTTTCTTTATACTGAGAGTGGTGAACCCTGTAAAATTCTATGCCACAGGGAGCTGTCGAGGCTATGTCATTATGTATATTTAATTCAGAGGTAATAGGTTCTTGATTGATCAGGCATGAATGGATATGGGGAGAAGGCGGGAGACTGGGGCTGAGAGGGAAAATGGCTCATCCATGAGGGAGTGGCCCAGCAGACTCGATGGGCCAAATGGACTGACTCTGCTCCTATATCTTTTATTCCATGATAGAAATACTCAGAATAAATGTTAAATTCCAAACAGTAGCTTTGAAAGCAATAGTTGGAAGTCAGGAGTAGTAAGAGCTTGCATTATGAGCAATTATGGCAGCTTTATACAGCTTGCAAACATGCTTTTCACTACCTTCTTCAAATGCTGATTATTTAACATTGATCAGTACAGCACAGAAATAACCCCTTTGGTACATCGTGTGGTGCAGAATTAAACTAATAATGCTTAATTAGTTGAGCATACTAAGACAAATCTGCATTAACTAGTCTGACTTTGTTCAAAAAAATTCATGCTCCACAACCAACTTGAGAACAAAGAATTTACATTCATTCTTGCAAAGATATCACTCTGCAGGCTTAGACTTCCTTCCTTTCCTCCGAAGTAGATCTTTGATTTCCCCAGAAATCTCATTTTGATATATTTCATTGCAATATAATATTCTAGGACACCGTTTCACAGCAGTGTCAAATGAGATGAGAAGGTAGGAATCTACAATATATACCTGTAAATATTAAACGGCTAAATTGAACACAGGCTCAGTGAGGTCGGCGGAATGTTAATCATTTGTACAACTATACATAAATGTACCTACTTGTGACCAGCGGCTCTCTTTGCACAGGAGGTCTGCGTACCGATATGCCTGCAGCCATCGTTGCTGAAACGAGTTACTCCACATTAACTCCCAGTAACACAGGTGATGAATCTGTCTCCACTCTTCCTGAGCTGCAATACATTCCTCAAACTTCACCTGAGCCTACATTTTCAACACAAAACAAAAACACTGATTATATTCTGCAGTACTGATTCAATTCCTGTAAAACACACCACTCTTAAACAGTATTTGGCAACATTCAAGAGCCTTAGCAAAATTTGAAACATGGAAATCAGGAGGAACCTCCCCCCCAACCGAACTGGACTCTGGAACTCAGTCTTCAGAGCTACAGATTCTTGCCATGTGAGTTCTTCAGTTCAATGATCTGAATGAGCATTTTCAAAATATTTCATGAATGACTATGTCCCCACCATAATAGAGAGAGCACTGCTCATGATCACAGTTTCCAGTTCCATTTGCTTCTCTGAGGCATCTAAATCATTCCTGGTTACATAATAATAACTGGACAACATTCACGCATGGGGTGATAAATGGAAAAGAAAATTCTTCCCACACAAATACTGGTAGATGCCAAGTTACAGAATATGAAAGCTAACTATCTCATTTTGACATTTGACAGCATTTTCTCCTCAAATTCCACATTATCAATATCGCAAGGATCACCATGGTTTAATTAGACCATAAATTAATTCAGCTATTAGAGCTGGTCACGGTCCGGGTTTCCTCTCTTCTGCGTCCTCAGATCCCGACCACCATCTCTACAGAGCACAATAACTCTGGAATATGTTTCATTTTTTGGATGAATGCCAATCCAACAATGATTTACTTCCACTTCTGTTTTGATGTGTCAGTGTAACTCCTTGGCACTACCATTGACAGGGCAGAGGTGCTGAATAGAGTGTTCACGCTGATAAATACTCCTTCTGCTGTTGTGTGTTCCTGGTGAAGATCCTCAGTGTTATCGTAGATAGTCATCCATCAGATGCAAGGATTCCCAACTCAGCAGAGCTGTTAACATTTTTCAAACAGGCTTTGAGAAATCCCCTATATATATTTTCCTAGACTTCTTCATGATTGTCTTGCTGTGACAAAGCCCAAGGTATCTGCTTTGGAAATTTTTGTGCTAAGTAGCAAAGAATAAGGCTGCCCATCAGAGCTGGATGAATATGATGAGAACTGAGATTGTCGATCATGAGAGAATTCTTTGACAATGGTCTCAAAGTGTGATCAATCCGAGAGGTTAGGGCTCGTTATTAAATTGGGATGATGGAAGAACTGTTCTTGTGATGAACAGCGTACTACAGGATTATTGCTGAGACTCTTCCTTTTGTTGTATATATTATGATTTAGTCATTAATGTAGGAGGTGTGATTAGTAAGTTTGCAAGTGACATGAAGAGTGATATATCTTGTTGAAGTGAAGAGGACAGTTGCAGGCTACAGGATGATATTGATAAAATGGCAAGATGCCATTTGGGATTTATTCCTTAAAAGTAACAGGCAATATTCTTTGGGAGGACTAGTAAGTATTCTACACACAAAATGAATGGTGGTGTCTTACAGCATATTGAGAAACAGAGAAAAAGGTGTCAAGGAGATGTCTCCAAGTATCCTTTAATCTAGTAATGTCACTAGCAAAGAGCTGCCTCTATTTTACAGCACACAGAATACAAGGCAGGAAGATTATAGTTATAACTTGACAAAACAACTTATCTAGAATACTCTGTACAGTACTGGGTGTCACAAACAGAAAGAATGTAACTGGATTGGAACATTCACCAGGCTCTTGCTTTGGGTGGGGTGTTTCATTTATGAAAAGAGACTGAACCTTGAATGACCTAAAATTTAGTCAGGAAGAAAATTAAAGCTAAAACTATCCCTTGTAGGATATAAAGATAGCAGTAAAGTGCTCAAGCAGGTGATTAGGAAGGACAAAAGGGAGTATGAAATGTTTTTAGCAAAGTAGGGGCAAAGAGAATCCTGATGCATTTTATGCTTCCATTAACTAAGGAGAGGGCAAATCTACTCAAAGTTAAAGGAAGAAATTTGTGCTTAAAGTCAGAGCAAGTAGCTGAGGTACAAAATGAGTACTTTGTGCTGGTATTTACTGAGAAGAAATTGGAGGACAATTAAACTGACTGGAGCATGCTAGCATACTGGGACATTTTGAGATTAAGGAGAAAGCTGTGCTGGGTCTTTTGCAGGGCTCTATGGTGGATAAGTTCCCAAGAGGTATGTCTAGTGCCTTGAAAGTATTCAGCCCCCCACAACTATTTTCACAATTTCTAAATTTAAAATATATTTAAGTAAGATTTTTGAGCTAATCTATAAATCATTGTGCTTCATGTCAAATCAAAAGAAAAATCCCAAAGCCTGCCAACAATTTATTAAAAATTAAAAACCAAAATTGTGAGGTTGAAAAAATATTCATCCCCTTTGTAATTACTACACTAACTTTCCTCAGGTTTTAGTTCCTCTCTGTGCCTGTGAAGCATCGGGTGGCAACCTTGATGTCTCCTTAGCATTTGTCTGTTTTTTTACTGTTTTTACTCCTTAGCATTTGTCTGTTTTTGCTAGCTCTACGCTCAACTCTGCATGGACGGAAAGTGTGCATGGAGCTGGCTGGATTTGAACCCAGGACCACTCTCAAAATCCAAAGCAGATGCCACTCCACCACCAGCAGCTTGTCCACAGGCACAATATTGTATACTACTTCGCCAACTCACCCAGTTTGTTGATGTAGCATTTTGAAGGATCACCTGTTTTCAATGAATTCATAAGAATGAATATCCCCTTTCTCTGAAAGGTTCAATGGTATGGAGTTTTTCAACAGACCAAACCAAATGAAGACAAAAGACCATTGAAGACAAGTCAGGAAATGATAATAGAGAAGCATAAATCCGGGGAAGGGTATATGACCATCTCAAAGGCACTGAAAATATTTCAGAGCTCAATGCAGTCCAATGTGAAAAAGTGGCAAAAATATGAAACCACAATCTCACTGCCCAAGTCTGGCTGTCCCTCTAAACTGGAGATAAAGCTCACAGCTCCACAATCTCTAAGGCCTTGTACAAAAAGGGTATTTATAGAAAAGCAGTAAGGAAGAAGCCCTGGCTGAAAAAAGTATATCTTTGCCCATAAAGACATGTCAAGCATCACTTAGAAGGTACTGTAAAGACGTGGAAAAAACTTTGTAGTCAGATGAGACTAAAGTGGAACTCTTTGACTCTTAACACTAAGCGGTACGTGTGCCATAAATCTAATACTGTCCCTCAGTCAGGTTACACCATCCCTACTGTAAAGTATGGTGGAGGTAGCATCATGCTATAGGGTTGCTTTTCAGCAGCAAGGACTGGAAATCTGGTCAGGATTGAGAGGAAGATGAATGTTGCTAAACACAGAGAGATCCTGGATAAAAACCTGCTAGCCTCTACCAGGAAGCTTAAACTGGGGAGGAAGTTTGTCCTTCAGCAGGGTAATGACTCAAAGCACACTGCCAGAGCAACCATGGAGTGGCTTCAATGAAGAAAATTGATGTCCTTGAGTGGCACAGAGTACTGACCTTAACCTGATTGAACATCAACACCTCAAGACTGCTGTACACCACTGCTCCCCAATTAACCTGGCACAGTTTGAGCAATTTTGCAAGGAGGAATGGGCAAATCTTGTTCCATCATGTTGCAGAAAGCTAATAGAGACTTATCAAAAAAGACGAAAAAGCTGTGAAAAGTGGTTTAACTAATTACTGAGCAAAGGGGGATGAATACTGTTGAACTGCTGACGTTTCAGTTTTTGAATATTTAGTTTTCCACGCTTTACAGTTTTCTGTTTTTAGGCCTCCACTGCGGAAAAAAAGCATCATGCGATTCCCAAATAAAAAATCTCAGTTAAATTGATCAAAATCCCTGGTTGTAATACTCACCTCTGTAAACATGGGATTGGAGACAATACTTCTATTGCATCCCAGAATATTAAAAGAAACAAGTGAGGATATTCAAGACGTACAAAAAAGCAGGATGAACTCAGCAGGTCGGGCAGCATCCGTTGAAAGGAGCAGTCAACGTTTCAGGTTGAAACCCTTTGTCAGGACTAAAGAAGGAGGGGGCAGGGGCCCTATAAAGAAGGTGGGGAGAGGGTGGAAAGCCAATCAGAGGAAAGATCAAGGGGTGGGGGAGGGGAAGAAGGGAGGGGATAGGCAGGAGAGGTGAAGAAGGAATCTAAGGGGAAAGCACTATGGGTAGTAGAAGAAGGCAGAGTCATGAGAGGTGATAGGCAGCTAGAAGAAGAGACAGAGTAGAGGTGGGATGGGGAAGGGAGAGGGAGGGAATTACCGGAAGTTGGAGAACTCTGAGGAATAGAGGATGTAGAGGAGGCTGCACCGGGAGCACAGGATGCAATAGATTACCCCAACAGACTCACAAGTGAAGTGTTGCCTCACCTGGAAGGACTGTTTGGGGCCCTGAATGGTGGTAAGAGATCGACGAAGCGGTCCCCCAACCTGCATTGCGTGCGGCCTCCTCTACATCGGCGAGACCGGACGCAGATTGGGGGACCGCTTCGTCGAGTACCTATGCTGTGTCTGCCACAACAGACAGGATCTCCCGGTTGCCACTCACTTCAACTCTCCCTCTCATTCCCATTCGGATATGTCTATACATGGCCTCCTCTACTGCCATGATGAGGCCAAACTTCGGTTGGAGGAACAACATCTCATATACCGTCTGGGTAGTCTCCAGCCCCTTGGTATGAACATCAAGTTCTACAACTTCCGGTAATTCCCTCCCTCTCCCTTCCCCATCCCACCTCTACTTTGTCTCTTCTTCTAGCTGCCTATCACCTCTCATGACTCTGCCTTCTTCTACTACCCATAGTGCTTTCCCCTTAGAATCCTTCTTCACCTCTCCTGCCTATCCCCTCCCTGCTTCCCCTCCCCCACCCCTTGATCTTTCCTCTGATTGGTTTTCCATCCTCTCCCCACCTTCTTTATAGGGACCCTGACCCCTCCTTCTTTAGTCCTGACGAAGGGTTTCGACCCGAAACGTTGACTGCTTCTTTCAACAGATGCTGCCCGACCTGCTGAGTTCATCCAGCTTTTTTGTACGTCTTGATTTGATCACAGCATCTGCAGTGCACTTTGTTTTTACTAAGTGAGGATATTGCTGGGATCTTTGTGTTCTCACTAGCAAGGTCTCAAAAGTCTGGAGATTAAACATAGAAACATAGAAAACCTACAGCACAATACAGGCCCTTCGACCCACAAAGCTGTGCTGAACATGTTCATACCTTAGAAATTACCTAGGTTAACCATAGCTCTCTATTTTTCTAAATGGAATTACAGGCCGGTGAGCTACATATCGGTGAGAGCAAAGCTACTAGAGAGAATATTGAAAGGTAGGATCTATGAACATTTGAAAGGCATGGCCTAAGGGACAGTAAGGATGTCTTTGCACAGGGCAGTTCATAACTTACAAACATGTTTCAGGAGCTGAGAAAGATGTTTGATCAGGGTAAGTTAGTGGACATTATGGATATTTGATAAGGTCCCATGGTCAGTTAATTTAGAAAATAAAGATACATGAAATCCAGGATACATTACAAGTTGGGAGGCAGATCTGGCTTGCAGGCAGGTTTACCTGAGCTGTTGGGAGTGCTTTAAGCTAATATGGTAGGGGTTGGGAACCAGGATGATAGAGCTGAGGATAAGCCAGCAGGTTTACAAGTAGATGATGGTTGTAACATGAATGTAAGGAAAGTCAAACTAATGACTGGGTACAAATGCAGACAGAGTAAAGAATTAAATTCTACCACAGAGGCAAAATTCATAAGGGCGAAGAAAGCAGGTGCTGTACTTATATGCAAACAGCATTTGGAATAAGGTGGACAAATTCATGGTGCATTTAGAGGTTGGTCATTATGATGTTGTGGGCATCACTGAGTCGTGGCTGAAAGAAGGCCATAATTGGCAGCTTAACATCTAAAGATATACTTTGTTTCAAAAGGACAGGCAGGAAGGCATAGGCGGTGGTGTGGCTCTGTTGGTAAGAGATGGAATTACATTTTAGAAAGAAATTACATAAGGTCAGAGAATGTTGAATCTTTGTGGGTGGAGTTAAAAAATTGCAATGGTTAAAAAATACATTATGGGAATCATACATAGGCCTCCAAATTGTAGCCAAGATGTGGGGTTGAGATTGCAAAGGAGCTGGAAAAGACATGTAATGAGGGTAATGTCACAATTATAATGGGGGACTTCAATATGCAAGGGAAATGGGAAAATCAGGTTGGTGTCAGATTGCAAGAGGGAATTTGTTGAATGCTGACAAGATGGCTTTCTGGGAAAGGCTATCTTGTGCAATAACCCAGATATTATTAGGGAGCTAACATAAAGGAACCCTTAGGAGGCAATGATCATAATATGATTGAATTCATACTGCAATTTGAGAGGGAGAAGAAGAAGCTGCATGTATCAATAAACGTAATGGAATAAAGGGAATTACAGAGGCATGAGTGAAGAGCTTGCTCAGACGGATTGGAGGATACAGGTAGGGATGACAGCAGAGCAGAATTGGCTGACGTTTCTGGGAATAGTTCGCAAAGCACAGGATAGATGTGTCCCACAGAAGAAGCAAATCTCAGATGGCAGACGTAGGCAACTGTGGCTGACAAGGGAAGTTATGGACTGCATAAAAACCAAGGAACGGGCATATAAGGTAGCAAATGTAAGTGGGAAGTTGGATGATTGGGAAGCTTTTAAAATCTAACAAAAGGCAACAGAGAAGCCATAAGAAGGGAAAAGATGAAATATGAGAGCAAACGAGCCAATAATATAAAGCAGGATATTAAAAGTTTTTTCGTATATAAAGTGTAAAAGGCAGGTAAGAGCTGATATTGGACCACTGGAAAATGATGCTGATGAAGTAGGAATGGGGGACAAAGAGATGGCAGATGAACTTAATGGGAACTTTGCAGCTGTCTTCACTATGGAAGACACTATCAGCCTGTCACAGGTCTGTGAGTGTCAGACAGCAGGAGTGAAAGCCATTGCTATTACAAAGAAAAAAAGCGCTAGGTAAACTCAAAGATCTTTAGGTGGATAAGTCACCTGGATTAGATGTGGAGTCCTGATGAAGGATCTCATCCCAAAACGTTAACTCTTTATCCCTTCTGATAAATGCTGCTTAAATGCTGAATTCCGCCAGCATTTTATATGTATTATTCTGAAAGATTGTTTACCCAACTGGAAGTCAGTAAGCAGTGGTTTTCTGTTATAGATATGGACAGAAGGAGATTTAATCTGAGAAAGTGTAAAGCATTACACTTTGGGGAGTCAACAGATAAGAGTCAGTATACTATGGTGTGTGTGTGTGTGTGTGTGTGTGTGTGTGTGTGTGTGTGTGTGTGTGTGTGTGTGTGTGTGTGTGTGTGTGTGTGTGTGTGTGTGTGTGTGTGTGTGCGTGCGTGCGTGCGTGCGTGCGTGCGTGCGTGCGTGCGTGCGTGCGTGCGTGCGTGCGTGCGTGCGTGCGTGCGCCCTTAACTCCTGGTGGAGTCATCAGGACGCCATCATGACAAGCTTTTTGCACCGATCTTTTTGGTGATTGCTCATCATGGGCATCTGAAACCTGAAGGAGCCCATCCCTCTCCTGATTTTTGGAGCCAGCTGGATTCGAACTGGGGAGCCTTCACTCCAAAGTCTGGCGCTGATGCCACTACACCACATTCGGCAGTAAATGTAGATTCCTTAATAGCATTGAAGTATATTGGGCTTTGGGGTCCAGGTCAATAGTTCAGTAAAAATGGCTGTGCAATTGGATAAGGTGGTACAAGCATATGATATGCTTGCCTTCATTGGTAAGGGTGTTGAGTATGTATATGAGTAAGGAGATCATGCTGCAGCCATCTAAAACTTTAGTCGCCACCAGAGGACATGATTTTAAGGTTTGGAGGGGGGGAGCTTAAAAGTGACGTGAAGCGTAAATTATCTACCCAAAGAATGATAGGTTCCTAGGATCTGTGATGAGGCTAGTAATGGCAGCAAGCAGCCTGGTGGAGTTTATATAAACATCAATATGAGGAAATGGAGAGATATGAATGATATAGAGGACATTTCCTTTAAATTGGCATCAAGATCAGCATAACATGATGAGCTGAATGGCCTGTCCAGTGCTGTCCTGGTCTATGTACCAGAGGTATCTAAAATTAAGAGGAGCATATTTGCAGCAATTATTAGGAAGCTCTTCCACATAGCTGAGTAACTAAAAGCAAAGGAAATTGGTTTAAGGTAAGGGGCGCAAGGTACCGGGGGATCTGAGGAAGACCTTTATCACCCAGTGCATGGTTGGAATCTGGTACAAACTGCCTGAGTGGGCGTTGAAGATGGATGCACTCACAACGTGTAATAACTATCTAGGTGAGCACTTGTATCACCAAGGTGTAGAAAACTATGGCCCATGTTGGTAGATGGAATAAGGATACATGGTTGAAATGGACATGGTAGGACAAAGAGCTTGTTAATGTGCAGTATTACTCTATGATTCTGGAACACAGATACTGTACTACCAATGGAATTGGAGGATTTTAAGGAAACTGTACAGGTGGTATCTCTCCAGTGCCTCAAGGTGCCTGTTGTCTCCAAAGCATGTGGGAGGACTGGGATCATTGTTATACAGCAGACCATAGGCTAAGAGTGGCATTTGGGGTCTTCATCTTCGAACATTCTCAACAACTTGTAAGGATAAGGGCAACAGAATCTCAGATTCCACCACCAGCAGATTATACTTTGATCGCTCAGTCATTATTGGTAATGAAAACCCTACAGCTCCCAGCCAACAACACTCTGGACTATTTTTACCACATGGATAAATTCTTTATGATGATCACAGTTACTTATAAATATGCAGCACCTAAAATGCACATGGCTGATACCCTCCTGGCATAATAGATCTCAAAAATTAACTTTGACTTTGAAGTGAAAAAGCATACTCTGCCTGCATTTCAGACAAACTTAAAATAACTATATCATGCTTTTCCAAAGAAGAGCAGAGAATCTATCATTGATGTCCTTGCCAATCTTTAACCCTAAGATATTATCATGTTGTTACTCATCTATGAGCAAGGTCAGAAACGGAAAGATAGGCCAGATGAATTCCTGATTAAAATACAAGCTCCAAAATGAAACAAGTCTGTATGACAAGCAAAAACTCTCATCTAAGATGGTCAGAGGTCTGATTATACTGTCTGTTACACATAGTATATGTAACAGACAAAATAGAGTACGCAATTTAAAAAAACTCACCACTTCAAAGCTACCCTTGAGTATGCAAATTCTGGCTGCATAAAATATGATAATAGAACCCTATAGAAAAAGCAAAAAAAATATTAATTTTTTTGTTTAGACAACAGACTTCACTTAATATAAAATGCTCTACACAATAGGATCTGCTTCATGAACAGTGTCTTTTAAAAAAAATCTGTTATTAGAGCTTTATTGTCATTTCTGAGGATGTGATTACAGTGCCACTCTGTTCAGTGCAAAACTGCACACTAGCAATTCAATCACCAAAAACACAATGACAAAATTTAAAATAACATCTGAGTTAGTTAGAATGACATGCAAGTTACAACTAAATTAAAAACAAACAACTCTAAAATTAAAAGAAACAGAAGCTGCCCCATTCAAGTGTTGCACCAGCCCATGTTGTAAGCTACAATGATTAAATATAACATAGCATCAAGAATTAAAACTGAGATTCAAACAACAAAGAGCTCTGAAATCAAAGAGACCATTCATAGTGCCAATGGATTATGGGTGGGAGGAAGGAGGGTGCATTGTTCAGTTGTATAACAACCCTGGGGGGAAAGGGTGTTTTTCAGTCTGGATGTCTGTGCAAAAATGCTCCGGTATCCCCTGCCAGATGGAAGGAGATTGAACTGGTGATTACTGGGGTGGTATGAGTCCATCACGATGTTGAGAACCCGCTGAAGACAGCATGAGTTGAAGATGGTTTCCATACCTAGTGGTTGTATCCCAGTGATGTTCCGTGCAGTCCTGATCACTTGTTGAAGTGCTTTCTGGTTGATCTTGTTGCAAGTAGTACCATTCTGCCATGCAGTAAGTCAGCATGCTCTCAATTACACATCAGTAAAAGTTTACCAGCAGCTTTTGGGACAGGTTTGCTCTTTAAACTCCCAAGAAAGCACTGCTGGGCCTTCCCTACGGTCAAGGAACTGCTGTTGATCCAAGAGAGATGATCTGCCATGTTCAGTCCTAAGAACTTAATGCTGGAGACCTTTTCCACTGCTTCACTGTCTATGAGTAGTGGAGCTTGTTTATACCTTCTTGATTTTCTGAAGGTGATAAACATTTCTTTGGTTTTGCTGGTGTTGAGTGAAAGGTTATGGTTATTGCACCATTCGGACATTTTCCTCATCCTCTCTGTCTGCTATTTTGTTGTTATTTGTAATTAATTCAATCACTGTGGTGTCATCTGCAAACTTGATGATGGAGCTGGGCACAGTCACGGGTGAAGGAGTGGGCTCAGTACACATCCCTGCAGTGCACCCATGTGCAGGGTCAGGAAGGGTGTTGTGTATTTCCCTAGTCTGGCTGTCTGAGTGTGATTGGTAAGAAAGTCCTGAATCCAGTTGCAGATTTTTGTATTTAATTGTCAACTTGTTGGGGAGAATGGTGTTAAGGCAGAACTGTAGTCAATAAAAAGCTTTCTGGTGTAGGTGTCCTTGTGCGCCAGCTTTTCCAGCATGACGTGCAGAGTGATGGAGTCGGTATCCTTGGTTGATCTGGTGCTGGTCCAGAGTAGCAGGGATGACATAACCAGTGTCTCCAGAGACCTGGCAGCTATGGGAGTGATTGCAACCGGTCTGTAGTCATAGTGATATTACTGCTGACTGCTTTGGGATTGGTGTGATGGTTGATGTTTTGAAGCAAGGGACAGACAGAGGTTATAGAACCATAGAACACTACAGCACAGTACAGGCCCTTCAGCCCTCCATGTTGTGCCGACCCATATAATCCTTAAATAAAAGTACTAAACCCACACTACCCCATAACCCTCCATTTTTCTTTCATCCATGTGCCTGTCCAAGAGGCTCTTAAATACCCCTAATGTTTTAGCCTCCACCACCATCCCTGGCAAGTCATTCCAGGCACTCACAACCTTCTGTGTAAAAAACTTACCCCTGATGTCTACCCTAAACTTCCCTCCCTTAATTTTGTACATATGCCCTTTGGTGTTTGCTATTGGTGCCCTGGGAAACAGGTACTGACTATCCACCCTATCTATGCCTCTCATAATCTTGTAGACATCTATCTCAATCTATCTCTATCTCATAATCTCTATCAAGTCCCCTCTCATTCTTCTATGCTCCAAAGAGAAAAGTCCCAGCTCTGCTAACCTTGTTTCATATGACTTGTTCTCCAAACCAGGCAACATCCCGGTAAATCTCCTCTGCACCCTCTCCATAGCTTCCACATCCTTCCTATAATGAGGTGACCAGAATTGAACACGATACTCTTAAGTGGGGTCTCACCAGAGATTTGTAGAGTTGCAACATAATCTCTCTATTCTTGAACTCAATCCCCGTTAATGAAGCCTAGCATCCCATAGGCCTTCTTAACTACCCTATCAACCTGTGCAGTGACCTTGAGGGATGTATTGGTTTGAACCCCAAGGTCCCTTGGTTCATCCACACTCTTAACTAACTGACCATTAATCCTGTACTCAGTCTTCTGGTTTGTCCTTCCAAAATGCATCACCTCACACTTGTCCGGATTGAACTCCATCTGTCATTTTTCTGCCCAACTCTGCAGCCTGTCTATATCCTCTTGTATCCTTCGACCACCTATAGCTCCATCCACAAATTCTCCAATCTTCATGTCATCCGCAAACTTACTCACCCATCCTTCCACCTCTACATCCAGGTCATTTATAAAAATCACAAATAGCAGGGGTCCCAGGACAGATCCCTGTGGCACTCCACTAGTCACCGACTTCCAGGCAGAATACTTTCCTTCCACAACTACCCTCTGCTTTCTTCCTTTAAGCCAATTTTTTATCCAAACAGCCAAGCTTCCACTTATCCATGCCTCATGACTTTCTGGATGAGTCTCTCATGAGGGACCTTGTCAAATACTTTGCTAAAGTCCATGTAGACCACATCCACTGCCCTACCCTCATCAATTTATTTTGTTACCTCTTCAAAAAACTCAATCAGGCTCGTGAGGCACAATCTTCCCTTCACAAAGCCATGTTGACTATCCATGAGTAGACTGTACTTCTCCAAATGCTCATAGATCCTATCCTTAAGAATCCTTTCCAGTAATTTGCATACCACTGACGTAAGACTCACCGGTCTATAGTTCCCAGGTTTCTCCCTATTACCTTTTTTAAACAAGGGAACTATATTTGCCATTCTCCAGTCCTTTGGCACTTCCCCTGCAGCCAAAGAGGATTCAAAGATCATAGCTAATGCTCCTGCGATCTCTTCTCTCAATTCCCACAACAACCTGGGGTGTATCATATCTGGCCCTGGGGATTTAGCAATCTTAATGTTTTTAAGAAGATCCAGCACTTCTTCTTCCCTAATCTCCACATTGTCCAGCACACAGGCCCACTCTACTTTGACCTCATCCTGATCAAGGTCCTTTTCACTTGTGAACACTGAAGCAAAGTATTCATTTAGGACCTCCTCCGCCTCCAGGCACATGTTGCCCTCTTTATCCTTTAGCGGTCCCACCTTCGTTCTTGTCATCCTCCTATTCTTCACATACGCATAGAACACCTTGGGGTTCTCCTTAATCCGACATGCCAAGGCCTTCTCATGTCCCCTTCGAGCTCTCCTAAGTCCTTTCTTTAGCTCCTTCCTAGCTACCCTATATTTCTCATAAGCCCCTTCTACTTCCTGCTTCTTATATCTAACATAAGCTTCCTTTTTCCTCTTGATGAGTTGCCTCACATGTTTCGTCAGCCACGGTTCCCTTTTCCTACCATTTTTTCATTGCCTCGGTGGGACAAACCTATCCTGAACCCAGCTCAAGTGGTCCCTAAACTTCTCCCACATTACTTGTGTGCTTTCCCCTTTGAACATCTGTTTCCAATTTACTCTCGCTAGTTCCTGCCTCATCCCTTCAAAGTTAGCCCTTCCCCAATTAAGCACTTTACTATTTCGTCTGATTTTATCCCTTTCCATTGCTATGCTGAAGCTAAGGGAGTTGTGGTCACTCTCACCAAAATGCTCCCCCACCAAGAGGTCTGTCACCTGACCAAGTTCATTACCCAGAACTAGATCCAGTATAGCCTCTCCTCTCGTCGGCCGTTAACAGTAAAAACCCCTGCCAGCTGTTCAGCACAGTCCCTGATGACCCATTGCTTGGTCCAACTGCTCTGCATATGTCGATACCACAGAGCGTATATCCCACTGCGTGTGAACTCAGCGTCAGTACTGTGTACTCCTTAGCTGTCAAAACATTCATCACAGGAACATTGTGGTTCCTGTCAATGTGAGCAAAGAAGCTGTCTAACTCCTCAGCTGGTGTGGTGTTGCTGTTTGCAGGGCAGGAGCCAGTGATGGACCTGATGCCTTCCCTCAAACGTTGGGGACTGATGGCATTATTGAAATGTGAATATATGTGTTGGTTGTATCTCTATTTGGCTGTTTTAATGCCTCTTTTAAGGTTTGACCTGGCTTCACTGTTTACTGTAGCATCACTGGATCAGTAAGCAATATCCCGAATCCTGAGCAGGCTCTGGTCTTCGTTGTTCATCCATGGCTTCTGATTTGGGAAGACAGAGATGTTTTTACTGCTGCTGACATTGTCTGCACAGCATTTGATATAGTGCATGACCATAGTGGTGTATTCCCTGAAGTCAATTCCCAAATCATGTGTGCAAACAGCTTCCAGTCTGTGCACTCAAAGCTGTGAGATAGCTCCCTCACTGACTTGGTAACTGGTTTTGTCTTTCTTCTCACTGGTCTGTAGGCTGGAGTGATAAATAAAGACATGTGTTTGGACAGTCCCTGGTGAGGGCATGCCACATACTGGTGTAAACCTGGTTCAGTGTAAACCTGGTTCAATGCCCCTTGTGGGTCATTTCACATTCTGGCAAAATTTAGGAAATATTATCTTCAGGTTGGCTCTGAAGAAGGTGCCGTCAGGCGTTAGCTTGTGGTGAAACGTAGACTGATGTGATGTAAACAATGGGTGGGAAGGCATGAGATACTGCAGGTTGGGACAGCAGTGACTATCAGTGATGACAGAGTTTGTGCCCAGACATTGTTAATATAAGCCACTGTCTGATTTCTTACTGGAATTTTGTCAGCCTTGTAGGACGTGCAGCCTACTAACTCAATATCTGTCTCAGATATGTGATAATCCAGCCAGGTTTTAGTGAAGATCATTTTGTTGGCCTGCTAGCTCAATATCTGTCTGGGGTACATTATGATCCAGCCAGGATCATTATGGAGCCATTGAGTAAATTCCTTTGTGTGGTCAGTCTCACTCTGATTTCAGTCACGTTATTAGTGATTTGCAAGGAAGACAATCGGAAGTGGCAGCTTGAAAGGTGTAGCTTTTAGCCTAGCATGGATCCCAGCTCACTTGCCAGGTTCCTGCTTCCTCCTGCTGCGCTGTCTGATCTGTCTCCCAGCTGAGGCTGGGGTCTGGGCATGCCCCGATGTTATGGCGATCTCTGACGATACGTACTCTGTGAGAGAGTGCTGAGAGCTCTTAATACTCTTGATATTGATACACAGAAGTTCCTGTTGGCTATATCATAGAGCGTTTGCCTGATCTGGAGAGCTTGAAGCCACTATGTGTACCAGCATCTTGTACTACACATGTCAAAGTAAGATTTGTAACCAGATGCTATACTGCATGATATAAACCCAAAATTTTAAAAAGGAAATATAAAAAATATTTTAAAAAGGATTATAGAGATTTTCTTGCAATCTCATGATGTTTCACGAGATGCTGGACAACTTCTGAGGTGCGATTCCTATTGTCATGTAGGAAGCACTAAGCAGATTGCATCCCAGAGTCAGTTGTCATTATTCTTGCCTTTGCACCATGTCTCTTTAATAACCGCTTTCACAATGTATGGAAAAACAAAGAGCCCCAAGTCTGACTGGTGGGCTATAGAATTGGTATTTTCCTTGTAGTATAACTTTCTCATGCTTGTTCATATTTTTATATAATCACCTATATAGATGTGATTGTTCAGTGAGTTTTCCAGTGGTTACAGTTGCTTCTAAAAACTTCTTGTTTTTAGTGGCAAGTGTCATATGACTTGAAACTGGTTATTTAATTGGTTAACTGTTATCTGTTGGAATTACAACAGAATTAGTGGTCTGGCATAATAAGACTAGACTACCTTTGTTTGCTCTCTTTTTCCCTCTTTGACTCTCACCACACTTACCCCTTGTTCCCTTTGTTGTTCTAATGCTTAATAAAATTATCATAAGTAACAAGATTTATGCCTCATTCTTAACTTCTGAAGAACCTTTGGATCAGAAAAGCATCAGGATCCAAAAGCTTAACACAGTCGGCAGGATGGTTGTAAACATTTAAAGACTTAGAAAAATCCCAGAAAAAGTGAAAATTTTGAGCGCACATATTTAAAAGGATATAATACCGTCCTTGTTTTCCCAATCATCAGCCAATTTTCCTAGTTCTTGTTTCAATATATCGTCTAAAAGAAGTTTAAGAGTGAAGGGAAACTATACTTTGCTCTATTTTGATAAAGTTAAATGCATATCAAAAAAAAAATTCAGTTTCAATATATTGAAACTGGTTGCAAACCAGTGATACTTTGTAATCTAGCGATATTTTGGTTACAATCTCATCATGAAAAAGCAAACAAAAATTAAAGTGTTCTGCTTTAAAAAATTGTTACAAGCCATTGGAGTACCAATAAAATTAAAATTGTTACAAGGCGGAAATAAATTTATCATCAGATCATCCAAGGAGATGGTAAAAACAAGTATAGTAAAAACAAATTCAGTGTTAAGCACAACAAAATTATGACAATGTTCAAATTAATGAAACCCACTATAGAAAAAGAGGGAACTGTATCTTCAGTTGTTCAGTGCGAACAGATGAATGTGGGTTTGAGTTCTTACCTGAAAAATGTTTTTCAATTTGACAAGATTAATGAAGATACCAGGATGAAATATACTATCAACGTTGAGTTTAATGAGATTTGGCTGTTAGACAATATGAAGAAGGCATGGAATAAAATCTAGAGAATGCCTGAGTGAAAGAGGAAAACTGGACAGACTTCAGCAGTCTTGTTGCAGAAAAGGAACTAATGTGTTGAGTTGGAAAACTGAATACACGGAACAAGAGAAAAAGTTAACAGAACAAATTGAAAAGCAAAAGCAAAAGGATTGGACAGTGCTGTATGCACTATGCAGTAAACAGTGTTCCCATGCAGGTCCAGCATGGAGTTTGTAATACCCAGTCTCTATAAAAGAGAGGTATTGTCTAATGGAGCGGTCATTGTTGGAGTGGTCAGAGTCAGAGTGGTAAGGCTTTGGCTCACCAGGCTTCAGCGAGAATAGGCTGAGACGAGGTACTGTAGGTAGGTAAATTTATTTCTTATTTATTTTTCTTATTTAATTCTTGAAAGAGTAGGGGGTATGTCTGCAGGCCAGAGTTCTGTTCTGGGTGTCAGATGCGGAATTTCCAGGAATCCAGCCTTCTCGATGGTCATATCTGCACCAGATGCATCAAGATGCAGCTCCTTAGAGACTTAGACAACTGGAGCTGCAGCTCAATGGTCTTCGGCTTGTTTGGGAGAGTGAAGAGGTGATAGACAGGAGCTACAGGGTGGTAGTCACCCCAAGGCTACAGGACACAGATAAGCAGGGGACTGTCAAGAGAGGATAGGGAGAAATGTCAGAGAGTAGAGAGCACCCCTGTGGTCATCCCCCTCAACAATAAGTACTACATTTTGAGTACTGTTGGGGGGGGGAGTGCTTACCTAGGGAGCGACAGTGACATGCCTATCTAGCGCTGTGGCTCAGAAAGGTAGGGAACTGAAGAGAATGGCAGCAGTGATAGGGGACTCTATAGTTAGGGGGTCAGACAGGCAATTCTGTGGATGTGAAAAGGAAACACCGATGGTACTTTGCCTCCCAGGTGCCAGGGTCCGCGATGTTTCTGAATGTGTGCACAATATCCTGAAAAGGGAGTGTGAGCAGCCAGACGTAGTGGTACATATAGGTACCAATGACATAGGTAGGAAAAGGGAAGAGGTCCTGAAAACAGAATGCAGGAGTTAGGAAGGAAGTTGAAAAGCAGGTTCTGAAGGGCAGTAATCTCAGGATTACTGCCTGTGTCATGTGACAGTGAGGATAGGAATAAAATGAAGTGGAGGATAAATGCATGGCTGAAGAATTAGAGCAGGGGACAGGCATTCCAATTTCTGGATAATTGGGACCTCTTCTGCAGCAGGTGTGAGCTGTAAAAAAGGGATGGGTTGCACTTCAATTCAAGAACAATATCCCTGCGGGCAGATTTGCTAGAGCTACTGAGGGTGGCTTAAACTAATATGGCAGGGGGATGGGAACCAGTATGATAGAGCTAAGGATGAGCCAGCAGGTTTATAATTAGATGATGGATGCAAAATGTAAGGAATATAAGGAAAGACAAGCCAATGATTGAGTACCAATGCAAACAGAGCAAAGAGATTGTACTGCAGAGGCAAAATTCAAAAGTGTAAAGAATGCAGGACTGAAGGTGCTGTATTGAAATGTACATACCATTTGGAATAAGGTGGATGAACTCATTGCGCAATAAGAGATTGGTCAGTATGACATGGTGGGCATCACTGAGTCGTGGCTGAAAGAAGGCCATAGTTGGGAGCTTAATATCAAAGTATAAACTTTGTATCAAAAGGACAGCAAGGCTGTGGTGTGGCTCTATTAGAAAGGGAATTAAAACTTTAGAAAGAGTTAACATAGGGTCAGACAATATTGAATCTTTGTGGGTGGAGTTAAGAAACTGCAAGGGTAAAAAACTTGTCATGGGAATCACATATAGGCCTCCACATAGTAACCAAGATGTGGCATTGAGATTGCAAACATTGTTAGAAAAGGCATGTAATAAGGGTAACGTCACAATTGTAATGAGGGAGTTCAATATGCAAGGGGATTGGGAAAATCAGGTTGGTGTTTCGGATCACAAGACAGTGAATTTGTTGAATGCCTATGAGGAGCCTTTTGAGCAGCTAGTCCTGAAGCCTACTCAGGGAAAGGCTATCTCAGATTGGATGTTATGTAATAATCAAGATTTTATTAGGGAGCTTAAGGTAAAGGAACCCTTAGGAGACAGTGATCATAATATGATTAAATTCATACTGCAATTTGAAAGGGAGAAGCTGCCAAAAGAGCAGTTTGCAATTTAAAGCGAATTATAGAGAAAAGAGAGAGGAGCTTGCCCAGGTGGATTGGCGAAGGATTCTGGCAGTGATGATGGCAGAGCAGAGATGGCTGAAGTTTCTGGGAATAGCTCACAAGGTGCAGGATAGATATGTCCCACAGAAGAAGTTCTCAAATAGCAGGGGTAGGCAATCGTGGCTGACAAAGGAAGTTAAGGTCTGCATAAGAGCCAAGGAAAGGGCATATAAGGTAGAGAAAATGAGTGGGAAGTTGGTTGATTGGGAAGCTTTTAAAATTGAACAAAAGGTAACTAAGAGAGCCATCAGGGAAAGGATGAAATATGAGGGCAAACTAGCCAATAATATAAAGCAGGATACTAGAAGATTTCAGTTATATAAAGAGTAAAAGGGAGGTGAAAGTTAATATTGTACCACTGGAGAATGATGCTAGTGAGGAAGTAATGGGGGTAAAGAATCTCTTGCCGTCTCCCTGTATCACTTCATGCCCTGACCAATCAAGAATCTATCAACCCCTGCTTTGAATATACCTAATGACCTAGCTTCCACAGCCTTCAGTTGCAATGTGTTCTGCAGAGTCTCCACACTCCAGCTAAAGTAATTCCTCCTCATCTCAGTTCAGAATTGACACCCTTCTAATTGATGCTGTGCCCTCTGGTCTGGACTCTCCCACCATAGGAAAAATCCTCTCCACATCTACTCTATCGAGGCTTTTCAACATTCAATCAGTTTCAGTGAGATTCTCCCCATTCTTCTGAATAACAGCGCCATCAATTGGTCCTTATATGGTAAACCCTTCAGGAAGTAGATACAGAGGAAATGTCAGGGGTAAGTATTTTACGCAGAGAGTGATGAGTGCATGGAATGGGCTGCCAGTGACGGTGGTGGAGGCAGATACGATAGGATCTTTTAAGAGACTCCTGGGCAGGTACATGGAGCTCAGAAAAACAGAGGGCTATGGGTAACCCTAGGTAATTTCTAACGTAAGGACATGTTTGGCACAGCTTTGTGGGCTGAAGGACTTGTATTGTGCTGTAGGTTTTCTATGTTTCTAATACAGAGCCCTGTGGAACACCACTAGTCAACAGCAGCCAATCAGATACGACTCCTTTTATTCACACACTATGCTTCCTTCCAATTGGCCAGTGCTTTATCCATGCTAGTAACTTTCCTTTAATACCATTGACCGTTAGCTTGTTAAGCAGCCACAGGTGTGGCATCTTGTCAAAGGCCTTCTGAAAATCCAAGTACACAACATCAACCAATTCTCCCACATCTATCCTGTTTGTTATTTCTTCAAAGAATTGCAATAGATTTGTCAGACAAGATTTTCCCTTGAGGAAATCATGCTGACTTCAACCTATTTTATCATGTGCCTCCAAGTACCCCGAAACCACATCCTTAACAACCAACTTCAACATCTTCCCAACTACTGAGGTCACACTTACTGGCCTATAATTTCCTTTCTTCTGCCTCCCTCACTTCTTTGCAATTTTCCACTATTCTGGAACCATTCAAGAATCTAGTGATTCTCAATAGGTCATTACTAATCCTGCCACAATCTCTTCAGCCACCTCCTTCAGAGCCAAGGGGTGCAGTCCATCTGGTCCAGGTGAGTTATCTATCTTTAGACATTTTGGATTCCCAAGAACCTTCTCCCTAATAATGCCAAATTCACTCACTTCTTCCCCTGACACTTTCGATCTTTTGGCATACTGCTAGAGTCTTCCACAGATTTTTTGGGGGAAATGAGGAACGTGCAGGTACATGTATTCCAAAAATGAAGAAATACTCAAATGCTAAAATAGTACAACCGTGGCTGTCAAGGGAATTCAAAGCTATTGTAAAAGAAAAAGAAAGAAAATACAACAAAGCAAAAGTTAGTGGGAAGATAGAGGATTAGGAAGTTTTTAAAAACCTACAGAAAGGGACTATGAAAATCATTAGGAAAAGATGAAATATGAAAGCAAGCTAGCAAATAATATCAAAATGGATAGTAAAAGTTTTTCAAGCATGTTAAAAATAAAAGAGAAATGAGAGTGGATATAGAACCACTAGAAATGAGGCAGGAGAAATAGTAACGGGGACAAGGAGATGGCTGATGAACTAAATGAGTACTTTGCATCAGTCTTCACTGTGGAAGACATTAGCAGTATGCCTGATGTTGTACTGTGTGAAGGAAGAGAAGAGGGTGCAGTTACTATTACAAGAGAGAAGGTGATCAAAAAGCTGGAAGACCTAAAGGTACATAAGTCACCCAGGACAGATGAACTGCACCCTAGGGTTCTGAAAGAGGTAGTGTTAGAGATTATGGAGGCATTAGGAATGATATTTCAAAAATCATTGGACTTTGGCATGGTGCCAGAGGACTGGAAAATTGCAAATGTCACTCCACTCTTTAAGAAAGGAGAAGGCAGCAAAAAGGAAATTATAGACCAGTTAGCCTGACCTCAGTGGTTGGGAAGATGTTGGATTCAATTGTTAACAATGAGATTAGGGAGTACTTGGTGACACAGGACAAGATAGTACAAAGCAGCATGGTTTCATTAAGGGAAAATCTTACCTGACAAACCTGTTGGATTTCTTTGAGGAGATCACAAGTATGATAGATAAAGGAGATGTTGTATATTTGGACTTACAGAAGGCCTTTGACAAGGTGCCACACATGAAATTGCTTATCAAGTTAAGAGCCCATTGTATTACAGGAAAGTTACTGACATGGTTAGAGCATTGGCTGATTGGTAGGAAGCAGCGAGTGGAAATAAAATGATTCTTTTATGGTTGGCTGCTGGTGTTCCACTGGGGTCAGTGTTGGGACCACTTCTTTTTATGTTGTATAATGCCTATTAAAAAGTATTCACTCCCCTTGGAAGTTTTCATGTTTTATTGTTTCACAACACTGAATCACAGAGGATTTAATTTGGCTTTTTTTGACACTGATCAGCAGAAAATGACTCTTTCATGTCAAAGTGAAAACAAATCTCTACAAATATAAAACACAAAATATCTGATTGCATAAGTATTCACCCCCTTTAATATAACACCCCAAATCATCACTGGTGCAGCCAATTGGTTTTAGAAGTCACATAATTAATTAAATGAAGATCATCTATGTGCAGTCAAGGTGTTTCAATTGATTGTAGTAAAAATACTCCTGAATCTGGAAGGTCCAACTGCTGGTGAGTATGTATCCTGGCAAAAACTACACCACGACAACAAAAGAACACTCTACAAAAAGGTGCAACACCATTATTGAAGAGTACAAGTCAGAAGATGGATCCTTGGAGAATATTAAGTCAATCATCAAGAATATGGTAGAGTTATAAATAATGTCCTCAAAAACTGTGACGTGCAAGAAGGGAACTAGTGAGGGACCTATGACAACTCTGGAGGAGTTACAATCCTCAGAGTCTGAGATCGGAGAGATTGCACATACAACAACTGCTGCCCGGGTGCTTCACCTGTCGCAGCTTTATGGGAGAGTGACAAAGAGAAAGCCACTGTTGAAAAAAATTGCATGAAATCTTGGCTGGAGTTTGCCAGAAGTACGTTTGTAAATGGGAGACTCTGAAGTCAGCTGGAAGAAGCCAAAACTGAGCGTTTTGGCCCTCAGACTAAATGCTGTGCACATCATCCCTACCCTGAAGCATGGCAGTAGCTGCATCTTACTGTGGGGATGCTTCACTGCAGCAGGCCCTGGCAGGCTTGTGAAGGTAGAGGGAAAAACATGCAGCAAAATACAGGGAAATCCTGGAGGAAAACCTGATGCAGTCTGCAAGAGAACTGCGACTTGGGAGAAGATTTGTTTTCCAGCAAGCCAATGACCCTAAGCCAAAGCTACACAGGAATGCCTTAAAAACAACAAAATTAATGTTCTGGAGTAGCCAAGTCAAAGTCCAAATCATACAATTGAGAATTTGTGGCTGGATTTGAAAAAGGCTGTTCACTCACGATCCCCAAGTTTTTCCCCAAGAATGGGGAAATATTGCAGTGTCCAGATGTGCAGAGCTGATGGAGTCCTATCAATACAGATTCAAGGCTGCAATTGCTGCCAAATACTTGACTTGAAGGGGGTGAATACTTATGCAACAAATTATTTTGTGGTTCGTATTTGTAATTAATTTAGATCACTTTGTAGAGATCTGCTTTCACTTTGACATTAAAGTTTTTTCTATTGATCAGTGCCAAAAATTCCAAATTAAATCCACTGTGATTCAATATTGTAAAACATGAAAACTTCCAAAGGGGCGAATACTTTTTATAGGCACAGTATACCCATGATTTAGATGATGGAATAGATGGCTTTGTTGCCAAGTTTGCAGATGATACAATGATTGGTGGAGGGGTAGGTAGTGTTGAGGAAACAGGTAGGATGCAGGAGGACTTAGGCAGATAGGGCAGTGGGCAAGAAATTGCCAAATGAAATTTAATGTTGGAAAATGCATGGTAATGCATTTTGGTAGTAGAAATAAATGTGCAGACTATTTTCTAAGCAGAGAGGAAAATCTAAAAATCTGAACAGGAAAATGACTTGGGAGTTCCTGTGCAGAACACCATAAAGATTAACTTGCAGGTGAGGAAGGCAAATACAATGTTGGCATTCATTTCAAGAGGTCTAGAATACAAGAGCAGAATGAAAGGGTTATCATACGAGGAATGTTTGATGGAGTCAATTATAAAAGATGAAATAGCGGAACTTTTGGTTAGCAGTAACAGGATCAGTCCGAGTCAGCATGGATTTTTGAAGGGGAAATCATGCTTGACTAATCTTCTGGAATTTTTTGAGGATGTAACTATGAACACAGACAAGGGAGAGCCAGTAGATGTAGTGTACCTGGACTTTCAGAAAGCCTTTGATAAGGTCCCACATAGGAGATTAGTGGACAAAATTAGAGCACATGGCATTGGGGGTAGGGTACTAACATGGATAGAAAATTGGGTGGCAAACAGGAAACAAAGAGTAGGGATTAAGGGGTCCTTTTCAGAATGGCAGGCAATGACTAGTGGGGTACCACAATGCTAGGTGCTGGAACCGCAGCTATTTACAATATACATTAATGATTTAGATGAAGAGATTAAAAGTAACATTAGCAAATTTGCAGATGACACAAAGCTGGGTGGCAGTGTGAAATATGAGGAGGATGTTAGGAGAATGCAGGGTGACTTGGACAGGTTGGGTGAGTGGGTAGATGCAGTTTAATGTGGATAAATGTGAGGTGGCAAGAACAGGAAGGCAGATTACTATCTGAATGGTGTCAGGTTAGGGGAAGTACAATGAGATCTAGGTGTCACTGAAAGTAAGCATTCAGGTACAGCAGGCAGTGAAGAAAGCTAATGGCATGTTGGCCTTCATAACAAGGGGAGTTGAGTATAAGAGCAAAGAAGTCTTTTTGCAGTTGTACAGGGCCCTGGTGAGACCAACACCTGGTGTATTGTGTTCAGTTTTGGCCTCCAAATCTGAGGAAGGACATTCTTGCTATTGAGGGAGTGCAGCATAGGTTCACAAGTTTAATCCCCAGGATGGTGGGACTGTCATATGTTGAAAGATTGGAGCGACTGGGCTTGTTTACACTGGAATTCAGAAGGGGAGGGGATCTGATTGAAACATATAAGATTACTAAGGGATTGGACACGCTAGAGGCAGGAGACATGTTCCCGATGTTGGGGGAGTACAGAAGCAGAAGCCACAGTTTAAGAATAAAGGGTAGGCCATTTAGAATGGAGTTGAGGAAAAACTTTTTCACCCAGAGAGTTGTGGATCTGTGGAATGCTCTGCCTCAGAAGGCAGTGGAGGCCAATTCTCTGGATGCTTTCAAGAAAGAATTAGATCGAACTCTTAAAGATATTGGAGTCAAGGGATATGGGGAGAAGGCAGGAACGGGATACTGATTGTGGATGATCAGCCATGATCAGATTGAATGGTGGTGCTGGCTCAAAGGGCTGAATGGCCTACTCCTGCACCTATTGTCTATAGTCTATTGGCCCTGAGTCTGTACTCGCTAGAATTTAGAAGGATGTGGGGGGGGGGGGGGGGAATCTCATTGAAACCTTTCAAATATTGAAAAGCCTAGACAGAGTAGATAAGGAAAGGATGTTTCCGATGGTGGGGAAGTCTAGGATAAGAGGGAACAGCCTCAGGATAGAGGGGCATCCATTTAAAACAGAGATGCGGAGAAATTTCTTTAGCCAGAGGGTGGTGAATTTGTAGAATTTGTTAAGACCGGCAGCAGTGGAGGCCAGGTTGTTGGGTGTACTTAAGGCAGAGCTTGATGGATTCTTGATTGGACATGGCGTCAGAGAGAAGGCCGGGGAGTGGGGCTGAGGAGGGGTAAAAGTGATCAGCCATGATTGAGTGGCAAAGAAGACTCGATGGGCCAAACGGTCTTAAAAGATGAAAGCATTTCTGAATACATTGCAGAACTGCACAAACTTGCACAGCAGAGATAGAGTTTCTGATGCATTAAGGGACAGGCGTGTATGTGGCATGCATAGTCAAAATGCTCAAAAGAGGCTGCTGACTGAAAGAGACCTCACCTTAGAATGGGCATTGACCATTGCAGTATTGTTAGAGACTGCAGCAAAGAATGCAGCAGGACTACAAAAAATGAGGTTACAATGTGAAATGCACAAAATGTTCCTGAATGGTGCAAAAAGCCAAAGATGTTATAGATGTTGCTTACCTTCCCATGATGAAAATGAATGTAGATCAAAGACAAAGTTTGCAGGAAGTGTCACAGACAAGGTCACATAGAGAGGATGTGCAAGGCAAACAAAAAGCACAACCGAGTGAAAAGTCTCAAACACAAAACTAAGCAAACGCATAAAGATACCGAATGTAAAATAGGATCAGAGAACATCAAGTCTGACAAAGGTAAGCTGTCATGCTTAGAACTGAAGCAGATTGCAAGATAGTATGGATCACTATAGGTGTGTCTGGAGTAACAGTGAGGTTGGAGGTGAATACAGGGTCAACTTTGTCTATAGTTCCAGACGCAGACTACAATAGACCATTCTAAGATACCATTAGAGAAATCCTCTGTGATGTTAAAGACTTACACAGGTGAAAAAGTGTCTCCCAAAGACAAACTGAAAGTAAATATGATATAAGGAAACCAAACACAACAGTTAGAGACTAATGTATTGAAAAGTGGAGGGCCGGCACCTCTCGGACATAAATGGTTGAGAAAAATCCAACTAGACTGACACTCAAGGCTCCCAGTGAGACATCAACAGGCAATGGCAGCCCAAATGGTAGCACTAAGCAGAGACTGACACAGCTGCTTAATGCTAATGAGAAGGTGTTTGAGAAGAGAATTGGTAAACTCAAAAGCAAAGGCGAGAATTGAACTGGATGAAGCAGCAACATTAAGGTTCCACAAAGCGTGTCATAGAAACATAGAAAACCTACAGCACAATACAGGACCTTCGGCCTACAATGTTGTGCCGAACATGTCCCAACCTTAGAAATTACTAGGCTTAGACATAGCCCTCTATTTTTCTAAGCTCCATGTACTTATCCAAAAGTCTCTTAAAAGACCGTATCGCATCCGCCTCCACCACCGTTGCCGGCAGCCCATTCCATGCACTCACCACTCTCTGAGTAAAAAACTTACCCCTGACATCTCCTCTGTACCTACTCCCCAGCACCTTAAACCTGTGTCCTCTTGTGGCAACCATTTCAGCCCTGGGAAAAAGCCTCTGACTATCCACACGATCAATGTCTCTCATCATCTTATACACCTCTATCAGGTCACCTCTCATCCTCAGTCACTCCAAGGAGAAAAGGCTGAGTTCACTCAACTATTCTCATAAGGCATGCTCCTCAATCCAGGCAACAACCTTGTAAATCTCCTCTGCACCCTTTCTATGGTTTCCACTTCCTTCCTGTAGTGAGGCGACCAGAACTGAGCACAGTACTCCAAGTAGGGTCTGACCAGGGTCCTATGTAGCTGCAACATTACCTCTCGGCTCCTAAATTCAATACCATGATTGATGAAGGCCGATACACTGTACACCTTCTTAACCACAGAGTCAACTTGTGCAGCTGCTTTGGGTGTCCTATGGACTCAGACCCCAAGATCTCTCTGATCCTCCACACTGCCAAGAGTCTTACCATTAATACTATATTCTGCCATCATATTTGACCTACCAAAATGAACCACTTCACACTTACCTGGGTTGAATTCCATCTGCCACTTCTCAGCCCAGTTTTCCATCCTATCAATGTCCCGCTGTAACCTCTGACAGCCCTCCATATGATCCACAACACCTCCAACCTTTGTGTCATCAGCAAACATGCTAAACCATTCCTCCACTTCCTCATCCAGGTCATTTATAAAAATCACAGAGAGTAAGTGTCCCAGAACAGATCCCTGAGGCACTCTACTGGTGACCGACCTCCATGCAGAATATGACCCGTCTACAACCACTCTTTGCCTTCTGTGGGCAAGCCAGTTCTTGATCCACAAAGCAATGTCCCCTTGGATCCCATGCCTCCTTACTTTCTCAATAAGCCTTGCATGGGGTACCTTATCAAATGCCTTGCTGAAATCCATATATACATCTACTGCTCTTTCTTCATTAATGTGTAGAGTCACATCCTCAAAAAATTCAATCAGGCTCATAAGGTACAACCTGCCCTTGACAAAGCCATGCTGACTATTCCTAATCATATTATACACTCCAAATGTTCATAAATATTGCCCCTCAGGATCTTCCCCAACAAATTACCAACCACTGAGGTAAGACTCACTGGTCTATAATTTCCTGGGCTATCTCTATTCCCTTTCTTGAATAAAGGAACAACATCCGTAATCCTCCAGAACTTCTACTGCCCCGATTGATGATGCAAAGATCATTGCCAGAGGCTCAGCAATCTCCTCCTTTGCCTCCCACAGTGGCCTGGGGTACATCTCATGGGGTCCCGGCGACTTATCCAACTTGATGCTTTCCAAAAGTTCCAGCACATCCTCTTCCTTAATATCTACATGCTCAAGCTTTTCTGTCTGCTGCAAGTCATCACTATAATCACCAAGATCCTTTTCCATAATGAATACTGAAGTATTCATTAAGTACCTCTGCTATTTCCTCTGGCTCCATACACACTTTCCCACTGTCACACTTGATAGGTCCTATTCTTTCACGTTTTATCCTCTTGCTCTTCACATACTTGTAGAATGCCTTGGAGGTTTTCCATAATCCTGTCCACCAGGGCCTTCTCATGGCCCCTTCTGGCTCTCCTGATTTCCGCCTTAAGCTCCTTCCTGTTAGCCTTATAATCTTCTAGATCTCCAACATTACCTAGCTCTCTGAACCTTGTGTAAATTTTTCTTTTCTTCTTGACTAAATTTATTACAGCCTTTGTACACCATGGTTCCTCTAACCTACCATAACTTCCCTGTCTCACTGGAACATACCTATGCAGAACTCCACACAAATATCCCCTGAACATTTGCCACATTATCTCCTTTACAAGGTGGTAAAGGAGATAGAATTATGATCACTATCTCCAAAATGCTCTCCCATTGAGAGATCTGACACCTGATCAGGTTCATTTCCCAATACCAAATCAAGTACAGCCTCTCCTCTTGTAGGCTTATCTACATATTGTGTCAAGAAACCTTCCTGAACACACCTAACAAACTCTACCCCATCTAAACTCCTTGCTCTAGGGAGACGCCAATCGATATTTGGGAAATTAAAATATTCCATCACGACAACTCTGTTGTTATTATTACACCTTTTCAGGATCTGTTTTGCTATCTGCTCCTCGATATCCCTGTTACTATTGGGCGGCCTATAAAAAACACCCAGTAAAGTTATTGACCCCTTCCTGTTCCTAACCTCCACCCACAGAGTCTCCGTAGACAATCCCTCCATGGCGTCCACCTTTTCTGCACCCGTGACACTATCTCTGATCAATAGTGCCATGCCCCCACCTCTTTTGCCTCCCTCCCTGTCCTTTCTGAAATATTCAAACCCTGTCACTTGAAGTAACCATTCCTGTCCCTGAGCTATCCAAGTCTCTGTAATGGCCACCACATCATATCTCCAAGTACTGATCCACGCTCTAAGCTCATCTGCTTTGTTCAGAATACTCCCTGCGTTAAAATACACACATCTCAAACCTTTAGTCTGAGCGTGTCCCTCCTCTATCTCCTGCCTATACTCCCTCTCACACTGTCTACAAGCTTTCTCTACTTGTGAGCCAACCTCCATTTTCTCAGTCTCTTCTGTTCAGTTCCCACCCCCCAACAATTCTAATTTAAACTCTCCCTAGTAGCCTTAGCAAACCTCCCCCACCAGGATATTGGTCCCTCGGATTCAAGTGCAACATGTCCTTTTTGTATAGGTCACATCTGCCCCAAAAGAGCTCCCAATGATTCAGAAATCTGAATCCCTTCCCCTGCTCCAATCCCTCAGCCACGCATTTATCCTCCACCTCATTCTATTCCTATACTTTCTGTTGCATGGCACAGGCAGTAATCCCGAGATTGCTAACTTGGCGGTCCTACTTCTCAACTTCCTTCCTAACACCCTGTAGTCTTTTTTCAGGACCTCTTCCCTTTTCCTACCTATGTCGTTGGTACCAATATGTACCAGGACCTCTGGCTGTTCTCCCTCCCAATGCAGGATATCTTGGCCGCGATCTTAAACATCCTGGACCCTGGCACCTGGGAGGCAAACTACCATCTGAGTTTCTTTCCTGCGTCCACCGAATCACCCGCCTGACACTCTAACTATAGAGTCCTTTATCACTGCTGCCATCCTCTTCCTTTCCCTACCCTTCTGAACCACAGGGTCAGACTCTGTGCCATATGCATGGCCACTGTCGCTTCCCCCAGGTAGGCTGTCTCCCCCACCCCCCCAACAGTACTCAAACAGGAGTACTTATCGTCAAGGGGTACAGCCACAGAGGTACTCTCTAATACCTGACTCTTTCCCTTCCCCCTCCTGACTGTGACCCACTTGTCTGTCTCCCATGGCCCCAGTGTGACCACCTGCCTATAACTCCTATCTGTCACCTCATTGCTCTCCCTGATCAGGCGAAGGTCATCGAGCTGCATCTCTAGTTCCCTAACGAGGTCCCTTAGGAGCTGTAGCTCGACACACCGGGTGCAGATATCACCATCCCAGAGGCTGGGAGACGCCAGGACTTCCCACATCTGACACCAAGCACAGAAAAATGGCCTCACACACATACTACTTCCTTTCCTCAATTAACATAGTTAAACCTACCTTGCTTCGTCCCGTTACCACCTAAGCCCGTTGAGCCAAAGCCTTATCACTCTGCTGCCGCTCACTCCACTGTCCGCTGAATATGGAGGTCTTCTTTTTAAACCTTTCACGCTCTACTGGCTGACATCACGCGCCTGCGCAGTCTTGCCTCTCTTTTACCCCGAGTAGTAAAACTGCCTTGCTCCGGAAATCTTTAGCCATTTACCCACAGCCTTCTTGCTTCGAATCAAAAACCATTGAAGATTCCTTGCCTTTTTAAACCTTTCACTCTCTACTGTCCAGTGCCTTACACTGTATATCCTAAAGCGGATGCTGAACTGCAGAGCTTGGACGCATCTGGAATCCTCTCCAAGACTAAGTGGAGTGATTGGGCTATGCCCATTGTCCTGGTGATCAAGAAAGGGAAGGCCAGAGCTATTTGCATATGTGAGGATTTCAAATGAGCATCAACCTGGTGCTGCAGCTACATACTGTGCTGTATCCCTTGCCACGAATAGAAGACAATTTTACATCTTTGGCAGTTGAGGAGAGGTCTTCAAAGACTGACTTGTCACAAGCCTATCTGCAAATGGAGATTAAGGAGTCAAGCAAAAGTTCCTCACAATCAACATTCACAAGGGACTGTAACAGTATAATTGTCTCTTCTTTGGTGTCACATCAGCTCCAGCTATTAGGCAAAGAGCAATGAACCAAGTGCTCCAAGATATCCCAGGAACACATTGTTACCTTGGTGAAATCATGGTGACTGGATGGAGAGCACCTCTAAAACCTTGGTAAAGTACTTACCAGGCTGAGTGAGTATGGTCTGTGTGCAAAGAGAAATGTGAGTTTTTAAAAAATGAAATCTTATATTGCGGACAAACCATTGACAAGCAGGGCCTACGTTAGTCACAAGAGAAGACTGAAGCACCCAAACCAAAAAATGTGTCACAACTCAGGTCATACTTGGACCTTGTAAACTACTACCACCAGTTTCTCTCCAACAGTGCTACAGAGCTGCATCCATTGAACACACTGTTACAGACAAGAACAAAGTGGGAATGGTCAGAAAGATGTGAAAGGATCAAAGAGAATAATAACTGCTCACCCATATTGACCCATTGCTGCCCATCAGACAGTTCTGATGCATCCCCTTATGGCAATGGAGCAGTTTTGCCACACATTATGAAAGATGGATTTGAACGCCCAATTGTGTTTGCTTCAAGATCACTGACAAGCACAGAATGCAAACTACACATAGATTGACTGAGAGGCCCTTGGTCTAGTATGGGGAATAAAGAAGTTCCACGACTACCTCTACAGGCAAAAGTTCAGGCTAGTGATAGATCACCAGCCCCTTGTGTCAATTTTCAACCAAGGAATGGAATTCCAGTGATGTCTGCTACCTGATTACGACTTTGGGCACTATTCCCCAGAGCCCAATCTTATGGCACAAGGGGCTGGTACCAAACAACACAGCAATGCTGATGGCTTGTCTCATCTTCCACTACTGGAATTGAAGTAGATAAGTCTTCATACTGTGACCCAGCAGAAGTGTTCCATACCACATTGGTGGCCCAGTTGCTGGAAACAAATTCTGAAATGCAATGAGAACTAAGGAATGATTTGACATTGTCAATGCCATCACCATGCAAGGATGACCAGCTCATGGTAATCCTGTGTTTCCTGAGTTCTCAGTGAGACGAGACCAACTGTCTGTATGTTAATGAATGCTGATATGTGGATCTCGTGCTGTGGTTCCCTCTAAACTGTGCACCACAGTATTAGAGAATCTGCACAAAGGGCACCTGGGTACAGTCAAGGTTAAGAGTCTCACCCAGAGCTATGTGTGGTGGCTGGGAATTGATAAACAGACTGAAGACTTGGCCAAAAGCTGTTCCAGATGCCAAAAAGTTGAAAATTCACCCTCACATTACACCCGTGTGAGTGGCCATTGTCACTATGGTAAAGAATACATGTTGACCTTGCTGGGCCATTCATGAACTCCATACTTCTGATTGCTGTGGATGCTCATTCAAAATGGCCAGAGGTTATACCAATGATGCCAACTACCTCAGTAAAGACTGTCTCCACTCTGAGGACTATCCTCACCAGAAACGACTTACCAGAACAAACTGAGTGACAATGGATCACAATACACATCAGAAGAATTCTGACTGTTCATGAAGAAAAATGGCATGAGACATTTCAAGTCGGCTCCTCACAACCCAGCAATGAATGGGTTAGCTGAAAGGTTTATCCAAGCCTTCAAGAAGTCCATTAAAGCGATGGACAAGGAGGACATTTCTCTACAGCACAAGGTGGACAACTTGCTTTTTGTGCATCGGAACTCTGTTCGTGCGGCAACAAATCAAACACCTGCGATGCTGTTCATGAGCAGGAATCTGAGATCTTCCCTAGACCTCCTGAAACCAGATCTACAGAGGGCAGTACAGAATAAGCAGCTCTACCAGTTGCCAAGTGAAGCAGCAAGGAGCTTCGAGATTGGAGAGGAAGTCCTAGCACGTGATAACTGAGAAGACAAGTGGACACCCAGTAGGACAGCTACACAAACTGGATCACTAATGTACACAGCAGATCAGACATGGAGATGTCATGTGGACCAGATACTGGATGCTCAACTGAAGAACACACCAGCATCGATTACATCCAACAAGATGGACACATTACAGTCACCAGGCTTACCTCTCAGTGATGGTGTCACTGATAGCAGTGTTACACCGGATACTGAGAATATTGTTTTAGACAAGACACCTACCAAACCTGATGCTACTCCACAGGTCCAGAGTCACGAGGAGACTGTTTTTGCTGACAAGACACCTACCAAATCCAATGTCTCTTCACAGGC
The DNA here is from genome assembly GCF_048418815.1 of Hemitrygon akajei. Classification (NCBI taxonomy): domain Eukaryota; kingdom Metazoa; phylum Chordata; class Chondrichthyes; order Myliobatiformes; family Dasyatidae; genus Hemitrygon; species Hemitrygon akajei. The sequence continues at coordinate 72,479,267 of NC_133125.1, forward strand.
CCAGAAGCACTATCCTGAAAGAAACACAGCACCACCCAAAAGACTGAATCTTTAGAATTGTGAAGTTAGTTACGGACTGTTATTGGGAAAGCATGTTTATTTGGAATATGGGTCTGTGAAAGGGAAATTGAATGTTTCGTACATACACAATTTTATTTTGCATTAATCTAAAGGGGAGGAAGTGTAATGCATGGATCTATTCCTCTTAGAGCAATGACCTCCCGCCCAGCACTACGTATAGATTGTTGTCTGTACATACTGTATGCTGTTGTCTATGTAAATGCATTGTTTTCTCTCTCTTTCTCTCTCTCTGCAATGTGAATACACCAGTTAAAGCCATCTCCCATGTGCATGCTATTATTTTATATGTGGTTGTGCACATACACAACAGAGGTGTCTTTGAACACTCCTGCCAGCTGGTTGACACAGACCTTTAGTCAACAGATACATCAGATACACCATTGTCTGGATGCTTTGTGAAAGTTCACCCTCTTGAAAGCTGATCTGACGACAGCTTCCGAGACAGAGATCACAGGGTCACCAGATGCTGACAGCACAGATGTGCAGACACTCCTGTGCCTAGCATCACTTTATGGACACACAATCAATCTATGTATATGAGCTACCTTATGTATATTGTGTTTTTTTAAAAATTCTTCTGTTCTTTATCATATTGTTTGTTGTTTATGCTGCCTCGGGTCCAGAGTATCAATTATTTCATTCTCCTTTACACTTGTTTACTGGAAATGACATTAAACAATCTTGAATCTCAAATCCGGAATTGGTGACACCCAACACTTTGTTGAGTACCTTCGCTCTATCTGCAACAAGCACGATTTCCCCGTGGCCAACCATTTAAATTCCATTCTTCATTCCCATTCTAATGGGACAGTTCATGGCCTCCTCTACTGCCATGATGAGGCCAAATCTCACGTTGGAGGAGCAGCCCCTTAAATTCCGTCTGAGTAGCCTCCAACCTAATGACTTGAACACCAATTTCTCCAACTTGCAATAATTTTTTCCCCTTCTCTCCTTTTCCATCTCCTATTCTGGCCCAACTCTTACACCTTTTCTTCTTCTTACCAACCTACCACCCCTCCTGGTGTCCCTCCTCCTTCCCTTTCTCCCATGATCTACTCTCCTTTCCTATCATACTCCTTCTTCGCTTGCCCTTTACTTTTTCTGACTATCATCTCCCAACTTCACACTTCATCCCCCTTTCTCCACCCACCCACCTTCCTCCTCACCTGGTTTCACCTCTCACCTTCTAGCTTGTACTCCTCGCCCCCCCCCCCGACCTTTTCATTCTGGCTTCTTCCTTCTTCCTTTCCAGGACTGTTGATGGGTCTTGACCCAAAATATCAGCTCCTTGTTCCCCTTCATTGATGCTGCCTAACCTGCTGGGTTCTTCCAGCATTTTGTATGTGTCACTCAGTTAAAGTGCATTTATTTGAATGCATGAGGTTTAACAGATAAGGTGACAAACTCAGAGCATAGATCAGCTCCTGGGACTGGGATGCCACAGTCGTAATAAAAACAAGGCTGAGAAAAGGGCAGGACTGGCAGCTTAGTGTTCAGGACAGAGTTGCTTCAGACGTGATAAGAGATACAGCTAAGTGAGGGGGTGAGGTGTTGCCTCTTTGATAAGGAATGACATAACAGTAATGTTTAGAGATCACATTCCTGGGGGGCATCGTGCAGTCAGGCCATGTAGATAGAACTCAACAAGCTTTTAGTGGGGCTCTAGAAAAGACCCATCCCATAGTCAGCATGAACTTGAGGGGCAGGTGTGCACAGAAATTTCTCATAATTGTAAAAATAATTGAGTTACTTTAGTGGGAGATTTTAATTTCTTTGTTATTGAGTGTTAAAGGACTTGTTGGAATCTGTTGTTTTTAATAAGGTATTACTTGAATTAATGAGTTTTTAGCAAGACTGAATTTATAGTTTTACAACTCTTTAGACCATAAGACCATAAGACAAAGGAGCAGAAGTTGGCCATTCGGCCCATCGAGACTGCTCTGTCATTGCATCATGAGCTGATCCAATCTCCCCTTTAGTCCCATCCCCCCGCCTTCTCACCATAACCTTTGATGCCCTGACTACTCAGATACCTATCAATCTCTGCCTTAAATACACCCAATGACTTGGCCTCCACTGCCGCCCATGGCAACAAATTCCATATATTCACCACCCTCTGGCTAAAAATTTTTTTTCGCATCTCTGTTCTGAATGGGCGCCCTGCAATCCTCAAGTCATGTCCTCTCGTACTAGACTCCCCCCACCATGGGAAACAACTTTGCCACATCCACTCTGTCCATGCCTTTCAACATTCGAAATGTTTCTATGAGGTCCCCCCTCATTAACCATATAACCATATAACAATCACAGCACGGAAACAGGCCATTCCGGCCCTCCTAGTCCGTGCCGAACTCTTAATCTCACCTAGTCCCACCTACCCGCACTCAGCCCATAACCCTCCACTCCTTTCCTATCCATATACCTATCCAATTTTACCTTAAATGACACAACTGATCTGGCCTCTACTACTTCTACAGGAAGCTCATTCCACACAGCTATCACTCTCTGAGTAAAGAAATACCCCCTCGTGTTTCCCTTAAACTTTTGCCCCCTAACTCTCAAATCATGTCCTCTCGTTTGAATCTCCCCTACTCTCAATGGAAACAGCCTATTCACGTCAACTCTATCTATCCCTCTCAACATTTTAAATACCTCGATCAAATCCCCCCTCAACCTTCTACGCTCCAATGAATAGAGACCTAACTTGTTCAACCTTTCTCCGTAACTTAAGTGCTGAAACCCTGGTAACATCCTAGTAAATCGTCTCTGCACTCTCTCTAATTTATTGATATCTTTCCTATAATTCGGTGACCAGAACTGTACACAATATTCCAAATTTGGCCTTACCAATGCCTTGTACAATTTTAACATTACATCCCAACTTCTGTACTCAATGCTCTGATTTATAAAGGCCAGCGTTCCAAAAGCCTTCTTCACCACCCTATCTACATGAGACTCCACCTTCAGGGAACTATGCACTGTTATTCCTAGATCTCTCTGTTCCACTGCATTCCTCAATGCCCTACCATTTACCCTGTATGTTCTATTTGGATTATTCCTGCCAAAATGTAGAACCTCACACTTCTCAGCATTAAACTCCATCTGCCAACGTTCAGCCCATTCTTCTAACCGGCATAAATCTCCCTGCAAGCTTTGAAAACCCACCTCATTATCCACAACACCTCCTACCTTAGTATCATCAGCATACTTACTAATCCAATTTACCACCCCATCATCCAGATCATTTATGTATATTACAAACAACATTGGGCCCAAAACAGATCCCTGAGGCACCCCGCTAGTCACCGGCCTCCATCCCGATAAACAATTATCCACCACTACTCTCTGGCATCTCCCATCTAGCCACTGTTGAATCCATTTTATTACTCCAGCACTAATACCTAACGACTGAACCTTCTTAACTAACCTTCCATGTGGAACTTTGTCAAAGGCCTTGCTGAAGTCCATATAGACTACATCCACTGCCTTACCCTCGTCAACATTCCTCGTAACTACTTCAAAAAATTCAATAAGGTTTGTCAAACATGACCTTCCACGCACAAATCCATGCTGGCTACTCCTAATCAGATCCTGTCTATCCAGATAATTATAAATACTATCTCTAAGAATACTTTCCATTAATTTACCCACCACTGATGTCAAACTGACAGGTCTATAATTGCCAGGCTTACTTCTAGAACCCTTTTTAAACAATGGAACCACATGAGCAATACGCCAATCCTCCGGCACAATCCCTGTTTCTAATGACATCTGAAAGATCTCCGTCAGAGCTCCTGCTATCTCTACACAAACTTCCCTCAAGGTCCTGGGGAATATCCGGTCAGGACCCGGAGATTTATCCACTTTTAAATTTCTTAAAAGCGCCAGTACTTCCACCTCTTTAATTGTCATAGGTTCCATAACTTCCTTACTTGTTTCCCACACCTTACACCATTCGATATCCTTCTCCTTAGTGAATACCGAAGAGAAGAAATTGTTCAAAATCTCTCCCATCTCCCTCGGCTCCACACATAGCTGACCACCCTGATTCTCTAAGGGACCAATTTTATCCCTCACTATCCTCTTGCTTTTAATATAACTGTAGAAGCCTTTCGGATTTACTTCCACCTTATTTGCCAAACCAAACTCGTAACTTCTTTTAGCTTTTCTAATCTCTTTCTTAAGTTTCCTTTTACATTCTTTATATTCCTCGAGCAATTCCTTTACTCCATGCTGCCTATATCTATTGTAGACATCCCTCTTTTTTCGAACCAAGTTTCTAATATCCCTTGAAAACCATGGCGCTTTCAAACCTTTAATCTTTCCTTTCAACCGAACAGGAACATAAAGATTCTGTACCCTCATAATTTCACCCTTAAATGACCTCCATTTCTCTATTACATCCTTCCCATAAAACAACTTGACCCATTCCACTCTCTCTAAATCCCTGCGCATCTCCTCAAAGTTAGCCTTTCTCCAATCAAAAATCTCAACTCTAGGTCCAGTCCTGTCCTTCTCCATAATTATATTGAAGCTAATGCTATTGTGATCACTGGACCCGAAGTGCTCCCCAACACATACATCTGTCAGCTGACCTATCGCATTCCCTAACAGGAGATCCAACACTGCCCCATCTCTAGTCGGTACTTCTATGTATTGTTGCAAAAAGCTATCCTGCACACATTTCACAAACTCTAAACCATCCAGCCCTTTTACAGAATGAGCTTCCCAATCTATGTGTGGAAAATTAAAATCTCCCACAATCACCACCTTGTGTTTACTACAAATATCTGCTATCTCCTTACACATTTGCTCTTCCAACTCACGCTCCCCATTAGGTGGCCTATAATACACTCCTATCAGTGTTACTACACCTTTCCCATTCCTCAATTCCACCCAAATAGCCTCCCTAGAGGAGCTCTGTAATCTATCCTTCCAAAGCATTCTTCTAAACTCCAAGGAGTACAGTCCAAGAGCGATCAAACGTTCCTCATATGTTAACCCTCTCATTCCCGGAATCATTCTTGTGAATCTTCTCTGAACCCTCTCCAATGTCAGCACATTCTTTCTTAAATAGGGAGCCCAAAACTGCACACAGTATTCCAAATGAGGTCCTACCAGTGCCTTATACAGCCTCAACATCACATCCCTGCTCCTATGCTCTATTCCTCTAGAAATGAATGCCAACATTGCATTTGCCTTCTTCACCACCGACTCAACCTCAAGGTTAACCTTAAGGGTATCTGCACAAGGACTCCCAAGTCCCGTTGCATCTCAGAACTTTGAATTCTCTCCCCATTTAAATAATAGTCTTCCCGTTTATTTCTTCTACCAAAGTGCATGATCGTACACTTTCCGACATTGCAATTCATTTGCCACTTCTTTGCCCATTTCCCCAATCTATCCAAATCTCTCTGCAGACTCTCTGTTTCCTTAGCACTACCGGCCCCTCCACCTATCTTTGTATCATCAGCAAACTTAGCCACAAAGCCATCTATCCTATAATCCAAATCGTTGATATACAATGTAAAAAGAAGCGGCCCCAACACGGACGCCTGTGGAACACCACTGGTAACGGGCAGCCAACCAGAATGGGATACCTTTATTCTGACTCTCTGTTTCCTGCCAATCAACCAACACTCTATTCACGTATGTAATTTTCCCGTAATTCCATGGGCTCTTATCTTGTTTAGCAGCCTCATGTACGGCACCTTGTCAAAGGCCTTCTGAAAATCCAAATACACAACATCCACTGCATCTCCCTTGTCTACCCTACTTGTAATTTCCTCAAAAAATTGCACTGTTTGTTAGGCAGGATTTTCCCTTAAGGAAACCATGCCGAGTTCTGCCTATCTTGTCACATGCCTCCAGGTACTCCATAACCTCATCCTTGACAATCGACTCCAACAACTTCCCAACCACCTAACCACTCCAACAAGCTAACAGGTCTATAATTTCCTTTTTGCTTCCTTGCCCCCTTCTTAAATAGTGGAGTGACATTTGCAATCTTCCAGTCCTCCGGAACCAGGCCAGAATCTATCGACTTTTGAAAGATCATTGCTAATGCCTCCGCAATCTCCACTGCTACTTCCTTCAGGGTTCATTCCATCTGGTCCAGGAGATTTATCTACCCTTAGACTATTCAGCTTCCTGAGTACTTTCTCTGTCGTAATTGTGACTGTGCATATTTCTCTTCCCTGACACCCTTGAATGTCTGGTATATTGCTGATGTCTTCCTCAGTGAAGACTGATGCAAAATACTTCTTCAGTCCCTCTGCCATCTCCTTATCTCCCATTACAATTTCTCCAGCATCATTTTCTATCAGTCCTATATCTACTCTCACCTGTCTTTTTAGTATCCTCTTTGATATTATTTGCTAGCTTCCTTTCATAGTTCATCTTTTCCCTCTTAATGACCTTCTTAGTTTCCTTTTGTAAGCTTTTAAAAACTTCCCAATCCTCTGTCTTCCCAATAATTTTTGCTTCCTTGTATGCCCTCTGCTTTGGTTTTACTTTGGCTTTGACTTCTCTTGTCAGCCACGGTTGCATCCTTTTTCCATTTGAAAATTTCTTCTTCTTTGAAATACATCTGTCTTGCACCTTCCTCACTTCTCGCATAAACTCCAGCCACTGCTGCTCTGCCACCCTTCCCACTAGTGTCCCTTTCCAGTCAACCTTGGCCAGTTCCTCTCTCATGCCACTGTCATTTCCTTTACTCCACTGAAATATCGGATTTCGGCTTCTCTTTCTCAAATTTCACAGTGAACTCAATCATGTTATGATCACTGCCTCTAAGGGTTCCTTCACTTCCATCTCTCTAATTATCTCTGGTTCATTACACAATACCCAATCCAGTACAGCTGATCCCCTAGTGGGCTCAACAACAAGCTGTTCGAAAAAGCCATCTCGTAGACATTCTACAAATTCTCTCTCTTGAGATCCAGTGCCAACCTGATTTTCCCAATCCACTCACATGTTAAAATCCCCTACAATTATCATAACACTGCCCTTCTGGCAAGCCTTTTCTATTTCCTGTTGTAATTCATAGTCCACATCACTGCAGCTATTTGGAGGCCTGTAGATAACTGCCATCTTTCACCCCTGCGATTTCTTAGCTCAACCCATATTCTACACCTTCCGATCCTATGTCAACTCTTTCTAATGATTTAATATCAATAGACAATAGACAATAGGGGCAGAAGTAGACCATTCGGCCCCTCGAGCTTGCACCGCCATTCTGAGATCATGGCTGATCACCTACTATCAATACCCGGTTCCTGCCTTGTCCCCATATCCCTTGATTCCTCTATGCATAAGATACCTATCTAGCTCCTTCTTGAAAGCATCCAGACAATTGGCCTCCACTGCCTTCCGAGGCAGTGCATTCCAGACCCCCACAACTCTCTGGGAGAAGAAGTTTTTCCTTAACTCTGTCCTAAAAGACCTACCCCTTATTCTCAAACCATGCCCTCTGGTACTGGACTCTCCCAGCATCTGGAACATATTTCCTGCTTCTATCTTGTCCAATCCCTTAATAATCTTATATGTTGCAATCAGATTCCCTCTCAATCTCCTTAATTCCAGCGTGTACAAGCCCAGTCTCTCTAACCTCTCTGCGTAAGACAATCCGGACATCCCAGGAATTAACCTCGTGAATCTACGCTGCACTTCCTCTATAGCCAGGATGTCCTTCCTTAACCCTGGAGACCAAAACTGTACACAATACTCCAGGTGTGGTCTCACCAGGGCCCTGTACAAATGCAAGAGGATTTCCTTGCTCTTGTACTCAACTCCATTTGTAATAAAGGCCAACATTCCATTAGCCTTCTTCACTGCCTGCTGCACTTGCTCATTCACCTTCAGTGACTGATGAACTAGATCTCTTTGTATTTCTCCCTTGCCTAACTCTACACCATTCAGATAATAATCTGCCTTCCTGTTCTTACTCCCAAAGTGGATAACCTCACACATTCACATTAAACGTCGTCTGCCAAGTATCTGCCCACTCACTGAGCCTATCCAAGTCACCCTGAATTCTCCTAACATCCTCATCACATGTCACACTGCCACCCAGCTTAGTATCATCAGCAAACTTGCTGATGTTATTCTCAATGCCTTCATCTAAATCGTTGATGTAAATCGTAAACAGCTGTGGTCCCAATACCGAGCCCTGTGGCACCCCACCAGTCATCACCTGCCATTCCGAGAAACACCCATTCACCGTTACCCTTTGCTTTCTATCTGCCAACCAGTTTTCTATCCATGTCAATATCTTCCCCCCAATGCCATGAGTTCTGATTTTACCCACCAATCTCCTATGTGGGACATTATCAAATGCCTACTGAAAATCGAGGTACACTACATCCACTGGATCTCCCTTGTCTAACTTCCTGGTTACATCCTTGAAAAACTCCAATAGATTAGTCAAGTATGATCTGCCCTTGGTAAATCCATGCTGGCTTGACCCAATCCTATCACTGCTATCTAGATATGCCACTATTTCATCTTTAATAATGGACTCTAGCATCCTCCCCACTACTGATGTTAGGCTGACAGGACGATAGTTCTCTGTTTTCTCCCTCCCTCCTTTCTTAAAAAGTGGGATAACATTAGCCATTCTCCAATCCTCAGGAACTGATCCTGAATGTAAGGAACATTGGAAAATGATTACCAATGCATCCGCAATTTCCAGGGCCACCTCCTTTAGTACCCTAGGATGCAGACCATCTGGACCTGGGGATTTGTCAGCCTTCAGTCTCATCAGTCTACTCATCACCGTTTCCTTCCTAATGTCAATCTGTTTCATTTCCTCTGTTACCCTATGTCCTTGGCCCATCCATACATCTGGGAGATTGCTTGTGTCTTCCCTAGTGAAGACAGATCTAAAGTACTTATTAAATTCTTCTGCCATTTCTCTGTTTCCCATAACAATTTCACCCAATTCATTCTTCAAGGGCCCAACATTGTTCTCAACTATCTTCTTTCTCTTCACATACCTAAAAAAGCTTTTGCTATCCTCCTTTATATTCCTGGCTAGCTTGCGTTTGTACCTCATTTTTTCTCCCCATATTGCCTTTTTAGTTAAGTTCTGTTGTTCCTTAAAAATTTCCCAATCATCTGTCCTCGCACTCACCTTAGCTCTGTCATACTTCCTTTTTTTTTAATGCTATGCAATCTCTGACTTCCTTTGTCAACCACTGTGGTCCCTTTCCCCCCTTTGAATCCTTCCTTCTCTGGGGGATGAACTGATTTTGCACCTTGTGCATTATTCCCAAGAATACCTGCCATTGCTGTTCCACTGTCTTTTCTGCTAGGATATCCGTCCAGATAACTTTGGCCAGCTCCTCCCTCATGGCTCCATAGTCTCCTTTGTTCAACTGCAACACTGACACCTCCGATCTGCCCTTATCCTTCTCAAATTGCAGATAAAAACTTATCATATTATGGTCACTACCTCCTAATGGCTCCTTTACTTCAAGATCACTTATCAAATCCTGTTCATTACACAACACTAAATCCAGAATAGCCTTGTCTGTGGTCGGCTCTTGTACAAGCTGTTCCAAGAATGCATCCCGTAGGCACTCTACAAACTCCCTATCCTGGGGTCCAGCACCAACCTGATTCTCCCAGTTCACCTGCATGTTGAAATCCCCCATAACTACTGCGACATTACCTTTGCCACATGCCAATGTTAACTCCCTATTCAACTTGCACCCAATATCCATGCTACTGTTTGGTGGCCTGTAGACAACACCCATTAGGGTCTTTTTGCCCTTACTGTTCCTTAGTTCTATCCACACAGACTCTACTTCTCCTGATCCCATGTCCTCCTTTGCAAAGGACTGAATCTCATTCCTCACCAACAGGGCCACCCCACCCCCTCTGCCCACATTTCTGTCCCTACAATAGCACGTATACCCTTGTACATTCATTTCCCAGGTCTGATCTCCCTGCAGCCATGTCTCCGTTATCCCAACAACATCATAGTTACCCATTCGCACCTGAGCTTCAAGCTCATCTGCCTTATTTCTGACACTTCGTGCATTCAGATATAGAATTTTTAGCCCATTTCTCCTCTCTCTGTTTAAATCGCTGCCTATTGTGCTTAACCCAGCTCCCCGAACTCCCATTGGGCTATACGCCCCTTGAATTTTGTTGTCCTTCCTAAATTTACTTATTCTTTCTGCACATTTAACTCCATGTTCCGTCAGACCATCCCTCTGTAAATGTGTCCTCCTTATCACTTGTTCCGCCTCACCCTTCTCTACTACACACTTAATATTCCGGAACCGTGTAGTCCCCACCTGTCCTTTATTCTTCATCTCGCTATCCTCTCTCACACTCTGGATCCCTGCCCCCTGCAAATTTAGTTTAAACCCCCCCGAGAAGCACTAGCAAACTTTCCTGCAAGAATGTTAGTACCGCTCCAGTTCAGGTGTAAACCGTCCCGTCGGAACAGATCCCACCTTCCCTGGAACAAAGCCCAAATATCTAAAAACCTGAAGCCCTCCCTCCTGCACCATCCTCTCAGTCACATATTAATCCGTATAATCCTTCTGTTCCTTGCCTCACTCGCACGTGGCACAGGTAGCAATCCTGAGATTGTTACCCTGGAGGTCCTGCCCTTCAGCTTCGCATTTAACTCCCTGAACTCACTACGCAGGACCCCTTCACTCATCCTACCCACGTCGTTGGTCCCTACACGGACCACAACATCTGGGTTCTTGCCCTCCCTCTCGAGAATAACCTGCACCCGATCTGAGATGTCCCGGACCCCGGCACCAGGGAGGCTACATACCATCCGAGACTCCCGATCTTCCCCACAAAATCTCCTATCCGCCCCCCTGACTATAGAATCCCCTATCACTACCACTCAATTCTCTTCCCTCCTCCCCGTCCTAGTCGAGGGTCCAACCTCAGTGCCAGAGACAGGACCACTGCAACTTGTTCCTGGTAGGTCATCCCCACCAAAAGTATCCAAAACGGTATACTTATTGTTGATGGGAACGGCCACAGGGGTGCTCTGCTCTCTCTGTCTGCTCCCCCTGCCTCTCTTGACTGTCACCCATTTGTCTACCTCCTGTCTTTTCGGTGTGACTACCTCCCGATAACTCTTATCTATCTCTGCCTCTGCCTCCCGAATGATCCGTTTCGTACCATTATCATATCATTTCTTAAAGCCACGCCACCCCTTCTACCTACCTGCCTATCCTTCCCATACACTGTGTATCCTTGGATGTTCAGCTCCCAGAGACATGCATCCTTTAGCCACGTCTCAGTGATGGCCACAATATCATACCTGCCAATCTGTAACTGTACAACAAGATCATCCACCTTATTCCTTATGCTGCGTGTATTTAGGTATAACACCTTAAGTCCAGTATTTGGTACTTTTGTATTGATTGCACTGCAACTCAAATTTGCTCCATCACCTGCCTGTCCTTCCTGATATCCTTACTGCTCCCTACCTTAGATCCATTTGTTTTCCCCTCCTCTGCTCCATCATTCCGGTTCCCATCCCCCTGCCAAATTAGTTTAAACCCTCCCTAACAGCTCTGTTAAACCTCCCCACCAGGATATTGGTCCCCCTAGGATTCAAGTGTAACCCGTCCTTTTTGTACAGGTCACACCTGCCCCAAAAGAGGTCCCAATGATCCAGAAACTTGAATCCCTGCCCCCTGCACCAATCCATCAGCCACGCATTTATCCTCCACCTCATTCCATTCCTACTCTCACTGTCGCGTGGCACAGGCAGTAATCCTGAGATTACTACCTTTGCGGTCCTTCTTCTCAACTGCCTTCCTAATTCCCTATATTCTCCTTTCAGGCCCTCTTCCCTTTTCCTACCTATGTCATTGGTACCAATATGTACCACGACCTCTGGCTCCTCACCCTCCCACTCCAGGATATCTTGGACACGATCAGAAACATCCCGGACCCTGGCACCTGGGAGGCAAACTACCACCCGGGTATCCTGATTGCATCCACAGAATCGCCTATTTGACCCTAACTATTGAGTCCCCTATTACTACTGCCTTCCTCTTCCTTTCCCTACCCTTCTGAGCTACAGGGCCGGACTCTGTGCCGGAGGCACGACCACTGTTGCTTCCCCCAGGTAGGCTGTCCCCCCCAACAGTACTCAAACAGGAGTACTTATTATCAAGGGGTACAGCCACTGGGGTACTCTCTAGTACCTGACTCTTCCCCTTCCCTCTCCTGACCGTGACCCATCTGTCTGCCTCCGTGGCTCTGGTGTTACCACCTGCCTGTAACTCCTCTCTATCAACTCCTCATTCTCCCTGACCAGACGAAGGTCACTGAGCTGCAGCTCCAGTTCCCTAACACGGTCCCTTAGGAGCTGCAGCTCGGCGCACCTGACATAGATATGGACGTCCGGGAGGCTAGGAGACTTTAACATGTATTTTTCACAATATGTGGTGTTAGGCTCCCCCTACTGATGGTAAAACAATATAACAGTCACATAATGCTTTATCCCCTTTCATGTTTTATTGACTAAGTGTTAAATCTGTGTGTTATACCTGTGCATCTTCCAATAGGAACACGCCTTATCTCAGGAATTTGCCTTAACTTGGAATAAAAGTGCCTGTTTCTGCAAAAATCACCACCTTAGCTATTATTAATGCTTTTTGAGAGAGTGATTTAGATGCATATCATATTTTTACTGAGTTAAGTATTGTATGTAATTAGTTTTGCTACAACAAGTGTATGGGACATTGGAAAAAATGTTGAATTTCCCCATGGGGATGAATAAAGTATCTATCTATCTATCTATCTATCTTAATTCTTAGACCTTTTGTTCTTTAGTTTCTGTTCATCTCCTAGTAGTGCAGCTACTTCCATGTGCTCTGTACCTGTTTCATTGTCTTAAACTTCCATTAAATGATCATAAAACAAAAAGCTTTCAACTCAATCTTGGATTCCTAAAAGATCCTGCAGATCAGAAATCATCAGATCCAACAATTTTGATGTAGTCATCGAAGGACAGTGATGTAAAAGAGTCTGAAAATTCCTCTCACAAAGAAAGAACTGTTAGTGTGCACCTAATGGGAGACAAAAACATCCTCTATTCCTCAATTGTCTGATTCTGCTTCTGTTTGAAGGAAGTTTTTGAGACTTTGAAGAAAATACTAGTTTATTTTGTTATTAAAATACTTTGGGTTGAGACTCTATTGATACTGTGGGTCAGCTCTGCTGATATTTTGGGCACAGCTTTGGTAAAATTTTGAGTTGTGACTCTATTGATGTTTTGGGTTATAACCCGTATTACATTTTCAGTTGTAACTCTAGTTATACATTTTGGGTTGCGATTCCAATAACCATGAATGAGGTTTAAGTTAAGAGTACTTACTGAGATCAAAGCTGAGAAACAAACTCAGAATCTCCAGCTGTGAGAGAACAGATAATGAGGGTTTAAGCACTTACTTGAATAAGTATATGAAATTCAAAGTAATTAAGAAAAAAATCTAAAAGAAATGGCTATTTATGCCAAGTCCAGTAAAGATTGGCTTATGAGTGATGTTGAAAAGATATGGAATAAGATTCAGAAAATGTTGCTGTGCAATAACAACTCTGGCTGGATGCTAGCAGTATTATCAGAGCAAAGGTTGGTATGTGGCCAAGTGGTTAAGGCGTTGATCTAGTGATCTGAAGGTCACTAGTTCGAGCCTCAGCTAAGGCAGCGTGTTGTGTCCTTGAGCAAGGCGCTTAACCACACATTGCTCTACGACGACACTGGTGCCAAGCTGTATCGGCCCTTGCTCTTCCCTTGACCAACCAACATTGGTGGAGAGGGGAGACTTGCAGCATGGGCAACTGCCATGGTCTCTCGAGACTATTATCAGAGCAAATAAAGCATAAGTGTGCTAAGCTACAAAGTCAAATAAATGAATTTAAACATGATTGTGCCAAGTTGGAGCATCAACCATGTAAACTAAAGCAAGGACATGGTAAAAGGACATGGCTGAGCAAATAATTGGGGAAAAGGAAGAGATGTGTAACATGCTGAAGACAGTAAAAAGTCAAATGAACAAAACTCCTTGTTAACAGAATGCGACAGAAAACAGCATGATAACTGTACCCGTATTGAGGCCCACTGTTCAAAGTTATAAGGCTGTCTAACTAAATAGTGACCTTCGATGGGCAGGTGCTAAGAGTGATGTTGGAATGCAGCCAACACTGAATAGTTCCCAGAAGTAGGGCCATGTTAGGAGCTCCAAGGAACTGCAAAATGCATGTAACACTAACTCAACAGAGACCTCTGGTGACTCAAGTGATGATGACAGTGATGAGTCAATTGGTCTGGTAACTATGTCACGACCTGCCCCGATAAAATCTAAGGGAACAAGAATGAAAATGGAGATCATGAAAGGAGACAGGAGGTTTACCATCAACCACTAGACCCAGAAAGAAATGTCAAATGGTCCATTTGGTTCATTACTTTTGAACCTTTCATAAGCTTTTCTTTTCTTCTTGACTGGATTTTCAACAGCCTTTGTACACCACGTTTCCTGTACCCTACCATCCTTTCCCTGTCTCATTGGAACGTACATATGCGAAACACCATGCAAATATCCCCTGAACGTATGCCACATTTCTGCTGTACACGTCCCTGAGAACATTTGTTCCCAAATTATGCTTCCAAGTTATCCGTCCCCCTCTTTTCCTTCGCTACATCAACAACTGCATTGGCGCTGCCTCCTGCACGCATGCTGAGCTTGTTGACTTCATTAACTTTGCCTCCAACTTTCACCCTGCCCTCAAATTTACCTGGTCCATTTCCGACACCTCCCTCCCCTTTCTTGATCTTTCTGTCTCCATCTCTGGAGATGGCTTACCTACTGATATCTACTGTAAGCCTACTGACTCTCACAGCTACCTGGACTATTCCTCTTCCCACCCTGTCTCTTGCAAAAATGCTATCCCTTCTCACAATTCCTCCGTCTCCGCCGCATCTGCTCTCAGGATGAGGCTTTTCATTCCAGGACGAAGGAGATGTCTTCCTTTTTTAAACAAAGGGGCTTCCCTTCTTCCACCATCAACTCTGCTCTCAAACGCATCTCTCCCATTTCCCGCACATCTGCCCTCACCCCATCCGCCCGTCACCCCACTCGAGATAGGGTTCCCCTTGTCTTCACCTACCACCCCACCAGCATCCAGGTCCAATGTATAATTCTCCATAACTTCCGCCACCTCCAACGGGATCCCACTACCAAGCACATCTTTCCCTCCCCCCATCTTTCTGCTTTCCGCAGGGATCACTCCCTACACGACTCCCATGTCCACTCGTTCCCCCCCCATTCCTTCCCACCGATCTCCCTCCTGGCACTTATCTTTGTAAGCGGAACAAGTGCTACACCTGCTCTTACACTTCCTCCTTCACCACCATTCAGGGCCCCAGACAGTCCTTCCAGGTGAGGCGACACTTCACCTGTGAGTCAGCTGGTGTGATATACTGCATCCGGTGCTCCCGGTGTGGTCTTTTATATATTGGTGAGACCCGACGCAGATTGGGAGACCATTTCGCTGAACACCTACGCTTGGTCCGCCACAGAAAGCAGGACCTCCCAGTGGCCACACATTTTAATTCCACGTCCCATCCCATTCCGATATGTCTATCCATGGCCTCCTCTACTGTCAAGATGAAGCCACACTCAGATTGGAGGAACAACACCTTATATACCAGCTGGGTAGCCTCCAACCTGATGGCATGAACACTGACTTCTCTAACTTCCATTAATGCCCCTCCTCCCCTTCTTACCCCATCCATGACATATTTAGTTGTTTTTTTTTCTCTCTCTCTGCCCATCACTCTGCCTGTTCTCCATCTCCCTCTGGTGCTTCCCCCCCTCCCCCTTTCTTTCTCCCGAGGCCTCCCGTCCCATGATCCTTTCCCTTCTCCAGCCCTGTATCACTTTCACCAATTACCTTTCCAGCTCTTAGCTTTATCCCAACCCCTCCAGTCTTCTCCTATCATTTTGCATTTCCCCCTCCCCCCACTACTTTCAAATCTCTTAGTATCTTTCCTTTCAGTTAGTCCTGATGAAGGGTCTCGGCCCGAAACATCGACAGTGCTTCTCCTTATAGATGCTGCCTGGCCTGCTGTGTTCCACCAGCATTTTGTGTGTGTTGTTTGAGTTTCCAGCATCTGCAGATTTCCTCGTGTTATGCTTCCAAGTTTCTGCTTGATAGCTTCATATTTCCCTTTACTCCAATTAAGCGCTGTCTTAACTTGTCTGTTCCTATCCCTCTCCAATGCTATGGTAAAGGAGATAGAATTGTGATCACTATCGCCAAAATGTTCTCCCACTGAGAGACCTGACACCTGACCAGGTTCATTTCCCAATACCAGATCAAGTACAGCCTCTCTTCTTATAGGCTTATCTACATACTGAGTCAGCAAACCTTCCTGTACACACCTAACAAACTCCACCACATCTAAACTCCGTGGGCTAGGGAGACGCCAATCAATATTTGGGAAATTAAAATCTTCCACCACGACAGCCCTGTTATTATTACACCTTTCCAGAATCTGTCTCTCTATCTGCTCCTTGAGGTCCCTGTTACTATTGGGTGGTCTGTAAGAGGCACCCAGTAGAGTTATTGACCCCTTCTTGTTCCTAACTTCCACCCACAGAGACTCAGTAGACAATCCCTCCATGACTTCCTCCTTTTCTGCAGCCATGACACCATCTCTGATCAGCAGTGCCACGCCCCCACCTCTTTTGCCTCCCTCCCTGTCCCTTCTGAAACATCTAAAGCCTGGTAGTCTAAGAAACCATTCTTGCCCCTGAGCCATCCAGGTCTCTGTAATGGCCACAACATCATAGCTCCAAGTACCGATCGAAGCTCTAATCTCATCCGCTTTGTTCATGATGCTTCTTGCATTAAACCATCTGTCAAACCATCGGTCCGAGTGTATCCCTTCTCTATCACCTGCCTATCCTCCCTCTCACACTGTCTCCAAGCTTTCTCTAATTGTGATCAACCACCCCTTCCTCCATCTCTGCACTTCAGTTCCCACCCCCCAGCAATTCTAGTTTAAACTCTTCTCAATAGCCTTAGCAAACCTCCCTGCCAGGATATTGGTTCCCCCTGGATTCAAATACAACCTGTCATTTTACTACCCAAAAGTGGTCCCAGAAATCAGAAATCTGAATCCCTGCCCCTGCTCCAATCCCTCATAGAAACATAGAAAACATACAGCACAATACAGGCCCTTTGGTCCACAAAGCTGTGCCGAACATGTCCCTACCTTAGAACTGCCTAGACTTAACCCATAGCCCACTATTTTTCTAAGCTCCATGAAGCCATCCAGGAGTCTTTTAAAAGACCCTATCATTTCTGCCTCCACCACCGCCGCCGACAGCCCATTCCACGCACTCACCACTCTTCTGTGTAAAAAACTTACCCCTGACATCTCGTCTGTACCTACTTCCAAGCACCTAAAAACTATGCCCTCTCATGCTAGCCATTTCAGTCCTGGGAAAAAGCCTCTGATTATCCATATAACCATATAACAATTACAGCATGGAAACAGGCCATCTCGGCCCTTCTAGTCCGTGCCGAATGCTTACTCTCACCTAGTCCCACCTACCTGCACTCAGCCCATAACCCTCCATTCCTTTCCTGTCCATATACCTATCCATTTTTTTTTAAATGACAAAATCGAACCTGCCTCTACCACTTCTACTGGAAGCTCGTTCCACACAGCTGCCACTCTCTGATTAAAGAAGTTCCCCCTCGTGTTACCCATAAACTTTTGCCCCTTAACTCTCAACTCATGTCCTCTTGTTTGAATCTCCCCTACTCTCATTGGCAAAAACCTATCCACGTCAACTCTATCTATCCCCCTCATAATTTTGAATATCTCCATCAAGTCCCCCCTCAACCTTCTATGCTCCAAAGAATAAAGACCTAACATTACATCCCAACTCCTATACTCAATGACAGACAGGCAGACATACTTTATTGACCCTGAGGGAAATTGGGTTTCATTACAGTCACACCAACCAAGAATAGTGTAGAAATACAGCAATATAAAACCATAAATAATTAAATAATAATAAGCAAATTATGCCAAGTGGAAATTAGTCCAGGACCAGCCTATTGGCTCAGGGTGTCTGACACTCCGAGGGAGGAGTTGTAAAGTTTGATGGCCACACGTAGGAATGATTTCCTATGACGCTCAGTGTTGCATCTCGGTGGATGCTCTGATTTATAAAGGCCAGCATACCAAAAGCTTTCTTCACCACCCTATCCACATGCTTCAGGGAACTGTGCACCATTATTCCTAGATCACTCTGTTCTATTGCATTCCTCAATGCCCTACCATTTACCATGTATGTCCTATTTGGATTATTCCTACCAAAATGTAGCACCTCACACTTATCAGCATTAAACTCCATCTACCATCTCCACATGATCAATGCCTCTCATCATCTTATACACCTCTATCAGGTCACCTCTCATCCTCCGTCACTCCAAGGGGAAAAGGCCAAGTTCACTCAACCTATTCTCATAAGGCATGCTCCCCAATACAGGCAACATCCTTGTAAATCTCCTCTGCACCCCTTCTATGGTTTCCACATCCTTCCTGTAGTGAGGCAACCAGAATTGAGCACAGTACTCCAAGTGGGGTCTGACCAGGGTCCTATACAGCTGCAACTTTACTTCTCGGCTCCTAAACTCAATAACACGATTGATGAAAGCCAGTGCACCGTATGCCTTCTTAACCACAGAGTTAACCTACGTAGCAGCTTTGGGTGTCCTATGGACTCAGACCCCAAGATCCCTCTGATCCTCCACATTGCCAAGAGTCTTACCATTAATGCTATATTCAGCCATCATATTTGACCTACCAAAATGAACCACCTCACACTTACCTGGTTTGAACTCCATCTGCCACTTCTCAGCTCAGTTTTGCATCCTATCAATGTCCTGCTGTAACCTCTGACAGCCCTGCATAGTATCCACAACACCCCCAACCTTTGTGTCATCAGCAAATTTACCAACCCATCCGTCCACTTCCTCATCCAGGTCATTTATAAAAATCACAAAGAGTAGGGGTCCCAGAACAGATCCCTGAGGCACACCACTGGTCACCGGCCTCCATGCCGAATATGACCCATCTACAACCACTCTTTGCCTTCTGTGGGCAATCCAGTTCTGGATCCACAAAGCAATATCCCCTTGGATCCCATACCATCCTCTTCCTTAATAACTACATTCTCAAGCTTTTCAGTCCACTGCAAGTCATCCCTACAATTGCCAAGATCCTTTTCTGCAGTGAATACGGAAGCAAAGTATTAAGTACCTCCGCTATTTCCTTCGGTTCCATACACACCTTTCCACTGTCAAAGTTGATTGGTCCTATTCTCTTACGTCTTATCCTCTTGTTCTTCACATACTTGTAGAATGCCTTGTGTTTTCCTTAATCCTGTCCTCCAAGGCCTTCTCATGGCCCCTTCTGGCTCTCCTAATTTCATTCTTAAGCTCCTTCTTGCTAGCCTTATAACTTTCTAGATTCCTATCATTACCTTGTTTTTTGAACCTTTCATAATCTCTTCTTTTCTTCTTGACTAGATTTACAACAGCCTCTATACACCACGGATTTTGTACCCTACCATCCTTTCCATGTCCCATTGGAATGTACCTACTCAGAACCCCACGCAAATATCCCCTGAACATTTGCCACATTTCTTCTGTGCGCATTTCCCTCAGCCACACTTTTATCCTCCATCTCACTCTATTCCTATAATCACTGTCACGTGGCACAGGCAGTAATCCTGAAATGGCTACCTTTGAGGTCCTGCTTCTCAGCTTCTTTTCTAACTCCCTGTCGTCTGTTTTCAGGACCTCCTCCTTTTTTCTACCTATGTCATTGCTACCAATCTGTACTACGACCTCTGGCTGTTCACCTTCCCACTTCAGGATATCATGGACGCAATCAGAAACACCCCGGACCCTTGTACCAGCGAGGCAAACTACCATCTCTGTTTCTTTCCTGCGTCCACAGAATCACTTGTCTGACCCCCTAACTATAGAGTTCTCTATCACTGCTGCCATCCTCTTACTTTCCCTACCCTTCTGCGGCACAGGGCTAGACTCTGTGCCAGAGGCACGGCCACTGTTACTTCCCACAGGTAGGCCGTCCCCCCCAACAGTACTCAAACAAGAGTACTGATTGTTATGGGGGACAGCCATAGGGGTACTCTCTAGTACTGACTCCTGCCCTTCCCTCTCCTGACTGTTATCCACTTATCTGTCTCCCGAGGCCCCGATGTGACTACTTACCTATAACTCCTCTCTATCACCTCCACATTTCCCCTGACCAGATGAGGGTCATCGAGCTGCATCTCCAGTTCCTTAACATAGTCCCTAAGGAGCTGCAGCTCAATGCACCTGGCGCAGATGTGGCCGTACGGGAGGCTGGGATTCTCCCAGACATCCCACATCTGACACCCAGTACAAAACACTGGTCTCACAGACATACTTCCTGTTTCTATTCCTCACAGGTAACTTACCTCGCCTCAACCCGTTATCGCTGAAGCCCTACCACTCTGCCTCAGATCACTCACTCTGTCAATGACCACTCCACTAGTCAGTGTCTCCCTTTTATGCCTGAACCTTCTCGGCTATATAACTCACAATTGGTGCTCCGGTTATAGCCACTTATAGGCCACGTACAATGAACTAATGCTCACGAAGCTCTCTTTTTTTAAATAACTGCTGCCGACCTACGAGAAATCCCTCTTGGTAAAGCTCTGTTGACGCTGCTGATAGGCCTCATACAATGGACAAACGCTCTCGAAGCTCCCTTTTTAATTAAGCACCGCCAACTTCCTGCGAGAAATCCCTCTTGGTTCAGCTTTGTTGACGCTGCTGATAGGCCACGCACAATGCCTATTACCAATGCCATTTACCCTGTATGGCAATGAGAAGCGAGGTTACATGATGGCAGTTGCAACTCGAGAACATGGAGATCAACAGCAACCTGTTGGTTATTCCTCAGATAATGTAGGCTCAGGATGGAGTTCACATCTACGAGCAGTGCAGAAAACCAACCTGGCAGTCATGACTGCTTCTAACATCGTGCTGGGTCAGACCTTAAACATTTGATGTCCACACTCAGTGCATACTCTACCGACAATGAACAATGAACAAGTGACAACTGCTCGGTGGTCCAAGTGGTTCACTGTTCTTGAGGCACCTCATATCATCATCCAACAAGCAAGTCCAGTGAATAGAGCTACACTGTTGTCAGTGGATATGGAAGATTATGATGATCATGACTTTGCAAGAACAGTAGTGTGCTAAAAAGATGGAAATTACCATAAAGAAGTGTCTTCATTGGACCCAAACCTGATTCAGGACATTGATGGGTCCTCAACCATTGAGTGAGAAATTTGAATGACTGGTCGGGCTGTTGTCACAGAAAATGAAGTGATGGCCTCAGGAAGCATGGCTCCTGGTACCTCTACATAACAGGCAGAACTGAAAGCTTTGACTGAAGCCTGTAATCTAGCAGAAAGATCAGCTAGCATCTCCACCGATTCTCGATATGCTTTCAGGGTTGTTCGTGACTTTGGAAATTTATGGAGACAAAGGGGATTTCTTATGGCCAAGGGAACTCCAATCAAGAATGGTCAACTGGAATGAGTAATTATGGAAGTCAACAACTACCATGAGAAGTTACTGTATTAAGTGTAATACAGGTGGCTCCAAGATGACCACAATGGAATACCGTGGAAGCGCATTTGCAGATAAAACTGCAAAAGGGGCAGCAAGGGAAAGAATAAACAGACAGACATACTTTATTGATCCCGAGGGAAACTGGGTTTTGTTACAGTCGCACCAACCAAGAATAGTGTAGAAATATGGCAATATAAAACCATAAATAATTAAATAATAATAAGTAAGTTATGCCAAGTCCTCCCTCTTACTTCCCTCACAGGAAAATAGCCACTCACAGGAGACCTTGCCCACGCCCAGGATTACGGCTGCACAGGTGGAAGGTCAACTGAGGAAGATCTGTACCAGCAAGGCGGCTGGACCGGATGGAGTATCCCCACGATTACTGAGGGCCTGTGCGACTGAGCTGGGAGAACCCCTACAGCGCATCTTCAACATGAGACTGGAGCAGAGAAGAGTACCCAGACAGTGGAAAACATCCTGTATTGTCCCGGTACTGAAGAAACCACAACCAAAGGAGTTGAATGACTTCAGACCTGTTGCCTTGACGTCGCACGTGATGAAGACCATGGAGCGGCTGATAATACAGAATCTGAGGCCACAAACCAGGCATGCCCGAGATCCTCTTCAGTTTGCGTATAAGGAGAAGGTGGGAGTAGAGGATGCTATCACGTATTTGCTGCACAAATCCCTCTCTCACCTGGATGGGGTCAGTGGTGCTGTGAGGATTACATTCCTGGACTTCTCTAGTGCCTTTAACACCATCCAGCCCAAGATCTTAAGGCACAAACTAACGGAGATGGGAGTAGACTCTCACATGGTGGATTGGATAGTGGACTACTTGACAGATAGACCTCAGTATGTGCGGTTGGGAGACTGTAGGTCTGACACGGTGGTCAGCAGCACAGGAGCGCCGCAGGGGACCGTGCTCTCTCCGGTCCTGTTCACCCTGTACACATCAGACTTCCAATATAACTCAGAGTCCTGCCATGTGCAGAAGTTCGCTGATGACACGGCCATAGTGGGGTGTGTCAGGAATGGACAGGAGGAAGAGTATAGGAAACTGATACAGGAGTTTGTGATATGGTGCAACTCAAACTACCTGCGTCTCAATATCACCAAGACCAAGGAGATGGTGGTGGACTTTAGGAGATCTAGGCCTCATATGGAGCCAGTGATCATTAATGGAGAATGTGTGGAGCAGGTTAAGACCTACAAGTATCTGGGAGTGCAGTTAGACGAGAAGCTAGACTGGACTGCCAACACAGATGCCTTGTGCAGGAAGGCACAGAGTCGACTGTACTTCCTTAGAAGGTTGGCGTCATTCAATGTTTGTAGTGAGATGCTGAGGATGTTCTATAGGTCAGTTGTGGAGAGCGCCCTCTTCTTTGTGGTGGCGTGTTGGGGAGGCAGCATTAAGAAGAGGGACGCCTCACGTCTTAATAAGCTGGTAAGGAAGGCGGGCTCTGTCGTGGGCAAAGTACTGGAGAGTATAACATCGGTAGCAGAGCGAAGGGCGCTGAGTAGGCTAAGGTCAATCATGGAAAACCCTGAACATCCTCTACATAGCACCATCCAGAGACAGAGAAGCAGTTTCAGCGACAGGTTGCTATCGATGCAATGATCCTCAGACAGGATGAAGAGATCAATACTCCCCAATGTCATTCGGCTTTACAATTCAACCGCCAGGAGTAAGATATGTTAAAGTGCCGGGGTTAGGTCTCAATGTATTTAAGTAAACTACTTAAGAACTTTTTAAAAGCTATTTATTAATGCTTTTTGAGAGGGTGATTTTAGATGCATATCATATTTTACTGAGTTAAGTATTGTATGTAATTAGTTTTGCTACAATAAGTGTATGGGACATTGGAAAAAAATGTTGAATTTCCCCATGGGGATGAATAAAGTATCTATCTATCTATCTATCTAAGTGGAAATTAGTCCAGGACCAGCCTATTGGCTCAGGGTGTCTGACACTCCGAGGGAGGAGTTGTAAAGTTTGATGGCCACAGGCAGGAATGACTTCCTATGACGCTCAGAGTTGCATCTCAGTGGAATGAATCTCTGACTGAATGTACTCCTGTGCCTAACCAGTACATTATTGATTGGATGGGAGACATTGTCCAAGATGGCATGCAACTTGGACAGCATCCTCTTTTCAGACACCACCGTCAGAGAGTCCAGTTTCACCCCCACAACATCACTGGCCTTACGAATGAGTTTATTGATTCTGTTGGTGTCTGCTACCCTCAGCCTGCTGCCCCAGCACACAACAGCAAACATGATAGCGCTGGCCACCACAGCCTCGCAGAACATCCTCAGTATCGTCCGGCAGATGTTAAAGGACCTCAGTCTCCTCAGGAAGTAGAGACAGCTCTAACCCTTCTTGCAGACAGCCTCAGTGTTCTTTGACCAGTCCAGTTTATTGTCAATTCATATCCTCGGGTGCAGGGTCACTGGTGCCTTAGCCCTCCTCAGGTCCACCACCAGCTCCTTAGTCTTTTTCACATTAAGCTGCAGATGATTCTGCTCGCACCATGTGACAAAGTTTCCCACCATAGCCCTGTACTCAGCCTTATCTCCCTTGCTGATGCATACAACTATGGCAGAGTCATCAGAAAACTTCTGAAGATGGCAAGACTCTGTGCAGTAGTTGAAGTCTAAGGTGTAGATGGTGAAGAGAAAGGGAGATAGGACTGTCCCCTGTGGAGCCCCAGTGCTGCTGACCACTCTGTCTGACACACAGTGTTGCAAGCACACGTACTGTGGTCTGCCAGTCAGGTAATCAATAATCCATGACACCAGGGAATCATCTACCTGCATCACTGTCAGCTTCTCACCCAGCAGAGCAGGGCGGATGGTGTTGAACGCACTGGAGAAGTCAAAAAACATGACCCTCACAGAGCTCGCTGAAAATAGAAGAAAACCCAATACCTGAAACCATGGGAACACAAATGAACAGTGAAGATACTTGAGAAATGCTGAATTAATGCTCAGACCAAGAGAAGTGGTCCTGGACGGAAAACGTTGGCACCAGTCAAAGTCTGGTAGCCCCAAATGAACTTCTTACATATCTAGCAGAGAAAATACACTTCCTAGGACACGCTGGAGTGCGAAAGAGGATTCACAGATTCTCCCAATGGTGGTGGAATCCAATGTTCCAACAAATAGTTGAGAGATGGATGATATGCCAGTAAACAGACTCTGGATCAGCAGAAAAACCACCACAACTAAGTGCCCTGCCCCAGCTGGTCCATTTTTACATCTACCTGTGATCTATATTACTTTACCAAAGTGCAAGGATATTCAGATGTCCTGGTGATAGTAGATATAGTGGACAAATTTTCAAAATGGGTGGAAGCTACACACACAGAGCCAAACCATGGGATGGAACGGTTGCCTGGTGGTTAGCACAATGCGTTATAATACCAGTGACCTGGGTTCAATTCCCACCGCTGCCTGTAAGGAGCTTGTATGCTCTCCCTGTGACCTCGTGGGTTTTCTCTGGCTGCTCCGGTTTCCTCTCACAGCCCAAAGACATACTGGTGGGTGGGCTAATTGGTCATTGTAAACTGTCCCGTAATAAGGCTAGGGTTAAATCAGGACTTGCTGGGCAGCATGGCTCAAATGGCTGAAGGGTCTGTTCCACACTGTATCTCAATAAATCAATAAACAAACACACTGATAAATTTGGATCAAGGACTGTATTCCCAGATGGAGGTTGCCATGCCACGTTGACCCTGACTAAGGCACACATTTCACTGCAAATGTTTGTCAAGAATTATGTTAGCTGATGAACATTTTCATTGCCCACACCATCCAGAGTCATCAGGACTAGTTGAAAGAATGAAAGGCATCATCAAACAACTATTGAGTAAGTATCACGAGGAGGGAGTACGGGGAGGAGAAAATACCTCCTTATTTTCACCTTACTTGCCAAAGCAACCTCGTATGGAACCTGGTATGGAAGTTGTCCTGTCCAAGACCGGAAGAAGCTGCAGAAGATCGTGAACATAGTCCAACACATCTCACAAACCAATCTTCCATCCTTGGACTCACTTTACACCGCACGCTGTTGGAGCAGTGCTGCCAGAATAATCAAGGACAAGACCCACCCAGCCAACACACTTTTTGTCCCACTTCCCTCCGGGAGAAGGTTCAGGAGCATGAAGACTCGTACGGCCAGATTTGGGAACAGCTTCTTTCCAACTGTGGTAAGACTGCTGAACAGATCCTGACCCGGATCTGGGCTGTATCTTCCAAATATCTGACCTGACTTGCACTACCTTACTTACCCTTTTCTATTTTTCTAATTATGATTTATAATTTAAATTTTTATTATATTTACTTTGATTTGTACTTCAGGAAGTGCAAAGCGCAGAAACAAATATCACTGTGATGATTATATGCTCTAGTATCAATTGTTTGATGACAATAAAGAATAATAATAATAATAATCTTCTTTTAGCTTTTCTAATTTCTTTCTTAAGATTCTTTTTACATTCTTTATATTCCTCGAGCACCTCATTTACCCCATGCTGCCTATATTTATTGTAGATCTCTTTTTCCGAACCAAGTTTCTAATATCCCTTCAAAACCATGGCTCTCTCAACCTTTCAACCTTTCCTTTCAACCTAACAGGCACATAAAGATTCTGTATCCTCAAAATTTCACCTTTAAATGACCTCCATTTCTCTATTATATCCTTCCCATAAAACAAATTGTCCCAATCCACTCCTTCTAAATCCTTTCGCATCTCCTCAAAGTTAGCCTTTCTCCAATCAAAAATCTCAACCCTGGGTCCAGACCTATCCTTCTCCATAATTATATTGAAACTAATGGCATTGTGATCACTGGACCCAAAGTGTTCCCCAACACAGCCCTCCATCACCTGACCTATCTCATTCCCTAACAGGAGATCCAACACTGCCCCTTCTCTAGTTGGTACCTCTATGTATTGCTGGAAAAAAGACTATCCTGCACACATTTTACAAACTCCAAACCATCCAGCCCTTTTACAGAATGGGCTTCCCAGTCTATGTGTGGAAAGTTAAAATCTCCCACAATCACAGCCCTGTGCTTACTACAAATATCTGCTATCTCCTTACAAATTTGCTTCTCCAATTCTCTCTCCCCATTTGGTGGTCTATAATACACCCCTATAAGTGTTACTACACCTTTCCCATTCCTCAGTTCCACACAAATAGCCTCCCTAAACGAGCCCTCTAATCTATCCTGCCAAAGCACCGCTGTAATATTTTCCCTGACAAGCAATGCAAAACCTCCCCTTCTTGCCCCTCTGATTCTATCACACCTGAAGCAATGAAATCCAGGAATATTTAGTTGCTAATCACTCCCCTCCTGCAACCATGTTTCACTAATAGCTACAACTTCATATTTCCAGGTATCAATCCATGCTCTAAGCCATATATGTCAAACTCAAGGCCCGCGGGCCAAATCCAGCCCGCGGTGGAATTATCTTTGGCCCGCGAGATAATATCTAATTACTATTAAAGCTGGCCCCAGTAATCGAAGCGCCTATGGCGTATGATATGGCTAATGCTGAGTTTATTCAGGTTTTCAGGGTTTTTAGTGTTTATTCGGCAGTCTTGCTCGGCAGTCTTCTTCATAAGAAACGGAATTTGTAAAGTGAAACACTTTGTATTTATAGCAGAGACTGAGACACATGACAGCAGGCTGGAAAAACGGAGGCAACGAAAGCTGCGTTCGCACGCGTCCGACTGATCCGGCCCGCATGAAGCTGCATTTTGCTCAATCCGGCCCGTGACCTAAAATGAGTTTGACATCCCTGCTAAGCTCATCTACCTTTCTTACAATGCTCCTAGCATTAAAATAAATGCATTTAAGAAATTCTCCACCTCTTACTCCCTGTTTATCCCTAACGGTGCAAACAACTTTACTATCTTCTTTTTCATCCTTCTCCCCTACATCTTCGGTCCGAGCGCTCCCCTTCTCTATCACCTGCCTATCCTCCCTCACACAGTCTACGGGCTTTCTCTATTTGTGAACTAACCTCCTCTCTCTTAGTCTCTTTAATTTGAATCCCACCCCCAACCATTCTAGTTTAAAGTCTCCCCAGGAGCCTTAGCAAATCTCCCCACCAGGATATTAGTCCCCCTAGGATTCAAGTGCAACCCGTCCTTTTTGTACCAGTCACACCTGCCCCAAAAGAGGTCCCAATGATCCAGAAACTTGAATCCCTGCCCCTTGCTCCAATCCCTCAGCCACACATTTATCTTCCACCTCATTCCATTGCTACTTTCACTGTCGCGCAGCACAGGCAGTAATCCTGAGATTACTACCTTTGCGGTCCTTCTTCTCAACTCCCTATATTCTCCTTTCAGGAATCTCTTCCCTTTTCCTACCTATGTCATCGGTACCTATATGTACAACGAACTCTGGCTCCTCACCCTCCCATTTCAGGATATCTTGGACGCGATCAGAAACATCCCGGACCCTAGCACCAGGGAGGCAAACTACCATCTGGATCTCCTGACTGCATCCACATAGTCTTATGGTCTATCTCGCTCTCAAGTGTCTCTACATTGGCCAGGAGTATGCTAGAGAGATTTGCTCATGTACCCCATCACTTTAGTCTGTTCTGGCACCCTCATTTTGCTGATGGCAGACATTTACCTGCCTCAAGGTACCGTATCTACATTCCTCACAATCAAGTTTGCCAAGTCCTTCAGAAGAAGGCAAAATCGCTAGTTCATTTAGACAGTTCAAAAATACATTTCTTAATGGGAAATTACAGATTGCAGATTTCAGTGATAGCAATTCAGAAGATGTATATTCTAGTAATTTTGTGAGTTGCACACAAAACGAGGCCATACATCGCCAGTGTCATCTTGGATGCAGCTACGTACAGCCCTCTACAATCACAAAATTGCAAAGCTAGTTTTGGATCTAATTTGCCCTGAATCCTGACCTTCAATGGTCTCCCAAGTGGGACCTTGTTGAAGGCCCTGAAGTCTATGCAAATTCTGTAAAGCATTAACTTAATTAATACACTTCATAGCAAAAAAAAATCAGTCGGGGTTTATCTTTTCAAAGCCACGCCAACTATCTTAGAAACGAATCAGGTTTATTATCACTGACCTCTGTCCTGAAATCTGGATAATAATTACCAATAAAACTTGCACCAAAGAATAACAAATATTTTTGATTATTTTAAAATATTAATTATAGTAAGTTATTTATGTATTTCTAAAACCTATTCACTATGAATTTCCTTGAGTTAGTATGCAAATGTATTTTGATCCCACTACTCAACAGTGAGGTCTAATCTGGATGATTGCATCCAAAACCTCAATTCAAGTCAGGAGATTATGTGTCTTGTTAAATACTTACATTGGGATACTTCTTGAGGTAGGGTTCAAGGAGTGCCTCGGCTTCTTTGAGGTTGCCTTCACCTCCACCTGTTAAGAAGATTCATAGTTCAGAACAGTTATTTTGATAAGATACAACTGGAAGGAATGGACACCAAAATAATAGATTACTTCCACTAAATGCCCCTCAAGAGAAATAGAACAACTCTCATGTATGAATTATTTTTCGAGACCTTGAGATGGACAATTAAACAAAGTACAGTCATTGTTGTAAAGTATAATCATAGAGATGTGCATCACAGAAACTTCACGGCCCACCTCGTCCATGCTTATCTATGCTAATCCCATATGCCCATGTTAGACCTGTCTGTCACTGTTTCTTTCCCGACCAAGTGCCTTTTGAATGCTCAGTAGCATCTGACTTCACCAGCTCTTGTGGTAGCTCATTCCAAATATTCAATACCATCTGTGTGAAAAATCTACCACTTCATTCTCCTCTCAGCTTGTAACTGTGTCCTTTCATTCTGATTTCTCTGCCCTGGCAAGAAAATTCTCGCTCTTTATCCCTGTCAGAAGTTTGTAAACATAATTGCCTTGATCTACAAAGGCATGCAAACCAAATGCTTTCTGCTCTCTCTAACCCACCTGTCTTCATTTTCAGTGAGCTAGGATTTGCACCTCAAGGATTCTCTCTGCTCCGAAGATCCCTTCTATTCACTCTCTATCTCCTATGAGAATTTGTCCACCCAAGATGCATTGCCTCATACTTGTCTAGATTAAATCTCATTTGCTACTGCTTTTCCCAACTTTCCTGCTGTATCTTTAAACAAGATGCCACAGGACGTATATCAGCAGCTCCAACTTCACCAATGTTTGTGTCATCTGCAAAGTTAATAACTGTACCCCTACATTCTCATCCAAGTAATCGATACATATATTACAACAACAAAGTTCTCGGTACTAATATTCCATTGGTTAAAGGTTTCCAGTCAGAAGCACACCCATCCACCATTACCCTATGTCTTCTATTACCAATCTAATTCATCCAATTCAGATCCCATGTTCCTCAATCCTATCATGCGGAATCTTGCCGAAGGATGAATGCAGCAACCAGTTACACAATACAAGATCCTATAACCTGGTGCCCTCCCAAAGAGTTCAGTATTGTTGATATAACCACTTCAGCTGTAAAACTGGTCATATTTAAACACAAGGTACACTGCAGATGCTGTGGTCAAATCAACACGTACAAACAAACTGGACGAACTCAGCAGGTTGGGCAGCTTCCGTTGAAACGACCAGTCAACGTCTCTTTCAACGGATGCTGCCCGACCTGCTGAGTTCGTCCAGTTTGTTTGTACGTGTTCATATAAAAACATACTGAAAGAAAATTAGTATTTTCAGTGTTTTCCTAGCACTATTATTATCTCAAATCCATTTTGTAAAACTGAATCATAATGTCTCCTAACACACTGTTATTCCATTGTCCACGCAAAGATTAGAAGAAATAAAAGGATACATCTTACCAAGGACTACAGTAATGTAAGTTTGGTACATCAAAAGAGTCAATGCACACAGTATTGCTCTCAGACTATGAGTAGCAGCACCTTCTCGCAGCATCAATAATCCCAGCTCCTGTAACAAACAGTGGCATAGCAGAGGTTTAGAAGTACATATTCTATTCCCAATTCCCAATGGAATATCATATTGCCAAAAAAGGATACAAGATAAATAATGAAGAGCGATGGGTAATTATTGTGCTTCACACTCCACATGCATATTGATTACATGATTTTGCTTTTATTTCAGATTTAGGGCAAGGAATTTTCAAGAATGGTGTGCTCTTCAGCCTTCAAACTTGTTGCCCTCTATGGGAAAGGGCAAAGAAGTGGCAAATGAAATTCAGTGTTGATAAGTGCATGGTCATGCACTTTGCTGGAAGAAATGAATGGGCAGACTATTACTGTATTTAGATGGAGAGAGAATTCAAAATGCAGAGATGCAAAGGGACTTGGGAGTCCTTGTGCAAGATACCCTAAAGGTTAACCTCCAAGTTGAGTCAGTGTTGAAGAAGGCAAATGCAATGTTGGCATTCATTTCTAGAGGTATAGAATATAAGAGCAGGGATGTGATGTTGAGGTTCTATAAGGCACTCTTGAGACCACACTTGGAATATTGTGTGAAGTTTTGGGCTCTTTATTTTAGAAGGGATATATTGACATTGGAGAGGGTTTAGAGAAGATTCACAAGAATGATTCCAGGAATGAAAGGGCTACTGTATGAGGAATGTCTGGCAGTTCTTGGACTGTATTCCCTGGAGTTCAAGAAAATGAGGGGGGAATCTATAGAAACATTCAGAATGTTAAAAGGCTTGAACAGATTAGATATGGCAAAGTTATTTCCCATGGTAGGGGATTCTAGAACAAGACAGCATGACTGCAGGAATGAAGGACATCCATTTAGAACAGAGATGTGGAGAAATTACTTTAGTTAGAGGGTGGTAAATCTGTGGAATTTGTTGCCATGAGCGGCTGTGGAGGCCAAGTCATTGGATGCATTTCAGGCAGAGATAGATAGATTCTTGATTAGCCAGGGCAACAAAAGTATGGGGAGAATGCAAGGGAGTGGGGATGATTGGGAAATGGCAGAGCAGACTCAATGGGCCGAATGACCTACTTCTGCTCCTATATCTTATGGTCTTATACCCTTTGATCTGTATCTCTTAACTCCTTTGCGTAACAAAAACCCACACTTAATTACATCAGCAACAGCCTACAGGGCAGGGTGGGAGAAAGAGCGATAACACCAGGAATATACAAGTTCCTTTTACCTCCTATGTGGATGTAATGATTTACATAGAAACACAGAATGCCTACAGCACTGTACGGGCCCTTAGGCCCACAATGCTGTGCCGAACCTGTACTTACCTTAGAAATTACCTAGCGTTACCCATAGCCCACTATTTTACTAAGATCCAGGAGTCTCTTAAAAGACCCTACTGTATCCGCCTCCACCACCGTTGCTGGCAGCCCATTCCACACAATCACCACTCTCTGTGTAAAAAAAACTTACCCCTGACATCTCCTCTGTACCTAATTCCAAGCACCTTAAAACTGTGCCCTCTCATGCTAGCCATTTCAGCCCTAGGAAAAAGCCTCTGACTATCCACATGATCAATGCCTCTCATCATCTTATACACCTCTATCAGGTCACTTCTCATTCTCCGCCACTCCAAGAAGAAAAGGCCAAGTTCACTCAACCTATTCTCAAAAGGCATGCTCCCCAATCCAGGCAACATCCTTGTAAATCTCCTCTGCACCATTTCTATAGTTTCCACATTCTTCCTGTAGTGAGGCGACCAGAACTGAGCACAGTACTCCAAGTGGGGTCTGACCAGAGTCCTATATAGCTTCAGCATTACCTCTTGGCTCTTTAACTCAATCCCACCATTGAAGAAGGCCAATGCACCATATGCCTTCTTAACCACAGAGTCAACCTGCGCAGCAGCTTTGAGTGTCCTATGGACTTGGACCCCAAGATCCCTCTGATCTTCCACATTGCCAAGAGGCTTACTATTAATACTACATTTTGCCATCATTCTTGACCTACCAAAATGAACTATCTCACACTTATCTAGGTTGAACTCCATCTGCCACTTCTCAGCCCAGTTTTCCATCCTGTCGATGTCCCACTGTAACCTCTGACTGCCCTCCACACTATCCACAACACCCCCAACCTTTGTATCATCAGCAAATTTACTAACCCACCCCTCCACTTCCTCATCCAGGTTATTTATAAAAATCATGAAGAGAAGGGATCCCAGAACAGATCCTTGAGGCACACCACTTGTCACTGACCTCCATGCAGAATATGACCTATCTACAACCAAACTTTGCCTTCTGCGGGCAAGCCAATTCTGGATCCACAAAGCAAAGTCCCCTTAGATCCCATACCTCCTTGCTTTCTCAATAAACCTTGCATGGGGTACCTTATCAAATGCCTTGCTGAAATCCATATACAATAAGGCATGATCTGCCTTTGACAAAACCATACTGACTATTCATAATCATATTATGCCTCTCCAATTGTTTAAAAATCCTGCCTCTCAGGATCTTCTCCATCAACTTACCAACAATTGAAGTAAAATTCACTGGTCTATAATTCTCTTTCTTGAATAAGGGAACAACATCTGCAACCCTCCAATCCTCCAGAATCTTTCCCATCCCCATTGATGATGCAAAGATCATTGCCAGAGGCTCATGAATCTCCTCCCTCACCTCCCACAGTAGCCTGGGGTACATCATGTCCGGTCCTGGTGACTTATCCAACTTGATGCTTTCAAGAAGCTCTAGCACATCCTCTTTCTTAATGTCTATATGCTCAAGCTTTTCAATCCGCTGTAAGTCATCTCGACAATCGCCAAGTGAATACTGAAGTAAAGTATTCATTAAGTGCCTCTGCTGTCTCCTCCAGTTCCATACACACTTTTCCACTGTCACACTTGATTGGTCCTAATCTCTCACGTCTTATCCTCTTGCTCTTCACATACTTGTGGAATGCCTTGGGGTTTTCCCTAATCCTGCTCACCAAGGCCTTCTCATGGCCCCTTCTGGCTCTCCTAATTTCATTCTTAAGCTTCTTCCTGGTAGCCTTATACTCTTCTAGATCTCTATCATTACCTAGTTTTTTGAACCTTTCGTAAGCTTTAATTTACTTCTAGACTAGATTTTCAACATTTACTCCTCCCATTATTTCCTAAAACAGTTTCTCTGCTTTTGTCAACTCCTTAGATTTTTTTAAAAAATCACTCTTAAAATTTTGTCCACAAACACTTAACATCAAATAGGAGTGCAGAAACTCTCTGATGTCTTGGCAAAAGCTGCCTGAGAATATACAGCAAAACACATTCCTGAATGATTCACCATAAACCTGCATGGACATAATCTCCCATCTTCCCGTTTTAAAAGCCACTGCATCCTGCTTGGGAAATTATTTTGAAACTTCCTAAGTATTTCCAAATCCACATTAAGCATAACTGCAGATTTAGAAAAATGCAATATTGAAAGTATTTTCTCTGCAGTTATACATTCCGTTGGCCTAATAAAATACTCAGACAGGCCCCTCATGCAAGGTCCTGACCCTCCAATATCTTTTGTGTATGTGACGTGCACATTTCAAGCAGACTGAAAGGACTTTATTGCAAGATATCCCATTAATATACGGGGTGAAGATCATGAAGAGAACATTGTGGGGCAAAAAGCAGAGGTGAGAAATGTGAGGGGGAAAGAGGACTGGTGGTCAATGAGACAGTAATAGTGGAAGAGTTTTGGGGTGTGGATGGAATGATGAGATTATCATCAGAAAGGAAGAGGAAAGAATATTGGATGCAGGCCTGAGAAGAAACTTAAGGAATGAGTAGGGTGAAACATAGACTAGTTAAAAGAACGAGGGACCTCAGGGAAGAGACTAATATGGTGTGACACAGGTAGAATTAATGAGGATATTAGTAATAACGAAGCATCCATCTTAAAGTTGTTGCCTTGTACTCTTGCAAGATTGGCCAATAGGAATGGACCTGTAACTAATATTGGTTTAATCTTCAGTCCTCATGGCCTGTGCAAATAAATAATTCAAGCACACAGATATATTCCACACGTGACAGCAACCATACATTGAACCCTGGTTGACACTTCTTGTACACACATTCCTGGTGTTCAGCCATATGCTGCAGGTAAATTTTAGATACTGTTCAATTATGTAACACATTAAAACATTATTTCATGCAGCTGACTTTCCATTGCCGATACTCTCACATTGAATTGGGATGGATCTATCCTCATGGGCTGCGTTGGATTTTGTCTGTTGCATCCCAGAAGCAGTGCCAGTGATGGAGCAAATATGAGTAGAGTACTGTTTGAAAAGTGTCTTTGTATCTTCACTAGTCATAGGTATGTTACTGAAGGATAGAAGGTTGCTAATGTTGTTCCTTTGATCAAGAAGGGAATTAAGGATAATCTTGGAAATTATAGTCTGTTGACTCTTATGTCTTAGTAATAGGGAAACTAATGGAAAGGATATGTGAACATTTGGACAAATCTGGTCTGATTTGTGGCTTTGTGCAGGGCACATCATGTCTGATTGATCTGCATTTTTCGTGGAGCTGATAAAGTTGATTGATGAAGTAGAACAGTGGATGCTTTCTACATAGATTTTAGTAAAGCATTCAACAAGGTCCCGCATGGTAGGCCAGAAAATTGGGATGGTGACTTAGCTGATTGGATCCAATATTAGCTTGTCCATAGAAGACAAAGGGTAGTGGTGGATAGGTCTTATTCTGATGAAGGCCTGTGACTAATGGTGTTACAGAGGGAACTGTACTAGGACCTATAAATTATTTGGATGAAAATGTGGTAGGATCCCGGAGTATATTTGCAAACCATGCAAAGGTTGCTAGAATTGTGGATTGCACAGAAGATTGCCAAAGGTTGATAACAAGATTGAATATCTGTTTAAGTTTGAGCACAACTGCAAATTGCCAGTAGATGGTGTTCTAATGCTACTGAGAAGCTGAGTGCTCAGACTGTGGATCTAGATACACAGGTAACTGGATACTACTTCATAATGCCAGAGACAGGCTCAATCCTGTCATGTTTTCCCTATGACCATGTGCATTTCCTCCAGGTACCTTAGCTTTTCCCCCCAATTTAAGGATGTGTCAATTGGTTGGTTAATTGTAATTGCCCCCAGTGTGTAGATGAGTGGTAGAATCTTCAGGGAGTTTATGATTATGTGGATGGGTGACTGACAGTCAGCATGGACTTCCTGAGCTGTAGGACATGTTTCTCTGCTGTACCTTTCTCTGATAATAAGTTAATGCCAAACGATTTACAATTTCAACAAGTACAATTATTTACACATACCTGATTACCCGAAAATCCGATAAATTCAAGTAGTCGAAGAATTCTTAAAGGTAGCAAAGATAGCATCTGTTGTGATGTAAATAAAGCATTTTAGTTTAAAAGGCTAGTTAACTTAAACAACAAAAGTACTTCTGATGTTTATCGTGATGGAAGCTTGAGTGTGTCATACCAGGTTAAAGGCTCCAATTCCTAATTTGACTCCACCTTCAAACTGGCAATAGACATCAGTTTTGACTCGATCCTGTGTCATCTGCACAATCTGCTGGCATTCCCTTAACAAACAGATCAAATATTTTCATGGTAAGCAAGTGAAACAAAAAATAATTTCTAAACAGAGTCAAACCATCGTATCCAAAGCATTTTCATCTTAAATTAGCTATATTTCAAAATAGGCAATGGCGGGCATCCCTGGCTTGTTAGATATAACTAGTTCATTTTAACTGTTCTCATTAAAAATAAAAACCATAACAGAAGGTAATAAAAAGATGAAGGCCTTTCTTCTAGTAAGTAGTTTCTTTCAATTAACCTTTTCCTTTCTTTTTATTCATGTTGCAACATGGATGTTCCTGGCAACACAAAAAATTACTTCCCATCCTATTATGTGGTTGACATGACAATAGGGAATTAGCTCACAAAATTGTTGTAATGTATTTATCAGTGTCAGTGTTGTTGGCTGGGGATTTCCGGGACCCATTTATAATGAGAGCAACAGACCAGTGGTGGTGTGCACCTGCTGCCTGTCTTCTTTGACAGCAGTGCTCATTGGGTAGGGCAGCCGCCCAAATGAGTAACACGGTGAATTTTATGAATGTTCATAATTAGCAACATCAGAAGGAGGGAGTGAAAGCTTCAGTGGTGAATTATACATTAATCAAATGTATAGCTTTGCTGTTGAGATTTTGGAGTTTTATTAAAGCACAACTCACCCAAACAAGTGGATAGCATCTTATCATTCTTCAGAGTTAAACCTTGCCCTGGTAGAAAGGCATGTCAGAAGTTAGGAGGTCTGACAGCCTGCAACTTGCTTTTGTAACCAAAATACATATGTGGCAAGTTCTTTGTCAATAGTGAACCCTATGGCATCGATGGGGAACATGGCCATAGATAATGCTAAGGGCAGTTGGTCGGACTAGTTCTTGTTGGAGATGATCATTGCCTGCTAATTGTGTATTGTAATGTTATTTACCTTTTGACAGCCCATAACTGAATACTGCAGACAGCAATGAATTGGCTCATTGTTTGAGCAGTTGCAAATAGTTAGAAGTTGCAACTTTACTGAAATATTCTAGGCCAGCCATTCTTAGCAACTGAGCTTTGCAAATGGAGTATAGGAGTTCTAACGTCTGCTCAAAATCCAAATGACAGAGTTTGAGCTTTTCTAGTTGATAGTCAACATCTGAACTAATGATAGAATGAGGTTATTCATGAAACTGCTGAAACACCAGTTAGGCTACGTCCACACTAGATCAGATAATTTTGAAAACGCCGATTTTGCGTAAAAACGATATGCGTCCACACCAAGCGTTTATAAAAATACCTCCGTCCACATTAAAATGGTATTTGGGCGAATCTCCTCCTACTGGGCATGTGCAGGTCACATCTACAGAAAACAGGCGACATGTTTGGTGTGGAATCTCGTAGTGAAAGTGCGCGTTTGTGCAGTTACAGACGAGAAAAACTTAAAACAAAATTGCCAAACGACGGACAGCTGTTGGCTCTCACGCAGGAGGACTTAAAACTGAAAAAAACAAATACTGGAGCGCATGGAGGCAACCAACAGGGAGTTCACAGACATTGACAACTAACATTGAAAAACTGACCAACTCCATTGCATTAATAAAGCACGTTGTTAAATGTATAAAACATGTCTGCATTAGTACAATGTTACAGTAGGCTGTTTCACATCTATTGTCAGAGAAATACTTGCATAAACAGGTAAACCACCTTCATACAAGCAAGGACAGAAAACAGGGCAAAGTGAGTATACTTATTTATTCAGTAAGTTATAGGTCAAAGTATTTGGTGAGTACATTTCTAACTCTTCTGGTTTCAGTCTCATTGCCATCTATTCTGAAATTGTTAGGCTGTGTGGTGGTTGCGTTCAAGAAACAATGAAATGCCGCCATCTGTTCCGGCACGTCATGACAATGTTTCTAGAAATCTCCGGTTACCCCATCCACACTACTCTTGCCCAAGCGGCATTTTCAAATTTACACACTCTGGAGGGCGTTTTAGAAAATCTCCATTTTCGGGGGAGGAAAACGCCATTTCAGTGTGGATGGAGGGTCAAAACAAAGAGAAAAAGCTTCGGTTACAGATTTATCCAGTCTTGTGTGGACGTAGGCCGTGTCAGTTCCTACAGTCAATTTGTCAACATCTGCACATCTGAAAGAAAGGCAAACAGTCTTGCATTTACATAAGAATACAAACAGAAAATGCCAGAAATGTTCAGGGATTCGGGCAGCATCAAAGAAAAGAGACAAACAGTCAACATTTCAGGTTGAATACCCTTCATCAAAACTGGGAAAGAGAGGAAATAGAAACAACTAAGGAAAGCAAGTTCCCTCCTTAAGAATGTTAGTGAGCAAGATGGGTTTTACAGCATTCTGGTAGTTTTGGAACATAAAACAGTACAGCAGGGGCACAGGCTCTTCAGCCCACAAATGATGAATGACGCTTCCTTAAACTAATCTTTAGCCAGAGTGGTGAATCTCTGGAATTCTTTGCCACAGGCAGCTGTGGAGACCTAGTCTTTATGTACATTTAAGACAGAGGTTGATAGATTCTTGATTGGTCAGGGCATGAAGGGATTTGGGGAGAAGGCAGAAAATTGGATCAGCCATGATGAATAGGCGATGGGCCAAATGGCTTAATTCTGCTCCTATATTTTATAGACTTATGGTCTAAACTGACCTGCCTGCCCATGCTTCTGTCTAAATGTTTCTAATATAAATGTTGCTATCACATCCATTTCCAGATACCTACTACTCCGTGTAAAATACTACTGGCTTTATAAATCTCCTTTAAAACTCCACCCCCCCCTTGCCTTAGAACTATGTTGCTGTCTATAGAACATGTTATACCATAGGAAAAGACGGACCAATGACTCTAACAATGCCCTTTGTAATTTAAATATTTTGCAATCTGAATCAGAACCAGGCTTATTGTCACATATAGAACCATAGAACATTACAGCACAGAAACGGGCCTTTTGGCCCTTCTTGGCTGTGCCAAACCATTTTTCTGCCTAGTCCCACTGACCTGCACCTGACCCATATCCCTCCACACACCTCTCATCAACGTACCTGTCCAGGTTTTTCTTAAATGTTAAAAGTGAGTCTGAATTCACCACTTCAACTGGCAGCTCATTCCACACTCCCACTACCCTCTGTGTGAAGAACTCCCCATCCATTGTTCCCTTTAAACTTTTCCCCCTTCACCCTTAACCCATCTCCTCTGGTTTTTTTCTCCCCTAGCCTCCGTGGAAAAAGCCTGCTTGCATTCACTCTATCTATACCCGTCATAATTTTATACACCTCTATCAAATCTTCCCTCATTCTGCTACGCTCCAGGGAATAAATTCCTAACTTATTCAACCATTCTCTGTAACTCAGTTTCTCAAGTCCCGGCAACATCCTTGTAAACCTTCTGTGCACTCTTTCAACCTTATTAATGTCCTTCCTGTAATTCGGTGACCAAAATTGTACACACTATTCCAAATTCAGCCTCACCAATGTCTTATACAACCTCACCATAACGTTCCAACTCTTATACTCAATACTTTGATTTATAAAGGCTAATGTGCCAAAAGCTCTCTTTACGAACCTGTCTACCTGTGACACCACTTTTAGGGAATTATGTATCTGTATTCCCAGATCCCTCTGTTCTACTGCACTCCTCAGTGCCTTAACATTTACCTTATATGCTGTACTATTTACCTTATATATTCTACCTTGGTTTCTCCTTCCAAAGTGCAATACCTCACACTTGTCTGCATTACAGACAGACAGAGAGACAGACAGACATACTTTATTGATCCCCAGGGAAATTGGGTTTCGTTACAGCTGCACCAACCAAGAATAGTGAAGAAATATAGCAATATAAAACCATAAATAATTAAATAATAATAAGTTAATCATGCCAGGTGAAAATAAGACCAGGACCAGCCTATTGGCTCAGGGTGTCTGACACTCCGAGGGAGGAGTTGTAAAGTTTGATGGCCACAGGTAGGAATGACTTCCTATGATGCTCAGTGTTACATCTCAGTGGAATGAGTCTCTGGCTGAATGTTCCTGTGCCTAACCAGTACATTATGGAGTGGATGGGAGTCATTGTCCAAGATGGCATGCAACTTGGACAGCATCCTCTTTTCAGACACCACCGTCAGAGAGTCCAGTTCCACCCCCACAACATCACTGGTGTTACGAATGAGTTTGTTGATTCTGTTGGTGTCTGCTACCCTCAGCCTGCTGCCCCAGCACACAACAGCAAACATGATAGCACTGGCCACCACAGACTCGTAGAACATCCTCAGCATCGTCTGGCAGA
This sequence comes from Hemitrygon akajei, assembly GCF_048418815.1. Classification (NCBI taxonomy): domain Eukaryota; kingdom Metazoa; phylum Chordata; class Chondrichthyes; order Myliobatiformes; family Dasyatidae; genus Hemitrygon; species Hemitrygon akajei. The sequence continues at coordinate 72,519,879 of NC_133125.1, forward strand.
TGTTAAAGGACCTCAGTCTCCTCAGGAAATAGAGACGGCTCTGACCCTTCTTGTAGACAGCCTCAGTGTTCTTTGACCAGTCCAAGTTTATTGTCAATTCATATCCTCAGGTATTTCTCCACTATGTCCACACTGACCCCTTGGATGGAAACAGGGGTCACCGGTGCCTTAGCGCTCCTCAGGTCCACCACCAGCTCCTTAGTCTTTTTCACATTAAGCTGCAGATGATTCTGCTCGCACAATGTGACAAAGTTTCCCACCGCAGCCCTGTACTCAGCCTCATCTCCCTTGCTGATGCATCCAACTATGGCAGAGTCATCAGAAAACTTCTGAAGATGGCAAAATTCTGTGTTGTAGTTGAAGTCCGAGTTGTAGATGGTGAAGAGAAAGGGAGACAGAACAGTCCCCTGTGGAGCCCCAGTGCTGCTGACCACTCTGTCTGACACACAGTGTTGCAAGCACACGTACTGCGGTCTGCCAGTCAGGTAATCAATAATCCATGACACCAGGGAAGCATCCACCTGCATCACTGTCAGCTTCTCACCCAGCAGAGCAAGGCGGATGGTGTTGAACGCACTGGAGAAGTCAAAAAACATGACCCTCACAGTGCTCGCCGGCTTGTCCAGGTGGGCATAGACACAGTTCAGCAGGTAGACAATGGCATCCTCAACTCCTAGTCGGGACTGATAGGCGAACTGGAGGGGGTCTAAGTGTGGCCTAACCATAGGCTGGAGCGGCTCTAGAACAAGTCTCTCCAGGGTCTTCATGATGTGGGAGGTCAATGCCACCAGTCTGTAGTCATTGGAGCCACTGGGGCGCGGCATCTTCAGTACAGGGACGAGGCAGGATGTCTTCCACATCACAGGAACCCTCTGGAGACTCAGGCTCAGGTTGAAGACATGGTGAAGTACTCCACATAGCTGAGGGGCTCAGGCTTTGAGCACCCTGGGGCTGACACCATCCGGGCCTGCAGGGGAACCCTATCCCAAGTGGGGTGGCGAGCAGATTGGGTGAGGGCAGATGTGCGGGAAATGGGAGAGATGCGTTTGAGAGCAGAGTTGTCCCCTTGACTTCATCTACCACCCCACCAGCCTCCAGGTCCAATGTATAATTCTCCATAACTTCCGCCGCCTCCAATGGGATCCCACTACCAAGCACATTTTTCCCTCCCCCCCACCTTTCAGCTTTCCGCAGGGATAGCACCCTACGCGACTTCCTTGTCCACTCGTTCCCCCCCATCCCTTCCCACCGATCTCCCTCCTGGCACTTATCCTCGAAAGCAGAATAAGTGCTACACCTGCCCTTACACTTCCTCCCTCACCACCATTCAGGGCCCCAGACAGTCCTTCCAGGTGAGGCGACACTTCACCTGTGAGTCGGCTGGTGTGGTATACTGCGTCCGGTGCTCCCGGTGTGGCCTTTTATATATTGGTGAGACCCAACGCAGACTGGGAGACCGTTTTGCGGAACACCTATGCTCGGTCCGACAGAGAAAGCAGGATCTCCCAGTGGCCACACATTTTAATTCCACGTCCCACTCCCATTCTGATATGTCTATCCATGGCCTCTTCTACTGTCAAGATGAATCCATACTCATGTTGGAGAAACAACACCTTATATATTGGCTGGGTAGCCTCCAACCTGATGGCATGAACATTGACTTCTCTAACTTCCGTTAATGCCCCTCCTCCCCTTCTTACCCCATCCCTGACATATTTAGTTGTTTGTTTTTTTCTCTGCCTCTTTGCCCATCACCCTGCCTGTTCTCCATCTCCCTCTGGTGCTCCCCTCCTCCCCCTTTCTTTCTCCTGAGACCTCCCGTCCCATGATCCTTTCCCTTCTCCAGCTCTGTATCACTTTCGCCAATCACCTTTCCAACTCTTAGCTTCATCCCACGTCCTCCGGTCTTCTCCTATCATTTCGCATTTCCCCCTCCCCCCCACTACTTTCAAATCTCTTACTATCTTTCCTTTCAGTTAGTCCTGACAAAGGGTCTCCACCCAAAATGTCGACAGTGTTTCTCCTTATAGATGCTGCCTGGTCTGCTGTGTTCCACCAGCATTTTGTGTGTGTTGTTTGAATTTCCAACATCTGCAGATTTCCTCGTGTTTGCTCTTCTGTTAGCCCTCCTGATTTCTTTCTTAAGTATTTTCTTGCACTTTTTATACTCCTCAAGCACCTTATTTTCTCCCTGTTGCCTATACCTGTCATACATCTCTCTCTTCTTCTTTATCAGATTTCCAATATCCCTTGAAAACCAAGGTTCCTTATTCATATTCACTTTGCCTTTAATCCTGACAGGAACATACAAATTTTGCACTCTCAAAATTTCTCCTTTGAAGGCCTCCCACTTAGCAACGCATCCTTGCCAGAGAACAACCTGTCCCAATCCACACTTTTTAGATCCTTTCTCATTTCTTCAAATTTGGCCTTTTCCCAGTTTAGAACCTCAACCCAAGGACCAGATCTATTTTTATCCATTACCAAGTTGATACTAATGGCATTATGATCACTAGACCCAAAGTGTTCCCGTACACACACTTCAGTCACTTGTCCTAACTTGTTTCCTAATAGGAGATCTACTATTGCATCCTCTCTAATTGGTACCTCTATATATAAATTTAGAAAACTTTCCTGAACACATTTTACAAACTCTAACCCGTCTAGACTTTTAACAGTACGGGAGCCCCAATCAATACACGGAAAATTAAAATCCTCTACTATCACAACTTTATGTTTCCTGCAGTTGTCTGCTAGCTCTCTGCAGATTTGCTCCTCCAATTCTCGCTGACTATTGGGTGGTCTATAATACAACCTCATTAATGTGGTGAGGTAGGTTTAACTGTGTTAATTTCAGAAAGGAAGGAGTATGTGTGTGACTCCAGTTTTCTGTGCTCGGTGTCAGATGTGGGAGGTCCTGGAGACTCCCAGCCTCCCGGACGGCCATATCTGCACCCAGTGTGTCGAGCTACAGCTCCTGAGGGACCGCGTTAGGGAACTGGAGGTGCAGCTCGATGACCTTCGCCTGGTCAGGGCGAGCAAGAGGTGATAGAAGGGAGTTATAGGCAGGTGGTCACACCAGGGCCACGGGAGACAGACAAGTGGGTCACAGTCAGGAGGGGGAAGAGAAAGAATCAGGTACTAGAGAGTACCCCTGTGGTTGTACCCCTTGACAATAAGTACTACTGTTTGAGTACTGTTGGGGAGGACAGCCTACCAGGGGAAAGCAACAGTGGCCATGCCTCTGACACAGAGTCTGGCCCTCTGGCTCAGAAGTGTAGGGAAAGGAAAAGAAAGCCAGTAGTGATAGGGGACTCTATAGTTAAGGGGTCAGACAGGCAATTCTGTGGATGCAGGAAAGAAACTAGGATGGTAGTTTGCCTCCCAGGTGCCAGGGTCCAGGATGTTTCAGATCATGTCCAAGATATCCTACAGCAGGAGGGAGAATAGCCAGAGGTCGTGGTACATATTGGTACCAGTGACATAGGTAGGAAAAGGGAAGAGGTCCTGAATAAAGAGAACAGTGATTTAGGAAGGAAGTTGAGAAGCAGGACCGCAAAGGTAGTAATCTCGGGATTACTGCCTGTGCCACGCGACAGTGAGAATAGGAATAGGCTGCGGTGGAGGATAAATGCGTAGCTGAGGGATTGGAGCAGGGGGCAGGGATTCAGATTTCTGGATCATTGGGACCTCTTTTGGGGCAGGTGTGACCTGTACAAAAAGGACTGGTTGCACTTGAATCCCAGGGGGACCAATATCCTGGCAGGGAGGTTTGCTAAGGCTACTGGGGAGAGTTTAAACTAGAATTGTTGGTGAGTGGGAATCAAACTGAAGAGACTGGGGAAGAGGCGGTTGGCTCACAAATAGAGAAAGCTTGGAGACAGTGTGAGAGGGAGGATAGGCAGGTGATAGAGAAGGGACGCGCTCAGACTGAAGGCTTGAGAAGTGTCTATTTTTATGCAAGGAGTGTTGTGAACAAAGCGGATGAGCTTAGAGCATGGATCAGTACTTGGAGATATGATGTGGTGGCCATTACAGAGACTTGGATGACTCAGGGACAGGATTGGTTACTTCAAGTGCCGGGTTTCAGAAAGGACAAGGAGGGAGGCAAAAGAGATGGGAGTGTGGCACTGTTGATCAGAGATAGACTCACAGCTGCAGAAAAGGTGGACGCCATGGAGGGATTGTCTATGGACCTCTGTGGGTGGAGGTTAGGAACAGGAAGGGGTCAATAACTTTACTGGGTGTTTTTTACAGACCGCCCAATAGTAACAGGGATATTGAGGAGCAGATACGGAAATAGATCCTGGAAAGGTGTAATAATAACAGAGTTGTCATGATGGGAAATTTTAATTTCCCAAATATTGATTGGCATCTCCCTAGAGCAAGGGGCTTAGATGGAGTGGAGTTTGTTAGGTGTGTTCAGGAAGGTTTCTTGGCACAATATGTCGATAAACCTACAAGATAGATAGATAGATAGATAGATAGATACTTTATTCATCCCCATGGGGAAATTCAACTTTTTTCCAATGTCCCATACACTTGTTGTAGCAAAACTAATTACATACAATACTTAACTCAGTAAAAAAAAAATAAAAAAAATATGATATACATCTAAATCACTATCTCAAAAAGCATTAATAATAGCTTTTAAAAAGTTCTTAAGTCCTGGCGGTAGAATTGTAAAGCCTAATGGCATTGGGGAGTATTGACCTCTTCATCCTGTCTGAGGAGCATTGCATCGATAGTAACCTATCGCTGAAACTGCTTCTCTGTCTCTGGATGGTGCTATGTAGAGGATGTTCAGAGTTATCCATAATTGACCGTAGCCTACTCAGCGCCCTTCGCTCAGCTACCGATGTTAAACTCTCCAGTACTTTGCCCACGACAGAGCCCGCCTTCCTTACCAGCTTATTAAGACGTGAGGCGTCCCTCTTCTTAATGCTTCCTCCCCAACACGCCACCACAAAGAAGAGGGCGCTCTCCACAACTGACCTATAGAACATCTTCAGCATCTCACTACAGACATTGAATGACGCCAACCTTCTTAGGAAGTACAGTCGACTCTGTGCCTTCCTGCACAAGGCATCTGTGTTGGCAGTCCAGTCTAGCTTCTCGTCTAACTGTACTCCCAGATACTTGTAGGTCTTAACCTGCTCCACACATTCTCCATTAATGATCACTGGCTCCATATGAGGCCTAGATCTCCTAAAGTCCACCACCATCTCCTTGGTCTTGGTGATATTGAGACGCAGGTAGTTTGAGTTGCACCATATCACAAAGTCCTGTATCAGTTTCCTATACTCCTATAGAGGCTATACTTGATTTGGTATTGGGAAATGAACCTGGTCAAGTGTCAGATCTCTCAGAGGGAGAGCATTTTGGAGATAGTGATCACAATTCTATCTCCTTTACAATAGCTTTTGAGAGAGATAGGAACAGACAAATTAGAAAAATGTTTAACTGGAGTAAGGGGAATTATGAGGCTATCAGGCAGGAATTTGGAAGCTTAAATTAGAAATAGATGTTCTCAGGGAAAAGTACGGAAGAAATATTCAGGGGGTGTTTGTGTGGAATTCTGCATAGGTATGTTCCAATGAGACAGGGAAGTTATGGTAGGGTACAGGAACCGTGGTGTACAAAGGCTGTAATAAATTTAGTCAGGAACAAAAGAAAAGCTTACAAAAGGTTTAGAGATGTAGAAGACTATAAGGCTAATAGGAAGGAGCTTAAGAAGGAAATTAAGAAAGCCAGAAGGGGCCATGAGAAGGCCTTGGTGGGCAGGATTAAGGGAAACCCCAAGGCATGCTACAAGTATGTGAAGAGCAAGACGATAAGACGTGAAAAAATAGGACCTATCTAGTGGGAAAGTATGTATGGAACCGGAGGAAATAGCAGATGTACTTAATGAATGCTTTACTTCAGTATTCACTAAGGAAAAGGAACTTGGTGATTATAGTGATGACTTGCAGCAGACTGAAATGCTTGAGCATGTAGATATTAACAAAGAGGATGTGCTGGAGCTTTCGGAAAGCATCAAATTGGATAAGTCGCCGGGACCGGATGAGATGTACCCCAGGTTACTGTGGGAGGCAATGGAGGAGATTGCTGAGCCTCTGGCGATGATCTTTGCATCATCAGTGGGGATGGGAGAGGTTCCAAAGGATTGGAGGGTTGCGGATGTTGTTCCTTTATTCAAGCTAGAGATAGCCTAGGAAATTATAGACCAGCGAGTCTTACTTCAGTGGTTGGTAAGTTGATGGAGAAGATCCTGAGAGGCAGGATTTATGAACATTTGGAGAGGAATAATATGATTAGGAATAATCTGCATGGCTTTGTCAAGGGCAGGTCGTGTCTTATGAGCCTGATTGAATTTTTTGAGGATGTGACTAAACACATTGATGAAGGAAGGGCAGTAGATGTAGTGTATATGGATTTCAGCAAGGCATTTGATAAGGTACCCCATGTAAGGCTTATTGAGAAAGTGAGTAGGCATGGGATCCAAGGGGGCATTGCTTTGTGGATCCAGAACTGGCTTGCCCACAGAAGGCAAAGAGTGGTTACAGACAGGTCATATTCTGCATGGAGGTCGGTCACCAGTGGAGTGCCTCAGGGATCTGTTCTGGGACCCTTACTCTTCATAATTTTTATAAATGACCTGGATGAGAAAGTGGAGGGATGGGTTAGTAAGTTTGCTGATGACACAAAGGTTGGAGGTGTTTTGGATAGTGTGGAGGGCTGTCAGAGGTTACAGCGGGACATTGTAAGGATGCAAAACTGGTCTGAGAAGCGGCAGCTGGAGTACAACCCAGATAAGTGTGAAGTGGTTCATTTTGGTAGGTCAAGTATGATGGCAGAATGTAGTATTACTGGTAAGCCTCTTGGCAATGTGGAAGATCAGAGGGATCTTGGGGTCTGAGTCCATAGGACACTCAAAGGAGCTGCGCTGGTTGACTCTACAGTTAAGAAGGTGTACGGTGTAATGGCCTTCATCGATCATAGAATTGAATTTAGGCGCCGAGAGGTAATGTTGCAGCTATATAGGACCCTGGTCAGACCCCACTTGGAGAACTGTGCTCAGTTCTGGTCGCCTCATTACAGGAAGGATGTGGAAGCCACAGAAAGGGTGCAGAGGAGATTTACAAGGATGTTGCTTGGATTGGGGAGCATGCCTTATGAGAATAGGTTGAGTGAACTCGGTGTTTACTCCTTGGAGCAACGGAGGATGAGAGGTGACCCACCTAATGGGTTCTTTTTTTTCTCTCACTTTTTTCTTGCTTTAACCAAGTGCTTCTTTAATGATAATATTGTACCCGCCTCAACCAATTCTTGGGGCAACTCATTCTATACATTCATCACCATAGGCAAGATAAAGTTGGCATCAGTCCTTCTTAAGTCTTTTCAATCTCACCTTAGTTCAATACCACCAGTTTTGGACTCCATAGGGAAAAAATTTTACCATCCACTTTATAAGACCATAAGAAATAGGAGTAGAACTGGACTATTCAGCCATTGAGTCTGCTCTGCATTAAATCATGGGTGATTTATTTTCCCTCTCAACCCCATTCTCTTGCCTTCTCCCCATAACCTCAGACACCCTGGCTAATCAAGGTGCTATCAACCTCTGCTTTAAATATACCCAGCGTCTGTGGCACTGAATTCCACAAATTCACCACCCTCGTGCAAAAGTAATTGATTCTCATCTCTATTCTAAAGGGAAAGCCTTCTATTATGGGGCTGTGCCCTCAGGGCCCAGACACTCTGACCATTTGAAACATTTCCATACCAATTCTATTCAGCCCATTTAATATTAGGTAAGTTTCAATGAGATCTCCTCTAACGCTTATGAACTTTAGTGAGTGCAGGCCCAAGGCTATCAAATACTGCTCTCTTGTTAACCCTTTCATTCCTGAGACCTCCTCTGGACCCTCTCCAATGCTAGCACATCCTTTCTTAGATGTGTGGCCCAAAACTGCTCATAATACTCCACATGTGGTCTGACCATTTCCTAATAAAGCCACAGTATTACATCCTTGCTTTTCTATTCTAACCCTCACAAAATCAATGCTAACATAACATTAATCTTCCTTATTATCAACTCAACCTGAAAGATAAACTTCAAGGAATACTGCACTAGGACTCCCAAGTCCTTTGAACCTCCAGTATCCGAATTATTTCCCTATTTAGAAAATAGTCTACAGCATGATAAAGGATCTGGTGCTTTCTCAGCGTATGTGACGAATAAACTCTTCTCGGGCTTCCAGCTGGGTACAGGCATCGATTTTAACCAACATTTAGAACACAATCTCTGCCATCTACATCATGAAAATGGCAGAGTTTGTCATCGAAATGTCGGTTAAAATTGATAGCTGTATCCAACTGGAAGCCTGAGAAGAGTTTATTATACACCATTATTCCTTCTCGCAAAGTGTATGACTATAGAGTTCCCTACACTGTAGGAAACTAGAGTGATTAGTAGGACACTGAGTAGTGTAGTAGAACAGAGGGACCTGGGAAACTACTATTAATTTGCCTAGTCTCATCGACCTGCTGATGGACAATAACCCTCCACATCCTTCACATCCATCATCTAAATTTCTCTTAGAAGTTGAAATCGAACTCACATCCACCACTTCCGCTGGGAATTTGTTTCACACTCTCAGCACTGTCTGAGTGAAGATGTTTTCCCTCATGTTCCCCTTAAACATTTCAAGTTTCATCCTTAACCTGTGATCTCATTCTAACTCGGTGGAAAAAGCCTGCTTGCATTTACCCTACCAATGCTCTTCATCATTTTATATTCCTTTATCAAATCTCCCCTCATTCTCCTATGCTCCAGGGAATGAAGACTGAACCTATTCAAACTTTCCCTAAAACTCAGGTCCTCAAGTCCCAGCAACATCATTGTATGTACTCTGTACTCTTTCAATCTTATTGATATTTTTTCTGTAAGTATGTGACCAGAACTGCACACAGTACCTGGGCCCGGCTAAAAACCTGAGAAGAATCTATTAGTCTACACCATTATTCTTCATCCCAAAGTGCATGACTAGGCCTCACTAATGTCTTATAACTTCAAAACAACATCCCAACTCCTGTACCCAATACTTTGACTTCTGATGGCCAATGTGCTAGAAGATTTCTTTATGACCTTATCTACCTGGGACACCACTTCCAAGGAACTATGGATCTTCATTCCCAGATCTCTCCGTTCTTCTACACTCCTCAGCGCCCTACTAATCACCATGTCCTACTCTGGTTTGTCCTATCAAAGTGCAACACCCTCACTCTTGTCTATATTAAATTCCATCTACCATTTTTTCAGCTGGTCCAGATCCCACTGCAAGTTTTGATAGCTGACCTCACTGTCTACTACACCCCCAAACTTAGTGTCATCCACAAATGTGTTGATTCAGTTGACCACATTATTATTCAGATCGTCAATATAGGTGACAAACAACAGAGGACTCAGCACTGATCCCTGCAATACACCACTAGTCATAGGCCTCCAGTCAGAGAGGCAACCATGGCTGGTTTCTTCTGTGAAGCTAATGTCTAATTCAATTTACTACCTCATCTTGATGCCAACTACTGCACCATCTTGACCAACTTCCCATGCGGGATCTTCTTAAAGGCCTTACTAATATCCATGTAGACAACATCCACTACCTTGCCATCATCATCTTTCTTGGTAACTTTTTCAAAAAGTTCTTCGACACAATCTACGATGCACAAAGCCATATTGACTAGCCTGAATCAAACCCTGTCTATCCAAATATTTATATATCTAATCCCTTGGAATACCTTCCAATTACTTACCCACATAAGTAAAACTCACTGACTTCAAACTCACTGGCCTGTAACTTCCCATCTTATTCTTAGAGCCTTTCTTAAACAACAGAAAATTAGCTATCTTCCAATCCTTCGGCACCTCACCCATGGCTAAGAACATTCTAAGTATTTCTGTAAGAGCCCCAGCAATTTCTGCAATGACCTCCCACAAGGTTGAAGGGAACACCTTGTCAGGCCCTGGCCATTTGTGTCAAGACAGCAAATATGTCTGCAATGTGCATTATGTCTGTCATGTATATTATGTTGTAATGAGTATTATGTCTGAAATTGTATTACATTTGTAGTCTGTATTATGTCTGTAATCTGCATTATGTCTGTCATGTGTATTATGCTGTAATGTGTATTATGTCTGAAACTGTATTACATTTGTAGTCTGTAGTATGTCTGTAATCTGTATTATGTCTGTAATGTGTATTATGTCTGTATTATGTATTATGTCTGTATTATGTGTTATGTCTGTAGTATGTCTGTAGACCTTGACCTTACTGCTGTCCCTATTTCTCACTTCTTTGTCCATTTTCCTAAACAGTCCAAGTCCTTCTACGGAATTATCTACCACTATCATCATTTCAAACATTCTATCAGGTTCAAAGTTCAAAGTACATTTATTAATGAAGTATGTATGCAGTATTCAGCCCTGAGATTTGTCCTCCCACAGACAACCACGAAACAAAGAAACTCCATGGAACCCATTCAAAGAAAACATCAAACACCAAAAGTGCAAAAAAGAACAAATCGTGCAGAAAACAAAAACTAAGTGAAAAACACATAAATATAAAACATCAGACCACAGCGTCCTTCAAACAGTCTAGCAGTGTTCAGATCAGTTCAGTTGAGCGCTGTGTTGTTCACTGACTGCAGGCCACAAAACCGGTCTGCCCCAATCAAAATCACACAAATTAGCAATAAAGAAAGGGACTAACCACAAACCAGATACACACATACTGTAACACAAACTTATAGATTGTCCCATTATCTTCCTTTCCAATGAATAAAGGAGTATCCTAGCAAACCTATCCCTGTAACTCCGGCTCTCTAGTCCTGGAAAGATCCTTGTAATTTATTTCTGCACACTTTCCAGTTTATTCATAACTTCCTTATAACGGCTAGCCAAAAGTGTACATAGTACTCCTCGTGCAGCCTTACCAACAACTTGTACTACTGCAACATAACGCTCCAATTGCTACACCCAGTGGCAGTCTTATTAAGTTCAGTTGTGTACCTAATAAATCAGCTACAGGAGTCGAACTCAGTGTGCTGTGTGTTATCCATTTCAAGGTTTGACATTCAGGAATAACCCTTCCACACACCACTGCTGTAATGCACGGTTGTTTGAATTATTGCCATCCTCCTGTCGGCTTGAACCAGTCTGGCCATTTTCCTTTAACCTCTCTCATTAACAAGATGTTTTTGCCTGTAGAATTGCATTTTTTTTTTGTTTTTGACACCATTTTCTGTAAACTCTAGAGATTGTTATGTGTGAAAATTCCAGGAGAATTCCAGTTTCCGGGATATTCAGTCTGCCCATCTGGCTAACAATCATTATCTTTGATCATATTTATTCCCCATTCCAATATTTGATCTGAGCAAAAACCAAACCTCTAGACCATGTGTGCCTGCTTTTCTGCATTGAGTCTGGTACACAAGAACTTGTTGAAGGCTTTGCTAAATTCTAAATAGAGAATATATGCTGTTACCTCTTCAAAAAGCTTCAAAAAGTTCATCAAGCATAACTTCCCATACACATCACCATGCTGATTCTTCTTCATCAGGCTCTGTCTATCCAAATATTGATAGATCCTTTTCTCCAGAATTTCCTCCAGTAACCTCCCCACTAGGGATGTCAGGCTGACTGGCCTGTAGTTCCCTGGCTTGTCCTTGTTATCCTTCCAGTCTTCATGAACTCTCCTCTATTAGATTCTTTCTTCTCCAGTCCTTGACTCTTCCCACCGACCTAGCTTCACCTACCGCCTTGCGGCTAGCCTCTTTCCCCTCCCATCACCTTTTTATTTTGGTATCTTCCCACTTCCTTCCCAGTGCTGAAGTAGGTTCTCAGCCCAAAAGATTGATTGATTACTCTTTTCCATAGATGCTCCTGACCTGCTGAGTCCCTCCAGAATTTGGTGTGTGTTATAGTGAAGAGTAACCCCCTCAACAAAAGGTATACCACTTTGGTTACTGTTGGTGGGGGGGTGGGAGAACCTAGCAGAGGAAAGTCACAGCAGTCAGGTCTCTGGCACTGAGACTGACTGCGAATCAGAAGGGAAGGGTGGGGGAAGATGAACTGTGGTGACAGAGGATTCATTAGTTAGGGGATTCTGTGGGGCGATAATGAGATTCCCAGATGATATGTTGCCACCTGGGTTCCAAGGTCCAGGACATCTCAAATTGAGTCCTCAGCATTCTTAAGTACCAGGGTGAGCATCCAGAAGTCAAGGTCCATGTAGGTACCAATGACAGAGGTAGGAAGAGTGACAAGTTTCTGCAAAGTGAGGTCAGGGAGTTAGGTGTAAATTAAAGGACAGGACCTCCAGGGTTGTGATCTCAGGATTGGTACCAGTACCACGTGCTAGTGAGGCCAGAATTAGAAAGATTATACAGTTTAACACAGGATTGGTGCAGGAGGCGGTGGGGGGGGGGGGGGTCTTTAGATTTTTGGATTGTTGAGCCCTCTTCCAGGGAAGGTGAGAGAGAGTACAGTTTTTTCAGTTAAATAAAGAGTAAAAGGGAGGTGAGAGTTGATATTGGACCACTGGAAAATGATGCTGATGAAGTAGTAATGGGGTACAAAGAAATGGCAGATGAACTTAATGAATACTTTACATCTGTCTTCACTGTGGATGACACTACCAGTGTGCCAGAGGTCTGTGAGTGTCAGGGAGAAGGAATGAGTGCCATTGCTATTACAAAGAAAAAAGTGCTAGGTAAACTCAAAGATCTTAAGGTGGATAAGTCACCTGGGCCAGATGGACTGTATCCCAGAGTCCTGACAAGATTGCTGAAGAAATAACCGATCCATTAGTGATGATCTTTCAAGAATCACTTGATTCTGTCATGGTCCCAGAGGACTGGGCAATTGAAAATGTCACTCTACTCTTTAAGAATGGAGGAAAGCCAAAAAAAGGGAAATTATAGGCCAGTTAGCTTAACCTCAGTGTTGCAGTCTATTATTAAGGATAAGGTTTCAGGGCACTTGGAGATAAGTCAAAGTCAGCATGGTTTCTACAAAGGGAAATCTTGCCTGACAAATCTGTTAGAGTTCTTTGAGGAAGTAGCCAGCAGGTGGACAAATGAGAGGCAGTGGATGTCATTTACTTGGATTTTCAAAGCCATTTGATAAGTTGCCACACATGAGAGTGCTTAACAAGTTAAAATCAATTACAACGAGTAGGAATAAAGGGGACTTTTACTGGTTGTCTGCCAGTGACTAGTGGTGTTCCTCAGGGGTCAGCATGGGAACGCTACTTTTCATACTGTATTTCAATGAGTTAGATAATGGAATTGATGGCTTTGTGGCAAAGTTTGCAGATGAAACAAAGATTGGTGGAGGGGTAGGTAGTGCTGAGGAAGCAATGCAATTGCAGCAGGACTTAGACAAATTGGAAGAATGGGCAAAAAACTGGCAGATGGAATACAGTGTTGGGAAAAGTATGATCATGTATTTTGGTAAAAGACAATAGTGCAAACTATTATCTAAATGGAGAGGAAGGTTCAAACATCAGAAGTGCAGAGGGACTTGGGAGTCCTCATGTAAGACTCATGTTAATTTACAGGTTGAGTATGTGGTAAAGAAGGCAAATGCAATGTTGACATTTATTTCAAGAGGAACAGAATATAAAAGCAAAGAGATAATACTGAGGCTTTATAAGACAGTACTCAGACCGCACTTGGAGTATTGTCAACAGTTTTTGGGTTCCGTATTTCAGAAAGGATGAGTTGTCATTGGAGAGAGTCTAGAGGAGATTCACAGGGATGATTCTGGGAATGAAGGGGTTAACATACGAGGAGCATTTGGCAGCTTTGGGTCTAGACTCACTGATAATTAGAAAAATGTGGAGAGATCTCATTGAAACCTACCGAATATTGAAAGGTCTAGATAGGGTGGATGTGGGGAGGATGTTTCCTCTCGTGGGTGTATCCTGAACTAGAGGGCACAGCCTCAAAATTGAGGGGAGACCTTTTAGAACAGAGGTAAGGAGGATTTTGTTTTTGACCAGAGAGTAGTTAATCTGTGGAATGCTTTGCCACAGACTGGTGGAGGGCAAGTCTGTGGGCATATTTAAGGTTGAGCTTCCAGTAGAAGTGGTAGAGGGAGGTTCAGTATTGTCATTTAAAGCAAAATTGGATAGGTATATGGACAGGAAAGGAATGGAGGGTTATGGGCTAAGTGTGGGTCAGTGGGATTAGGTGAGAGTAAGCGTTCAGCACGGACTAGAAGAGCCGAGTTGGCCTGTTTCCGTGCTGTAATTGTTATATAGTTGTATGGAAGTTATTCCTTTCCTGATTGGTCAGGGCATCAAAGGATATGGTAAGAAGGCAGGTGTATAGGGTTGAGTGGGATCCGGGATCAGCCATGATGGAATGGCGCAGCAGACTCGATGAGCTGAATGGCCTAATTCTGCTTCTATGTCTTAAGGTCTTATGGACCTGTGCAAAAGGGATGGCTTGCATCTGGCCTGAAGGAGGTCTAATATTCTAGCAGGAAGGTTTGCTAGAGCTGCATGGGGCGGTGGTGGTGGTGGCGGGGGGGGGGAGGGGTGATTAAACTAGAGTTACAGGGGCTTGGGAATCAGAGTGCCAGAACAGATTATGGAGAGATCATGGAGAAAGATGTTGTTAAGGCCTCAGAGGAAGTCAGGAATCAAAAGGTTGAGCATGGAGTGATTAACGTTGAGCTGCGTATATTTCAATGCAAGAAGTATCATAAGAAAGCTGATGAGCTTGTGGCATGGATCAACACCTGGAATTATGATATTGTAGGCATTAGTGAGAATTGGATGCACAAGGGCAGGACTAGGAGCATAGTATTCTGGGGTTTTGTTGTCTAGATATGACAGACAAGAATGATTAAAGGGGGATGGGTGGCATTACTGGTCAGGGAAAATGTCACGGCAGTGCTAAGGGATTCTACAAAATTTTTTAGAGCAAAAGGATTGGAAGGAACAAAATTGGTCCTCTGGAGGATCAGAATGGTAATCTATGGGCAGAACCAGAGGTGATGGGGAAGATCTTAAATGATCTTTTTGCATTGTGTTTACTTGGAAGAGAGACACAGAGTCTATAGAAGTGAGACTAAGCAGCAGCGAGGTGATGGACCCTATAGAGATTACAGAGGAGAATGTGTTTGCTGCCTTGAGACAAATTAGGGGGGATAAATCCCAGGGCCTAACAAGGTGGGAGGTAAGTGCAGAACATGCAAGGGCCCTGGTAGAGATATTTAAATAATCCTTAGTGACAGGAGGGGCACCAGAGAATTGGAGCTTAGCTAACGTTGTTCTGCTCTTTAAGCAAGGCTCTAAAAATAAACCAGGAAATTATAGGCCAGTGAGCCTGACATCAGTAGTGGGAAAGTTATTGGAAGGTATTCTAAAGGACCAAATATATTTGGACAGACAAGGATTGATGAGGGATAGTCAGCGTGACTTTGTGTATGGTAGGTCATGTCTAACCAAACCAATCTTAGAGTTTTTCAAGGAAGTTACCAGGAAAGTTGTTGAAGGCAAGACCATGTTGTCTTCACAGACAATAGCAAGGTCCCTGACAAGGTCCCAAATAGTCAAGAAGGTTCAGTTGCTTGGCGTTCAGGATGAGATAGTAAAATGTATTAGACATTGGCTTTGTGGGAGAAGCCAGAGAGTGGCCGTAGAGGGTTGACAGCCTGACTGAAGACCGCTGGAATGCCATAGGTATCGGTGTTGGATCCACTGTTGTTTATCATCTATGTTAATGATTCGAATGATAATGTGACTAATTAGATCAGCAAGTTTGCAGATGACACAAAGATCTGGGGTAGTGGACAGCAAGGAAGACTATCATGGCTTGCAGAGGGATCTGGATCAGCTGGAAAAATGGCTGAAAATTGGCAGATGGAATTTAATGCAGACAGGTGCAAGGTGTTGTACTTTGGTAGGACCAAGCAAGGTAGGTTCTACACAGCGAACGGTAGGGCTCTGAGGAGCATGGTAGAACAAAGGGATCTGGGAATACAGGTCCATAATTCATTGAAAGTGATGTCACAGTAGACAGGGTCGTAAAGAAAGCTTTTGGCACTCTGGCCTTCATAAATCAAAGTATTGAGTACAGAATATGGGATGTTGTTAAAATTGTATAAGACATTGGTGAGGCCTAATATGAGTATTGTGTGCAGTTTTGGTCAGCTGATCACAGGGTAAATAAGGTTGAAAGAGTACAGAAAAAGTTTACAGGGACGTTGCCAGGCTGGAGGACCTAAGTTATAAGGAAAGGTGTAATAGGTTAGGACTTTATTCCTTAAACCATAAAAGACTGAGGGGAGATTTGACAGTGGTATACAAAATTATGAGCAGTATAGATAGGGTAAATGTAAGCAGACTTTTTCTACTAAGGTTCAGTGGGACTGTGACTAGAGGTCATGGGTTAAGGGTGAAAGGTAAAATTTTTATGGGGAACATGAAGGGGAACTTCCTCACTCAGAGAGTCATCAGAGTGTGGAACGAGCTGCCAACACAAGTGCTGCACGCGAGCTCAATTTCAATGTTTAAGAGAAGTCTGGATAGGCACATGGATGGTAGGGGTATAGAGGGCTATGGTCCAGGGGTAGCTGAGACTAGGTAGGTTAAATTGTTCGTCACGACTAGATGGGCCAAAGGCCAGTTTCTGTTCTGTACTTTTCCATGACACTAAGCACCAAAGATGTTTTATAAATATCTGAAGAACTAAAGAATAATTAAGAGTAGCTTCTACTAGAGTTCAGAAATATAACTGAGTCTAGAGACACAAGATGTGGGTATAGTACTTTATGAATGCCTTCCATCTGTCTTCAAAAGAAGGAAACAATGAAGTAAAGGAGAAATATGAAATTAACCAAACTCATGAAAAGGAGGAAAATAGACACATTTGAAAAAAGTTAAGTTGTCAGGCCCATGTGAAACAGATGCATGATATAATATCAATAACCTTTCCTTTTTTAAAAGATTAGGATATTTAGTTATAGATCAATTAGCCTAAACTCAATGTTAGGCAAATTACTGGAAACATTCTGAGAGTTAGTTTCAATGTGTGCACGTTCATTGTGAGTCACAACATCCTTGTGTGTGTATGTGTTTGTGATGTCGTAACTTGAGTGTTTCAATAGTCCTTCTTCAAAGAGACAGAGAAGTTGGGGACTATCATCATGGATATGCTAACGAATACAAACAAATTATCAGTTTCTATGAAATCACAACAATAATGATTGCATGCAAATTGAGAAGGGAAGTATATTTATTGTCTTCCTCACAGATTTCACTCAGGGCTTCCTACATGGCCGACCAGGGTATAAAGTGAAATCTTTAAAATCTAAAGGAAAGTGGCAAGTTGGGTTAATTTTTGTTGTAATATATTTAGATCTAGAGTTTTTAACAATGGGTTGCCAATGGGTGGTTTGTGTATTTTATCAGAGGATGGAAAAGGTTGGATTCACATCTACAGTGCCTTTTGCCTCATCAGCCACCTTGGCTGTCAATGCTTACCACCTACTTGCAGTTCTCCATTCAGTTACTTTTACTTATTTTTTAAAATTCTTGCTTACTTATCTTCGAATATTTAGATCTGTGCACTTGTAATGCTGCTGTGACACTGTAATTTCCTTTGGGATCAATAAAGTATCTATCTATCCAATCTTACAGCCTGGTGGGAAGTATGTTCTTTCCACAATGGTGGGTGGGTGAATGCAGAGGTGGAGAAGCCAGCAGCTGAAGAAGGAAAGAATGAGAGAGCTTTTTCTGTGTCATGCCAATGACTTCTGACAGATACCCTACCCATTTTAGCCTGCTGATCATGCTCAGCTTGGTATTACCTCTGGAAACTAGAAGTGCACACCTGGCAACTTCTGATGGTTCAGGACATGGGCAAAAAAGCACCATATGTCCTGAAAAAACATCCCCTGCGAGGAAGGTCGACTGTTTTAAAGATCACATCACATCTGCAGTATCAAAGAGCCCCCTTGAAGGGTTGGTTTCTCTTCATACGCAGGGCAATGGCATTGAGAGTCCACACAAGAATTCTTATTAAGGGTGAGAGTCAAGCAGAGGTTGTTACCTGTAAATGTTGTAACTTGTTCGGATTTTGATTCCTCCTTTAATAAAGTTAATCATATTTTCATCCTGGAAGAAATCACAGGGTTAGAGAGAAAAATAGATCTCCTTCTTTTAAACATTGGAGCAACATCAAGGGCCTAATGCCCACCTGCAGCACGTGGAAGATGAAATCCAGCTCATAAATCCCATCCTTCCCTGATTTAAAGTAATAATTCGGAATGCACAAAGAAGCCTATAAAAAGTTTCATCAACTCTAAGAAAGCCTCTGCTCCACAGATAATCACCAATCTTTCCTTTTGTATTCAAAGAACACGTGGTAAAAATGTAACTTTAGGAAAATGTTAAAATATACCAATATTAAAGATTAGCTGAGAAACAGCACTCACTGTTATAGTCCACTACTTCCTGATTCTTGTATTTACACACAGGAACAGGCCCTGAGGCCCAACATGTTCAAAGTACATTTATTATTAATGTATACATTAAACAATTTTGAGATTCATCTGCTTACAGGCAGCCACAAAACAAGAAACTGAGTAGAACTCATTTAAGACTGACAAACACCCAAAGAGCAGAGAGCCAAACAAATTGTGCAAACAATAGCAGTAGGCAAATAGCATTTAGAACGAAAGTGAGTCCTCAGACATGAAGCCCAGAGCAGTCGAAGCAGACCCACAGCTTCAGCCTCAGTTCAACACATAGGCACAATGTTGTGGAGCCCACAGGCATGAAGCCCGGAGCGGCTGGAGTAGGCCCACAGCCTCAGTCTCAGTGTATCCCAGAGCTGAGTAAACACCGCAGAGCAGCAAGCAGAACTGGCCAACTGGCCAACTTTTACCTCTAGTCCTGATATTCAATCCATCCAGCCCGGCAGTTAATTAGTCCAAGCATTGCTCTAAGACCCAGGCCCTGCTGCATCAATGTGCTCTGGGCCTGCACCCCACTACCATGTTTTGGCCGATCGGCCTAACACTTAGATCTATCCAACCTGACTCTTGGTTTAAGCGGACAAGCCCCGAATCTCCTGCGCTCTGATTTTTCTCCGCTCCATTCACCTCGACTTCGTCTTGGATACCACTTGACCTTGCTCTGACTTTGTCTTGAACATGCCTTGACCTCGACTTCGACTTACATCTACACCCTCAACTTCGCTCGCCTCCTCATTGTTTGTGGTGATGGCTCCCCATAATTTTTTACAGAAGAAGTGTTATTGATAAAGTCTTTTGTTGCATTTCTTGCGTTGAGAACTACCAGTAGGCTGTCACTCGCCCTAAGGACCGCCACCTTAAACCAGAAGTGCCAACTATGATACCACACTAAACTGCTTACATCTGCTTGCACATACTCCTTTTCCACTGACAGGTAAAGGGGCAAAGGCACGTTACTGGTGCCTTAAAATCAGTCGCTTCAGCAGATAGGGCTCGTCATCTGCGATTGGCAGCTCATCTAGGAGAAGGAAAACTCAGATCTCAAAACCTCCACTGCCTTGTGGCTATATCCACGCAAGGAAACATCTGAAGCTGGAGTCCCTAAGGCATGTTGGGTCTTATGTTGAGTTCAAAGCTGACTGGCAATTCTGTGGCACAGCAATACATTCCTTTGCAGTCATCAGCTGCGGCGGGTGGGGGGGGGGGAGGAGAGCCCGATACAAGAGCGACAGCTTCCTCCCCATGTCATACTGCACTGGCTTGCATACTGGCTCAAATGAGTCACAACATCTATGGGAGACCTGATCAATGACTTTTTATAGTCATTTTTATGTATTGTACTGTACTGCTGCCTTAAAACAACAAATTTCATGACATATCTCAGCAATAAAAAACCTGATTCTGATTCTAAAAATATCTTTAAGGTCTCCCCTCAGCCTCACATGGTCTGAGGAGAACAACGCGAGTTTGTCAAACCTGTCCTTTTAGCTCATACCCTCGAAACCAGGCAGCATCCTAGTAAACTTCCTCTGCAGCTTTTTCCACAATTCCAAAAAATAGAACAGCACACAATACTCCATGTGTGGTCTGACCAAAGTTTAATACAGCTGGAGTAAGACTTTTATACTCAATATGCCTGCCAATGAAAGCAACTGTTCTAATTGCCTTCTTTACCGTCCCGTCCACTTGCATAGCCACTTTCAATGAAATGTGGACCTGGACCCCAAGATCCCTCTATATCTACAGAGCCTACCATTGTCTGTATACTTGCTCCTTCATTTGAGTCCCAAGGTGCAATATCTCACATTTGTTCTCATTAAATTACATTTGGCACTTATTTGCCCATTATCCTGTTGTATTCTTTTACATTGTCCTCAACTCCACCAACACTGATATCATCTGCAAAATTGCTAATCTATCTGTCTACACTTATATCCAAATCACTGGTAATATCACAGATAACAGAAATCCCAGCACAGATTAAACATAGAAACATAGAAAACATACAGCACAATACAGGCCCTTCAGCCCACAAAGTTGTGCCAAAAATGTCCCTACCTTAGAAATTACTAGGCTTACCTATAGCCTCTATTTTACTAAGCTCCATGTACCTATCTAAAAGTCTCTTAAAAGACCCTATCGTATCTGCCTCCACCACCGTTGCTGGCAGCCCATTCCACACACTCACCACTCTCTGAGTAAAAAACTTACCCCTGACATCTGCTCTGTACCTACTCACCAACACCTTAAAACTGTGTTCTCTTGTCGCAACAATTTCAGCCCTGGGAAAAAGCCTCTGATGATCCACACAATCAATGCCTCTCATCATCTTGTACACCTCTATCAGGTCACCTCTCATCCTCCATTGCTCCAAGGAGAAAAGGCTGAGTTCACTCAACTATTCTCATAAGGCATGCTCCCCAAACCAGGCAACATTCTTGTAAATATCCTCTGCACCCTTTCTATGGCTTCCACATCCTTCCTGTAGTGAAGCAACCAGAACTGAGCACAGTACTCCAAGTGGGGTCTGACCAGAGTCCTATATAGCTGCAACATTACCTCTCGGCTCCTAAATTCAGTTCCACGATTGATGAAGACCAATATACCATACACCTTCTTAACCACAGAGTCAACCTGCGCAGCTGCTTTGAGTGTCCTGTGGACATGGACCCCAGGATCCCTCTGATCCTCCACTCTGCCAAGAGTTTTACCATTAATACTACATTCTGCCATCATATTTGACCTACCAAAACAAACCACTTCATACTGGTCTGGGTTGAAATCCATCTGCCACTTCTCAGCCCAGTTGTGCATCCTGTCAATGTCCCGCTGTAACCTCTAACAGCCTCCATACTATCCACAACAACTCCAACCTTTGTGTCATTAGCAAACTTACGAACCCATCCCTCCACTTCCTCATCCAGGTCATTTATAAAAATCACAAAGAGTAAGGGTTTCAGAACAGATCCCTGAGGCACCCCACTGGTGACCGACCTCCGTACAGAATATGACCTGTCTACAACCATTCTTTGCCTTCTGTGGGCAAGCCTGGATCCACAAAGCATTGTCCCCTTGGATCCCATGCGTCCTTACTTTCTCAATAAGCGTTGCATGGGGTACCTTATCAAATGCCTTGCTGAGATCCATATACACTACATCTACTGCTCTACCTCCATCAATGTGCTTAGTCACATCCTCAAAAAATTCAATCAGGCTCGTAAGGCACGACCTGCCCTTGACAAAGCCAAGCTGACTACTCCTAATCATGTTATACCTCTCCAAATGTTCATAAATCAAGTCATCAAGTCACTTTTTATTGTCATTTCGACCATAACTGCCGGTACAGTACACAGTAAAAATGAGACCGCGTTTTTCAGGACCATGGTGCTACATGAAACAATACAAAAACTACACTGAACTACGTAAAACAACACAAAAAACTACACTAGACTACAGACCTACCTGGGACTGCATAAAGTGCACAAGAACAGTGCAGGCATTACAATAAATAATAAAGAAGACAATAGGCACAGTAGAGGGCAGTAATTTGGTGTCAGTCCAGACTCTGGGTATTGAGGAGTCTGATGGTTCGGGGGAAGAAACTGTTACAAAGTCTGGTTATGAGAGCTCGAATGCTTCAGTGCCTTTTCCCAGAGGCAGGAGGGAGAAGAGTTTGTATGAGGGGTGCATGGGGTCCTTCATAATGCTGTTTGCTTTGCGGATGCAGCGTGTGGTGTAAATGTCTGTAATGACGGGAAGAGAGACCCTGATGATCTTCTCAACTGACTTCACTATCTGCTGCAGGGTCTTGCGATCTGAGATGGTCAATTTCCAAACCAGGCAGTGATGCAGTTGCTCAGGATGCTCTCAATACAACCTCTGTAAAATGTGATGAGGATGGGGGGGTGAGAGATGGACTTTCCTCAGTGTTTGCAGAAAGTAGAGACACTGCTGGGCTTTCTCTGCTATGGAGCTGGTGTTGAGAGACCAGGTGAGATTCTCCGCCAGGTGAACACAAAGAAATTTGGTGCTCTTAATGATCTCTACCAAGGAGCCGTCGATGTTCAGCGGATGTTCAGCCGCTGCACCCCCTTTCTGTAAGCTGACTCGTCGTTCTTGCTAACGAGACCCACCACGGTCGTGTCATCGGCAAACTTGATTATATGGTTTGAGCTGTGTGTTGCAGCACAGTCATGGGTCAGCAGAGTGAACAGCAGTGGACTGAGCACACAGCCCTGGGGGGCCCCCATGCTCAGTGCGATGGTGTTGGAGATGCTGCCTCCGATCTGGACTAACTGAGGTCTCCCAGACAGGAAGTCTAGGATCCAGTTACAGAAGGAGGTGTTCAGGCCCAGTCGGCTCAGCATTTCAATCAGTTTCTGAGGAATAATTGTGTTGAATGCTGAAGTCTATGAACAGCATTCAAATGTATGTGTCTCTTTTGTCCATATATCCTGCCTCTCAGGATCTTCTCCATCAACTTACCAACCACTGAGGTAAGACTCACCGGTCTATAATTTTCTGGGCTATCTCTACTCCCTTTCTTGAATAAATGAACAACATCCGCAACCCTCCAATCCTTCAGAATCTCTCCCATCCCCATTGATGATGCAAAGATCATCACCAGAGGGTCAGCAATCTCCTCCATTGCCTCCCACAGTAGCCTGGGGTACATCTCATCCGGTCCTGGCGACTTATCCAACTTGATTCTTTCCAAAAACTCCAGCACATCCTCTTTCTTAATATCTACATACTCAAGCTTTTCAGTCTGCTGCAAGTCATTACTAAAATCACCAAGATCCTTTTCCATAGTGAATACTGAAGTAAAGTATTCAGTAAGTACCTCTGCTATTTCCTCCGGTTCCATACACACTTTCCCACTGTCACACTTGATTGGTCCTATTCTTTCATGTCTTACCCTCTTGCTCTTCACATACTTGTAGAATACCTTGGGGTTTTCTTTAATCCTGCCCACCAAGGCCTTCTCATGGCCCCTTCTGGCTCTCCAAATTTCCTTCTTAAGCTCCTTCCTGTTAGCCTATAATCTTCTAGATCTCTAATATTACCGAGCTCTCTGAATCTTTTGTAAGCTTTTCTTTTCTTCTTGACTAGATTTATTACAGCCTTTGTACACCACGATTCCTGTACCCTACCATAACACCCCTGTCTTACTGGAATATACCTATACAGAACTCCACACAAATATCCCCTGAATATTTGCCACATTTCTTCCATACTTTTCCCTGAGAACATCTGTTTCCAATTTAAGCCTCCAATTTCCTGCCTAATAGCCTCATAATTTCCCTTATTCCAATTAAACGCTTTTCTAACTTGTCTGTTCCTATCTCTCTCCAATGCTATTGTAAAGGAGACAGAATTATGGTCATTATCTCCAAAGTGCTCTCCCACTGAGTGATCTGACTCCTGACCAGGTTCATTTCCCAATACCAAATCAAGTACAGCCTCTCCTCTTGTAGTCTTATCTACATATTCTGTCAGGAAACCTTCCTGAACACATATCTAACAGATTCCACCCCATCTAAACCCCTTGCTCTAGGGAGATGCCAATCAATAATTGGGAAATTAAAATCTCTATCATGACAAATCTGTTATTATTACACCTTTCCCTATCTGCTCCTTGATATCCCTCCTACTATTGGGCGGCCTATAAAAAACACCCTGTAAAGTTATTGACCTCTTCCTGTTTCTAACCTCCACCCACAGAGACTCCATAGACAATCCCTCCTGCACCTTTGCTGCAGCCGTGACACTATCTCTGATCAACAGTGCCACGCCCCCACCTCTTTTGCCTCCCTCCCTGTCCTTTCTGAAACATCTAACACCCGACACTTCAAGTAACCCTTCCTGTTCCTGAGCCATCCAGTCTCTGTAATAGCCACATCACATCTCCAAGTACTGATCCACGCTCTAAGCCCATCTGCTTTGTTCACAACACTCCTTGCGTTAAAATCGACACATCTCAAACCTTCGGACTGAGTGTGTCCCTTCTCTATCATCTGCCTATCCTCCCTCTTGCACTGTCTACAAGCTTTCTCTATTTGTGAGCCAACCTCCTCTTCCCCAATCTCTTCAGTTCAGTTCCCACCCCTCAACAATTCTAGTTAAAACTCTCCCCAGTAGCCTTAGCAAACCTCCCTACTAGGACGTTGATTCCCCTGGGATTCAAGTGCAACCCGTCCATTTTGTACAGGTCACACCTGCCCCAGAGAGGTCCCAATGATCCAGAAATCTGAATCCCTGCCCCCTGCTCCAATCTCTCAGCCACGCATTTATCCTCCACTTCATTCTGTTCCTATTCTCACTGTCGCGTGGCACAGGCAGTAATCCCGAGGTTACTACCTTTGCAGTCCTGATTCTCAGCTTCCTTCTAACTCCCTGTAGTCTGTTTTCAGGACCTCTTCCCTTTTCCTACCTATGTCATTGGTACCAATATGTACCACGACCTCTGGCTGTTCTCCCTCCCACCGCAGGATATCTTGGACGCGATCAGAAACATCCCGGACCCTGGCACCTGGGAGGCAAACTACCATCCGAGTTTCTTTCCTGCGTCCACAGAATCACCTGTCTTACCCCCTAACTATAGAGTCCCCTATCACTAGTGGCTTCCTCTTCCCTTCCCTACACTTCTGAGTCACAGGGCCGGACTCTGTGACAGAGGCACGGCCAATGTTGCTTCCCCTAGGTAGGCTGTACCCCCAACAGTACACTTTACCACCTATCCATTTGTGTTAACCCTCCCAGGAAGCTGTAGACTTGCACCACACTTACTTTATTGGATTTAAACCATAAGATACAGGAGCAGAATTAGGCCATTTTGCCTATCGAGTCTGTTCCACCATTCGATCATGGCTGATCCTTTCTCCCCCTCCTCAATCTCACTCCCCGGCCTTCTCCCCTTAACCTTTGATGCCATGTCCATCAAGAGCCAATCAATCTCTGCCTTAAATACACCCAAAGTCCTAGTCTCCACAAATTCACCACCCTCTGGCTACAAAAAATACTCCACATCTCTGTTTTAAATGGATGCCCCTCTATCCCGAGGCTGTGCCCTCTTGTCCTAGACTCCCACAACTTGGGGAAACATCCTTTCCATATCTACCCTGTCTAGGCCTTTCAACATTCCAAAGATTTCAATGAGATCCCCCTCATCCTGCTAAATACCAGCGAGTACAGACCCAGAGCTATCAAACATTCCTTGTATAACCCTTTCCAATGCCAGCACATCTTTTCTTTGATGAGGAGCCCAAAACTGTTCACAATACTCAAGGTGAGGCCTCACTGGTGCCTCATCATCACATCCCTGCTCTTGTATTGTAGAACTCTTGAAATGAATGTTGACATTTCATTTGCCTTCCTCACCACTGAATCTACCTGCAAATTAACCTTTAGGGTGTTCTGCACAAAGACTCCCAAATCCCTTTGCATCTCAAAATTCTTGGATTAAATGCTGTTTGCCATTCACCCATGCTCATTCCAATAGATCTATAGCTTGCAGGATTCTTTGACAACCTTCCTCACTATCCACAACTCTACCAGCTTTCCTGTCACCGGAAAACTTGATAATCAAACAACCTCCATTTTCATCCATATCATTTGATATTTATTCCAAACCACAGAAGTCCCAGCACTGATTCTCGTGGAACATCACATGTCACAAATGTCCAACCAGAAAAGTAACTCTCTACCACTGTGCTCTGTCTTCTATAACCAGGCCAACTTGCGATCCAATTTACCAACTCACCATGGATCCATAGATTTAATCTACTGCATCAATGTACCACAAGGATTCATGTGAAAAAAATCACATTTATGGATGTCTGTAGAAAAATGACAGGGGGATTGTTTAAAGGAGAGGACTTGTCAGGGATGGTGCTGGAGGCTAAAAGATTAGGGGTATTTAAGAGCCTCTTGGACAGGCACATGGATGAAAGAAAAATAGAGGGTTATAGGGTAGTGTGGATATAGTACTTTTTTTTAAGGAATATATGGGTCGGCACAACATTGAGGGCTGAAGGGCCTGTACTGTGCTGCAGTATTCTAGTGTCTTCTAGTGTCTAGTGTCTAAATCACAAGAATAGCTCACCTCCCCCTCCCTGCTGTGATATTGTATCAAACTACCTCAGCTAATGACATCTAAACCCTTCTCCCTGAACATGGTTCATACCCTTCCATTCTCTGCGTATTCACGTGCCTAAGAGCCTCTTAAATGCCTCCATTGTATTTGCCTCCACCTGCACCATAGGCAACTGACACCCATCACTGTAAATGTGTCAACATCTTTAAAAACTCTCCCTCTCCTCCCCCTACAGACACCCATCACTGTCAATGGGCAAATATCTTTAAACACTCTCCCTCTCATCTCCTTACAAACACCCATCACTGTCAATGTGCAAATATCTTTAAACACTCTCCCTCTCATCTCCATACAAACACCCATCACCGTCAATCTGCAAACCTCTCTTTTAAACACTCTCCCTTTCATCTCCCTACAGACACCCATCACCGTCAATGTGCAAATTTCTCCTTTAAACACTCTCCCTCTCATCTCCTTACAAACACCCATCACTGTTAATGTGCAAACATCTTTAAACACTCTCCCTCTCATCGCCCTTTAGCAGTAGGCATTTTGAGCCTGGGTGATAGATATCAACTCTATCTGCTCTTGCCTCAGTCTCCACTACTCCAAAGAAATAATCCAATTTGTCCAACTTCCTCTTCAGGAACACACCCTCTATACAATCAGTATCTCCCAGAAGAAGAGACCCAAGCATCTACTGGAGTAAGGACCCAACCAGCTCGAGTACTTGTTGCTGACGCCCAAGCCCTGTTCATCAAAGACAGTTGGGCCTGAGGCCTGAAATCTGACTCAACATGAGGCCCAATATCCAAGGCCTGATAGGGCAAGAAGCTAGAGGCCCAACTCAACCCACAAAGGCAGTAGAAGCCAAGGTCTGACATGACAGAAGACCCAACCCTTAGAGCCAGCAGTTCATCAGATGAGTAACAAGAGGGCTAGGCTTCACGTGAAACCAAGACAATGCAGGTTCAAGTCCTCCAGTCCAGCGTACTACTAGCCAACGTTCAGGCCATGGAGAACAAAGTTGATTAACTAAAGAGAGAATGACCGACCAAAGAGAACTGAGGGACTGTTGTGTGCTAAGCCTCACTGTAACGTGGCTTACATCCACTTCTCCTAACTGTGCCATTCAACCTCAGAGCTTCTCCATTCTCAATATTATAAGGACTTTATAATATCCTTAGGCAAAGTTAGAAGCAGAGGGTCTGCCTCTTAATTAACTCCATGTGGTGTTCGGACAATATGGTTCTTGGAATATCTAAGAATGAGCTGTCATCCATACTACCTGTCACAGCAGTCTACTTCCCAATTCAGACAGACTCAAAGCCTTCACTCTGTGGTCAACGAGATACCCAGAGGCCTTTTTCCTCACTGTCACTGACTTCAACAAGACCAACTTGTTACCACAATAATACTAGTATTTCTCTTGTCCTACCAAGGGCCCAAACTCCTTCATCCTTGTTCTCCAAGCATCAAAGATGCTGACTGAGCTATCCTTCATCTGCAGTTTCGTAAATCAATCCACAAGATTGTGCTCCTACTCCCTGCATACAAACAGTAGCTGAAAAGACAGATTCCAGAAATAGAAAACTGTACAATGCTAGTGTGAGAAAACAGATGAGATTCTATGTGACTGCTTTGAGTCAGTAAATTGACCCATGGTCAGATACTGAGATCTCAGACTAGACAGAAGTTTACCAGCAAGTGTGCTGAGAACTGTATATCAAAGAGGACAATCCTGGTGTTTCCAGACTGGAAGCCATGGCTGAACTGGGAAAGCCACACTTTTCTGAATTCTACGTCTGCAGCTTTAAATCAAGCATCCCTGATCTTTACAAGTATAACATCCTGGGAAAGGTTTCACTGCTAATGTAATGGTCTTTCTGTAGAAGCAGTGTTTGGGTTATGGTTAGAGATAACGGGGGCTTTGTAATGTGAGCCATCCAATCAGGGGAGCATGTTTTTGTGTTGTGTTGCCTGACACAGGTGTGAGTTGGGTCCTTTGTTTTCAGGAGATAAAGAGAGAAGATGCTGGAGAGAACCAGTCGTAGGATTCAACCTGGTGGGGGACCGGCATATCGGGGGCCCTGGCGACTTTCCAGCATGTCAAGCAGAAACCGGTGGGGGATATGAACTTCTTAGAGGTATTGGTGTACCTGGATAATCCCATAGTGTTTGGGTACACCTTGGAGGAACATGAAGTGAGGCTACTGAAGGAGCTGGACCACCTGAAAGCAGAAGGGCTAAAACTTTCCCTGGACAAATGCCAGTTCTGCAAGACGTCTGTCAACTATGTTGGGCACATGGTCTCATGGGATGGAGTAGCTAGGATCTGTATAAGATAGAAGCGGTGACTACGTGGCCAAGGCCCCAGACTGTGAGCGCTTGGCGCTCGTTCCTTGGGTCCTGTGGGTACTATCGGAGGTTCATGAGAATGACTCTAAAGTGAGTCACCCTTTAAATCATCTTGTGTGCAGTTACCCTCCCTTGAGGAAGAAAGGGAGGAGGACAAAGGAGAGGAGGGTAAAGATTATCTTAGTCCTTTGGAGACTTGCACTGGGGTAGGATATGAAATGTGAAGAGGCCTTTCAGTTGCTGAAGGAGCTGCTGACAAAAGCGCCTGTGCTGACTTTTGCAGACCACCAATTTCCGAATGTACTGCATACAGATGCCAGCAGAGCGGGCTTAGGGACGTTTTAAATTAGAATGAGGAGTTGATAGAGAGGAGTTACAGGCAGGTGGTCACACCGGGGCCACGGGAGGCAGACAGGTGGGTCACGGTCAGGAGGGGGAAGGGGAAGAGTCAGGTACTAAAGAGTACCCCAGTGGCTGTACCCCTTGACAATAAGTACTCCTGTTTGAGTACTGTTGGGGGGGACAGCCTACCTGGGGGAAGCAACAGTGGCCGTGCCTCTGGCACAGAGTCCGGCCCTGTGGCTCAGAAGGGTAGGGAAAGGAAGAGGAAGGCAGTAGTAATAGGGGACTCGATAATTAGGGGGTCAGATAGGCAATTCTGTGGATGCAATCAGGAGACCCGGATGGTAGTTTGCCTCCCTGGTGCCAGGGTCCGGGATGTCTCAGGTCGCGTCCAAGATATCCTGAAGTGGGAGGGAGAACAGCCAGAGGTCGTGGTACATACTGGTATCAACGACATAGGTAGGAAAAGGGAAGAGGTCCTGAAAGGAGAATATAGAGAGTTAGGAAGGCAGTTGAGAAGAAGGACCACAAAGGTAGTAATCTCGGGATTACTGCCTGTGCCACTCGACAGTGAGAGTAGGAATGGAATGAGGTGGAGGATAAATGCGTGGCTGAAGGATTGGAGCAGGGGGTAGAGATTCGAGTTTCTGGATCATTGGGACCTCTTTAGGGGCAGATGTGACCTATACAAAAAGGACGGGTTACACTTGAATCCTAGGGGGACCAATATCCTGGCGTGGAGATTTGCGAAGGCTACTGGGAAGACTTTAAACTAGAATGGTTGGGGGATGGGAATCAAATTGAAGAGACTAGGAGAGAGGAGGTTAGTTCACAAATAGAGAAAGCTAGTAGACAGTGTGTGAGGGAGGATAGGCAGGTGATAGAGAAGGGGAGCGCTCAGACCAAAGATGTGGGGGAGAAGAAAGAAAAAGATAATAAAGTTGATGGTATCGTTAGGGATAAACAGAGAGGAAGAGGTGGAGAGTTTCTTAAATGCATCTATTTTAATGCTAGGAGCATTGTAAGAAAGGTGGATGAGCTTAGAGCATGGATTGATACCTGGAAATATGATATTGTAGCTATTAGTGAAACATGGTTGCAGGAGAGGTGTGATTGGCAACTAAATATTCCTGGATTTCATTGCTTCAGGTGTGATAGAATCGGAGGGGCAAGAGGAGGAGGTGTTGCATTGCTTGTCCAAGAAAATAACACAGCAGTGCTTTGGCAGATAGCTTAGAGGGCTCATCTAGGGAGGCTATTTGGGTGGAATTGAGGAATGGGAAAGGTGTAGTAACAATTATATGGGTGTATTATAGACCACCTAATGGGGAGAGAGAATTGGAGGAGCAAACTTGTAAGCAGACAGCAGATATTTGTAGTAAGCACAAGGTTGTGATTGTGGGAGATTTTAATTTTCCACACATAGACTGGGAAGCCCATTCCGTAAAAGGACTGGATGGTTTGGAGTTTGTAAAATGTGTGCAGGATAGTTTTTTGCAGCAATACATAGTGATACTGACTAGAGAAGGGGCAGTATTGGATCTCCTGTTAAGGAATGAAATAGGTCAGGTGACAGACGTATGTGTTGGGGAGCACTTCGGGTCCAGTGATCATAATGTCATTAGTTTCAATATAATTATAGACAAGGATAGGACTGGACCCAGGGTTGAGATTTTTGATTGGAGAAAGGCTAACTTTGAGGAGATGTGAAAGGATTTAGAAGAGAGTGGATTGGGACAACTTGTTTTATGGGAAAGATGTAATAGAGAAATGGAGGTCATTTAAAGGTGAAATTTTGAGGGTACAGAATCTTTATGTTCCTGTTAGGTTGAAAGGAAAGGTTAAAAGTTTGAGAGTGCCATGATTTTCAAGGGATATTGGAAACTTGGTTCGGAAAAAGAGGGAGATCTACAATAAATATAGGCAGCATGGAGTAAATGAGGTGCTCGAGGAATATAAAGAATGTAAAAATAATCTTCAGAAAGAAATTAGAAAAGCTAAAAGAAGATATGAGCAAACACGAGGAAATCTGCAGATGCTGGAAATTCAAACAACACACACAAAATGCTGGTATAACACAGCAGGCTAGGCAGCATCTATAGGGAGAAGCGCTGTCGACGTTTCGGGCCAAGATTCTTCGTCAGGACTAACCGAAAGGAAAGATAGTAAGAGATTTGAAAGTAGGAGGGGAGGGGGAAATGCGAAATGATAGGAGAAGACCGGAGGGGGTGGGATGAAGCTAAGAGCTGGAAAGGTGATTGGCGAAAGTGATACAGAGCTGGAGAAGGGAAAGGATCATGGGACGGGAGGTCTCAGAAGAAAGAAAGGATGGGGGGGAGCACCAAAGGGAGATGGAGAACAGGCAAACAACTAAATATGTCAGGGATGGGGTAAGAAGGGGAGGAGGGGCATTAACGGAAGTTAGAGAAGTCAATGTTCATGCCATCAGGTTGGAAGCTACACAGCCGGTATATAAGGTGTTGTTCCTCCAACCTGAGTTTGGATTCATATTTACTATAGAGGAGGCCATGGATAGACATATCAGAATGGGAATGGGACGTGGAATTAAAATGTGTGGCCACTGGGAGATCCTGCTTTTTCTGGCGGGTGGATGGGGTGAGGGCAGTTGTGCGGGAAATGGGAGAGATGCGTTTGAGAGCAGAGTTGATGGTGGACGAAGGGAAGCCCCTTTGTTTAAAAAAGGAAGACATCTCCTTCGTCCTGGAAAGAAAAGCCTCATCCTGAGAGCAGATGAGGCAGAGATGGAGGAATTGTGAGAAGGGGATAGCCTTTTTGCAAGAGACAGGGTGGGAAGAGGAATAGTCCAGGTAGCTGTGAGAGTCTGTAGGCTTATAGTAGAGATAAGTCGATAGGCCGTCTCCAGAGATGGAGACAGAAAGGTCAAGAAAGGGGAGGGAGGTGTCGGAAATGGACCAGGTAAATTTGAGGGCAGGGTGAAAGATGGAGGCAAAGTTAATGAAGTCAACGAGCTCAGCACGCATGCAGGAGGCAGCGCCAATGCAGTCGTCGATGTAGCGAAGGAAAAAAGGGGGATGGATACCGGTATAGCCTTGGAATATGGACTGTTCCACAAAGCCAACAAAAAGGCAGGCATAACTGGGACCCATACGGGTGCCCAAGGCTACACCCTTGGTTTGGAGAAAGTGGGAGGAGCCAAAGGAGAAATTATTGAGAGTAGGAACTAATTCCGCTAGACGGAGGAGAGTGGTGGTAGAGGGGAGTTGGTTAGGTCTGGAATAAAAAAAAAACCGAAGAGCTTCGAGACCATCTCGGTGGGGGATGGAGGTATATAGGGACTGGACGTCCATGGTGAAAATAAGACGGAGAGGGCCAGGGAACTTATAATCATTGAAAAAATTCAAAGCATGAGAAGTGTCACGAACATAGGTGGGAAGAGATTGAACAAGGGGGGATAAGACAGTGTCAAGGTACGAAGATACGAGGTTGCTTTGGCAAGTAAGGTGAAGATAAATCCAAAGGGTTTCTACAGTTATATTAATAGCAAAAGTATAGTGAGGGATAAAATTGGTCCCTTAAAGAATCAGAGTGGACAGCTATGTGTGGAGCCAAAAGAGATGGGGGAGATTTTGAACAATTTCTTTTCTTCGGTATCCACTAAGGAGAAGGATATTGAATTGTGTAAGGTAAGGGAAACAAGTAGGGAAGTTATGGAAACTATGACAACTAAAGAGGAAGAAGTACTGGCGCTTTTAAGGAATATAAAAGTGGATAAATCTCCGGGTCCTGACAGGATATTCCCTAGGACCTTGAAGGAAGTTGGTGTAGAAATAGCAGGGGCTCTGACAGACATATTTCAAATTTCATTAGAAACAGGGATGGTGCCGGAGGATTGGTGTATTGCTCATGTGGTTCCATTGTTTAAAAAGGGTTCTAAGAGTAAACCTAGCAATTATAGGCCTGTCAGTTTGATGTCAATGGTGGATAAATTAATGGAAAATATTCTTAGAGATGGTATATATAATTATCTGGATAGAAGGCGTCTGATTAGGAATAGTCAGCATGGATTTCTGCGTGGAAGGTCATATTTGACAAATCTTATTGAATTTTTTGAAGAGGTTACGAGGAAAGTTGACGAGGATAAAGCAGTGGATGTTGTCTATATGGACTTCAGTAAGGCCTTTGACAAGGTTCCGCATGGAAGGTTAGTTAGGAATGTTCAATCATTAGGTATTAATATTGAAGTAGTAAAATGGATTCAACAGTGGCTAGATGGGAAATGCCAGAGAGTAGTGGTGGAAAACTGTTTGTCAGGTTTGAGGCTGGTGACTAGTGGTGTGCTTCAGGGATCTGTATTGGGTCCAATGTTGTTTGTCATACACATTAATGATCTGGATGATGGGGTGGTAAATTGGATTAGTAAGTATGCAGATGATACTAAGGTAGGTGGCGTTGTGGATAATGAAGTAGGTTTTCAAAGCTTGTAGAGAGATTTAGGCCAGTTAGAAGAGTGGGCTGAATGATGGCAGATGGAGTTTAATGCTGCTAAGTGTGAAGTGCTATTTTGGTAGGAATAATCCAAATAGGACATACATGGTAAATGGTAGGGCATTGAAGAATGCAGTAGAACACAGTGATCTAGGAATAATGGTGCATAGTTCCCTGAAGGTGAAATCTCATGTGGGTAGGGTGGTAAAGAAAGCTTTTGGTATGCTGGCCTTTATAAATCAGAGCAT
The DNA here is from genome assembly GCF_048418815.1 of Hemitrygon akajei. Taxonomy (NCBI): domain Eukaryota; kingdom Metazoa; phylum Chordata; class Chondrichthyes; order Myliobatiformes; family Dasyatidae; genus Hemitrygon; species Hemitrygon akajei. The sequence goes on from NC_133125.1 coordinate 72,553,945, forward strand.
TGAGTATAGGAGTTGGGATGTAATGTTAAAATTGTACAAGGCATTGGTAATTCCGAATTTGAAGTATTGTGTACAGTTCTGGTCACCGAATTATAGGAAAGATATCAACAAAATAGAGAGAGTACAGAGAAGATTTACTAGAATTTTACCTGGGTTTCAGCACCTAAGTTACAGGGAAAGGTTGAACAAGTTAGGTCTTTATTCTTTGGAGCGTAGAAAGTTGAGGGGGGACTTGATAGAGGTATTTAAAATTATGAGGGGGATAGATAGAGTTGACGTTGGTAGGCTTTTTCCATTGAGAGGAGGGGAGATTCAAACAAGAGGACATAATTTGAGAGTTAGCCGGCAAAAGTTTAAGGGTAACAAGAGGGGGAATTTCTTTACTCAGAGAGTGGTAGCTGTGTGGAATGAGCTTCCAGTAGAAGTGGTAGAGGCAGGTTTGATTTTGTCATTTAAAAAAAAAATTGTATAGGTATATGGACGGGAAAGGAATGGAGTGTTATGGGCTGAGTGCAGGTAGGTGGGACTAGGTGAGAGTAAGTGTTCGGCATGGACTAGAAAGGCCGAGATGGCCTGTTTCTGTGCTGTAATTGTTATATGGTTATATGGTTATTTTGTGAGAAGGTACTAAATTGGTTGGGGGGAAATATGACAAGGGCTAAGGGGCATTGATTGAGAACAGCTGCTGTTGGATGTCCACATCTGATGTGAGGGCAGTTATTAAAGACCAGCTGATCTGCAGTATGGTTATATGGTTATATATGGAATGTACGCACACTGCCTCCGGTACACCGGAATCTACACAAACCGTCTCTGGTACACCTGAATCTACACACACCGTCTCCGGTAAACCGGAATCTACATATACGGTCTCCGGTACACCCCAAACTAAACACACCGTCTCCGGTACACCGGAATGTACACACACTGTCTGCGGTACACCAGAATTTACTGACACCATCTCCAATACACCAGAATCTACACACAACACTTACATTACACCGAAATCGACACACACAGTCTCCGGTACACCGTGATCTACACACACTGTCTCCGGTACACCGGATTGTACACACACCGTCTCCGGTACTCCGGATTGTACACACACCCTCTCCGGTACACCGGAATCTACACACACAGACTCCGGTACACGGGAATCTACAAACACCACCTCCGGGACACCGGGAGCTACACACATTGTGTCCTGTACACCAGAATTTACACACACCGCATCCAGTACACATGAATGTACACACACTGCCTCCGGTACACATGAATGTACATACACTGCCTCCGGTACACCGGAAACTACACACACCGTCTCTATTACACCAGAATCTACACACACCATCACCGGTACACCGGAATCTGCACATACCGTGTCCGGTACACTGGAATCTACACTCACCATGTCCAGTACACAGGATTCTACACTCACTGTGTCCGGTACACTGGAATCTACACACACCGCCTACAGTACACTGGAATCTACACAAACAGTCTCCAGTAAATCAGAATCTACACACACCGCCTCCGGTACACGGGCATCTACAAACACCATCTACATTACACTGAAATCTACACACACCATCTCCATTACACCGGAATCTACATACACCATTTCCAGTACACGGGAATCTACACACACCGTCTCCAGGACAACAGGAGCTACACACACTGTCTCCTGTACACCAGAATCTACACACACCATCTCTGCTACACCAGAATCTCCACACACCGCTTCCATTACACATGAATGTATGCACACCACCTCCGGTACACCGGAATCTATAGTCATAGTCTCCAGTACACCAGATTTTACAGTCCCTGTAACCAGTATACTGGAATCTACAGTCACAGTCTCCAGTACACTGTAATATAACGTCACTATCTCCGGTACACTGGAATCTAGAATCACTATCTCTAGTACAGCGGAATCGACATTCTCCATCTCTGGTACACCAGAATTTATAGTCACAGTCTCCATTACACCGGAATCTACAGACACCATCTCCAGTACACGGGAATCTACACACATCGTCTCTGGTACAGAAGAATTAACACACAACGTCTCGGGGACACCGGAATGTACACACACCGTCTCCAGTACACCGGAATCTACACACACCGCTTCCGGAACACCAGAATCTACACACACAGTCTCCGGTACACCGGAAACTACACACAACGTCTCAGGGACACCGGAATGTACACACACAGTCTCCGGTACACTGGAAACTACACACACCGTCTCCAGTACACCAGAATCTACACACACAGTTTCCAGTACACCGGAATCTACACACACCATCTCCAGTACACGGGAATCTACACACATCGTCTCTGGTACAGAAGAATTAACACACAACGTCTCGGGGACACCGGAATGTACACACACCGTCTCCAGTACACCGGAATCTACACACACCGCTTCCGGAACACCAGAATCTACACACACAGTCTCCGGTACACCGGAAACTACACACAACGTCTCAGGGACACCGGAATGTACACACACAGTCTCCGGTACACTGGAAACTACACACACCGTCTCCAGTACACCGGAATCTACACACACAGTTTCCAGTACACCGGAATCTACACACACCATCTCCGGTACACGGGAATCTACAAACACCATCTCCATTACACTGGAATCAACACACACCATCTCCAATATACCAGAATCTACACACACTGTCTCCGGTATACAGGAATGTAGACACACCATCTTCAGTACACCGGAATCTACACACACACTCTCCGGTACACCAGAATCTACACACACCATCTCCGCTACACCGGAATCTACACACACTGTCTCCGGTACACAGGAATCTTCACACACCGTCTCTGGTACACAAGAATGTACACACACCATTTCTGGTACACCAGAATCTACACACACTGTCTCCGGTACACCAGAATGTACACTCACCAGAATCTATACACACCCACTCCAGTACACAGGAATCTACACACACCATCTTGAGTACACCAGAATCTACACACAACGTCTCCGGTACACAGGAATCTACACACACCATGTCTGGGACACTGGAAACTACACACATGTCCAGTACACCGAAACCTACAAACACCATCTCCATTACACCGGAATCTATACACACCGTCTCCGGTACATTGGAAACTACACACAATGTCTCCATTACACCAGAATTACACACATCGTCTCTCATACACCAGAATCTGCAAACACTGGAATCTACACACACTGTCTCCAGTACACCGGAATCTACACACACCATCTCCACTACACTGGAATCTACACACACCGTGTCCGGTACACCGGAATCTACACACACCGTCTCCATTACACCATCTCTGGTACACCGGGATCTACACACACTGTCTCTGGTACACCAGAATCTGCACACACCGACTCCAGTACACTGGAATCTACACACACTCTCTCTAGTACACCGGAATCTACAGTCACACTCTCTGGTACACCAGAGTCTGCAGTCACCATCTTCAATACACTGGTATCCACAGTCACCATCTCCAGTACACTGGAGTCTACAGTCACCATCTCCAGTACACCAGAATCTACAGTCACTGTCTCCGGTACACCAGAGTCTACAGTCACCATTTCCAGTATACTGGAATCTATAGTCACAGTCTCTGGTACACCAGAATCTACACACACTGTCTCCGGTACACCAGAATGTACACACACCAGAATCTATACACACCCACTCCAGTACACAGGAATCTACACACACCATCTTGAGTACACCAGAATCTACACACAACGTCTCCGGTACACAGGAATCAACACACACCATGTCTGGGACACTGGAAACTACACACATGTCCGGTACACCAAAACCTACAAACACCATCTCCATTACACCGGAATCTATACACACCGTCTCCGGTACATTGGAAACTACACACAATGTCTCCATTACACCAGAATTACACACATCGTCTCCCATACACCAGAATCTGCAAACACCGGAATCTACACACACCGTCTCCATTACACCATCTCTGGTACACCGGGATCTACACACACTGTCTCTGGTACACCAGAATCTACACACACCGACTCCAGTACACTGGAATCTACACACACTCTCTCTAGTACACCAGAATCTACAGTCACACTCTCTGGTACACCAGAGTCTGCAGTCACCATCTTCAATACACTGGTATCCACAGTCACCATCTCCAGTACACCAGAATCTACAGTCACTGTCTCCGGTACACCAGAGTCTACAGTCACCATTTCCAGTACACTGGAATCTATAGTCACAGTCTCTGGTATACCAGAACCTACACTCACTGTAACCAGTACACCAGAATCTACAGTCACTGTCTCCAGTACACCAGAGTCTACAGTCACCATTTCCAGTACACTGGAATCTATAGTCACAGTCTCTGGTACACCAGAACCTACATTCACTGTAACCAGTATACCAGAATCTACAGTCACCATCTCTAGTACACCGGAATCTACAGTCACCATCTCCGGTACATTGGAATCTGCACACACCATCTACAGTACACCAGAATTTACACACGCTGTCTCCATTACCCCGGAATCTACACACACCATCTCCGGTACACCAGAATTTACACACACTGTCTCCATTACCCCGGAATCTACACACACCATCTCCGGTACACCAGAATTTACACACACTGTCTCCATTACCCCGGAATCTACACACACCATCTCCGGTACACCAGAATTTACACACACTGTCTCCATTACCCCGGAATCTACACAATGTCTCCAGTACACCGGAATCCACACACTCCGCCTCCGGTACACCGGAATCTACACATACGGTGATGTGTACAATTTTCAGCCACTGTCACAGAAATAAGCTCAATCTTTCGGGTGGTAATCCTGCAGAAAGCATCAGGACCAGATGGTGTCCCTGCCCAGTTCTTAGACCCTGTGATTATTTACTGGACATTCTTAACCTCTTTCTGCTTCGAGTTGTGGTTTCCTCCTGCTTTAAATCCACTACCATCCTGGTACTGAAGAAAAACAACATAATATACCTTTATCACTGGCACCCAGAGGCTCTAATATACATCATCATGAATTGCTTCATGCATCAATTCCAGCTTTCAAGACGATCTCGATCCACTGCTGAATCAGGTCTATGGTGGACACCTTCTCTTTGGTCCCATACACATTTCTGGAACGTCTGGACAGTAATGACGCTCAAGTCAGATTCCAGTATTGACTTCAGTTTTGCCGCCAATACTTTTATTCCAAGCAAAGTCATCACTAAATTCTGGACCCTGAGAGTTAATGTCTCTAACTGGAACAGACAACAGAGCAAGGATAGGCAGCAACACCTCTAACACAATTATTCTCATCCCTCTCTTCTGGTCCCTGTATACTCATAATAGTGTGGCCAAATTCTGCTGTAGATCCATCTACAGGTTTGCAGATGATACCACTGTAGTGGACAGCATCTCAAATAATGACCAGTCGAAGTAGAGGAATGAGATAGAGCTTGGTGACACAGTGTCATGACGGCAATGTTGCCCTCAATGTCAACAACACAGAAGAGATGGTCAGTGATTTTAGAAAGAGGGCAGTATACATGCTCCTGTCCATGTCAATAGTGTTGAGGTTGAGGGGTCTGAGAGCTTCAAGTTCTGAGATGTGATCATCTCCAGTAGCCGGTCCTGGTCTAACCACATTGTCATGGCCAACAAAGTTCAGCAATGTCTCTACTTCATCAGGACACCACAGAAATTCAACATGACCCTGTCAACACTTATCAATTGCTTGGTATGGCAACTACTCTGCACGTGACTTCAAGAAAGTTAAGTACACAGCTCAGCACATCACAGGAACCAGCCTCCTATTCATGGACTCTGTCTAGACTTCTCACTGCCTCAGTAAACCAGCCACAAACAGGCCATTAGGACCAACTTAGTTGGGCAAATTTGCTGGCATGAACAAATTGGGCCAATGGATCTGTTTCCATGCTGCATAGCTTTGTGACTTTGAAATTAAATTGCAAAGCATTCATTCTCCTCAAAGTCAATAATAGGTTGTTTACAATTAAATACATTATCATGTTAGCTTGGAGATTTTTTTTGGATTACTTTTTGTTAGTAAAGACAGCCAAGTTTCAGTACAGAAGCCATTTCTTACCTGCACTAATGTCAGAGCTGCCTTTTGAAGTAGACATTCAGCATAGCACATCTCTGCATGCATCTCCTCTGATGAAAAACAATATAATTAAGAATATCAGCCATTTAACTGCCAGCTAAAATAAGTTTAAGCTAAATTACAGCAGAAGAGGTGCTGTATTTCTTAAAATGTATGAAAGTAGATAAAACTTTGCAGCCTGATCACTTATGTATATCCAAGAACACTGTGGATCCCTAGGGGAGCATTCTGCATAATCATTAGTGATGGTTAAGGTACTGGGAGATTGGAGGGTGGCTAGTGTTATGCCTTCATTTAAGAAGGACTGCAAAGAAAAACCTAAGAACTATAGACCAATAAGTCTAATACGTAAAGTAGGTAATTTGGTATTGTTTGTGGGAGATCACATCTCACAAATTTGATTGAGTTTTTTGGAGAAGTTACTAACACACTCAATTACAGCAGGCAGTAGATGTAGTCCACATTTACTTCATTAAAGCCTTTGATAAGGTTCTTTATGGTCAGCTGCTATGGAAACTTCCACGAACACTTTCCTATGAATGATTTACGATTGTGCAAACAAAACCAATGTCTTAGGTTGCTGGGTTCCTACGGCTGTCCCGGAACATGTAGAAATGGGTGTGCCCTTTTTACCCATGCCCTTTGATGGAACAGAGATGAACAGTTATTTTAGTTGGTCCAAGCCCTCTGCCCTGGATGTTTGGTACAATGGTGATGGGACTCAGATACATAGACCACCCCTCTCCCCTTATCAGTATAGCTGCAATATCACTGGGGGAAGATAGGGAGTTAAATTTGGAAACGAGTGTTTTAGAGGATGTACATACACCCCATATGATAATGCTAATCCCAGAGTAAAAGGACTTGGTGTTGTCCCTGGGGAAGGTAACACTTGCCTGTGGAACTGGTAAAGCAGCTTAGCAGCTGATTAATGTGGCATCAGCACTGGAAAAGTTAGTAAATGAAACTGTAAGTGCTCCCGATCAAATGCTATAAACAATATCTAAATTGTTGGGAGAATTGGTGGCAGTCCATAGGGTAGCATTGCAAAATCAAATCGCTTTGGACTTTGTTTTATCCGAGAAAGGAGGCACATGTACCCTGATTCGACAAGAATGTTGCATTTACGTACCAGATGAACCCAAAGATGTAACTCACTGTGAGAATCAAATGCAGGAGGCCACCAAAAAGATGAAGTGGGAGATCAGTTTCATGATTATAACACTCCAGGAAGTGTACGGTGGGTGACTAACCTACATTAGGGTATAATCATTGGTATCATAATAATAGCACTATTCATTTGCGATTTGTTGTAGCATAGGTGGAGGCGAGTATATTGAAAATGGGTACCTAAAAAGGAGAGGATATCAAAAATGGGAACCTGTTGGTATGGACTATGAAAAGGGAATTTTGTTTAACTGAAGTCCTGAGACTGCATCATTACATATGAATGCTTGAAATCACTTTAATTACTGTATTCATACCTTAACTGTTGTGCTTTGAAGATTATGATGTTGTCATGAATGACAAAAAGGAAGGAATGTGGAAACAAACCTATAACCCTGAACTCTTTATGAACTTATAGCTTTTGTAAAATGTAATGTGACAAAATGGAACCAGTGAGATCCCCACCCCCAGGTGCTTTGCTGGTTTGGATGGAGGCTTATAGGAAAATGTAAGTGTTTTATGGTGGGGAGGGTGTTTAGACAACAGAGAAAAGCAGGACACAGCTTCTAAAGACAAACTGAGGAACAAATGGCAAGAACTTGAGACAGATGCAAATAACAGAGGAATGTTAAAGAATGGAACTGCTCTCTGTAAAATATATAAAGGTGGTTTGTGCTATTGGATAACATGTGGAGTAGCTTCCCTAGCAAGTAAAGAATAAGTGTACCTATAATCGGTGAATGTGTTGTAGTTTGTTTCTGTATATTAGAAGACCCCAATGAACGGTACATGACACTCACAACTCTCTATGTAAAAAGTGCCCCCTCAAGTCCATTTTAAGTCTTTTCCCGCCAGTGCTAAACCTATGTCTCCTTGGACTGCAACCAGCCTTCATGATTTTATAAACCTCTATAGAGGGGTTCCCAATCTTTTTTTATGCCATGGACCCCTACCATTAAACGAGGAGTCTGTGGACCCCAGGTTGGGAATCCCTGCTCTAGAACATTTTTCTATGTTCCAAAGCCTGGACAATGTCTTCCTATAAATCAGGGCCTCTAATTCTGACAACGTCTTCTTAAATCTTTTCTGTACTCTTTCCAATTTAACCTCATCAGATGACCAAAAACAGTACTCCAAGTAGAAACTCACAAACCACATATACCACTGTAACATTATCTCCTAACTCCTATAATCAGTAGCCCAACCTTTTATAGCACCCTGTCTACCTACACTGGTTTGTCTTTCCAAAATTTATATATATATAATTTTTGATAATTTATATATATCACCATCTGTCTTCTATGGCAAAACCAAATCTGAATCCAATCTATCAATCTCCATGATTCCCATGTGCCATTATCTTTTGGATAAGCCTAAAACTTTACTGAAGTCCATGTATGCAATATCTACTGACCCTCCCTCAACAACCATCTTCATCACCTCCTCAAGAAACTTAAATATTTATAAGACATGACCTTCTCCACACAAGTCCATGAGGACAAGACCACCACTACTATTTTATGGCATGCTATGTTGGCGCTGGAAGCATGGCGATACCATGGTGATACCCAGCACAATCCTTGATGATTTGATTTGACTCAAGTGACACATTTTACTGTATGTTTTAATGTTGTGATGTACATGTGGCAAATAAAGCTAATCTAATCTATTCTGAGAATCATCAGCTTGGCAATTCTTCAGTCTTCTAGGATGTTGTCTGTGGCTAAAGAGGGTATAAAAATCTCTTTATCAGTTCCAATCAATATCCTCTCTTGCCTCCCTCAATGACCTGGGATAGATCTCATCAGGTCATGGAAACTTCAAAAGATCCAATATGCTCTTTTTTTAACATCCTCCATAACCACCTCCTTGGTGAATTTTAGATCGAGGTACACACTTACTATCTCCTTCATTTCTATCCTTGGGCCTTGCTGTGTACACACCATCTGAAGTCTCAATGAATTAAACTGGATAATTCTTGCTGAGGCTCACATTTTGCCTTCATAGAACCATAGAATAGTACAGTAGTGAAACAGGCTCTTTGTATGACATTGCCAACGCCTATCTTTTTGCCCATCCATACATAATCCCATTTGCCTGCTTCTGGCCCATAATCTGCATCACCTTGCCTATTTCAATACCTTGCTAAATGTCGCTTAAACATAATGATGATATCAGACTCCACGACCTGCTATGAGTTCCAGTCATCAACCAACTCTCCCCTCAAGATCTTGTCTGAAACTCCTTCCTGTCATCCAATGATTGCTTGTTTATGATAGTCTTGTCATGGGAAAATGATTCTGACTATTCTATCTATTTGTTCATCTAAATTTATTTATTTCCATTTAAACTCAATTCTCTCTTACATAATTATTTCCTATTACCTGCTCATTAACCTTTCACACACAGACCAAGTTTTGCAAAACGTTATAACTCATTTCTTTTTCACTTTCCAGATTATTCCCTACCACCAATTTCTCAGCCTATTTATTCCACGATTTTGAATATTCCCATTGCTCCAAATCATTACTAAATCTCACCACAGCAGCATGTTACTAGTCTCACTGAGTCACAACTCTTCTGTATACTGCACAAAGTCCTTTCTTATCATAAAGCTAAAGTACTAAATGACCAGTCAAACTTTACAACACCTTGTGGCCAATAATATATTTAACCAAAAATTGACTGTACCTTCTGTCAGTTGGTCAGCCCCTTGTTTTGATATTAAATTCGATAACGACTCCACAACAGAATTTTTCTTTCGAAATCTGTACGAAACAATATTGTTAAGCTTAGTAACATGCTTGATGCAGCAACTAATTTTTGGCTTAAACTAAATTTCATTTTACAAAATAATTATTTTTGATCATCTTTAATATAAGTGATTGTTTTTATCACAATTCAAAGGATTCATACAGTTTTGTTTCCAAAATTACACACTATATCCTTTCTAAATACAGTTGTTAGAGTTCAGTGACATCTGTGGAAAAAAGTACAGTTGACGTTTCGGGCTGAAACCCTTTGGCAGATTTGAAAGGTGGGGGCGGAGGGGAGAGAGAAACACCAGGCGATAGGTGAAACTTGGTAGGGGAGTGATGAAATAAAGAGCTGGGAAGTTGATTGGTGAAAGAGACAGAAGGCCATGGAAGAAAGAAAAAAAGGGGGGCGGGGGGGATGCCAGAGGGAGGCGATGGGCAGGCAAGGAGATTCCGTGAGAAGGAGAAAGGAGATGGGAAATTGTGAAGGGGGGGGGAGACATTACTGGAAGTTTGAAAAATTGATGTTTGTGCCATCAGATTGGAGGCTACCCAAGTAGAATATAAGGTGTTATTCCTCCAACCTAAATGTGGTCTTATCATGACAGTGAAGGAGGCCATAGATGGATATATCAGAATGGGAATAGGAAGTGGAGTTAAAATGGGTGGCCACTGGGAGATCCCTGTCCCTACACCTCCTTCATCACTACCACACAGGGCCCCAAGCAGTCCTTCCAGGTGAGGCGAGTCTGTTGGGGTCATATACTGTGTTCAGAGTGTGGCCTCTTATATATCAGTGAGACCCGACATTGATTGGGAGACTGCTTCACCAAGCATCTACATTCTGTCCGCCAGAACAAGTGGGATCTCACGATGTTGCTCGGATTTCCAGCATCTGCAGATTTTCCCTTGTTTGTGATTTGATTTCAGTACACAAGCATCTTATCAAAAAGTGTACTTATTATCAACTTCTAGTTATGGGCTTTGTTCTTGAGCTGATGCTTAAGGAGGATGTCAAAATGCTCTAACAAAGCTATCCATTGTTCCAGAATTTTGAACCAGTAATGAGATTAATATATGTTTAGGATAGTGCATGCCTTGTAAAGAAACACAAAGGATGCCATCATCCCTTTACTGCCTTGTCTTTTTAAATACTGATGGTCATGAGGATGGGTGCACTATCCACGGCCAAGATTTGGAATTTTCAGTAGGTGCATATATATAGCTAGGGTGTCTGATACTTTTGCACAATACTGTAGTGATTTTATGTATTGCACTCCACTGCCACTGCTACAAAATGTGAGTGATGATAAACCTGATTCTGATCTGAGTCTCTGTTGTGGAATGTGAGTGGGAAGGGGGCAGAGAGGGGAATCATGGTTGGGAAAAGGGGGCAGGGAGAGGGGAGAGAGCCAGAAGCACCAGAAACACATTCTGTAAAGATCAATAAACCAATTGTTTGGAATCAAATGTCTTTGCCTGACGTTTCAGGGTTGGGTGTGGTTGCAATCACACCACCAGCCCCACCCCCTTCCCTGGCACTCACTCTCTGCCACCTGTCCCTCACCCCTCCTGTGGTGCTCCAACCTCACTATTCCCGACATTGTTTGTTCCCGCCAGATTTACAACCTCACTCTCCATTTCACATTGGTAAGTACAGCACTGTGCAAAATTCTTAGGCACCCTAGCTTTCTATATATATACCTGACTTTTGTGAAGTACTGTATATGAGGATGTAATTGCAACAGTGATGGCTCGGACTCCTGATTTGTAGTAGGGGTTGTGTGGAGCATAGAACAGTATAGCACAGGACAAGGCCATTCAGCCCACAATATTATGCTGATCTTGATGCCAATTCATACAAAATGACCTGTACCATCCATTAATTTTATCCTTTCAGACTCAGCTTCACTGATTTATCACATGTACATTGAAACATAAAGTGAAATGCACCATTTCTGTCAACAACCAATATAACCCAAGGATGTGCTGAGGGCAAAGCGCACTTTTTTCTTTTATTTGGCCTTCTCACATAACACCTTACATTTGCCCAAATTAAAACTCCATCTGCCACTTCTCTGCCAATATCTGTAACTGATCTATATCTCACCATAGTCTTTGATAGTCCTAAATGCTGTCCATAACTCTACCAATCTTGTTGTCAACTGTCAATCCATCCATCTATATTTTTATCCAAATGATCGATAAGGTCAAGTCAGCAATCCTTGCAGAAGGAACTCCAGCCCAGAATAAAAACCTTTCATATTTACTCTCTGATTCTATGGGCAAGCCAGTTCCAAATCCAAACATGCATATTACTTTGCATCGCATGCAGATTATCTTCTGAATCAATTTACCATGAGGGACCTTGTCAAAAGCCCTACTCAAGTCAATGTCGATAAAGTCCTCTGGCTTACCCTCATCAAACTCCTTTGCCACCTCCTCAAAAAGCTTGATCATGTCCCTAAGCAAGCCATGTCTTTCCATATGTTCATAAATCCTATTCTTCAGTATCCTCTCCAATAGCTTCCCTACCACTGATGTGGGGCTCACTGATCCAGAATTACCTAGATCAGGGGTTCCCAACATTTTATGGCACAGACTCCCACCATTAACCAAGGGGGACCCCAGATTTGGAACCCTGACCTAGTTTATCCCTATTTCCCTTTTGGAACAAAGGGACAGCATTTGCCACTCTCTAGTACTTGTGGGATATGCTTATTGTTAGTGAAGGCAGAAAGATCCTGTCAAAGCCCTAGCAATCTCCTCACTTGCTTCTTTCAATATTCTGGGTTATGTAGTATGCCATCTGGCCCTAGAGATTTATCCAATTTAATACTTTTCAGTAGAGCCAGTACTGCCCCCTCCTAAATCTCAAAATATCCTAGCACATTGACATGCCCCACTCTGTTTCGCTGTTTTCCAATTTCTTTTTCTTGGTAACTACCAACACATCACTTAGCCACTTGTTCTGACTCCAAGCACAAATTGCCCCCATTATCCTTGAGTGGACCCAACCTTTAGTTTGTTGTCCTCTTTTTCTTAATACAAGTATAAAAGTCTCCTTGATCCTGGTTTCCAAGAACATCTCATGTCCCTCTGGGCCTTCCATGCTCCTGATTGCCAAAGACATCTCATGGCCCTCTGGGCCTTCCAAGATTCTGGTTGCCAAGGAAATTTCACAGCCCCTTTTGATCTTCTAATCACTTGTTTGAGTACTTTTCTGCTATTTTTATGTCCCACACGATCCCAGCCTGATTTTAGCTTCCTAAATCTTATGTACATTTCTTTTTCCATCCTGTTTAGATTTAGGACTTTTTAGCTTATTCAAGGTTCCCTTATCTTAACATCCTTATCCTTACTGCAGATTAGCTGGTCTTTAATAACTGCCCTCACATCAGATGTGGACATCCAACAGCAGCTGTTCTCAATCAATGCCCCTTAGCCCTTGTCATATTTCCCCCCAACCAATTTAGTACCTTCCCACAAAATAACCATATAACCATTACAGCACAGAAACAGGCCAGCTCAGCCCTTCTAGTCCATGCCGAACACTTACTCTCACCTACCTGCACTCAGCCCATAACACTCCATTCCTTTCCCGTCCATATACCTATCCAATTTTTTTTTAAATGACAAAATCAAACCTGCCTCTACCACTTCTACTTGGAAGCACATTCCACACAGCTACCACTCTCTGAGTAAAGAAGATCCCCCTCCTGTTGCCCCTTAACTCTCAACTCATGTCCTCTTGTTTGAATCTCCCCTGCTCTCAATGGAAAAAGCATATCCACATCAACTCTATCTATCCCCCTCATAATTTTAAATACCTCTATCAAGTCCCCCCCCTCAACCTTCTACACTCCAAAGAATAAAGACCTAACTTTTTCAACCTTTCTCTGTAACTTAGGTGCTGAAACCCAGGTAACATTCTAGTAAATCTCCTCTGTACTCTATTTTGTTGACATCTTTCCTATAATTTGGTGACCAGAACTGTACACAATACTCTAAATTTGGCCTCACCAATGCCTTGTACAATATTAACATTTGATCCCAACTCCGATACTCAATGCTCTGATTTATAAAGGCCCAGCATACCAAAAGCTTTCTTCACTACCCTATCCACATGAGATTCCACCTTCAGGGAACTATGCACCATTATTCCTAGATCATTCTGTTCTACTGCATTCTTCAATGCCCTACCATTTACCATGTATGTCTTATTTTGATTAGTTCTACCAAAATGTAGCACCTCACACTTATCAGCATTAAACTCCATCTGCCATCTTTCAGCCCACTCTTCTAACTGGCCTAAATCTCTCTGCAAGCTTTCAAAACCTACTTCATTATCCACAACGCCACCTATCTTAATATCATCTGCATACTTACTAATCCAATTTACCAACCCATCATCCAGATCATTAATGAATATGACAAAAAACATTGGACCCAGTACAGATCCATCAGGCACACCACTAGTCACCGGCCTCCAACCTGACAAACAGTTATCCACCACTACTCTCTGGCACCTCCCATCCAGCCACTGTTGAATCCATTTTACTACTTCAATATTAATACCTAACGATTGAACCTTCCTAACTAACCTTCTGTGTGGAACCTCGTCAAAGGCCTTACTGAAGTCCATATAGACAACATCCACTGCTTTACCCTCGTCAACTTTCCTAGTAACCTTTTCAAAAAATTCAATAAGGTTTGTCAAACATGACCTTCCACGCACAAATCCATGTTGACTGTTCCTAATCAGACCCTGTCTATCCAGATAATTATATGTACCATCTCTAAGAATACTTTCCATTAATGTACCCACCACTGACGTCGACCTTACAGGCCTATAATTGCTAAGTTTATTCTTAGAACCCTTTTTAAACAATGAAACCACTTGAGCAATATGCCAATCCTCCAGCACCATCCCCGTTTCTAATGACATTTGAAATATTTCTGTCAGAGCCCCTGCTGTTTCTACACTAACTTCCCTCAAGGTCCTATCAGGACCCGGAGACTTATCCACTTTTATATTCTTTAAAAGCGTCAGTACTTCCATATGACTTTATGGATAAATATGACTTTATCCTTACTCAAATCTATCTTAAAACATAATGAGTTACGGTCACTATTCCTAAATTATCTAACACTATTAGCCCAGTGATTGGGCCTGACTTACAGTGTCTATAAAAAGTATTCACACCCTTGGAAGTTTTCATGTTTTATTGTTTAGCAACATTGAATCACGATGAATTTCAGTTGGCTTTTTGACACTGATTAACAGATCCCTACAGAGATCTAAGATAATTACAAATACAAACACAAAATAATTGATTACATTAGTATCCACCCCCTTTAATCTGATACACCAAATACTCACTGGTGCAGCCAATTGGTTTTAGAAGTCACATAATTAGTAAAATGGAGATCACCTGTGTGCAGTCAAGGTGTTTCAATTGATTGTAGTAAAAATACTCCTGTATCTGGAAGGTCCAGCTGCTGGTGAGTCAATATCCTGGCAAAAACTACACCATTAAAGAAAGGAATCCTCTAAGTAACTCCACAAAAAGGGTATTTAAAAGATCAAGTCAGGAGATAGATACAAGAAAATATACAAGTGACTGAATATCCTTTGGAATACAGTTAAGTCA
This sequence comes from Hemitrygon akajei, assembly GCF_048418815.1. NCBI lineage: Eukaryota > Metazoa > Chordata > Chondrichthyes > Myliobatiformes > Dasyatidae > Hemitrygon > Hemitrygon akajei. The sequence continues at coordinate 72,569,694 of NC_133125.1, forward strand.
ATAATCAAGAAATGGAAGGAATACAGGACAGCTGTAAATCTGCCCAGAGCAGGCCATTCTCTAAAACTGAGTGACTGTGCAAGAAGGGGGCTAGTGAGAGAGGCCACCAAGAGACCTATGCCAACACTAGAAAAGTTACAAGCTTGAGTGGCTGAGATAGGAGAGATTGTGTATACAACTGTTGTCTGGGTGCTTCACCAGAGGTAGCTTTATGGTGGAATGGCAGAGAAAGCCACTGTCAGAAAAAAAATTTCACATGAAATCTTGGCTAGGGTTTGCCAGAAAGCATTTGGGAGACTCTGAAGTCAGATGGAAGAATGTTCTATGGCCTGATGAAACCAAAATTGAGCTTTTTGGCCATCAGATTAAACCGAGTTTGGCATAAGCCAAACACTGCACATCATCAGAAACACACCATCCCTTCTGTGAAGCATGATGGTGGCTGCATCATGCTGTGGGGATGCTTCACTGCAGCACGCCCTGGAAGGCTTGTGAAGATAGTGGACAAAATGAATGCAACAAAATACAGGGAAATCCTGGAGGAAAACCTGAAGAAGATTTGTTTTCAGTAAGACAATGACCCCAAGAAAAAAGCCAAAGCCACACAGGAATGGCTTAAAAACAACAAACTTAATGTCCTGGAGTAGCTGAGTCAGAGTCCAGACTTCAATCAAATTGAAGTTCACTCACAATCCCCATGCGATCTGACAGAGCTTGAACAGTTTTGTAAAGAAGAATGGGAAAAGTTGTAGTGTCCAGATGTGCAAAGCTGATAGAGACCTATCCACACAGACTCAAGGCTGAAATTGCTGCCAAAGGTGCATCTACTAAATACTGACTTGAAGGTGGTGAGTAGTTATGCAATCAAATATTTTGTGTTTAATAATTATAATAAATAGAGACCAATTTTGTGGAATTTTTTTTCACTGTGATACATAAGAGTCTTTTCTGTTGATCAGTGTCAAAAAAGCCAAATTAAATCTACTGTGATTCAATGTTGTAAAACAATAAAACTTGAAAACTTCTGTTGGGGGGGGGGGGGGGTTGAATACTTTTTATAGGCAGTGTATGCCCCAAAACTAGGACCAGTATGTTCTCTCCTCCAGTTGGACACTGCACATAATGTTTCAAGAAGCTATGCTGGATGGACTAAGAAGTCCAGACCTAAGCCTTCTGTATTAACAATGTTCTGATCAATACTGGTAAAGTTAGTCTCTCATTACGACAAACCTGCTGTTTCTGCACCTTTCCATAGTCTTTTAATCTGTTCCTCCATGTCCTGTTGACTACTGAGTTCCTATCCTGTCTGTGCAATTGCACCTTTCTAATTTCTGAGCTCTATCTGAATTGCCTCTGTTGTGTTGTTACTTTTCGTGCCTTAGATGGCATCTTTGCTGTTTCCAAAGCATTTTGACTGTTTTCTTTTAACGAGGCCGAGTTGCTAGTTTGAATCTCAACCCAGCATGCATTGTTTCTGTGCTGAGCCCTAAATTTGTGCAGAAAATATTTGGATGTACCCTAAATTTGGAAATAATTTTTGATCCCTTTCAATGAGTACTTTTACACATTTACATATAGAAACTTGAATTAATATAAACACATTAAAATAGTATTCAGACTATAAAAATTAAATTGAAGAAAAAATTAGCAATATGGACCTGGGTGAAGGACTGAGCCTGAATTAAAAACAGTTTGTAAAACCAAGGCACCCAAGTGATTTGTATTTATCAAGAAGCTTAGGTGAAACCCAGGTCATTCTAACTCATTGTGTGGATATTTCCAAGAACTCAGCCAATTGTTGCCAATGGAGTCTCAAGGAAACTTCTATTCAGGACACATGTCCTTCCAAGTGCAGGACACAAAAGCAACAATCCTGCTCATAGCTTGAAAATCTATTTGCGGAAAACTGCCAAATATTAGCTGTTGAATGTGTCATTTACTTTTCAGACTATGGTAACTTGAGGCTCTTAGGAAGAGCGCCTGAAACCTCTGTCCTTTATGTGGCCAGTAGGTGAATACGAAAACCATTTGATCAGAGTAACTAATCAAGATACACTTTATCCTGATTTGGACATTATTATCAATATTTCATGATTGCTTGATTCAAATCCTGGAACATCTTGCTGAACAGCAATAACCTCACAGCCTAAAGACTACAGAAATGTTCCACCATCACTTTTTTAATAAACAATAAGGAAAGTCCTGAAAGTGCCATTCTTGTCAGCAACACTCAGATCTCCAGAGCATATTTCAGAGAGTAAACGTTTATTTTGTACTTGTTCCAGAGCATTCACCATCATGCTGTTGTAACACTGCTACTACAGCATCTAAATGTTAACTACCTATTCCCAGGTGTAAACAAATACACTTTACAACTGCAGCTTTTTCAGGTCATCATATCATAGAGGTTCTACACTGTAGCCCTCATAATATGGAGCCATACATGTCCTGTTATGGGCAGATATTGAAGAACAAATCCACTTGCTTTGATCTCAGAAACACTCAGGAAAAAATGATTTCATATATTTTACTGTGGCCAGGTAGTGCAGCTGAAGTCATCACAGAATAGCTGCATTTCTTGTGTTACAATAGCATGCTTTATTAGGTTACAAAATGTCCCTCCTTAGTTGTAGAGTGCTTTGGAACACCCAGAGGTCCAGAATACTAGCCCTTTGACTTCTATACGTAGGGTCAGACTGGCATTCCTCTTATTGAACAGTGGTTCCCAAGCTGGGGTCCACGGACGCCTGGATGAATGGTAGTAGTCTGTGCCATTAAACAGGTTGGGAGCCTGCTACTGACGAACAACGATGAACTAACTGTCTTTTTAAGACTGATTTCGTAATCCACAATCTACCAGATTTATGGTAATTCCCAGGTTTCCATATTAGCAATAGAATCCACAACTGCTCATCCAGTATTATCCACTCCTTTGATACCAGACCCATGCCACTTTAATTACAGAAGAGTTATGGCAAGGTTTTCAAAGCACAGATCTGCTTACTACCTCTGGTTAATATGCTTTATTTTTTGCCACCATCCTTCAATTCTCCTTCCTTTCAATGGGGCCCACAAAATTGGCTTTTCCCATGTGTTACAGTAGCTTCATGACCAAATTTACTTCATGAACTTCCAGGCATGAAGTCCTACACTTGGAATGGCAATTTTAAACTGTTCTTTACTTTAAAATTCCAAAATAAACTTCCTGTACCATGCTGTCTTAAAATTGTGATTCAAACAAACATAAAGCAATAAAATGCTGAAGCAAATTTAATGATAAAATCACCCTGTGTTTTAAATGGACAGATAAATGTAATTTAGCTTAAGGATTAAGAAAAAGTCAAGAAAAATTGTTGTTTTACCAAATAAGGGAAGTTTGCCACCATGTGTTAGAGAATGATATGAAGATAGGTGGAGGGGCAGGTAGTTTTGAGGAAGTAGAGAGGCTACAGAAGGACTTAGACAGTTTAGAAGAATGGGCAAAGAAATGACAGATGGAATACAGTGCCAGGAAGTTTATGGTTGTGAACTTTGGAAGATATGTAAGGGTTGACAGTTTTCTAAATGAAGACAAAATACAAAAATCTGAGGTGCGAAAGCTCTTGGGAGTCCTTGTGCAGGATTTCCTAAAGATTAATTTGCAGGCTGAGTCTGTGGTGAGGAAGGCAAATGTAATATTATTCATTTCAAGAGCACTAGAATATAAAAACAACGGTGTAATGTTGAGGCTTTATAAAGCTCTGGTGGGGCCTCACTTGGAGTTCTGAGCAGTTTTGGGCCCCTTATCTTAGAAGGGATGTGATGAAACTGGAAGGGTTCAAAAGAGTGTCACAAAAATGAGTCCAGGATTGAACGGTTTGTCATATGAAGAGCGTTTGATGGCTCGGGACCTGTACTCAGCAGAATTCAGAAGAATGAGGGGTTACCTCATTGAAACCTATCCAATGGTGAAAGGCCTTGAGAGAGTGGATGTGGAGAGGATGTATCCTATGGTTGGAGTGTTTAAGGCCAGAGGATACAGAATAGGGGATGTCCTTTTAGAATGGAGATTAGGAGGGAATTCTTTAGCCATATAGTGAATCTGTGGAATTCTTTGCCACAGGCAGCTGTGGAAGTCAAATCTTTATGTATATTTAAGGCAGAGGTTGATAGATTCTTGATTAGTCAGGGTATGAAGGGATATGGGGAGAAGGCAGGAGATTGAGGCTGACAGAAAAAATGGATCAGCCATGATGAAAGACTCGATGAGCCAAATAGCCTAATTCTGCTCCTATATCTTATGGTCCTATGAGCAGCATGCTCATAAGAACAGTAACTTCAGAATTATTTTGAAAGCAAAATCATAAAAATGTAGTGCCCAGTTAGAACCACATTATTTCCCATTAAACTCAACCTACTCTGCCTCAGCAGCAGGGGATAAAAAAAATACAAATGCTGCTTGTCACTATTTGTTATCCATGATGTATGGTTAAATTGACAGGAGCTGGTACTTGAAGCAACTGCTGCAACAGTTTAAGGGAGTTGGGCCTAGTGAGTTTCTCTTAACAGGAGCTGGAATTTAGGGTGAGAGTTTAAAACAGTGGTCCCCAACCTCCGGGCTGCGGACCAATACCAGGCCATGAAGCATGCAGGGGTGCAGTGGTAGGTGGAACACACCCAGCACATCTTTAACAAAAAAGCCAAAACAAACACGCTAATTAATTAGGTGCCGCCCGGCATGTAAATGTCAGTCCAGATCAGAGGCAAGAGTGCTGACACTCAGCGATTCAGGAACAGCTTCTTCCTCTCTGTCATCCAATACCTAAATGGACTTTGAATCTTTGGACACTACCTCACTTTTTTTTAAATAAACGGTATTTCTGTTTTTGCACTTTTTAAATCTATTCAATATACGTAAGATTTACTTGTTTATTATTCTAATTTTTTTTTCTCTGCTAGATTATGTATTGCATTGAACTGCTGCTGCTAAGTTAACAAATTTCATATCACATGCCGGTGATAATAAACCTGATTCTGATTCTGTTCAGCTCCGTCATCAAGGTCAAGGAACAAGATACTCAGTCCACCATATGATACCACACTTACCAGGCCCCTGCCATTTTCTGCACAAGTCCTGCCCTTTACACTTCTTCAAGTTAAATTCCTTGGCCCATATTCCATTTGGTCTTCAATAGGCACTATACCACCCATTTTGTTGGTATCTACAGACTTATTAAGCATGCTAGCTACATTTTTATTTAAGTTATTAATATATGCAATGAACAGCAGTGCACCCGAAATTCATTCCTGCAGCACATCTTTGATCATAAGCCCCCATTCCAACCCCCCTGTCCCCACTACCATCCTCTATCTCCTCACACCAAGTCATTTGGCTATCCCATGTAATCAATCAACATTGAGAGTTTTGTTTCCTTGTACACAATTTTTCTAAAACCTATTTCGAAACGATAGGCAGAAGAACAGGGTGGAGGAAGATGAAGCCTATCCAGTCCAATCAGCCTTCAAAATCTTCAGAATGAATGGTTTGGGCTGAAGTGCAGAACAACCTACAGAGAGTCAAAAATTAAATAGTATGAAATGTTCTTACCTTGATCTTGTGGATTAGGGAAGCAAAAGAAAAATATAAAGAGAAAGTCTTCATTATTTGGCCAAGCTACATGAAATTGGAGAGGAGATGGAGTAAAGGGAATAGAAACGTGGGCAAAAAAACTATATTCGTAAATTTGACAACAAAGGGAAAGTGGAGGGGAACGTGCTCATCTTGTTAATATCATCATATCATTATTTTTTCATCTTTACCATTAAAATTTACAGTTATCAATGAAATTGGGAACCTCAATTAGATCTTGCTGCTTCTTGACAGAGAAAGATGGCATGACAAATCAAAGTAAAAGTTTTGATTGGCAAGTATTTGTCATTCAACATACAAAACTATACTATTCATTTAGTTGATAGTTATGGGTCCACTTCACTAAAAATCAAGAATTAATCCATTAAACAATTACGCTTTATAAAGATGAGGCAAATGTGGCGCATCAATGACTCAAGTAACTCTTGGGGTCCAAGTCTATAGGACGCTCAAAGCAGCTGCACAGGTTGATTCTGTGGTTAAAAAGGCGTATGGTGTATTGGCCTTCATCAATTGTGGGATTGAATTTAGAAGCCGAGAGGTAATGTTGCAGTTATATAGGACCCTAGTCCGACCCCATGAGTACTGTGCTCAGTTCTGGTCGCCTCACTACAGGAAAGATGTGGAAGCCATAGAAAGGGTGCAGAGGAAATTACAAGGATGTTGCCTGGATTATGAAGCATGCCTTATGAGAATAGGTTGAGTTAACTCATCCTTTTCTCCTTGGAGTAACGGAGGATGAGAGGTGACCTGATAGATGTGTACAAGATGATGAGAGGCATTGATCGTGTACATAGTCAGAGGCTTTTTCCCAGGGTTGAAATGGTTGCCACAAGAGGACACAGGTTTAAGGTGCTGGGGAGTAGGTACAGAGGAGATGTCAGGGGTAAGTTTTTTTACTCAGAGTGGTGAGTGCGTGGAATGGGCTGCCAGCAACAGTGGTGGAGGCGGGATTTCTGGAAGCAACTCGGAAGGCACAGGATATAAAGATTGAAAAGAGGAAGAAGTATTCTAAAGGCAAGGGGATACAATCATGCCCAACAAGGAAAGTCAAAGTCAACATGAAAGCCTAAGAGAGGGCATATAATAGAGCAAAACAGTGAGATGTTAAAGGATTGGGAAGCTTCTTAAGCTAACAGAAAGCAACTAAAGTCACTAAGAAGTTAAAAGATGGAATACAAAATTAAGTTAGCCAATAATATTAAAGAGGATACCAAAAGTTTCTTCATATACATAAAGTGTAAAAGAGGGGCGAGAATGGATATTGAACTGCTGGAAAACTATGCTGGAGAGAGTGTAATGGGGGAACAAGGAAATGGTGGATGAACTGAGTAAGTATATTGCATCAGTCTTCACTGTGGAAGTCACTAACAGTATGGTGGAAGTTCCAGGTGTCGGGGTATGAAATGTGTGAAACGTCATAATTAGAGAGAAGGTTTTTGGGGAAACTGAAAGATCATCTGGACCAGATGGTATACATCGCAGAGTTCTGAAAGAGGTGGTGGAAGAGATTGTGGAGTTATTAGTAATGAACTTCCAAGAATCACTAGATTCTGGAATGGTTCCAGAAGAATAGAAAATTGCAAAGGTCACATGCATCAAGAAGGGAGCAAGGCAGAAGAAAAGAAATTATAGGCCAGTTAGTCTGACCTTGGCGGTTGGGAAGATATTGGAGTCGATTGTTAAGGAAGTGGTTTCGGGGTACTTGGAGGCACAATGAAAAATGGCCCGTATTCAGCATGGTTTCCTCAAAGGACAATCTTGCATGGCAAATCTGTTGGAATTCTTTGAAAAAAAAATAACAAGCAGTATAGACCAAGGAGAATTGGTTGATGTTGTGTACTTGGATTTTCTGAAGGCCTTTGATAAGATGCCTTCGCCTGGTCAGTGACAGCAAGGAGGTGATAGAAAGGAGTTATAGGCAGATGATCACACCGGGGTGACAGGAGACAAACAAGTGGGTCACAGTCAGGAGGGGGAAGGGGAAGAGTCAAGTACTAGAGAGTACCCTTGTGGCTGTACCCCTTGACAGTAAGTACTCCTGTTTGAGTACTGTTGGGGGTGGACAGCCTACCTGCGGGATGCAACAGTGGCCGTTCCTCTGGCACAGAGTCTGGCCCTGTAGCTCAGAAGGGTAGGGTAGGGAAGGGAAGAGGAAGCCAGCAGTGATAGGGGACTCCATAGTTAGGGGGTCAGACAGGCGATTCTGTGGATGCAGGAAAGAAACTAGGATGGTAGTTTGCCTCCCAGGTGCCAGAATCCGGGATGATTCAGATCACGTCCAAGATATCCTGCAGTGGGAGGGAGAACAGCCAGAGGTCATGGTACATATTGGTACCAATGACATAGGTAGGAAAAAGGAAGAAGTCCAGAAAAAAGAGTACAGGGTGTTAGCAAGGAGGTGAAGAAGCAGGACCGCAAAGGTAGTAATCTCGGGATTACTGCCTGTGCCACGCGACAGTGAGAATAGGAATAGAATGAGGTGGAATATAAATGGGTGGCTGAAGGATTGGAGCAGGGGGCAGGAATTCAAATTCTGGATCATTGGGACCTCTTTTGGGGCAGGTGTGACCTGTACAGATAGGACGAGTTGCACTTGAATCCCAGGGGGACTAGTATCCTGGTGGGGAGGTTTGATAAGGCTACTGGGGAGAGTTTAAACTAGAATTGTTAGGAGGTGGGAACGGAACTGAAGAGACTGGGGAAGAGGAGGTTGGCTCACAAATAGAGAAAGCTTGGAGACAATGCGAGAGGGAGGATAGGCAGGTGATAGAGAAGGGACACGCTCAGACCGAAGGTTTGGGATGCATCTATTTTAACGCAAGGAGTGTTGTGAACAAAGCGGATGGGCTTAGAGCGTGGATCAGTACTTGGAATTATGATATGGTGGCCATTTCAGAGACTTGGATGGCTTGGGGCAGGAATGGTTACTTCAAGTGCCGGGTTTTAGATGTTTCAGAAAGGACAGGGAGGGAGGCAAAAGAGGTGGGGGCATGACACTGTTGATCAGAGATAGTATCACGGCTGCAGAAAAGGTGGACGCCATGGAGGTATTGTCTACAGAGTCACTGTGGGTGGAAGTTAGGAACAGGAACGGGTCAATAATTTTACTGGGTGTTTTTTATAGGCTGCCCAATAGTAACAGAGATATCGAGGAGCAGATAGGGAAACAGATCCTGGAAAGGTGTAATAATAAGAGTTGTCGTAATGGGAGATCTTAATTTCCCAAATATTGATTGGCATCTCCCTAGAGCAAGGGGTTTAGATGGGGTGGAATTTGTTAGGTGTGTTCAGGAAGGTTTCCTGACACAATATGTACATAAGCCTACAAGAGGAGAGGCTGTACTTGATTTGGTATTGGGAAATGAACCTGGTCAGGTGTCAGATCTCTCAGAGACAGTGATCATAATTCTATCGCCTTTACAATAGCATTGGAGAGAGATAGGAACAGGCATGTTAGAAAAGCGTTTAATTGGAGTAAGGGGAATTATGAGGCTGTCAGACCAGAAATTGAAAGCTTAAATTGGAAACAGATGTTCTCAGGGAATAGTATGGTTGAAATGTGGCAAATGTTCAGGGGATATTAGTGTGGAGTTCTGTATAGGTACGTTCCAATGAGACGGAAGTTATGGTAGGATACAGGAACTGTGGTGTACAAAGGCTGTAATGAATCTACTCAAGAAGAAAAGAAAATCTTACAAAAGGTTCAGAGAGCTGGGTGATGTTGGAGATCTAGAAGATTATAAGACTAATAGGAAGGATCTTAAGAAGGAAATTAGGAAAGCCAGGAGGGGCCATGAGAAGGCTTTGTCGGGCAGGATTAAGGAAAACCCCCAAGGCATTCTACAAGTATGTGAAGAGCAAGAGGATAAAACATGAAAGAATAGGACCTATCAAGTGCGATAGTGGAAAGTGTGTATGGAACCGGAGGAAATAGCAGAGGTACTTAATGAATACTTTACTTCAGTATTCACTATGGAAAAGGATCTTGGTGATTGTAGTGATGACTTGCAGCAGACTGAAAAGCTTGAGCATGTAGGTATTAAGAAAGAGGATGTGCTGGAGCTTTTGGAAAGCATTGTTGGATAAGTCGCCAGGATCAGATGAGATGTCCCCAAGGCTACTGTGGGAGGCGAAGAAGGAGATTGCTGACCCTCTGGCGATGATCTTTACATCATCAATGGGGACGGGAGAGGTTCCAGAGGATTGGAGGTCAGTCACCAGTGGAGTGTCTCAGGGATCTGTTCTGGGACCCTTACTCTTCATGATTTTTATAAATGACCTGGATGAGGAAGTGGAGGGATGGGTTAGTAAGTTTGCTGATGACACAACGGTTGGAGGTGTTGTGGATAGTTGGAGGGCTATTAGAGGTTATGTTGGGACATTGATAGGATGCAAAACTGGGCTGAGAAGTGGCAGATGGAGTTCAACCCAGATAAGTGTGAAATGGTTCATTTTGGTAGGTCAAATATGATGGCAGAATATAGTATTAATGGTAAGACTCTTGGCAGTGTGGAGGATCAGAGGGATCCTGGGGTCCGAGTCCATCAGATGCTCAAAGTAGCTGCGCAGGTTGACTCTGTGGTTAAGAAGGCGTACAGTGTATTGGCCGCCTTCAATCATGGAATTGAATTTAGAAGCCAAGAGGTTATATAGGACCCTGGTCAGACCCCACTTGGAGTACTGTGCTCAGTTCTGGTCGCCTCACTACAGGAAGGATGTGGAAGCCATAGAAAGGGTGCAGAGGAGATTTACAAGGATGTTGCCTGGATTGGGGAGCATGCCTTATGAGAATAGGTTGAGTGAACTCAGCCTTTTCTCCTTGGAATGATGGAGGATGAGAGGTGATTTGATAGAGGTGTATAAGATGATGACAGGCATTGATCGTGTGGATAGTCAGAGGCTTTTTCCTAGGGCTGAAACGATTGCCACAAGAGGACACAGGTTTAAGGTGCTGGGGAGTAGGTACAGAGAAGATGTCAGGGGTAGGTTTTTTACTCAGAGTGGTGAGTGCGTGGAATGGGCTGCCAGCAACGATGGTGGAGGCAGATACGATAGGGTCTTTTAGGAGACTTTTGGATAGGTACATGGAGCTTAGAAAAATAGAGGGTTATAGGTAAGCTTAGTAATTTCCAAGGTAGAGATATGCTCGGCACAACCTTGAGGGCTGAAGGGCCTGTATTGTGCTGTAGGTTTTCTATGTTTCTATGTTTCATACAAGAGGCAAGCTAGGAGCACATGGTATTACAGGAAAGACTCCAGCATTGATAAAGCAGTGGTAGATTGTCAGGAGGCAAAGAGTAGGAATAAAAGGAAACACGAGGAAATCCACAGATGCTGGAAATTCAAGCAACACACACAAAATGTTGGTGGAACGCAGCAGGTCAGGCAGCATCTATAGGAAGAAGCACAGTAGACATTTCGGGCCAAGACCCTTCGTCAGGACTAACTGAAAGAAAAGATAGTAAAAGATTTGTAAGTGGGAGGGGGAGATCTGAAATGATAGGAGAAGACAGGAGGGGGAGGTATGCAGCTAAGAGCTGGGAAGGTGATTGGCAAAAGGGATACAGAGCTGGAGAAGGGAGAAGATTGAGAAGAATAAAGGGAGCCTTTACTGATGACTACCGGTGTTCCACTGTGGTCTGTGTTGGGGCTGATTCTTTTTACATTACAGGTCAATGATTTGGATGATGGAATTGATGGCTTTGTTGCAAATTTCAGGTCATATGAAGATAGGTGGAAAGGCAGGTAGTTTTGAGGAAAGAGGCAACAGAAAGACTTGGACAGATTGTGAGAATGGACAAAGAAGTGGCAGGTGGGATACAGACGGAATGCATAAGCTCAGGCACTTTGGTAGAAGAAATGAAAGAAAATACAGAATGGAGAGAAAATACAGAAAACTGAAGTACAAAGAGACTTGGGGGTCCTTGTGCAGGATACCCTGAAGATTAATTTGCAGGTTGAGTCAGTGGTGAGAAAGGCAAATGAAATGTTAGTATTCATTTCAAGAGGACACGAATATAAAGCAAGGATGTAATGTTGAGACTTTTTAATAGACAATAGACAGTAGGTGCAGGAGTAGGCCATTTGGCCCTTCTAGCCAGCACTGCCATTCACTGTGATCATGGCTGATCGTACACAATCAGTACCCCGTTCCTGCCCTCTCCCCATATCCCTTGACCGAACTATCTATAAGAGCTCTATCTAACTCTCTCTTGAATGCATCCAGAGACTTGGCCTCCACTGCCTTCTGGGGCAGAGCATTCCACATATCCACCACTCTCTGGGTGAAAAAGTTTTTCCGCATCTCTGTTCTAAATGGCCTACCCCTCATTCTTAAACTGTGGCCTCTAGTTCTGGACTCACCCATCAGCGGGAACATGCTTCCTGCCTCCAGTGTGTCCAATCCCTTAATAATCTTATATGTTTCAATCAGATCCCCTCTCATCCTTCTAAATTCCAGTGTATACAAGCCCAGTCGCTACAATCTTTCAACATGTGACAGTCCCGCCATTCCGGGAATTAACCTTGTGAACCTATGCTGCACTCCCTCAATAGCAAGAATGTCCTTCCTCAAATTTGGAGACCAAAACTGCACACAATACTCCAGGTGGGGTCTCACCAGGGCCCTGTACAGCTGCAGAAGGACCTCTTTACTCCTATACTCAATTCCTCTTGTTATAAAGGCCAGCATGCCATTAGCTTTCTTCACTGCCTGCTGTACCTGCATGCTTGCTTTCATTGACTGATGTACAAGAACACCTAGATCTCATTGTACTTCCCCTTTTCCTAATTGACTCCATTTAGATAGTAATCTGCCTTCCTGCTCTTGCCACCAAAGTGGATAACCTCACATTTATCCACATTAAACTGCATCTGCCATACATTTGCCCACTCACCCAATCTGTCCAAGTCACCCTGCATTCTCATAACATCCTCCTGACATTTCACACTGCCACCCAGCTTTGTGTCATCAGCAAATTTGCTAATATTACTTTTAATCCCTTCATCTAAATCATTAATGTATATTGTAAACAGCTGCGGTCCCAGCACCAAACCTTGCGGTACCCCACTGGTCACAACCTGCCATTCCAAAAGGGACCCGTTAATCACTTCTTTGTTTCCTGTCAGCCAGCCAATTTTCAATCCATGTCAGTACTCTGCCCCCAATACCATGTGCTCTAATTTTGCCCACTAATCTCCTAAGTGGGACTTTATCAAAAGGTTTCTGGAAGTCCAGGTACACTACATCCACTGGCTCTCCCTTGTCCCTTGTTACATCCTCAAAAAAACTCCAGAAGATTAGTCAGGCATGATTTTCCCTTCATAAATCCATGCTGACTCGGACTGATCCTTCTACTGCTATCCAAATGTGTCGTAATTTCCTCTTTTATAATTGACTCCAGCATCTTTCCCACCACTGACGTCAGGCTAACTGGTCTATAATTCCCTGTTTTCTCTCTCCCTCCTTTCTTGAAAAGTGGGACAACATTAGCCACCCTCCAATCAGCAGGAACTGTTCCTGAATCTGTAGAACATTGGAAAGTGATTACTAATGCATCCACGATTTCTAGAGCCACCTCTTTAAGTACCCTGGGATGCAGACCATCAGATCCCGGGGACTTATCAGCCTTCAGACTCAACAGTCTATCCAACACCGTTTCTTGCCTAATACAAATTTCCTTCAGTTCATCCTTTACCCTAGTCACTTTGGCCACTATTACATCTGGGAGATTGTTTGTGTCTTCCCTACAGAAGTCAGATCCAAAGTACCTGTTCAACTCATCTGCCATTTCCTTGTTCCCCATAATAAATTCACCCGTTTCTGTCTTCAATGGCCCAATTTTGGTCTTAACTTTTTTTTGCTATTCACATACCTAAAGAAACTTTTACTATCCTCCTTTATATTCTTGGCTAGTTTACCTTAGTACCTCATTTTTTCTTGGTGTATTGCCTTTTTTGTTATCTTCTGTTGCTCTTTAAAAGCTTCCCAGTCCTCCGGTTTCCCACTCATCTTTGCTATGTTATACTTCTCTTTTATTTTTATACTGCCCTTTACTTCCCTCGTCAGCCACAGCCGCCCCTTACTCCCCTTAGGATCTTTCTTCCTCTTTGGAATGAACCGATCCTGCACCTTCTGCATTATTCCCAGAAATACCTGCCATTTTTGTTCCACTGTCTTCCCTGCTAGGGTATTGTTCCTTTGAACTTTGGCCAGCTCCTCCCTCATAGCTCCATAGTTCCCTTTGTTCAACTGTAATACTGACACATCCAATTTTCCCTTCTCCTTAAATTGTAAGGCAATTGGCACTGGTGAGGCCTGACTTGGAATATTGTGAGCAGTTTTGGGCCCTTTATCTAAGAAAGGATGTACTAAAACTGGACAAGGTTCAAAGGATATTCATGAAAATGATTCCAGGGTTAAATTACTTCATATGAAGAGCCTTCGATGACTCTGAGACTGTATTCACTAGTATTCAGAAGAATGAGGGGTGACCTCATTGAAACCTATCGAATGGTGAAAGGCCTTGATAGAGTGGATGTGGAGAAGATGTTTCCTATGACCAGAGGACACAGCCTCAGAATAGAGGGGCTTCCTTTTAGAATGGAAATAAGGAATTGCTTTAGCGAGGGACTGGTGAATCTGTGGAATTCATTGTCACAGGTGGCTGTGGACACTGAGTCATTGGGTATATTTAAGGCAGAGGTTGATAGATTCTTGATTGGTCGGGCATGAAGGGATATGGGGAGAAGGCAGGAGATTGGGGCTGAAAAATGGATCAATCATGATGAAATGGTGGACCAGACTTGATGGGACAAATGGTCTAATTTGGTTCCTATATCTTATGGGCTTGCGGCTTTATAATTTAGCAAACACTGTCACTTTTTTTTGTTACAAAGGCTATGTTGTTCAAACTTCCATGCAAAGCAATAGGAAACTAGCCTAAAGGGAGGATGGTCAGATGAATACAGGACACTGATGGAGACTTCATCAAGTAGTGGAAGCTGAATCATCTGCAGCTCAACACAGTAAGACTAAGCCTGCACTGATCCCTTTTAGTATTTATGGTGAGGATTTGGGGGTGGTGAGGACCTACAAATACCTGGGGTGCACCTGGATGACAGGCTTGAATGGAGCACCAACACAGAGCGTGTGTACAAGAAAGGCCAGAGTCGCCTCTACTTCCTGAGGAGACTGAGATCCTTTGGAGTATGCAGACCTCTCCTTCACCTGTTCTACCAGTTTGTTGTCACCAGTATGATCTTCTATGTGGTGGTGTGCTCATCAACATGGGTGATGCCAACAGGCTCAATGAACTAATTAGAAAAGCTGGCTCTGTTATAGGAATCAAACTGGACACACTGGAGATTGTGGTAGAACAAAGGGCCCTACAGAAAATCCTGGCAATTCCGAACAATGTTTCTCACCCTCTGTATGCCACCTTGGCTGAACAGAGGAGTACTTTTAGTGATAGACTAAGACAACTTTGCTGCTCCAAAGAGCTCGATATGAGGTCATTTTTACCCTCGGCCATTGGACTCTACAATGACCCCTCCTGTTCAACTGTTTGAGGCAACTTATTTTTTTATTCTTTCTTCCTCCTCTTGTAATATTTGTATATCTGTGCACTTGTAATGCTACTGTGACACTAATTTTCTTTGGGATCAATGAAGTATGTATCTATAGCACATCATGTACTCTTAAAATAGTGAACCTATAACCAAATAAGATAATATACAAAAGGTCCATCGTGCAATATTTTTTGTGTACCAAATGGGCATGCTGTAGCTTTAGCTTTTGTCTCACACTATTTAAAGAATGCTTTGATGATATGAAACATCAGGATTGACTACTTTTGTTTTTTTGAGAAAGGAAGAAAAGTATTCTCAGCCTTAGAAAATGAAACTATGTAGACAATGGAGTTGAGTTTGGGGAAAAGTCTTGGAAAAAGAATGATTCTATCAATTTCAAAGTAATTATGGATGATCCTCAGGATAAAGACTTGAATTGGGGGAAAGCTGATCTCAGTGACATAAGAGGACCTTATGCTACAGCACAAAAACAGGCCATTCGACCAAACTAATCTGTGCTGAACAAGTTACATCAATTTGCAACTGAACCATAGCACACCATACTCCTGCCATCCATGTATCCATCTAAACTTCTCTTGAATGTTGAAATCGAATCAACATCCACCACATCGATTCATGCTCTCATTGTTTCTGAGTGAAGTTCCCCCTCCTGTCTTCTGAATATATCAGCTTTCACCTTTAATCTCCAACGTAGTTCCAGCTCAGCACAGAACCAGGCCCTTCACCTATCTAGTTGAGCCTGAACTGTTATTCTGCCTAACCCCATCAACCTGCACCAGGACCATAGCTCTCAATATCCTTTCCATCATTGCAGCTATCCAAACATCTCTTAAATTAAGAAATCAAACATACATCCACCACTTTCAACACCCTTTGAGTAAAGAAGATCCCCCACAGGTTCCCCTTAAATATCTCTCCTTTCATCACTAACCTATGACTTCTAGTTCTAGTCTCACCATCCTCAGTGGCAAATCCTTGCTTACATTTGCCTTTCTATCCATCTACATTGGTGAGTGAAGGCAGAATTATGTGCATCTTGGAGGAGATTTGGTAAGCTGTTGTATTCCACGTTCCAGATGCCTCTGTTCTTCTGGGTGCACTGATGGGTGCCAATCAAATGGGCTGCTTTGGCATGACTGGTGTCAAGAAAGCACTCATCAAAGTCGGTGATAGGTCTTTTACCACACATACAGCGGTATGCAAAAGTTTGGGCACCCCTGGTCAAAATTTCTGTTACTGTGAATAGTTAAGTGAGTAGAAAATGAACTGATCTCCAAAAGTCAAAAATTAAAGCTGAAACATTCTTTTCAACATTTTAAGCAAGATTACTGTATTATTTTTGTTTTGTACAATTTTAGAGTGGAAAAAAAGGAAAAGTGCACCACGCAGAAGTTTGGGTTCCCCAAGAGATTTGAGCTCTCAGATAACTTTTCCCAAGGTCTCAGGCCTTAATTAGCTTGTTAGGGCTATGGCTTGTTCACTGTCATCATTAGGAAAGGCCAGGTGATCCAAATTTCAAAGTTTTATAAATACCCTGACTCCTCAAATCTTGTCCCAACAATCAGCAGCCATGGGCTTCTCTAAGCAGCTGCCCAGCTCTCTAAAAATTAAAATAAATGATGCCCACAAAGCAGGAGAAGGCTATAAGTAGATAGTAAAGCGTTTTCAGGTAGCCGTTTCCTCAGTTCGTAATATAATTAAATGGCAGTTAACAGAAACGGTGGAGGTCAAGTTGAGGTCTGGAAGACCATGAAAACTTTCCGAGAGAACTGCTCGTAGGATTGCTAGAAAGGCAAATCAAATCCCCCGTTTGACTGCAAAAGACCTTCAGGAAGATTTAGCAGACTCTGGAGTGGTGGTGCACTGTTCTACTGTGCAGCGGCACTTACACAAATATGACTTTCATGGAAGAGTCATCAGAAGAAAACCTTTCCTGTGCCCTCACCACAAAATTCAGTGCCAGAAGTTTGCAAAGGAACATCTAAACAAGCCTGATGCATTTTGGAAACAAGTCCTGTGGACTGATGAAGTTAAAATAGAACTTTTTGGCCACAGTGAGCAAAGGTACGTTTGAAGAAAAAAAGGGTGCAGAATTTCATGAAAAGAACCCCTCTCCAACTGTTAAGCACAGGGATGGATCAATCATACTTTGGGCTTGTGTTGCAGCCAGTGGCATGGGGAACATTTCACTGGTAGAGGGAAGAATGAATTCAATTAAATACCAGCAAATTCTGGAAGCAAACATCTCACTGTCTGTTAAAAAAAAAAAAAAAAAAAAAAAAGCTGAAGATGAAAAGAGGATGGCTTCTACAACAGGATAATGATCCTAAACACATCTCAAAATCCACAATGGACTACCTCAAGAGGCGCAAGCTGAAGGTTTTGCCATGGACCCCGACCTAAACATCATCGAAAATCTGTGGATAGATCTCAAAAGAGCAGTACATGCAAGATGGCCCAAGAATCTCACAGAACTAGAAGCCTTTTGCAAGGAAGAATGGGCAAAAATAACCCAAACAAGAATTGAAAGACTCTTAGCTGACTACAGAAAGCTTTTACAAGCTGTGATACTTGCCAAAGGAGGTATTACTAAGTACTGACCATGCAGGGTGCCCAAACTTTTGCTTTGGGCCCTTTTCCTTTTTTGTTATTTTGAAACTAAGAGATGGAAATAAAACAGTAATCTTGCTTAAAATATTAAAGAAATGTGTCATCTTTAACTTTATGCCTTTTGGAAATCAGGTCATCTTTTACTCGCTTAGCTATTCACAGTAACAGAAAT
This sequence comes from Hemitrygon akajei, assembly GCF_048418815.1. Classification (NCBI taxonomy): domain Eukaryota; kingdom Metazoa; phylum Chordata; class Chondrichthyes; order Myliobatiformes; family Dasyatidae; genus Hemitrygon; species Hemitrygon akajei. Next base: position 72,587,699 of record NC_133125.1, read on the forward strand.
TTTGACCAGGGGTGCCCAAACTTTTGCATGCCACTGTATCTTGTTGATGGTGGAAAGGCTACACAGTGAGTCAGGAGGGCAGTTATTGCTCCAAATTGGACTCTGGACTATCTCTACAGCCACGGTCAATGGTGACCACTAACATACTCAAGAGGAACTTGGCAATGGGAATGCTATTACTTATCTAGGGTTGGAGGTCAAGTTTTCCCTGTTTGAGATATTCAAAGCCTGGCATTTTTGTGGCAATGAACACCACTTCACCTCAGCCCATATGTGAATATGTCCAGATTTCTGATACATGGTTCACATGCTGAACCATGTGGAGCTGAATGCTGTAGAATTATTAGCAAACATTCCCACTTCTAATCACAGTTATTCAGTAAGCAACTTGTTGATGTGTCTATTGTACTGACTGGGAACTCAGTCATGCAGCAGGGAAATGGGCACTTCATTTTGTTATGGATCTGGATTTAGGAGGCATGACCAGCAAGTTCACAGACGACACAAAGACTGGCAGAGTCATGGACAGTGTGGAAGGTAGCCTTGGATTTTAGGTTGATATTGATATGTTGGAGAACTGAGCTAAGAAATGACAGAAGAGAGTTAAATGGATCCAGAAAAGTGGATTTCAGCAAGGCATTTGACAAGGTACCCCATGCAAAACTTAATGAGAAAGTAAGGAATTATGGGATCCAAGGGAGCATTGCTTTGTGAATCCAGAATTGTCTTGCCCACAGAAGGCAAAAAGTGGTTGAGACGGGTCATTTTCTGCAGGGAGGGCAGTGACCAGTGGTGTGCCTCAGGGATCTGTCCTGGGACCCCTACTTTTCATGATTTTTATAAATGACCTGGATGAGGAACTGGAGGGCTGGGTTAGTAAATCTGCCGATGACACAAAGGTTGGGGGTGTTGTGGATAGTGTGGAGGGCTGTCAGAGGTTACAACGGGACATTGATAGGATGCAAAACTGGGCTGAGAAGTGGCAGATGGAGTTCAACCCAGATAAATGTGAGGTGGTTCATTTTCATAGCTCAAATATGATGGCAAAGTATAGTATTCATGGTAGGACTCTTGGAAGTGTGGAGGATCAGAGGGATCTTGGGGCCTGAGTCCATAGGACACTCAAAGCTGCTGCACAGAATGACTGTGTGGTTAAGAAGGCATACGGTGCATTGACCTTCATCAATTGTGGGATTGAGTTTAGGAGGTGAGAGGTAATGTTGCAGCTATATAGGACCCTGGTCAGACCCTAGTTGGAGTACTGTGCTCAGTTCTGGTTGTCTCACTACAGGAAGGATGTGGAAACCACATTTTCAAGAGGAGATTTACAAGGATGTTGCCTGGAATAGACTGAGTGAACTTGGCCTTTTCTCCTTTGAGCGACGGAAGATGAGAGGTGACTTGATAGAAGTGTACAAGATAATGAGAGGCATTGATTGTGTGGATAGTCAGAGGCTTTTCCCCAGGGCTGAAATGGCTACCACGAGAGGGCATGGTTTTAAGGTGATTGGAAGTAGATACAGAGGAGATGTCAGGGTAAGTTTTTTTTATGCAGAGAGTGGTGGGTGTATGGAATGGGCTGCTGGCTGCGGTGATGGAGGCAGATGCAATAGGGTCTTTTAAGAGATTCCTGGATAGGTACATGGAGGGCTATGGGTAACCCTAGGGAATTTCTAAGGTACGGGCATGTTCCGCACAGTATTGTGGGCCAAAGTGTCTGTATTGTTCTGTAGGTTTTCTAGGTTTCTATAAATGTGAGGCAAGGCATTTTAGGAGCACTAATGAGACTAGGGCATATACATTACTGGTAGGGTTTTAGAGAGCACTGAAGAACAGACGCTCGTTGGGGTAACGTCCAGACATCCTTGAAGGTGGCAGCGCAGAAGACACCCGAGATACTGGCGTTTATTTGTTGAGACACTGAATACAGATGCAAGGAAACTATGCTGCAACTTTATAAAACTTTGGCTAAGCCTCAACCAGAACACTACATGCAGTTTTGTTCGCATTAGGAAAATTGTGATAGTGCTGAGGAGAATCACCAAGATGGTACCTGGGATCGAGTGTTTCAGTTATGAGAAGAGACTGGAAGGGCCAAGTTTGCTTTCTTTGGAGTAAAGGATGGTAAGAGAAGACTTGACTAAGGTTGATAAAATTGATGTGTTCAGATAGAGTAGACAATCTGTACTCTGCATCACCTTATGTACTTTTCCCTACACCACAGGCAGAGAAAGCAAAGGGACACAGATTTAAAATGAGGAGGAATAGATTCAGGGGATTTGAGGAGAAACTTTGTCACCCAGAGAGTAACGACTACCAGGAATGCACAACACAAAATGGCCAAGACAGAGTGCTGACCATACTTACAAAGTCAACAAATTAATACATGGATTACCTAAGCTCAGGGCAAATGCTGGATGATGCATTTGGTGTGGATGGGTGTCCACTGGCCAGTGTGTACACAGTGGGCCCAATGGTTTTCATTCCGTACATTTCTACAACTCTAAACAGAATGGGGTACTGCACTTAACCTATTCTAGTTCTTTCGAATGGCAGGTGTTTTTCTCTTCACACTTATAACTGGTTTTTGTCAAGCCACTCCTCCAGCTCGTGGCCACATCGATGGACCGTGGCAAACCCATGTCTTGGTTAGAGGGCATGTCTGGACCAGGTGGAGAACATCCTGGGTTGGGATACCACAAGGGTAAGCTGGGGTTTGTCGGGTGCCCCATCGGTGTATTGTTGGCACTGTTTTGGCATGTCAACATCTGAGCCTTTTTGCGACTGTCCAGTTTTTTCTGGTAGCTGTATTAAAGCCCAGGAGGAGTGAGGTGGGGTCATCCATCAGATCTCACAGGCTGGGGGGGGGGGAGTAAGCATGGTGGTGTGCCAGTATTGGCGCCATTCAGTGTGTTTGTCATAGAAGTTGAGGCTTTTCAAGTTGTAGAAAGGTTTTTCGGGATTTGAGTCAGGAAGTTGAAAGAGCATTTTCGATGGATTTGCAAACTGGAATGCTGTTGGGCATATTTTAGATACGCTTGTAGAATTCTGCTGAAGCTGCTCTTCTACGGATCTCTAAGGGTGCGATTCCGCTCATTGTTGGGAGCCATTGGACAGGTGTGGAGTTTAGGACTCCTGAGATATTCTTATAGAAGTATGGAGCTGTGTATTGATATTGATGTGTGAGCACTTCTCTCTCAGGTGGGTGTGCAATATTCAGCGACTGAGAAACATAGTGCTAGGCTAGATGTTTGTAGGACTAACTGGTCAGCACCCCATTTGGTTCCTACAATCTTCCTGACTATGGACATTCAGGATTTTAGTTTCTTTACAACATTTTGAAGGTGGATCTTGTATGAGAGAGTTCGACCTAGTGTGACTTCTCAGTACTTTGGGTGTGGATCGTTGGGTAGCAATTTGTCATTTCATTTGATATTAAGTTTAAGTTTGGTTAGTTGGTTGTCCAGATGAAATATGGAAGTTACTGTTGGTTGACATTCATATTTAGGTACCACTTTTAGAAGCAGTTGGATAGGGAGTTGATAAAGTTTTTTCCAATGGATTTTATATCGTTCGATTAGAAGGCTATGCCCCATTCATCAGCATATCCAAATTTAGCAGATTTGGTTTCAGGGAGATCACTGCGATACAGATTGAACATGGCTGGATTATTCTTTTAATGATGTAAATAGGAATCAAGGAAAGTCCATGAAGAGGGGGGTGAATTATAATTGCAATAAACTCTGACTGCGCCTATTCAAACTGAGGAGGAAAGAAATCACAAAACATCTGATCCTGTGCATAACAACACAGTGAGACTTACTTCTGACAGGTCTGTAAAGCTTCCTTCATTGTTCCAATGGCTGCAAGAATATCATTCTGTTCAAATGTCATGGCTGCCTGCATGGCATGCATAGTACTGTAACCTAGAGCGTGGTACATGCTGTCTTTGGACCTACATTGAAAACAAGCAAAACAACCGTCAGTGGTTGAAAACTGTTGCTCCATGGCAATCAAATTACAAGCATTTGAATTCCATTATGATTAACCTTTGTTCTAGTTTCCATTCATTTCATTGATTAAAGTTGTAGAAGCTAGATAAGTTATCAGCAATATTGGATTTATATTCCACTTTAAAAAGAGATCAACAGGTAGAGAACTAGGAATTTCATCCAAACATTGTCAATAACCATTATGATCACATTTCCCATACCTCATTTGGCTGAAATGTACCTGAATCTGCCCAGCTATTTGGGTTGAGAATTTATCCATTGGGTGAAGAAGTTTCTTCTCATTCCAGTCCTGAATAGGTGGTTTCAATGGTGAGTCCTGGTTCTAGATATCCAAGCATCTATTTCATCAAAGCCCTTAAGAATTTTGTACATTTCTGACATTTGTCTAAGCTTGAAATACTACTTTATCCCTCCTCAGGATTCAGTATATTTAGTTAACCCTTTGCTGTGCGGTTCAAGGAAGAAAGATGAAAGCTTCAGGAATACATCAATGGATTGGTGGGGGTGAGGGTAATACCAAATGTATTTCAGTGCAGTGGTGTGAGGTAACATCCAGAGAACAATAGAACATAACAGCACAAAAACAGTCCTTTTGCCCCTTCTTGGCTGTGCCAAACCATTTTTCTGCCTAGTCCCACTGACCTGTGCCTGGCCCATATCCCTCCATACACCTCTCATCCATGTACCTGTCCAGGTTTTTCTTAAATGTTAAAAGTGAGCCCGCATTTACCACTTCATCTGGCAGCTCGATCCACACTCCCACCACTCTCTGTGTGAAGAAGCCCCCTCTAATGTTCCCTTTAAACTTTTCCCCCTTCACCCTTAACCCATGTCCTCTGGTTTTCTTCTCCCCTAGCCTCAGTGGACAAAACCTACTTGCATTCACTCTATCTATACCCATCATAATTTTATATATCTCTATCAAATCTCCCCTCATTCTTCTACGCTCCAGGGAATAAAGTCCTAACCTATTCAACCTTTCTCTGTAACTCAGTTTCTCAAGTCCTGACAACATCCTTGTAAACCTTCTCTGCACTCTTTCAACCTTATTAATATCCTTCCTGTAATTTGGTGACCAAAACTGTACACAATACTCCAAATTCGGCCTCACCAATGCCTTATACAACCTCACCATTACATTCCAACTCTTATACTCAATACTTTGATTTATAAAGGCCAAAGTACCAAAAGCTCTCTTTACTACCCTATCTACCTGTAACGCAACTTTTAGGGAATTTTGTATCTGTATTCCTAGATCCCTCTGTTCTACTGCACTCCTCAGTGCCCTACCATTTATCTTGTATGTTGTACCTTGGTTTTTCCTTCCAAAGTGCAATACCTCTCACTTGTCTGTATTAAACTCCATTTGCCATTTTTCAGCCCATTTTTCCAGCTGGTCCCAATCCCACTGTAAGCTTTGAAAACCTTCCTCACTGTCCACTACACCTCCAATCTTTGTATCATCAGCAAATTTGCTGATCCAATTTACCACATTATCATCCAGATCATTGATATAGATGACAAATAACAATGGACCCAGCACTGATCCCTGTGGCACACCACTAGTCACAGGCCTCCACTCAGAGAAGCAATCCTCCACTACCACCTCTGACTACTCCCATTGAGCCAATGTTTAATCCAATTTACTACCTCACCATGTATACCAAGTGACTGAATCTTCCGAACAAACCTCCCATGCGGGACCTTGTCAAAGGCCTTACTGAAATCCATGTAGACAACATCCACTGCCTTCCCTTCATCCACTTTCCTTGTAACCTCCTTGAAAAACTCTAATAGATTTGTTAAACATGACCTACCATGCACAAAGCCTTGTTGACTCTCCCTAATAAGTCCCTGTCTATCGAAATACTTGTAGATCCTATCTCTTAGTACTCCTTCCAATAATTTACCTACTACTTACATCAACCCTACCGGCCTATAATTTCCTGGATTACATTTAGAGCCTTTTTTAAACAATGTAACAACATGAGCTATCCTCCAATCCTCCGGCATCTCACCTGTAGATACTGACATTTTAAATATATCAGCCAGGGCCCCTGCAATTTCAAAACTAGTCTCCTTCAAGGTCCAAGGGAATACCCTATCAGGTCCTGGGGATTTATCTACTCTGATTTTCCTCAAGATAGCAAGCACCTCCTCCTCTTCAATCTCTATATGTTCCATGACCTCATTGCTTGTTTGCCTTATTTCCATTGACTCCATGCCAGTTTCCTTAGTAAATACAGATGCAAAAAACCCATTTAAGATCTCCCCCATTTCTTTTGGTTTCATACATAGCCAACCACTCTGATCTTCAAGAGGACCAATTTTATCCCTTACTATCCTTTTGCTCTTAATATACCTGCAGAAGCTCTTTGGGTTATCCTTCACCTTGACTGCCAAAGCTACCTCTTTTAGTCCTCCCGATTTCTTTCTAAAGTTTTTTTTTGTTGCAATTTTTATACTCAAGTACCTTATTTGCTCCCTGTTTCCTATACATGTCATACATCTCTCTTCTTCTTTATCAGAGTTCCAATATCCCTAGAGAACCAAGGTTCCTTATCCTTATTCACTTTGCCTTTAATCTGACAGGAACATATAAGCTCTGCACTCTCAAAAATTTCTCCTTTGAAGGCCTCCCACTTACCAATGACATCCTTGCCAGAGAACAACCTGTCCCAATCCACGCTTTTTAGATCCCTTCTCATTTCTTCAAATTTGGCCTTTTTCCAGTTTAGAACCTCAACCCAAGGACCAGATCTAGCTTTATCCATGATCAAGTTGAAACTAATGGTGTGTGTTCCCCTACAAACACTTCCTTCATCCCATGAACCTCTGCATCCAGAAACGTATAAAGGAGACCTGAGGGGCAAGATTTTCCATACAGAGGGTGATGACATGGGATACAGCATCAATTCAGGTAGACATCTCACTCAGCATAGATGAGATGGGCTGAATGACTGTTTCTGTTCTGTACTGCAACACTCGAGGGCCCTAAAATCTACAGTAATGGAAGTTGCTGGAGTAACTGTTTCAGACATAACTAAATTCAAACATTGTACAGAAGAAAGGAAGTCAAGGTAGCACATTGAACCATTCATTTCCCAAGATCAATAATATAAAACCACCCTTGCAAAATTGTGATACTGTATATACCTGGGCTTCCTCTTGTGTGCCTACTATTTACTATGAAATCACCTTTTCAAAAGTACATGATTCTAATGCCCATGCTCCAACTTCAGTTTGCATTTCATTCATAACACATACTGTGGGTGCCTGCAATGAAGGACACAGCTTAAAACCTGCACAGCTACCCAACTGAAAATAATACAATTTAAATCTAAATCATTTCTTACCAAGGGCGCAACAAATCCAAGGCTTCAGAAAATTTGTTATTTAAAAATAAACTCAGAGCAGTGTTGCACTCATCCAGGGCACTCTTCAAATCCATCTGTGACGCCCTAATAAAACAAAGGTAAACAATAAACTCGCTTGTAGCACTGCTATGTTGGAATAAATGACCAAAGGCATGATAAATACTGAGCAGACAAAATCTGAAGGCAATTTAGTCTCTCGTAGCCCATACAGCACATGAACAGGGCCTTCAGCCAATGAGATTGTGCTAAACTAATTAAACTAGTAACTAAAAGCTTAACTAAATTAGTTATTTATGCCTCCAGAACTCTATATTTCTCCATTCTCTGCATATCCATGTATCTAAGAGCTTCTTAAATGGCTCTGTCATAATTGCACTGCATTCTTGGTACCCACCACTCTCCATACTTGCCCCACACATCGTTAGCCTCTCGTATCTTAAATGTATGTCCTCTGGTGTTCGGTACTGACTGTGTACTCTATTTATGCCTCTCATCATCTTATAAATACTATTGGGTCTCCTCTCAACCTTTGCTACCCAAGAGAAAAGAATTCCAGTTTCTCTAACCTCTCCTCATAGCATTCGCCCGCTAATGCGGGCAGCATCCTGGTAAACCTCTTCAACACCCTCTCCACACCCTTCCAATAATGGAGTGACCAGAATTGAATGCAATCCTCCAGATGTGGCCTACCAGCGTTTATAAAGCTACAACGTAATTTTTTGACTCTTGACTAGCACCAATCAAGCACTCCACTACATTGATGCCATCAGGGTCACCTTTGTTCAGTCTACAATGCTCCCAGTTGCATGTAATTTCAACTCCCCTTCCTATTCCACACTGACCTGCCTTCCTCTACCTTTTCTGCTGCCAGGGTGAGGCCCAACCCAGACTGAAGGAACAACACTTCATATTCCACCTGGCAAAATAATTTGTTTCTATTTTATGTAACTCCCCTGTCCAAGGGGTTGTTTAACCCCTTCACTCCTCCCTCCACTCCTCCTTCAGCCCTCCCCATTTTTGTCCACTTTCCCTCAATCCCCCCCAGCACACCTATCAACAACCTACTCCTGGTTCCATCCACCCACCCACAATACACATGCTTGACCTCCACTTGCATCTGGTTCTGATTCCAACTGCCATTCGCTTCTTCCATAATGGCTCTCATCTCACCTCCTATAATCATCAAAATCCAGCATGGTAGCCCTTTGTGTTCCTACTTATTTTCTCCAATCTTCACACTCCCTTTTCCACACCTTGCTCCATCTAACTCTCAATATTTTCCTTCCTTTTTTTTGTCTGCCTCCATCATTCATTTGCCACTGTCTCCCAACACTTGCATCTGACATCTGTTCTGTCTACCAGCCTCCTCAGAAGCCTTTCTCACCACCCCCCCCCCCCTTCCAACTCACATTTCCACTCAGTCCTGATGCAAGGATTTAATATGAAGTATTGAGAATTCCTTTCCCTCCATAGATTCTGATCAACCCTCAAACGTCCCTCAAATGTTTGTTGCTGCTATATGCATCATGTATTTTCCAGTCATTAACCAAATGCAAATCTCAGTGATAGTCAAACCTATTAAAACTGTATAGTTCTTTCTCACTCACTCTACTCTCAGCCCGTGTTGTAATGCAATTAAACCAAACCCACTGAAAACAACTTAGCATTGGCATTCCTTTTGCTGCTGGAGGTGAAGTTGGGCAAGTTTGGGGTCACTACTCGGAGGTGGGGGTAGGGTATTGATCAACCAGCCCATTCATTGTTTAGCAGCTTACTTTTTTACTGCCTTAATTAAGGAAGCCACTTCACCCAACACGTCTATGCCAGGTGGAAAAAGAGCTCCCCAGCCTAATCCTACCTACTAGCCACCTGAAAGCACTTCAGGTGTACAGTGTGGTTCAGTAGACTCTTGCAGCTGCAGAGATCCACATTCATTTCTGCATCCCAGAGCTGTCTGTGTGGGTCTGCATCTCATGAATACATGGGTTTTTATTTATGTCAACAATATGCAGATTGGTAGGTTATTTGGCCACTATAAATTGCCTTTTAATATGTAGATGAATGGTAGAATCTGAATGAAGTTAAACAGACTGGAGTGGGGCAGTGAATAAAACGTAGATTAGGATTAGAGTAAAAATCCGTGCTTAATGTTCAGCATGGTCTTGGAGGACCAAAGGATCTTTTCCATGTTGTCTGTATTGCTCCTTCATTGTACAGAGGTAGAAAGCTGAAAAACCAGGACCTCCAGGATAGTAATCTCTGAATTTCTGCCTGTGCCAGGTGCCAGTGAGGGTAAAAATAGAATGATTTTGCAGGTGAATGTGTGGCTGAGGAACTGATGCAGTGACCTATAAATGGTTTCAATGGTGAAAGGCCTTTATAGAATGGATGTGAAGAGGATGTTTCCTATGGTGAGAGAGTCTAAGACCAGAGGACATAGCCTCAGAACAGAGGGGTGTCCTTTCAGAATGGAAATGAGGAGGAATTTATTTTGCCAGAGAGTGGTGAATCTGTGGAATTTGTTATCACAAGTGGCTGTGGATGCCAAGTCTTTATGTATATATAAGGCAGAGGTTGACTAACACTTGATTGGTCAGGGCATGAAGGAATACGGGGAGAAGGCAGGAGACTGGGGCTGAGAAGGAAAATGGATCAACCATAATGAAATGGCATAGCCGACTCAGAGGTTCAAAGGTTCATTTGTTATTAAGGTATACAATTCTGAAGTTCTTTTTCTCCAGATAGCCATGAAACCAAGAAAGAAAAAACCTGTAGCACAATTGTCAACCCCCAAATCCCTCTTCCTTGTACAAAAAACAAGAAAGATCGGGCGAAAAGCACAATATTAAAAAAACTATAAAACTTTTTTAAAGTTTATAGTCCAAGTCCATTTCTAAAACACAGAAAACTTGAGTAACATTCTCCAGACACAGCAGCAGGCCTTTCCCTCTCTGTAGCAGAGCGATCCCACCAGTGAACAAAGGGCAGTCTCCCCTCTCTATAGCAGAGCAACCCCACCAGTAATTAAAAGGCAGGCAGCCGGCACCCATCTTCTGCAGTTGCCTTGATATTTCAAACTCCCTTGTGCTCTAATTGGGCAATAATTGAAGCTTTAATTGGCAAAATGAAGTTGAACATCGTCTTGCAGCCTTCTCGCCACGAAGTTCAAGCATAGTGCTTCTGCCTCTTAAAATCCTCTTGGAAGCTGGAATACCCAGATGATCTCCAAACTGCAAACCATGGGCTCCAACAGTTCCAGACTCACATTCAAGATGGAAAACAAATGTAAAAGACATAAAAGGAGTGAAATATATGGTTTCACGATCTAGCCAGACTGAAGGACTGTTGTACGCAAGCATCGACTTGACTGGAAGTAACTCGATGGGCCAAATGGCCTAATTCTGCTCCTGTATTTTATGGCCTTATGGTACTTCGACTTGACTGGAAGTAACTCGATGGGCCAAATGGCCTAATACTGCTCCTGTATTTTATGGCCTTATGGTACTTACACTAAAAACTTAAGACTGGTACCTGTTTATGATGAGAAGCTAAACAAAGAATATTAATTGAATTTTATCTTATTCAAAAACAACCCTTATTAGGAATGGTTAAAGAACATCATGAGGAATATTTTTAGAGAAGATACCTGAAGCTATCTATATTGGGTAGAGGTTAAGGTCTTCATTTGAGTTCAGAACTTCGCAGTCAGGAAACCAAAGCCATCACAGGGCCATGGGGCAATTGGAGCAGTGTAGGGTTACTGCTGGGGTCATGGTACAACTGCAAACTGGAGGATATATAACATGTTCAGGGAATTAGGAGGTATGTGCTAGAACAGGAAAATACTGCTGTAGGTAAAAGTTATCCACGAGTGTCATGAGGATTGGGTCAATGAGAAGTCCACAAGAGAAGGTTGTACAATAAAGGTTCTGAAACACAAAAGGAAAATATACAGTAAGTCAGAAATTGTCACCACAAAATTAAAAAAAAAAGGACAAGATTAGCATTGCTCTAGGGTAAAGAATCTGCTGGCACAGTGTGGGGAGGAGACATAAAACAGGAGCTGGTATTACATTATGTAAAGGAAAAGGATATCCTTGAACACTCTTCAATGAGATCATATGGTAGAAATAAAGAATATAAAAAAGAGATTATACCATAGGACTCCCACAGGGAAATAAGGGAGCAAATCAGAGAGGTGTAACTGTAATGGCATTGGATTTGCTGTTCTAAACTCAAATGAAGACCTTATGTCCTATTGGATATAAGTAGCCATGAGTACTATCACTACAAGAAGGTTATACTGGATCTGCCAAATCTTCCCTGTTTATTCTCCACAATGTGTTTAACAGCAAGGATCCTCTATTTGCGTGGTAGATTCCCCCTCCCTACCAAGCAGAAGATAACATTCCAGTTATCAAAGTAGTTTCAGTGATTCAGGAACAACATCCTTAAAACACATTTAAAACCCAAGAGGATTTCTATCTTATAAAAGACTTCCAAAACACAAAGAATTTCCAATACACAGGTAGAACTCCCGTAAGCTGAAAAGACATACCCACAATGCAGACAAGCCAGTTGTCTGTCACAGAAATCAAGAGCAGAGGATTGGATTCTAGTTCGCCCATTGTTTCTTTCATGCTCCTTGATGCTCTTTACCCTATTCCTAATAAGCCTTTCCTTACTTACACAGTTTCTTTGCCACTTGGATGATTTAACACACGAGATAGTCTTTTAGATACCTTTAACACAAACTGTCTAAAAGCTTCTTGGAGACACAGATCCCAAATACCCACAATTAATGCTATGAAGCTGACTCCATGAGTACATATATTTTCCTACTTATTAATAGATCAGTTATTTGATATGCTAAGTGATATCCAACTGATCTGCAAGCTTTCTTGAACTGAACAACTTGGCCAGCATTGGTTGTTTTGAAACAAGCCAAATTCAATAACCCAATTTCTTATACAGCACCTCTTCAGCAGTTAGACAGATGATGTGGGCTAGCAGACTGTTCTATAAATAGTGCTCTTTTGCAAAGCTGCATTTTTTCAATGTCAAGCTGATTACTTTCATTAAGAACTGAAGACTTGCTCTACTTTACAATCAGAAGCTAAACAAAGAATATAGTTGGAAGTTTAATTTGCAACTGTTTGATCTTTACAGCTGCTGTATTTAGGAAACTAAGCTTGGCAAAAATACAAGAGGCCTCCTGGCCCAAGAAGTGAATATTTATCACACCCCACTCTTGCTAAGCGAAGATTTCTAACCCAGCCTCTTCCTACCGATATCAATTGCAAGATCAGCCTCCTGCTGAGACTCCTCAGAGTATCACTCCACCAACTATTCCAGTAGGTTACCAGTGCTAGAAAAGTTCTCTTCAGTCTAATTCTCAAAGAACTCAGGAGTACTTCCCAAAGTAGGTGTTTCTGTGTAATTTGTCTCTTCAGAGTATTCACTTCCTCAATCTCAGCTGCATACATTTACCAAAACTCAAACGAATGTAACCATTATAATTGTACTTAAATATGCCACGACACATAAATGTCCATATTAATCCATATTTAAGATCTTCTTCCTCATTAGCAGTGCTTGCTGTTTCCTTCGTGCAAGTTTGGTTCACTGCCTTTGTCATCATTAGTTTGGGTCAGCCGGCAATGTCTTTCAATGAGCTGAGGGTAATTTATTTCTTTCACAGGGGGTTCACATTGTTTTCAATACAGTGCACAAATTTACTTGGGTTTTCTGAAAACAAGTTACTGATGGTGTTCTGCTGTCTTCTTTTGCCTAGGATTAGTAATCTCACACTTTATAGAAAATTATATCCATGGTTTCACAATATAATAACATATACAGAAAATAAAACATTCATAAAAGTAACCTGCCCCTATATGTGTAATGAGGTTCCTGCTTTCCTGTTGAAAATTCTGTCTGTATTATTAATTCTAAACTCCCAGTAAAAAGAGAATGTCAAATCATTGGATTGGTTATTTCCCTCACATGGAGTGAACATCAATTTATATGCTGTAACTTAGCATTCCAATACCAACCATAATCTCTGCACAAGTTTCTTCCCATTTTGGATATAATTGTTCAGTTCTTTCCCTCTTTACCTTGTTGAGGATTGGGGCTGACTGAGAAGACATAACACATTTGCCAACTTCTATGTTTCCCCAGAAAACTGTAACTAAGCAAGGTTTATCCAATCTGTTCTGTCAAAGCATGGGACTTTATCAACCCAATATACAAACTTTTTTTGTTGCATTAAGTATAACACAAATAGCAGTATTGGTAGGCTTGTTGTGCCTACTAGTTGCATTGCAGAAGTAGTTTATACCCAAACAGCAAGTGAAACAGTCAAACAGTTCTACCTTGTGACAATATAACATCTTATAAAGTTCAATGGCCCTTCCAGAGAAATCACAGCTTAATAGGTATAAGGTTATCAGGAGTATAGCATTCCTCATGGGTAGTCATCTTTCTCCAGCTAGTAAGTCTTTTACCATTGTGTAATATAACACACAAATAAAGTAAAACATATTAGTTTTAAAAGGTAGAGGTATAAACCATAAGAGCCTCGATCAACATGTATGCAGGCGGGAGCTGCCAGCATGTAGGAATATGGAGCTTTGGAGTGCGAAGACAGTTGCAATCTCTCTGCACGAAGTCATGGAGCCTGAGCACATATATCCCATACAAAGGTCAATTATCAGAAGTATATAGATTAGGTTTCTGATACGGTGGTTGCCTTGGGTTGCCAGAAATAGTCCTATATAAACAATTTCCACACCTGCATTCATGCAGTTGGCTTTGTCTGCCTTAATAGGATGTGGCCTTGTGGCTACTCCTTTATTGTTTGCCAGACATTCTTTACTATTTGCAATGAATCTCTTATAATCGGTCAATATACAAGGCTCCATGACTAATATTGCAGCAGCGTCATCTCAGCATTTTATCCAAATCCATGGTGGGTTTTTGAATCAGTGCTTCCCAATTGTGGACGGGAGATATTTGCTTCTTTTAGCATGGCATACCCAAATCTTACTTTCACCAGTTCATATCTGTTGGAAATCCTTTGGAATTGAGTTTAGGTATATTTAGGAGAATTTTTACAACATCATCCTGTTTTTTTTTTTATTTGTTACTTTGCTACTAAGAAACCCTGACCTTCCTTACTGCCGTAATGTCCGTCCTAACCATTTGTTTTGCTTGTTTATTACCTAGTTTATTACCATAGTGGCCTACAGTATGTTCCAGGATGTGTAACACCTGTACCAATGGTCTATTCAACAACAATTCATAAATATTCTTCCACGTGGACAAATGTAGAAGCAGTTTACCTCAGTGTGTTCTCATCTGGTAGTTGAGTGGATGGGAAGATCTCTTTCCTAACACAATTAGAGTCAGTGCACATCGAGAATGGTTCTGTAATATTTACTTATTTTAGACATAATTCTAGGGCTTTAGCCTCTGTAAATTGAGCTGTATGGTGTGTTTGCAACTCATGTAGATCAAATTCCATTTCCAAAAAAAAAGAAATCCCTTTACTAATCAAGAGCATGGATTATAATTCATGTTATATTGCTGATCCAGAACAGTACCACATTGAGAATAGTGCTCTCAGGGCGCGGTGCTGCATTGAGTCATGGAGAAGATAGTTCTGCATCTTCATTGACAGGTAAGGATTGTAAGTCCCAGCTCTCAGGAACATATTTCCACTTTAAAGTGGCTTCTTGTAAAATTGTTTGCCCTTCCTCATATCTGGTAGCTCTCCACTCACTTGTTGGTAATTTGCCATTATTTTTCAAAGCCGTAAACTATATTGACTGTATATTGACTGGTTGCATCACAGCTTGGTATGGAAACACCAATGGCCTTGAATGGAACAGCCTACAAAAAGTAGTGGATATGGCCCAGTCCATCAGAGGTAAAGCCCTGCCCACCATTGAGCACATTTACAAGGAGCACTGTTGCAGGAAAACAGCATCCATCGTCAAGGGCCCACCACCCAGATCATGCTTTCTTCTCACCACTGTCATCAAGATGAAAGTACAAGAGCCTCAGGATCCACGTCACCAGGCTCTTGAACCAATGGGGATAATTTCACTCGCCCCGTCACTGAACTGTTCTCACAACCTATGGACTCACTTTCAAGAAATCTTCATCTCATGTTCTCGATAATTATTGCCTATTTATTATCATTATAATTTTTTTCTTTTGCATTTGTACAGTTTGTTATCTTTTACACATTGGTAAAAGATAACTCAAGTAAGAGTTATCCGTGTTGGGTACGGTCTTTCATTGATTCTGCTATGATTCTTGGATTTACTGAGCATGCCCACAAGAAAACAAATTTCAGAATGATAATTGAGAAATAGGTATGTACATATATACACACACAGACTTTGGTATTGAATTAACTTTGAACTCTGTTTGCATGACAATTGGTTTATCCCCTTGCAATAGCCTTACTGTAGTAAGTATATGGAATACCACAGAAAGACATTGTTGTAAGGCAGTAAAGTTCTGTTCTGTTGGGGGTGAAGTTATATGAGGCGTAGTGTATGGAGGCTTGTGTTTCTTCTCCCTCATTATAACAAATGGCTACAGTGATTATTGGAAAAACACAAATTTGCAGAACAAGAGAATTTGTTCGGTCTGTTGTATGACAGTCTAGCGTTTGCTGAACTGCATTTATCAATACCTTTAGTGCCTCATAATCTTCTTGGGTAAAAGCAAAAGGATGATCATTTTTCAGTGTATATCAGTCATATAATGTTTTGACAATTGAGCATAACCAGGTATGAAGACTCAATAGACTAGGGTTTAATGTAGGGCTTGTAGGGTCTTTGGATATCTTACTCAAGTGACTTTTTATCTAAATTCAGCGGTTAAATCACATCACTGATTGGCAATTGTTATACCTAGGAAATTTACTTCTGTACGACAGAGTTAAGATTTTTAAATGTTAATTACATCGCCTTTGTCTGTCAACCTTTCAATAACAACCTCAAAGGGTGTGTGAAATGCTTCTGCAAAGTGTCAGCTAGTCAGAATATGTCATCAATATATGCACAAATGTCTGGTATTAGTTTGAATAGTGGTGCACTACTCTGAAAACCTTGTAGGAGTCTGATCCACTGAGATTGTGAACCATCGGGTGCTGTAAAGACTGCATAATGTTCGTCATTTTCAAAAACTGGGTGTGACCAAAAGAAACTGCCCAGACCTCTGCAAGATTTTCACTTTTCTGAGTCATCTTTGCAGCATTTGTTATAATGACTGTTGCTGAGCCGAATTATGTGTTGTGTGTTTTTCAGGACATTGTAATTGATGCTCATTTGCCATCGTCTATCAGGTTTTGCTTGTTTATACAGGAAATCTACAGTTTCCTGTAGCAGTTGCTTTCCTCTGAGGTTGGGAAAATGCAACTGTTTCTGGCGTGTGGCGCTATTGGGTTTGCTGACCATGAAGATCGAAACTCAAATAAAGACCTTAAGCCCTATTGGATACAAGTAGCCACGAGTACCCTCACGAAAAGGAGATTATACTGTAACTACCCAATCTTCAAAGGCCAATTCACTTCCTGTTTATTCTTCATGGTGAGTTTAGCTACCATTATCCACTATTTGATTACACAAATGATAGAGAGTTGGTTCTCCACCCCCCCCCCACACCTAGTAGAAGATACTTCCAGTGAACAGTGATGTATGTTTAAATTCAAACATTCTTAAAACACATTTAAAACTCGCAGAGGATTTCTATCTCATAAAAGACATTTAAGTTACAAACCACTTCTAAAACACAGCTGATTTCCAAAACACAGGTACAATACCAATAAGCTAAAAAGACAAGCCCACATTGCAGAAATTGAAGGGCAGAGCAATGGACTCTCATTCACCCATTGTTTCTTTAAAGCTTCTTAATGCTCTTTAGCCCATTCCTGTGTACAGCTACTAACGTTTATACAGTTTCTTTGCCACTGGGGTGACTTCACATACGTGTGATATTCTTATAGGTATCTTTTAACAAAAGCAGTCTGAAAGGTTCTTGAAGACAGGTACCCACAATTAATGCTGTGAAGCTGACTGCATGAGTACATAAACATTCCACTTATTTACAGATCAGTTATTTGATATGCTAAGTGATAATCTGACTGGTCTGCAAACTTCCTTGAACTAAACAACTTAGCCAGCAATGTTTGTTTTGAAGGAAACAATATTAAATAATCCATTGTTTCATACTACATCTCTTCAGCAGTTAGACAAGTGCTGTAAACTAACAGTCTGTTCTATAGACACCGTTTGTTTGTAAAATTGCATTTTTTCAACTTTATGCTGATTGCTGCATTCTATTTACATTAAGAACTGAAGATTAGCTTCTGATTGTAAACGAGCAGCAAACAAAAATATCATTGGAAGTTTAATTTACAACTTGTTTGATCTTTACAAGTGGCAGCCAATGTGTTTAGAAAGCTAAGCTTGACAAAAATACAAGAGACCTCCTGGCTCAGGAAGTGACTATCCGTCAGGTAATAGCAATAGTGTTATAGTAGGAGGGCATTTCAAATCCCCAGCATAGATCAGCTTAGTGCTTAAGGACTGGATGAGGAGGATTTTTTAAAGTGCATTCATCAAGAGCTTCTTGTACCACAATGTTATCATCCTATTGGGAATGGGCTAGTGCTAGACTCAATCCTAGGAAATAAAGCCAGGCAAATGGATGAATTATCAATGGTTATGCATTCAAGTTAAGATGACAGTAACTCTTTAATTTCAAGATAATTATAGAAAGGGATCACCCAGAAATTAAGGTTCAGAACTGGGGGCAAGACTGATTTCAACATTAGTCAGGTCACAGAAAACATGGAGAAGGTGTTTGAAAGAAAATTTACAACCAATAAATGGGAGTCTTTTAGATGTGAAATCATAATGCTTCATGTTCCCATAGGGTAAAAGGCAAGTCCAGAGAACCCTGAATGTCAAGGGACATTGGGAGTTTGATTATGGGAAAAAAGGAGGAAGACAATGAATGGTATTGTTACGTACCCCGTAACTGGGTGTCTTACCAGCAAAGATAGAAGTGTCAGCTGGGGTCTGGTGATACTATTTTCAACAGTATTTATTAGTAAAAATATACAAAAATAATATCAATGCAAGTATACAGATAATATACGTCAGCAATACTAAACCTAAAAGTGCGGGTATAATAATAATCAATAAGAAACAAGCTCTATCGTTGTCTAGGGGCATAATGAGTTGTCAGATGGAAATATAAAGTTCAGTTCATGCAGGCTGCGGTAGTTGTTGGTCACTGTGTTTCAATTGTTGGAGAGAGAGAGAGAAAACGTATAAACAGTAACAGCTATTATCTTGCCAACCTTCCTTAAAGATCTTGATCCGTCGGTGCGTTGTTGTTGTGGCCATTCATGTATGACCTCTCCGTCCTTTAGCTAGACCGTTCTTCCGTGGTGGACTCGTCACCCAGGCAAGGGTGGACACACACACAAGCCCCCACCGGTCTCACTACAAAACACTGTGAGTTAAAATTTACCAACCCTTCGTTCGGTCTCCGATCTCCCACCCTGACTCGTGGGGGTTCTGATGCTCACTAGCGTTTCTCCTGGTGCGTCTCAGGGGTGTTACCCCCAGACCTCACTTTTATCCCCACTCACGAGATCTCAGGTGTCAATCAGGTTGGGATGATATAACCCATCAAACCAGCCCACTCTGGTTGCCCCCGAGGGGTTTCAATGAATAGAACAGTACCAAGTAAACAATCCTTCTCCACAAGACAATAGCAGTAAATCAATGGCTTTTGTCAGTAGGAGACGTTCCATCTTAGCTGTGTCTCTCTCTCATTCTCTTTCATGAGCTGTTATCAATAACAACTGCCCTGGCAGCTTTCCTTTGTCTCTCTTACTTCCTTGATAACAGCATCGAAATAGTAGCGATCTGCGCTTCTCCAAAAGGGGGGGGGCATGGGCGATTTTGCACCCTTCTGCCCATCAGAGTTGTTCATCCTTCGTAACAGTATCGAATACAGAAGCAGGACCTGCGGCATTATAGAGAATTTAGGGGCATGTGAAAGAAAGAAAGAAATTAAGAGTTCTGTAAGTACATGAAAAGCATGAGAACCAGGGGAAGACTTGTGGGTGCGAGGGACAATTTGCACATGGAGGTCTTATGAGAATACTTCTACGTATATTTGCCAAGGAGAAAGACGGTATAGCTGAAGATTTTCTGTAAGATGATGGTCATATTCTATTATCAGTAATAAACCTCATTATACTTCACAGTATTCTGTAACTTTCAAACCAGCAGCAAAGGATTTGTGCATGAAATTAAGCTGGATTGGCCTTATTCAATCAGTGCAGACAGGGTATGTTTCTAAAAGACTATGATCTGACATTTGTGATCTTCACGAGTCTGTGGTAAAGGGACTATGCAAATAAAAGATGCTGCTTTATTTCATAAGGTTCCAATTACTGCCAAAACCCTTACTACAGAAACTAAAGAAACTTCATTCAAAATTAACTGTCTTGAAGCTGAAAGAAGCAAAGGCAGAAGCACTAGACCAGCAGATAGATTAAACGTCTAGGAGTTTAGTTCTGTTAGAAAAAAATATTCCCATTTAAATACAGGAAAAATTATGAGGGCAAAAATATTCAATGTTAAGATAATGCTGATCTTAACCACTGTTTTATTCAAACTCTAATTTGGCAGACTGCTCACAACACAATTTCCGCTACATAAAATGAAACTGCGTGTTCCCTTGAATACGCAACAAGATTTTAATTTAATGGAAGACACAACAGGAATTTTAAGTTGTCCTTCAATCATTATTCCATGTGAAGTTGTCTTAAGAAGAACAAAGTTCTAAAATTACTTCTGCCAACCAGACTGAATATGCAGTGAAGACCTTAGGTCAGATCATTTTCACTACATGGCATTACACTTTGCACATGCTTGTATCTTGAAAAGTGGAACTTCAGCAAAGTTCTGTTGGCTCTATCTTTCCTGTCTATCTGTCTGAGCTCATGGGAAGAAATTAGCAGGGTGCCAGAGGAAAAGATTGAGGAACGTGATAAAAGTCTTTTTGCAACGACTGAATCCTTAGCCTATGCTTAAACTAGAGGAAAAGGATCCAGGACATACCTGAAGACAAGAGTCACCTCAGGGGCACATTGAATAAATGACATAATATTTCCAAATTACTCAGCCACCTCCCATCCACCGCATGTGGCAAAATCTATGGATCTAATTTTGCCTCGCCAATCACCTCAAACCCCAAGGAACAGAAGTGGAAGTGTCATCCTCGTTTTAGAGATGAAAATCCTCTTTTACTTGACTCGAGGACCTGAGTTATAGGGAAAGCTTGAATAGGTTAGGACTTATTTCCTGGAACATAGAAGACTGAGTGGAGATTTGATAGAGCTATACAAAATTATAAATGATAAGGATAGGATAAATGCAAGCAAATTTTTTTCCACTGAGGTTGGGTGAGACTATAATCAGAGCTTATAGGTTAAGGGTGAAAGGTGAAATGTTTAAGGAGAACATTCACTCAGAGGGTGGTGAAAGTGTGGATGCAGAGTCAATTTCAACATTTGAGAGAAGTTTGGATAGGTACATGGATGGGAAGGGTATGGAGGACTGTGGTCTGGGTGAAGGTCGATGAGAATTGGTAGGTTAATGGTTCAACATGAGCTAGATAGGCCAAAGGGCCTTTTCTGTGGCCTGTTTCTGTGCTGTAGTGTTCTACAGCTCTATGATTACAAGGACTATATGATAAAAAGAAAACCTTGGGCAAAGACCATAAGACACAAGACAATTTCATGATAAACTCTCGGTGATGTTTTGATGTGGCAGTTTTGTTGAACTCATGTTCCCCAACCTTAAACACTTAATGATTAAATGCCATCTGTTCCATTTACTTAGGTAATTCTCATCCATGAGTCTTGGAGTTTACATCCCAGCAGCAGCCAACATAATCAAGTACTTGAGATTCTACATGATGCCATCTCCAAACACGAAACAAGTTATCCTCATGCATTCCAAATCATAGTCAGGGACTTCGGCCAGACTTGTTTGAAGAAAGTCCTGTTCAATTACCATCAGCGTAAAATCTGTAGCACCAGGGGTCCCAACACACTAGCCCACTGTTATACTAAGTTAAGGAAGGCCAACGGTTCCCTGCCCAGATCACATTTTGGTAAATCTGATCACTTGGCTGTCCTTCTCCTCCCTGCATACAGGCAGAGGCTTAAGAGCAAGGCTCCAGAGATTAGGAAAATTAGAGATGGCCATGGGAGGCACAGGAACGGCTTTGGGATTGCCTTGAGTCCATAAACTTGGTTCTGTTCAAGGACCTGTCTGCAAATCATGGTTATCATGGACTGTATAAAAAAAGTTGTAGACAAAATCATTCAGAATTTTCCCCAATCAGAAGCCTGGGATGAACCATGAGATCCACAATCTGCTGTGGCCCAGAGGCATTCAAGTCTGGTGACCAAGAGGTCCAGTTACGATCTCCAGAAAGCCATCACAGGGGTGAAGTGGCAATTCCCAACTGAACTTGAATCAACAAAGGATGCTCTACAGTTGAGGTAAGGCTTGAATACCATCATCTCCTATAAAGTAAAATCAAGTGATGTAGGTGACACAGGGCTTTGCTTCCAGATGAATTCAAAAACTTCTATGCCCACTTTGATCATCAAAACGTAGAGGAGCCATCACAAACTCCCACAACTCCCAATGATTCAGTGATTTCAGTTTCTGAGACCCATGTACGAGCACTCTTCAAGAGGGTGAACCCATGAAAAGCATTCAGCCCAGACAGGGTACCAACAGGGCATGGGAGCTGTGCTTAGCCACAGAGTCACAAGTGTAAAATGAGTAGATCAGGGGGCTAAGCTCACAACCTTGTGGTATACCTGTGCTGATGGAAATTGTGGAGAAAATGTTGCCAATCCAAACTGACTGGGGTCTGCAAGTCACTTTCAGGAGCGGGCAGCGGAGCGGGAGTAAGGAGTGCTCGTGATCGACAGACGACTGGAGATCGGAGGATCAGCCGTTGTAGGTAGGCCGAGACCCTCGGACCTACCTGGAGAGTACCTGAGGAGGAAGGTAAAGCTGCCCAAGCGTGGATGACGTCAGCGGCGAGCGCGGGCTTTAAAAAGCGGCCCACTTTCAAGAGCGGGCAGCGTTGGTGCAGGCAGTGGAGTGCGCAGGTGCAGAGTGCTGGGCTTTGGCTCAGTGGGCTTTGGCGCAAGAGGACTTCGGCGAGAAGAAATCAGTGAGCCTGAGTACATGCTTGCTGAGGTAAAAAGGTACGGTCAGTAGGTTCTTTTTTCATTTATTCTGACTAATCTGGGATCAGGTAATGGGGGAGACGGTTAGAGCAGTGGTGTGCTCCGTATGCAGTATGTGGGAGGTCAGGGTCAACACAATTGTCCCTGATGACCACACCTGCAATAGGTGCATTCAGCTGCAGCTCCTATCAGACCGAGTTAGGGAATTGGAGCAGGAGCTGGATGAACTACAGATCATTCGGGAGGCAGAGGCAGAGATAGATAAGAGTTATCGGGAGGTAGTCACACCGAAAAGACAGGAGGTAGGCAAATGGGTGACAGTCAAGAGAGACGGGGAGCAGACAGAGAGAGCAGAGCACCCCTGTGGCCGTTCCCATCAAAAATAAGTATACCGTTTTGGATACTGTTGGTGGGGATGACCTACCAGGAACAAGTTGCAGTGGTCCTGTCTCTGGCACTGAGGTTGGACCCTCGACTAGGAAGGGGAGGAGGGAAGAGAAGAGAGCAGTAGTGATAGGGGATTCTATAGTCAGGGGGGCGGATAGGAGATTTTGTGGGGAAGATCGGGAGTCTCGGATGGTATGTTGTTTCCCTGGTGCCGGGGTCCGAGACATCTCAGATCGGGTGCAGGTTATTCTCGAGAGGGAGGGCAAGAATCCAGATGTTGTGGTCCATGTAGGGACCAATGACGTGGGTAGGATGAGTGAGGGGGTCCTGCGTAGGGAGTTCAGGGAGTTAGGTGCGAAGCTGAAGAACAGGACCTCCAGGGTAACAATCTCAGGATTGCTACCTGTGCCCACGTGCGAGTGAGGCAAGGAACAGAAAGATTATACAGATTAATAAGTGACTGAGAGGATGGTGCAGGAGGGAGGGCTTCAGGTTTTTAGATATTTCGGCTTTGTTCCAGGGAAGGTGGGATCTGTTCCGAAGGGACGGTTTACACCTGAACTGGAGCGGTACTAACATTCTTGCAGGGAAGTTTGCTAGTGCTTCTTGGGGTGGGGTGGGGGGGGGGGGGGTTAAACTAAATTTGCAGGGGGCGGGGATCCAAAATGTGAGAGAGGATAGCGAGAGAAAGAATAAAGGACAGGTGGGGACTACACAGTTCCGGAATATTAAGTGTGTACTAGAGAAAGGTGAGGCGGAACAAGTGATAAGGAGGACTCATGTACAGAGGCATGGTCTGACGGAACATGGAGTTAAATGTGTTGAAAGAATAAGTAAATTTAGGAAGGACAACAAAATTCTAGGGGCGTATAGCCCGATGGGAGTTCAGGGAGCTGGGTTAAGCACAATAGGCAGCAATTCAAACAGAGAGAGGAGAAATGGGCTAAAAATTCTGTATCTGAATGCACGAAGTGTCAGAAATCAGGCGGATGAGCTTGAAGCTCAGGTGCGAATGGGTAAATATGATGTTGTTGGGATAACGGAGACATGGCTGCAGGGAGATCAGACCTGGGAAATCAATGTACAAGGGTATATGTGTTATCGTAGGAACAGAAATGTGGGCAGAGGGGGTGGGGTGGCCCTGTTGGTGAGGAATGAGATTCATCCTTTGCAAGGGGGGACATAGGATCAGGAGAAGTAGAGTCTGTGTGGATAGAACTGAGGAACAGTAAGGGCAAAAGGACCCTAATGGGTGTTGTCTACAGGCCACCAAACAGTAGCATAGATATTGGGTGCAAGTTGAATAGGGAGTTAACATTGGCATGTGGCAAAGGTAATGTCGCAGTAGTTATGGGGGATTTCAACATGCAGGTGAACTGGGAGAATCAGGTTGGTGCTGGACCCCAGGATAGGGAGTTTGTAGAGTGCCTACGGGATGCATTCTTGGAACAGCTTGTATGAGAGCCGACCAGTACAAGACTATTCTGGATTTAGTGTTATGTTATGAACAGGATTTGATAAGTGATCTTGCAGTAAAGGAGCCACTAGGAGGTAGTGATCATAATATGATGTTTTTATCTGCAATTTGAGAAGGATGAGGGCAGCTCAGAGGTGTCAGTGTTGCAGTTGAAAAGGGGAAACTATGGAGCCATGAGGGAGGTGCTGGCCAAAGTTGACTGGACAGATATCCTAGCAGAAAAGACAGTGGAACAGCAATGGTAGGTATTCTTGGGAATAATGCACAAGGTGCAAAATCAGTTCATCCCCCGGAGAAGGAAGGATTCAAAGGGGGGAAAGGGGCCACAGTGGTTGACAAAGGAAGTCAGAGATTGCATAGCATTAAAAAAAAGGAAGTATGACAGAGCTAAGGTGAGTGGGAGGACAGATGATTGGGAAGTTTTTAAGGAACAACAGAGCTTAACTAAAAAGGCAATACGGGGAGAAAAAATTAGGTACGAACGCAAGCTAGCCAGGAATATAAAGGAAGATAGCAAAAGCTTTTTTAGGTATGTGAAGAGAAAGAAGATAGTTGAGAACAATGCTAGGCCCTTGAAGAATGAATTGGGTGAAATTGTTATGGGAAACAGAGAAATGGCAGAAGAATTTAATGAGTACTTTAGATCTGTTTTCACTAGGGAAGACACAAGCAATCTCCCAGATGTATGGATGTGCCAAGGACATAGGGTAACAGAGGAAATGAAACAGATTGACATTAGGAAGGAAACGGTGATGAGTAGACTGATGGGACTGAAGGCTGACAAATCCCCAGGTCCAGATGGTCTGCATCCTAGGGTACTAAAGGAGGTGGCCCTGGAAATTGCAGATGCATTGGTAATCATTTTCCAATGTTCCTTAGATTCAGGATCAGATTCAGGATGAGGATTGGAGAATGGCTAATGTTATCCCACTTTTTAAGAAAGGAGGGAGGGAGAAAACAGAGAACTATCGACCTGTCAGCCTGACATCAGTAGTGGGGAAGATGCTAGTGTCCATTATTAAGGATGAAATAGTGGCATATCTAGATAGCAGTGATAGGATTGGCTGAGCCAGCATGGATTTACCAAGGGTAAATCATGCTTGAGTTTGTCGAGGATGTAACCAGGAAGTTAGACGGGGGAGATCTAGTGGATGTAGTGTACCTCGATTTTCAGAAGGCATTTGATAAGGTCCCACATAGGAGATTGGTGGGTAAAATCAAAGCTCATGGCATTGGGGGGAAGACATTGACATGGATAGAAAACTGGTTGGCAGATAGAAAGCAAAGGGTAGCGGTGAATGGGTGTTTCTCGGAATGGCAGGTGGTGACTAGTGGGGTGCCACAGGGCTCGGTATTGGGACCACAGCTGTTTACAATTTACGTCAACGATTTAGATGAAGGCATTGAGAATAACATCAGCAAATTTGCTGATGATACTAAGCTGAGTGGCAGTGTGACATAATGAGGATGTTAGGAGAATTCAGGGTGACTTGAATAGGCTGGGTGAGTGGGCAGATACTTGGCAGATGACGTTTAATGTGAATAAGTGTGAGGTTATCCACTTTGGGAGTAAGAACAGGAAGGCAGATTATTATCTGAACGGTGTAGAGGTAAGTAAGGGAGAAATACAAAGAGATCTAGGAGTCCTTGTTCATCAGTCACTGAAGGTGAATGAGCAAGTGCAGCAGGCAGTGAAGAAGGCTAATGGAATGTTGGCCTTTATTACAAAGGGAATTGAGTACAATAGCAAGGAAATCCTCTTGCATTTGTACAGAGCCCTGGTGAGACCACACCTGGAGTATTGTGTACAGTTTTGATCTCCAGGGTTAAGGAAGGACATCCTGGCTGTAGAGGAAGTGCAGCATAGATTCACAAGGTTAATTCCTGGGATGTCTGGACTGTTTTACGCAGAGAGGTTAGAGAGACTGGGCTTGTACACGCTGGAATTAAGGAAATTGAGAGGGGATCTGATTGCAACATATATGATTATTAAGGGATTGGCCAAGATAGAGGCAGGAAATATGTTCCAGATGCTGGGAGAGTCCAGTACCAGAGGGCATGGTTTGAGAATAAGGGGTAGGTCATTTAGGACAGAGTTAAGGAAAAACTTCTTCTCCCAGAGAGTTGTGGGGGTCTGGAATGCACTGCCTCGGAAGGTAGTGGAGGCCAATTCTCTGGATGCTTTCAAGAAGGAGCTAGATAGGTATCTTATGGATAGGGGAATCAAGGGATATGGGGACAAGGCAGGAACTGGGTATTGATAGTAGATGATCAGCCATGATCTCAAAATGGCAGTGCAGGCTCGAAGGGCCGAATGGTCTACTTCTGCACCTATTGTCTATTGTCTATTGTCTAAATCAAGGATCCAATTGCACAAGGAGGATTGAGGACAGGATCGTAAAGATTACTGATTAATTGAGGGAATGATGGTAGTGAATACCGAGTTGTAGTTGATAAGAGCATCCATAGATGCTGCCTGGCCTGCTGAATTCCTCCAGTGAGTTCATGTGTGGTGCTTGGATTTCCAGCATCTGCAGATTTTCTTGTCTGTAATTTCCAACTATTTGCTTAACCGTTTTTACAGATACACCCACAAGATAATAGAAATGAATAATATTCAGCATTTTTATCGATATAAACCACAATTTAACCACTCATGACCTAGATAGCGGTTCTAGCCTGCATATCATTTGCTAGTAGCCACAGATTGTCCTGCAATTAATCAAAGAAAGCAGAATAATGCTGGAAAGACATCTAAAAATAGCAATTTTCCATCAAGTCCATGTACTGAGGCAACTCTTCCAGGGACAAGCAAACCATGTAAATGTGGCAATTATGTTGAATTTATTAAATATGTAAGCCCATAACAAACTCTGCACTGTCATTCCAAAGCTTATCCAATCATCTAGTGAACATAAACCCACAATTATTATTAAACATTTATACCCATTAGTTATTTTGTACATAATGTTTCATTAAAATTTACTCATGGTGCTGCATAGTTAGCAATTCTCTGCTTTAATTCACATGACATTAATCTTTTCATTCTAATCTCAATGCACCATAGCATCCTCTATTCTATATCCTACAGACCAGAAATATCCCCACCCCCAACCACAGCCCAGAACCACACGCAGTACAGACTGCATTAACTGATCGTGTGAGAATCCAACCCACGGAGAAAAGATTATAATGCTAAATATGCTGGAAATATCACAAAGAAACCTACTTTAAAAAAAGGTTGAAATAGATGCTACCTACCTTATTTATCTGTAATTTTTCCTTCATGCGGAAGTAATAAACTGACTAGTAATTCACAAGAGACCTGACAAATAAAGCAGCTGACACAGTTTTCCCATACACGGCTGGGCAGGGCTACCTCTTTGCACAGTTACAACCAAATACAAGCAAATCCACAGGGGCTTTTAAAGTGGCAGCGTCCGAATGCTCAGTATTAGCACAAGAGACAGAAACCGTGCAATAGTCAAGCTCCATTATCTTTTCCCCAAAGAAAACACTTTTCAAAGATATATTGCAAATAAATCTACAAAACACAGTCATTGTATAATTGCAAATTTGTAAGACACTATGAATGCTGCTTACAGTATGGACCTGTGATATGGCTGCAATAAGTTTTATATTGCACCTGTACAAATGGCAATAAATTCACTTATGACTTTATTTGACTTTTTTTTCAAAAAGATTTGAAACAAGGCATATAGACTATACTAAATGGGGCTTAAACTGGGGGAAATGCTAAACTTCAATCAAAAGAAGCTCGATTTACATATTGACATACAACAAATAAAATTCACTTTTACAAAATTTTGTCATTCATTTCCTCAAAATGATTATAATGCCTGCACTTCAAAAGTAATCCAAAAACTTTAAAGAGATTTGTGATGTATTGAGTTCAGGGGAGGAATTGTAAAGAAAATTTATCCCATTTTCAGAGAAAACAGTTTCACAGACCATCTCAATGGCACTTCCACAGAAATCGTGCCTCCACAGGAGGTAGATGTCAAGGTGAGGTCCACTAATTTTTACAGACTAAACTAATTGAGAAAGGGAAAGCAGAAAGAAAAGACAGACACCAGAGCAGCTACAATCTTACTGGAGCCAGGATCTGCCACCCAGTCTACTTCCATTTCTATTTCTTCCCACGGCCTGTTTCTGTGCTGTGTGACTCGATGACTCTTCAACATCAGAACAAGTACAACAGATCCGGGGAAACTCTGAGAACAAAACATCATTTCAGGAAGCAAGGAGAAGATGTAGTCAAGACAGCTGTGGGAATTGGTGATATTTGCACAGAAAATTGGTCGTTAACATATCCAAACTAGGATAGCTAACTATACTGACCATGTGGAAATGAGGGGAAGAGAAGGAAGATGGAAACGGGCAACAAAGGTAAAGTTTGAGTTCTGTCTGACTGCAGAATCATTACAAATTGTCATTAATGCAGAGAAAATCCACTGAAATGTGCACCTCCAGTGGACTGAAATAGGAATTGTTTTGTGCAATCCACAGAGAGAGAACTACAGTGGCATAAATGCTGGTCCTGCTGCCATACAATTCCAGTAACCCAGCTTCAGTCCTGATCACTCGTGCCATCTGAATGAACGACACACATTTTCACTGTGAGTACATGAGTTACCTGATACTCTGGCTTCCTCCCTTATGTTAAAGTCTCACAGATTGGTAGGTAAACTGGATGCTACAGATACTATACTATAGATTGCCTCAGATCCTATACTCCAGAAAATGAAGATCAGCATCATATACAGCCTATCCTGATGCAAGCTTTTGACCCAAAACACTAGCCATCTCTGTTCCTCCACAGATGTGGCCTGACCTGTTGAGTTCCTTCAGCAATTTATTTTTTGTTTCATATTGCAGCCTTTGAAGTCTCAATTCTCCTATCATGTTCATTCTTTTCACCACTTTAACGATGCTGCTTCCTTCAGGGATTGACGGACATGTGCTCCAGGGTTTCTCTGTTCATCAGTACACCTGACATCCATCATTAATGATGTATATCAAGAGCCACAAGGTAATGCTGCAGCTCTATAAAACTCTGGTTAAACCACACTAT
This sequence comes from Hemitrygon akajei, assembly GCF_048418815.1. Taxonomy (NCBI): domain Eukaryota; kingdom Metazoa; phylum Chordata; class Chondrichthyes; order Myliobatiformes; family Dasyatidae; genus Hemitrygon; species Hemitrygon akajei. The sequence goes on from NC_133125.1 coordinate 72,617,364, forward strand.
GAGCATGGTGCTCAGTTCTGGTTGCTTCATTCTAGGATGGTTGTGGAAGCTTGCAGTATGCTGTACTGTTCCATTTTCTGTTGTTGTTTGACCTCCCAGACTGAATCAGCTTGCAGTTATTTTTTAATCCACTTGCGATTGCTCCACCCGATTTATCAGCTGAACAACATAGTTCTGCAACCAAGACTAACCTTCTCACTAACAATTCAACTTTCCTGTGATCTACAGAAATAAGCAATAGTGAAATGAAGACAGTCAAGTGAGGGAGTAACAAATGGAAACTGATCATGACTCTTCCATTCATCCCACCACTCCTAGCCAAAGCCCCAATATTCTTCAAAACATGAGCCATGGATTTCTTTTAAAAACAGGGACAAAGGGTGGATGCAGTAAATGACAGGACATTTTGGACCGTTGACAAGCAAAACCTTCATAGGTTGGACATGGAGGAGATGCGTTGGGATATTATGTTACAACCTTACAAAGCACTGAGTGGCCCACAGTTAAAGTATCATGTGCAGCTCTGGAGTTCCGGTTGTCACACTGTTAGAAGGATTTGTATACATTGGAGAGATTGCCAAGGAGGGTCATCAGAAAGTTACCTACGATGGAGGACTTTATGGAGAGACTGGATGGGCTGGGGTTTTTTTTCCTGGAGAAAAGAGGTTGAGAGGTAGCCTGACAAGTATATACGTTTATGAGAGACACTGAAGGTAGAAAAATGGGCAGTTGGAATTTAATTCATACAAGTAAAAGAAATCAGCGTACAGAGAAACACACACAAAATGCTGGTGGAACACAGCAAGCCAGGCAGCTGTCGACGTTTTGAGCCGAGACCCGTCATCAGGACTAACTGAAAGGAAAGATAGTAAGAGATTTGAAAGTGGGGGGGGGGGGGGGGGGATGCGAAATGATAGGAGAGAAGACCGGAGGGGGGTGGGGTGGAGCTGAGAGCCAGAAAGGTGATTGGCAAAAGGGATACAGAGCTGGAGAAGGGAAAGGATCATGGGACAGGAGGCCTAGGGAGAAAGAAAGGAGGAGAGGAGCACCATAGGGAAATGGAGAACAGGCAGAGTGATGAAAAAAAAGGAGGGGGGAGAAAAACTAAATATATCAGGGATGGAGTTAGGAGGGGAGGAGGGGCATTAACGTTAGAGAAGTCAATGTTCATGCCATCAGGTTGGAGGCTACCCAGCCGGTATATAAGTTGTTGTTCCTCCAACCTGAGTGTGGCCTCATCTTGACAGTAGAGGAGGCCATGGATAGACATATCAGAATGGGAATGGGACGTGGAATTAAAATGTGTGGCCACTGGGAGATCCTGCTTTCTCTGGCGGACAGAGCATAGGTGTTCAGTGAAACGGTCTCCCAGTCTGCGTCAGGTCTCACCAATATATAAAAGGCCACTCCGGGAGCACCAGACGCAGTATACCACACCAGCCGACTCACAGGTGAAGTGTCGCCTCACCTGGAAGGACTGTCTGAGGCCCTGAATGGTGGTGAGGGAGGAAGTGTAAGGGCAGGTGTAGCATTTGTTCTGCTTACAAGGATAAGTGCCAGGAGGGAGATCGGTGGGAAGGAATGGGGGGGACAAGTGGACAAGGGAGTCGCGTAGGGAGCAATCCCTGCAGAAAGCAGAAAGATGGGGGGAGGGAAAGATGTGCTTGGTAGTGGGATCCTGTTGGAGGTGGCGGAAGTTACGGAGAATTATACGTTGGACCCGGAGGCTGGTGGAGGTGATGACAAGGGGAACCCTATCCCAAGTGGGGTGGTGGATGGATGAGGTTAGTGCAGATGTGGGGGAAATGGGAGAAATGCATTTGAGAGCGGAGTTCATGGTGGAAGAAAGGAAGCCCCTTTGTTTAAAAAAGGAAGACATCTCCTTGGCGCTGCCTCCTGCACACATGCTGAGCTCGTTAGATTCATTAACTTTGCCTCCAATTTTCACCCTGCCCTCAAATTTACCTCGTCCATTTCTGACACCTCCCTCCCCTTTCTTGATCTTTCTATCTCTGTCTCTGGAGACGGCTTATCTATTGATATCTACTATAAGCCTACAGACTCTCACAGTTACCTGAACTATTCCTCTTCCCACCCTGTCTCTTGCAAAAATGCTATCCCCTTCTCACAATTCCTCCGTCTCCGCCGCATCTGCTCTCAGGATGAGGCTTTTCATTCCAGGACGAAGGAGATGTCTTCCTTTTTCCTTCACCTGTGAGTCAGCTGGTATGGTATACTGCATCTGGTGCTCCCGGTGTGGCCTTTTATATATTGGTGAGAGCCGACGCAGACTGGGAGACCATTTCGCTGAACACCTACGCTCTGTCCGCCAGAGAAAGCAGGATCTCCCAGTGGCCACACATTTTAATTCCATGTCCCATTCCCATTCTGATATGTCTATCCATGGCCTCCTCTACTGTCAAGATGAAGCCACACTCAGGTTAGAGGAACAACACCTTATATACCGGCTGGGTAGCCTCCAACCTGACAGCATGAATATTGACTTCTCTAACTTCCGTTAATGCCCCTCCTCCCCTCCTTACCCCATCCCTGATATATTTAGTTTTTCTCCCCCCTCCTTTTTTTCTCTCTTTCTGCCCATCACTCTGCCTGTTCTCCATCTCCCTCTGGTGCTCCCCTCCCCCTTTCTTTCTCCCTAGGCCTCCCATCCCATGATCCTTTCCCTACTCTAGCTCTGTATCCCTTTTGCCAATCACCTTTCCAGCTCTCAGCTCCACCCCACCCCCTCCAATCTTCTCCTATAATTTCACATTTTCCACTCCTCTCCTACTTTCAAATCTCTTACTATCTTTCCTTTCAGTTAGTCCTGACGAAGAGTCTCAGCCCGAAATGTTGACAGCTGCCTGGCCTGCTGCGTTCTACCAGCATTTTGTGTGTTGCTTGAATTTCCAGCATTTGCAGATTTCCTCGTGTCAGCGTACTGACAGTGGAGCCAGGGACAATGAGAAACAAAGGAGTGGGGAGAAAGTAAGATGGATAGATGGAGATGATTGCTGGAGGTTCCAAGGTGTCATGGGGGGAGGGGAGTTTGGTGTTGGGATGGGAAAATTGTGGAGCAGGAAGAGGTGAGGCAATAGAAAGTGAAAAAGAGAGCAACAATGTACTAGGGAGAAAGATTTGAGTGGCATGGGGCAGAGGAAGAGAGCATGAAGAACTAGTGGCAGAAAAGAGCAAGCAGAGGAGAAGAACATTTACATAGAACATAGAACATACAGCACATTACAGACCCTTCGGCTCACAATGTTGTGCCGACTCTCAAACCCTGCCTCCCATATAACCCCCCACCTTAAATTCCTCCATATACCTGTCTAGTAGACTCTTAAACTTCACTAGTGTATCTGCCTCCACCATTGATTCGGGCAGTGCATTCCACGCACCAACCACTCTCTGAGTGAAAAACCTTCCTCTGATATCCCCCTTGAATTTTCCTCCCCTTACCTTAAAGCCATGTCCTCTTGTATTGAGCAGTGGTGCCCTGGGGAAGAGGTGCTGGCTATCCACTCTATCTATTCCTCTTAATATCTTGTACACCTCTATCATGTCTCCTCTCATCCTCCTCCTCTCCAAAGAGTAAAGCCCTAGCTCCCTTAATCTCTGATCATTATTCATACTCTCTGAACCAGGCAGCATCCTGGTAAATCTCCTCTTTACCCTTTCCAATGCTTCCACATCCTTCCTATAGTGAGGCAACCAGAACTGGACACAGTACTCCAAGTGTGGCCTAACCAGAGTTTTATAGAGCTGCATCATTACATCGCGACTCTTAAACCCTATCCCTCGACTTATGAAAGCTAACACCCCATAAGCTTTCTTAACTACCCTATCTAACTGTCAGGCAACTTTCAGGGATCTGTGGACATGCACCCGCAGATCCCTCTGCTCCTCCACACTACCAAGTATCCTGCCATTTACTTTGTACTCTGCCTTGGAGTTTGTCCTTCCAAAGTGTACCACCTCACACTTCTCCAGGTTGAACTCCATCTGCCACTTCTCAGCCCACTTCTGCATCTTATCAATGTCTCTCTGCAATCTTCCACAATCCTCTACACTATCTACAACACCACCAACCTTTGTGTCGTCCGTAAACTTGCCAACCCACGCTTCTACCCTCACATCCAGGTCGTTAATAAAAATCACAAAAAAATAGAGGTCCCAGAACATATCCTTGTGGGACACCACTAGTCACAACCCTCCAATCTGAATGCACTCCATCCACCACGACCCTCTGCCTTCTGCAGGCAAGCCAATTCTGAATCCACCTGGCCAAACTTCCCTGGATCCCATGCCTTCTGACTTTCTGAATAAGCCTACCGTGTGGAACCTTGTCAAATGTCTTACAAAAATCCATGTAGATCACATCCACTACATTACCCTCATCTAAACACAAAGTACACTGCAGATGCTGTGGTCAAATCAACATGTACAAACAGGCTGGATGAACTCAGCAGGTCAGGCAGCATCCGTTGAAATGAGCAGTCACTGTTTCGGGCTAAGACCCTTCGTCAGGACTGAGGAAGGAGGAGGCAGGGGCCCCATAAAGGTGGAGGGAGGGTGGAAAACCAATCAGAGGAAAGATCAAGGAGTGGGGGAGGGGAAGCAGCGAGGGGATAGGCCAGAGGGGTGAAGAAGGAATCTAAGGGGAAAGCACTATGGGTAGTAGAAGAAGGCAGAATCATGAGAGAGGTGATAGGCAGCTAGAAGAGGAGGCAGAGTGAAAGTGGGATGGGGGAAGGGAGAGGGAGGGAATTACCGGAAGTTGGAGAATTCAATGTTCATACCAAAGGGCTGGAGACTACCCAGATGGTATATGAGGTGTTGCTCCTCCAACCTGAGTTTGGCCTCATCATGGCAGTAGAGGAGGCCATGTATGGACATATCCAAATGGGAATGTGAAGCAGAATTGAAGTGGGTGGCAACCGAGAGATCCTGTCTGTTGTGGCGGACAGAGCGGAGGTGCTTGACGAGACGGTCCCCCAATCTGCGTCGTGTCTCGCTGATGTCGAGGAGGCCACACCGGGAGCACCGGATGCAATAGATGACCCCAACAGACTCACAAGTGAAGTGTTGCCTCACCTGGTTCCCCTTCCCCACTCCTTGATCTTTCCTCTGATTGATTTTCCACCCTCCCCACACCTTCTTTATGGGGCCCCTGCCCCCTCCTTCAGTCCTGACGCAGGGTCTCTGCCCGAAACATTGACTGCTCATTTCAACGGATGCTGCCCGACCTGCTGAGTTCATCCAGCTTGTTTGTACCACCCTCATCTATATGCCTGGTCACCTCCTCAAAGAACTCAATCAGGCTCGTTAGACATGATCTGCCCTTCACAAAGCCATGCTGACTGTCCCTGATCAGACCATGATTTTCTAAATGCCCATAGATCCTATCTCTAAGAATCTTTTCCAACAGCTTTCCCACCACAGACGTAAGGCTCACTGGTCTATAATTACCCAGACTATCCCTACTACCTTTTTTGAACAAGGGGACAATATTCGCCTCCCTGCAATCCTCCGGTACCATTCCCGTGGACAATGAGGACATAAAGATCCTAGCCAGAGGCTCAGCAATCTCTTCCCTCGCCTCGTGGAGCAGCCTAGGGAATATTCCGTCAGGCCCTGGGGACTTATCCGTCCTAATGTATTTTAACAACTCCCAACACTTCCTCTCCCTTAATATCAACATGCTGCAGAACATCAACCTCACTTATATTGTCCTTACTGTCATCAAGTTCCCTCTCATTGGCGAATACCGAAGAGAAGTATTCATTGAGGACCTCGCTCACTTCCACAGCCTCCAGGCACATCTTCCCACCTTTATCTCTAATCGGTCCTACCTTCACTCCTGTCATTCTTTTGTTCTTCACATAATTGAAGAATGCCTTGGGGTTTTCCTTTACCCTACTTGCCAAGGCCTTCTCATGCCCCCTTCTTGCTCTTCTCAGCCCCTTAAGCTCCTTTCTTGCTACCCTATATTCCTCAATAGACCCATCTGATCCTTGCTTCCTAAACCTCATGTATGCTGCCTTCTTCCACCTGACTAGATTTTCCACTTCACTTGTCACCCATGGTTCCTTCACCCTACCATTCTTTATCTTCCTCACCGGGACAAAAAAAATTTGTCACCGGGACAAATTAGGAGTGGGAGGTAAAGAAAGTAAGGGAAGTGTAAGAGCCTGCTGGCAAAGAATATGAAAATTCAAAGGAATGCCAGGAAAGGGACTAACCATCAGTCACCATTCTCCCCTCTCCTACTGCTTCCTCTTAATTGAAAGTAAGCAAATTCCCCCCATCTGCTACAACACCTTCTACACCACCAGCTCTAGAACCCAAACCTGCAGCACTCTATTTATTTCCCAATTTGCCTTTCATAGATGGTGCAGTTCAGAACAGGAACAGGAACACATTCTGCATAGTGGGTGAAAGATTTCAAAAGAAGTGAACAGGCAGCAGGGACATCCTGCATGGCTCACATCACCAGGAAATAATGGATCTTGCGTAGCGGAAGCTGGGGGAGGGGGGCAGTGGAGGCTTAGATAAGAAGAGACAGAGACTATAAGTAGATTCTTTCTCTCTTTTTCCCCCAGTTAGAGCAGTGAGAATGTCAGGCAGGATAGTGGAATGATCCTCTTGCAGAATGTAGGAAGGCAGGGACCTCCCATGTATACAACTATACCTGCAAGTGCATTTAGCTGCAGCTTCGTTCAGACCAGGTTAAGGAATTGGATCTGGAGCTGGATGAACTCCGGATCATTCAAGAGGCTGACTGACAGACCGATGCACCATCAATAACTCTCTCTGAGACGTAAAGGCGAGGTATCGGCTTTTATTGACTGGAAGAAGGAACAAGCAGTGGTTGACCACCACACTACATCCTGGAGACAGAGAGGCCGGGCTCAGACCTCAATCGCCTTTATACAGGGGTCTGTGGGAGGAGCCACGGTCAGTGGGAGGAGCCACAGGAGCAGTCAGCAGGGGGCGTGTCCAGACAGGTATATGTAGTTCACCACACAGACATAAACAGGGAACTAGTTACATCAGTAGCCGGGTGACCATCAGGATGAGAAAAGGAGATGGGCAGCCAGTGCACAGTCCCCCTATGGCAGTTCACCTCAATGACAGGTATAAGACGATAAGACCATGAGACATAGCAGCAGAATTAGGCCATTTGGCCCATCGAATCTACTCTGCCATTTCATCATGGCTGATCCAATTTTCCTCTCAGCTCCAATCTCCTGCCTTCTCCCTGTATCCCTTCATGCTCTGACCAATCAAGAATCTATCAACCTCAGCCTTAAATGTACATAAAGACTTGGCTTCCACAGCTGCCTGTGCCAAAGAATTTCACAGATTCACCATTCTCTGGCTAAAGAAATTCCTCCTCACCTTGTTCTAAAAGGACACCCCTTTATTCTGAGGCTCTGGTCTTAGACTCTCCCCACCATTGGAAACATCCTCTCCACATCCTTTCACCATTCAATAGGTTTCACAGGGCCTGAAAACACACACTCAACTTTCAGGATCGGCTTCTTCCCCTCCTCCATTAGACTTCCCGATAGACAATAAATCCATTAACACTACCTCACTATTTTTCCCTTTCTTTTTGCACTATTTTACATAGTTTTTATAACAAACTTACATATATTGTAAGTATATATTACATATACATATATTGTAATTTTTAGTTTAAATTTGTTTTAATTATTATCTATTGCAATGTACTGTCACTGAAAAGAACTAATTCCACAATGTGTGCCAGCGATATTAATTCTGATTCTGATCTGTACTGATAGGGGATTCAACAGTTAGGGGAACAGACAGGAAGCTCTGTAGACAAGAACAAGATTTCCATATGGTATTTTGTCTCCCAGGTGCCAGGATCAGGTACATTTCAGATGGAGCCCACAGCATTCTGAAGTGGAATTGTGAGCAGCCAGAGATTGTGGAACACATCGGTACCAATGGCACGGGTAGGAAGGTTGACAAGGTCCTGCAAAGTGAGTTCAGGGAGTTAGTTAGTGCAAAGTTAAACGACAGGACTTCTGGGGTTGTGATCTCAGGATTACCACCCGTGCCACATGCAGTTGAGACCAGAAATGGGAACACAATAGAATTTTAACGCCTAGCTAAAAAGATGGCACAGGAGGAAGGGCTTAAGATTTTTGAATCATTGGGCTGTCTTCCACGGAAGCAAGGAGCTGCACAGGCAGATCCTGGTGTGTGTAGGGGGAGGGGGGGGGGGGTTGGTATTTAAACCAGAGTTGCATGGTGTTGGGAAGTAGAACAACAGAGCAGATAGTGGAGAGGTTGTGGGGAAAAGCTTACATGGAAAGTCAGGAATCAAAAGGTTAAGTGTGTTTGGACAAAAGTTCTGAGTTGTGTACATTTCAATGCAAGGAGTGTTGTAGGAAAAGCAGATGAGCTCAGGACATGGATCAACACCTGGAATTATGACATTGTAGCCATCAGTGAGACTTGGTTACAGGAGGGGCAGGTCTGGTAGCCCAGTGTTCCAGGATTCCGTTGTTTTAGACATGAAGAGTGGGAGGGATTAAAGGGGAAGGTGTGACATTACTGTCCAGGAAAAATGTCACAGCAGTGCCCAGCCAGGACAGACTGGAGAGTTCATCATCTGAGGCTACATCAGTGGAATGTGGAATAAGAGAGGGATGACCATGTTAATGGGATTATACGAGGGGTGATTGATAAGTTCGTGGCCTAAGGTAGAAGGAGTCAATTTTAGAAAACCTAGCACATTTATTTTCAACATAGTCCCCTCCTACATTTACACACTTAGTCCAGCAGTCGTGAAGCATACAGATCTTCGACCTCCAGAAAGTGTCCACAGCAGGGGTGATCAATAAGTTTGTGGCCTAAGGTAGAAGGAGATGAGTTATACAGCTCTCATTACATGTACATGCAGGTCAACTCTTTGAGTGATTATGCAGAAAGTTTGAAGTTAATAACTCATCAGTTAATAACTCATTGGGGTGATTGATAAGTTTGTGGCCCAAGTTAGAAGGCGATGAGTCAGTGGGAATTAGTGGAGCAAATTTTGTAGACAGATCACAGACTGTTGCTAGGAACATAAGGCTGTGACAACAGTGGTTTTAACTTTCCACATATTGACTGGGACTCCCACACCGTAAAGGGGCTGAAAGGGAGATGGTTTCTCAAATGTGTTCAGGAAAGTTCCTTTGATGAATGCAGAGAGCCCAACTAGAGAGAGTGTGATCCTAGATCTCCTATTAGACAGGGCAAGTGGCAGAAGTTCGTGTAAGGAAACACTTTGCAACTAGTGATCATAATGTCATTAGTTTCAAGATAGTGTTTAATTATTATGATTATATTCTTTATCCTATTGTGTTTTTTGGTAGTGCAATGGACCTAGAGTAACAATTATTTCTTTCCCCTGTTGGACAGTGGTCCATGCTATTACAGCTCTGGGGGTTCCGAAGTTCAGAGTTCAATTCCAGTGCCATTCTGAAAGCAGTCTGTGGAATGCATGGGTTATTCCTGGGTGCCCCCGTTTCCTCCCACAGTCCAAAGCACACTGGGAAAGTGAACTGGTCAAAGTTCAAAGTACTTTGATTATAAAAGAATGAAAAAATTATAAAACTTTGAGATTTGTCTCCTTACAGTCAACCACTAAACAAAAAACCCGAATAAACCCATTTTTTTAAAAAAAAGACAAACAGCACCCAATGAGTAGGGAGAGGAAAAAAGCAACGCAAATAATGAAAGCAAGCAACAGGATTCAGAACTAAAGTGTGTCCATAGACACGAAGTCTGGAGCAGGTCCACAGCTTCAGCCTCAGTTCATCACACAACACGGTAAATAATCGCAAACCTCACAGACACAAAGCCCAGAGCAGCCAGAGTAGGCCCGCAGCCTCAGTTCATCATGGTACATTGTCACAAAGCTCACGGACACAAAGCCCAGAGCAGCCAGAGTAGGCCCGCAGCCTCAGTTCATCACGGTACATTGTCACAAAGCTCACGGACACAAAGCCCAGAGCAGCCAGAGTAGGCCCGCAGCCTCAGTTCATCACGGTACATTGTCACAAAGCTCACGGACACAAAGCCCAGAGCAGCCAGAGTAGGCCCGCAGCCTCAGTTCATCACGGTACATTGTCACAAAGCTCACGGACACAAAGCCCAGAGCAGCCAGAACAGGCCCGCAGCCTCAGTTCATCATGGTACATTGTCACAAAGCCCAGAGCAGCCAGAACAGGCCCACAGCCTCAGCTCAACACGGTAAATTGTCGCAAAGCTCATGGACACACAGCCCGGAGCAGCCAGAATAGGCCCACAGCCTCAGCACCGGAGGGCAGAATAAACGCCGCAGAGTAGCAAGCAGAACCGGTCTGACCCTCACTTCCTGCCCTGACACTTGGCCTTTTCAATCCATCCAGCCAGCTGTTTAAATTGTCCAAACATTGGGACGTTCCCTGCCATAGGACCCTGCCACCACATTCCGGCACATACTCAACCACTCCAAATCAGCCCTGCACCTGGATTGATCCAACTATGATCCCAGTTTAGGTGGATGAGCCCCAAAATTCCTCCGCTCTGACTTTTTTCCACTCTGCACGCCATGACTTGGCTCAACCATGCCTCAACCTCGCTCCGACCACTTCTTCTTGAACATACCTTGACCTCACACCTCACGTTTACAATGCAATTTACAATTTACACTTTAAATTCTCCCACTATTACGTTAGAATTAATCGGTTTTGTTGGGGGAGGTGTGGCTCGAAGGAGCAGAAGGGCCTATTTTGCAGTGCATCGCTAAATAAATAGATAAACAAATGACATTAAACAATCTCCAATCTTGAGAAGGGTAGGCAAAGTCCTCGGGTTGCATTTCTAAATTGAAGAAAGGCCGAAACTGCTGGTATCAGGAAGGATCTGTCATGTGGATTGGGACAGGTTGTTTTCTGGCAAAGGTGTACTTGTTAAGTGGGAGGCCTTCAAAAGTGGTATTTTGAGAGTACAAAGTCTGTATATGGAATTCTGAACTAAACTTGAATTAACCAAGGATGCCGACAGTTGTGACAGAGCTTAAATGCTATCACCTCTTATAAAGTAGTATCAAGCGACATTTGCAACAATAGGGCTTCGCTTCCACAAGAGCTCAATGCCTTCTATCCTCACTTTCACCATCAAATCACAGAACAGCCATTATTGCAGCCCACAATAATCCTATGATTTCAGTCTCTGAGGCCAACATGTGAGCAGTCTTCAGGAGGATGAACCCACAAATAGCATCCAGCCCAGACCAAGTACAAAAGAGCTTCCCTGTGCTGATCAACTGGCTGGAGTATTCACTAAGATCATTAACCTCTTGCTTCAGCAATGTGTGGTACCCACCTGCTTCAAGCAGACTTCAATTATACTGGTGGCTAAGAAGAACATGGTGACTCCTTTGCTTGCATCTTCAGAAACTGTTCTATTTCCATCTTTAATATCTCTATTTTACCCTTTCAGAGTTCTTTTGAAGACCCTGACCTGGAGTTACACGCTGACTACAGTTCTTTGCAGGAATGGACCCGCTCTCGGGGTTCCACAATCGGCCACTTTTCGTCATGCCAAAGGCTCAGCTTAAGACTTCAGCTCGGATACAGAAGCCTGGGATCTTGAGGAACTGGAGACGAGCGGATCAAGGGTCGGTGTCGCCACAGGACAGCCATGTGTCGTTGGGGGAGTCGGAACATCTGCTGTGTGCCTGGGGACCCGGGATCCTTGTGATCTTCAGGCACAGAGCTCAAAAAAAGCGCCATAACGGACTTTTAACATCGTAAACTAGCGAGTTGTTTGTTATGTCTCCTCACTTGTTGGAAAATGGAGTTATCTCTTTCTCTCTTATTAGGAGAGAGAGAGCCTGCAGCATGTCGAATTATCAGATGAACAATGTAGTCTTTGGGATAAACACAAAGTACACTGCAGATGCTGTGGTCAAAGCAACACGTACAACACGCTTGAGGAACTCAGCAGGTCAGGCAGCATCCGTGGAAACAAGCAGTCAACGTTTCAGGCTGAGACCCTTCATCAGGACTGAAGAGGACGGGGCAGGGGCCCTATAAGGAAGGTGGGGCCACCTCATCTCATTGGCTCCTCACTCAACCCTGAAGCATCAGCACAGTAAAGATGATTTTTTAAATCTACCACAGCTTGGCACTCAATACTATCATACTCTCAAAGCTAATCAATAAGCTTCAAGCCCTTGGCACCACAACCTCCTTTTGCAATTAGACCCTGGATGTCCTCACTTGAAGACCCAGTCAGTTCGGATTGACAATATCTCCTCCACAGTCTCTATGAGCATAGGAGCACCACAAGCCTGTGTGCTTAGCCCTCTGCTCTTCCTGCTTTACACCTATGACTGTGTAGCTAAACACAGCTGCAGTGTCATATTCAAGTTTGCTGTTGACACTAGTGTCATAGGCTGAAACAAAGGTGGTGATGAGATAGGTGGTGATCAGTACATAAAAGGGAGGTTGAAAATCTGGCTGAGTAGTGCCACAACAATAATTTCTTACCCAATGTCAGCAAGATCAAGGAGCTGATTATTGACTTCAGGAGGAGGAAACCAGAGGTCCATGAGCCAGTTCTCATCAGAGGATCAGAAGTGGAGAGGGTCAGCAAATTTACATTCCTTGGTGTTATCAGTTTAAGTAATATGCTTTAATAATCCTATCAACTTAAGCGGTAACTTTGAGGGATGTCTGGCTGTGGACCTCAAGATCCCTCTGTTACTCCACTGCTAAGCCTCCTGTCATTAACCCTGTACTCTGCCTTCAGCTTCAACATTCCAAAGTGAATCACTTCATACTTTTCCAGATTGAACTCCATCTGCCACTCTCAGCCCAGCTCTGCATCTCTTGACAGCCTTCTACACTCTGCATGGCAACCACCAATCTTCATGTCATCTGCAAACTTACTAACCCATCCTTCCACTTCCTTAACTCAAATCACAATGATCCCTGCAGAGCACCACTGGTCATCAATACAGAGGCACCACGGTAACGTAGCAGTTAGTGCAAAGCTTTTACAGTTTAGATCATCGGACTGGGGAGTTCAGTTCCGGCGTTCTCTGTAAGGAAGGTTGTACATCCTTTCCGTGCATGCATGGGCTTCCCCCAGTGCTCCAGTCTCCTCCCACAGTCCTAAGACATATTGGTCAGTAGGTTAATTGGTCATTGTAAATTGTCCTGTGATTGGGCTAGTGTTCAATAGTGGGTTGCTGGGCACCAAGTTTCATTGGGTCAGAAGGGCTTGTTCCATGCTGTATCTCTGAATAAAATAAGATAAAATAACCTCCAGGCAGAATAAAACCAGCTTACTGCAACCGAGTTTCCCAGGATCCTGTGCCTCCTGTCTCTGAATGAGCCTGCCTTATCAAACTCCTAATTATAATCCACATACTGTATACCACATCCATTGCTCTATCATCAATGTGCTTTGTCACATCCTCAAAGGCTCAAGGCGTGACTTGCTCCTCACAAAGCCAAACTTCTCCAAAATCTTTCTAAATCCTGTCTTTAAGGATCCTCTCTAATAATTTGTCCACCACTGCTAGTACTCCTGTCGTCAGTGAGGATGCAAAGGTCATCACCAGAGGCACAGTAATCTCTTCTCTTGCTTTCTGCAGTAACCTGAAATATATCCCGTCTGGCCCCAGGGACTTATCTATCCTAATGTTTTTCCAAAATTCCAGCACATCCTCTTTCTTAATTCCAACAAATCAGCATGTCAGCTTGTTTATGCTGTCCTCACAATGATTCACGATGCCTCTCACTGGTGAAGGCTAAAGTATTCATTAAGGACCTCCCCCCACCTCCTCTGACTCCAGGGAAATGTTTCCTCTTCTATCCATGACTGGTCATACCTGCACCATAGAAATCCTTCTGTTCTTCACATCCATATAGAACACCTTATGATTTTCCTCATCCTACTCACCAAAGCCTGCTTATGTCCTTTTCTAGTTCTTATAAGTCAATTCTTAAGCTTCTTCCTGGCTACCGTGTAACTTTCTAGAGTCCTGTTAGACCCTTCCTTCCTAAATCTTAAGTATGCCCCTTTCTTCCTCTTGACTAGATGTTCATCATCTCTTGCAAATGTCTCCTTTACCAATTATTGTTTCCCTGCTTCAACAGCACAAACCTATCTGGGACCCCATGCAAGTGCTCCATAAACAACTTCCACTTTATATTGTACATTTCCCAATTTACATTCCCAAGTTCCTGCCTCATAGCACTAATTTGTTGTTCCTTTCCGCACCTTGTGGCGCAACAGGTAGCAACCTTGCCATTTCTTTAGCATTTGTCTGTTTTTTATTAGGCTGAGTTGCAAGCTTGATGCTCAACCTAGTACAGATTGAAAGCATACAAAGAGCTGGGCAGATTCAAACTTGGAACCATTCACCTCGAAGTCCAATGCTGATGCCACTACACCAGCCGCCAGCCAAATAGCACTAATAGCATCATAATTTCCCCTCCCCCAGTTACATACCATCTGCTCCTATTCCTCTCCAAAGCTATGGTAAAGATCAAGTAATTGTGGTCACTGTCTCTGAAATGCTCACCTCCCAGAGATCTATCACCTGATCAGCTCCATTGCCTTGTATGGCCATCCATACTATCCAGTATGGCCTCTCCTCAAGTTGACGTGTATATATTGTGTCACGAATCCTTCCTGGTAACATGTAACAAATTCCACTTCATCCAAATCTTTTGCAGTAAGGAGGTGCCAGTCAATACTAGGAATGTTGAAGTAGTCCATCACAATAACCCTTCCAAAATCTGCATCCTGATCTCAGTGATTCTATTTCAGTTGCTACTAGGGGAGTTCGTAGAATACTTTCAGGTAAATAACTAACTGCCTTTATCATTCTAATCTTACCCTCACTGGTGTGTGACATCAGTAGCAATACAGAGATGATTGGCCTTGAGTTCCTGCTTTTCTGCTTCCTGCCAATCTCCCTGCATTCTCTCTTCAGGACCTCATCCCTTTTCCTACCCTGTCATAGTTATCACTATGATCAACAAGATCTCTCTTAAAAATGCTGTGGACCCAAACCCAAACCCTGGCAACTGGGAGACAGCATGCTATGTGGGAG
The DNA here is from genome assembly GCF_048418815.1 of Hemitrygon akajei. Taxonomy (NCBI): domain Eukaryota; kingdom Metazoa; phylum Chordata; class Chondrichthyes; order Myliobatiformes; family Dasyatidae; genus Hemitrygon; species Hemitrygon akajei. Next base: position 72,632,500 of record NC_133125.1, read on the forward strand.
CCTCTTTCATGCCCACAAAACCTCCTCTCTGTTTCCCTAACTATTGAATCCCCTAACACTCTGCTCTCCTCTTCTTCCCCCACTCTTCCCTTCTGAGCCATAGATCCAGACTCAATCCCAGAACCCTGGTAGGTGACACCCCTCCCCCAACACACACACACACACAACAGTATCCAAAGTGGTATACCTTCTGTTCAGGGGAATGGCTACAGGGGTTCTCTGCACGAGCTGCCTATTTCCTTCCACCTAGCTACCTGCCTGCTGCAACTTTGGGTGACTAATGCTCCATAGCTCCTAAATGTCACCCAAATGAGCCAGCTTCTAACACAGTCCATAAGGAACAGCACACAGATGCACTTTTCACAGATTTATCAATCATGGAGATTCGAGGACTCCCAGAGCTTCCACATCTTGCATGAGGAGCACACCACTGCTCTGGAGCCCATTCTATAAATAAAGGAAGAGAAACTTCACATAAAGCTCATCCTGGCCTCTATGTCTCCTTGCTGAGCCTCTTGAGCCAGTTCCCCACTCTAACTCTGACTCTGTCCAGCAGAAAGTGTTCACAACTCTCTGCAATTTCTTGCTGCCTTGAGTAAAGCAATAGCCATACCAAACAATGATGCATCTGGATAGGATGCTCTCTATGGTGAATGTCCAGAAATTGATCAGGGCCATTTGGACACACTGGATTTCCTTAGCATTTTGAGGAAGTAGAGACACTAATGTGCTCTCTTGACCAAGTTATTGGTGATACTTACACCAAGGAACATGAAACTCTCACCCATCTCTACCTCAGCACCACTGATGTAGATAGGATAATGTACTCCACCCTCCATCCTGAAGTCAATGATCCTGTCTTTTGTTTTGCTGAATCGAGGGGAAGTGTTTGACCTCACACCACATCGCTAGGTTTTCTGTTTTTCTGTACGCTGACTCTTCACTATTTGAGATCCAACCCAGTGTGGCCTTGTAAATGGGGCTAGAACTGAATCTGGTCACAGAACTGGTGGCAGAGCTAGACACCAAGTACTAGGTCTTGGAGTTTGGACACAAGTTTGTTTGGATTTATACCAAAGGTAATTATAATTTAATACTTTATTGTGGATCTTAGTCCGAGAAAAACTATTTGCTACATTTCCTATAATAATGGCTACACTTGAAAAGTATTTCATCAATTGTAAATCATTGTGAGACATCTGATTTTGCCAAAAGTCTAAAAGGATAGCCTTCCTTCTTTTCTCTTCTGATGAATTATAACCACCCAATCCTCAACAGTTGCTGGTTTCATACAAAAAGTAAAAAGTGAAATAACTGTAGCATGGCATTCTCTAACATTCAAATACAAAACATCTGGTAATTACATTAAACTTGACATCTTAATAACATAAAGGGTATTACATGTACAGATTTATCAAGGAGCAGACACTTCCCCCCCCCCATAGTGTTCTTTATTACTAAACAGATAACATATTATAGTGTCATGCAAAGTATTAAAATGAATTAATTGATAAATCATAGGGATGCACTGAGAAAGACCACAAGCAGTGCTTGTAAAAACATTGAAATAACCTTTTTTGTGCGTATGCCCCAAGTTACTTACTACTAAAATTATATGGTAGCATGTACTTACACTGGAATATTTTCATATGCATCTTCATAATAATCCTGTAAAACAAAAAGTACAGTAATCTACCTCTAGAAGCTGATAAAGATAATGAAGGTGATAAAGTATACAAATTAGAAACATCAGTTTTTAGTGGAACAGTTGATTTTATCTATGTATTTATTGACGATTTTAGTTCTGATTTTTGAAAGAGGGTGCCTTCTACAGATTAAGTCACAGTCATCCTCTACAGCCTAGAAATTGGTTCTCTTTTGCACAGAAACTGCAAGTCTTGTCAGGAGTGATTCATATTTAAGCAGAGTGGCCATTGTGGGAGTGGGCAGTGTTAAGAGTGGTCAGGCAAGAACAGGGATAGGTACTGAGTCTTTTGGAGTCATTTAGTAAATTGTGGAACTTAACCTTAAGAAGTCAGAGCCAAAGGTATAACAAGTGTAGGCAGGGTGGTAGTCGAGGCACTGAAATACTTCAAGATATGTGATTGTAGGATACCTAATGGTCTCTCTGATTACCCATCTGCTGAAGTGACTGGTTTTAAGGTACCACTAACCCACTTTTGCCCTTTCTCCTGTCAGTGGAAATGGTTCGACTGGACTTAGTAGCTAAGCCACACATGAAGGCCAGGAGCTGGACTTGGTTGTCAGAGGCAATTTGAGATGCACACCATTAGGGGCATTTAATTGGCAGTGGGAGCTCATCACACTACCACCCCTGGTTATAACAATGATTATATGTCAATGATTTAGATGATGGAATTCACTGCCTTGTGGCTAAGCTTGCCTACAATTAGGTAAGTGGAGAGACAGGTAGTTTTGAGGAAGCAGGGAGTTTGCAGATGGACATAGATTGGGAAAACAAGCATAGATATGGTAGATGGAAAATTGTGTAGGGAAGTACCATTTTCATTGCCACGGACAGCTGTGGAGGCCAAGCCATTGAGTATATTTAAAGCTGAGGCTGATAGGTCCTTGATTAGTCAGGATATCAAAGGTTATGGGAAGAAGGCAGGCGAAGGGTTGAGACGGATAATGAATCAGCCATGATGAAATGGCGGAGCAGACTTAATGAGCCGAGTGGTGTAATTCTGCTCCTATGTCTTGCATGAATTGCTTGCAGGTTCTAACAAAACAGCAACTGTTTCTTCTTGAAATGCCACACAATGAAACATTGCTCTGGAGAGATTCACCTTTCCTGTATTATGATGACAACATCAACCTGCAGCAATAATATGCAAACTACAACCTTTGTTTTCAACTCCTCATAAACAAGGAGTGATGTGACAAAAGTACAAAGGTCCCAACTAGGATGTCAATGTGCAGTTATCTGCAGCCGCCTGCCTGCCTGAGTTTTTAATTCTTTCCAATTTCACACATCATTGCTGGATCTTAGTATTTACGCTACAGTCTCTGCAATGAATGAGTCCACGGCTAGATGGCACCAACAACTACAGCCAGTGGCACTGAGGACTTGTCCACTCTCTCCTGTGTTATCCCTTGACTTCATACCAGCCTCTTTTTTTACTGCTGTTTTGTGGTTGCAGTGGAGAGAGTGGTTAAAGTTAGCCTGTCATAGAGACAGCACAGAAACAAGCCCATCCACTCTGACAACACGAGTGAATCTGCAGATGCTGGAAATAAATAAAAACACAAAATGCTGGCAGAACTCAGCAGGCCAGACAGCATCTATGGGAGGAGGTAGTGACGATGTTTCGGGCTGAAACCCTGATGAAGGTTCTGCCTGCTGAGTTCTGCCAGCATTTTGTGTTTCCATCCACTCTGAATTGGTTTGCTATTGTCCCATGTCCCAGAGTAGAGTGAAAATCTTGTCTTAGGTACTGTTCATACATATCAATTCCTTACAGCAGTGCATTGAGGTAAACCAATAAAAGGGTCATGTTTACAGTGAAAGTGCAGTGCAGTAGGGATAAGATGTAGTCATAACCAGGTAGACTGGTTAGATCCAGAGTCCACCGTAACATACCAGGAACCATTCAATAGTCTGATAATATTGGCACAGACACTATCCTTGAATGTGGTGGTCTTTGTACCCTCTGCCCAGTGGGATTGTGGAGAAGTTGGAATGGCCAGGGTTGTGGTGTCTTTGATTCTGCTGACTGCTTTACTGAGGCAGAGTCCATGGAGGGGAGACTGGTTTCCATGATGTGCTGAGCAGTGTCACAACTCCCTGCAGTTTCTTGCAGTCACAGACAGAACAGTTGACAAATATAGTACCCTACCTGGTATACTGACAAATACTGGTGAGGATCAAATGGAATATGCCAAAGCATATTCCTGAGGAAGAGAGTTACTGCTGAGCTTCCTCAGCCATGTCGTCAGTACGACTGCAACTGGACAGCCTATTAAGACAACAAGACTATAAAACACAGGAACAGATTAGGCCATTGAATCTGCTCTGCCATTCTATCATGACTGATTTATTATCCTTTTAACCCCATTCTTCTAACTTCCCCATGTAATTTTTAACACCCTTAGTGATCAAACAACCTATAAGCCTCTGCTTTAAATATACCCAATGACCTGGCTTCCACAGATGTCTGTGGCAATGAATTCCACAGATTCACCAGCCTCTGGCTAAAAGAAAAATCCTTCTTATCTCTGTTCTATATGACATGCTTGCATTCTGAGGCTGTGCCTTCTGATCCTAGGCACCCCACAATAGCAAACATTCTCTCCTTGTCCAATCTGTCCAATTCATTCAATATTTCAATGAGATCCCACCCTCATTCTTCTAAAGTCCAGTAAATTTGATAGGCCTGGAGCTATTAAATGTTTCTCCTACATTAACCCTTTCATTCCCATGATTATTCTCATGAAGCTCCTCTGGATCCTCTCCAATGCCAGCAAAAGAGGCCCAAATCTTCTCTCAATGCTCCGTGCAGTCGTACCAATGCCTTATAAAGCCTCAGTACCCTGTATTACATCCTTGCTTTTATATTCTAGTCCTCTCAAAATTAATGTTAATGTTCCATTTGCCTTCGACCACTAACTCAACCTGCAAGATAATCTTTAGGGGTCCTGTGCAAGGACTCACAAGATCCTTTGCAGCTCTGATTTCTGAATTTGCTCTCCATTTAGAAAAGTCTTACTTTATTCCTTCTACCAAGTGCATTACCATGTATTGCCTACACTGTATTCCATTTACCACTGCTTTTCCCTTTCTCCTACACCGCCTAAGTCCTTCTGCAAACTCTCTGCATCCTCAAAACTACTTGGATTTCCGCCTATCTTCGTATCATCCACAAACTTGTCCACAAAGCCATCAATTCCATCATCCAGATCATTGACATATAACATGAAAAAGAAAAGATCCTAACACCAACCCTTGCGGAACACCACTTGTCGCCCGCAGCCAACCAGAAATGTTCCCCTTTATTCCCACGCTGCCTCCTGCCAGTCAGCCAATCTTCTATCCCTGCTAGCATTTTCCTGTAATACCAAATGCTTTTACCTTCATTAGCAGCCTTATGAGTGCAGCATGTCAAAGGCCTTCTGAAATTCTAAGTAAACATCTATTGACTCTCCTTTGCCTGGCTTTCTGTTTATTATGTGAGATGTGGTTCACCACAGTGGTATCATCTCTAAACTTGTAGATAGAGTTACAGCAAAATGATGCCACGCAGGAAGCTGAGAACTCAGCCTACTGGGGTACCAGTGCTGAGGAGAATCAGGCAGAGGTGTTGGGGCCTATCCTTATGATTGCAGTCTATTGATCAGGAAGTCAAGGACCAGTTGCAGAGTGAAATACTAAGCCCTAGGTATTGGAGTTTGGAGATCAGTTTGTTTGAAATTATGATATTAAAGGTGAAACTAGAGTTAATAAACAACAGTCTAACATAGATGTCTTTACTGTCCAGATGCTCCAGAAGTGAATGTTGGACCAAACAGATGTTGTCTGCTAATATTAAGTTAATATTGAGTGACCAAGACAGATTGAACATGGATTAGGAACCAGTATGATAGAGCTGATGTTGAGTCAGCAGGTTTACAAGTAGATGATGGGTGTAACATGTATGTAATGAAGTACAAGCCAATGACTGGGTACAAATTCAGACTTGCAAAGAGTTAAATTGTACCACAGAAGCAAAATTCAAAAGGGTGAACGTGCTGTATTTAAATGTGTGTAGCATTTGAAATAAGGTGGATGAACTCGTGGCACGATTAGAGATTGGTTGATATGACGTAGTAGTTGACTCATAAGGCTTTTGACGAGGTTCCTCTGGTAGGCTAGTCCAGGTGGTTATAGCATAAGGCACGTTGGTGAAATGCATTGAAGATTGGTTTGGTGAGAGGAGGAGGAGAGTAATGGAAGATGGGTAGTTTTCTGACTGGAAATACTTTATGCTTCAGTCAGAGTAACACAGTGATCTGTGCTGGGACCTTTGTGTTAATGAAAATATGTAAATGACTCACAAAAGAATGTACTATTATAAATACCTTTCAGTAGCTTCATCACTTGGAAAAAAAACGGAAAGTTTTGTAGCCTCTCCAAAGCCTCTGTGTTATTCCTATAAAACAACAGGTCTGACTGAAATGCTTCCGATACGGCCTAATCAGAGTTTTAAAGTTGCAATGTAGCTTGCTGACTTGTGAACTCAATGTCATGAATCATAAGGGCAAGCATGCCATGTGTGTTCACCCTACAAACCTGCAAAGCCACTTTCAGGAAGCCCTAATTACTCTGTATTATCACTAAAGTATCATAAGATTTGGGAAAAAATATTCAACATTTAAAATCCATTAATTTTGAAATATTTATCTGAGGGAACCTAGAGTCCATGTGGACAACATTCAATTTTATAAAGGCTTCAGGAATTCCTTAGTTATATTGCTATCATAAGTAATCTATAAGCAAGTTGTCATCAATTTCAATGATCAATAAAGGGAAATAATAAGATTTGCATTTGCTACATCAACTCTTATTTTTGAATTGCAGAACATAGGAGCATATTGTGCTCAGGCCAGCTCTTTTCAAAGAGCTATCCATTCAGCCCCACTACCTAGCCCCTTCCCCGTGGCACTGCAAATTTTCCTATTCAGATATATCTCCTCTTTAAGTTTGCTTCCATTATTCTTTTAGACAAGGCATTGCTGACAATAAAAACTGGTTATGTTTAAAAATACCCCATCTCCCCTTCAGTTCTCTCGACACTTATCTTAAATCACCACTTGCGATATATCCCTCTTAACTAGTTGCTCATCACTTATGCCATCAAAACTCTTAATAACTGAATTCATATTCAATCTCCTTTTAATCCTTTCAATCCTGAGAACAATAGACGTTTCATTCTAGTAAAAGCAACTAAACCTGACACTCACATACAATTCCCTGGGTAGATTTCATTACATAATTTTAATACCTTCCACAGACACATCAGATTTGTAGTGGTCAAGGACTTTTGTCTAAAGTTACACTGGCCATGCTTCTGAACTTATGGTTCAGAACAAATACTTTATTAAGCAGCATAGAATTGCTCCATTCAACTCAAAATCAAGTGCAAATGTAGTCCGATCATATACCAAGACCAAGGCCAAAGTCTAGATAGAAATTAGCAAAGAACAATTGAATAAGGATTTCCAGTAACAATATTTTGAAGACTGCATGTAATTTTTGTGAGTAGCATTTAAAACATAACCAAAATGAGAGGTCCAAAATGCAACAGCAATCAAAGGTCAACACAAAATTAGGCTTTTTAAAAGTGGGCCTTTTGAAAACTTTTGGTCAGCTTGAGATATCACAAGCAGTCACTTATCTGAGATGAATGAGTGTAAGATTTAAATAGCAAGTGGAGCCTTTCAAAACTTTTCAGTGGGCTTGATATTGCAGTTTATTTGGCACTAGGCAAAGGACTATAAAAACAAGTGAGGTTCAAGTGAGTGACCATTGTGGGAGTAGTTATTGTGCCAGTGTTAGAACGGGGAGCTTGAGGTTTTGGCAAGGAGGGGCAAAGGCTAAGGTTAGTTTCCAGTAAAGTTCTTTTTTGCCTATTAGCACCTCGCGATAAGAATAAATCTAGAGTCAGTGGAATGTTCTTCCTGTCAGATGTGGGAGTTCTGGGAGACTTGCAGTCTCCCTGATAACTACATCCATGTGAAGACATCCAACTGCAGCTCCTTGCAGACCCAATAAGGTACTGCAGCTGGGTTACCTAAAGCTCGTATGGGAGAACAAGGTTGCATTAGATAAGAGCTACAGGGAAGTAATCACCCTAAGTTGCAGAAGGCAGATAGCTAAGTGTCTGTCAGGAGCTGGAAAGTAGAGTACCCCTGTGGACATCCCTCTCAATAATGGGTGTACCCCATTGGATACTGTTGGGGGGGTGGTGGAAACAATCTACAAGGTGAAGCTGCAACAACCAGGTCTCTGGCATTGAGTCTAGGTATGTGGCTCAGAAGAGAAAAGGGAAGGAGTGCTTTGGTGATGGAGGAGCTGAGAGGAGATTCTCTGGATGTGCAAGAGACTTCTGGATGTGCAAGAGACTTCTGGGTGACATGTTGCTTCCCAGGTGCCATTGTCAGGTATGACTAAAATCAAGTCCACACCATTCTAAAGCATAGACCCGTATCATTAACTGAGGAGTCTATGGACCCCAGATTGCTAACCCTCATTCTAGAGGGTGACCAGTAATAGTGCATTTTAGTACCAATGACTTAGGCAGGAAAAGGGATGAAGTCCTGAAGAGAGAATATTGGGAGCTAGGTAGAAAGCTGCAGAGCAGGACCTCAAGAGTGAGGGTAAGAATAAGATGATTTGGCAGATGGATGTGTGGCTGAGGAATTGGTTCAGGGGGCAGGGTTTCAGATATTTGGATCTTTAGGATCCCTTCTAGGGAAGGTATGACCTGAAGGTTATGCCTAAATTTAAGGCGGACCAATATTCTTGTGGGCAGGTTTATTGGGGAGGGTTTAAACTAGCGAGGCAGGGGAGGAGGAGGGTCAGAGGGGGGCAGAGGATGGGGCAGCTGGCATACAGGTAGATGCAGCTGGTAAAAGACAGCAAAGGATAGGTGGTTGAAACGGCAAGATTGCAATGAATGGAATAGGTTGAAGTGTGACTATTTTAATGCACGGGGTATCAGGGTGATGAACTTAAAATATAAAACTATAACATTATGGCCATTACAGAGACTTGGCTGTCACAAGGAATGACTACTGGATGCTCTGGGGTTCAGATGTTTCAAAAAGGATGGGGAGGGGGTAAAAGAGGAGTGGGAGTAGCACTGCTAACCAGGGGTAGCAGCAAATCACTCTATTGCGGTGCAACAAAAATGCTGAGCAACAGATCATTTATAGAAGAGTGGCAGAGATAGACAGGTGGTGTCATTTTCCCGGGAATATGAGACAGCATGCACTTAAGGCGAGAGATGCAAGGGTACTTTTTCTTTAGTTATTTGCCTAGAATGGAATGGCAGGGATAGTGCTGGAAGCAAAGTGATAGAGGCACATGAATATGCAGTGAATAGAAAGGTATGCACCTTGTGTAGGCAGAAAGGACTAGCTTTGTTAGATCTTTCACTAGTTTAGCACACCTTGGGCCAAAGGGCTTGTTCCTGACCGGTATTGTTTTATGTTCCAAATTTTGCCTAGATGTCTGGGTCCTTACTTCACAAGGCAAAAATCTTAGCTCACAATGGGCTTAACAGGTATGGTTCTCCCTAGACTTACCAAAATATTTCCTAGTTTGGCATTAACTACAATGCATAACAGAGGAATGCAGACAGCAGAATGATCCTGACTTCTAGTGGTTTTTATTATTTTTGAGGTACAACATGATAACCAGCCCTTCTGGACCAACGAGACTGGCCACCCAATTATACCCATGTGACCAATTACCATGCCACCCACCTTAACTACTGCATAGAACACAAATTCAAATTTTCTCTACAGTGTCGGAGAATATGAATTCATGTGCAACATTTAGAAAGTAAAATCATATTAGTGCAAAAGTGGCCATGATGTCCCCTCAAACTTCCACAAAATCACTGATTTTCCTTAAAAGAGTGATTTTCATCTTTACTTTCCTATTTACATGTGCCTCCAGTTCCTCAGTGTTGATAGCTCTTAACTGTCTTCTAAAGTTCATTCTACAACCAGATCAGAGCAACAAATGCCACATTTCCAGAAAACCTCAGTGGCACCTCTCTGTACACCTGCTCATTAATGCAAATATTTAACCAGCCAACCACGTGGCAGTTACTCAATGCAGAAAAGCACGCAGAGTCCAGAAGTTCAGTTGTCATTCAGACCAAACATCAGAATGGGGAAGAAATGTGATCTAAGTAACCTTTACCATGGAATAATCACTGGTGCCATATAGAGTGGTTTGAGTATCTGAGAAAATGCTGATCTCTTGGGATTTTCCCGCACCACAGTCTCTAGAGTTTACGGCGACCATTGCAAAAAACAAAAAACATCCAGTGAACAGCAGTTCGTGGGCGAAAACTCCTCATTAATGTTAGAGGTCAAAGGAGAATAGCCAGACTAATCCAAGCTGACATGAAGGCAACAGTAATTCAAATTTTCACACTTTATACCACCGGTGTAGAGAACAGCATAATGCAACATTATGTTGAACCTTGAAATAGAGGGGCTACAGTAGCAGAAGACCACAAACATACACCCAGTGAACACCTTATTAGATAGAAGAGATACCAAATAAAGTCACGACTAAATGTATACTTACTTTGATAATAAATTTACTTTGAACTTTGAATTGGCTTATTTCTCAGGCAGTACAGTGATAGGTGGCAGAGTAGAAGATACATCTCTACCAAAGGAGGTGTAAGGTGCTCCTCCCTCCACTAGCCTGCAGGTCACCCTTGAGCAAGATGTAGCACCTGATTACCGCTCTTCCCACACAACCCCATCAGGACCACGTGAAACCATGGGAGCAGGTGATGGATATTTGGTAATGCCAGGCAGACAATCACTGAAGGTTACTGATAATGGCTGGGGTCACCCATCTTATAAAGACACTGCCTAGAAGAAGACAATGGTAAACCACTTCTGTACAAAATTTTGCCAAAAACAATCATGGCATGAGACCCTGATCACCCAGGTCATACAACACAGCACATAACAAACAAACAATGATGTGGCATCTGCAATCTGATCATCATCCTGTACCCTGAATTTTAGTCCAAAGGATTACAAAGCTGTTGTAACTCTTTGCCCCACTCAGTATCTCAGAGAGTAATTGAATCATCCAGTGCCCAATTGAGATATGTAGCCTATTTTGAGCAGGAGAAAAATTATTATGGTATCTGATTCTAATAAAGGTACATTCTAAGACAGACAAATTCAGTTTGAAGACTCCAATTGCTTGAATCAGCATAAGTTCTGCCTTCTATCAAAGGGAGGAAGAAGAGGGGAAAGGTCAAGGCATCTCCACAGTTCAACTAACCTACTGTGCCCATTGCTAAACATGAGTTAATAAAAATGTCCAGGTTTTAAAGAAAGTGTCATGAGGTGTAATGTGTTAACAATACTTCAGTGGTTGGATTAATATTTCACACAATGATCTTGTGACAGATTTCACTGTCCAGGGCGAATGGTCTTTTTGCCAAGCTCAGCTTTCTAACATACATAGCAGCTAACACATTCAGAGTTGTTTTTGAGTAACTTAAATTTCCACTCTTCAGTTCTTAATGTAAATGGCAAGCAATAATTAGTCATAAGTTATAAGGACAAGTTTGCAAACAAACAGCATGATCTATAGAGCACAAGATGCTCACCCACAGCACAGGGCTGATTGCTCAAGAGATGTAGTACAAGACAGTGGGGTTATGTTAATTGACTTAGACAACACTGGCTAAGTTATCTAGTTCAAGGAAGCTTGCAGACCAGATTGATAATATCACCTAGCACATCAAATAGCTGATCTATTAATAGTTGGAAGGTTCATGTACTTAGAGAGTTAGCATTTACTGTATTAATTGTCCCCAGAAGCTCTTAGATCATTAGGGTAAAAAGATATCTGGGGGGGGGGGGGAAATCACATGTGTATGAAATCACTCAAGTAGCAAAAAAAAGAGTAAATGTAAGAGAGCAGTCAGGCTTGATAAGAATGGTCAAAAACATCAAGAAAAATGTCAGAAAGACAGGGTAAATTAGGATACATTCCTCTGCCTTTGATTTCTATGACAGATGATGCATTCATATGCAATAGGTTGATATGTGTTTGTAGCTTAAAGGAATTATGCCTGTGCTTTGGAAGTCATTTGTGTTTTATAAATCATTTGTAATTTGGAAATAATTTATAAGATATAAATCATCTATGAGTTTTAAGAATATTATCTAGATTTAGATGTGTATCACAAAAAATAAATGAATTGTGTTTAAATTACATCTGTATCAGAATCAGGTTCAATATCACTGGCACATGTTGTGGCATTTATATAAACGAAGCAGTCAAAAAGAGAGGGAAAATGTGTTCATAGGTTCATTGTCCTTTAGAAATCCAATGGCAGATGGAAAGAAGATTTTCTTGAAACCTTGAATGTATGTCTTCAGGTTCCTATACCTCCTTTTGATGGTAGCAATGAGAAAAGGGTATGTCCTGAGTGATGTTGGTCCTTAATAATGGATGCAGTCTTTTTGAAGGTGTGCTGGATGCTGAGGAGGACAGTGCCCAAGATGGAGCTGGCTGAGTTTACAACTTCCTGCAGTGTTTTGCCATGCACTGGGCTCTCCATACCAGAGACTGATGTAACCAGTTAGAACGTCCTCTATGGTGCATCTATAGAAATTTGTAATCTTTGGCAACATACCAAGTATCCTCAAACTCCTAATAAAATATAGCTGCTCTCGCACCTTCTTTGTAATTATGTTGGTTCTAGGATAAATCCTCAGAAATATTGAACGCAGGAAACTAAAGCTGGTCACCCTTTCTACTTCTGAAGCCTTGATGAGGACTGATGTGTGTTCCCTCAACTTCCCCTTTCTGAAGTCCACAATAAATTCCTTGGTTTTACTGACACTGAGTGCAAGATTCTCACTGCGACAATACTCAACCACTTGATCTATCTTGCTCCAGTACTCCTCCTTGACAGCATCTATTGTATCATCAGAAAAATTTTGATATGTCATTTGAGCTGTGCCTAGCCACACAGTTATGGATATATAAAAAGTAGAGCATTGGGCTAAGCACACATCCTCAAGGTGTGCCAGTGTTGACTGTCGGCAAGGAGGAGATTTTATTTTCAATCCGCACAGACTGTGGTCTCCTGGTGAGGAAGTCAAGGATCCAGTTGCAGAGGGAGGTACAGAGGCCCAGGTTTTGGAGCTTGTTGATTAGAACTCGGGGTATGATTGTGTTGAATGCAGAGTTGGAGTCAATAAACAGTAGCCTGACGTAGTGTCCAGGTGATCCAAGGCTGAGTGGAGAGACAGTGAGACTGCATCTGCTGTAGACCTATTGTGGCAATATGCAAATTGCAATGGGTCCAAGTCCTTGCTTAGACAGGAGTTGATTCTGGTCATTACCAACCTCTCAAATCATTTCATCACAGTAGAGGAGAGTAGCACTGGATGATAGTAATTGAGGCAGATCACCCTGCTTCTCTTGGGCACTGTTCTGATTGTTGCCCTGTTGAACCTTTGACTACAGCAGTGAAGGATTGAAGATGTCCTTGAATACACCCGCAGTTGGTGGGCAAAGGTATCCAGAGCTCCACCAGATACTGCAACAGGGCCTAATGCCTTGTGAAGGTTCTTGTAAGATGTTCTGATGTCAGCCACAGGATCAATAGATACTTCAGGGATTCACACAGAGGTAGTTTTACTCACCCTTTCAAAGCCTGCATAAAAGGCATTGAGCTCATCTGGGAGTGAAGCATCATAGCTATTCATGATGCTAGTTTTTGCTTTGTAGGAAGTAATGGACTGCAAACCCTACCAGAGCCAACATGCATCTGGTCCAGTCTCAAACCTGAACCAGAATTGTTTTTTCACCCTTTAACATTGCCTTCCATTGGTCCTAGCTGGACTTTTTGTACAGGTTTCGATCACCAGTCTTGAATGCCACAGACCTCAGCAGTCTCCTGGTTTATCCATGGTATGACTAATATGTTCTCGAAGGCACGTACTCAGCCATACGTGCACATAATACATGACCTCACCTGATCCATCAACCCCACCTCTTTGGTCAAGTCAACACAGCAACATCTCAATCTCCTTAGGAAGTGGTGACGAGTAAGGCTCCTGCATCCCGTTCTAACCAATTTTTACAGGAGTGCCATCAGGAATGTCCTGAGCAGCTGCATCACTGCAAGGCATCTGACCGCAAGTCCCTGCAAAGGATTACAAGGACTGCTGAGAAGATCATTGGGGACTCTCCTTCACCCATCAGGAGTGCCATGTACACAGAGCGCATAGCATTGATTGCTTCCATCTGTCCAACAATCTCTTTCACCCCCACCATCAGGTAGGAGCTACTGTAGCCTTAGGACAAAAACCATTAGGATGGGAAATAGCTTCTTCCTCCAGGCTGTAAGGCTTCTGAACTCCCTGCCACACACCAGGACTCATCCTGTATGAAGTGCCAGTAGCATCATACTGTTTACTTTTTAACTTCTATCATATAAGCATTTCATTATCTGTTAATTTATTTGTAGTAATATTTCTTTATATAACATTTGTGTTGTGCAACTTGATCCAGAGGAACATTGTTTTGTTTGGCGGCATACATGCATACAGTTGAAGGATAAAACACTGAACTCAAACTTGAACTTGTTAATGTCTTGTAGTTGTCAACTTGCTTGAGGTATTCTGACTGTTTATGATTTGCTCACTGTAGCCCAGCAGTGTAGGCACTGGGTCAAGAGGCTACGATTACATTAAGCACAGCACTCCCTTATCCTCGTCGGGCACTACTTGAGCTCACTTGCAGTGGCTGGCATGTATCCACACACTTTTATCTTCTACCTTCACCAATGAGTTAGTAATTAACAGCACTTGATAAGGACCTTCACATCCAGCTCTCAGTGGTTCCTTATGCAGTTTCTTAATCAGGGTTTACTCACCAGGAATCAGGGTGTGTCCTCCTTCTGTTGCAAATGGCAGAAATCTTGTGAGAAGCAGACTGTGAAGTCTGAGTTAATTTTACACAAACTATCTGCCATAATCTTAGCCTCTCTGAGAGCAAGGGCTCCCAGCAGTGATATATGATATCCTATACCACCTCAAATTGACTTAGTTTAGTTTTCTTGTTTGGAGTTGCTCTGGCACTACATAGGACCATAGGAAGAGCCAGAGGCCATGGTACACTTTCCTAAAGTCAATCATTGTTTGATGGTTCCATTCATTCAACTTGTCCTGATGACCCTAGGTGATATGGACAATGAAAAGTCATTCAATATTTATCAGTCAACAGAATTCCTGACAAGCAGTTCCGATGAAATGTGCTCCTTGGTCAGATTGGATGTAACACAGCAATTCCCGCCTAGGAATATTGGCTTTGATCAGAGTTTTTGCTGTGTCAGTGGCAGTTTCTTTGCTGGAAGAACGTGTCCACTCTTACCAATATATCCGAGTAGCTTTGGTCCTTTGGTAAAGTTATGTGGTCCATTTGTAAATGTAAAAATGGACCTGGTGGGGCAGGAGCACTTAATTGTGGTAACTTTTCTGCTGCTGCCTCATCTGTGGACTCCACCACCATTGGGAGAATCTATCAATCATCTTTCCTACTCTAATGTGTCCTGGGGAGTGTATCTGCTCTGCCAGATAAGGAAGCAACTTAGTTAGAGCTACCAGTCTATAACTAGAGCCATATCTCCGTACTCCATCACTATTTAACTTCCCACTATTCTTCATCCAGAACCACTTTTCTTGGTTAAAGCATTGAGCCTGCATCTTTCAAATATCATATCTTCACCTGTGATATGAAGTTCAATTTTGCTTCCATAATTCCAGTTGTCGGGTCCATTGCAGATGTTCTCAAATTTCCTTTGTTTCTTTTACCTCTTCCCATTCTGCCTGCCGTGAATTCATCTGTGAATGCATTTCCACTGCTTTCTATTGTAGTCACTTTGGAGTGGCTATTTACAGCAACTTCTGACAGCAGTTGTATGACATCCTTAAGTTCTTGTACAAGTTGGCCATCCTTGATTGGGGTTCCTGCCACTGTAAGACATTCTCTTTGCCTCCATAAGTTTCCAAAATCATGACCAACTTCAAAAGCATATTGAGAATCAGTGTAGATGTTAGCTGATCTGCCTTCTGCCAACTTAAAGACTTCAGTCAAAGCTTTCATTTCTGCCTGTTGTACCAAGGTACAAGGAGCCTTGCTTCCTGCTGCCAGCACTTCAGTTCCAGAGACCATGGCTCATCCAAATTCCTCTTTCAATCATTGAGGAGCCATCCATGTACAGAATCAGATCTGGGTTCGATAGAGGCATTTCTTTGTAATAATTTGCATCTTCTTGACATGTTACTGTTCTTGACAGTCATGGCTATCACAGACTTCCATGTCCAATGATACATGTGTAGCTGGATTCAACGGGCATGTTGCTGCCTTTAAATTTGAAATGCTTCCAGTTGTTCTTCATTAAGAGTCAGAGGGTCCTCCAAGCACTCATGAGATTGTTGAGGGATTGAGCAATAGTTGATGGATCTGCCTCGAGCTTGTCAATACATTGATTAACAATGGTTTTATCTTCAGTCTTGCATGTCTTTATTCCCTTGGTCTTTATAGGAGCAAACTGTGACATAGCTGCCAGTCTTATAGTTTCACCACTGACGTCCTCACTTAAGTCACTAATGGCCTCTCTAGAGTCCACATAATGTCCATGAAGTAATTCCTTGGAATCGCTATCCTCAGAGGACTGTCCAATACCAGCTGTAATTCTTCAAAGTATGGATGGTGCCACTGTCTCTGGGGATTGTTCGACATGTCACTGTCTCTGCGGATGGTGTCACTCTCTCTGGGAATTGTTTGACGTGTCACTGTCCCTGGGGATGGTTCGACATGGGGGAGAGGTGGGGTTTCCCAGTGCAGAGCTTTAGAAGTAGCGTCACTGACAGCAAAACTGGAAACACTGCTGGAGGCGTCACCAGCAGGACTGCCCTCTTGATGTCCCTGATAATACATCGCAAGTTTTGCATGCCTTTCCCAAACCATCCTGAAAAGTCTTTACTCACCCTTAACTCTTTCCGTCACTCACACACTTGATCGAATCAACTATCAATCTTATCCCTAAACCACTAGTAGTCATTCCAGATTTTTCCTTTTTCCTCAGGCATTCACGTGTTATTATTCTTAATAAACTTGGTACATTTCATCTGGACTTTTTCATTAATTTCAGTGTTTGGGAAGATGTTGGAGTCCATTGTTAAGGATGTGGTTTTGGAGTACTTAGAGGAACATGATAAAATAGGCTGTAGTCAGCACAGTTTCCTCTGACAAATCAGTTGGAATTCTTTGAAGAAATAATAAGCAGGATAGACCAAGGAGAATTAGTTGATGTTGTGTACTTGGATTTTCAGAGGGCTTTTGACAAGGTGCCACAAATGAAGTTGTTTAATAAGCTACGAGCCCAGTGTATAACAGGAAAGATTGTAGCCTGTATAAAGCAGTTGCTGATGGCTAGAGGCAGTGAGTGGGAATAAAGGGAGCCTTTTCTGGTTGGCTGCTATTGACTAGTGGTTTTCCACAGGGGTTGATGTTGGGACTGCTTCTTTTTATGCTGTATATTGATAATTTGAATGAGGGTATAGATGACTTTGTTGCCAAGTTTGCAGATGATATGAAGATAGATGGAGGGGCAGGTAGTGTTGAGGAAACAGCTAGGCTGCAGAAGGACTTAGACATATTAGGAGAATGGGCAAGAAAGTGGCAAATGAAATACAATGTTGGAAAATGCACAGTCATGCACTTTGGTAGTAGAAATAAATGTGCAGACTATTTTCTAAACGGGGAGAAAATCCAAAAATCTGAGATGCAAAGGGACTTGGGAGTCCTTGTGCAGAACACCCTGAAGGTTAACTTGCAGGTTGAGTCTGTGGTGAAGAAGGCAAATGCGATGATAGCATTCATTTCGAGAGGATGAGAATATAAATGCAAGGACGTAATGTTGAGACGTTATAAAGCAGTGGTGAGGCCTCACTTGAGTATTGTGAGCAACACACACACACACACTCACTCACTCACTCTCTCTCTTCTGGAGGAACTCAGCAAGCCAAGCAGCATCTATGGAAAAGAATACAATCGGTGTGTTGGGACAAGGCCCTTCATCAGGACTGGAAAAAAAGATGAGGAGTCAGAGTGAGAAAGTGGGGGGATGGGAGGAAGAACCACAAAGATCTGCAGATTTTCTCTTGTTTGTGATTGGAGTATTGTGAGCTGCTTTGGGCCCATTTTAGAAAGGATGTGCTCAATCTGGAGAGGGTTTAAAGAAAGTTTATGAAAATGATTCCAAGATTGAACAGCTTGTCATAGAAAGAATGTTTGATGGCTCTGAGCCTGTATTCACAGGAATTCAGAAGAATAAGGGGTGACTTAATTGAAACTTATTTAATGGTGAAAGGCCTGGATAGAGCGGATGTAAAGAAGATGTTTCCTGTGGTGGGTGTGTCTTAAGACTACAGGACACAGCCTCAGAAGAGAGGGGCATCCTTTTAGAATGGAGTTGAGGAGGAATTTCAATAGGTCTCACCAATGTAGAGGAGGCCGCACCAGCAGCAGCGGACAGAATAGACTAATGCAGCCTAGTGTCTTATAAAGCCTCAGCATTATCTCCTTGCTTTTATATTCAATTTCCCTTGAAATAAATGCCAACTTTGCATTTGCCTTCTTTACCACAGGCTCAACCTGTAAATTAACTTTCTGGGAGTCTTGCATGAGGACTCCCAAGTCCCTCTGCACCTCTGATGTTTGAACCTTCTCTCCATTTCCCAACATGTCCCAACGCTGTATTCCATCTTTTGGCCATTCTTCCAACATCTTTTATTAACCTACTGATTCCCATTATCTCGATTATACTCCTTCCCATTCTATCTCCTGTAAAAATGCTATTCCCCATTCTTGGTTTCTTCGCCTCTGCTTCATCTGTTCCCAGGTCACAGCTTTCCATTGCAGGACATCAGAGATGGCTAATTTCTTTAAAGAATGGGGTTTTCCTCCCTCCACTATTGATGCTGCCCTCACTTGCATCTCCTCCATTTCCCGTACGTCTATGCTCACCCCATCCTTCCACTGCCAGAACAGTGATAGGGTTCCCACCACCCCATGAACTGCCACATCCAACACATTATTCTCCACAACTTCCGCCCGCCATCTCCAAAGGAATCCTACCACCAAACATATCTTTACCTCACCCCCTCCCCTTTCCACAAGGATCACTCCCTTTGTGATTCCCTCATTGATTCATTCCTCCCCACTAATCTCCCTCCCAGCTCTTATCCCTGCAAGCAGCCCAAGTGCGACACCTGCCCATTCACCTCCTCCCTCACCTCTATTCAGAGCCCCAAACAGTCCCTCCAGGTGAGGCAACACTTCACCTGCAAATCTGCTGGGCTCGTCAATTGTGTCTGCTGCTCCTGATGCGGCCTCCTCTACATTGGTGAAACCCAATGTAAATTGGCGGACTGCTTTGTTGAGCATCTCCACATGATCTGTCACAAGCAGGACTTCCTGGTGGTCAAACATTTTAATTCACATTCCCATTCCAACACGTTGGTCCATGCCACCTCTTGTGCCAAGATGAGGTCACCCTCAGAGCAGGGCAGCATCACCTTATATTCTGTCTGGGTAGTCTCCAACCTGATGGCATGAATTTTGATTTCGCCTTCAGGTAAACAAATTCCACCCCCCACCTCTTTCTCTATTCCCCACTCCGACCTTTTCTTTTTCTCACCCGTCTATTACTTCTCCCAGGTCCCCTCCTCATTCTCTTTCTTCTAAGGTCCACTCTCCTCTCCTATCAGATTCCTTCCTTTCAGCCCTTGATCTTTCCCACCCACCTGACTTCACCTATCACCTTCCAGTTAGCCTCCTTCCCCCGCTTTTTTTATTCTAGCTTCTTCCCCCTTTCTTCTTAGTCCTGACAAAGGGTCTTGGCCCAAAACATTAACTATCTATTCATTTCCATAGATGCTACCTGACTTGCTGAGTTCCTCCAGCATTTTGTGTGTGTTGCTTCAGAAGGTACAGGAACCTCAGGACTCAAACCACCAGGTTCAGGAACAACCATCAGGTTCTTAAACTAGAGGCAATAACTTCACTTGCCCCATCATTGAAATGTTCCCACAACCTATGGACTCACTTTCAAGGTTACTCTTCATTTCATGTTCTTGATATTTATTGATTATTTATGTATTATTATTATTATTATTATTTTTACGAAAGTGCTTCTATCACCTCAGACAGTTGAGTAAGTTTGGTAGGGGCCCTCAAATCCTAAGAATTTTCTACAGGGGCACAATTGAGAGCATTCTGACTGGCTGCATCATTGCCTGGTATGGGAATTGTACCTCCCTTAATCACAGGACTTTGCAAAGTGGTGCAGTCAGCCCAGCGCACCTGTAGTTGTAGAAAGTGGCCAGTGAGTGAGTGGGCCAGTGAAGGAGTGGAGATTTGAGGCTTTGACTCGAGAGATTCTGGCAGTTTTGGCAGCTGGACTGTGCAATCAAGATTTGAATTGCTCAGCAGAAAGCCGTTGATTAGACAATCAAGATTTGAATAGCTCAGACTCAGCAGAAAGCAGCTGATTGGGCAATCAAGGTCAGGTGACCAAACAGTTTGGAAAAGCTCAAACAAATAAACAGAGGGTTACCTCAAGCGGAGCGGCCTGTGGAAAGTGGCCAGAGAGTGAGTGGGCCAGTGAAGAAGTGGAGATTTGAAGCTTTGACGAGAAGAGGCGGAGGACAAGCATGTTCCCAGTTAGTCTTTACAATGCCTCCTGAGATGGTGATGTGCCTCTCCTGTGAGATGTGGCAGTCTTGGGGGAACTCCCCTCTCCCGCAGAGTCACATCTGCCATAAGTGCTTGCGGCTGGGCAATCTGGAAGACTGTGTGAGGAATCTGGAGCAGCAGCTGGATGACCTTCGACTCACAAGGGAGAATGAGGCGGTCATAGATGAGAGCTACAGGGAGGTAGTCACACCTAGGTTGCTGGAAGCAGATCGTTGGGTGACAGTCCGAGGGGGGAAAGCGAAGGAGAGTAGACAGGTAGTGCAGAGCACCCCTGTAGCCATTCCCCTGAATAATAAGTTAATCGTCCTGGTTGCTGTTGGCGAGGACAACCGACCAGATGTGAGCCATGGTGGCAGAGCCTCTGGCACTGAGTCTGACCCTGTGGTGCAGAAGGATGGGATGGAGAAGAGGAGAGCTGTCGTCATTGGGGACTCTATAGTCAGGGGAGCAGACAGAAGATTTTGTGGACGTGAGAAGGAAACCCGCATGGTTTGTTGCCTCCCGGGTGCCAGGGTCCGGGATGTCTCTGACCGGGTGCATGACATCCTGGTACGAGAGGGAAAGCAACCAGAAGTCGTGATACATGTTGGGACCAACAACATCAGCAGGAAGAGGGATGAGGTCCTGAAGTGTGAGTTTCGGGAACTAGGCAGAAGGCTGAAGAACAGGACCTCAAGGGTGGCATTCTCAGGATTGCTGCCAGTACTACGTGATAGTGATGGTAAGAATTGGAGGAGATGGCAGTTAAATGCGTGGCTGAGGAGTTGGTGCAGGGGACAGGGTTTTAGATTTTTGGACCATTGGGATCTCTTCTGGCGAAGGTGGGACCTGTACAGATTGGATGGGTTGCACCTGAACTCGAGGGGGAGCAATATCCTTGCAGGTAGGTTTGCTAGCATGGTTCAGGAGGGTTTAAACTAATTTGCAAGGGGGATGGGATCTGGAGCGATAGAGCAGTGAAAGAAGTGCATGGAGTAAAGCCAGATCTAACATATAGAGAGGCTTTGAGGAAAGAGAAGCAGAATAAATGGTGTAAAGGTAGTAAGGTAGAAGGGCTAAAGTGTGTGTACTTCAATGCAAGAAGCATCAGGAACAAAGGTGATGAACTGAGAGCTTGGATACATACATGGAATTATGATGTAGTGGCCATTACGGAGACTTGGCTGGCACCAGGGCAGGAATGAATTCTCAATATTCCTGGATTTCAGTGCTTTAAAAGGGATAGAGAGGGGTGGGGGGAAAGGGGAGGAGGAGTGGCATTACTGGTCAGGGATACTATTACAGCTGCAGAAAGGGTGGGTAATGTAGCAGGATCCTCTTTTGAGTCAGTATGGGTGGAAGTCAGGAACAGGAAGGGAGCAGTTACTCTACTGGGGGTATTCTATAGGCCCCCTGGTAGCAGCAGAGATACCAAGGAGCAGATTGGGAGGCAGATTTTTGAAAGGTGCAAAAATAACAGGGTTGTTATCATCGGTGACTTTAACTTCCCTAATATTGATTGGCACTTGATTAGTTCCAAGGGTTTAGATGGGACAGAATTTGTTAAGTGTGTCAAGGATGGATTCCTGTCACAGTATGTTGACAAGCCGACTAGGGGGAATACCATACTAAATCTAGTATTAGGTAATGAACCAGATCAGGTCACAGATCTGTCAGTGGGTGAGCATCTGGGGGACAGTGATCACCGCTCCCTGACCTTTAGCATTATCATGGAAAAAGATAGAATCAGAGAGGACAGGAAAATTTTTAATTGGGGAAGGGCAAATTATGAGGCTATAAAGCTAGAACTTGCGGGTGTGAATTGGGATGATGTTTTTGCAGGGAAATGTACTATGGACATGTGGTCAATGTTTAGGGATATCTTGCAGGATTTTAGGGATAAATTTGTCCCGGTGAGGAAGATAAAGAATGGTAGGGTGAAGGAACCATGGGTGACAAGTGAAGTGGAAAATCTAGTCAGGTGGAAGAAGGCAGCATACATGAGGTTTAGGAAGCAAGGATCAGATCATTAATCATTAATGATTATTAATGGATCATTAATGGAGAATGTGTGGAGCAGGTTAAGACCTACAAGTATCTGGGAGTACAGTTAGACGAGAAGCTAGACTGGACTGCCAACACAGATGCCTTGTGCAGGAAGGCACAGAGTCGACTGTACTTCCTAAGAAGGTTGGCGTCATTCAATGTCTGTAGTGAGATGCTGAAGATGTTCTATAGGTCAGTTGTGGAGAGCGCCCTCTTCTTTGTGGTGGCGTGTTGGGGAGGAAGCATTAAGAAGAGGGACGCCTCACGTCTTAATAAGCTGGTAAGGAAGGCGGGCTCTGTCGTGGGCAAAGTACTGGAGAGTTTAACATCGGTAGCTGAGCGAAGGGCGCTGAGTAGGCTACAGTCAATTATGGAAAACTCTGAACATCCTCTACATAGCACCATCCAGAGACAGAGAAGCAGTTTCAGCGACAGGTTACTATCGATGCAATGCTCCTCAGACAGGATGAAGAGGTCAATACTCCCCAATGCCATTAGGCTTTACAATTCTACCGCCAGGACTTAAGAACTTTTTAAAAGCTATTATTAATGCTTTTTGAGATAGTGATTTAGATGCATATCATATTTTTTTTACTGAGTTAAGTATTGTATGTAATTAGTTTTGCTACAACAAGTGTATGGGACATTGGAAAAAAGTTGAATTTCCCCATGGGGATGAATAAAGTATCTATCTATCTATCTATCTAGATGGGTCTATTGAGGAATATAGGGTAGCAAGAAAGGAGCTTAAGGGGCTGAGAAGAGCAAGAAGGGGGCATGAGAAGGCCTTGGCGAGTAGGGTAAAGGAAAATCCCAAGGCATTCTTCAATTATGTGAAGAACAAAAGGATGACAGGAATGAAGGTAGGACCGATTAGAGATGAAAGTGGGAAGATGTGCCTAGAGGCTGTGGAAGTGAGCGAGGTCCTCAATGAATACTTCTCTTCGGTATTCACCACTGAGAGGGAACTTGATGACGGTGAGGACAATGTGAGTGAAGTTGATGTTCTGGAGCATGTTGATATTAAGAGAGAGGAGGTGTTGGAGTTGTTAAAATACATTAAGACGGATAAGTCCCCGGGGCCTGATGGAATATTCCCCAGACTGCTCCACAAGGCAAGGGAAGAGATTGCTGAGCCTCTGGCTAGGATCTTTATGTCCTCATTGTCCACGGGAATGGTACCAGAGGATTGGAGGGAGGCAAATGTTGTCCCCTTGTTCAAAAAAGGTAGTAGGGATAGTCCAGGTAATTATAGACCAGTGAGCCTTATGTCTGTGGTGGGAAAGCTGTTGGAAAAGATTCTTAGAGATAGGATCTATGGGCATTTAGAGAATCATGGTCTGATCAGGGACAGTCAGCATGGCTTTGTGAAGGGCAGATCATGCCTAACAAGCCTGATAGAGTTCTTTTGAGGAGGTAACCAGGCATATAGATGAGGGTATTGCAGTGGATGTGATCTACATGGATTTTAGTAAGGCATTTGAAAAGGTTCCACACAGTCGGCTTATTCAGAAAGTCAGAAGGCATGAGATCCAGGGAAGTCTGGCAAGGTGGATTCAGAATTGGCTTGCCTGCAGAAGGCAGAGGGGCATGGTGGAGGGAGTACTTTCAGATTGGAGGGTTGTGACTAGTGGTGTCCCACAAGGATCTGTTCTGGGACCTCTACTTTTTGTGATTTTTATTAACGACCTGGATGTGGGGGTAGAAGGGTGGGTTGGCAAGTTTGCATACGACACAAAGGTTGGTGGTGTTGTAGGTAGTGTAGAGGATTGTCGAAGATTGCAGAGAGACATTGATAGGATGCAGAAATGGGCTGAGAAGTGGCAGATGGAGTTCAACCCAGAGAAGTGTGAGGTGATACACTTTGGAAGGACAAACTCCAAGGCAGAGTACAAAGTAAATGGCAGGATACTTGGTAGTGTGGAGGAGCAGAGGGATCTGGGGGTACATGTCCACAGATCCCTGAAAGTTGCCTCACAGGTAGATAGGGTAGTTAAGAAAGCTTATGGGGTGTTAGCTTTCATAAGTCGAGGGATAGGGTTTAAGAGTCACGATGTAATGATGCAGCTCTATAAAACTCTAGTTAGGCCATACTTGGAGTACTGTGTCCAGTTCTGGTCGCCTCACTATAGGAAGGATGTGGAAGCATTGGAAAGGGTACAGAGGAGATTTACCAGGATGCTGCCTGGTTTAGAGAGTATGGATTATGATCAGATTAAGGGAGCTAGGGCTTTACTCTTTGGAGAGAAGGAGGATGAGAGGAGACATGATAGAGGTGTACAAGATATTAAGAGGAATAGACAGAGTGGACAGCCAGCGCCTCTTCCCCAGGGCACCACTGCTCAGTACAAGAGGACATGGCGTTAAGGTAAGGGGAGGGAAGTTCAAGGGGGGTATTGGAGGAAGGTTTTTCACTCAGAGAGTGGTTGGTGCGTGGAATGCACTGCCTGAGTCAGTGGTGGAGGCAGATACACTAGTGAAGTTTAAGAGACTACTAGACAGGTATATGGAGGAATTTAAGGTGGGGGGTTATATGGGAGGCAGGGATTGAGGGTCGGCACAACATTGTGGGCCGAAGGGCCTGCAATGTGCTGTACTGTTCTATTCAGGACATTTACAAGGACAGGTATGTCAAAAGGGCCTGAAGGATCATTGAGGACCCGGGTCACCCCAGCCACAAACTGTTCCAGCTGCTACCATCCGGGAAACGGTACCACAGCTTAAAAGCTAGGACCAACAGGCTTCAGGACAGCTTCCTCCACCAGGGCATCAGACTGATTAACTGATGTTGATTTGAGGGTATTTCTATTGACTGTTCTATATATTTATAAACTACTATGATTGCACACTGCACATTTAGACAGAGACATAATGTAAATATTTTTTAAAACACAAAATGCTGGCAGAACTCAGCAGGCCAGACAGCATCTATGGGAGGAGGTTGTGATGACGTTTCGGGCCGAAACCCTTCATCAGGAGCCCTCATCATCGGTCCGAAACGTCGTCACTACCTCCTCCCATAGATGCTGTCTGGCCTGCTGAGTTCTGCCAGCATTTTGTGTTTTTATTTATTTCCAGCATCTGCAGATTCACTCATGTTACACATAAATATTTTTACTCATGTATGTGAAGGATTTAAGAAATAAAGTTAATTAAAGTCAATTCAATTTCCTTCTTTATGTGTTTGAACAATATTAACTTTTGCTAACTGGTTGAAACCCCATGTTGGTGCGGTCTTTCATGGTTATTATTCTATTATGGATTTATTGAGTATGCCCGCAGGAAAATGAATCTCAGGATTGTATATAGTGACACATGTACTTTGAGGGAATTTACTAGGATGTTATCTGGGAAGGAACTAAGAGGTACTGAACAGATGGGGTTTGTTATCTTTGGAACAGATGATGTTGAGCGGGGCTGATAAGAGTTTACAAAGCTACAAATAGCAATACAGCATACAGCATGACATCCAAAATCAGAGGGCACCGGTCTGGGAGGAGAAACACTATAAATACAATGACACAAATTGTCAGTTTTCAACCGGATTCACTTCTGAGTGTTTTCCTTTCAATGTGTTGCTTTCGTTATTTGGTAATGCAAGGAATAAATTCCCAAGACCCTCGCTCTCTGAGATGACAATGGAATGGGCATAACGTTTTAAGGGCATTAAAACGTGTCCATAAACAAGGTTGTTGCCGAGACCGGCATGAGCTGCTACAGAATGGTTGTAATAATCGCTCGGTAAAAGCCTTCATCATCCGTGATTATCGCTGGATACTGATACCATGTTTCAGGTTGATTGTAAACTGTAGGTCGTTAGAGCATGTACGCATGGGCGATGGGGGCGAAATGAGATCAGGGAAGACCTAAATTAATAAACACGTCTGTATATCGAAACAGATACTTAATCTAAAGAGTGACAGGGAAGTGAACGTACAGGCGGCGACCTCGAAAATAACCCTGTCGAAGGGACAGAAGCACCACAAAATGGCATCGGTAGTCAAAATGTCTGATATCCCGCGGCAGGGATATTGTGCAAGTCCCCGGTGTGCGGTAGAGGGGAGAAAGCGTTACCGCGTTGCCACATCAGGTACCGCAGCGCACGCTCAGTGAGCAACTGTCAGGATTGCCGACGGAAGGAGATTGCCACCACTAGCCACAGCTTGGTTTATTGAGAGATATTTAAGGGCATTCCCGCCTCTTTAGAAGCACAGCCAGAATCCCACCGACCCCACCACCAGTATATTCTAATCCCTCGCCCGTTGCAAGGATATAACAAAACCCGCAGCAGTTTCTTTAAAAAAAATCAAATATTCTCCACAGCTACGAGAGCAACGTGGAGACTATACCTCATCCGCCTCGGGATCTGTGACGTTGGCCATGATCTCCAGCAAGTCTGTGGAAAGTTTTCTCTCGCCGGCACACACGGCGGAGTCGTGCGCTGTCCTTCGTCACCTTCTTTCCGTCGTATGGTTTCAGTTACTGGAAAAACATTGAGAGCCACTGCTGTTAACCGAGACTCCTCCCCTCTTCCCCCGAATGTAACAGCGCCGGGGAGGAGCTTGCACCTGACCACAGGTACATGCTAATTAGTACATGTTTTCTGCATGTTTATTTAAATAGTATATTCCCCAGACGGTACAGACACATTTCCACTAAAAACAAATTATGTTTCCGTGCGGTAACTGTAGTGTAGATTTTTCCTTTTTGCCCAGAAACCTAGATAAATGATTAGCAGACGAGTTAAAATCCCACTACTTGAACAGAATTAGTTATATCTAGAAATAACAAAATCAAGAACAAATTTATGACATCATTGGTTAATTTTTTTCTATGAAAAGAAACTGTTCACTTATATTTAGGAAAGAAAACCCGCTACCTTTCCTGATCTGACCCATAAATGATTCTACACGCAACAGATTCTTAACCACTCTGCAAGCTCTTCTCAAAGGAAGAAGAATAAAACTGATTCCAAACATTAACATGTCCCAAACTTTGGATTCAAAATCGTTTTGGCTTTTGAACACAGAGCAGTGGAGGAGGGACTGGATTTCTGTGATCTGTGGTGTTCTTCAAAGACCTGTGTTTTGATTTCAGTTGTTTGTGACACATACACGTGATTTGGACAAGACTGTTAGTGTGCTGATTGGGAAGTTTGCAGATAACACAAAAATTGGCAGAGTTGTGGAAAGTGAGGAAAGTTGCCAAAGGATATAGATGGAAATGTGGACAGAGAAATCGCAGATGAAGTTTAATACAAACAAGTGCGAGAGGTTGTACTTTGGGAGGTCAAATATAAGAGTAAAGAATACAATTAAAATATATATTAGGAACACTGATGAATAAAGAAAAGCTGGTGTGCAAGAAATGGCTCCCTAAAGGTGGTAACATAAGTCAACAGGTCTGTTTAAAAAATATATATACAGTACACTTCCTTTCATCAGTCAGGGTGTTGAATATATAAAAGTCAGTAAATCATTGGCAGCTGTATAAAACTTTGTTTAGACCACAGTCATAGTATCTCGTGCAGTTCTGATTACCGCATGCAGCAGGATGGAGACTTTGGAGAGGGTACACAGGAGGTTCATCAGGATGCTGCCTGGATTAGAGTATTCATCACAAAGGTTGGATAAACTTGGATTGTGTTCTCTAGTTAAGGGGCAACCTGATCAATTAAATACAATTATGAGAGGCAAACAGGAGTCTTTCTCCCAGAGTGGAAATGTCAAATACTTGAGAAAATAGTGTTAAGCCATGTGTGGAAAGTTTAAAGAAGAGTTATGAAGCAAGTTTTGTTTAAACAATGAGTGGAATATGACTGAGCAGGCTCTGTGAAAGTGGTGGGAACAGATATGATGGCAATTTTTAAGAGGCACAAAAACAGCAGAGAATGGAGGGACTGTGAAGGCAGGTGAGATTAGTTTAAATTGGCATCATTGTCAGAATAGACTCCGTGGGTTAATTTGCATAATCCCGTGCTGTAAAATTGTTACTGGAGTAAAGATGAGTGGTAAAATATCAGCACAGAGAGATCATAAAATGAGTGAAGGTAGGATTGGTGTGGACCCACCCAGCCTATTGGCCTGTTTGCATGAAGTAGATCCGGTCATGTGGAATCTATTTTCCGGCAGTCTATGCAGTGCATTTCTCTCCCTACAGAGGGCAGCCTTTCATGCACCAGCATTTACATCTGCTTCAAACTCAAACATATTGCATCTCTCGTTGCCCACAGAAGGTGGTGTGGATTTTCGTGGACAATTCCGATCCTTGTGGTGATTGGATTTTTTATAAACTATTGCTAGAATACTGATCTTTGCACCTTCGAGCATTTATTTGGTGAGTTCCCCTCTGATGCATTTGTGCAGCCAGCGTATAAGACATAGGAGCAGAATTAGGCCATTCAGCCTATCAAATCTGCTCCACCATTCCATCATGGGTGATTTATTATTTGTCAACCCCAATCGCCTGCCTTCTCCCTGAAACACTGACTAATCAAGAAACTATCAACCTCACTTTAAATATACCCAGTGACTTGGTCCTGAACTCACTGCAGGAAGCATCCATTTTTTCTAGCATATTCAATAGGTTTTAATGAGATTACCATCATTCTTCTAAAGCAAGTTCAAGCTCAGAGCTCATTTGTTAACCCTTTCATTCCCAGAATCATTCTTATGAACCTCCTCTGGCCCTTCTCCAATTTGAATGTCCACATTTGCTTGTATAGTTGCTTCCTTTGCTAATTTATCCACTTGTTTGTTCGCTCCAATACCAACATGTGCTGGAATCCAGGCCAGGCACGTCTATGGAAAAGAGCAAACAGTCCGCAGTTTAGGCTGAGACCCGTCATTGGGACTGGTAAAAAGAGATAAGTAGGTGGGGGGAGGAGAAAAAGCAGTATAATATTGTAGGTGATAGGTGAAACAGGGGGGTGAAGTAAAGAGATGGGAAGTCAATTGGTGAAAGAGATAAAGTGCTGGAGAAGGGGGAATCTGATGGGAGAGGACAGAAGGCTGTGGAAGAAAGGGAAAGAGCAGGAGCACCAGAGGGAGGTGATGGGCAGATAAGGAGATAAGGTGAGAGAAGGTAATGTGGTGTATATACTTAACTCCCGTCGTATGTCCCTCCTGATTGGTTAGTCCTCAACCAATCAGGTTTCCGCTGTCCCACCTCATTTAAAGTCATATTCCAGTTCCGACTTCAAGCGAGACCTAGGCATGTCGATGCCTAGACTGAACATGCCTAAACATCGTCCCTGATGATGATGGCAGAGTTTGGCATCAAAACATAGGTTAAAATTGATACCTGGACCCAGCTGGAAGCCTGAGAAGAGTTTATGCATTATATATGCCAGGAAAGCACTACATCTGATTTTCTAATTGGTAGATCTGTCATGGTGTGAGTAGGGAAATCGATGTCAAGCAAACAAATTGTGGAAAATGGAATCCCCTCACAGAAGTATTGTTAGTCCATTATTATTTGCTATAATGATAAATGATATACTTTCTAATATAAATAGTCATATCAGAGTATCATTATTTGCAGATGAAAGAGCAATGTGGAAAAGGTGGAAGACTGGGCACGAAAATGGGGAAGCAACGAAATCCATAGAATGTGTTTCACTAGAAAGGGGATAGAACAACACTTCAAACAAAAACTTTATGGTATAGAATTAGAAAGTGTGGATACCTTTAGATTTTTAGGAATTTGGTTTGATAAGAGACTCACATCTTCAACACATAGTAAGGAAATAATAACCAAAAGTAAGAAAGTGCTGAATGTTCTAGGAAAGGAATGGAGAGCTGATAGGAAGTCTTTGAAAGAAATATATATCTGATTAATAAGATCAATACTGGACTATGGAAGTATAGTATATGGATCAGCATCACACTGATATATTTCAAAGTCAAGCATTAAGGTTAATCAGTGGGGCAATCAGGACAACACCAGTGGTGGCAGTGCAAGTGGAGTTGGGAGAGACACCTCTGGTACTGAGAAGAACACCACTTGTGTTAACATATTTAGTAAACCTACAAGGGCCTGGAGAAAATCACCCAACTAAACAGCTTTTAGATCCATGCTGGGAAAAGGAAAGAAAGAAAATCACAAGTTTTGCATGGACTATTGAGGGAAAAGTGAAAAGAACAGAAATTAGTAATAAGGCAGTGAGTGCTATGGTGCCTTTTCCTGGGGTGCCTCAGTGCCTTTGTGAAGTACCAGGGGTGGATCTTCAATTACTCAAAAGGAGACAGAAAAAGAGAAGTTATTTTAAATCAAGATATAGTTGAATCTTATGTAAATAATAATTCTTATGGGTATTTACAAGTGAATACAGATGCTTCAAAAATAGATGAGGGGTAGGATTGGTAGTGCCTGATTTTAACATTAAAAAACCTTCCTTTACACACTGCTGCACGCGCCCCTGTCTGGCATTTATTGTAAAACCTAAGTGGCTCTGATACTAAAGCACATGAATCCAATCACAAACAAGAGAGAATCCGCAGATGCTGGAAATACAAGTAAAACACCCAAAATGCTGGAGGAACTCAGCAGGCCTGGCAGCATTTATGGAAAAAAGTGGTCAGTCCAAAATGTTGACCGTACTCTTTTCCATAAATGTTGCCTGGCCTGCTGAGATCCTCCAGAATTTTGTGTGTGTTACATGAATACAATTGTTAATTTTTCTGGTAAGAATGAACCATAAGTATTAACATGACATATACGCTAACAACTTTTTCTCCTTCTTCACTGCTTTCAATCTTTTTTTATCTCAGTCACCAATTCTCCTTTAGTATTTTTCTTTAGTTCCCCGAAGTCTTCTCCAATTTCCATGGTAGCCAATCTGTGGAACATTAAACTGTGTTAAACTTAATTAATTATGCTCATTAACAAAGGTACGTCATCAATTCAACTGTGGTCAATGAACAAAGCTTAAAATGACAAAATCTGAAAGAATTTCACTCAGTCTTCAGAAATAGTTTTTTTTTGTACTGTAACTAATGATCACATGTCTGTGGTGTTTCCACTTAAAAAACTCAGTATATATGCTTCATTTTGAATCAATTCATTTAACATATTGTAAACACATAATAAATTGTTGGAGGGTGTACTTTTTGTTGGAGGTGTGACAGGGTGGGGTCACGCCTCTGGTGGAGAGGCTTATCGTGTCCATTCTGGGGCAGCTCCCTCACCTTTGGTCCCCATGGGCACTCAACTCTCACCTGTGGCTACAAGTAGCTGTTTGCATGTCACAGTGGCCACACACCAGTACACCACTTGGGAAGGAGGGCTAAACCTGGTGAGGGTGGCTGGCAGGCCTCATGCCCTGATGAGATAGGGACATGCCTGTCCTAGCATGTGAAGTCAGTTCCTGCAGACTGGACGGATGAGTGATCCAGTGATCCAGTGTGATCCAACAGCCACAAAGGCTGTGGAGAATGAAGGGCCTGACGAAACAGTGAGTTGCCTGACCAAACAGCGGGTTGCCTGACAAAACAGCGAGTTGCCTGACAAAACAGCGAGTTGCCTGACAAAACAGCGAGTTGCCTGACAAAACAGTGAGTTGCCTGACAAAACAGCGAGTTGCCTGACCAAACAGCGAGTTGCCTGACAAAACAGCGAGTTGCCTGACAAAACAGTGAGTTGCCTGACAAAACAGCGAGGGGCCTGACAAAACAGCGAGGGGCCTGACAAAACAGTGAGTTGCCTGACAAAACAGTGAGTTGCCTGACAAAACAGTGAGTTGCCTGACAAAACAGCGAGGGGCCTGACGAAACATCTTGAGACATGGTCTTGCCACTCCTCGTCTCTCCTAGCTTTAGTGTATTCTTCTTTGCCATTGAAATCCTCTCAATTCACACCTAACCCAGTCGTGCTCTCCACCCTCAAAATTTGTAATCAATTTCGCTGCCATTATAGGTTCACATCAGCTTCAGTTTTGGGTCCCATTCATAGAAACCATCTATTTCTTCCCTCCACACTCGATTCAGTTTTTAGACAATGGGGTTTGAATGGTCTTATGTGCATTAAGGATTTGTACACTGATAATATATCTGATAGTTTTGATAACCTGTGCAGTAAATATGGCCTTCCACATAATCATTTTTTTTAAATACCTGCAGATTCGCCACTTAGTCAAGAAAAAATTTCCCTTTTTTCCTGATCTACCACCTGCTATGTTGTGGGAAAAACTCATTTTTAGATTTAATAATAAAGGGCTGCTCTCTGTACTATACTCTTAACTAATGTTTTTGGGAGTTCAAGGTCTAAACAAAACTAAGACTAGGTGGGAGGATGACCTTGGTCTGGATCTGGCTGAGGAATATTGGGCAAAAGCATTGAATAGGGTTCATTCCTCGTCATCATGTGCTAGACTGGGGCTCATACAATTTAAAGTTTACACAGGGTACATTTAAGTAAAGCCAGGCTTGCTGACATATATCCTGGGACAGACGCTGGCTGTGACAGGTGTTCCTTCTCTCCGGCTGGTTTAGTGCATGCATTTTGCTCTTGCCCTCGGCTTGATGGCTATTGGGCACTGGTTTTTAAAATTATCAGTGAGGTTTTGGGGGTGACACTGAGACCTTGCCTGCTTATAGCTGTATTTGGTGTGGGGGATGATGCCTTGGGTTTAAATGCAAACCAGTCGGATATTGTTGCATTTACATCACTTTTGGCCCGTAGGAGAATCTTGCTGGTCTAGAAATCTGCCACTCCCCCATCTGCTGCTGCTTGGTTAGAGGACATAATGTTTTTTCTGAAATTAGAAAAAATTAAATTCACTCTGAGGGGGTCCGTGAAAAAGTTCTATTTGAAATGGGGACCTTTCTTGTCATATTTTGGGAGACTCAAGGAATTGCGTATTAGTTGACGGCATTTGATTGTACTTGGGAAGTTGCGCCCCTTTTAACATGCATATGGTTTACCTCACAGGGTGGTTGATGAATTGTAATATGAGCGTATCCTGGATCATCTGACATGTTGTGGATGTGTGTGGGCCTTTGTCTTGAAGTAGTGTGGGAAATGTGAAATGTCTGTGAAATGTCCGTACTTGTATTTGTGAAGTGTTGCATTGTAAATATATTAACTGCCATGGTATGTTCGGGGAGGGCGGATGAGGGGAGTTTTGTTTTGGGGTAAGATATAAAAGCAAAATGGAGGGAAATGTAATGCATTATGTATTCTGTATTGTGTCATTCCTTCAATAAAAATAATTTTAAAAAAAGAAAAGTTGAACCCTATTATTCTTGCAATACCCTACAGTCTCCCTACAATTTTACTGTTCTAATTCCTGTTGACTATTTGGGGGCCCATAGTACAATCCCAGCAAAGTGATTATCTGCTTCGTACTCACAGGTTCAGCTATAGATCCTCATTGGACGATCCATCAGTAATTTCATTTGTGTGCTTCTGTGCCAATCCCCTTAATCAAAAATACAATTCCCCACCCCCTCTCGCCTCTACCCTACCTAAAGCACTTGTACCCTGGAACATTAAGCAGCCAGTCCTATTCCTTCCATAGCCATTTTCTATAATGGAAATAATATCACGGTCCCACGTAGGTATCCAAGCTGTAAATTCACCCACTATTACTGTCAGACCTCTTGTATTGAAGTTAGTGCATTTAATTCACTTGCCTTTCCTTGCTTCCTGCTGTTTTTTCTGCCTGTCGTGTATATTCAGCTTGCTGTCACTGACTGTGTCATTTTCCAACATCATCCCAATTGGTCTTATTATCTCCCGAATTGCAACACCTCAGATTAAATTCCTGTCATTTCTCCATTCGTATCTGTAACCAAACAATTTCTACTGTATCATTTGACAGATCTCAACACCATCCACAGCTCCACCTATCTGCATCATCTGCAATCTTACTAAAGCCACACTTCCATATATTAATCCATGCCATTTGTACACATCACAAATAATTGAAGCACCACTACAAATCTCTGGTTATGGACCTCCAGCAAGAATAACACCCTTCTACCTCAACCTACCGTCATCCATAGGGAAGGTATTTCTAAATCCAACTGACAAGTCTTGGATCTCATGCATCTTAACCTTCTGAATCACCATATGATGACAGACTTCTTCCAATGCCTTAATAAAATCCATTGCCTCATCCTTATCAATCACCTTCATCACCTCATGGCACAAAGCTTTGCTGACAAACTCTAGTCATGTCATGTTTATCAAAATATGTGTAAATCCTACCCTTAAGCATCTTCTCCAGTAGTTTTCCAAACACTTATGAGAGTCTCATTGGCCTATAATTTCCTGGATTATCCCCATTTTTATTTTACAAAATAACATTGTTTATTTTCCAGTCCTCCAGTCCTGGTGTTAGTGAGGATACAAAGATCCTTGTAAAGGCCCCAGCAGTCACCTCTCTTGCCTCTGAGTAACCAGGTTGTGTTCCATAGGGCAGTGGTCCCCAACCACCCGGCCACAGACTGGTACTGGGCCGTGAGGAAACAATATGATTTGGCGATATGGAACGATATGAGTCACCTGCACCTTTCCTCATTCCCTGTCACGCCCACTGCTGAACTTGAACACATGTGAGGTCATTACACATGCAAGGTCATCAGTCGGTCATTAACCTGCAACTACTCGATGAGCAAAAAACAAATGTCGCTTGAGAGTTTCTTTGGAAGAGGTGGTAGGGGACATAAAAGGCCTAACGATGATGATAACGCAGAGACAGCTGAGGCCGAAACTGCAAAAATAAAGCTTCCTTCAACAGAAAATACGACGAGTTGTACATAAAATATGGCTTTAATGCAACTGGTGACTCGCACGCTCCAAGCCCCCTGTGTGTGCTATGTGGAGACAAGCTGTCTAATGAGGCAATGAAACCCTCAAAACTGCTTTGGCACCTTGAGTCCAAGCACCCTGCACTTAAAGACAAACCCGCTGAGTTTTTTGAGCCGAAAAATGTGAGCAAGCAGGACAGAAGCAAGTGCTGAGAGCCACCACCTCCACAATTGCTGCTGCTCTAAGAGCGTCGTACTTGGTGACTAGCCGTATTGGTAAGGCTAAGAAGCCTCTCACTGTTGGTGAAGAATTGATTCTGCCTGCTGCCAAGGACATGTGCCGTGAACTGTTGGGAGAAGCTGCAGCTAACAAGATGGCACAGGTTTCTCTTTAAGCTACCACAGTTTCAAGAAGAATCAATGACATAACGGAGGACATTGAAGCACAGCTGTTGAAACAGCTTAACGAGTCACCATGGTATGCTATCCAGGTCGACGAGTCTACTGATGTCGACAACAAGGCAATACTGCTGGTTTATGTGCGATATATATTTCAAGACAATGTGCATGAGGATATGTTGTGTGCACTGCCACTGCCAACTAACACATCTAGGGCAGAACTATTCAAGTCTTTGAATGACTACATTTCAGGCAAACTGGACTGGTCATTCTGTGTTGGAATATACACAGACGGGGCTGCTGCTATAACTGGATGGCTGTCTGGTTTGTTACGAACCCCGTAACTGGGTCACTTACCAGCAAAGATAGAGAGGTCCGTTGAAGTCTGATTAGTAAAAATACACAAAAATAATATCAATGCAAACATACAGATAATATACGTCGTCAATACTAAATCTAAAAGTGCGGGTATAATAATAATCAATAAGAAATAAGCTCTATCGTTGTCTAGGGGATAATGTATTGTCCGATGGAAATATAAAAGTCACTCAGTTCATTCAGGCTGCAGCTTTTTGGTTGGAGAGAGAGACAGATTTTTGAAACTTGCCGACTTTCCTTTATCCGATCTTGATCCGTATCCGTCCTTTAGTGAGGCCGTTCCGTGGAAGACTTGTCATCCGGGCAAGGATGGACACACACAAGCCCCCCACCGGTCTCATATGTTTCTCCTGGTGCGTCTAAAGGGGTTGTTCCCCAGACCCTCTTTTATCCTTACTCACGGGGTCTCAGATGTCAATCAGGTTGGGATGATGCAATCCCTCAACCAGCCCACTCAGGTCACCCCCTGAGGGCTTCAATGAATAGTATAGTACTCAATACACAATTCCGTCTCCAAGAGACAATGGCCGTTATCAGTGGTTCCGTTTCGCTGAGGTCAGGACACATTCCAAACCTTGTGTATTCTGGACGTCTCTCTCTCATTTCCTGGGTCCCAGACCCAAATTAATAGCGATCTTGCGATTCTCAAAAAGGAGGGGGCTACTTTGTACCCTTCGGCCCCTCAGAGTTGTGGCACGTTCGTAACAGGTTTCACTACCTGAGTCAAAGAGGTTGCTCCTGAATGCCAGTCTACACACTGTGTCATACACAGGGAAATGCTGGCTAGCTGAAAAATGTCACCTGATCTTAACAGCGTATTGAGTGACGTTGTTGAAGTTATCAATCACATCAAAGCAAAAGCCCTTAACTCACGTCTGTTTGAGCAGCTTTGCGAGGAAACGGATGCAGAGCACGAACGCCTTCTCTTACACACTGAAGTGCTCAATGAACACAATTTGTCACTTCAGGGGAGAATGCCAACTGTCTTCAAGTTGGCAGATAAAGTGTCTGCTTTCAAAGCCAAACTGGAACTGTGGGGACGGCGGGTGGACAGGGGCATATTTGTCCTGACGAAGGGTCTCGGCCCGAAACGTCAACAGTGCTTCTCCCGATAGATGCTGCCTGGCCTGCTGCATTCCACCAGCATTTTGTGTGAGGGGCATAT
This sequence comes from Hemitrygon akajei, assembly GCF_048418815.1. Classification (NCBI taxonomy): domain Eukaryota; kingdom Metazoa; phylum Chordata; class Chondrichthyes; order Myliobatiformes; family Dasyatidae; genus Hemitrygon; species Hemitrygon akajei. The sequence continues at coordinate 72,669,770 of NC_133125.1, forward strand.
TTGACATGTTCCCAACATTAGCTGGGATTTTGGGAGACTGAGGCTGCACTGTCCTTCTCACAGCTGGTGCGCGATCACCTGTCTTCACTGTCGACAGAATTCGAGCGTTACTTCCCAACCACAAATGACCCAAGACGTGCAAAGGAATGGGTCCGTGACCCATTTGTGAATGTCCCCAGTGAATCATCCATGTCAGTGCAGGAAGAAGATCAACTCCTCGAGCTTGCAAATGACGGTGGGCTGATGTTATGTTTGGCATAACATCTCTGCCGACATTCTGGATCAAAGTCAAGGCTGAATATCCTGAGATAGCCATGAAAGCACTGAAAATGTTGCTTCCATTTCCAATGTCATATCTCTGCGAAGCAGGGTTTTCTGCAATGAATGCAATGAAAGCTAAATTGCTGAGTAGACTGAACATAAGGAACCGCCTTCGAGTATCGCTGTCTCCCATCACTCCTCGATGGGACCATCTTGTTGTAGGGAAACGAGCACAGGGCTCCCACTGATTCAGCGATATTGGGTTGATTTTATATATTCATATGAAGAAAATATGTGCTGTGTGTTTAATATCCAAATGTTACTTAAAATGTTATGATGCTATTGACTTATAATTGACTTATCACTATATTCATGTAAGGAAAATATGCCCTGTGTGTTTAATATTAAATTTGCTAGATAAAACCTTTTAGAAATGAAATTGAGTGCATTAGCCACTTATTAGTGACTTATAGTTGACTTATCACCTAGATTCCAGTCGATATTAACACCCCCCACCCCCGTCAGCCAGTCCGCAAGAATATTGTCAATATTAAAACAGTCCGCGTTGGTGACCCCTGCCATAGGGGACTGAGGTCTTTTCCACTTTGATGCCCTTCAAAAGACCAAGACCAAGCAACAACTCTTTCTAGATCTAACAATGGCCTGCCACATTAGCATTCATCACACTGGACTCCCTATCTTCCTTGTCCTTTTTGGTGAATGCTGGTGCAAGGTACTTTTCAGCACCTCGTGCACACCCTTTGACTCCAAGCATAAACTCCCTCCTTTATCCTTTCCCTGTATATCCCAGTAGAAGTGGTAGACGCAGGTTCGGTATTGTCATTTAAAGTAAAATTGGATAGGTATATGGACAGGAAAGGAATGGAGGGTTATGGACTGAGTGCGGGTCGGTGGGACTAAGTGAGAGTAAGCGTTCGGCATCGACTAGAAAGGCCGAGATGGCCTGTTTCCGTGCTGTAATTGTTATATGGTTATATGGTTATCCTTGTTTTAATGTAAATACAAAATGCCACATTATTCCTATAGTTCCCAGTGATCTATCATAGCTCTTTTGGCTTCTTAATCCCCTGCTTCAGCTCTTTCCTGCTGTCTCTGTATTCCTTAAGGACCATATCTGATTTTAGCTTCCCAAACCTTGCATATGCTTCTTTTCTCTTTGACTAAATTCATAGCTGCTCTCGTAATCAAAGGTTCAGTTATCCTGCCAGATTTACCCATTCTCATTAATGGAACATGCAAATCCTGAGGTCTGGCCAACTGGTCAGACCAACCAACCCTCTACATGAGAGGTGTGGACATGCCAATAACTGCTGTTCCCAATTAACACTTCCCAGTTTATGTTTAATAATGTCGTACTTTCTCACAAGGCCCAGATTAATAACTAATTTGCAACTTACGGAGTTGTGGGCATTTTCTACATGTTGCCCCATTGAAATGTAGGTCACCTGTTCAGGTTCATTTCATATAACAAGGTCCAGTTGGTCCACTTTGTTTCATGAAACCGTTTTGAATACACAGAAAAATTCTGCTCCATCTAAACCTCTTGCACTATGGAAATTCCAGTCAAAATAGTGGAAGTTGTAGTCACCCACTACGACAAACCTGTTACTTTTACATTTTTCCATAATCAGTCTACAACACACACAAAATGCTGGTGGAACACAGCAGGTCAAGCAGCATCTATAGGAAGAAGCACTGTCGACATTTCGGGCTGAGACACTCCGTCAGGGCTAACTGAAAGGAAAGATAGTAAGAGATTTGAAAGTAGTGGGGGGAGGGGAAAATGCAAAATGATAGGAGAAGACCGGAGGGGGTGCACCCCACTTCACCCAAGCTGAGAGCCGGAAAGGTGATTGGCAAAAGGGACACAGAGCTGGAGAAGGGAAAGGATCATGGGACGGGAGGCCGAGGGAGAAAGAAAGAGGGAGGGGAGCACCAGAGGGAGATGGAGAACAGGCAGAGTGATGGGCAGAAAGAGAGCTGTAACATTAACTCTCAGCTCCTAAACTCAATCCCACGATTGATGAAGGCCTCCTTAACCACAGAGTCATATGGACTCGGACCCCAAGATCCCCCACACTGCCAAGAATCTTATCATAAATACTATATTCTGTCATCATATTTGACCTGCCAAATTGCACCACCTCACACTTATCTCAGTTGAACTTCCTCTGCCACTTCTCAGCCCAGTTTTGCATCCTATCAATGTCCCACTGTAACCTCTGACAGCCCTCCACACTATCCACAACACCCCTAACCTTTGTTTTATTGGCAAATTTACTAACCCATCCCTCCACTTCCTCATCCAGGTCATTTATAAAAATCACAAAGAGTAGGGGTCCCAGAACAGATCCCTGAGGCACGAGTGGTGACCGATCTCCAGAATATGACCCGTCTACAACCACACTTTGCCTTCTGTGGGCAAGCCAGTTCTGGATCCACAAAGCAATGTCCCCTTGGATTCCATGCCTCCTACTTTCTCAATAAGGCTTGCATGGGGTACCTTGTCAAATGTCTTGCTGAAATCAATACACACTATATCTACTGCTCTTCCTTCATTAATGTGTTTAGTCATCACCAGAGTCTCAGCAATCTCCTCCCTCACCTCCCACAGTAGCCTGGGGTACATCTTGTCTGGTCCCGGTGACTTATCCAACTTGATGTTTTCCAAAAGCTCCAGCACGTCATTTTTCTTAATATCGACATGCTCAAGATTTTCAGTCCGCTGTAAATCATCCCTACAATTGCCAAGATCCCTTTCTGTAGTGAATATTGACGCAAAGTGCTCATTAAGTACCTTTGCTATCTCCTCCATTTTCATACACACTTTTCCACCGTCATACTTGATTGGTCTTATTCTCTCACATCTTATCCTTTTTTAGCTTTTTTAGAGCTGTTTGTTGTTGAGACTATGAGGGGATCAACTATATTGGATTGACTGTTATGTAATTAACCGGAGGAGATTAGGAGGCTTAAGGTAAAAGAACCCTTAAGAGGCAATGATCACAACATGATTGAATTCAACTTGAAATTTGATAGAGAGAAAGGAAAGTCTGATGTGCCAGTATTTCAGTGGAATAAAGGGTATTACAGAGGTATGAGAGAGGCATTGGCCAAAGTAAATTGGAAGGAGTTGCTGGCAGGGATGACAGCAGAGCAGCAATAAGATCATAAGACATGGGAGCAGAATTAGGCCATTCAGCCCATTGATTGTACTCCGCCATTTCATTGTGACTGATCCCAGAACCCATTCAACCTCGTACACTCGCCTTCTCGCTATATCCTTTGATGCCCTGACCCATCAGGAAACTTCTGCCTTAAGTATGCCCATGGACTTGACCTCAACCACATTCTGTGGCAGAGTCTTCCAGAGATTCACTAAACTCTGGCTAAAAAATTCCTCCTTACTTCAGTTCTAAAAGGCGGTGCCCTCTAGTTCTGGATACCCCCACCATAGGAAACATCGTCTCTACATCCACCCTATCTAGTCCTTTCAATGTTCAGTAGGTTTCAATGAGATCCCCACACATTCTTCTAAATTCCAGTGAGTACAGACCCAAAGCTGCCAAAAGCTCCTCATATGTTAACTCCTTCATTCCCAGAATCATCCTCATGAAGCTCCTCTGGACTCTCTCCAAAGACAACACAGGGCCCAAAACTATCGACAATACTCCAAGTGCAGCCTGACTAGTGTCTTATAAAGGCTCAGCATTATCTCCTTGCTTTTATATTCGATTTGACTTGAATAAATGCCAACAATGCATTTGCCTTCTTTACCACAGACTCAACCTGTAAATTAAACTTCTGGGAGTCTTGCATGAGGACTACTACGTCTCTCTGCACCTCTGATGTTTGAACTTTCTCCGCATTTAGATAATAGTCTGCATTATTGTTCCTTTATAATGCATTATCATACATTTCCCAACACTGTATTCCATCTGCTACGTTTTTGCCCATTCTTCCAATTTGTCTAAGTCCTGCTGCAATCGCATTGTTTCCTCTGCACTACTGATCACTCCGCCTATTTTCGTATCATCCACAAACTTTGCCTCAAAGCCATCAATTCCTCAGTCAGTCCAGATCGGGAGCAGCATCTCCAACACAATCACACTGAGCACGGGAGCCCCCCAGGGCTGTGTGCTCAGTCCACTGCTGTTCACTCTGCTGACCCACGACTGTGTTGCAACACACAGCTCAAACCACATCATCAAGTTCGCCGATGACACGACCGTGGTGGGTCTCATCAGCAAGAACGACGAGTCAGCTTACAGAGAGGAGGTGCAGCGGCTAACTGGTGCAGAGCCAACAACCTGCCTCTGAATATGAACAAAACAAAAGAGATGGTTGTTGACTTCAGGAGGGCACGGAGTGACCACTCCCTGCTGAACATCGACGGCTCCTCGGTAGAGATTGTTAAGAGCACCAAATTTCTTGGTGCACCTGGCGGAGAATCTCACCTGGTCCCTCAACACCAGCTCCATTGCAAAGAAAGCCCAGCAGCGTCTCTACTTTCTGCAAAGGCTGAGGAAAGTCCATCTCCCACCCCCCCATCCTCATCACATTCTACAGGGGTTGTATTGAGAGCATCCTGAGCAGCTGCATCACTGCCTGGTTCAGAAGTTGCACCATCTCGGATTGCAAGAACCTGCAGCGGATAGTAAGGTCAGCTGAGAAGATCATCGAGGTCTCTCTTCCTGCCATCACAGACATTTACACTACACGCTGCATCCACAAAGGAAATAGCGTTATGAAGGACCCCATGCACCCCTCATACAAACTCTTCTCCCTCCTGCCATCTGGGAAAAGGCACCGAAGCATTTGGGCTCTCATGACCAGACTATGTAAGTTTCTTCCCCCAAGCTATCAGACTCCTCAATACCCAGAGCCTGTATTGACACCTTACTGTCCTGTTTATTATTTATTGTAATGCCTGCACTGTTTTGTGCACTTTATGCAGTCCTGGTTAGGTCTGTAGTCTAGTGTAGTTGTTTTTTTTTCTCAGTGTTGTTTTTTTACGTAGTTCAGTCTAGTTTTTATACTGTCCTGTAACACCATGGTGCTGAAAAACGTTGTCTCATTTTTACTATGCACTGTACATAGCAGTTATGGTCGAAATGACAATAGAAGTGACTTGACTTGACATTGACAAACAATGTGAAAAGTAGCAGTCCCAATACTGACCCCTGAGGAACACCATTAGTCACTGCCAGCCAACCAGAAAAGGCCCCTTTTATTCCCACTCATTGTCTCCTGCCTGTCAGCCATTCCTCTATCCATGCCAGTATCTTTCCTGTAATTCCATAGGATTTTATCTTGTTAAGCAGCCTCATGTGTGGCACCTTAGCAAATGCCTTCTGAAGATCCATGTAAATGACATCCACTGCCTCTCCTTTGTCACTCTGCTTGTTACTTCCTTGAAGAACTCCAACAGATTTGTCAGGCAAGATTTCCCTTTACACGAACCATGCTGACTTTGACTTATTTTATCATTTGTCTCCAAGTACCCCGAAACTTCGTCCTTAATAATAGACTCCAACACTTTCCCAACCACTGACGTTAGGCTCACTGACCTATCATTTCCTCGATTTTGCCTTTCTCACTTCTTAGAGTGGAGTGACATTTGCAATCTTCCAGCCCTCCAGGACCATGCCAGAATCAACTGATTCTTGAAAGCTCATGACTCTGGGATTCTGGGATGTAGTCCATTTGGTCCAGGTGACTTATCCACCTTAAATTGAGTTTGCCTTGCACTTTTTCCTTTGTAATAGCAATGATGTGATTTTCTGGGAAAAATGAGGAAGGTGCAGGATAGATGTATTCCATAAATGAAAAAATACTCAAATAGCAAAATCGTCCAACCATGGCTGACTAGGAAAGTCAAAGCTAACGTTTAAGTGCAAAAGAGAGGGCATGCAACAAAAGATAGGGAAGCTATTAAAATCATACAGCATTAAGAGGGAAAATATGAAATATGAAAGCAAACATTATCAAGGTGGATAGAAAAAGTATATTTTCAAGAATATTAAAAATAAAAAAAGAGAGGAGAGTGGATATAGGACTGTTAGAAAATGAGGCTGGAGAAATAATAGTAGGGACAAGGACATAGCTGATGAATTAAATGAGTATTTTGCATCAGTCTTCATGTGGAAGACACTAGCAATAAGCCTGATGTTGTAGTGTGTGAAGGAAGAGAAGTGAGTGCAGTTACTATTACAAGGGAGAAGGTGCTCAAAAAGCTGAAAGACTTAAGGATAAGTCACCCAGACCAGATAAACTGTACTCTAGGGTTCTGAAAGAGGTAGAGGTAGAGATTGTGGCGGCATTAGCAAGATCTTTCAAAAATCGTTGGACTTTGGCATAGAGCCTTCTAAATGGGGAGAAGATTCAAAAATCTGAGATGCAAAGGTACTTGGGAGTCCTTGGGCAGAACACCCTAAGGATTAACTTGTAGGTAGAGTCAGTGATGAGGAAGGCAAATGCAATGTCAGCATTCATTTCAAGAGGTCTAGAATACAAGAGCAGAGGTGTGCTGCTGAGGCTTTATAAGGCACTGGTGAGGCCTCACCTTGAGTAATGTGAAAAGTTTTGGGCTCCTCATTGAAGAAATGATGTGCTGGCATTGGAAGGGGTGCAGAGGAGGTTCACAAGGATGATTCTAGGAATGAAAGGGTTATACAAGGAACATTTGATAGCTCTGGGTCTGTACTTGCTGGAATTTAGAGGGATGAGGAAGGATCTAATTGAAACCTTTCAAATGTTGAAAGGCGGGGATAGAGTAGATGTGAAAGGGATGTTTCCCATAGAAGCATAGAACACTTGTAACACTTACCCAACAGGCTGGTATATGTCTAGGGGAAAAGGAGATCCAGCCACACACCAACCCACCTCCCATACACGCAGGTGCTGTGAGAATCGAGTTTATGCCTCGCGCCGCTCACGGTATCAACTTTACACCAAATACCGTTATGACATACACTTTATAGAATTTACTAACATTAACTAAAGAAGTATTAGGCAATACAATATATATATATATATATATATATATATATATACACAAGGAAAGAAAAAAACAAAAGGCGCCAACTTATCAAAGTTCAGTCAGTGTAGTGCACATCGTAGGAGCTCAATCAACGAATCATCCGACAGCCACATCGTCACCCCTAGGACCACCCGGTGGTCTTACGAGCCGTCTAGCGCCAGTCGCGGTGGTCCTACGAGCCGTCCAGCGCCCGTCCACCTTCCTCGTCTGTCTCTCCTGCCGACTCCCTCCACCCCCAAGCCCGCGCAAGTTCCCAGCCTCACAAAACACAATAACATTCCCCATTGATTAACAAATGAATACCATTACCATATCAGCCATTCTAAAGCGAAACAACGGCGAGAGAAACATTTAACAGACAAAGAAACATTCCTACTCGTAACAAACCAAAGAAGCCCTTTTTAGTAATATACACCAGACATTGTACATTCTCTCCCCACCAGCAAATGTCATGCCCGCATGGCATTACTAGAGTTCCCCAAAGCTTCTTGCAACACACAAAACCCCACCCAGGTGCAGAAAGCAGTGACATAACTACCCAGAGCAGTAGAAATCACACTCGGTTCTCCTGGTACCACATATGTCAACCGCTCCGGGGAGCGCCTAATCCTCTGAGATCTCCATACCCCTTCTGCCCCACTGGGCTCCCTCTCCACCTGCGAACCCACTGTCTCGGACACCCCAGGTCTTCCTGACAGACCCTCACCCCCTTCCTCACGGGGGTCCTCCCTCACCTGAGATCTCTCCGGCTCACGCTCGGGCTCCACCCTCTCTCCCACCACTGTTGGCTGCCTCTCCATCTGACCCTCAAGACCTTCCCTCCTCTCACCCAATTCAGTATGGGAAGGGCCAGGAGCCTCCTCTCCTGGTACTGGAGCACCAGCGAATGGGAACAGGGGCCACTCATCTGAGTCGTCCTCTTCCGAATCAGTAGCCATTTCCAGCCGAGGGACCCGTCCCCGCTCTTCAGCAGCGGGCTCTTCCCTTTCTCTGCGCCCTCGCAGAGTCCTTGTACTAGGCGTAATCTCCCACTCTGGCTCCGTATCCACCTGCACCGCTTGACCCAGCGGCAGTAGGTGATTCCGATGGAGTACCTTGATAGGCCCTTTCCCATCCTCAGGTTTCACCCGGTAAACTGGCAGGTTCGGCATCTGGCTCTCTATTACATAGGGGCTGGCCGCCCATCGATCTGCCAACTTGTGCTTACCAGGGAGTCCCAAATTCCGTAAAAGGACCCGGTCGCCCGGCAATAATTGGACAAACTTCACCTTTTGATCATACCGCATCTTATTCCTCTGATTTTGTTTGGTAGCCGCCGCCTCGGCCAACTCGTACGCCCGCTGTAACTCCCTCTTCATGTCGGACACATACTTTAGATGGGACTTCCCAGGTAATTCACCCACTTCACCCCCAAAACACAAGTCAATGGGCAACCTCGCTTCCCGCCCGAACATCAGATAATAGGGCGAATATCCGGTAGCATCATTGCGAGTACAATTGTAACAGTGAACCAATTGTCCAATATGACGACTCCACCTGCTTTTCTGCCCAATCTCCAGCGTCCCGAGCATATCCAACAGGGTCCGATTGAACCTCTCTGGCTGCGGATCTCCCTGTGGGTGATAAGGGGTAGTCCTGGATTTCTAAACCCCAAGCATAGTCAGTAATTCATGGATAAGGCGGCTCTCAAAGTCCCGCCCCTGATCGCTATGGATTCGCCTGGGAAGGCCGTAATGAACAAAATACTTCTCCCATAACACCTTCGCCACTGTCGTCGCCCTCTGATCCTTAGTGGGAAATGCCTGAGCATAGCGAGTGTAATGATCGGTGATGACTAAGACATTCGCGGTGTTGCTGGTGTCAGGCTCAATCGACAGAAAATCCATACATACCAGGTCCAGAGGTCCCGCACTCTGCAAGTGCGACAGTGGAGCCGCCAACGCGGGCAGGGTCTTCCTCCGGATGCAACGACTGCAGCCCCTACAGTATTCTTCGACTTCCCCCCTCATCTGGGGCCAGTAGAACCGGTCTTTGAGTAATCCATAGGTCTTTTCCACCCCCAAGTGTCCAGAATTATCATGTAGGGCCTGGAGTACAGCCTGCCGATACTGCTCCGGCAGGACCAGTTGACAACAGTGGGGTTGGTCCGGAGGCGCCGTTACCTGGTAAAAGATTTGGATCTTTAACTTCAACCGAGACCACTCCTTCAACAACAGGGGCACGAATGGGTGTTTCGCCTTCTCAGCAAACGCCCCATCCCCCTTCTCGACTGCTCTCCACACTGTGCCAATGCCCGGGTCATTTTGCTGAGCAGCTGCCACTTCCCCCGGACTCAGTTCCGGCAACTGTTTAGTCCGCAGTGCGGTCATGTCACAGTAAGCTAGGGGTATGGCATCGTCAAAACCCCCCAAATGGTCCACGGCTCGTTCCAGCCTCCCTCTTCCCTCGGCCTTCACGGTGATAGCAAACTGACACATCGCCTTCACTCCAGGGGCAGGGACACTCTCCCACTCCTCGTCCCTCTCCTGGTCCCCCGGCTCCCGACGAGACAAAGCATCCGCATCGACATTCTTGCTTCCGGGCCGGTACCTCAAGCTGAAATCATATACCGACAAGGCTGCCAGCCACCGATGTCCTGTGGCATCCAGCTTCGCTGAAGTCAAAATATAAGTGAGAGGATTGTTATCCGTTCGCACCTCAAACTTGGCTCCGTACAGGTAATAGCCCAACTTGTCCACCACCTGGAACAATGGAGAGGGGAAAAGCTCTCCGAGTACATATTTAGGATGGAGGGGATGCTCTCGGGGCTGCGGCGCCGGGGGGTAGTGAAGGCGCCTGACGTGGCTAGCGTGAGGATGAGTCAGTTATTCAGTGGCTCTCTGGAGGAGGACAAGGTGGCGTGGACTATTCGGCAGGCTTATAGGAAAGGCCCCCCTCCATCGTTCGGGCAACTGATTAGAGAGGTACGGGAGGAAGAGAGAGCGTTGGGGCGGAAAAGGGGAGCGGGCCTACGGGAGCGATCCTCAGCGATACAGGAAGTGGTGGCTGGGTGGAGGAATAACAACCCACCGAGGGGTAGAGAATCCCCTCTGGAGGGGAGGGACAGGGGAGGTACCCACTCTCAGGGGCGACCAGTGCCGTGGGTTGGGAGTGGGAGTCGTCCTGGGAGAGGAGGGGCGGCAGGCAGCGTGTGCTTTAACTGTGGGAAAGAGGGGCATTTCAGGCGGGACTGTGGGCGGCCAAGGGTGTGCTATAGCTGTGGAGAGGAGGGACACTTTAGGTGGGATTGTGAGAGACCAGGAGTTTCGCGGAGGACGTGTAACACTTACCCAACAGGCTGGTATATGTCTAGGGGAAAAGGAGATCCAGCCACACACCAACCCACCTCCCATACACGCAGGTGCTGTGAGAATCGAGTTTATGCCTCGCGCCGCTCACCGTATCAACTTCACACCAAATACCGTTACGACATACACTTTATAGAATTTACTAACATTAACTAAAGAAGTATTAGGCAATACAATATATATATACAAGGAAAGAAAAAAACAAAAGGCGCCAACTTATCGAAGTTCAGTCAGTGTAGTGCACATCGTAGGAGCTCAATCACCGAATCATCCGACAGCCACGTCGTCATCCCTAGGACCACCCGGTGGTCTTACGAGCCGTCTAGCGCCAGTCGCGGTGGTCCTACGGTGGTCCAGCGCCCGTCCACCTTCCTCGTCCGTCTCTCCTGCCGACTCCCTCCACCCCCAAGCCCGCGCAAGTTCCCAGCCTCACAAAACACAATAACATTCCCCATTGATTAACAAATGAATACAATTACCATATCAGCCATTCTAAAGCGAAACAACGGCGAGAGAAACATTTAACAAAGAAACATTCCTACTCGTAACAAACCAAAGAAGCCCTTTTTAGTAACATACACCGGACATTGTACACACTACAGCACAGTACAGGCCCTTCAGCCCTCCATGTTGTGCCGACCCATATAATCCTTAATAAAAAAGTACAAAACCCACACTGCCCCATAACCATTTTTCTTTCATCCATGTGCCTGTCCAAGAGGCTCTTAAATACCCCTAATGTTTTAGCCTCCACCACCATCCCTGGCAAGTCATTCCAGGCACTCACAACCCTCTGTGTAAAAAACTTACTCCTGATGTCTCCCCTAAACTTCCCTCCCTTAATTTTGTACATATGCCCTCTGGTGTTTGCTATTGCTGCCCTGGGAAACAGGTACTGACTATCCACCCTATCTATGCCTCTCATAATCTTGTAGACCTCTATCAAGTCCCCTCTCATTCTTCTACGCTCCAAAGAGAAAAGTCCCAGCTCTGCCAACCTTGCTTCATATGACTTGTTCTCCAAACCAGGCAACATCCTGGTAAATCTCCTCTGCACCCTCTCCATAGCTTCCACATCCTTCCTATAATGAGGTGACCAGAATTGAACACAATACTCTAAGTGCGGTCTCACCAGAGATTTATAGAGTTGCAACATGACCTCTCTACTCTTGAACTCAATCCCCCTGTTAATGAAGCCTAGCATCCCATAGGCCTTCTTAACTATCCTATCAACCTGTGCAGCGAGCTTGAAAGATGTATGGACTTGAACCCCAAGGTCCCTTTGTTCATCCACACTCTTAAGTAACTGACCATTAATCCTGTACTCAGTCTTCTGGTTTGTCCTTCCAAAATGCATCACCTCACACTTGTCCGGAGTGAACTCCATCTGCCATTTTTCTGCCCAACTCTGCAGCCTGTCTATATCCTCTTGTAACTTTCAACCACCTACAGCTCCATCCACAACTCCTCCAATCTTCATGTCATCCGCAAATTTACTCACCCATCCTTCCGCCTCTACATCCATGGTGGGGGAGTCTAGGACAAGAGGGCACAGCCCCAGGATAAAGGGGCGTCCATTTAAAACAGAGATGCAGAGAGATTTCTTCAGCCAAAGGGTGGTAAATTTGTGGAATTTGTTGCCACAGGTGACTGTGGAAACCAGGTTATTGGGTGTATTTAAGGCTAAGCTTGATAGGTTCTTGATTGAACATGACATTAAAGATTACAGGAAGAAGACCAGGACGGGGGGCTGAGGATGGGAAAAAAGGATCAGCCATGATTGAATGGCCTAATTCTGTTCCTCTCCTTATGGTCTTGATTCATTTCCATGGATGCTGGCTGACCTGCTGAGTTCCTCCAGCATTTTATGTTACTCTGAGTCTGCCGCTGGTTCCACAAGTTAAATATGCTTCCAGTCCACTGTTAAATCTAGTTCCTCCAGCAAATATTTTTGTAAAATTAAGTTGTTTTGATGATATGACTGATTTCCTTCAATAATACTTCAAAAGCTGTCTGTTTAAACTTTTCAAGTTTACTACAAAAACAGTTACTCCAGATTTTAAAAACATGAGCAGTTCTGAAGGTTGTTGCATGCATGAGTGTTTATTTTTTTTCATTTCACACTATTTATACTTTGGCACAGTCAGAGCTTTTCACCAGTCAGATAAAAATACTTCTTTATCCCACAATTTAATCTCATCAAAGTCACTTTTGTGATTGTAGCTGCAGCAACCTATTCCACCTCGTTGTTAGAGATGGTCAATCTGACAGCTTTCTCCAGCATTATCCATCTTGTGTGGGAAGAATTGTCCCAGTTACATTCTTAGCTATCCAGCAGAAAAATCATCAGACATTAATTAACTTCCACAAGTTTCTTACATACATTCTGCCTCTCACCGACATCCAGACACCAGGTGCAGTTTCCACATATGTGGTGTTAACACTTGATTTTATTTCTCCAACATATTTTTTGACTGAATACTACTTCAAAATATAACAGCAGGAGTAACCTGACGGATCTTCTCTACTTCACCTCCACTTCCCTAGACAATCTGGAGTTCAAGGTTTATCATCTTCAACCTTTCTAGTAAGTACCTACAATCCATAGGGGTAGAACTTTAGAATACTTAAGCCTCCAGCTGAAGGAATTCTTTCAGACTTCAATTTAGATATCCAACCTTAATCTTGAGTTTATAGCTCTTACTCCAAGGGAAGATAATCTTGTATCCATTCTGCTAAGCTCCTTTGGACTCTTGTGTTTGCAATCTTTTGTTTCAATCCAGATCACGCTTCATTCCTTTGAACTGCAAAGAGCACAGGTCTGGTCTGATTTTAATGTTTTTCGATGAGACAACATGCTCATCTCAGGGATCAGTCAATAAAGGCAATGGGACTGAAATGGTACAGTTCTACAGATGAGTTATCGCCACAGTTTATAAATTGTAGCACGATTCCCTACCCCTTCTTTATTGCATATTTTTCTTTTCTGTACAAATACAGCAGGATAACAGGCCTGTGCCACCCAATTACACCCATGTGACAATTTAACCTACTAACCTCTACATCTTTGGAATGTATGACAAAACCAGGGCACCCACAGGAAAATCACACCATGATGTGGAAAACACACAACTCCTTTCAGAAAGCAGCGGATCTGAGCCAGGATTGCTGGTGCTTAAATAGTGTTAGGTAACCGCTGCACTACAGTGTTGCCTTATTGTGTGCATTCTAGATTTCAATTGTTCTGGTGTCACTGAAAACTCTTCAATAAAATGTAGTTTTGGGTAATTGCTACTTCTATTTTAAAAAATATTTTGCTCTGCTGTTTCAGCTGAGGATAAATACCTTTGCGTATATTATATTGGTCCTTAGCCACTCGATAAACGTACTGTTATGCCTTTATAATATCATAGAGTAATGCAGCAGGGATACAGGCCCTTTTCCTCAACAAATCATTGCTGACCGTTTCATTCACATAGCTAGTCCAAATTTCTTGCATTCATCCCCCAAACATCTGAGTCCCTGCCCTCCATGTCACTTTCTGAATGCTCCTCAAATGATGCCGTTGTATTTGCCTTTGTATCTGCACAATAAAAAGTTGCCCCTCAGTTCCCTTTTAAAACTTGCCCCTCTCACTTTAAATCTATGTTTATTAGGTTTGTGGAAAAGACATGCAATATATCCTTTTGGCCGCTTACATTTCCACCTGGCTTTTCATCACCAGTAAAAATCTCAGACTCAGCAATTGATCATTTAGATTCCTGTAGTTAAAGCCCAAGCAATACTCCTTGCACCAAGCTCTCTGCCAATCAAAAATACAACCATGGGAACTTTCCTTCCCAGGCACACCAAGCTACGATGACTTTGCTTTATTGCATTATAACTTTTAAAAAAGGTCTATTATCACATACATAGTGAAGGACTCCATCATTTTCTCGAAAACTGATCCCAACGACAGGCCGAAATTGGAGCACCCAGGGAAATCCCACGCATTCTACAGGGAGGACTTACAGAGGACACTGGAACTGAACTCCAGCATGCCGAGCTTTAATAGCATCCGCTAACTGCTAGGCTACCGTGGTGCCTCTTTTTGGCAGTCAATTTCTCTAAAGCACAACAGCAGGAAACCACTGCTGGCAGTTGACCATATGCTTGTCCCATGTGTTAATCCAAAATCTTAAGAACCTGCTCCTCTGTACCTCCCTCTGCAAATGTATTCTTGGCTTTCTCGCTGGACGACACAGTCTACGTGGATCAGAAAGAACATCTCCTCCTCCCTGACAATCAACACCGTGCACCTCAAGGATGCATGCTTAGCCTACTGCTTGACTCTTTCTTTCTATACTCACGAATGCGTGGCTAGGTACACCTCAAATGCCATCTATCAAGTTGCCGATGACACAACTGATGTTGGTAGAATCTCAGAGGGTGATGAAGAAGGTTGGTTAAACGCTATCACAATAATAACCCTGCACTCAACACTAGTATCACCAGCTAGTTAATTGTGGATTCAGGAAGAAGTTGAGGAAACACACACCAGCCCTCTTTGAGGATTCAATAGTACAAAGGGTAAGCAGTTTCAATTTTCTGTGTGTCAACATCTCTAAAGACCTATCCTGGGCCAAACATACTGATGCAATGAACAGGCACATCAGTGGCTATACTTCATAAGGAGCTTGAAGAGAGTTGGTATGTCACCCAAGACTCTCGCAAATTTCTACAGATGTAATGTGGAGAGCTTTCTAATTGGCTACATCTCCATGGCCATGGAAGGGCCACTGCACAGACTGGAAAAAGTTACAGAGAGTTACAATTTTAGCCAGTTCCATCATGATCACTAGCCTCCCCAGCATTCAGGACACCCTGAGAAAAGGAGATTCCTCAAAAAGCTGACATCCACCTAGTCTTTCAAAGCCAGAAGGGGTACAGTATGCCTCATGACCAACTCCTCGTGGTGTACAAACATGCTGGTTCTATCCCAGTCCTGTTCATCACGTCTGCAACAGCTTGTGATCAAGTTCTGTCCATTTTATCTGCAGCAGGAGATTTCAGTGATCATCTTGGTAGCAGTGTAAATCCCACCTCAGTTTCTAGACAAACTGAGCGATGTAATCAACACACTTCTGCATCAACACACTTCTGCATCATTTTGACGGATTTTAACCAGGTCAGTTTGAAAAAGTCCCAAAATAATTATTACCAAAAAATGATTTGTAGTACCAGAGGAACCAACACACCAGACCACTGTTACACCACCATCAAGAATGCTCACCATGTTATCCCATGGCCACACTAGGAAAGTCTGATCACTTCAGAGACTGAAGAGTGCAGCACCAGTAGTGAGGAAGAAGGTGGTATTGGCAAGGGAGGTTCAGGAGCGCTTATAGGACTGCTTTGAGTTGGTGGACTGGACTGTGTTCAAGGATTCATCTTCGAATCTGAATGAATATGCCACAGCTGACACCGACTTCATTATAACCTGTGTGGATGAGTGTGTGCCTATGAGAACTTGCTGTACATACCCAAATCAAAAACCATGGCTGAACCGGGAGATTTCGAGTCCACTGAGGGCTCGATCAGTAGCATTGAAGTCTGGCAACCCATATCTGTACAAGGAAACCAACTACAGTACCACTGGTGGATGGCTATTTCAAGAACTAAGGCACAATTCCAAGTGAGCTTGGAGGCAGAATCGGATGCAAGACAACTCTGTCAGGGTTTGCAGACCATTACTTCCTACAAAGCGAAACCTAACATCATGAATGGCAGTGATGTTTCACTCCCAGAGGAGCTCAATGTCTTTTATGCTCGCTTTGGAAGAAAGAATGAAAATACAGCTATGAGGATCCCTGCAGCAGCTGGTGACCCTGCCATCTCTGTTTCAGAGGCTGATGTCAGGCTGTCTTTCAAGAGGGTGAACCCCGGCAAGATAATAGACCCCAAAGGTGTACCTGGTAATGCTCTGAAAACCTGGGTCAGCCAACTGACAGGGTTGTTCAAAGACATTTTCAATCTCTCATTGCTCCAGTCAGAAGTTCCCACCCGCTTCAAAAGGGCAACAATTATACCAGTTCCCTAGAAGAGCACGGTGAGCTGCCTTAATGATTAACATCCAGTAGCACTCACATTTACGATGATGAAGTACTTGAGAGGTTGTTTATAGATAGAATTAACTCCTGTCTCAGCAGGACCTGGACCCACTGCAATTTGTCTATCATCACAGTGTCCATGGCAGACATAATCCCATTGGTTGTCCTTCTGGACAATACAAATACTCATATCCAGTATGCTGTTTACTGACTACAGTTCAGCATTTAACACAATCATTCCTGCAGTTCTGATTGAAAAGCTCCAGAACCTGGGCTTCTGTATCACCTGCAACTGGATCCTCAACTTCCTAACCGGAAGACCACAGTTTGTGTAGATCGGAAATAACTTCTCCACCTCACTGATAATCAACACTGGCACACCTCAAGGATGGGTGCTTAGCCCACTGCTCTATTCTCTTTACACCCATGACTGTGTGGCTAGGCACAGCTCAAACACAATCTATAAATTTGCTGACGATACAACCATTGTAGGCAGAATTTCAGATGGTGACAGGAGTGAGATTTATCAGCTGGTTTAGTGGTGTCACAGCAACAACCTTGCACTCAATGTTAGTAAGACCAAAGAATTGATTGTGGACTTCAGAAAGGGTGTGAATGAAGGAACAGACACCGGTCCTTACAGAAGGATCAGAAGTGGAGAGAGTGAGCAATTTCAAGTTTCTGGGTGTCAATATCTCTGAGGATCTAACCTGGACCCAATATATCAATGCAACTACAAAGAAGGAAAGACAGTGGCTATGTTTCATTAGGAGTTTAAGGAGATTTGGTATGTCACTTAAAACACTCACAAATTTCTACGCATGTACCTTGGAGAGCATTCTAACTGGTTGTATTACCGTCTGGGGAGACTACTGCACATTATCGAAGTAAGCTGCAGAGAATTGTAAACTCAGTCAGCTGTACCATGGGCCTCTGTAGTATCCAGGACATCTTCAAGGAATGATGCCTCAAAAAGGCAGTCCATCATTAAGGACCCCCATTACCCAGGGCATGCCCTTTTCTCAGTTACCATCAGGGAGGAGATACAGGAGCCTGAAGGCACACACTCAGTGATTCAGGAACAGCTTCTTCCCCTGCCATTCGAATCCAATATGGACACTGAACCCGCGAACACTACCTGAATACTTTTTAACACACCTAATTTAATTATATATGGAAAATATATATTATTTTTTCTATTATGTATTGCACGACATATGCCAGTGATATTAAACCTGGTTCAGATTCCATAGCTAAGGACTAAGGACTATTATTACCATCAGAGAGGAGCTACAGGAGTCTGAGGGCATATGTTCCTCGTTTTAGGAACGCCCTACCGCCATCAGGACTTTTAAAATGACCTATGAACAAACCCTTCAACACTACCTCACTATTTCATCACTACTCATTTAATTTGTAATACCTTTCTTGTTGTAGTTTATAGTTTTTTGTATTGCACCGTACTGCTGCTGCAGAACAAATTTCACGACATCCGTCATATTAAACTGATTTCAAAGCCGTTCTTCATTGTTCGATTAGTCACATTAGAACCGTCGCTCTTGCTGATATTTTAAAAATTCACAAAATTCAAACAAGGAACGCGGTAAACCAAGGGGTGATGGAAGACTTGCATTAACTCTGTGGCGGAACGTTTCGCTTCTGGATCTTGTCGTGCTGTCGGCTCTTAACACGACACGTTAACTGGCTCTCGCTCCACAGCTGCTGCCACACCAGCATTTACAGTAGTGTCTATTTCAAATTCTCAATCAATATTCCAACTAAATTTTAAATTGTTTTTCACTTTAATTACACCTTTGAAAACTCAGCCCCGAGTTTTCAAACGAACAGCGTCATAGGGAGATCCTGGCGCGGTTGGATGACGCAATCGTTTCCAGGGAGAGAATTGAATTCCCACAATCCTTTGTGTTCCAGGCCACATTCCAACCAAATCAAAACATGGCGGCGGGGCCGAGCGAGGTCAGCGCCGCCTCAGTGTCGGTTTTCAACAACGCTCCTGACTATGAGTTGACAGACATAAATACAAAATCTTTCAACGTCGGTTCCTTCGGCAGTTTGTGGCGAGAGAAACTGAAGAGGATGTACCTAGCGTTGGATAATAAAGAGGACGTGGAGATGGGGCAGCAGATGGTTGACGAGCTGGGCCTCCCAACGGACATGGTGGAAGAACTGCAGATGGTGTGCGGGTGAGAGCAGGATCCAAACACAGGGCTAGGGTGACTGGGGTAGGAGTAGGAGAGTGAATGGTAATAACACCGTTGCTTTGGTGTGATAGAACTGCAGATGTGGGAGCGAAATCATGATAGTGCACGGAAACATCCTTTCGGTCTAAAATGTCTGTCGAGGGTCATCTGTGTACAAATTCCACATCCCATATGAACCCTTCTCAGATCTTCTACCAACGTCCCCGGCAGCGTCTTCCAGACATCTGCCACCCTCTGAAAAACTACTTTGTAGATCACTTTTAAACTTGCCTACTCTCACCTTAACTATATGCAAAATATTTCTGTCCTGGGTAAAAGACTCTCAATTTATATACTTATATCATGTTGGCCTATACAACCTTGTACGCTCCAGTGAAAACCATACAAGTGACCAAACAAAATGCTGGAGGAACTCAGCAGGCCAGGAGTACAGTTGACATTGTGGGCTGAGATCCTGCATCAGGACCATTTACCCAACATGTAATAGTTAATAGTTTCAAATGTAAGCAACATGCCTAATGAACCACTTCAATATCCCTGAATGTAGCACAGCACAGTTATCTAAAAGTGG
The DNA here is from genome assembly GCF_048418815.1 of Hemitrygon akajei. Taxonomy (NCBI): domain Eukaryota; kingdom Metazoa; phylum Chordata; class Chondrichthyes; order Myliobatiformes; family Dasyatidae; genus Hemitrygon; species Hemitrygon akajei. Next base: position 72,689,323 of record NC_133125.1, read on the forward strand.
CCTGATCAGTTTTTTACAGCTGTAATGTACCTTACCAACTTTTATACTCAAGGTCCTGACTGATGAAGGAAAGCATGCCCTGCACCACCTTTACCAGCCTATCTACTCATCTTGCATTTTCATGGACGCAACCAAATTTCCCTCTGTATAACCCTAATTGAATTTTATACTTCTGTTTTACTTTTTGAAGTTCAACACGTTACACTTGCCCAGATTTGTCATTTGTCTGCTCAAGTGATCAATATGCTGTTGTATCCATTGGACTTTGCCCATTCCGTGCGGTGCCACACAAAATTCACCCCTTTGGTGCACTGTCTTCTTTCCCTAATCCTGTTTCCTGAATACTCCAATAAAATCTCTATGGATTCTCCAAAGGTGCTTCATGCCCTTCTGATTTCCTCTTTGAGAACATTCCTTTACCCCCATACTCCTCCAGGGATTCACTAGATCCCGGCTGCCTGTAGCTGACCTGTACATTTCAAAGGAGGGATGAGGAGAGGTGATGGGTGAAACATGAAGAAGGAGGAATGAAGTGAACAGCCAGGAAGTTAACTGGTGAAAGAGATACAGGGCTGGAGAAGGGGGGGGGATTCACATAGAAGATGACAAAAGGTCATGGAACAAAAAAGGGGGGAGGAGCACCAGAGGGAAGCGATGGGCAGGCAAGGAGATAAGGTCAGAGGGGAAAAGGGGATGGGGGAGGGACATTAGCGTAAGTTTGAGAAATCGATGTTCATGCCATCAGGTTGGAGACTACTCAGACGGAATGTAAGGTGTTGCTCCTCCAACCTGAGTGTGGCCTCATCACAACAGTGGAGAAGGCCATGCATGAACATATCAGAATGGGAAGTGGAATTAAAATGCCACTGGGAGATCGCGCTTTTTCTGGCAGACAGTGCGTAGATGCTCAGTGAAGCAATCTCCTAATCCATGTCGGGTCTCATCCATATAGACGAGGCCACATGGAGCACCAGACACTGTATGACCCCAACACTCACAGGTGAAGTGTAACCTCACCTTGAAGGACAGTTTGGGGCCCTGAATGGTAGTGAGGGAGGAGGTGTAGGGGCAGGTGTAGCACTTGCAACGATAAGTGCGAGGAGGGAGATCAGTGGGGAGGGATGAATGTACAAGGGGGTCATGTAGGGAGCAATCCCTGCGGAAAGCAGAAAGTGGAGGTGGATGGGGAGATGTGCTTGATGGTGGGATCCCGTTGGAGATGGCGGAAGTTGCAGAGAATTATGTGCTAGATGCAGAGACTGGTGGGGTGGTAGGTGAGGACAGGATGAACCCTATCCTGGTAGGGTGGCGGGAGAATGGGGTGAGAGCAGATATGTGCGCATTCGAAGAGATGCGGTTGAGGACAGTGGTAATGGTGGAGGAAGGGAAGCCCGTTTCTTTGAAGAAGGATGACATTTCCTTCGTTCTGAAATGAAAAGCCTCACCCTGAGAGCAGATGTGGCAGAGATGGAGAAATTAAGAAAAGGGATGGCATTTTTACAAGTAACAGGGTGGTAGTTCAGGTAGCTGTGAGAGTCTGTGTTCCTCCTGCTGTGAGAGTCCTGGGTTTGCAATAGACAAGTTAAAGGGGAGGGAAGTGTCAGAAATGGACCAGGTAAATTTGAGGGCAGGGTGGAAGTTGGAGGCAAAGTGGATGAAGTCTACGAGTTCAGCATGAGTGCAGGAAGCAACACCAATGCAGTAGTCAATGTGATGTAGGAAAAGTGGTGGATGGTATAGCTGTCAAACAGGGAGGCATAGCTGGGACCCATTACAAGTGTCCATGGCTACACATTTTGTTTGAAGGAATTGGGAAGAGCCAACAGAGAAATTATTTGGAGTGAGGACAAATTCTGCTAGGTGGAGGAGAGTGGTGGTGGAGGGGAACCTACCACCCTATGGTTCCTTTGCTGAGAAACAACCTACTGCAAAGAAACATAGCACACTGTTTCATATTGTCAAAATGCCATTTAGAACTTAAACCTATTGATCAGTTCTGTCCCTTTCCATAACTGTCTTAAAACTAATAGAAGTGAGGTAACAGGTCCCAAAGAGCTCCCTTACTGACACCACAGTCACTTGTCCTATTCTATTACCCAAAAGTAGGTTGAGCTATGCCTTGCCCATTTGTAGGGCCCACTATATGTTGTCCAAGGAAACTTTCCTGAATGCAATTAACAAATTTCACCATCATCTAACCCTAATAAACAGTCACAGTATAGGTTAAACCCTATTATTCCTGCAGTACTTTACAGTCTCCCTACAATTTTACTCCTCTAATTCCTGTTGACTATTTGGGGGCCCATAGTACAACCCCAGCAAAGTGATTATCTGCTTCGTACTCACAGGTTCAGCTATAGATCCTCATTGGACGATCCATCAGTAATTTCATCTGTGTGCTACTGTGCCAACCCCTTAATCAAAAATACAATTCCCCACCCCTCTCACCTCTACTCCACCTAAAGCACTTGTACCCTGGAACATTAAGCAGCCAGTCCTATTCCTTCCATAGCCATTTTCTATAATGGAAATAATATCACAGTCCCACGTAGGTATCCAAGCTGTAAATTCACCCACTATTACTGTCAGACCTCTTGTATTGAAGTTAGTGCATTTAATTCACTTGCCTTTCCTTGCTTCCTGCTGTTTTTCTGCCTGTCGTGTATATTCAGCTTGCTGTCACTGACTGTGTCATTTTCCAACATCATCCCAATTGCAACAACACGCTGGAGGAACACAGCAGGTTGGTCAGCATCCGTGGAAACAAACAGTCAACGTTTCAGGCCGAGGCCCTTCGTCAGGACTGAAGAGGGAGGGGGCAGGGGCTCTATAAAGAAGGTGGGGGGAGGTGGGAAGGAGAAGGCTGGTAGGTGCCAGGTGAAAAACCAGTAAGAGGAAAGATCAAGGGGTGGGGGGAGGGGATAAGCAGAAAAGGTGAAGAAGGAATGTAGGGGGAAAACACTAGTAGAAGAAGGCAGAATCATGAGAGAGGCAGAGTGAAACTGGGATGGGGGAAGGGAGGAGGAGGGAATTGTTCATGCCAAGGGGCTGGAGACTACCCAGACGGTATATGAGGTGTTGCTCTTCCAACCTGAGTTTGGCCTCATCATGGCAGTAGAGGAGGCCATGTATGGACATATCTGAATGGGAATGTGAAGCAGAGTTGAAGTGGGTGGCAACCGAGAGATCTTGTCTGTTGTGGCAGACAGAGCGGAGGTGCTCGACGAAGCGGTTCCCCAATCTGTGTCAGGTCTCATCGATGTAGAGTAGGCCGCACCGGGAGCACTGGATGCAATAGATTACCCCGACAGACTCAAGTGAAGTGTTGCCTCACCTGGAAGGACTGTTTGGGACCCTGTATGGTGGTAAGAGAGGAGGTGTAGGGACAGGTGTCACACTTAGATCTGTGGGGAGGGACATATGGACCAGGGAGTCACGGAGGGAATGATCCTTGCGGAAAGTGGAGAGGAGTAGAGAGGGAAAGATGTGCTTAGTGGTGGGGTCCTGTTGAAGGTGGCGGAAGTTGCGGAGGATAATATGCTGGATCTGGAGGTTGATGGGGTGGTAGGTGAGGACAAGGGGAACTCGGTCCCTGTTGTGACAGGAGGATGAGGTGAGCGCCGAAGTGTGGGAACTGGAGGAGATGCGGGTGAGGGCATCATTGATGATGGCAAAAGGGAAACCACGATCCTTAAAGAAAGAGGACATTTGAGATGTCCTGGAACGGAAAGCCTCATCCTGGGAGCAGATGCAGCGGAGATGGAGGAACTGGAAATAGGGGATAGCATTTTTGCATTTGGCAGGGTGGAAAGAGGTATAATGGAGGTAGTTAGGAGAGTCAGTGGGTTTATAGAAGATGTCAGTGGACAGTCAGTCTTCAGAGATGGAGGCCAAGAGATCAAGAAAGGGGAGAGAAGTGTCTGAGATAGACCAAGTGAACATGGAACAATACAGCACAGTACAGGCCCTTAGGCCCACAATGTTGTGCCGACCCTTAAACCCTGCCTCCCATATAACATCCCACCTTAAATTCCTCCATATACCTGTCTAGTAGTCCCTTAAATTTCACTAGTTTATTTGCCTTCACCACTGACTCAGGCAGTGCATTCCATGCACCAACCACTCTCTGAGTAAAAAACCTTCCTCTAATATCCCCCTTGAACTTAAGTTTTGCCATTCATTGATGCTTGCCCTGCTAATCACAAACATTGGAGACAAAATAAAGATTTCTTGTATTTCTGAAAACAAGTATCTAATTTGGCAAGATACTTCAAAGTACCATAGTATTGTATTATTGTAATTACGCCTTTTTCAGTAAATTTATAAGAAGGCTGTTTAACTCATGTTGAATATCAGTTGTCTCGCTCACTTCCAGTTTTCTCAATCAGGACAAATTTCATAGCAGTTGTTACCTCAGGAGGACATAACTAATAGAGGTTCCATTAGTAGTTTTGTATTTGGAATGACTTACTTGCAATATTTTGTTTGTTTTGAACAGCATAGATACACTGGATTGCTCAGAGAAGACACCCAGTACAGATGTCATTCCTCAAGATACAGATCTGATCACATTACAGTATGTTTCAGTTTACTTTTTAGTGTTTAAAAACATCAGTAATTCTAACTATTGACTTGAAGGGAATTTTCAATCCTAAAATAGTGAAGGAAATTGAGGGCAAATGTTTAATATCCATGCATCCTTAAGAGTCAGGGAGCCAAGTTAGCCATTCTTTCTAGATTGTCTGTTAAACCTGCTGTTTCCCTGCCTTCATCTTCTCAGTAATAATGGATACTTCTCAATCCTGCAAGTAGGATGTGATCTTAATTTGTTTTTTGTTTATAGGGTTTCTTAAATCACTGGAATCCCTGTATTATATGGAGAGTAAGTCTTAATCCTCTTCCCTATTACATAGAAAATATGATTGTTCAGAGACTGTTTTGTCCAGATTCAAGCAAATTGCCTGGGATTAAAGGCAATGTTTATATTTGACTGGTATCTGGGATTCCCTGTCTGTCTGTGGTGCAAGTTTAATGAGGTAGTGGCAGGGTGAAGGTGCAGGGTTGTCAGCATTAGGAATTCCTAGTTGAACAGGACTGGTAACACTGGACACCCGTGCTTGTTGATTTTGGCAATATTCCAATAATGTAAATTTTGTTAATGCAAATATAGTAGTTTAATCCCCGTAATTAATTTTTTGTAGTTTTGTAGCAGCAGCTGTTGTGTGAGATTTTTCAAGAACGAGGAGGCTACCTGAGGATAAGCAGTGATTTGAAAACCGTCGGCTTCATCCCTTACTTTTTCCATTCGATGGCCTCTCAGTCTCTGATGTATCACTTGGTCTCTAATTCGGTTCCTTAAATCCCCATTCTCAGGATTTGCTTTATCCTATCATTAAACTGCCAACAGCTAGCCTAGGAAAATGATGTGCAGCTTTTCTGTGAAATATTTAGTGAAGGGAGGAAGTCTGACAATCCAAAACACTTGAGAGGCACATAGTTAGTTAGTTAGTTAAATATATATGTTTTTTAATCCAAGATTGCTCCCTATGGTTTTTGTTTTAGATTATTTACATGATTGTTCTTGTACTGTATTCTTCTTCTCTTTCTGGGCCTTCCATGTTCCAAATTAAGAAGCAGGACGAGTGTTAGGAAACTGATGTTTTATCGGTGCAACTGGCTGTTGTATCATGATGGATGCAGCTGCTATGTGGATGTGCACATAGCTGCTATGTGCACTCTGCAGAGTGATCTCAGGCAAGATATTAGAAGCTGCAGGAAATATTATAACTAATAAAGAGTAAAACCAGCTAAAGGGTTCTCATGGTGATTTTGGAGTCTTATTTAACTCCTACCCTGTCTCCTAACCCTGTCAGCTTCTAGCTGGATACGCACAGCTAAATTGTTGATGCTCCCAGGTGTATCAGGAGTGTATGTGCAACACTCCTGTGCAATGATGGCCCAAGTAGCGCCCTTCTTAACCACAAAAATTCACTTAGTCCTTGGCATCAAGTGTCTTATAACCACCAATTCCTTGGGCTGGTAGACACTGCTAGCTTGTACAAATCAGCATCTCTTGGTTCTTCAAAACAGTAAATAAGACCATAAGATATAGGAGCAAAATTTGGCCCATCAGTTGCTCCTCCATTTCATCATGGTAGATCCAATTTTCCTGTCAGCCCCAATCTCCTGCCTTCTCCCCATAACCCTTCATGCCCTGACCAATCAAAAATCTATCAACCTCTACCTTAAAGACAAAGCTCCCTGTGGCAAAGAATTCCACAGATTCACCACTCTTTGGCTAAAGAAATTCCTCCTTATCTGCATTCTAAAAGGAAATACCTCTATTCTGAGGCTGTGTCCTTTGGTCTTAGACTCCCCTACCATAGGAAACATCCTCTCCACATCCACTCAATAAAGGCCTTTCACCATTTGATAGGTCACCTCATTCTTTTGTATTCTAGTGAATACAAGCTTAGAATTATTTTTGTGAACCTCCTTCAAATCCTCTTGAGATTCAGCACATCCTTTTTAAGATGAGGGGTCCAAAACTGCTCACGATACTCCATGAGGCCTCACCAGTGCTTTAAAAAATCTCAACATTTCGTCCTTGCTTTTATAGTTGAGTCCTCTAAACTGAATGCTAACATTGCATTTGCCTTCCTCATCACCGACTCAACTTGCAAGTTAACCTTTAGGAAATCCTACACAAGGACTCCCAACTCCCCTTGCGCCTCATTTTTTTTGTATTTTCTCTCTATTTAGAAAATAGTTGCCCCTTTAATGCAGATGATTGCGAGGTTTTACACTTTGGTAGTCTTACACAGTGAAGAGGGCCCAGTACTGTAAAAGGTTTGGTAACCACTGCGCTATCGCACCTTCTCTCAATCCAAATTCCAGATTGGGTAATAAATCCAGTTCTGAACACTTGGACTGAGAAATTAACAGGAAGGATGGTGAAGAACTGATCTCACTACAAAATCGCTTTGAGCTGAAGCTGAGGTTCAAAAAGTCATACCAAGACTCTGAACGCTATCCTGCTTTGTGGAAAAAGGCCAAGCTGTTCTTTGTTGCTTGTTGAATATCATATTTGTGCAGCACGTTCTCTGTGCAGTTGCCTATCTTCTTTAAGGGCAACCTAACAGTTGTCCTGAGTGACATTCAGCCTGACTGATATTGAGAACCTGATATCACAGCACCAAGCTCATCATTGAAAGGTGAAAAAGCAGTGAATACTTGAACCTCTGATGTACACTCTTAGATTGCTGATGAAAGTTGTTTTTACAGGAATTATCTAACTTTATTTATAGTTTTAAATAGATTTGAATTATTTTTGTAATTATTTGTCACTGCTTTGAATTAGCTCCTTCATTGTGTTTCATAAATCAAAATTCTTTCCAGTTTTTATGTAATGGCCAGAAAGGCAGAAGGAGCACAGGGGATGTGCCCTCAGAGCCAAAGAGGTGGTAACCCCCGCAAAAAAAATTTGGGAACCACTAGTCTAAACTAACAAATGATGTAAAATAAGTAGAATGCAAAAGAGAAACACAGATTGTTTAGATTAATATATGCAGGTTGACATAAACTATTGGCCAAAATAAAGCAAGCATTGTAAAAACTTCCTTTTGAAGAATGAGTAACATTTAGAATGCACTTCTGCAGAAAATGTGGAATCATTTGGAGGTTGTGAAAGTCATAACTGCTTGCATTCCTGTGGAGCAGTTTCAGCTTATTGTGAAATTGTTACTTTTACAGAATTCGAAAGAAAGTAATTGAAAAGAGAGAGGAACGATTGGTATGTGACCGTACTTGTCGGCAAGAAACGTTTGCACATGAGCATGTAAGTTTATTTCTCTTAAAGATATTTACAATATTTTTAGTAGGTTAGTGGTGGCTGCTTGACTGCTGTAAAGCAATAAAAATTGAATAAGAAATAAAGGTCTTTGATTTTTATTTCAAAGTCAAAGCTATTCTTTATTTATGCTTTCCAACCCCACAGTTCCCAAAAAGGCATTGGATTGTGGAGCAGGCAAGAGTTCAAAAGAAGTGAGCAGAGGTAATTAGGATGGTCTGTGCGCCATAGTACCCGATGAGATGCTGGATTGTGTATAATTGGGCAGTTTGCAGGAGTCATAAGACATTGGAGCAGAATTAGGCCATTCAGCCCATTAAGTCTGCTCTGTCATTCCAACATGGCTGATTCCTGATCCCTTTAAACTTCATACACCTGTCTTCTTGCTATTTCCTGACCAATCAGGAAACTATCCACCTTAAATATACCAACAGACTTGGCCTCCACTGCAGTCTGTGGCAGAGTATTCCACAGATTGTCTACTCTCTGGCTAAAAAAAATTCTCGTTATCTCGGTTCTAAAGGGTCGCCCCTCAATTTTGAGGCTGTACCCTCTAGTTCTGGATATCCCAACCATAGGAAACATTTTCTCCACGTCCAACTAAACGAGTTCTTTCGACATTTGGTAGGTTTCAATGAGATCCCTCCCGCATTCTTCTAAATTCCAGTGAGTACAGGCCCAAAGCTGCCAAATGCTCCTCATATGTTAACCCCTTCATTCCTGGAATCATCCTTCTGAACCTGCTCTGGACTCTCTCCAATAACAATGCATCCTTTCTGAGCTATGGGGCACAAAACTGTTGACAATACTCGCGAGCAGCCTTGCTAGTGTCTTATAAAGGCTCAGCATTATATACCATATAACCATATAACAATCACAGCACGGCTCTCTCTGCGCTTTTATATTCAATTCTCCTTGAAATAAATGCCAACATTGCATTTGCCTTCTTTACCACAGACTCAACCTGTAAATTAGCCTGGGAGTCTTGCACAAGGGCTCCCTCTGCACCTCTGATGTTTGAACCTTCTCCCCATTTAGATAATGGTCTGCACTATTGTTTCTTTTACCAAAATGCATTATCACACATTTCTCAATACTATATTCCATCTGCCATTTTTTGCCCATTCTTCCAATTTGTCTAAGTCCTGCTGCAATCGCGTTGCTTCCTCAGCACTACCTACCCCTCCATCATCCACAAACTTTGCTACAAAGCCATCATTGACAAACAATGTGAAAAGTAGCAGTCCCAATATTAACCCTTGAGGAACACCAGTAGTCACTGGCAGCCAATCAGAATAGACCCCCTTTATTCCCACTCACTGCCTCCTGGCTGTCAGCCATTCCTCTATCTATGCCAGTATCTTTCCTGTAACACCACAGGATTTTATCTTGTTAAGCAGCCTCATGTGACACCTTATCAAATGCTTTCTGAAATTCCAAGTAAATAATCTACTGTTTCTCCTCTGTCCATCCTGCCCGTTACTTTCTTGAAGAACTGTAACTGATTTATCAAGCAAGATTTCCCTATACAGAAACCATGCTGACTTTGACTTATCATTAGTCCCCAAATATCCCAAAGCCTCACCCTTAATAATAGACTCCAACACTTTCCCAGCAACTGAGGTTAGGCTAACTGGCCTATCATTTCCTGTCTTTTGCTTTCCTCCCTTCTTAAAGAGTGGAGGGCAATTTGCAATTGCCCAGTCCTCTGGGACCATGCCAGAATCGAGTGATTCTTGAAAGCTCACGACCAATGCATCCGTTATTTCTTCACCAGCCTCCCTCAGCGCTCTGGGATGTAGTCCATCTGGTCCAGGTGACTTATCCATCTTAAGACCTTTGAGATGGTCTAGCATTTTTTCCTTTGTAATAGCAATGGCGCACACCCCTGCTCCCTGACACTCACGGACCTCTGGCACTCTGCTAGTGTCTTCCACAGTGAGGGCAGATGCAAAGCCAATAAAAAGAAGCTTGTGTTACAACAGAATGACCATTTTGGGAGTGGCCCAGTGTTAGAGCCGCAGAGAGTTCAGGTTTTGGTGATGAGAGGCAAAGGCTATAGGAAGATTTTTTTTTTGTCTAACTTTTCTTTCTTTCTGCACGGTTGGAACAGGGGATGGCAGGCAGGATAGTACAATGCTCCTCTTGCAGGATGCGGGAAGGCAGGGAAACTATGACTACTACACCCACAAGAAATACATCCAACTGCAGCTTCTTTCAGATCATATTAACAAATTGGAACTGAAACTGGATAACCTCCAGAAAATTCAGGAGGCTGAGGGATTGATCATATAGAGAGATAGTTGTCCCATAGGAGCAGGGCACAGGTAACTGGGTGACTATCAGGATGGAGAAGGGGATAGTCAGCCAGTGCAGAGTACCCCTGTGGCCATTGCGCTCAACAACATATATGACTTTGGATACTGCTGTGGGGTGGGGGGAGTGAACTAGCAGAGGAAAGCCACAACTGTCAGGTCTCTGGCACTGAGTCTGACTCTGTGGCTCAGAAGGGAAGGAGGAGAAGAGGCAAGCTGTAGTAATAGAGGATTCCCTGGTTAGGGGAACAGACAGGAGGTTCTGTCAATGAGAACAAGATTCTCGGATGGTGTGTTGCCTCCCAAGTGCTTGGGTCGGGGACATCTAGGTGTGAGTCCACAACATTCTGAAGTGAGAGGGGAAGTAGCCAGAGGTCATGGTCCACATCAGTACTAATGAAATGGCTAGGACGGGTGACGAGGTCCTGCAAAGTGAGTCAGAGAGTTGGGTCACAAACATGAGAAAATTTGCTGATGCTGGAAATCCAAAGCAACACGCACAAAATGCTGGAAGAACTCAGCAGGCCAGGCAGCATCAATGGAAATAATAAACAGTCAATGTTTGAAGTTTGATCAGTTGTCTATCCTGATGAAGGGTTTCGGCCCGAAACATCGACTGTTTACTCTTTCCCATAGATGCTAAGGGGAAAGTGTAGGAAGAGGGAGGGTTTCACATTTTTGGATCACTGGACTCTCTTCAAAGGAAGATAGGACCTGTACAGTTGAGACGGTTTGCACCTGAACTGGAGGGGGACTAATATCCTTGCAGAAAGGTTTGCTAGTCTTGCAAAGTCTGTGTGTTTAAACTAGAGTTGCAGAGAGATGGAAGCCTAGGCACAAGAGCAGATAATAAAGTTTTTGTGGGGAAAGATGTTAAACCTACATACAAAGTTATGAATCAAAAGGTTGACCACAGTGGGGCTAATGTTCTGAGTTGTGTATACTTCAATGCAAGGAGTATAATGGGAAAGGCAGATGAGCTTAGATCAGCACGTGGGAATTATGAACATTGTAGCCATTAGTGAGACTTAGCTGTGGGAGAGGCAGGAGGGGCTTCACTGTTCCTGAGTTCTTTTCCTTCAGACGTGATAGAGTGGGAAGGAGTAAAGGGGGAGAAGAGGCTTTACTAGACAGGGAATATGTCACGCGAATGCTCAGACAGGACACTCTGGAGAGTTTGTCTACTGAGGCTATATGGGTGGAACTATGTAATAAGAATAACATGACCACATCAATGGGATTATGTTATCAATCACCCTACTATCCACGGGATTTAGAGGAGCAAATTTGTAAAGAGATTGCGGACTGTTGCAATGAAACAAAAGATTGTGGTAACAGTGATTTTAACTTTCCATATATTGACTGGATCGCCCACATTGTAAAAGGGCTGGATGAGATAGAATTTGTGAAATGTTTTCAGGGAAGTTTCTTTAATCAGTACACAGAGGTCCCAGATAGAGAGAGTGTGATACAAGATCTAAGAGGGAATGAAACAGGCCAGTTGATAGAACTTTGTGTAGGGGAGCACTTTGCATCTGGTAGTTGTAATGCTAAGAGTTTCAAAGTAAATATGGAAAAAAAATAGGTCTGATTTTCAGGCTGAGATTCTAAATTAGAGAAAGGCCAATTTTGATGGTGTCAGAAAGGATTGAGCAAACATCGGGAAAGGTTTTTTTTCTGCAAAGTTGTACTTGGTTGGTGGAGGCCATAAAAAATGAAATTTTGAGTGCAGAATAAAAGGCTTAGGAAACTTAGGTTTTCGACAGATATTAAGGTCCTCGCTAGAAAAAGGTGTGTAGAAAAAAATAAGAATGGCAAATAAAATACTTGAGGATAAGAAATGCAGAGAATGCTTAAGTAAATCAGGAGGGCTAAAAGAAGGCATGAGGTTTTTCTGGCAGACAAGATGAAGGAGAATCCCAAGGGCTTCCACAGATAAGAGTAAAAGGATAGCAAGGGACAGAATTGATCCTCTGGGAGATCAGAGTGGCCATCTCTGAATGGAGCCAAAAGAGTTCAGGTGATCTTAAATCAATTTTTTTGCATCCGCGTTTACTCAGGAGAAGGATGCAGCATCTATAATAGGGAGGCAAAGCAGCAAAATTCAATTGTCGAAAGCACTATTTGAAAGCAGTCCATTAGCTAGACTAGATGTCTGCGCTGATCTTGTTCATTTACAGTCACTCAAAGCAACATGGCAGATGAATTCCTCTGTCGATAACTGGTAGGAACTAATACAGTTTTATAGTATGTAGTTGTAGTAGTAGTAGTATTGAGAGTATTCTAAAGTATTATTCAAATGCATAATTTGCTACTCAGTAGTTTGTCTTTTTATACCTTTATACCTTTCCACGAAGCTTTGGCTATTTGGGTCAAAATGTACTGGTCCCAGTGAATCCCATTTAACCAGGATCCACTATATTTGGATAGATTAGAGATAGTGAGCTTGGCCTTGTGCAGGGAAGGTCGTACCTAACCGATTTGTGAGATCGATTAGCTAGCTGAGTGTTATCACAGCTATAACCTTGCACTCAACATCAGTAAGGCCAAAGAATTGTGGACTTCAGAAAGGGTAAGATGAGGGAATGCACACCAGTCCTCGGTGAGGGATCAAAAGTGGAAAGAGTGAGCAGTTTCAATTTCCTGGGTATCAGCTTTTCTGAGGATCTTTCCTGGGTCCAACATATTGATGCAGTTTCAAAGAAGGCACAATAGCGGCTCTATTTCATTAGGAGTTTGAGGAGGTTTGGTGTGCAAATTTCTAAGATGTACTATGGAGAGCATTCTAACAGGCTGCATCACCATCTGGTATGGTTGGAGGGCAGGGACACTACTCAGTATTGAAATAAGCTGACAAAAGCTGTGAACTCAGTCATCACGGGCACGAGCCTCGCCAGCATCTTCAATTGAATTGAATTGACTTTATTCAAGGTGCAATGCTTCAAAAAGGCGGCATCTATCATTAAGGATCCCATTACTGCGAATATGGCCCCATTAGGGAGGCAGTACAGGAGCCTGAAGAGGGCGCACTGAATGATTTAAAAATAGCTTCTTCCCCTCTGTTATCAGATTTCTAAATGGACATTGAACCCATGAACACTACCTCACTACTTTTTTCTATTTTTAGTCTAATTTAAATTAACTTTTTATATGCAAGAAAAAGTTTGTGAACCTTTTGCAGTTACTTGGTTTTCTGCATTTATTACTCATAAAATGTGGTCTGATCTTCATCTAAGTTAACATAATAAACAAATACAATCTGCCTAAATGAATAAAGCACAAACAATTGTACTTTTCATATCTTTATTAATATTTTTTAATCATTCACAGTCCAGGCTGGAAAAACTTTGTATTTAATAACTGGTGGAACCTCCTTTAGCAGCAGTAACCTCCACCAAACATTTCCTGTCACTGCTGATCAGACTTGCACAGTGGCAAGGAGGAATTTGAGATCATTCCTCCATACAAGACTGTTTCAGATCATAATATTTCTGGAATACCTTGCATGAACAGCCCTCTTCAGCATCTCAATTGGGTTAATGTCCGGACTCTAACTTGGCCATTCCAAAACACGAATTTTCTTCTTTTTCAACCATTTTGTTGTTAATTTACTCTTGTGTTTTGCATCATTGTCTTGTTGCATCATCCAACTTCTGTGAAGGTTCAGGTGACTTACCGCTACCCTGACATTCTCCTGTAAAATGTCTTGATACAATTTTGAATTCATTATCCCCTTAATGGTTGCAAGCTGTTCAGACCCTGAGGCAGCAAAGCATAATGCTCCTTCCACATGCTTCACTGTTGAGATGAGGTTTTGGTATTGGTGTACAGTGCCTTTTTTCTGCTAAACATAGAGGTGTGCATTTCTGGCAAAAAAGTTCAACTTTTGTTTCATCTGTCCACAGAATATTGTCCCAGAAGCATTGTGGAACATCCAGGTGTTCTTCTGCAAACTTGAAGTGCAGCAGTATTTTTTGGAGAACAGTGGTTTCCTTTGTGGCCGTGGTGTGCCACAGGGATCAGTGCTGGGTCCATTGTTATTTGTCATCTATATCAATGATCTGGATGATAATGTGATAAATTGAATCAGCAAATTTGCTGATGATAGATTGGAGGTGTAGTGGACAGTGAGGAAGGTTTTCAAAGCTTGCAGAGGGATTTGGACCAGCTGGAAAAATGGGCTGACAAATGGCAGATGGAGTTTAATGCAGACAAGTGTGAAGTATTGCACTTTGGAAGGGCAAACCAAGGTAGAACATACAAGGTAAATGGTAGGGCACTGAGGAGTGCAGTAGAACAGAGGGATCTGGGAATACAGATACATAATTCCCTAAAAGTGGCATCACATGTAGATAGGGTAGTAAAGAGAGCTTTTGGTACATTGGCCTTTATAAATCAAAGTATTGAGTATAAGAGTTGGAATGTTATGGTGAGGTTGTATAAGACATTGGTAAAGCCGAATTTGGAGTATTGTATGCAGTTTTGGTCACTTAATTACAGGAAGGATATTAATAAGGTTGAAAGAGTGCAGAGAAGGTTTACAAGGATGTTACCGGAACCTGAGAAACTGAGTTACAGAGAAAGGTTGAATAGGTTAGGACTTTATTCCCTGGAGCGTAGAAGAATGAGGGGAGATTTGATAGAGGTGTACAAAATTATGATGGGTATGGATAAAGTGAATGCAAGCAGGCTTCTTCCACTGAGGCTAGGGGAGAAAAAAACCAGAGGACATGGGTTAAGGGTGAAAAGAGAAAAGTTTAAAGGGAACATTAGTGGGAGCTTCTTCAAACAGAAAGTAGTGGGAGTGTGGAATGAGCTGCCAGTTGAAGTGGTGAATGCGGGCTCACTTTTAACATTTAAAAAAAACTTGGACAGATATATGGATGAGAGGGGTTTGGAAGGATATGGTCTAGTTGCAGGACAGTGGGACTAGGCAGAAAAATGGTTTGGCACAGCCAAGAAGGGCCAAAAGGCCTGTTTCTGTGCTGTAATGTTCTATGGTTCTAACACAATTCTTGATCAATATTTTTCTTATTGTGGATACATGAAGAGAGACCTTAGCAAGTTCTAGAGATTTCTGTAGGTATTGTGCTGTTACCCTGGCTTTTTCACCTCCTTTAGTGTTGCACGTCGTGCTCTTGATGTGATCTTTGTAGGATGCCCACTCCTAGGAAAGAGTAGAAACACTACTGAGTTTCCTCCATTTGTAGACAATTTCCCTTACGGTGGACTGATGAACACCCAGGTCTTTAGAAATGCTTTAGTACCCTTTTCCAGCTTCATGCATCTCTACAATTCTTCTTCTAAGGTCCTCTGAAAGTTGTTTTGATTGTGGCCTGGTCCACATAAATATTTCTTGACAAGAGCAGACTGTCAGTAACTGACTTTGTGTGTGTTTTTTATAGGGCAAGTACCTCTACACCCACACCTCCAATCTAATCTCACTGATTGGAATATCTGACTCCAAATACCTTTTGTAGAAGGCATTACCCCAGAGGTTCATATATTTTTGTGACCATAGACTATGATTATTTAAATAGTGTATCCATCATTGATGAGTACAGTTATTTGTCTGGTATTAGTTTAAGCAGATTGTGTTTGTCTTATTGTGACTGAGATGAAGATCAATTCACATTTTATGAGTGATAAATGCTGAAAACCAGGTAATTGAAAACAGATCACAAACTTTTTCTTGCAATATATACTTTAATTTGCAGTTTTTATTATTATGTATTGCAGTGTACTGCTGCTGCATAACAACACACATGCCAGTGATACTAAACCTGATTCTGAAGAGACTAATGATGTGCCACAGGGAGGAGTCCTAGATCCATCAATGACCTGGATGATAATCTGGTAAACTAGATCAGTAAATTTTTAGATGACACCCAGTTTGGGGGTGTAATGGATAGTGAGGAAGGCTATCAAGACTTGCAGCAGGATCTGGATCAGATGGAAAAATGAGTTGATACGTGGCAGATGGAATTTAATGCCGACAAGTGTTAGGTGTTGCACTTTGAGAGGACAAGCCAGGGTAGGACGTGCATGGTGAGTGATAGGGCACCAAGGAGTGCAGTAGAGTAGAGAAATCTGGGAATACAGATCCATCATTCCTTGAAAGTGGCATCACAGGTAGATAGGGTTGTAAACAAAGCTTTTGGCATATTTCCCTTCATAAATCTAGATTTTGAGTACAGGAGTTGGGATGATATGTTGCAGCTATATCAGACGTTGGTGAGAGATAATTTGGAGTATTATCACCAACCTACAGGAAAAAAGTCAATAAAATTGAAAGAGTACAGAGAAAATATACAAGGATTTGCAAGTTTGCCAGGACTTGAGGATATGAGCAACAGGGAAAGGTTTGAATGGGTTAGGACTACACCCAGGAGCAGGGGTTCTCATCTCGGATCCACAGACCCCTCTGTTAATGATAGGGGACTATGGCATATAAAAAGTTGGGAACCCCTGCCCTAGAACATAGAAGAGTAAGGGGAGATTTGATCGAGGTATATCAAATTATTACGTATATAGCTAAGGTAAATGCAAGTAGGCTGTCTCCACTAAGGTTGGGAGATACCAGAAGTAGAGGCTATGGGTTAGGGTGAAAGGTGAAATGTTTGAGGGGAACATTGCGGCATTTTCTTTATGCAGGTTGGTGATGGTGTGGGACGAACTGATAGAATTGGTCGATGCAGGTTCAATTTCAACATTTAAGAGAGATTTGGACAGGTACATGGTTATGGAAGGTTATGATCCAGTTGCAAGTCAATGGGACTAGGCAGATAAATAATTCAGCATGCACTAGCTGGGACAAAAGGCCTGTTTCTGCCCTGTTGTATTCTATGACTATAACAGATGACTTTTTAAATAAGTAATCAATAGTCCCACTGTGTTTTGTATTTGTTACACGAACCCAAGTGTAGAACAGAGGCGCAGAGGCAGAGTCAGGAGGCATTATTGATGTAGTGAGCGTGGAATCGGTATCCAGGAGAGTCTTTACCCAGAGTTCTGGGTTGGGAGAGAATCCAGGAGCAATACTAGACTTAGAACTAACAGTCCTGAGAACCATGAAACGAGGTTACTCACACCAGAGTCAACCAACAAACCGGCAGCTCCTTGTTGTGATCACAGGGTCTTTAATCCTGCATTTTCTGATGGAAACCAGGTGTGTGTAGTTAGTGGAACCTGGGAATGACTAGAAACTAAACGAGGGGATTGAGGCCCAATTCCTGAGGTAAATAGCAAGGTGGAAGATTGCCAGAAGGGACTATGATAGTAAAACAAGGCTAGAACAAGAAGCTTTTCTTCCGCAGCTAGTTTGTCTTTCGGTGTATCCATTTGCTTAACAGAAACAGTAGAAAGCTGAAGTAATTATCAATACCATTATCACAATGATTGGAGGGGGCACTTTTATATAGCCATTATTGTATTGAAGTGTGCTAGGTGTTCAGGATCAGTTTTCTCACACAAGAGTAAAAGATTTCTTTGCCTTCATTTTGATACTCAATTATAAAGACTGTCCTTGAGGCTTCCACCTTTTTTACCAATGGTGAGAACAATATCACTGTCCATTAATAACATCTTTAACTAATTTTCAAAAATTTCATGTTAAGTCTTATGCATTTTAAATCAAGCAAGCTAGAATATAAGATTATGTGAGGCAGAATTGAAGTGGCCTTCAGTGTTACTATATATAGTATACGTGATTTAAATGAAAGACAAAATATAACTAGAATTTTCCATGTTTCCATTTATTTGTAGAATAACATGCCATTGTTTACTATGTGGATTTTTTATTTATGTAATTCAGGAAATGCGGACGGTGGGAAGGAAGCCCAATAATCCAGAGGATTTGGTTCCAGCTGGAGAGATTATCCTAACTATTAATGTGTACTCCCCTGTTATATGTACCAAGGTGCGTTTGTGTGTCGAAACCAGTGGTTTCCAGTCTATTGGTTCATGCCACTGGTTTATTAGAGTTTTGATTAATAATTATGAATAATAGACAAAGCTGTTGTGCATGTCAATATTTGTAAGCGGGCACATTTGTAAAATGCTAAAACACGAAAGTTGAATTTGTGAGTGATTAAAGGTATTCTGTGGATCATTTATCATAATTTAATACTAGTGGTTATACACTCAGTGGCCACTTTTTCAGGTACACCTGTACACCTACTTGTTTATGCAAATATCTAATCAGCCAATCATTTGGCAGCAATTTAATGCATAAAAGCATGTGAACATGGTCAAGAAGTTCAGTTGCTCAGAGCAAACATCAGATTGGGGAAGAAAAGGCAGCAGTAGCACAAATAACCACACGTTACAAGAGTGGTGTGCTGAGCATCTCTGAACGCACATGTCAAACAGTAGCAGAAGACCACAAGTATACATTCAGTGGTCACTTAAGTACAGGAAATGTCTAATAGAGTGGCTATAGAGTGTATTACACTTTAGTGTGGTTTTTTTTTCCCCTTTTTTACTCTGTGTCATCACAGCCTTCAAGTAAAATGTTCCAATTCTTTTTCACCATGAAGTTCTCCAGTTTACATTTACCAGCATTGAGGATATTTAACTTACTTAGTTCTTGTATATCAGAGTTTCTGATTCTAATCGTGCAAAATGAATTAACCCCCAAATGTATTATTTACACTATTTTACTGATCATTGTGCACCTGAGAATCTTTCACATCTGCTGAAAAATTGCTTGTTCAAAAGCCAAAGAAAACTGCTAAAAAATATTATGATAGGTTGTTGATGAGAGGACTTCAATCGGAATTATTAACTTCAGTTCTGGTCTTGTAAATTTTTTTTGTGTGTGCATTCAGCACTGCACTGCACTTCCTATGAAGATTACATTATGCATAGGCAATTAAGACGTAAGAGCAGAATTAAGTCATTCGGTCTCTGGACTCTGCTCAGCCATTAAACCATGATTGGTTTAAATATCCCTCTCTGCTCTATTTTTCCTTCTCTCCCTAACCTTTGTTGCCCTTACTAATCAAGAACCTATCAACTTTTGCTTTAAATATACCCAATGACTTGGCCTCTTCAGCCGTCTATGGCAATTAATTTCACAGATTCACCACCCTCTAGTTAAATAAACTCCTCCTCAACTGTGTTCTAAATGGACATCCGTGCATTCTGAAGCTGTGCCCTCTGGTCCTGGACTTCCTCCACTAATAGATGCAACTTCTCCACATCCACTCTTCTGGGCAAAGTTTCAATGAGAACCACACCCCCCCCACACACACACACAGACACACACACTATGCTCCAAGTGTTGTCTGACCAATGCCTTCTAAAGTCTCAGAGTTACATCCATTCTTTACCAATGATAACCTGCAAATTAAAATCATGAAATGTGTGAAGTTACCGTAACTGGACAACAGGTTCATAAGTCAGCTGGACCAGATGGTGTAAACTGGACCAAAGTAGAAGAATGGGCAAAAAAGTGGCAGGTTTGAGGAGTCGGTATTTATAAAGCTTTGAAATTTGCGTCACCTGGCCTTTCCTAATGATGACTGTGAACAAGCCATAGTCCTAACAAGTTAATTAGACATTGGTAAAAGTTATCTTGGGGTGCCCAAACTTTTGCATGGTGCTCCGTTCCTTTTTTTCACTCTAAAATTGTACAAAACATAACAAAATAATACACTAATCTTGCTTAAAATGTTGAAAAGAATG
This sequence comes from Hemitrygon akajei, assembly GCF_048418815.1. Lineage (NCBI taxonomy): Eukaryota > Metazoa > Chordata > Chondrichthyes > Myliobatiformes > Dasyatidae > Hemitrygon > Hemitrygon akajei. The sequence continues at coordinate 72,709,174 of NC_133125.1, forward strand.
TTTCGTCTTTATCTTTATGACTTTTGGAGATCAGTTCATCTTCTACTCACTTAACTATTCACAGTAACAGAAATTTTGACCAGCGGTGACCAAACTTTTGCATGCCACGGTATGAGGAGCGTTTGGCAGCTTTGGGTCTGTACTCACTGGAATTTAGAAGAATGTTGGGGGGGGGGGGGAACAGATCTCATTGAAACCTACTGAATGTTGAAAGGACTAGATAGGTGGATGTGGAAAGGATGTCTCCTTTGGTAGTGAATCTGTGGAATGCTTTGCCAAAGACTGCGGTGGACGCCAAGTTTTCTTGGTCGATAGTTTTCTTCGTCAGGGCATCAAAGGATATGACAATAAGACAGGTATATGGGGTTGTGTGGAATCTGGGATCAGCTATGATGGAACGGTGGAGCAGACTCGATGGATGGATTGGCCTAATTTTTGTTGATTGGAAACGCTCATATGTCAAGTGCAAAATTTGGCAGGTATTTTCCAAGCAATTATTTAAGGTTACCTAATAGCTGCAGATGATAATTTAATGAATCTATTTTAGAAGAAACTTTGTTATTTGAAATAGAAAATGGGAAAATGCGTTCTTTATATGAAAATATTTCATTAGAAGAGATTCAGAAGCTTGAATTTAGCAGTTTAAGTTTAAATGATTCTATACTACAATTATATACTGTAGTTTTCTGATAATAGACTTTAAAAATGTTACATGAATAACACTTGTGATGATGTTGGGTTTTATACAGTACATCCAAATTAACATTTACAATTGTGGTACTGTAAAACTACTGCTGAATACTGAGATTGAATTTTGTACCCTATTGTCACCATGAGCTGAGACTTGATCATTTAGTGGAGATCCCGGAGTACTTACTGTGATCAGCAGCTCACTGGGGACATGGGGTGTTTGAAGATACTGTAATTCAGCTGAAATATTTGATTTATTTTCTGACAGCACAGAGAGAAGAAACCCCATCATACCATGCTTGTTCTGGGTAGTCAGAAACTTACAGAACTGAGGGATGCTATTTCATGTGTCAGTGATCTTCAGATTGGTGGAGAGTGCAGCAACACACCAGATCTAGCTCCAGAACATATTAGCAAGGTATGTTTCTCTTACTTTAGACTCAAAATGTAAAAACTGAAGGGAAATGTATGATCAAGTTCCAAACAAGGAGGCATGTAAAATTGTTGCAGGTATTTATCCCTTGCATGTGACGTAAAATTTATTAACTTAGCAGCAGCAGCAGTTCAATGCAATACATAATATAGAAGAGAAAAAATAAATAAATTGAAAATAATAAATGAATAAATATGTAAGCCAGTGTAGTACGATGTGGAGAGCAAGCTCTCCCTCTCCACACATCTGATGAACCCAATCAGAGACCAGTACAATTTGGCACCAGCAGCGTGCCTAAGGACTGCCTTAGGGACTTTAGCTCTGGATTTTTCCTTTGGGGTTTATTCTCAAATCCTACCCCATGAGTGGGTATAGCCACTAGGCAGCAGAGGTTTGAGATCAGAGTTCTATTTATCCTAGATGAACTGCCATCCTCAGCTGACGAGCCCCATCTGCCCAAAGCGACTGGTTTTAAGGCACCAGTGGCCCACCTTTGCCTCTTCTCCTTTCTTAGTAGCTAAGCCACATGTGAAGGCCAGGAGCTGGACTGTCAGAGGCTATTTGAGTCGCTTGCCATTGGAAGGATTTAATAGGTAGTGGGAGCCTGTCCCCATTACCGCTCCAGACTATCACAACCGTAACGAACCAAGGTAAGGATCAGTCATCATGGTTTTGTGCATGGGAATTCATGTCTGACAAATCTTTTGGAGTATTTCAGTGAGGTATGTAAGGGAATATATGAAGGTCGCACAGAGGATGTTGTCTCTATAGACTTTATAAAGGCCTTTGTCAAGGTTTAGTATGACAAGCTGATCTTAGGGGATTTGGGGGAGCTTGCGAGGTGGATTAATATTTGGTGTAATGATGGGAAGCTGAGGGTTATGGCTGAAGCTTGATTCCCCAATGGGAGGCTTGTGCTAGTGGGGTGCCCCAGGGGTCACTGCAGGGTCCTCTGTTATTATTTATGTAAATGTTTTGGTTGTGTATGTATATAGTACATTTAGCAAGATTGCTGATGATACTAAATTAGGGGGCTCTTAGTGATAGTGATGCAGGGAACTGTAAAGAGTTTTTGATCAATCGGAGAGATGGGCTAATGAATGACATAGTTTTCAGCTTGGATAACAGGTGATGCATTTTCTATTTTCAAACCAGGGTAGAACCTGTAAGATGAATGGCAGGGCACTGGTGAGTGTTGTGGCAAAAAGGGACCTGAGGTCTGAGAAGATAGTGCTGGAGAGATGTGGCAACACTTTGCAGGCAGCTAACAAATCTACCAAATAATACATTTCTGGGAGTACAATCACTACAACCTGCAGCTGGTAATTTCCCATTGGGAAGTGTGCTTTTGAACCTGGTGTTTTTGTGGTATCCTGAAGGATTCAGCAAATTGGACTCTCAAGAATGCAGATACGACTGCAACAGCCATTGCTGGAGTACATTTCTGGAGCCAGATTGAAATGGCAAGGCCTGGTCTGAGAGCAGATAACGAACCAATGTTTGGCACCAAGCCAGATAAAAAAAAGATTAAGGCATCAAGGCTGAGAGCAAAGGATGAACCACTGTTCTGCTTACTACTCCGTGAGGCTTTATTTGCCTCACGCTGTACTGACTCTGCAGCCGTGGCCTACGGCCGTTGGCACTCACCTCAGCCCTGAACTAATTAAGTGGCTGTGGACGTACTGTCAGGGACTCTGCAGTTCATGTTCTGTGGATAGGTAGTTTTTTTTTAATGTTTGCGCTGTTGTCCTTTTTCGCACATTGGATGTTTGACTGTCTTTGTGATGTGGGTTTTTTTGGTGAATTCTGTTGTTTTCTTGTTTTGAGACTGCCTGCAAGAAGATGAATCTCAAGATTGTATAAGGTATACATACGGTGATAACAAATTTGCTTTTGAATTTTGAGTATAAGTCCACAATTCATGGAAAGCATCTATGGAAGTGTGGTGACAAAGACATTTGGCATGCTGTCTTAAGCCAGGGCATCCTGTTGAGAAGTAGGAATTTTATGTTGCCGTTATACAAGTCATTGATGCACACTTAGAATATTGTGTGCAGTTTACACTCTGTGGCCACTTTATTGGGTACATTAGGGTTAGGTAATGATAATGCAAATATCTAATCAGCCAATCATGTGGCAGTAACTCAATGCATAAAAACATGCAGATGTGGTCAAAGTGTTCAGTTGTTGTTCAGAGCGAACATCAGAATGGGGAGATACGTGATCTAAGTGACTTTGACTGTGGAATGATTAATGTTGCCAGACAGGTTAGTTTGTGTATCTCAGCTGCTGACCTGGGATTTCCATGCATAAAGCTTACAGAGGATGGCACAGGAAACAAAAAAAATCATCTCATGAGCATCTATTCTGGGCAAAAATGGCTTGTAATAAGAACGTTCAGAGGATAAAGTAGCCACTGAGTGTAAGTCATACTGTGTTAAGATCTGTTCTGGGACCCCTTCTCTTCGTGATTTTTATAAATGACTTGGATGAGGAAGTGGAAGGATGGGTTAGTAAATTTGCTGATGACACAAACGTTGGGGATGTTGTGGAGGGCTGTCAGGTTACAACAGGACATTGATATGATACAAAACTGGACTGAGAAGTGGCAGATGAAGTTCAACCCAGATACGTGTTTATCTTGGTAGGTCAAATATGATGGCAGAATATAGTATTAATGGTAAGACTCTTGGCAGTGTGGAGAATCTGAGGGACCGTGGGATCTGAGTCCATAGGACACTCAAAGCTGCTACGCAGGTTGACTCTTGTCATTAAGAAGACATACGGTGTATTGGCCTTCATCAGCCGTGGGATTGAGTTTAGGAGCTGAGAGGTAATGTTGCAGATATATAGGACCCTGATCAGACCCCACTTGGAGTACTGTGTTCAGTTCTGGTTGCCTCATTATAGGAAGGATGAGGAAACCGAGGTTGCAGTGACGTCATCGTTGAGAATGGCAGCATAAGTCACTAGCTCCTTCAGAAAAACGCGTATTAAGCCCCGTTATCCCATCAAATATATTTTTCAAAAAATATTTGAACTGAAAAGAGGGGCAAGAATGGGGAAAAAGAACGGAAATAAAAAAAGCGATACTGCGGAGCGTGCGGCCGAGAGGAGTGCAGCGAGCGGCTCTCCTACCCGACCGCGTCCTAGCGAGGCGACTGCTGGGCCTCGCTCAGGCGAAGCAGCAAATATCTTCGAAATCCTGAAAGAAATAATGGAGGTCCAGAAATAAATAAAACAGCAGCTCCGTGATATTAAGTCAGAGCTCGCCAGTGTCAGTCAAAAAATAGCAGTGACAGAGACTCGAATTGAGAAGGTGGAAGATCGCATTCAAAACATGGAACGGATACTGAGTAAGACAATAAAAATATTACATTGTAGCGGTGTGCTACACGCAGTGCTAAAATAACGACACGGAGTCGGTAAACTGCAGTCAAAGATAAAGTTTATTCCAACTTCACAGTCTTGCTTTAAAGCCTCCCTCCCCCGCCGGATGCCTCAAGAGGCATGTACTGACACCGCCTCAGGCTTTCTCCCTTTGTTCCGGACCTAGCCTTTGTGCCTGCACGCTGGCTAATTGTCAGCCAGTTCGAGTGTGCTAGTAATTGGGTCGCCACAACATCACCAAGAAGGTAAACTGCTTGACCAGGAGGGAAGATCACGGCGGAAAAATATCAGAATCTACAACGTTCCTGAAGGAGCGGAGGCCTCGTCTATGATGGAGTTTGTCGGAAAGTTACTGCGGGACGCGCTGGATATTCCCTCGGCTATGAAGCTGGAAGTCGAAAGAGCCCACCACGCATTAGTCCCGAAACCTACCTAAGATAGAAAGCCACGCTCAATAATAATTAAATTCCTTCGGTACAGCACCAAGGTGGAGATTCTATGAAGGGCCTGGGGTAAGAAGAAAGTGTTTTTCAATGATGAATTAATATATTTTGACCAAGATTACCTCCCCCCCCCCCGCGGTCCTCCAGAAACGCAAAGAATACTCTGAAGTAAAGCGAGTACAAAAGCAAAATAAGATTACATTTCAAACTCCGTACCCTGCTAAACGTCAAGTGTTTTATGACAATGGGACGCGGTTGTACCAGACAGTGGAAGAGGTGACTACAGACATGAAGGCCAGAGGGTTGCCTGTCAGCGTGACCAAAACGAAGAAAAGCCTGACTGAGGAATTGTCCCGCTCCGCTTGGGAAATAGTGTGAGAATCGAGAAGGCAGGAGAAGGGAGGAGGCCGAGAGAAATATATCAGGAAGAGACCGGGAGTTTCCTAAAGACAGTCCTCACCCCCTTCAGAAGAGCCATAAGGTTTGGCTAACTTTAAAAATGTTGAGAAGCTAAACGGAAGCAGAAGTACACGGTGATACACCTATCTCGAGAAATACTTATTATAATGTGGATTTTATATTACTTAGTTGTTATTCTTTATTCGCTCACTTTCTCCTTTTTCCCCACCAAAATAAGAATATATATATATATATATATATATAGATAGATAGATAGATACTTTATTCATCCCCATGGGGAAATTCAACATTTTTTCCAATGTCCCATACACTTGTTGTAGCAAAAACTCATTACATACAATACTTAACTCAGTAATAATATGATATGCATCTAAATCACTAACTCAAAAAGCATTAATAATAGCTTTAAAAAAAGTTCTTAAGTCCTGGCAGTTGAATTGTAAAGCCTAATGGCATTGGGGAGTATTGACCTCTTCATCCTGTCTGAGGAGCATTGCATCGACAGTAACCTGTCGCTGAAACTGCTTCTCTGTCTCTGGATGGTGCTATGTAGAGGATGTTCAGGGTTTTCCATAATTGACCGTAGCCTACTCAGCGCCCTTCGATCAGCTACCGATGTTAAACTCTCCAGTACTTTGCCCACGACAGAGCCCGCCTTCCTTATCAGCTTATTAAGACGTGAGGCGTCCTTCTTCTTAATGCTTCCTCCCCAACACGCCACCACAAAGAAGAGGGCGCTCTCAACAACTGACCTATAGAACATCTTCAGCATCTCACTGCAGACATTGAATGACGCCAACCTTCTAAGGAAGTACAGTCGACTCTGTGCCTTCCTGCACAAGGCATCTGTGTTGGCAGTCCAGTCTAGCTTCTCGTCCAACTGTACTCCCAGATACTTGTAGGTCTTAACCTGCTCCACACATTCTCCATTAATGATCACTGGCTCCATATGAGGCCTAGATCTCCTAAAGTCCACCACCATCTCCTTGGTCTTGGTGACATTGAGACGCAGGTAGTTTGAGTTGCACCATATCACAAAGTCCTGTATCAGTTTCCTATACTCCTCCTCCTGTCCATTCCTGACACACCCCACTATGGCCGTGTCATCAGCGAACTTCTGCACATGGCAGGACTCCGAGTTATATTGGAAGTTATTATATATATATATATATATATATATATATAATGTGTGTGTGTGTATATATAGGAGTACACAGGGAAATCTTTTCTGTGTAATGGATTTGTTCACTGACTTTTATGAATACTGCATTGGGGGCCCTCAACTCACAAGTAGGAGGGGTTATCCCCCACAGCTAGACATTTCCTCTAGCTCAACGCAGGGTCATCTACTAGAGACCTCAGCCTTGGAATCACACGTTCGTTGCCATTTTTGTTATTAATTGCGTTTCTTGGTTCTTATTTGTTCAGGGAACAAATAATTTCAATGATACATTGACAGATAAATACAGATGACTAAGGACAAGGTAAAATTCATTACTTTTAATGTCAATGGGCTATTAAATCCAATCAAACATAAGAGAATTTTATCCAATTTGGAACAAATTGATTCATACTGGGAAAAATGGTTTAACTACATAATGCCTTATAGGCCTGATTCTATTTTCACAAATCAATGAATCTGTTGTAAAAAAAAAGATCACTCCCTACTTGTACATAGTTATTTCCTTTTGCTTGTTTTTTCTTTCCACTCTTTTCTGTAAGTGTATATCTCAGATAAATTGTGGAGATTTGTGATATATATGATTATATGATATATATGTACAATGTCTGAAATACATCTTATGGAAGGAAATGTTTGATGATGAACTTCAATAAAAAAAATTATTAAAAAAAGGATGTGGAAACCATAGAAAGGGTGCAGAAGAGATTTACAAGGATGTTGCCTGGATTGGGGAACACGCCTCATGAAAACAGGTTGAGTGAACTTGGCCTTTTCTCCCTGGAGCGATGGAGGATGAGAGGTGACCTGATAGAGTTGTATAAGATGATGAGAGGCATTGATCATGTAGATATTCAGAGCCTTTTTCACAGGGCTGAAATGGCTATCATGAGAGGGCACAGTTTTAAGGTGCTTGGAAGCAGGTACAGAGATGTCGGGTCAGTTTTTTACGAAGAGAGTGGTGAGTGCGTGGAATGGGCTGCTGGCGGCGGTAGTGGAGGTGGATTCAATAGGGTCTTTTAAGAGACTCCTGGATAGGCACATGGAGCTTAGAAAAATAGAGGGCTATGGGTAACCCTAGGTAATTTCTAACTGATTGCAAACCAGCAACTCCTTTGGATGAAAAGCAACTTGCAGATGGTTAAATATAGCATTGTGTGCCGAAGGGCCTGTATTGTGCTGTAGGTTTTCTGTGTTTCTAGGAAAGACATTGTCAAGCTGAAGAGGGTAGAGAAGGGGTTTATGAGGATGCTGCTTGGACAAGATGGCCTAAGTTATTTGGAGGGGTTGGCCACAGTGGATCTTCACTCCTTAGAGCATAGGAGAATGAGATCTGACCTCATAGAAGTTTAAAATCATGAGGTGTTTAGATATGGTGGATGGTTTAGATATGGTCCTTTCCCCAGAGCTGTAAAGTCTAAAACTGGAGGGGAAAGATTTTAAAGAGATCTGAGAGGTAACTTTATATAGAGGGTAATGAGTATCTGGAATGAGCTGTTAAAGGAAGTGGGTGAGTGGGAATAATTGCTGCATTTAAGAGGCATTGATGGGTATGGGATTGACTTGGAGGTTTCTGGGCCTAACCAGGGAACCGGGACTAGCATAGGGGATACAGGTGTGTGCCGCTTAACATCCATTGGGACAACATCCCATCGCGTATATGTCTGTAGTCCCGAGCGGAGAACGTGACGTAGCGGATGTAACCAATCTCATGTATGGCACGTCTCTTGAGTGTAGCAGCGTTATCTCTGTTTAATTTGCTTTCAAAAATACTATAGTAAAGTGCATCATGGCTTCCAAACACAGCAAAACCACTCCTAGTGATAGCAGCAGCAAGAGGCAAAGTATATAATATGGTGTTCGCACAACATCCAAATCATATAACGTCCAATTTCACAGAAGGTATCGTGGACACTAAGCGATGCATACCTGTATCGTGTTTGGTCTTGATCAGTTGGTTCTAAGGGCCTCTTTCTGTGCAATATTATTCTATAGCTGTGTTTGAACTTTGTTAGCAAGAAGTTTAGTCATTTCAGTTGCTATGTTGGTTGCTACATAATGATCAAAATTTTCTGCTTTCTTTTTAAATAGGACTTGTATAAATCAGCATTTTTCTTCTTTGAAGAAACCTTCTATAATGACTTGAGATATCCTGAATGTAGAGATCTGAGCAGGTATCAATTGCAATAATTGCTTCTATAGTATGAATGTACAATCAAATCAGGTCATTTCTAACAAATCTGTGATTTAGTTTGCTCAAGTTCTAAATGAGCTACTTCTGACCTTTTTTTTTTTGCATCAATCTGCTTTTTAAGGAATTGATAAGTCCAGTGCATCCAAGTGTAATATTTGTAGACTAATCTAGTTGTGTAGTGAATTTTGAAAGGGATGTAACACTCAAAACTGCTGGAGGACCTCAACAAGTCAAGCAGCATAAATGGAGGGAATTAAACAGCCAACATTTTGGGCCAAGGCCCTTTATCAGGAAGAAATGTTAGATGCACTGAATAGTGTCAGAATTTTAAGTATATGAGGAAATGTAGGGAAAAAAATTAATATGCTCCCTTGCACTCAGTCATTTATGAGATGTTAGTAGTTTAAGTGATTTAATTAAATGCAGTCACCGTGAAATTCATTTTAAAAGTAATTGCATCCAATTCTGTCATCCAACAGTCCTAGGCAAAAAAATAATATTGGTCTTGCACAGGAGAATTCCACAGAGTTTGGCAATTTGAGCATCAGTATTTTTTTTAAATGTAATGATGGTTAAGTATTGGCTAGGATATCTGGAATATGCACAGTCAAGCTTCACAACCTCTTTTTGATGATTCAGAAAACTGAATTTATGGTTACAATTTCAATTGTTCCATTTAGTATTAGAGAATGTATACAATATGCAACCTGAAATTCTTGTTCTTCAGATATCCACGAAAACAGAATGCCCCAAAGAACAAATGATAGTAAAAATGTTAGAACCCCAAAGCCTCCCCTACTTCCCTCATCCCATACACAAGCAGCAGCAAGCATTGACCTTCCTCTCCCCATTTACTTCTGCAAAAAGCATCAGCACCCTCCACCCACCAAGCAAGCAAAAGTAAAGACCCCAAGAAAGACCATGATCTGCGGTACAACAAAAACTAATCCTTCACCTGTCAATCAACATACCTCAGGCTCTCTTTGGTGTCCATCAGCAAGAGGGGAGACATAAACTAAACAACTCACTGATTTATGGTGTAAAAGTCTGCTGCATCGTGTTTTTTTAACCCCCAAATCTCTGACTTGAGAATCGGCAACAAGCTCTTCCCCCACCAATGAGAGAGAGAGAATGATCTGAGTATGGAGCCCCCGACAGCTGATCTGATGTTCCGTTTTCTCCTGCGATGCTTCATTTGGCGGCACTGCCATAGAATCAGCAGTCCCCAGGGCTGCAAAACCTCAGAACCCTCAGCACACTCATCTTCTAGGCTACGTTCTTGGGATATCGATAAATGGCCAATTGCCAAGCCCCAGGAGTGGGTCCCTTCGTCGCAAAGAACCGATGTTTGAGTGTGCCTGTAGGTTAGGGTCTTCTACAGATCCCCATCCCCCTTGAAAAGGAATAAAAGAGACATTAAAGATGGAAATAAGCTGTTTCTGCAGATGAGCTCGAAGAAGTTGCGGTCTAGTGCCATTTTCATTCTGTCCGATTCTAATTTCCATTAGAATCATCATAATAATTGTACTGATTTTGTAGTAGTATTGACAGCAAAGCTACCAGTGTGTTCATATTAATTACTTTGTAAAATTGCCAGAATCTTGGGGATATTTGAATTTCAGTAGAAATTCTGAAGTTATCAATAGTCCAGAATAAACAGCACTATTTTCATCTTTCTTAACAGTAATGAAGCTGAAATCAGTTGACCTAGCAAAAATTTAATCTGTTAACAGTCCCACTGTAAAATATTATGCAAATGTGCATCACATAATATAGAGCCCTTATCAGTTTTTAATGATTTCCTTTATCATAAATGTTGTTTAACAAACATTCAGGGAGGTCTAAAGAATTATGTGAATTTTTTATGAATAAAATTACAACTTTTAATTTTCCATTTTTAACATCAGAACATTTAATGTGTTCGGATTTAATGCATTACACAATGCTTTAAGTTTTAAAATTGCCTTCTTATTTCCTCTGAATTATTTATAATGTGCTTGACTGTGCAGTTAACTTCTGGATATCTGAGACACTGACAGCTGATACCAAGTGCCTGGAAAGTGAAAGTTGTTACCATAGATAATTAGGTTTTTGTGGGAAATGTGTTTGGTCATTTGAAAGTGCCTTTGCTTCATAACTGATTGCAAACCAGCAACTCCTTTGGATGAAAGCATCTTGCAGTTGGTTAAATATAGCTGCCCTCATTTTAAAAAGCAACAATTTCTTGATTGTAGTGATTATACTTTCTTTCTTTAGGACCATTATTGACTGGGTAGAGTCTCATGACAGAGGTTATGGCAAGTTTCATACAGCTAAAATGGAGGACTACACTTTCAATGAAATGTGTATTAAAGTTGGTTATCCATACTTGTATTGTCACCAAGGTGATTGTGAGCATCTCGTCATCATCACAGATATCAGGTATTTTAATGAATTCCTGTTCTGGCATATTGTATAAAAAATTTCATTATGTTCAAGGTGTTGAAGGCTCAGGAACATTTATGTATAAGCCTTAGATTTTATTTTGATTTGGACATTATTGATTTTTTTTCCATAAGAAAATAAAATGCCCTTCACATCATGATTATCTATCTTATTAATGCACAAATAATAACATTCTGACAAATAATTTCTCCCTGAAACAATCAGTGAAAAGCAGTTCAGTTATAAACTGAATTATTTTTTTAAAATGATGCATTAGAGAGATTAATTTCTTTGTTACCTCTCCTCTCTCATCCACTCACTCCCAACATGAAATATAATTCCAGAAGTACCAAGTGTTTTCTATTAGCTTGTTTCTGATTTGCTGTTCACTACTGTCAAAATTTCTCACAGTTAACATAGATCACCTCCTAATGCAATACCCATAACTATGCTGTAACCAGCACAGGCTATCAGAAGTTAAAGAAAGAATTCTCTAATATTTCCTTTTAAATTGAATGTAGAAGCTTTTATAATCCTATGTGTAGTAGTTTGATGCAAGAATGAACTTGGGACCTTCATGTTTGCAGGTTCGATTGGAATTTAAAACTCGCGGTATTATCAGGAGAGCACTTGGAGGAAATTCTGGTGACCATTTTGCCTGTTATACTTTTTGGGAACAACTAATTTCAGCATGCAGAAGTTAATCGGAACTTAATCTGTTCTTAAAGGAAGAGTCAGTTGATTAATGTTTTTTTTTTCCAGTCTATCTTGACTTTTTTAAGTTCCTATTCATTCCTGCAACTGACATCATATGATTTGCTACCCTTTGCTAATCAAAAAGGGTGACAGTTAAGATATCTATTTGTGAATACTAATAGCTTTTCTGCTTGGTTTACTTAACAGTTATGAAGAAGAAAGACTTGTATTGTGTTTTAGTTGTCACTAACAAATATTTAATAGAACCATCGAATCATATAGCTTGGAAGCAAACTATTCATGCTGACTAGTGGGCATCTTCGTGGTACTGTAACATAGTGGTTGACACAATGCTTTATAGTACAGTCAACCTGACTTCAATTGCTGCCGCTGCCTCTAAGGGCTTTGTACATTCTCCTCATGACTGGGTGCTCTGGTTATCTCTCAGTCCAAAGACGTACTGATTGGTAGGTTATTCAGTCATTGTAACTTGATTAGGCTAGGAATAGATGAGGGGATTGCTGGGTGGTGCAGTTCAAAGGGCCTATTCTACACTGTATCTCAATGAATAAATCAATTAATTTATTTATCCCAACTCCTAGCACTTGGCCCATGATAGTTTATACCTAGATGATTCAAGTGCTCATCTAGTACACTTAAATACTGTCAGTGACTCGGCTTCAGCCACATTCTCAGGCAATGCATTGCAGGAACTTTCCACCATCTGGGTGAGGATGGGCCCCCTTGAACCCTCTGAGAAACACAGGTGTACACAAACTTCACCTTGTTCTATCCTGCCCCTTCTATTTTTTATGGGGAAAGGTTTCCTATATTCAACTGTAATGTTCATTATTTACCTCGGCCAAGTCTCCTCTTAACCTTATCATTTCTAGGGAGACCAGATCTAGCTTCTTCAGTATAAAACAAGAGGTTCTGCAGATGCTGGAAATCTAGAGCAAGACACACAAAATGTTGGAGGAACTTGGCAAGTTATGCAGCATCCATGAAAATGAATAACAGTTAACATTTTGGAGCAAATCTGTTCATCAGGAAAAGAGGGGGAAGAAGCTTGAATAAGAAGGTGGGAGGAGGGGAAGGAGAACAAGCTAGAAGGTAATGGGTGAAGCCAGGTGGGTGAGGGTGGTGGATGAAGTAAGATGCTTGGAGCTGATAGGTGGGAATGGTAAAGGGCTGAAGAAGAAGGAATCTAATAGGAGAGGATAGTGAAGCATGGGAGAAAGGGAAGGAGATGATAGGCAGATGAGAAGAAGAGATAAGAGGGCAGCCGGACTGGGGAATTAAAGAAGAGGGGAAGGGAGGGGAAAAAATTACCAGAAGTTTGAGAAAGCAGTCTTCATACCATCAGGTCGAAGACATATTGAGATGAAATATGAGGTGTTGTTCTAGCAACCTGAGAGTGGCTCATCATGGCAGTTGAGGAGGCTATGGACCAACAGACTGGAATGGGGATTGGAATTAAAATGATTGGCCACTGGAAAATTCTGTTTTTATGCAGTTGGAGCAAAATTGCTCCCTTAATCTACGTTGAGTCTCACCAGTGTATTGGGCTGCATTGGGTCCACCGGATACAGTAGGTGGCCCCAACAGATTTGGAAGTGAAGTGTTGCCTCACCTGAAAGGATTGTTTGGGGCCTGAATATAGGGGAAGGGGGAGGTGAATGGGCAGATGTAGCACTTTGGCCATTCAGGAATAAGTGCCAGGAGGGAGATTAGAGGGGAGGGATGAATGGACAAAGGAATCACGGAGGGAACAATCCCTGTAAAAAGCAGAGAGTTACGGGTGGGAGGGTGGTAAAGATGTATTTGGTGGTAGGGTCCATTGAAGATGGCAAAAGTTACAGCGAATAATGTATTGGGTGTGGAGACTCGAGGGCTGGTTGGTGAGGGTGGATGATGGAGAAATGGAGGAGATGCAGGTGAGGGCAGCATCAGTGGTGGAGGAAGGGAAACCATTCTTTGAAGGAGGAGGACATCTCTGATGTTCTAAAAAGGAAATCCTCATCCTGGGAACAGATATGGTGTTAACAAAGGGACTGAATAAAGGGAAACACAGTGGAAAGAGGTATAGTCAAGATAGCCATGGGAGTCAGTATGTTTCTAAAATTGCTTGTTCAATCTGTGCTCATACTGCACAATCCTTACCAATGCCCTTTACATCCACTCTAGCACAGTCACATCTTTCCAGAAATGTTCCTGCTGAGCTCTGGCAAAAAACACAGGTTGAAACACAGTTTGTACTTCAGTATTTGCTGCCCTAATGAAGGACAGAGTTTTGTATGCTTTCTTAACTACATCTGTCTGCAAGTCCATCTGTGAACGTGTAATCTAGGTTGCTCTGTTTCCCCAAATCTCCCAAAGACACTATAATTCATGGTGTATGTACTTACAACACCTCACATTTGTCTGGATTAAACTATCTGCTATTTTCGCAGCCCATTTCACTCAACACATCAACAGAAGCTAAGACCACCTTCCATACTATTAACAGCTTTGCCTATCTTCATGCCAGTTGCGAACTTGCCAATATTTCCTACATCTGTAGTCATTCAAGTATATTGCAAACAACAATGGTTTATGCACCAATCTTTGTGGGGACTCATCCAATCCCAAAACACCCCACTACCATTATCCTCTGTTTCCTATTGTCAAGCCAGCTGGATCCAATTTGCCAGCTTATTTTGGATCCCATAGGCCCTAACCTTTTGACTTGGTTTCCCATGTGAGACGAGTCCACGTGATCACAGCTATTGCCCTGCTGTCATTGATACATTTTGTTACCTCTCCAGTTTATTCTGATTAGTCATATAGGATTGCCTTTGACAAAACAATGCTTGCAATATCAGTTTAGTCCCTGCTGTTCCAAATGATTGTTAATCCTTCTGCCAATTATATTATTTATAATATTTTCCCGACCAATGACTTTGGGCTCATGGGTATAGTTAGTAGGCTTTGCCCTGCTGCCTGCTTTGAGAAAGGAGGCCTTCCTGTATCATTCATCTGACAGCTCACTTACAAACCAAAGATTCAGAAATCCCAGCCATAACCACAGCAATCTTTCTGCTTGCCATTCATAGCAACTTTGGATAAATCCCATTTATTTCTGGGGACTAATCTACCTTTAAACCTGCTAAAGATCTCAAGTGCCTCCTCTTTATGGAGACCTACACTGGACTTCTCCACCGCCAAGTCTATTTTATTTTGAATAATAATGAAAGGCATTCATTTACTACTGCACCTGCACCTTTGCCTCCATTCACAGATGTCCATGTAGTTTTTAAGGGGCCTTTTTTCCCTGGTTATTCTTTTGCCCTTATTATACCTATCAAATACCATCTGATCTATTTTAATACTGTCTGCCAGTGCTTTTTTTGTGTGAGCTGCCTTTGTCGTCTTAATTTTTTATTTAATTGCCTCGCTACTCTCTTGCTAGGCCTCTCCTGCCATTGCTTTCCTATTCCTGTCAAATACTTTTCTCTCTTTATCCACTTCTCAATATCCCTCAACATACAAGGTTCCCTATACCTATGCATCGGGCTTTTACCTTGACAGAAAATGTTGGCCTTAAGATCCAAGAAATTCAAGATTTAATGTCATTTCCTGTACACAAGTGTAAAGGGAAATGAAATAGTCGTTACTCTGGATTCAGTGCAGCACAAAAGACTTGAAAGATAAAGAACACCATAAATATAAACACAGAAGATAGCGACTTAATCCTCGGCTAAGACTGAGGAGGTGGCGTTGCTCTGCTGGTAAAGTTTTGCATCAAATCAATAGAAGGATGTTGAATCCTTGTTTGTTGAGTTAAGAAACTGCAAGGGTAAAAGAACCCTGATGGCACTTGTATAAGACCATAAGATATAGGAGCCATTCAGCCCATTGAGTCTGCTCTGCCATTCACCATGTGCTGATCCGATTCTTCCAGTCATCCCCACTCCCCTGCCTTACCCTATACCCTTTGATGCCCTGGCTAATCAAGAACCTATATTGGCTTCTTAACAGCTGGGAGGTGGACCACAGATTACAGAGGGAAATAGAAAAGGTGTGTCAAAAGGGCAATGTTATGATAGTCATGGGAGATTTCAACATGCAGGTGGATTGGGAGAATCAGGTTGATAGTAGATGTCAAGACAGTGAGTTTGTTGAAGGCTTTTTAAGAGTAGTTAATCCTACTAGGAGATCAGCTATACTGGATTGGGTGTTATGTAATGAACCAGAGGTGATTAGGGAGCTTAAGGTAAAAAGAACCCTTAGGAGGCAGTGATCAGAATATGACTTAGTCAACTTGCTATTTCATAGGGAGGAAGTAAAGTCTGACATAGCAGTTTTTCAGTGGAGTAATGGAAATTACAGTGGTATGAGAGAGGAGCTGGACAAATTAGGACATGCTGGCAGGGATGACAGCAGAGTAGCAAAATTGTAAGTTTCTGGGGGAAATGGAGAAGGTGCAGGTGCATGTATTCCAGAAACAAATACTCAAATGGCAAAATAGTACAACTGACTGACAATGGAAGTCAAAGCTTTTGTAAAAGCAAAAGAGAGGGCATACAACAATGCAAAAATTGATGGAAGACAGGATTGGGAAGCTTTTAAACCCTACAGAGCAACTAAAAGAATCAATAGGAGGGCAAAGGTGAAATATGAAAGCAAGCTAGCAAACAATATCAAAGTGGATAGTAAAAGCTTTTTCAAATACGTAAAAAAATATGAGAGCTGAGAGTGGATTATAGGACCGCTAGAAAATGGGGCCGGAGAAATAATAACGGGACAAGGAGTTGGCAGATGAACTAAATTAAGTATTTTGCATCAGTTTTCACTGTGGAAGACACTAGCAGTGTGCCAGATGTTGAAGGGTGTGAGGGAAGAGAAATGAGTGCAGTTATTATTACAAGTGAGAAGGGATGCAAAAAACCTTAGAAGACCTATGGGTACATAAGTCACTCCGACCAGATGAACTGCAACCTAGGGTTCTGAAAGAGTTAGCATTGGAGATTGTGGTGGCATTAGTAATGATCTTTCAAAAATCATTGGACTCTGGAATGGAGCTGGAGGACTCGAAAATAGCAAATGTCACCCACTCTTTAAGAAAGGAGGAAGGCAGCAGAAAGAAAATTATATACCCATTAGTCTGACCTCAGTGGTTGGGAAGAGGTTGGAGTTGATTATTAAGGATGAGGTTATGGAGTACTTGATGACACAGGACAAGATAGGACAAAGTCAGCATGGTTTCCTTAAGGGAAAATCTTGCCTGACGGATCTGTTGGAATTCTTTGAGGAGATTACAAGTAGGATAGATAAAGGGATGCAGTGGATGTTGTATATTTGGACTTTCAGAAGGCCTTTGACAAGGTGCAACACACAGCTACTTATCAAGTATTACAGTAAAGTTTCTGGCATGGTTAGAGCATTGGCTGATTGGTAGGAGGCAGCAAGTTGGAATAAAAGGATCCTTTTCTGGTTGGCTGGCAGTGACTAGTAGTGTTTTGCAGGGGTCGGGACCACTTCTTTTTATGCTGTATATCCATGATGGAATAAGATGGCTTTGTTGCCAAGTTTGCAGATGATTGGTGGAGGAGGTGGTGTTGAGAAAACAGGTGGGATGCAGAAGGTAAGAATAGGAGAATAGGTAAATGAAAGTGGCAAATGAAATAGTGTTGAAAAATGCATGGTCATGCACTTTGGTAGAAAAAAATAAATGTGCAGACTGTTTTCTAAATGGGGGGAAAATCTAAAAATCTGAGATGCAAAGGGACTTGGGAGTCCTTGTGCAGAACACCCTGAAGGTTAATTTGCAGCTAGAGTCTGTGGTGAGGAAGGGAAATGCAATATTAGCATTCATTTCAGGAGGTCTAAAATACAAGAGTAGAGATGTGATGCTGAGACTTTATAAGGCACTGGTGAGGCCTCACCTTGAGTATTATAAATAGTTCTGTGCTCCTCATCAAAGATGTGTTGGCATTGGAGATGATCTCGGCAATGAAAGGGTTATCATACGAGGAACGTTTGATAGCTCTGGGTCTGTACTCGCTGGAATTTAGAGGGAGTTTGTGGTCATTGAAACCTTTCAAATGTTGAAAGGCCTAGAAGACAGAGTAGATGTGGAAAGGATGTTTCCCATAGTGGGGTGTCTAGGACAAGAGGGCATAGACTCAGGCTACGTCCACACTAGACCGGATGAATCCGTAACCGAAGGTTTTTCTCTTCGTTTTGACCCTCCGTCCACACTGAAATAGTGTTTTCCTCCCCCGAAAACGGAAATTTTCAGAAATGCTCTCCAGAGTGAATAAATCTGAAATTGCCTAATATCCAGCATAGTGTGTCCAGGGTAACCGGCTATTTTTAAAACCGCTGTCATGACGTGCAGGAACAAATGGTTGCGGCAGCGGGGTATTTCATTGTTTTCTTGAACGCAACCTCCAACACCACAACAATATCTGACAATAGATGTGTAACAGCCTAATGTAACATTGTAGGGAAATACAAGATAAGGATTTAGGAATGGATTGGGACAATTTGTTTTATGGGAAGGATGTAATAGAGAGATGGAGGTCATTTAAAGGTGAAATTCTGAGGGTACAGATTCTATGTTTCTGTTAGGTTGAAAGGAAAGGTTAAAAGTTTGAGAGAGCCATGGTTTTCAAGGGATATTGGAAACTTGGTTCAGAAAAAGAGAGAGATCTACAATAAATACAGGCAGCATGGAGTAAATGAGGTGCTCGAGGAATATAAAGAATGTAAAAAGAATCTTAAGAAAGAAATTAGAAAAGCTAAAAGAAGATATGAGGTTGCTTTGGCAAGTAGATAGATAGATAGATACTTTATTCATCCCCATGGGGAAATTCAACTTTTTTCCAATGTCCCATACACTTGTTGTAGCAAAACTAATTACATACTAATTACATCCAAAATAAATAAATCCAAAGGGTTATATTAATACAGTTGTATTACAGTTAATGTGGTTATATTAATAGCAAAAGGATAGTGAGGGATAAAATTTGTCCCTTAGAGAATCAGAGTGGCCAGCTATGTGTGGAGCCAAGAGAGATGGGAGAGATTTTGAACAATTTCTTTTCTTCGGTATTCACTAAGGAGAAGGATATTGAATTGTGTAAGGTAAGTAGGGAAGTTATGGAAACTATGATGATTAAAGAAGAGGAAGTCCAGGTGCTTTTAAGGAATATAAAAGTGGTTAAGTCTCCAGGTCCTGACAGGATATTCCCTGGGACCTTAAGGGAAGATAGTGTGAAAATAGCCTGACAGAAATATTTCAAATGTCATTAGAAACGGAAATGGTGCCGGAAGATTGGCGTATTGCTCATGTGGTTCCATTGTTTTAAAAGGGTTCTAAGAGTAAACCTAGCAATTAAAGGCCTGTAAGCTTGACGTAAGTGGTGGGTAAATTAATGGAAAGTGTTCTTAGAGATGGTACATATAATTATCTGGATAGACAGGGTCTGATTAGGAACAGTCAACATGGATTTGTGCGTGGAAGGTCATGTTTGACAAATCTTATTGAATTTTTTGAAGCTGTTACTAGGAAAGTTGATGAGGGTAAAGCAGTGGATGTTGTCTATATGGACTTCAGTAAGGCCTTTGACAAGGTTCCGCACGGAAGGTTAGTTAGGAAGGTTCAATCTTTAGGTGTTAATATTGAAGTAGTAAAATGGATTCAACAGTGGCTGGATGGGAGATGCCAGAGAGTAGTGGTGGATAACTGTCAGGTTGGAGGCCGGTGACTAGTGGTGTGCCTCAGGGATCTGTACTGGGTCCAATGTCGTTTGTCATATACATTAATGATCTGGATGATGGGGTGGTAAATTGGTTTAGTATGTATGCAGATCATACTAAGATAGGTGGTGTTGTGGATAATGAAGTACCGTAGATTCCGGACTACAGAGCGCACCTGATTAAAAGCCGCTGGCTCTAATTTTAGAAATAAAATCAATTTTTTACTTGTACAGGCCGCACCGGATTTTCGGCCGCAGGTGTCCCACGTTGTAATATGAGATATTTACACAGAAAGATTTTTTAACTTTTAATTAAATCCATATGGTAACATAAACAAATACATATTGCAAATGCTTTTTTTCGAACCGTGCCTGTAACGCGGCTACTTTTAAATATACGTTGCGTATACTTCTTTACTGAACAACATTCCAATATCTCCTAACGACTGGTAAAAAATATATATACTGCAGCCTACCAGGAAAAGTTATTGATCGCCTTTAACTTAAAAGCAGCGTTTTCGCTCCGCCGCTCCCCCCCGCCGTCCCGTTTATCGCAAACCGGTATCCCACAAGACGCGGCGAAACCGGGTGTGACGTCATAGCATCCCGCGATGTAGTACAGAAAACAAATATAGTTAAAACAGTTCTAACTTTAACTAACAAATGAATTACTAAGCGAAAATATTATAAACTAAATAACTGCCATAAAGGCAGCACAATGCTTTTCTTCGAGTGTTTTCCATGTTGATGAGGGTGAGTACAAATGACTGATTTACAATAATTTAATTGTGAAAGTGCGCTTGATTTATCGTACAATTTCATTGGACCTCTGTGAACTACTCATCAATTTTATTGGTCTACTGTTACGAGGCAAAATGTTTTTGGCGGCATGAAAAAAAATAATACATTAGCCGCTCCGTATTAAAGGCCGCAGAGTTCAAAGCTGTTCAAAATGTGGGAAAAAAGTAGCGGCTTAAAATCCGGAATCTACGGTAGGTTTTCAAAGCTTGCAGAAAGATTTAGGCCAGTTAGAAGAGTGGGCTGAAAGATGGTACATGGAGTTTAATGCTGTTAAGTGTGAGGTGCTACATTTTGGTAGGAATAATCAAAATTGGACATACATGGTAAATGGTAGGGCATTGAAGAATGCAGTAGTACAGAGTGATCTAGGAATAATGGTGCATAGTTCCCTGAAGGTGGAATCTCATGTGGATAGGGTGGTGAAGAAAGTTTTGGTATGTTGGCCTTTATAAATCAGAGCTTTGAGTATAGGAGTTGGGATGTAATGGTAAAATTGTACAAGGCATTGGTAAAGCCAAATTTGGAGTCTTGTGTACAGTTCTGGTCACCGAATTATAGGAAAGATGTCAACAAAATAGAGTACAGAGGAGATTTACTAGAATGTTACCTGGGTTTCAGCACCTAAGTTACAGGGAAAGGTTGAACAAGTTAGGTCTTTATTCTTTGGAGCATAGAAGGTTGAAGGGGGGACTTGATAGAGGTATTTAAAATTATGAGGGAGATAGATAGAGTTGACGTTGATAGGCTTTTTCCATTGAGAGTAGGGGAGATTCAAACAAGAGGACATGAGCTCAGAGTTAGGGGCAAAAGTTTAGGGGTAACAGGAGGGGGAACTTCTTTAATCAGAGAGTGGTAGCTGTGTGGAACGAGCTTCCAGTAGAAGTGGTAGAGGCAGATTTGATATTGTCATTTAAAGTAAAATTGTATAGGTATATGGACAGGAAAAGAATGGATGGTTATGGGCTGAGTGCAGGTCGGTAAGAGTAAGCGTTCAGCACGGACTAGAAGGGCCGAGATGGCTTGTTTCCATGCTGTAATTGTTATATGGTTATATAACATTGATGAAGACATGTTTTATACATTTAACAAGGTGCTTTATTAATGTATTGCTTGTGCAAACATTCAATAGATGCATTTGTCACTTTTGCCCAGTAACTCGTTTTATTGCACGTCAAATACAGCAAAATAATACAGAAAGATATGGCAAAAGTAAAGGCTAACAAATGAGGTAACAGCAAATTTCACTTTTGCCCAGTTACAAGCCTTATTGCATTTAGTTGTAGCTGTCGTCCCTTTCATCAGTGAAGAGACCGTAGCTGTAGGAAATGTCTCTGGACAAACGCACACCAATTCTTTCATTTGGCAATTTCTTTTTAAGTTTTTCTAGTCTGTAACTGGACAAACGCGCACCAAGTATACCGTTTCCTCTTCACTTGTTTTCTGTAGATGTGTCCTGCGCATGCCCAGTAGGAGAAGATTCGCTCAAATATCCTTTTTAATGTTGACAGGGGTATTTTTAAAAACGCCTAGTGTGGACGCCTGTCGTTTTTATGCGAAACCGGCATTTTCAAAATTATCCTGTCTAGTCTGGACGTAGCCTCAGGATAGAGGGGTGTTCATTGAAATCAAAGATGTGGAGAAATTTCTTTAGCCACAAGTTGGTGAATCTGTGGAATTTATTACCATAGGCACCTGTAGAGGCCAGGTCATTGGTTGTATTTAAGGCAGCGCTTCATAGGTTCTTGATTGGATATGGGATCAAGGCTGGGAAATGGGGCTGAGGAGGGGGAAAAAAGGATCAGCTATGATTGAATGGTGGAGCAGACTTGATGGGCCAAACTACCTGATTCTGCTCCTACATCTTATGGTGTTTATACTCACAAAAGCTGAATGCTTGCAAATTTCCTGAAGTGCCTGGAACTTTCTTTCAGTTTAAAGACAAGCCAGATTCTGCAAGTAATTGCCTGATTAACATATCGGAAGCTTTCTCGGATATGTTGCCTACAAAAACTGTTGTAGTTGGACCAGTGTTTTCATCACCTTCACATTTCCTTTGAGCAATGTGGTACATCCTTGGTCCAATATGCTTTCCAACCAGAGGCACAGAAGTTGGTAACGATACCTGTTGCCCTCTATTGTAGAATGGTTCACGGTGTACAGCATTGAGACATTTGTGGCATCAGCCAGCACATTTTTAAATTCACCTTCAGTTGACTTACTGGGTTATGACTTGCAAATAGTGGATGGATCTCCAATTAAGTTGGGAGTTGCCTCAGCCAGTCGTGTCCCCATAATGCTGACCCTCTTGTTTTTGCCACATACATGCCATTGTGGCTTGTTGGTGGTTGTATTTCACATTGTAAATCTCAAGGCTTTGCAGTTCTGTGTCACTCTCATTATCACATTTTCAACAACATCAAGCAGACTTAGTGCTCTTACTGAAACTGCAGCTTGACTTTTTATTTTCCCTGTGCAGTCCCTTTATTTATATCTGGTGTGTGTGGGCCCCTGCCTCAAAGAGAATAGAATTTGTTCAGACATTGCAGTTTGTCTGCTGTTTACATTGATCAGCTATTTCAACTGCTCTTTTAATTGTAACTTGACTTTCAATTTTGGGCTGCTTTTGAATGCTTTCTTGTAAACTAAACGATTAGTCAGTGCATCATTAAGTTGAAATGAACTACCCTTCCTTTTGATTCAGTCTATGAAGCCAAAAATGTTCTGCAGTCAACAATAGTTTTGGTTCTAAATCTGAAGGCAAGGTGAAAATTGGAGACAAAGTTGATGAAGCAGATGAGCTCAGAAGTGGTGCAGAAAACAGCATCAATACAATAGACAGTAGGTGCAGGAGTAGGCCATTCGGCCCTTCTAGCCAGCACCGCCATTCACTGTGATCATGGCTGATCATACACAATCAGTACCCCGTTCCTGCCCTCTCCCCATATCCCTTGACCCCGCTATCTATAAGAGCTCTATCTAACTCTCTCTTGAATGCATCCAGAGACTTGGCCTCCACTGCCTTCTGGGGCAGAGCATTCCACATATCCACCACTCTCTGGGTGAAAAAGTTTTTCCACATCTCTGTTCTAAATGGCCTACCCCTCATTCTTAAACTGTGGCCTCTAGTTCTGGACTCACCCATCAGCGGGAACATGCTTCCTGCCTCCAGTGTGTCCAATCCCTTAATAATCTTATATGTTTCAATCAGATCCCCTCTCATCCTTCTAAATTCCAGTGTATACAAGCCCAGTCGCTCCAATCTTTCAACATATGACAGTCCCGCCATTCCGGGAATTAACCTTGTGAACCTATGCTGCACTCCCTCAATAGCAAGAATGTCCTTCCTCAAATTTGGAGACCAGAACTGCACACAATACTCCAGATGGGGTCTCACCAGGGCCCTGTACAGCTGCAGAAGGACCTCTTTACTCCTATACTCAATTCCTCTCGTTATAAAAGCCAGCATGCCATTAGCTTTCTTCACTGCCTGCTGTACCTGCATGCTTGCTTTCATTGACTGATGTACAAGAACACCTAGATCTCGTTGTACTTCCCCTTTTCCTAACTTGACTCCATTTAGATAGTAATCTGCCTTCCTGTTCTTGCCACCAAAGTGGATAACCTCACATTTATCCACATTAAGCTGCATCTGCCATACATTTGTTCAGTCACCCAACCTGTCCAAGTCACTCTGCATTCTCATAACATCCACCTGACATTTCACACTGCCACCCAGCTTTGTGTCATCAGAAAATTTGCTAATGTTACTTTTAATCCCTTCATCTAAATCATTAATGTATATTGTAAACAGCTGCGGTCCCAGCACTGAACCTTGCAGTACCCCACTGGTCACAGCCTGCCATTCTGAAAGGGACCTGTTAATCATTACTCTTTGTTTCCTGTCAGCCAGCCAATTTTCAATCCATGTCAGTACTCTGCCCCCAATACCATGTGCCCTAATTTTGCCCACTAATCTCCTATGTGGGACTTTATCAAAAGCTTTCTGGAAGTCCAGGTACACTACATCCACTGGCTCTCCCTTGTCCATTTTCATAGTTACATCCTCAAAAAACTCCAGAAGATTAGTCAAGCATGATTTTCCCTTCATAAATCCATGCTGACTCGGACTGATCCTTCTACTGCTATCCAAATGTGTCATAATTTCCTCTTTTACAATTGACTCCAGCATCTTTCCCACCACTGACGTCAGGCTAACCGGTCTATAATTCCCTGTTTTCTCTCTCCCTCCTTTCTTGAAAAGTGGGACAATGTTAGCCACCCTCCAATCAGCAGAAACTGTTCCTGAATCTATAGAACATTGGAAAATGATTACCAGTGCATCCATGATTTCTAGAGCCACCTCTTTAAGTACCCTGGGATGCAGACCATCAGGTCCCGGGGACTTACCAGCCTTCAGACTGAACAGTCTATCCAACACCATTTCTTGCCTAATATAAATTTCCTTCAGTTCATCCTTTACCCTAGTTCCTTTGGCTACTATTACATCTGGGAGATTGTTTGTGTCTTCCCTAGTGAAGACAGATCCAAAGTACCTGTCCAACTCATCTGCCATTTCCTTGTTCCCCATAATAAATTCACCCGTTTCTGTCTTCAATGGCCCAATTTTGGTCTTAACTATTTTTTTGCAATTCACATACCTAAAGAAACTTTTACTATCCTCCTTTATATTCTTGGCTAGTTTACCTTCGTACCTCATTTTTTTCTTGGCGTATTGCCTTTTTTGTTATCTTCTGTTGCTCTTTAAAAGCTTCCCAGTCCTCCGGTTTCCCGCTCATCTTTGCTATGTTATATTTCTTTTCTTTTATTTTTATACTGCCCTTTACTTCCCTCGTCAGCCACGGCCACCCCTTAATCCCCTTAGGATCTTTCTTCCTCTTTGGAATGAACTGATCCTGCACCTTCTGCATTATTCCCAGAAATACCTGCCATTTTTGTACCACTGTCTTCCCTGCTAGGGTTTTGTTCCATTGAACTTTGGCCAGCTCCTCCCTCATAGCTCCATAGTTCCCTTTGTTCAACTGTAATACAGCAGTTGATGTAGTGCAGAAACGGTTGAGGAATGTTACCAATGTAGCTGAAGAAAAGGCAGGTATAACTGGGTCCATGCAGGTGCCATGGCTGCAATTTGGATTTGGAAAAAGTGGGAGGAGCGAAGAAAAAATTGTTGGAGGAGGGAATGGTGGAGGGGGTTGATTAGGTCTGTTGTATAGAAAGAAGCAGGGATCTTTAAAGTCTTCTTGATATGGTTCGCATTTCCTTCCTGATGCAGCTGCACAAGAAACATGTGCCCGACCCATGTAGCTACCTGAGGGAGTCACAGACTTGTACCCAAGATCCTTCTGAGCATCAGTATTGTTAAGGGACTGTAATTCACTTTACATTGGATTCCCAAATTATAACACCTTATCCTGAATATTTTGTTGTTAAAATTTTTTTTCAGGGTAATGGTTCTTCTTGTTCATCCTAGCTAGGCCTCCTGTAATTTTATATGCAACCATTAAAGCTCCTCTCAGCTTTCTCTGGCTGATGGAAAAGATCCCAGCTAGTCATTCTCCTTAAATAAAATTCACCAGGCTCAACAATATTCTTAGATTGCCTCTTTTTAGAATTTAGCATGTTATTAAGTAGTGAAGAGTGTAAAGACAAAGACTTGCTCTCATGGAATCAGAGTGGCATTGTTCGACCTAACCTTCCTATAACTTTGTGCAGAACGATGAAAATTTGTTATGTCACTTTGTATTTTACCTTTAGCTGCCTTATCTATATTTTCTTTCTTGACTACTACCACACCAATCAGTAATTTAATCCTGTTTATTCTGAAGTGATGCATTTTTGGAGGCAAGGTAAGTGTGGGGAATGATGGGACCCATTCATGAAGAGCAGAGGTTCCTTGGGGTACAAGTTCACAGATCCCTAAAGGTTGGTACGCTAGACAGGATGATAAAGCATGCAATGTGGAATGCTAGTCTTCATTTGCTGGAGCATAACAACAACTTTATAAAACATCTAGAATATTGTGTTGATTTTGATGCTACCATATAAAAAAAATTGCTTTGGAGAAAGTGTGAAGTAAATCCACTAATAAATCTACCTCAGATATGAAAAGAAGCCGTATGAGCCAAGTTTATTTTCCTTTGGACAGATCTGATAGTGATGTATAAACCCATAGAAGTGTGACCTATAATAAGAGGGCATTAGTTAAAGTAAGGAGTAAGAGGTTCAGAGAGGATATTAAGAAGAATTGTTTTCACCCAGTGACAGATTGATATTTGCGTGCACTGGCTAAAAGCGTGATGGTGGAGGCTGAAAATACCTACATTTGAATCTCTAAGGCATGGTAGACTACTGAGCAAATGTTGTATAAGAGGAATTAATGTAATGGCTACTTGATGGTCTACATGAACAGGATGGGCTGAACGCCTGTTTCAGTGCTCTGATAACCACTACACTAAATAATAACAAAAATCTGAGGATTTTTTCAGATGTTGTTAAGCATTCACTACACAGTACATAGAATGTAATAAGGCACCAAAGAACTACTAGGGCCGTATTTGGTGCTTATGTGATAAAGTTTAGAACTAATGTTTAACTATTTACATCTATTTGCACTCACAGAGTTGTCCATCATGATGATTGCCTAGATAAGACATTGTACCCGTGCGTTATCAAAAAACCCTGGATGTGGACTCGGAAGTGCTCAGTTTGCAAGTTATTTATAGTCAGGTGAGTTGTATGCCATTGTTAAAGCCAATCTACCTTTTATTTCTCACAAAAATAGTCATTGACTCATAGAGCCCACTTAGTCTGTGCCAAACTGTTATTCCGTCTAGTTCTATCAACTGCACCTGGACCATACTGCTTCATACCCCTCCCACCTAAGTACTTAACCAAACCTAAAAGTTGTAATGGTAGCTCATTCGACACTCGCACAGCCCTCTGAGTGCACAAGTTCCCTTCAGTGTTTACCCTTAACCTATGACATCTAATTCCAGTCTCACCTGCTTACATTTAGCTATAACCCTCATAATTTTATATACCTCTAACAAATCTACCCCTCTCGTTCTCCAATGCTCCAGGGAATAAAGTCCTAACCTATTTATCTTTCTCTTTGACTCAGGTTCCTCAAGTCCTGGCAACATGCTTGTAAATTTTCTTTGTTCTCTTTCAATCTTATTGATATCTTTCTTTCTGCAAACAAAACTCCAAATTTGGTCTTACCAATGTCTTATTGAACTTCAACGTAGCACTCCAACTTCTATATTCTGTTTTCATTTATGAAAGACAATGTGCCAAAAGCTCTATCTACCTGTAATACCACTTTTAAGGAATTAGGGATCTGTATTCCCATATCCCTCTGTTCTAGCAGACTCTTCAATGCCCTGCCCTTCATTGTGTAAGTCCTACCCTGGTTTGTCCTCCCAAAGTGTAATATCTCCCATTTGTCTGCATTAAATTCCATCTGCTGTTTTCAGCCCATTTTTCCAACCTGGGCCAGATACAGCCGCAAGCCTTTGTAGCTTTTCTCATTCTCCAGTGCACTCCAATTTGCTGCTCTAGTTTACCGCATTATCATCCAGATCATTGATATAGATGACCAAAAACAATGGACCCAGCACTGATCCCTGCAGCACACCACTCATCACTAGTTATGAACCTATTTATCTTTTATTCTTTTGTCAAGTGTGCGTATGACATGTACAGAAACCTTGAGGTGTTCAGATGTTTCAAACTGAACCATGGAGAGAGCCAGTTTGAATTTTATTAATCTTAGTTCAATGTCCCTTTGAGGATACATTTCACTAAAGCCAGGAGAATTCAAAGTATATTTATTTGAGGATGGAATCATAGTATAGCAAAATGCTACATGACTGACACTGCTTCGTCTGAGGATGTGGGCAAAGTATTTTGGCGAAAGATATGCTGTTCTTGGGAGTGAATTCTGAAATGATGGGTGACCCAAAATATTTTTCTATGGTTCAGGTACTGAGTATGCCAGATCATACGTTGAACTTCTGTATTTTTGCATCACACTAAATGAAACCACTTCACCTGGACATGTAAAGTTCATCTGGAAGAGGCTATTGTGGTTGACTTTTTTAATAGCAAATAAGTCTAGTTTGCTCAGATATTAAAATAATTCTTGGTTGTAGTGCTCAGTAACCCACATCAACCTACAAGCTAAACTTCATGGAATTACTGTTAAACACATGATTGCAGTTAAATCTTGAAGTATCTATGAAATTAAGGCAGAGGTTTCAAAAACTGTCTCGTGATTATCAAATGATCAGCAATGTGGAAGTTTGGAGAGGGAGAGAAAATAGTTGTTATGAAAGTCAGTCTTTATAAGACCATAAGGCATAACAGCAGAATGAGGCCAATGTCTGTTCCATAATTCCATCATGACTGATTTATTATCCCCTTCAACCCCATTCTCCTTGTAACCTTTTATGCTCTGTCTAATCAAGAACCTGTCACCCTCCATTTTAAATATATTCAGTGACTTGGCCTCCACAGTTGTCTGTAGCTATATATTCCACAGATTCACCACCTTCTGGCTAAAAACATTACTCCTCATCTCTCATTGGACTACAGGTGCTTTTCCAGTTGTGGATATACAAAATTGTTTGTTAGTTAAGCAATTTTTCTAAAAAAAAATATTTTGTTGTTTCTTTTATTCAGGTGGGTGACCAACAATGATAGTTTTGCTCCTCAGGATCCATGCTTCTTCTGTGACACGTGTTTCAGAATGCTTCACTATGACACCGACGGGAATAAATTGGGAGAATTTCTTGCATATCCCTATGTTGATCCTGGAGTGTTTAATTAAACCTTGTCTTAAGAGTCTGTTTATTGTGGGATAATGAAGTATAATCTGACTGGTGAAAAGCTTTTGACGGTGCCAGATAGTGTAAAGATTAAACACTCGTGCATGTAATCACCTTCAGCATTGCCAAAATGGCATAAATGCTCATGTTAAATTACTGAGTAACTGTTCTTGTAGTAAACTTGAAAATTTTAAACTGATAGATTTTGAAGTATTATTGAAGGAAATTTGTCATTTCATCAAAACAACTTAATTTTACAAAAATATTTGCTGGAAGAACTGGATTTGTATGGAACCAAAAGAAATGGGAGAGATATTAAATGGGTTTTTTGCATCTGTATTTACTAAGTCTATGGAAACAAGGCAAACAAGTAGAGAGGTCAAAGAGGAGGAGGAGGAGATGCTTGCTGTCTTGAGGCAAATCGGAGTAGATAAATCCCCAGGACTTGACAGGGTATTCCCTCAGACCTTGAAGGAGACTAGTGTTGAAATTGCAGGGGCCCTGGCAGAAATATTTAAAATGTCGATATCCATAGGTCAGGTGTCAGAGGATTGGAGGATAGCTCATGTAGTTCCGTTGTTTAAAAAAGGCTCAAAAAGTAAGCCAGGAAATTATAGGCCAGTAAGTTTGACATCGGTAGTAGGTAAATTATTGGAAGGAATACTAAGAGATAGGATCTACAAGTATTTGGATAGACAGGGACTTATTAGAAACAGTCAGCGTGGCTTTGTGCATGGTAGGTCATGTTTAACCCTATTAGAGTTTTTCGAGTAAGTTACCAGGAAAGTGGATGAAGGGAAGGCAGTAGATGTTGTCTACATGGACTTCAGTAAGGCCTTTGACAAGGTCCTGCATGGGAGGTTAGGAAGATTCAGTCGCTAGGTATACATGGAGAGGTAGTAAATTGGATTAGACATTGGCTCAATGGAAGAAGCCAGGGAGTGGTAGTGGAGGATTGCTACTCTGAGTGGAGGCCTGTGACTAGTGGTGTGCCACAGTGATCAGTGCTGGGTCCATTGTTATTTGTCATCTATATCAATGATCTGGATGATAATGTGGCAAATTGAATCAGCAAATTTGCTGATGATACAAAGATTGGAGGTGTAGTGGACAGTGAGTAAGGTTTTCAAAGCTTGCAAAGGGATTTGGACCAGTTGGAGGAATGGGCAGAAAAATGGCAGATGGAGTTTAATGCAGACAAGTGTGAGGTATTGCACTTTGGAAGGTCAAACCCAGGTAGAACATACAAGGTAAATGGTTGGACACTGAGGAGTGCAGTAGAACAGAGGGATCTGGGAGTACAGATACATAATTCCCTAAAAGTGGCGTCACAAGTAGATAGGGTCGTAAAGAGAGCTTTTGCTACATTGGCCCTTATAAATCAAAGTATTGAGTATAAGAGTTGGAATGTTAATGTGAGGTTGTATAAGACATTGGTGAAGCTGAATTTGGAGTATTGTGTGCAGTTTTGGTCATCTAATTATAGGAAGGATATTAATAAGGTTGAAAGAGTGCAGAGAAGGTTTACAAGGATGTTGCTGGAACTTGAGAAACTGAGTTACAGAGAAAGGTTGAATAGGTTAGGACTTTATTCCCTGGAGCGTAGGAGAATGAGGGGTGATTTGATAGAACTGTATAAAATTATGATGGGTATAGATAGAGTGAATGCAAGTAGGCTTTTTCCACCGAAGCTAGGGGAGAAAGAAACCAGAGGACATGGGTTAAGGGTGAAGGGAGAAAAGTTTAAAAGGAACATTTGGGGGGGGCTTCTTCACACAGAGAGTGGTGGGAGTGTGGAATGAGCTGCCAGATGAAGTGGTAAATGCGGGTTCACTTTTGACATTTAAGAAAAACTTGGACAGGTATATGGATGAGAGGGGTTTGGAGGGATATGGCCCAAGTGCATATCAGTGGGACTAGGCAGAAAAAATGGTTTGGCACAGCCAAGAAGGGCCAAAAGGCCTGTTTCTGTGCTGTAATGTTCTATGGTTCTACTTAACAGTGGGCTGGAAGCATATTTAACTTGTGGTACAAGCTTCAAACCAAGAGTTAACACACACTAAATGCTGAAGGCAAATCAGGCAGCATTTATGGAGGGCAATAAACAGTCAACCCAACCTGGACTGCAAGAATCTGTCTATTATTGGTGAAAGCTAAAGTGAACTGATTTTGGATCATACCCTCTGCAGAGCCTGGCAAAATATTTCCACATATATTGCAATTCCTTTCCATCTATAGCATTACCTATAGAAGGGAAATGCAGTGTGTGGAAATGTTTTACTAACCACACTAGTATGAATAATATTAGCAAAATGCCATAGTGGTGGAATATTAAAATCATTTAGAGAAATGGAGTACAGTGTTTTGGTTTCTGTTTCAGTGGCAATATACTTGCATTGGAAACAGCACAGGCAAGTTTATTAGGTTGACATCTGGAAAATGGGTAAAGTAGTGTTGATCATGAGGATGCTCTTTGGGTACAAGGGCAAATGAAGATCTGAATCATTCACTGTTCTGCATACAATCTACCTCTGGATGTTTACCTTTAAGAGTTTGTGTTATAATGAAGTGACCAGAACTGAACACAAATCAATCATGTGTGCTCTAACCAGACTTTTTCGAGCTGAAACATTACTTCCCTACTCTTGAATTAAACCCCAACTAATGAAGGACAAAACACCAAACACCTTCTAAATATAACGACCCTATCAACTTGAACTGCAACTTTGAGACAGATCTAAAGCTGTGGACCCCATACTCCCTGTTCTCGTTAGGAATCCTGCCGTTAAATGTATTTTGACTTCAATTTCTGCCTTCCTTACTTCACATTTCTCTGCGTTGAACTCCATCTAGCACTTCTCTGCATCCTCTCAATATCACATTGTAACCTACAACATCCAACACTAGCCACACCATCTGCAGACTTACTAACCCATGTTTCCAGTACTCTTCCAAGTTATTTATAAAAATCAAAGAACAAGGGACCTAGAACAGGTTCCTGCAGAACATCATTCATCACCAACCCCCTGGCATAATGCCACCTGTGGCCAAGTTTCCCTGCATTCCATACCTCCTGACTTTCTGAACGAGCTTACTATAGGGAAGCTTGTCAAATGTTTTACTAAAATACATTACACCACATCCACTCTTTTGCCTTCATCAATTTGTTTTGTCATTTCAAAGAATTCAATTAAGTTCACCCCTCCCCAAAAGCATTACCAACTATCACTAATCAAGCTGTGCTTTTCCCAATGCTTGTAAATCTTGTAAGAATCTTAAAAGTTTGCCCACCTCTAACATGGGATTATAATTTTTGGGATTATCTCTACTTTCTTCACCAAAGGAATAACATTTGCCACTCTCCAATTTTCTACTACTACTGTGGCCAGTGAGGGAGGAAACATCGCTGTAAACACAGCAATTTCTTCCTTCACTTCAGGGGAACAGTCCAGTCCTGGGGATTTCTCTATCATAATGGATAAAGCAGTGGATGATTGGCAGGCACAAAGAGTGAGAATCAAGGGAGCCTTTTCTGGTTGGCTGCCAGTGACAAGTAGTGTTCCACAGGGTCTGTATTGGGACAGATTCTTTTTACATTATATGTCAATGATTTGGATGATGGAATTGATGGTTTTGTTGCAAAGTTTGCAGGTGATATGAAGATAGGTGGAGGGGCAGGTACTTTTGAGGAAGTAGACAACAGAAGGACAGATTTGGAGAAGTGGCAGATGGAATATTGAGAAGTGTATGATCATGCATCTTGATAGAAGAAATGAAATTTACTATTTTCTAAATGGAAAGAAAATACAAAAAACCTGAGGTGCAAAGGGACTTGGGTCCTTGTGCAGGATTCCCTAAAGGTTAATTTGCAGGTTGGGTCTAATGTGATGTTGGCATTCATTTCAGAGGACTCAAATATAAAAGGATGTAATGTTGAGTCTTTATGAAGCACTGATGAGGCCTCGCAGTACTTTGAGCCCCTTATCTTAGAAAGGATGTGCTGAAACTGGAGAACGTTCAAAGGAGGTTCATGAAAATGATTCCAGGATTGAATGGCATGTCATGTGAAGAGCATTTGACAGCTTTGTATTCACTGGAATTCAGAAGAATGAGGAGTGACCTCATTAAAACTTATCAAATGGTGACAGGCCTTGATAGAGTGCATGTGGAGAGCATGTTTCCTATGGTGAGAAACTGGGTCAAATGACCTAATTCTGGTCCTATATCTTATGGTCTTATGAGAATGGTTTACAAAAGTTCTGACACATACTCTCTTACTTTGACATGTTCCAGTATATCAGGCTGTTTTATGCTCATCTCATATTCAAAGTTCCTCTCACTGGTGAATACTGAAGCAAAGTGATCTCCTAACACCAGGCACATTTTTTTTTCTCTGATCAATCCTACACTCACTCTAGTCATTGTTCTGTTCTTCACCTACATCTAGAATGCCTTGGGGGTATTGCTTAATCCTACTTCCCAAGTCCTTTGAATGTTTCTGTCTCTCCTCAGTCCATTAAGCTCCTTCCTGGTGACACTACAACTTACTGGAGCCCTGTCTACTCTGCTGTTTGCTTCCTCAAACTTGAGATATGGGAGCAGAACCATAGTTCCTTCACACCATCATACTTTCCACTGAGGGGACAAACATCCCAAACCCACAGCAAGTACTCCCTGATCAACCTCCCATTTCCGAGTACATCTGTTCCCAATTTACATTCAAGTTCCTACCTAATAGCATCATAATTCACATTCTCCAATTAAATATTTTACCACACTGTTGGTTTCTATCCCTGTCCAAGGCTAAAGTAAAAGTCACTTTTTAAAATGTTCACCTTCCGAGATTCTGTATGACCTTTTCTTTAAGCCAGGCTGCCTACATATTGTATCAGCAATCCTTCCTGGACACACCTATCACATTTCATCCCCTCTAATCCTTTTGCATTAAGGAGGTGCCAATCAATATTTGTGAATTTGAACTCACCGATGACAGCAACCCATAATTTTTACACCTTTCCAAAACCTGCCTCACAATCTGCTCGTCACTGTTGTGTGCATTTATGCAGAATACCCCTCGGTGTCCTCATCGCCGTTGTGTGCATTTAAATAGAATGCTCCCAATAGTGAGTGCAGCTTTCGGGTTTCTTTCTTCCACCCATTGACTCAGTAGATGATCTTTCCGTGACATCCTCCCTTTCTCCGTTCCTAAGCGATGCCACTCTCCCCCCACACTCTGTCCCTTTGGTAACATCTAAACCCCAGAACGTCCAACAAAAACACAATACATGGAACAAAAGGTCCACATACTGACCTATACAATTATAGCACGGAAACAGGCCATCTCGGCCCTTCTAGTCCGTGCCAGCGCTTACACTCACCTAGTCCCACTGGCCCACACTCAGCCCATAACCCTCCATTCATTTCCTGTCCATATACCTATCCAATTTTACTTTAAATGACAATACCAAACCTGCCTCTACCACTTCTACTGGAAGCTCATTCCCCACAGCTACCACTCTGAGTAAAGAAATTCCCCCTCACGTTACCCTTAAACTTTTGCCCCTTAACTCTCAACTCATGTCCTCTTGTTTGAATCTCCCCTACTCTCAATGGAAAAAGCCTATCCACGTCAACTCGATCTATTCCCCTCATTATTTTAAATACCTCTATCAAGTCCCCCTTCAATTTTCTAAGCTCCAAAGAATAAAGACCTAACTTGTTTAGCCTTTCCCTGTAACTTAGGTGCTGAAACCCAGGTAACATTCTAGTAAATCTTCTCTGTACTCTCTATTTTGTTGATATCTTTCCTATAATTCGGTGACCAGAACTGTACAAAATACTCCAAATTCGGCCTTACCAATGCCTTGTACAATTTTAACATTTCATCCCAACTCCTATACTCAATGCTCTGATTTTATAAAGGCCAGCATACCAAAAGCTTTCTTCACCACCCTATCCACATGAAATTCCACCTTCAGGGAACTATGCACCATTATTCCTAGATCACTCTGTTCTACTGCATTCTTCAATGCCCTACCATTTACCATGTATGGCCTATTTGGATTATTCCTACCAAAATGTAGCACCTCACACTTAACAGCATTAAACTCCATCTGCCATCGTTCAGCCCACTCTTCTAACTGGCCTAAATCTCTCTGTAAACTTTGAAAACCTACTTCATTATCCACAACGCCACCTACCTTAGTATCAATAGACAATAGGTGCAGAAGTAGACCATTCGGCCCTTCGAGCCTGCACCGCCATTTTGAGATCATGGCTGATCAATTACTATCAATAACCAGTTCCTGCCTTGTCCCCATATCCCTTGATTCCCCTATCCATAAGATACCTATCTAGCTCCTTCTTGAAAGCATCCAGAGAATTGGCCTCCACTGCCTTCCAAGGCAGTGCATTCCAGACCCCCACAACTCTCTGGGAGAAGTTTTTCCTTAACTCTGTCCTAAATGACCTACCCCTTATTCTCAAACCATGCCCTCTGGTACTGGACTCTCCCAGCATCTGGAACATATTTCCTGCCTCTATCTTGTCCAATCCCTTAATAATCTTATATGTTTCAATCAGATCCCCTCTCAATCTCCTTAATTCCAGCGTGTACAAGCCCAGTCTCCCTAAACTCTCTGCGTAATACAGTCCAGACATCCCAGGAATTAACCTCGTGAATCTACGCTGCACTTCCTCTACAGCCAGGATGTCCTTCCTTAACTCTGGAGACCAAAACTGTACACAATACTCCAGGTGTGGTCTCACCAGGGCTCTGTACAAATGCAAGAGGATTTCCTTGCTCTTGTACTCAATTCCCTTTGTAATAAAGGCCAACATTCCATTAGCCTTCTTCACTGCCTGCTGCACTTGCTCATTCACCTTCAGTGACTGATGAACTAGATCTCTTTGTATTTCTCCCTTGCCTAACTCTACACCACTCAGATAATAATCTGCCTTCCTGTTCTTACTCCCAAAGTGGATAACCTCACACTTATTCACATTAAACGCCATCTGCCAAATATCTGCCCACTCACCCAGCCTATCCAAGTCACCCTGAATTCTCCTAACATCCTCATCACATGTCACACTGCCACCCAGCTTAGTATCATCAACAAATTTGCTGATGTTATTTTCTATGCCTTCATCAAAATCGTTAATCTATGCCTTCATCCAAATCGTTAACGTAAATGGTAAACAGCTGTGGTCCCAATACCGAGCCCTGTGGCACCCCACTAGTCACCACCTGCCATTCCGAGAAACACCCATTCACCGCTACCTTTTGCTTTCTGTCTGCCAACCAGTTTTCTATCCATGTCAATGCCTTCCCCCTGATGCCCTGAGCTTTGATTTTACCCACCAATCTTCTATGTGGGACCTTATCAAATGCCTTCTGAAAATCGAGGTACACTACATCCACTGGATCTCCCCCGTCTAACTTCCTGGTTACATCCTCGAAAAACTCCAACAGATTAGTCAAGCATGATTTACCCTTGGTAAATCCATGCTGGCTCGGCCCAATCCTATCACTGCTATCTAGATATGCCACTATTTCATCCTTAATAATGGACTCTAGCATCTTTCCCACCACTGATGTCAGGCTGACAGGTCGATAGTTCTCTGTTTTCTCCCTCCCTCCTTTCTTAAAAAGTGGGATAACATTAGCCATTCTCCAATCCTCATCCTGAATCTGATCCTGAATCTAAGGAACATTGGAAAATGATTACCAATGCATCTGCAATTTCCAGGGCCACCTCCTTTAGTACCCTAGGATGCAGACCATCTGGACCTGGGGATTTGTCAGCCTTCAGTCCCATCAGTCTTCTCATCACCGTTTCCGTCCAAATGTCAATCTGTTTCATTTCCTCTGTTACCCTATGTCCTTGGCCCATCCATACATCTGGGAGATTGCTTGTGTCTTCCTTAGTGAAAACAGATCTAAAGTACTCATTAAATTCTTCTGCCATTTCTCTGTTTCCCATAACAATTTTACCCAATTCATTCTTCAAGGGCCCAACATTGTTCTTAACTATCTTCTTTCTCTTCACATACCTAAAAAAGCTTTTGCTATCTTCCTTTATATTCCTGGCTAGCTTGCGTTTGTACCTCATTTTTTCTCCCCGTATTGCCTTTTTAGTTAAGTTCTGTTGTTCCTTAAACACTTCCCAATCATCTGTCCTCCCACTCACCTTAGCTCTGTCATATTTCCTTTTTTTAAAAAATGCTATGCAATCTCTGACTTCCTTTGTCAACCACTGTGGCCCCTTTCCCTCCTTTGAATCCTTCCTTCTCTGGGTGATGAACTGATTTTGCACCTTGTGCATTATTCCCAAGAATACCTGCCATTGCTGTTCCACTGTCTTTTCTGCTAGGCTATCTGTCCAGTCAACTTTGGCCAGCTCCTCCCTCATGGCTCCATAGTTTCCCCTGTTCATCTGCAACACTGACACCTCCGAGCTGCCCTTATCCTTCTCAAATTGCAGATAAAAGCTTATCATATTGTGATCACTACCTCCTAATGGCTCCTTTACTGCGAGATCGCTTATCAAATCCTGTTCATTACATAACACTAAATCCAGAATAGTCTTGTCCCTGGTCGGCTCTCGTACAAGCTGTTCCAAGAATGCATCCCGTAGGCACTGTACAAACTCCCTATCCTGTGGTCCAGCACCAACCTGATTCTCCCAGTTCACCTGCATGTTGAAATCCCCCATAACTACTGCGACATTACCTTTGCCACATGCCAATGTTAACTCCCTATTCAACTTGCACCCAATATCCATGCTACTGTTTGGTGGCCTGTAGACAACACCCATTTGGGTCCTTTTGCCCTTACTGTTCCTCAGTTCTATCCACACAGACTCTATTTCTCCTGACCCTATGTCCCCCCTTGCAAAGGACTGAATCTCATTCCTCACCAACAGGGCCACCCCACCCCCTCTGCTCACATTTCTGTCCCTACGATAGCACGTATACCCTTGTACATTCATTTCCCAGGTCTGATCTCCCTGCAGCCATGTCTCTGTTATCCCAACAACATCATAGTTACCCATTCGCACCTGGGCTTCAAGCTCATCCGCCTTATTTCTGACACTTCGTGCATTCAGATATAGAATTTTTAGCCCATTTCTCCTCTCTCTGTTTGAATCGCTGCCTATTGTGCTTAACCCAGCTCCCCGAACTCCCATCGGGCTATACGCCCCTAGAATTTTGTTGTCCTTCCTAAATTTACTTATTCTTTCAACACATTTAACTCCATGTTCCGTCAGACCATCCCTCTGTACATGAGTCCTCCTTATCACTTGTTCCGCCCCACCTTCCTCTACTACACACTTAATATTCCGGAACCGTGTAGTCCCCACCTGTCCTTTACTCTTCCTCTTGCTATCCTCTCTCACATTCTGGATCTCCACCCCCTGCAAATTTAGTCTAACCCCCCCCCCCCCCCCCAAGAAGCACTAACAAACTTTCCTGCAAGAATGTTAGTACCGCTCCAGTTCAGGTGTAAACCGTCCCTTCGGAACAGATCCCACCTTCCCTGGAATAAAGCCTAATTATCTACAAACCAGAAGCCCTCCCTCCTGCACCATCCTCTCAGCCACGTATTAATCTTTATAATCCTTCTGTTCCTTGCCTCACTCGCATCTGCATACTTACTAATCCAATTTACCACCCCATCATCCAGATCATTAATGTATATGACAAACAACATTGGATCCAATACAGATCCCTGAGGAACACCACTAGTCACCGGCCTCCAACCTGACAAATAGTTATCCACTACTACTCTGGCATCTCCCATCCAGCCACTGTTGAAACCATTTTACTACTTCAATATTAATACCTAATGATTGAACCTTCCTAACTAACCTTCCGTGTGGAACCTTGTCAAAGGCCTTATTGAAGTCCATATAGACAACATCCACTGCTTTACCCTCGTCAACTTTCCTCGTAACCTCTTCAAAAAATTCAGTAAGATTTGTCAAACATGACCTTCCACACACAAATCCATGCTGACTGTTCCTAAACAGACCCTGTCTATCCAGATAATTATATATACCACCTCTAAGAATACTTTCCATTAATTTACCCACCACTGACGTCAAACTGACAGGCCTATAATTGCTAGGTTTACTCTTAGAACCCTTTTTAAACAATGGAACCACATGAGCAATACAACATTCAGCCCTTGTTCCTGATACTTCTCATATTAACAAAGAACACATTTCAACCCACCAACTGACTGCAGTTATGTACTTCCACTGCTTATCCTTCCTCAGTCTATATGCTGCATCTAACTTTACACCATCTGGCCAATTCACTGAGGGTACACACCTCCCTGCCAAACCAGAATCAAATTTTCCCAACAACTCTAAATGATCCACAAACCTGAAACCCTGCTCCCTTATACTTAATTCTTCAGCCAAATATTCATTTTTTCATCCTATTCTTAAACTCACCGGCTTGTAGTACAGGCAGCACTCCAGAGATTACCACACTTAAGGTCTTGCTTTTCAGCTGCCTATATTCTCTCTTAAGGACCTCATCCCTTTTCCTACCCAAGTCATTGATACTAATATATATGACTTCTGGCGACTCAACCTCCTCCCCCAGAATGCAGCAAACCCAATCCAAGATGTCCCTAACCCTGGGACCTGGGAGATAACACCATCTGGGAGTCTCTTTCGAGTCCACAGAACCTCCTGTCTCATCTCTAAATATTGAACATTCCCTGCAAAGAACAATTCCAATTGAGGTTAGAGGCAGAATCAGACACATTAACTGGCAGGGTTGGCAGGCCATTACTTGTTACAAAGTGAAACCTAACATCATGAATGGCAGCGATGCTTCACTCCCACTGGCTTTTATGCTCGTTTGAAAGGAAGAGTAGAACTACAGCTGTGAGGATCCCTGCAACACCTGGTGACCCTGTGATCTCTGCTCAGAGGCCAATATCAGGCTGTCTTCCCTTGCAAGGTGACAGGCCCCCATGGTGTACCTGGTTGGGCTCTGAAATGTTGGGGGTGTTCAGACATTTTCAGTCTTTCATTGCCACTGTCAGAAATTCCCACTTGCTTCAAAAGGGCAACAATCATACCAGTGCCTAAAGTGGCAGGAGATTGGGGTCGAGAGGAAAAATGGATCAGCCATGATGAAATGGTGGAGCAGACTTGATGGGCTAAATGGCCTGATTCTGCTCCTATATCTTATGGTCTAAGAGCAGGATGAACTGCCTTAACAACTATTGTCAAGTAGCACTCACATTTACTGTTGGTTATGGCTAGAACCAGCTCCTGCCTCAGCAAAGAGCTGGGCCTAGATGCAATTTGCTTAGAATTAATGCAATCTCATTGGCTCTTAACGCGATCTTGGATCACTTGGACAATACCAATACTTGTGGCAGGCTGCTGTTTATTGACTACAGCTCAGTGTCTAACACAATCATTCTCCAGGCCTGATCAAAAGGCCCCAAAATCTGAACTTCTGTACCTCCCTCTGCAACTGGATCCTCCCCAGCATCCAGGACATCTTCAAGGAGCGATGCCTCAAAAAGGCGGCATCCATCATTAAGGACCCCCATCACCAAGGATATGCCCTCTTCTCATTGCTACCATCAGGGGCTGTGGTACAGGAACTTGAAGGCACACTCAACAATTCAGAAACAGGTTCTTCCCCTCTGAAAGGGCATTGAACCCATGAACACTACCTCACTACTTCTTTGCCTATGTTTGTCCAGTATTCCCCCAAACCATACCGATCCATATACATAGCCAAATGATTTTAGATGTCTTTGTACTTGCCCAGCGGTCCCTTTTAAATCTTTCTCTTCTCACCATAAACTTGTGCCCACCATTTTTGGTTCCCTTTTCCTGGAAAAAAGGCTGCAAGCATTAACCCAATAAAGGCCTCTCATTTTCTACACATCCACAAAACAAGTCTCCTATGCTTCAAGGAATAAAGTTCCAGCCTACACAATCTCTCCTATTTACCTAGAGTCTTGATTCCTGTAAGCATTGCTGCAATTCTTTTCACTCTTCCCAACATAGAATCTTTTCTGTAACAGAGGTTACTGTATACAAAACTGCATATAATACTCCAAGTAACACACACAAAATGCTGGAGGAACTCAGCAGGCCTGGGAGCATCTATGGAAAAGAATACAGTTGACATTTTGGACCAAGACCTTTCCATCAACTGTTTACTCTTTTCCATACATGCTGCCTGGCCTGCCGAGTTCCATTAGCATTTCATGTGTTGCTTGGATTTCGAGCATCTGCAGATATTCTCTTCTTTGTGATTGCAGCATAACGTCACAGCTCTTCTATCGAATGCCTTGACAGACCCTGTCCACCTATGATGCCACTTTCAGTGAACTACAGTACTCCCAAGGTCCCTCTACTCAACAACACTCCCCAGGATGCCACCATTCACTGTACAAGTCCTACGTGATGTGACTTCTCAAAATGCAACATCTAACACTTACCTGGATTGAATGCTACTTGCAGAATATAACTGGCCTTCATACTGCTTCATAAACAATGCAATCCTTTATTGTCCAATGCTACTTATCCAGCAAGAAAACATTTCATTAGAGCAAGTTTGAGAATGTACTGCAAATTATTTTATTGACACCAAATAATCTTGTGCACCTTTAGTGCAAAATACTTAGCTACAGTTACTCAATCAAGTTTACAAAATAAAAAAATCAATGTTTCTTTACTATCTGCAATTCCAGCATTAAGAATATATCCACACTCACTATCCTAATAACTATAGTTTTTTCCTTAAACAAAAATATTGATCATTAACAAAGCAAACATTTTGATGCAAGTTTACAGCAAAATCTAAAGCCCAATCCCTCCCCATTTGAACAAAGCCAAATACAACACATTAAAAGCATCTCTGCAGCTTTACCTGTAGAAGCTTTCAGTATCACAAAGTATAAAAACAAAATCAATTCAAACCGAAGAATATCTTCACAAACATTACAGGCCATTATAAAAAAAATTACTAAGCTAGTATGAATATTTAGCTATTTTTCCAGAGCAAAGTAAAATATTAAAATGATTAAGAAATATTTCTGACACTACTGCAATTTCAACATATAGCAGCAAAACCTAGTTGAATATTTGGTAGCAGGTAAGATTTGGCCTTAATACAAAACAGCATTGAAACACCACTGAATTACTATACACATCCAAATCCATCACCTTACAAATTATACAAAACATTTCAGAATGTGGGTGAAGTAGAAGAGAAACAAATTTACACCTAGGCTTTGGCAGTTTCATGTGGTGATATTATTATGTGCTTATTTGCTGCTATACTCTTTTCCTGGGATTTTTTTTTCTTATTCTAAAGAGGATATCCAGTGTTAAATAGCAAATTGCCTACATATTAGAACAATTACAAAATACAAAAAACAGCTTCCATTCCCACCCACCTCCAAACTTCAAATGAAGAGTTGTGTTTTAACTTTGGTGACAAAAGACTGATTAAAACTGTTCAGCTTTCAGCAGTTGGTTCCATCTCCACTTGACCAGTCTCAGTATCAGCTGATGGTTGTTTTGCCAAATGCAAAACATCAGATGGATGCTGCTCACTGAAATGAAAAAAAGATTACATTCTCATTTCATTCTCCTTTAAAAGTCAGCTTGAGGACTGTAACGTTCTCGCTCGGGTGTGACGTAACGCCGAGGTAAAC
Source organism: Hemitrygon akajei (assembly GCF_048418815.1). NCBI lineage: Eukaryota > Metazoa > Chordata > Chondrichthyes > Myliobatiformes > Dasyatidae > Hemitrygon > Hemitrygon akajei. The sequence continues at coordinate 72,752,141 of NC_133125.1, forward strand.
GTCGAGATAAACCAGAATCAATGCAAACGAGGCCGCAGTAAGATTAACCATTTACTGTTCACTCTTCACATTAACGTATGGTGAAAACTGTTGAAAAACAATACAAGATTGGTACAGTGTTCGTTTCCTTCTAAATATCACATTTACATTGTGAATACTTGCAAAGGTAAAACTACAATAACTACATTAAAGTGCAGCATACAGTCAGAATCTAGCTGCTCCATTGGCTGCTTTAGATACACTTCAATACAAACTATCCCGACTCTTTAACTGACGAAAAGGTAAACCTTACCGACCGTCGTTACTTTTAACAGAATCGGCGTTAACATTTTAACTCAAAATACCGATTATCTAATGACTTACAGCGTTGCTTTCACTGTGTCTTTGGTGCATAGAGAAACCCTAGCCGGCGTTATGGTGGCACATGTGAGTGACCCCCACCCTTGCGTGAATCTCAAACCGGTAATTTCCCACAAGACGCGGCGAACCCGGATGTGACGTCATCGCAGCCGCGATGTATTACAGACAAATCAATTGATTTAAACAATCCTAACTTTGACTAAAAAAATGCTAACAAATTACTAAGCGAAAATATTATAAACTAAATAACTGCCATAAAGGCAGCACACTCCCCGCTTGACCTTCGTAAGGTCACAATGAACATAATACAAACTTCAGTCTCTAAATCAGTCATTAGGTAGAAGTAGAATGACTTCTGTAACGGGCCTTTGGTAAATTTTCCCATCGCCTTGGTCGGTAGTTTTCAACTCGACTTTCCTGACATGTCCATCCCTACTAGGGAATGTGGCAGTGATTCTGGCCATTGGCCAGCAGTTGCGGGCGATTTGCTTGTCCCTGAGCAGGACTAAATCTCCAACTTGAAGGTTCCTTCTCCATTGCTTTGTGTACAGGTCCTTATCAGAGAAGTCCCCTGGTGGAGGGGCAGCTCCTGCCTTCTGCGTAAGGAGCATTGATGGCGAGAGTATGAAGGGGTTTTCCGGGTCAGAAGACACGGGTAGGAGTGGTCGTGCATTCATAATGGCTGTGACCTCTGCCATTAGTGTGCCCAGTACCTCGTGGGTCAATCGGATGCTTTGCTGCATCTCAGGTTTCCTTTTCGTGGTTTTTTGCAAGGACGTGAACCGCTTGACTGCCTGCTCTTTGTTGTTTGGCAAGCACTGGCATGGTTCTCTGAAAGGTAGTGGGGCGACCCCACTATTTGCTTTGTCTCTGAAGACCTTGGTGTCCTCTGTTTTTAAGATGATGGCGTCTTGAGCCGATGGAGCAAGTTTATTATCATGCTCCTTTTGAGCAAAGACTGACTGACCCAGCGTCTCGTCAGTTACTTTGCGCTTGTTAAAGCCTTGTGGTGCTTCCTGGACGCACATGGAACTTGTGCGGGGTTGAAGAATCATATGGCGGCTACTCTCTAGCACATCGGTCTTGAGTGTGTTAACCGTTGATTTGTGTTCGTTGCCAGGGCACACCTCTCCTATCACCACCCAGCCCAGATCCAGGCGTTGGGCAAAGGGGGCGTCGTGTGGTCCATTGACCTGCTGCCTAACCTTGTGTACCCGGAGAACATCCCTCCCTAATAGCAGGAGTATTTCTGCTTCTGGATCCAGCTCTGGGATGTGTTTGGCGATGTGGTGGAGATGTGGTTGGTGTAGCACCGCACTTGGCGTCGGGATCTCAGTGCGGTTATTCAAGATTTTCTCGCACTCTACGAGTGGAGGGAGACAGATGAGGACTTTACCATCCAGGGACTCGATCTGGAAGCCTTCAGCCCTCCTTCCGTAAGTTTTCATGTTGCCTGAGCAAGTTCTAAGGTAGTATGGGAACTGCTCACTCTCAATGTTGAACAAGTTAAAGAACTCTGGACTGACTAGCGAGCGGTTGCTCTGATCATCCAGAATTACGTAGGCTTTGATGGCCTTGTCTTTGGCTCCCTTAGGGTACACCTTAGTGAGACAGATCTTTGAACAAGAACGGCTTGCCTGAGCTTGACCGCAAACTTCCGTACAGCTCGAGCTGACAACAGTTGTCCTGGAGTGAGCTTCTCCCTCCCCGCCATCCTGTTGTGGGGGTGAAGGAGCATTGTCGGTTTGCGGTAACGGGCCAGGATGCATGGCCCCGTCGTGATTAGTGCTATTACATTCCGGGCACTTCACAGCGATCGTACACTCTCTCGCCCAGTGAGAGGTCGAGGAACAGCATCTAAAACATATTCCTTTCTCCTCGAGGAGGGCCTTCCTCTCTTCAAGGGGTTTTTCCCTAAACGTTCTGCATCTTTTGAGGGGGTGGGGTTTGTTATGCAATGGGCAATTCTTGCTAGGGTCGTTGTTAGTTGTAAGGACTTCAGTCTTAAGCGCTGAGACTGGTTTAGTAATGTTGGAATTATTCGAAGTGGATTTATCTGGCTTGGTGTAAATTGTACTGCTTCCTGGACCTATGAGGCTAGGATCGTTTCGCTTCTTCGCCTCCTTGCACACAAACCTGGTGAAATACTCAAAGGGAGGAAATCGACCTTCATGTTCTTCCTTGTAATCTGAGGCAACGGACAACCACCTGTCCTGCAGCCCAAACGGAAGTTTGTCCACGAGTTGTCTAATCCCGGTTGGAGTGTCTAGGTATACTAGACCAGCTGAGTAGCCATCTTCTTTGGCGCCTTGAATCTCCATGAGTAAATCTCCGAATTCTCTTAGCTTGGTGTGGTCCTTGGCTGACACCTTAGGAAAATTTCCCAAACGTTGGCATAGCGCCGCCTCAATAATTTCGGGGGCTCCGTAGCCCTCCTGAAGTCTCTCCCATGCTTTCTTCAATGCTAGCTCGGGTTTGTTGATGTACATTGAACGCATGCGTCTCACCTGTTCGCATGATTCTTTTCCCAGCCATTTTGCCATAAGATCCAACTCCTGGGTTGCTCTGAGCTGGACTCCGTCGATAGCGTTGGTGAATGTGGAGTGCCATGCACGGTAATTTTCAGGTTTATCGTCGAACTGGTATAGTCCTGAAGTGACGAGATCCCGTCGTGCGAAATACCGTGCTACGGATTCGTCTGCAAGTGGCATGCGGGCTGAGGGAACACGTCCGCGGGTACGCGACTGAGGGCGTACATCTGTTATGGAATTTGCTGGTCTGGACTCGGTCTTTGCCTCTCTTCTCCCCAAATCCGGTAAGTTCGGTGTCGAGAAGTACTTGTCGTGAGCCCTTGCATTCCTGGATTCATCGCGGAGTTGCGAGAGTAAATTATCTTCCTCGGATGGACGTGATGCCGTCGGGCCTCTCCAAGACTCCTCATGAAGTGGGACGTTATCGAATAAGTAAGGAGAGGAAGAAAGAGTCTTCCATTCTATTTGAGATTGGACATAGTCACTTGTGCGTTCCAATCTGATCTTTTCTGAAGTAGATTTTCCGTCAACCGGATCATACATTTCTTCGGCATCTTCTATTAACTCTGCTTCCACCTCGGCAGCTGCTGCTTCTCGTTCTAGCTTCAGCGCTTCTAACTGTGCCTCTACCCTTTTCCTTTCCAATTCGTTTTCGGCTTCTCTGGCAGCCGCTTCCTTCTGGTTTTCGGCTTCTCTGGCAGCCGCTTCCTTCTGGTTTTCGGCTTCTCTGGCAGCCTTTTCCTTCTGGTTTTCGGCTTCTCTGGCAACCGCTTTCATCTTTACTTCTAATTCTTCTTTGGCAAAGCGCGCTCGCACCTTGGCGGCTTCTGCTTTAGCTCTTGCTTGGGTGGCTGTGGGTCACTCACATGTGCCACCATAACGCCGGCTAGGGTTTCTCTATGCACCAAAGACACAGTGAAAGCAACACTTTTTCACTGTAACGTTCCCGCTCGGGTGTGACGTAACGCCGAGGTAAACGTCAAGATAAACCAGAATCAATGCAAACGAGGCCGCAGTAAGATTAACCATTTACTGTTCACTCTTCACATTAACGTATGGTGAAAACTGTTGAAAAACAATACAAGATTGGTACAGTGTTCGTTTCCTTCTAAATATCACATTTACATTGTGAATACTTGCAAAGGTAAAACTACAATAACTACATTAAAGTGCAGCATACAGTCAGAATCTAGCTGCTCCATTGGCTGCTTTAGATACACTTCAATACAAACTATCCCGACTCTTTAACTGACGAAAAGGTAAACCTTACCGACCGTCGTTACTTTTAACAGAATCGGCGTTAACATTTTAACTCAAAATACCGATTATCTAATGACTTACAGCGTTGCTTTCACTGTGTCTTTGGTGCATAGAGAAACCCTAGCCGGCGTTATGGTGGCACATGTGAGTGACCCCCACCCTTGCGTGAATCTCAAACCGGTAATTTCCCACAAGACGCGGCGAACCCGGATGTGACGTCATCGCAGCCGCGATGTATTACAGACAAATCAATTGATTTAAACAATCCCAACTTTGACTAAAAAAATGCTAACAAATTACTAAGCGAAAATATTATAAACTAAATAACTGCCATAAAGGCAGCACAAGGACAATGATTTTAAGGGAAGTGAAGCCCCTTCTGAGAGAAAAGACACAAGGTATGCCAGCTAGTGTTATTCACATCATTCCCACTTCTCGGGGCATAGAGTAATTTCTGTAATGTGCTGCTGTGTAAAAATGAGGAAATCCAGAGTGATAAATTTGAATTGCTATTTAAAACTTCCTCAAGCCTTCACACCTCTATCAAAATGTTAGTGAAAACTACCAACTTGAGCAAGATTTTAGTCATTTATCTTCTCATCCTTTGAGTTAGCATCAGTTTATTAAATTTATAAGATGCTACATCAGTACAAGTTACTGTTAATAGGCTTTGATGAGATTACAGCTGGTATTAGCAATAAAACAATCTACAACTAAGATGAAAGCTTACCAGTGAAAGTCAAAAAATCACTAAGAAGAGAGTTAGGGCTTAGCTACCTGGGAGGAAATATCAGTAGCAGAATTGACTACATTAAATTATTTCAGCAAGATCATGACAGGCATTAGTTATTAATTAGCCGAGACTTTCACAATCTAAGACAGAAGTGGTGAATACTATTAATATTGCCATTGAAAGATTTTTCAGACAGTTAAAAGATTCAGGAATGGAATTCCAAAGATCTAGAACCTTATTCTCTGGGTTTTTCTCTTTGGTCCAGTCACTAACTAAGCTCCTTCAATATGTTGTAATTTAGCTCTTAGTCAACATATTCTTGCCTCCAAATTTAGCTGCTCTGTGAATCAATCAATTGCATTTCAATAATTATCCAACCCAGTAAAACTTCAACATTTCCAAATTCAGCCTGTCTAATGTTACACCGTCTGCATAATTCATGAATTTTGAAATTTCCAATTCAGGATCGTTGGATGCCCGACATACTTTGCAAACAGATTAATAGAACCTGCCTCTTTACAAATCACACTGCACCACCATTTGTCATCGAAAGGTCAACTTGTCAACCAGATAGTTCTTATACATTTCAATTCCTGTAACGTGCTCAGGTAATGTTACAAATTTAACCAGTTCTAGGTATATTTCATCACCCCTACAAAATCGAGCAACAATGACTAGCCTAGCCTAGAACTCCTATCAAGATAAATTGAATGAAATTTACATGAGCTGATATAGCTTGTTAGCTGTTCTGCTTTCTTTGTCCCCATCCGCAATATTCTATCTTTTACTGTTTCTGCTCACTGGCAAATTCTTAATATGCTGAATCCATTTTTTATTTTTTCTGAAAACCCATCAAAAAGGGCAATCTCTGCTGCTTCCCTCATCACTTAATCATTTTTGTTTCTTTGCTGGTGTATCTGGCATTCAGAACATGCCAAAAAAGTTAAACAATTTTAAAATATCTCATGGATAAACTTGGGTAACAGTTTTATTAATATATCTTAATTGCCAAAAAGCAAATATTCATGGAGGTACTAAAGTGCCTACAGTATTTATCACTGTTATTGATGAATATCGAGTGTTCACCCAAAAACAGAAGAAAAACTGTAAGCAGAGCGAATCCAGTTCCAACTGGCCCACCCATTACCATTCACTATCCAAATATTGATCTGTACACCAGGCCTGTGAGAACTTCAAAATGTATTATCCAACATCAGATGTTTTAACAATTGTCTAGCTGGCACCTAGCGAGCACTGAGACATATCCTGTGAAAACATCTCGGTATTTGGGGCGTAAAGCCCAATGGGAGTTCGGGGAGCTGGGTTAAACACAATAGGCAGTGATTCAAACAGAGAGAGGAGAAATGGGCTAAAAATTCTATATCTGAATGCACGAAGTGTCAGAAATAAGGCGGATGAGCTTGAAGCCCAGGTGCGAATGGGTAACTATGATGTTGTTGGGATAACAGAGACATGGCTGCAGGGAGATCAGACCTGGGAAATGAATGTACAAGGGTATACGTGCTATCGTAGGGACAGAAATGTGGGCAGAGGGGGTGGGGTGGCCCTGTTGGTGAGGAATGAGATTCAGTCCTTTGCAAGGGGGGACATAGGGTCAGGAGAAATAGAGTCTGTGTGGATAGAACTGAGGAACAGTAAGGGCAAAAGGACCCAAATGGGTGTTGTCTACAGGCCACCAAACAGTAGCATGGATATTGGGTGCAAGTTGAATAGGGAGTTAACATTGGCATGTGGCAAAGGTAATGTCGCAGTAGTTATGGGGGATTTCAACATGCAGGTGAACTGGGAGAATCAGGTTGGTGCTGGACCACAGGATAGGGAGTTTGTACAGTGCCTACGGGATGCATTCTTGGAACAGCTTGTACGAGAGCCGACCAGGGACAAGACTATTCTGGATTTAGTGTTATGTAATGAACAGGATTTGATAAGCGATCTCGCAGTAAAGGAGCCATTAGGAGGTAGTGATCACAATATGATAAGCTTTTATCTGCAATTTGAGAAGGATAAGGGCAGCTCGGAGGTGTCAGTGTTGCAGATGAACAGGGGAAACTATGGAGCCATGAGGGAGGAGCTGGCCAAAGTTGACTGGACAGATAGCCTAGCAGAAAAGACAGTGGAACAGCAATGGCAGGTATTCTTGGGAATAATGCACAAGGTGCAAAATCAGTTCATCCCCCAGAGAAGGAAGGATTCAAAGGAGGGAAAGGGGCCACAGTGGTTGACAAAGGAAGTCAGAGATTGCATAGCATTTTTAAAAAAAAGGAAATATGACAGAGCTAAGGTGAGTGGGAGGACAGATGATTGGGAAGTGTTTAAGGAACAACAGAACTTAACTAAAAAGGCAATACGGGGAGAAAAAATGAGGTACAAACGCAAGCTAGCCAGGAATATAAAGGAAGATAGCAAAAGCTTTTTTAGGTATGTGAAGAGAAAGAAGATAGTTAAGAACAATGTTGGGCCCTTGAAGAATGAATTGGGTAAAATTGTTATGGGAAACAGAGAAATGGCAGAAGAATTTAATGAGTACTTTAGATCTGTTTTCACTAAGGAAGACACAAGCAATCTCCCAGATGTACGGATGGGCCAAGGACATAGGGTAACAGAGGAAATGAAACAGATTGACATTTGGACGGAAACGGTGATGAGAAGACTGATGGGACTGAAGGCTGACAAATCCCCAGGTCCAGATGGTCTGCATCCTAGGGTACTAAAGGAGGTGGCCCTGGAAATTGCAGATGCATTGGTAATCATTTTCCAATGTTCCTTAGATTCAGGATCAGATTCAGGATGAGGATTGGAGAATGGCTAATGTTATCCCACTTTTTAAGAAAGGAGGGAGGGAGAAAACAGAGAACTATCGACCTGTCAGCCTGACATCAGTGGTGGGAAAGATGCTAGAGTCCATTATTAAGGATGAAATAGTGGCATATCTAGATAGCAGTGATAGGATTGGGCCGAGCCAGCATGGATTTACCAAGGGTAAATCATGCTTGACTAATCTGTTGGAGTTTTTCGAGGATGTAACCAGGAAGTTAGACGGGGGAGATCCAGTGGATGTAGTGTACCTCGATTTTCAGAAGGCATTTGATAAGGTCCCACATAGAAGATTGGTGGGTAAAATCAAAGCTCAGGGCATCAGGGGGAAGGCATTGACATGGATAGAAAACTGGTTGGCAGACAGAAAGCAAAGGGTAGCGGTGAATGGGTGTTTCTCGGAATGGCAGGTGGTGACTAGTGGGGTGCCACAGGGCTCGGTATTGGGACCACAGCTGTTTACCATTTACGTTAACGATTTGGATGAAGGCATAGATTAACGATTTGGATGAAGGCATAGAAAATAACATCAGCAAATTTGCTGATGATACTAAGCTGGGTGGCAGTGTGATATGTGATGAGGATGTTAGGAGAATTCAGGGTGACTTGGATAGGCTGGGTGAGTGGGCAGATACTTGGCAGATGGCGTTTAATGTGAATAAGTGTGAGGTTATCCACTTTGGGAATAAGAACAGGAAGGCAGATTATTATCTGAGTGGTGTAGAGTTGGGTAAGGGAGAAATACAAAGAGATCTCGGAGTCCTTGTTCATCAGTCACTGAAGGTGAATGAGCAAGTGCAGCAGGCAGTGAAGAAGGCTAATGGAATGTTGGCCTTTATTACAAAGGGAATTGAGTACAAGAGCAAGGAAATCCTCTTGCATTTGTACAGAGCCCTGGTGAGACCACACCTGGAGTATGGTGTACAGTTTTGGTCTCCAGGGTTAAGGAAGGACATCCTGGCTGTAGAGGAAGTGCAGCGTAGATTCACGAGGTTAATTCCTGGGATGTCTGGACTGTCTTACGCAGAGAGGTTAGAGAGACTGGGCTTGTACACGCTGGAATTAAGGAGATTGAGAGGGGATCTGATTGAAACATATGATTATTAAGAGATTGGACAAGATAGAGGTAGGAAATATGTTCCAGATGTTGGGAGAGTCCAGTACCAGAGGGCATGGTTTGAGAATAAGGGGTAGGTCATTTAGGACAGAGTTAAGGAAAAACTTCTTCTCCCAGAGAGTTGTGGGGGTCTGGAATGCACTGCCTCGGAAGGTAGTGGAGGCCAATTCTCTGGATGCTTTCAAGAAGGAGCTAGATAGGTATCTTATGGATAGGGGAATCAAGGGATATGGGGACAAGGCAGGAACCGGATATTGATAGGAATTGATCAGCCATGATCTCAAAATGGCGGTGCAGGCTCGAAGGGCTGAATGGTCTACTTCTGCACCTATTGTCTATTGTAAAAGAAGTCATTCACTGCTTAATTTGGAGGTAAAGGTAATCATCCTGTATATTTTATTATGGGTGGGGTTTAAAGAATCAAAGGGCAGCATTGCATGCTGCATGCCAACAGAAGTTTTGTACGTGCCAGCTTTGACGTGGCAGGCTTGCCATCCCTGGAAGCTACCTACAAAAAAAATGAAAATAACCAGGGATCTTTATGAACTTCCACTTGAGCTCCATAATTTACTTAAAAACATGCACCTGTTTGGAAGGGGCTGCACAGGGTCTGTTTTATTCTTCTCATCCCCAGCTTTGTTATCCACTTTTCTCAGGGAGTGGCCTTTCTCTGCATCCTGTGATGCAACTTCTCCATTCATTGTGTTCGCATCTGTGAGGAAAGAAAACAGCCTCATTAACCAGCATCAAATAAAAAGGATAAACATTAAGCCCTACTAAATTTCATACTGCAGAAATCTGGAATTTTTGTTTCCCCAAGCTATCAGACTCCTCAATACCCAGAGCCTGGTCTGACACCAACTTACTGTCCTATTGTCCTGTTTATAATTTATTGTAATGCCTGCACTGTTTTGCGCACTTTATGCAGTCCTGGGTAAGTCTGTAGTCTAGTGTAGTATAGTTGTTTTCTTTTCTGTGTTGTTTTTTTTACGTAGGTCAGTCTAGTTTTTGTACTGTGTCATGTAACCCCATGGTCCTGAAAAACGTTCTCGTTTTTACTATGTACTGTACATAGTTGAAATGATAATAAAAGTGACTTGACTTGATATAAGTAAATAACTTGGACAGAAGTGCAGACTGATCAGTAAGTTTGTACATGTCATAAAACTTTTGTGGACTCTGATGAAAATTGCCAGAAGATATAACATGATATAGATCAGTTAGAGCTATAGGGAGAAAAATAACAAATAGGACTTGCCCCAAACCAGGGCAAGGTGCAAAGGGAAAAATACAGTTAATGACAGGATCCCTAACACCACTGACATTCAGAGGCACATTGGCGTCAAGATAAATAGATAGACAGATAGATACTTTATTCATCCCCATGGGGAAATTCAACTTTTTTCCAATGTCCCATACACTTGTTGTAGCAAAACTAATTACATACAATACTTAACTCAGTAAAAAAATATGATATGCATCTAAATCACTATCTCAAAAAGCATTAATAATAGCTTTTAAAAAGTTCTTAAGTCCTGGCGGTAGAATTGTAAAGCCTAATGGCATTGGGGAGTATTGACCTCTTCATCCTGTCTGAGGAGCATTGCATCGATAGCAACCTGTCGCTGAAACTGCTTCTCTGTCTCTGGATGGTGCTATGTAGAGGATGTTCAGAGTTATCCATAATTGACCGTAGCCTACTCAGCACCCTTCGCTCAGCTACCGATGTTAAACTCTCCAGTACTTTGCCCACGACAGAGCCCGCCTTCCTTACCAGCTTATTAAGACGTGAGGCGTCCCTCTTCTTAATGCTTCCTCCCCAACACGCCACCACAAAGAAGAGGGCGCTCTCCACAACTGACCTATAGAACATCTTCAGCATCTCACTACAGACATTGAATGACGCCAACCTTCTAAGGAAGTACAGTCGACTCTGTGCCTTCCTGCACAAGGCATCTGTGTTGGCAGTCCAGTCTAGCTTCTCGTCTAACTGTACTCCCAGATACTTGTAGGTCTTAACCTGCTCCACACATTCTCCATTAATGATCACTGGCTCCATATGAGGCCTAGATCTCCTAAAGTCCACCACCATCTCCTTGGTCTTGGTGATATTGAGATGCAGGTAGTTTGAGTTGCACCATATCACAAAGTCCTGTATCAGTTTCCTATACTCCTCCTCCTGTCCATTCCTGACACACCCCACTATGGCCGTGTCATCAACAAACTTCTGCACATGGCAGGACTCCGAGTTATATTGGAAGTCTGAAGTATACAGGGTGAACAGGACCGGAGACAGTACGGTTCCCTGCGGCGCTCCTGTGCTGCTGACCACCGTGTCAGCCCTACAGTCTCCCAACCGCACATACTATCTGTCAAGTAGTCCACTATCCAATCCACCATGTGAGAGTCTACTCCCATCTCCGTTAGTTTGTACCTTAAGATCTTGGGCTGGATGGTGTTAAAGGCACTAGAGAAGTCAAGGAATGTAATCCTCACAGCACAACTGACCCCATCTATGTGAGAGAGTGATTTGTGCAGCAAATACGTGATAGCATCCTCCACTCCCACCTTCTCCTTATACGCAAACTGAAGAGGATCCTGGGCGTGCCTGGTTTGTGGCCTCAGATTCTGTATTATCAGCTGCTCCATGGTCTTCATCACGTGCGACGTCAAGGCAACAGGTCTGAAGTCATTCAACTCCTTTGGTTGTGGTTTCTTCGGTACCGGGACAATACAGGATGTTTTCCACTGTCTGGGTACTCTTCTCTGCTCCAGGCTCATGTTGAAGATGCGCTATAGTGGTTCTCCCAGCTCAGTCGCACAGGCCCTCAGTAATCGTGGGGGAACTCCATCCGGTCCAGCCGCCTTGCTGGTACAGATCTTCCTCAGTTGACCTTCCACCTGTGCAGCCGTAATCCTGGGCGTGGGCAAGGTCTCCTGTGAGTGGCTATTTTCCTGTGAGGGAAGTAAGCCTGGTGTGGATTTCTGCGGTGAGGATGAGATTGAGCTGTCGAACCTGTTGAAGAAGTCAAAGATCCACACATCCATGAAAGCGGCAGAAAGTAGATAGTGGTAACTGCATAGTGTGGCATGATGGTTTTCATCTCTAGGGGAGTGCAGCTGTATAAAATATGATTAGGTTGCACATGGAGTACTGCATGCAGTTCTGGACAGCCCATTACAGGAAAGATTTGAGAGGGTTCAGACAAGATTTACCAGGATATTGCCTGAATTAGAGATCATAAGACAGAAGACTAGAATTAAGCCATTTGGCCCATTGAGTCTGCACTTGTATTAGAGGGGTCGTAACTGTCACGTGCCCATTACCTGGTCGAAAGACACACCACCTGCCAATCAAAGTTTGACCCCTCCTCGCCCATCAATGCACACCTAACCATTGGCTCCTTTAATTAGCCTTGTACTTGGCCTCGGGCAATTGGCCTTTGTAATCAGCTTAACTCGGCTGGCACCGAGCCACTGGCTTCCCCATGAATTACCTGAACTGGACTCATCAGCCCTGCTGCACCATAAAGGAAGCTACCTGTGCTTGACCCGCTCTCTTTTTTGCTATCTCCGAGGTGCCACCCTGCTGTTGGTGAGTTGTGCATTGAATAGGGATGGGAGTGTGAGTATTGTCCCTAAGCAGAAGAGCCGTGCCTGCATAAAGTCAAGGGGGCGGGTATCATATTGACAGTGTGTGCGCGCACGCACGCTTTGTTCGCACACGATTCTCCCACGTTCGTTATTAACTGTCCATGTGTTTTATTGCCAATCCGACTACTGTAAATTGTATACGTGTGTTGCTCCTGTTGCCATTTTCCCACGTTTGCCTTCTGTAAACAAAATCCTTTACTACCAAGGCTGCGTGTCCAGAGTCCTTGTCCGTGAGACTTATCAAATCTGTTTCCTCACTCACAATAGCACTGCCATTCCATTATGCCTGATTTGTCATCCTTCTCAACCCCATTCCCCTGCCTCTCCCTGTAACCTTTGACACCCTGACTAATCAGGAGCCCATCAACCTCTGCTTTAAATATATCAAGTCACTTTTTACTGTCATTTCAACCATAACTGCTGGTACAGTACATAGTAAAAATGAGACAATGTTTTTCAGGACCATGGTGTTACATGACAGTACAAAAACTAGACTGAACTACGTAAAAAACAACACAGAAAAAAAACTACACTAGACTACATTAGACTATATCCAATGACTTGGCTTTCTCGGCCATCTGTGGGAATGATTTGCAAAAATTCACCACTCTATGGCCAAATTCCTCATCTATTCCAGATGGACATCCCTCTATTCTGAGGCTGTGCCCTCCAGTCATAGACTCCCTGACTACAGGAAAGTTTCAGGGCGATTTCCCCCCCACCCCCCATTCATCTAAACTCCTTTGAGTATAGGCCTAAAGCCATGAAATGCTCCTCATATGTTAACCCTTTCATTCCGCTGGACTCTTATCTAATGCCAGCTCATTTCCTTACATGAAGGACCTAAAACTGCTTATAATACTGTGCTGTCTGACCAATGCCTGAAAATTCTCAGTCTTACATCCTTGCTTTTATATCCAAGTTCTCATTTGCCTTCCTCACCACCAACTCAACCTGCAACCTTCAGGAAATCCTGCACAAGGACTCTCAAGTCTCTTTTTCACTTCTGAACTCTTAATTTTCTCCACATTTAGAAAATAGTCTATGTCTTTATTCCATCTACCAAATGCACAACCACACATTTCCTGACACTTCTGGAGAATTGCAAATGTCACACTGTATCAAAAGGCAGAGGGGGAGGTGTGGCTCTGTTGGTAAAAAATGAACTCAAATCCTTAGAAAGAGGAAACTCAGGATTGGAAGGTGTGGGTAGAGCACAGAAACTGATGGTAAAAAGACCCTGATGGGAGTTATGTACAGAGCTCCAAATAGTAGCAAAGATGTTGTAATTTGTAGTCTACAGGTGATGAAAAACCATGCCAAAAAGGACAATAATCCAATCGTCATGGGGGATTTCAATAAATCAGGTTGGTGTGGGATTTCAAGAGGGGGAATTTGTAGAACGCCTACAAGATGGCTTTTTAGAGTGACTTGTGGTTGTGCCCACAAGGGGATCAGCTATTCTGGATTGAGTGTTGTGCAATGAATCGGAATCGATGAGAGAGTGTCAGCCTTGGAGGAAAGTTATCATAAAGTGATTGAATTGACCCTGAAATTTGAGATTGAGAAGTTTTAAGTCAGATAATCTAGTACTATAGTAGAGTAAATGAGAGGCATTAGAAAGGAGCTGGCCAAAATTGACTGGAAAAAGAACACTGGCAGGGATGACGACAGAACAGCAATGTTTATGGAAGCAATTTGGAAGGCACAGGATAGTTGTTTCCTAAGGAAGAAGTATGGCAGGATGATACAACCATGGCTTAAAGAGACGTCAAAGCCAATATAAAAACCAAAGAGCAAAAAAATATTGGGAGGTTAGAGGATTGGGAAAGTTTTAAAAAAACAGAAAGCAACTGAAAGAGTCAAAAAGAAAGAAAAGATGGAATACAAAGTAAGCTAGCCAATATTACAGCACATCAAATGTTTCTTCAGATACGTAAAGTGTAAAAGAGAACCAAGAGTAAACATTAAACCAGTGGAAAATGTTGCTGGAGAGGTAGTAATGGAAGGCAAGGAAATGGCAGACAGAGTGAATAAGTATTTTGCATCAACCTTCACTGTTGGTGATAATTAGCAGTACGCCGTAAGTTGAAGAGTGTCAGGGAGCAGAAGTGAGTGAAGTTGTTTGGGAAACTGAAAGGTAGATAAATCCCCTGGACCAGATTATCTACACCCCCAAGGTTCTGAAAGAAGTAGCTGAAGAGATTATGGAGGCATCAGTAATGATCTTTCAAGAATCAATGGATTCCGGCATGGTTCTGGAGGATTGGAAAATTGCAAATGTCACTCCACTCTTCAAAAAGGAAGGAGGCAGAAAAAAAGGTAATTATAGGCCAGTTAGTCTGACCTCTGTGGTTGGGAAGATGTTGGAGATGATTGTTAAGGATGTAGTTTCAGGATACATGCAGGCACATCATAAAATAGGCTGAAGTCAGCATTTTCCTCAAGGGAAAATCTTGCCCAACAAATGTGGCGGAATTCTTTGAAGAAATAACAAGCAGGATAGACAAGAGGTTTTTGGATTTTCAGAAGGCCTGTGACAGGGTGCCACAAATGAGGCTGCTTAACAAGTTAAGAGCCCATGGTATTACAGAGTGGGAAGGAGAAGGCTGGTAGGTGCCAGGTGAAAAACCAGTAAGAGGAAAGATCGAGGAGAAGCAGGCAGGGGATATTCCTGCTCATTTCAACGGATGCTGCCCGACCTACTGAGTTCCTCCAGCGTGTTGTACGCGTTGCTTTGACCCTAGCATCTGTAGTGTACTTTGTGTTGGCCTAAAGAACCTCTTCCTGTGCTGCATTGTTCTGCATTGCAATACACTAATAATGTGGTGAGTATCTAGGACAAGCCTGAAATGGTGCTGGAAGCATACACAAATATGATGTTTAAAAGGCATTTGGACAAGTTCTTCAATAGGAGAGGCATAGAGGGATATTGGCCTAATGCAGGCAAATTGTATTAGCATAGATAGGCATCACAGTCAACATGGAGAAGGTGGGCAAAAGGGTCCATTGTTGTGTATATTTCTATAATTTAATGAAAATACAAAAGCAAAACAAGAATTCCCTTTTTTGTAGGTCATTATCTGACTAAAACAAAAACAGTTCTATTTGTATTTGAAACTGTCGTCACTCAATATTCATCTCTCCTAGTAGAAATCACGGATGCTGGACAAGTACAAAAATGAATTCTGATTACTCTCCATTGTCACCTACTCTGACTGGGTTATATCAAAGAGCTTTCATCACCAATTAAATTACAAATCAAGCTGAAGGATTCTGCAATTCAATTCCTTAGTGAAGCATTGCCTTTTGGAAGCTTCGTCTCCTTCTGCCGAAAGAATGAAAAAACCGTAATACCAAATGTACCAAAAATTTCCTGGAGATACCAGGTATATTGTCTTTTAAGGTCAAAATTCCTCTTTCCATCCCTTAAAATGGAGGAATAATAAAGACTTTTTTGCAAAGTTAGCGAAAATTCAGCATACCATCTCAAACTTTTGACAGTTTCTGTAGATGTGTAGTGGAGAGTATATTGGCTGGCTACATCACAGCCTTGCATGGAAACACCAATGGCTTTGAATGGAAAATCCTACAAAAAGTACCCAGTCCATCATGGGTAAATCCCTCCCCTCCACTGAGCACATATACATGGAGTGCTGTCGCAAGAAAGCAGCATCCATCTTCAAGGACCCCCACCACCCAGGCTATGCACTCTTCTCACTGCTGCCATCTGGAAGGTGGTACAGGAACCTCAGGACCCACACCACCAGGTCAGGAACAGTTATTACCCCTCAGTCATTAGGGTCTCAGACCAAAGGGGATAACTTCACTCGCCCCTTCACTGAACTGATCCCACAAACAATAGACTCACTTTCAAGGACTCTTCATCTAATGTTCTCGATATTTATTGCTTATTTATTTAGTACTGTACAGTTTTTGTCTTCTGCACATTAGCTGTTTGACCATCCTGTTAAGTGCGGTCTTTCATTGATGCTGTTGTGTTTCTTTGATTTTACTGTGTATGCCTGCAACAATGAATCTCAGGGTCATATTTGGTGACATATGTACTTTGAATCTGTGAAACCTTGATGCTCAAATGCAAGCTGAATTATTAGATTTTTAGAAACATAGAAAACCTACAGCACAATACAGGCCCTTCAACCCACAAAGTTGTGCCGAACATGTCCCTACCTTAGAAATTACTACTCTTACCCATAGCCCTCTATTTTACTAAGCTCCATGTACCTATCCAAAAGCCTCTTTAAAGGTCCTATCCTAACTGCCTCCACCACCGTTGCCACAGCCCATTTTGAGTAAAAAACTTACCCCTGACATCTCCTCCGTATCTACTCCCCAGCACTTTAAACCTGTGTCCTCTTTTGGCAACCATTTCAGCCCTGGGAAAAAGCCTCTGACTATCCACACAATCAATGCCTCTCATCATCTTATACACCTCTATCAGGTCACCTCTCATCCTCCATCGCTCCAAGGAGAAAAGGCCGAGTTCACTCAACCTATACTCATAAGGCATGTTTCCCAATCCAGGCAATATCCTTGTAAATCTCCTCTGCACCCTTTCTATGGTTTCCACGTCCTTCCTCTAGTGAGGCAACCAGAACTGAGCACAGTACTCCGAGTGGGGTCTGACCAGGGTCCTATATAGCTGCAACATTATCTCTCGGCTCCTAAATTCAGTTCCACAACTGATGAAGGCCAATACACGATACGCCTTCTTAACCACAGAGTCCACCTGCACAGCTGCTTTGAGCATCCTATGGACTCGGACCCCAAGATCCCTCTGATCCTCCACACTGCCAAGCTTCTTACCATTAATACTATATTCTGCCATCATATTTGACCTACAAAAATGAACCACTTCACACTTATTTGGGTTGAACTCCATCTGCCACTTCTCAGCCCAGTTTTGCATCCTATCAATGTCCCGCTGTAACCTCTGACAGCCCTCCACACTATCTACAACACACCCAACCTTTGTATCATCAGCAAACTTACTAACCCATCCCTCCACTTCCTCATCCAGGTCATTTATAAAAATCACGAAGAGTAAGGGTCCCAGAACAGATCTCTGAGGCACCCCACTGGTGACCGAACTCCATGCAGAATATGACCCATCTACAACCACTCTTTGCCTTCTGTGGGCAAGCCAGTTCTGGATCGACAAAGCAATGTCCCCTTGGATCCCAAGCCTCCTTACTTTCTCAACAAGCCTTTCATGGGGTAACTTATCAAATGATTTGCTGAAATCCATATACACAACATCTACTGCTCTTCCTTCATCAATGTGTTTAATCACATCCTCAAAAAAAAATTATTCAATCAGGCCCTAAGGCACGACCTGCCCTTGACAAAGCCATGCTGACTACATACCTCTCCAAAAGTTCATAAATCCTGCCTCTCAGGATCTTCTCCACCAACTTACTAACCACTAAGGTAAGACTCACTGCTCTATAATTTCCTGGGCTATCTCTACTCCCTTTCTTGAATAAAGGAACAACAATCGCAACCCTCCAATCCTCCGAAACCTCTCCCGTCCGCATTGATGATGCAAAGATCATCGCCAGAGACTCAGCAATTTCCTCCCTCTCCTCCCTCAGTAGCCTGGAGTACATCTCATCTGGTCCCGGCGACTTATCCAACTTGATGCTTTCCAAAAGCTCCAGCATATCCTCTTTCTTAATATTTGCATGCTCAAGCTTTTCAGTTTGCTGCAAGTCATCACTACAATCACCAAGATCCTTTTCCATAGTGAATATGCTATTTCCTCCGGTTTCATACACACTTTCCCACTGTCACACTTGACAAGTCCTATTCTTTCACGTCTTATCCTCTTGCTCGTCACATACTTGTAGAATGCCTTGGGGTTTTCCTTAACCCTGCCCGCCAAGGCCTTCTCATGGCCCCTTCTGGCTCTCCTAATTTCCTTCTTAAGTTCCTTCCTAGTAGCCTTATAATCTTTTAGATCTCTAACATTACCTAGCTCTCTGAACCTTTTGTAAGCTTTTCTTTTCTTCTTGACTAAATTTATTACAGCCTTTGTACACCACAGTTCCTGTACCCTACCATAAATTCCCTGTGTCATTGGAATGTACCTATGCAGAACTCCACACAAATATCCCCTGAATATTTGCTACATTTCATCCTTACTTTTCCCTGAGAACATATGTTTCCAATTTAAGCCTCCAATTTCCTGCCTGATAGCCTCATAATTCCCCTTACTCCAATTAATTGCTTTTCTAACTTGTCTGTTCCTATATCTCTCCAATGCTATGGTAAAGGAGACAGAATTATGATCACTATCTCCAAAATGATCTCCCACTGAGAGATCTAACACCTGACCAGGTTCATTTCCTAATACCAAATCAAATACAGCCTCTCCTCAATATGTAGGCTTATCTACATATTGTGTCAAGAAACCTTCCTGAACACACCTAACAAACTCCACCCCATCTAAACCCTTGCTCTAGGGAGATGCCAATTGATATTTGGAAAATTAAGATCTCCCATCACAACAACTCTGTTATTATTACACCTTTCCAGGATCTGTTTCCCTATCTGCTCCTCAATATCCATTACTATCGGGCGGCTTATAAATAACACCCAGTAGAGTTATTGACCCCTTGCTGTTCCTAACCTCCACCCACAGCGAATCTGTAGACAATCCTTCCATGGTGTCCACCTTTTCTGCAGGAAGGTCCTATATCCAAGAGAACAATGCTGCTGAGGGTATGACATATGATTGGGTGACCTAAGCAAGGGAGATTGAAAGGAAATAACCTCACTGAAGGCCAGTCAACTGGCTCTACTGTTAATAAGGGGGTGAGATATGCAATCAACATCAGGTTCCTGTAATGGAAAAACAAGGCTCTTACAAATTAACACATTTAAGATGTCACCCATGGAAACTGGCACCTACTGGATCTGGAGGTACCAGATGCTGTTCAAATATTCTGCTTTGAACAGATAATGAAAGAAAGCAGTTGCTATGATGGTAAATACAGGTCACCACTCTGAAGTACACAAGTGACCTTAACTTAGTGTATTCAGTGTAAACTACGTAAGGTAAGAGAAAGAAAATTTAATTTACCCGTTGCTTGTTCCTCAGTGCTTTCTGATTTCTTGTTAGTTTCTAATTGATCAACTTTCTTCTCTTGTTCTCGCGCCTTAGCAGCTTCTTCATGCTGCCGCTGGTCAGCGAGAGATTTATTCAGCACTTGTGCAATCACCGAATCACCTTCACCAACCAAGAACATGGACTTAAATTTATTGTAAATCATATCTGCCTTGAACATTATGTCTTGGCTGGCTTTGTAGTTCCGCATCTGTAATGAAAGGAGGCTAAAGAAAACAAACTGAAATAATTGTGGAAAATGTAGACTTCTATTTGGAGGATATCAGGGTCAAGTAACTACATAGCATAAATATAGAAATAGCAAGAATAACAAAGTGTCTTTGTTGTATTTTCTATGACAATGTAATTGCTATAAAAACCAGCCCACAGCCTGCTCTATCTCTAAACTTTCAACAAGTGTTTGTGTTAAGTTTACAGTCAGCCATTGCACCATTTTGCATAGTGAGCATGTGCCAGTGTTTCAATGCTTCCATCTACCGTGCTGCAAAGCAATTTTAAGTGTCAAAAACCAACAAATTAACTGAACATAACTTCTTTGCATCACTGCACATTCTTTCCATTTGCAACACATTTCTCACTTGGTACCATTACAAATGACAAAACCAACAGATCAAAACTCTGTTCCCTTTTCTAAGTGGAAAACCATATCAAGTAGATCATGCTATCATCTTCAAAATGAAATGCAGAAAATAACAACATTCTCATCCATAAAAACAATGGTAAATGGAGAATGAAAAAACCTGAAATAAAGATCTGTCCCAAATACAGCTTGATACAAAGCACCTCAAGATTCTCTGATACCAAATAAAAGACTGCATACTTGACATAAAAAAAGAACATCTTCCATAATCTCTTTTTGCGAGAAAACAAATTAGCATTTTTAAACCTGTAGAAAATTGTAGGGAATTGCAGTGGGCAGGAGTTAGGGAGAACTGAACGGGAATGGGAACAAACAGATTTTCTGTGCAAGTCCACATCTAACATGTGGAGGGTGGATACAGACCAAATGCACAGAATACTAGGACGGGTATGTTCCAATAAGAAGGAAAGTCAAGGATGGCGAGGTAAGGAAATCTTGAACGAATTTAGGGAAGAAAAAGGACTAAGTTGCTAACATGAGAAGGAATAGTTTTAAGGTGCTTGGAAGTAGGTACAGAGGAGATGTTGGGTAAGTGTTTTGTTTTTTTACACACAGAGAGTGGCAAGTGTGTGGAATGGGCTGCCGGCAGCAGCGGTGGAGGCGGAAACAATGGGGTCTTTTAAGAAACACAAAATACACTGCAGATGCTGTGGTCAAATCAACAGGTACAAACAAGCTGGATGAACTCAGCAGGTCGGGCAGCATCCATTGAAATGAGCAGTCAACGTTTCGGGCCGAGACCCTTCGTATGTCCTGACAGGACAGGCAAGGTCCCATGGTACTTTGTGTCTTATTCACCACGGACAATGTGTTGGACAGGGAGATCAATGTGGAACATGACAGATTAAGACATTTTGAAATAAAGAGGTGGTGCTGGGCTTTTTCATAGACTAGTCCCAGGTTATTGATGACATAGAACCGTAGAACATTACAGCACAGAAACAGGCCTTTTGGCTCTTCTTGGCTGTGCTGAACCATTTTTCTGTCTAGTCCCACTGACCTGCAGCTGGACCATATCCCTCCATACACTTCTCATCCATGTACCTATCCAAGTTTTTTTTTAATCTTAAAAGTGAGCCCACATTTACCACTTCATCTGGCAGCTCATTCCACATTCCCACCACTCTCTGCGTGAAGAAGCCCCACTTAATGTTCCCTTTAAACTTTTCACCCTTCACCCTTAACCCATGTCCTCTGGTCTTTTTCTCCCCTAACCTCAGTGGAAAAAGCCTACTTGCATTCACTCTATCTATACCCATCATAATTTTATATACGTCTATCAAATCTCCCCTCATTCCTCTATGCTCCAGGGAATAAAGTCCTAACCTATTCAACCTTTCTCTGTAACTCAGTTTCTCAAGTCCCGGCAACATCCTTGTAAACCTTCTCTGCACTCTTTCAACCTTATTAATATCCTTCCTATAATTCGGAGACCAAAACTGCACACAATACTCCAAATTTGGCCTCACCAATGCCATATACAACCTCACCATAACATTCCAACTCTTATACTCAATACTTTGATTTATAAAGGCCAATGTACCAAAAGCTCTCTTTACTACCCTATCTACCTGTAACGCCACTTTTAGGGAATTATGTATCTGTATTCCCAGATTGCTCTGTTCTACTGCACTCCTCAGTGTCCTACCATTTACCTTGCATGTTCTACCTTGGTTTTTCCTTCCAAAGTGCAACACCTCACACTTGTCTGAATTAAACTCCATCTGCCATTTTTCAGCCCATTTTTCCAGTTGGTCCAGATCCCTCTGTAAGCTTTGAAAACCTTCCTCAATGTCCACTACACCTCCAATCTTTCTATCATCCGCAAATTTGCTGATCTAATTTACCACATTATCATCCAGATCATTGATATAGATGACAAATAACAATGGAGCCAGCACTGATCTCTGTGGTACACCACTAGTCACAGTCACTCAGAGTAGCATCCTCCACTACCACTCTCTGACTTCTCCCATTGAGCCAATGTCTAATCCAATTTACTACCTCACCATGTATACCTAGCAACTGAATCTTCCTAACTAACCTCCCATGCGGGACCTTGTCAAAGGTCTTACTGAAGTCCATGTAGACAACATCCACTGCCTTCCCTTCATCCACTTTCCTTGTAACCTCCTTGAAAAACTCTTAATAGATTTGTTAAACATGACCTACCACGCACAAAGCCATGTTGACTCTCCATAACAAGTCCCTGTCTATCTAAATACTTGTAGTTCCTATCTCTTAGTACTCCTTCCAATAATTTTTGAGACATGTGCTCTCTCTTGCCACGGGTGAGGTCCTGAAGGAGTAACAAGGGTCTGATGACATTCCTTTGGTCGAAATGCAAAATACTGTAAACGACAGACCAATGAGATTGCTGTCAATGGTAGTGAAGCTATTGGACAGGGTTGTTAAGGATAAAGTTTATGAACACTTAAAAATACATACCATAATTAGGGACAGTTAGCATGGCGTTGTGTCTGGGCAGGTCAAATCTTGCTGGGTTTTTTCAAGGAGGTGACAAAGATTATCAATGAAGGTTGAGCAATGGATGTTGTCTATGTGGATTTTAGTAAGGTCCCTCATGCCAGCTTCATCCAGAAGACTAAATGCATGATTCCCAAGATGATTTGGACCCTTTTGGTTCAAGAGTGGTTTGCCCACAGAAGTCAATGAGATTTATTCTGGCTGGAGGACTGTGACTAGCAGAGTTTGGCAGGGATCCTTACTGTTAGTGTGATAAATTGAAATAACTGATGAAAATATGGATGGACGGGTTACTAAGTTCACAGCAGACAAAAACTTTGGTGGCATTGTGGTTAGTGGAGAAAGTTGCAACAGTGACAGAAAAATACCAGTATTAACCTCTATCTAGGAAGAATGAGGTGTTGTACTCCGGGAGATCAAACATAATAAAGGAAACCTATAAAGTTAATGGCAGGACCCCTAACAGCAATAATGCACGAATGTCCAATTCCATAGCTCCTTGAAAGTGGCCACCCAAGTTGACAGGATGGTAAACGTGGTGTTTAGCGTGGGTGCCTTTATAAGTTAAGGCACTAAATTCAAGAGTCAGGAGGTTATGGTGCAACTTTAAAATCTCAGTTTAGCCGCACCTGGATTTAATCTGCATTTAATTTTGGCCAACCCATTAAGAAAGGATGTGGGGGGCCATGAAGAGGGCGTGTTGAAATGGTTTGCCTGGATTAGAGGATATGTGCTTATAGGTGGAAAAGGTCCAACAAACTTGCTGAGGGGAGATCTGATAGAAGTCTATACAGATATGAATGGCACAGATAGACAGCTGTAATATTTAATACTACAGGGAACACATTTAAAGTGAGATGGGTGAAGTTCTAAGATGAAGTGCAGGACAAGCTTTCCCCCCCCCCCCCCCCAACACAGAGTGGCAGGTGCCTCAAAAGCTCTGCAGGGATGGTGATAAAGGTAAATAATAATGTGCAGGAGGCTTTTAGATAGGCATCGAATGAAAGGATATAGACCAAGTCCAGGCAGAAGGAGATTAGCTGAAGGGCCTGTTCCTGTGCTGTACTGTCCTATGCATTTTTATTGTACCCAATACGCCTGCAATTTTTCTATTACAAATGTGAAACAGCTGATTGTTTCGCTGTATCAGCAGCATTCTTTACTTAATGAATTAGTTATAATTCAAAATGCATTTTGCCAAATATGATTTGCCTGTAACAATTAAGAGAAAATCTGCAGATGCTGGAAATCCAAGCAACACACACACACACACAAACTGCTGGAAGAACTCAGCAGGTCAAGCAGCACCTTTCGAAAAAAGTACAGTCAACGTTTCAGCAGGTCCTGATGAAGGGTCTCGGCCCGAAACGTCGACTGTAATCTTTTCCATAGATGCTGCCTGGCCTGCTGAGTTCCTCCAGCATTGCCTGTAATAACTGCCTGCTGGCTGTCATAGATTCACGTACTAATCCAAATGATTATTTTGTCTCAAATTGTAGATTTAAAAAAGGAGAAATAAATATCTTCACTGATATTTAAAATCCCTTCTCTTTCTGTTATCTAGTAATTAAAAGCAGACAACTAGAAGCTTGAAGAATTCCATGGCTGATTAACTCATTAATACTTAATGTTTTGCTTTGTAGCACATTCAAGTAAGATTAAACAAAGGCAGAGCAACAGATAAGGTTTGTTTAAAGAGTTTGAAATTCTAGCCAATCCAACCTTTTTCAGTGTAGCAATTAGTTCACTATGTTTCTGCAGATGTTGTGGAGTGACTTGGAGCGCAGAGAGTTCATCAAGCACTTCAGTACATTTCTTAACATCCTAAAAGAACAGAAATTACAGGTCACACAAAGGCTTTAGAATAAATACCTTTTAAGAAACATGCCATCTTAATCTGTGTTTCCAAACCAAAACTGCTTTTGTATCATTATGTACTTTCTCAATATAGTTTAAACTAATAAAAATTAAGGTACAAAACAAAAAACAGAATTTTCTCAAGAAAAAATTATGCTTAATGTGCCAAATTCCTAACATTTCCAAAATTCCTTTATATTCTTAAAGACTTTTCAAAAGAAGGCTGTATTTGTTCAAAAACAAGCCATTATTCACACCAACTTATTAGGTAAGGTCCTCAGAACCCAGTGTAACCACTCTGTTCCACCCTACACTCCCTACGAACTCCTCAATATCACAGCTATCAGCTGCAAACTTATGCTCCTCATTCCCATTGATGCCTTGGCTTCTGGCATCTATTCTCTCTGCCTCAACATCCAGAATCTCACGCAATGTTGTCTCATCCAGAGAATCACTGAGCCACATTAGGCACTTGCCTCCAGAAACACTGCAGGACACAATGGCCCTCACCTACAACTGCATTTTATGTTGCTTTTATAATTCTCAAGAAATAGATTGATCAAGATAGGACAGTACAGCACAAGAACAGGCCGTTCGCCCCACAATGTTATGCCAAATCAGCTAGAAAGCAAATCAACAACACACAAACACTAATTCCTCCTACCTATACCATATCCATGTCGCTCTATGTTCCTTACATTCATGCGCCTATCTCTTAAAAGCCCCACATGTATTTGCCCCTACCACCAAACCAGGCATACACAACTTCAATAAAAAAAACTTAACCCTCACATCCCCCTTGAACCAACCACCTCTAACGTTCAATTCATGCCCTCTAGTATTAGACATTTCAACTGTGGAAAACAGCTACTCTGTCCACTCCATACTTATGCCACTCTTAATCTTATAAACCTCGACCAGATCTCCCCTCAACCTCCAGGTGCACTATCCCCATCCTTCCTTCTAACAGGAGTATACCTTTCCTGTACTCTGTGCAATTGATCTTTAAACACCCTCATTGATAAACATCACATCAGCAAAAGTCCCAGCACAGATCCCTGCGGAATTCTACCAATTACAGACCTCCAGAATGATGTAGACTTGCCAGAGGAAAGGTGTTCCCAATTAACATTTCATGGTTCCAGGCTAATGCCCTCGTAATTCACCCTACTCCAATTTAAAACTCTCCCACAAGGGCCATTCCTATCCTTATCTATAGCTATCCTGGAAGATAAGGAGTTGTGGTCACAGTCCCATGAGACCACAAGACATAGCAGCAGAATTAGACTTTTCAGCCCATCAAGTCTGCCCCACCATTTCATCACAGCTGATCCCAGATCCCACTCAACCCCATACAGCTGCCTTCTCGCCTTATCTTTTGATGCACTAAACAATTAGGAAACTATCAACTTCCGCTTTAAATATACCCATGGACTTGGCCTCCACCACAGTCTGTGGCAAAGCATTCCACAAATTCACTGCTCTTTGGCTAAAAAAATTCCTCTTTACTTCTGTTCGAAAAGATCACCCCTCAATTTTGAGGCTGTGCCCTCTAGTTCTGGATACCATCTACCATAGGAAATGTCCTCTCCACCTCCACCCTATCTAATTCTTTCAACATTCAGTAGGTTTCAATGAGATCCTCTCCCACCCCCCCCATATTATTCTAAATTCCAACGAGTACAGGCCCAAAGCTGCGAAACGCTCCTCATATGTTAACCCCATTCATTCCCTGAATTATTCTCGTGAACCTCCTCTGGACTCTCTCCAATGACAACACATCCTTTTTGAGATATGGGACCCAAAACTGTTGATGATACTCCAAGTGCAGCCTGACTAGTGTCTTATAAAGCTTCAGCATATCTCCTTGCTTTTATATTCTAATCCCCTTTAAAAAAAATGCCAACAGTGCATTTGCCTTCTTTACCACAGACTCAGCCTGTAAATAAACCTTCTGGTAGTTTTGCACAAGGACTCCCAAGTCCCTCTGCACCCCTGATGTTTGAACCTTCTCCCCATTTAGATAATAGTCTGCACTATTGTTCCTTTTATCAAAATGCATTATCACACATGTATTCCATCTGCCACTTTTTTGCCCAATTTGTCTAAATCCTGCTGCAATCGCATTGCTTCCTCAGCACTACCTACCTCTCCACTTAAAGTTACCCAAAACCATGAGTGCACAGGCAGCAGAATTGGCAGCTGTAGCATATGTGGTTAGCCACCCAGAACATTTTCTGCCAGGGTCAGTCATACACTCTGATAATATGCATTTTGTAACAGCCTTACAAAACATTTGCCTCTGTGGGAAGTTTTTCACAGTCTCTAGAGTTTATATTGGTACGAAAAACAAAAAAGATCTACCGAGCAGTAATTCTATGGGTAAAAACACCTTAAGGAGAGAGGTCAGTGGAGATCGGCCAGACTAGTTCAAGCTGACAGGAAGACAACAGTAACTCAAATTACCACACATCACAATAGTGGTGTGCAGGAAAGCATTTCTGAATGTAACACATGGCAGAAGACCATGAACATACAGGAGATACCTAATAAAGTGGCCACTGAGTGTATGTCGCCACTTACAGGGAATTATGTAGTTGAACATCATTATCTACCTGTTCTAAAACGCTCCCCAGGGCCCTGCGATTCACTGTGCACATCCAGCCCTGTTTAACTATGCACTTCTCCAGCCAGTTATCTACCCCTGCCATTCTTGCACGGGACACATCTATCCTGCGCCTTAGCATTATACTGCTTCACAACAAATTCCACATTATACTCAGTGACAATAAATCTGATTGATTGATTGATTCAATGTAAATCTGACAATGTAGTCTCCTGCTTAAATCTTTAAAAATTGGGAGCAGCGTCTTTAAACACAACCACTTAGCAAAGAAATGTTACTGAAAAATGTAGAGATTGGTAAGGATTACAATGTTCAGAACAGCCTAAATTTTGTATTCAACCAATTCAGTGAATACTCACAGGTTTGTCAATCTTCAGGGATAACTTAATTTCACTGTGTAATTTTTGTAGTCTCAATTCCATTGACATTTCTGTAAATAAAGACAAATGAAGCTATATTTTATAAAATAATTTTGTTGTTTTTATGATTACATCACAACGAAAACAAAGTGATTCATACCTCTTTTTTTCTCTATTTTCTTGAAGTTAAGTTTTTCTTCTTTCTTTCCTTCTTTCTCCTCTTTGGTTTGTCTAGATGCAAGAATAGATCTAAATTTATTGAATACAGCATTTAAGGAGAAAAATGCTCTGCAGCCGGGTTGTTTTGTTTTCTATTTGTTTAATGTTTTTGCCACTTTAATTATACTTTTTCCTCTGTTGATAAAGTTCTCTAGTATTTGTTAATAACTTCCCCATATCACATCTGCAGTTTCTACAAACTGTTCTAAAATGTACATTTGTTCTTATTAATCTTAATAAAAATGATTTTTAATATGCTGCTTGGACTTTCCCAGGCTCATAGTCCAATGAGATATCTATGTTTTCCAAACACTGCTAAATTTTAACTGTTTCCTTGCCAACTGTCATGCCCTCAGCATTTCATCCTATTGAACTTGCATTACTTTCTTCAAGGTGCTTTGTTTAAATGTTAGTGCCTCTAGATGTCACAATTTTCCTTTAATCATATGTCCAATAGGTTCTTTGATCTCCTTCTGGCTCACAAAGCAACAAGAGCCTCCTTTAATCCAGTGCTATCAGTCACAGGCCTTCAATCTGAAAAATACCTCCACAACTACCTTCTGATTCCTTCCACCAAGCCAATTCTATATTCGACTGGCCAGTTCACTCTGGATCCCATGTGATTTTACCTCCCAGATTGGCCTACATGTATGACCTTGTCAAAGGCCTTGCTAAATTCCACAGACATTCACTGTCCTGCCCTCAATCCTCTTTGTCACTTCTTCAAAAAT
This sequence comes from Hemitrygon akajei, assembly GCF_048418815.1. Taxonomy (NCBI): domain Eukaryota; kingdom Metazoa; phylum Chordata; class Chondrichthyes; order Myliobatiformes; family Dasyatidae; genus Hemitrygon; species Hemitrygon akajei. Next base: position 72,780,700 of record NC_133125.1, read on the forward strand.
TTCAAATGTGAGAGGCAATTTCCTTTGCACGAAACAGTGCTAACTATCCTTGCCTTTCTAAATGCAGACAGGTCCTGTCTCTCAGAAGCTTTCCAGTAACTGTCTCACCATTGACAACAGGATTACCAGCCTATAGTCCCCTGGCTTTTATTTGCACCCCTTCTTAAATAGCAACACCAGCAGAATCTTTTCTTGTTTCCTCATAATTCCTAGGATCTGATAAGACCCGAGAGATTAATCCAACTTTATCTGCCGTAAGACCACCAACACCTCTTCCTTCATAATATTGTCTAACTCTTGTAGGCACATGGCAAAGAAACAATGGACAAATCATTTCCACCTTGGGTATAGATCTCTAGCTTCAGACAGGGTACTACTGAACAGTACCCACATATAACTTTCAAACAAAAACCTTTTCAATAATGAATAATTAATCAATAAAGAGGAGCGTAATAAAAAAATGACACCTACTCATCTTTCTTATTCTCTTCCACTTTGCGAAGCTTTTCATCTTGCTCCTTATCATTCTGCTTTTTCATTACGTTTCGTCTATTACCGGCTTCCCATTTTATCTTTTTGTTTTTCTCTTCCTTTTGATGTAGTTGAAGTGTTGTAGATGAGAAATTTAAAAATCCAGTGAAAAAGTGTTAAAAACATACTGTATAATTTTCTATAAAAGTTTATAATTAACAGATTTAATGTTTATCATGGTTCTGCATGGAATGCGAGATACCTGTATATCAAAAATATGCCCACATCTCATGGGAAGCTAAAAATTCTAAACTATAAAATGAACAACTCCACAAATCAGCAACAGCAGATTCTGATTCTACAAATGAACTGGTGCACAATAATCTAAATGCTCCTGAACTGTTGTTGTGATTGAAATTGAGAGCATGGAGCTAAAAGAAATGATGTAAAGGTTAAGTTAATACACAATTTTAAAATAACCAAAGTATGAAAATTTAAAAAGGTATTTGTTAAAAACTAAAATGAAATCAATCTTTTATCAATGTATCTTGGAACAAAACAGGAAATGATTGGTCACATTTTAAAGCTCTACATCTTAGAAAATACTTGTAGCTATTTTTTTTTAAAGTATAAGTCTAAATTTAAAAAAAATATTAGGACCCTAAGCCCCCTTAAGAACATCTTGATTTTTCAAAAAAGTAACTGCTCAAAACTTCAGTCAACATCCTCAAACGATTTGAATTGCAAACACCTTTCAAGATTAAAAAATATTAATTGATTCATAGCAAATATCTGACAGGGTTTCAGAAATGTAAAACAAGAACATCAACTCAGGCTCCAGACTTTCTGTGAAGGCCATTTAGTTGTCAATCTACCTCGCGGATCATGAACAAGATACACATTACCAAACCTCCCTTTCCTTCAGTTTAATGAAAGATGAACACCATGAAGAAAGGTCTCCAAAATTGGGAAAAATTATAATCTGGAGACACAAGACTGCAGATATTGGAATTTTACTCACTTGTTTCTAATACCTTCAGCTCCTAACTCCACCTCCTCCAAACAGAATACAGCCCTTGTTCTTGCTTACCCATGAGCCTCTGCATCCAGCTTATCCTTCAACATTTCTGCCACCTGCATGAGATACCAGCCACATTATCACGACCCTATCCCTTTCTGCTGTAGGGACCACTCCCTCTGACTTGTTGATACATTCACACCTTCCCACAGACCTCTTCTTGACCCCTACCACTTTGCTCTGCAGTAGCAGAAGGTGGGAGACATCCTTACATCTCCTCCCTCACAACCATCCTGGGGCCTAAACAGTTCTTCCATATGTTTGACGTGGACTTCCTCCAATCTCAACAATTGAATACTCCTCTACATTGGCAGGACAGTGTGCAGATAGGGTAGCTGTTTCATGGAGCACCTACCACGGTGCAAAATGGCCACCTGGAGCTCCCATTAGCATGCGATTACACCTGCCCTTCCAAACTGACCCATCCATTTGTAAGCCATCTATACTGCCAGGGTGTTGCCCAATGCAAATCAGAAGATCAAAATCTCAAATCCCATTGGGTAGTCTAGGCCACTGAATAGTCCGTGCCCCAATGAAGCACGACTTAGACAAATTGGAAGAATAGGCAAAAAAGTGGCAGGTTGAAAACATTTTGGTAAAAGGAACTAAAGTGCAGACTTATCTAAATGGTGAGAAAATTCAAACACCAGAGGTGCAAAGGGACTTCAGAGTGCCCATGCAAGAATGGACCAATTCTACTCCTAATTCTTATGGTCCAAGATTAAGATTTAACCCTGCCTTCCTGTGGCTTATTTCCCCCTCCCTCTCCTACTTCAGATCTTCATCCAATCTTCCAGAGTTAGATATGGCCCTTGTGGCTAAAGGGATCAGGGGGTATGGAGAGAAAGCAGGTACAGGGTTCGGAGTTGGATGATCAGCCATGATCATACTGAATGGCGGTGCAGGCTCGAAGGGCCAAATGGCCTACTCCTGCACCTATTTTTTATGGTTCCCATTTCATCCCCTTTCCTTTAAACCCTCGTACTCCCAGAACCACCTTCCCCCTCCTCGACCCACCACTCACTACATACACAGTTTACTATAAACCCTTATCAACCTCCACACCGCCCCTGCCCCGCCAATCTGGCCCTGGTTTCATATGCCAGTCCTCTTAACCTTAATGATATCCATTATCACCTCCTTTACATCTTTTACCAGTCCAAAAGTAGCAGCCTCTTCCTCTCCTTCCAGCAGCTTTCTCCAACCTTCACACTGCTCTCCCTCCACATGCTTCCATTTATAATTCACATGTCACTGTCTCCCAACTCCATCCCTACTCCCCTACCTGACAACTTGCCTGTCATCTTTCACTGCCATCTCAATCAACTCAAGACTCTTGGCCCACCACTCCTGTCCTTCTCCTTGCAAGTGCCACCTTGCCTCTGCACCCAGTCCTGATAAGGATCTCAACCCGAAACATTGACAATTCCTTTCCTCTCACATTGAGTTCCTCCAGCAGGTTGCTTGCTGCTCTCAGAACTCATTCTGCTCCCCATACTTTAGAAACTGGCTGGTACGTACTTCATTCTGTGGTTCTTCTTCTGACTCTGAAGTTGACTTGGCTTTGATATTCCTCCTCCTCTTGGGTTCTGCAGGATCCTTCTTCCCTTCCTTTTTAACCAGTTCCTTTTTTGGTTTCTCCATGTTTTTCTCCTCTTTTTTCTCTTCCTCTTCCTTCACTTTTTTAAGCTCTTGTTGCTTCTTTCGTTTCTCCTCTGCAGCTACCCTCTTCTCATCAGCTTTGTTAACAACATCATTTTCACTAACAGTACATACAAAGCAGTGGTCAAGTACAGTTTAAAGGCAAGCACAGGAAATTGCAACCATAAAATAGACATTTGTAAAGGTATCTTTTCATTATCTCTCCTAAAATTACAGTTATCATTGGAGCTGAATCATAAAATGCGGAAGCACATTACCCACAAAAGTAAACAGTGCGGAAAATTGTAGAACTCCTCCAAAATAGCTTGGTGGTAGAAGGCAATATGTGGAAATGGAGGGTTGTCTTTTTTCCCCCAAATTGACCAATTATATACAGAAGGGAATAATGCTCTGTTCTCTACTGTTTGGCCTTTTGCTGCTACAGCCCATCCACTTCTAGGTTCAATGTATTGTGCACTCAGAGATCCCTTCTGCACACCACTGTTGTAATGCCTAGTCATTTGAGTTACTGTCACTTTCTAGTCAGCTTGAACCAGTCTGGCCATCCTCCTCTGACCTCTATCATAAGCAAAGCTATTTGCTTACAGAACTTCTGCTCACTGGAAGTTTTTGTTTCTTTTTCACACCATTCTCTGTAAACTCTGGAATCTGTTGTGCATGAAAATCTCAAGAGATCTGCAATTTCTGAGATATTCAAATCACCCCATCTAGCACCAACAATCATTCTACAGTCAACATCACTTAGATCTCATTTCTTTTGTTTGATCTGAAGAACTGAACCTCTTGACCATGTCTGCATGCTTTTATTCATTGAGTTGCTGGCACATAATTGGCTGATTAGATATTTGCATTAACCAGGTGTGCCTAATCAAATGGTTAATGGTTTGGATAAGAATGAGGGTCTTGTTAATGAAATATTAGAAATGTCACATGAAACAAGATTTTTTTTTTTCCAAACCCGATTGTGGCAACTGCCGGCACTCTACCATGGACATGGTGAAAGCAAATGCAACAGCAACTCAAGAGGCACTCAGACAGGGGAGTTGAACTGGCAGGGAACAGGAGTTGAGATAGTGAAAGCAAATATAACAGCAACACTCTAAGAGGGAAGTTGAACAGATAGGGAACAGAGGGATAGACCATGTGCAGGTCGATGTACAGGCAGTCCCCGGGTTGCGTACGAGTTCCGTTCCTGAGTCCGTCTTTAAGTTGGACTTGTATGTAAGTCAGAACAAGTATATCCGGTATTATTTAGCGTCAGTTAGTCAAACGTTTGTGTTCGTATATAGTATCTATTTTACCTTTCTATGCATATAAAACACTTAAGAAACGTATGTATTTCAATAATGAAACCACTGCGTTGCTCAAAAAAAATCAGTCCAAAAAAAAAAGCCAAATTAAATCCATTGTGATTTGAAGTTGTAAAATAATAAAACACTGAAGCTTCCAAGGAGGGTGAATACATTTTATAGGCACTGTACACAAAGGACCCAGCACTGATCCCAGCAGCATACCACTCATCATAGGCTTCCAGTCAGACACAAGCATCTACTACCACTCTCTGCCTTCTCCTGCTGTCAATGTTCAATCCAATTGACTACTTCATCCTGAATGCCAAGCAACTGAAACTTCTGAACCAGCCTCCCATGTTGGACTTTGTTAAATGATTTGCTAAAGTTCCAAAGCACGCTGTTTTCCCTTTCATGTCCTCCCCGAAAATCTCTAACATTGGTTGGACATAGGTTGCCATGCACAAAGCAATTGATTATCTCTGCTCGGGCTGTGTCTTTCTAAATACTTTTGTAATATCCTGGTTAAGATTTCTACTGCTATGCTGTGAGGTATTTTATTTTAGCTATTTCCTATAAAAGCTGTGTGTCCTGCTCGTAAGAGTGTTTTGGCCATGTTGTCCAACATAGGACTGTCGTGTCAGCCAATCAAGAGTGGGATAGCATGGAACATTCTTGAGAGCTGGACAGGAAGAGTTTTCTGAAGGACAGTAGCCCAGTTTGGGGTCTTTTGGTGGAATGTGCAGAGAGAAGAGCACAAGGGAAGACGTCTGGAGGATACCATCTGCAAGGAGTGCTTCGCGAGGCGGAGGATCCCAAGAAGGGAAGTTCTACCTTTGGTTGGTGAGGAGAATGCAGCACCATGAGTAAAGCTACTCTCAGTTGCTACAGAAATTACCTCCAGTGTATTTCTGCACATTTAGACTAGTTTAACTGTAATGGGCCCTTTCTCTGTTAACTGCTTGATAAAGTTGAAAGTTGGTAAATATACTTTATAATTTTATGTTGATATAAAATCTGTTATTTCTGGGCTACCAATAACTCTGTATGGACAGCATTTACACAGCATTCACTCAAATTGAGTTCATTTATTCGAAACATCCTGACGCTCCTGTTAGTTGAACCCCAAATCATGCTGCCCTGAGATGTGTATTGCTTATCAAAGGCGGCCTTCACACCGCTGAGGGGTGTTGCTGTTGTCAGAGCTAGCTAACGAGTCACGTTGGTGTACGAACCCCAGTGAGAGGGTTGCACTTAGATACCCTTTTCCCTTACAACACTTTCTAATAATTTACACAACTGACGTCAGGCTCACTGACCGATAGTTTACACAACTGACGTCAGGCTCACTGGCTGGTAATTTACACGACTGACGGCAGGCTCACTGGCCGGTAATTTACACAACTGATGTCAGGCTCACTGGCCGGTAATTTACACGACTGACGCCAGGCTCACTGGCCGGTAATTTACACGACTGACGCCAGGCTCACTAACTGATAATTTACACACAACTGACATGAGGCTCACTAGCCAATAATTTTCCAGTGTTTTCCTGGAGCTTTTCTTAAGCAACGGAACTAGTGAGCTATCCTCATTTTATATATCTCTGCTGAGTCCCCAGTAATTTCTGCACTTGCCTCCCACAAGGCTCAAGGGGAACACTTTGTCAAGCCTGGGGTATTTCATCCATCCTAATTCACCTTCTCCTCGATAATCCAGATATGGTCCATGACTGTCTATCTCCTGAGTAAATACAGATGCAAAATATTCATTTAAAATCTCTCCTAGCTCTTTTGCCTCTGTTCATACAGTTGCAAGAACAGTTTGTGAACCCTTTGCAATTACCTAGTTTTCTGCATTAATTACTCAAAATGTGGTCTGATCTTTATCCAAGTTGCAATAATAGACAAACATAATCTGCCTAAACTAATAACACACAAACATAAAGAAGGCCTGGAAGATCATTGGGAACACCAGTCAACCCAACTATAACTGCTTCAGCTGCTTTTGTCTGGCAAATGGTACCACAGCATTAAAGCCAGCACCAACAGGCTATGGGACAGCTTCTTTCCACAAGCCATTAGATTTAATAAATTTGCATATCTGTACGTTGTGACAGAGTCATAACGCAAAGATTTTTACTCCCTCATACTGTGGGATGGATGTAAGATTTAAATAAATTCAATTAATACCCATCATTACTGAGTACACCACTTAAAACAATCACAGTTTAGGTTCAAAAAAGTATGTGAACCTCTGGGGTAATGCCTTCTGCAACAGTAATCAATGACATGAGATTGGTGGTGTGGGTTGTAGAGGTACACTCCTTGACCTATAAAAAACACACTCAAAGCCTGCTCTTCTCAAGAAAGATCTGTTTATGTGTATCATTTTCCAATCAAAACAACTTTCAGAGGACCTTAGAAGTGTAGAGATGCACAAAGCTGCAAAAGGCTACTAAAGACCTCAAGTGTTCATCAGTCCACAGCAAGAGAAATTGTCTACAAATGGAGGAAACTCAGTACTGTTGCTAATCTCGCATGGAATGTGTGTCCTGCAAAGAGCACAATGCGCAATGCTGAAGGAAGCAAGAAAGAATCCAAGGGTAACAGTTATGAAGACCTGCAGAAATCTCTAGAACTTGCTAAGGTCTCTGTTCATGTGTCCACTATAAGAAAAACAGGGAACAAGAATGGTGTTCATGGAATGACACCACGGAGGAAACCACTGTTCTCCAAAAAAACAGCAACATTGCTACACATCTCAAGTTTGCAAAAGACCACTTAGATGTTCCACAATGCTTCTGGGACAAAGTTTTGTGGACAGATAAGATAAAAGTTGAACTTTTTGGCAAAAGTGCACACTGCTGTTTGCAGAAAAGGGCACTACACACCAACACCAAAACCTCATCTCAACTGTGAAACATTTTGGGAGGAGCATCATGATTTGGTGCTGTTTTGCTGCCTTAGGGCCTGGACAGCTTGTAGCCGTTGAGGGAATAATGAACTCAAAACTGTTTCAAGACATTTCACAGGATACAGGTCCATAACCTGAAGCTTCATATTAGTTGGATGATACAACAAGACAATGATCCGAAACACAAGAGTAAATCAATAACAGAATGGTTTAAAAAGAAAATTCTTGTTTTGAATGGCCAAGTCAGAGTCCAAACCAGTTCAGATGCTGTGGCAGGTCCTGAAGAGGGCTGTTCATGCAAGGAATTCCAGAAATATTGATCAACTGAAACAGTTCTGTATGGAGGAATGATCTCAAATTCCTCCTCGCCGCTGTGCAAGTCTGATCAGCAGTTTCAGGAAACATTTGGTGGAGGTTATTGCTGCTAAAGGAGGTTCCACCAGTTATTAAATACAAAGGTTCACATACTTTTTCTAGCCTGGACTTTGAATGATTGAACAATGTGTTCAATAAAGACATGAAAAGTATAATTGCTTGAGTGTTAATAGTTAAGGTAGATTGTGTTTGTTATTGTGACTTAGATGAAGATCAGATCACATTTCAGTTGTCACTTTTTATTGTCATTTCAATCATAACTGCTGGTACAGTACATAGTAAAAACTAGACAATGTTTTTCAGGACCATGGTGTTACACGACACAGTACAAAAACTACACTGAACTACGTAAAAACCACAAAAAAATCTACACTAGACTACAGACCTACCCAGCACTGCGTAAAGTGCACAAAACAGTGCAGGCATTACAATAAATAACAAACAAGACAATAGGGCAGTAAGGTGTCAATCCAGGCTCTGGGTATTTAGGAGTCTGATAGCTTGAGGGAAGAAACTGATACACAGTCTGGTCATGAAAGCCCGAATCCTTCGGTGCCTTTTCCCAGACTGTAGGAGGAAGAAGAGTTTGTATGAGGGGTGTGTGGGGTCCCCGAGGTAGGGGCAGGGCTCTGCCCGGTATGTGTCGGGGATGCTTGTGTAAACAAGGTCCAACACATTCTCTCCCCTCGTTGCAAAATCCACAAGTCCACATTCACAAGTATTTATGAATATTTAATCAGTACACCAAGCAATTGCAAAGGGTTCACAAACTTTTTCTTGCAACTGTAAGTCCTCCATTTGTACCATTGCCCCTGCACTGCTGCAACTGCCCCATGTGATGACTTTGGTTTCCTGATGGTGAGTTTCTAAACTCAGATGATAACCTTAATCCCTACCCAATATAGATAGTTTCAGGTAACCACTTAAAAAATATTCTTCATGATATTCTTTAACCATTCCTAATAAGGATTGTTTTTGAATAAGATAAACTTCCAATTAATATTCTTTGTTTAGCTTCTCGACATAAACAGAAACCAGTCTTCAGTTTTTAAAATGTAAAAAACACAAGACCATAAGATATAGGAGCAGAATTAGGCCATTTGGCCCATCGAGTCTGCTCTGCCATTTCATCATGACTGATCCACTTTTAACTTGTGGACCAGTCACATCTTTCTCCGTAATTCCATTAACTTCATTATGATCACTATATCTGAAGTATTCACTCCTTCTTCTCCTCCTGTCACCTGTCCAGTCTCATTCATTAAAAGAAGATCCAGTATTGCACTCTAACTGGGCCGTCTACATTATTGATTAAGGAAACCTTCCTGAACACATCTGACAAACTCTATCCCATCCAATCCTTTAACAGTATGGGTGTCCCAGTCAAAACACGGAAAGCTGAACATTTGATTCCTGAAGCTAGCTGCTATCTCCTACAAATTTAGTCTTCTAAATCCCGCCAACTAATGAGAGGTGTATAATATAGTCCCATTAACATTGCTGGAATAGATGAGCTCTCCAGTCTCCTCTCCGAGGAGTGCCATGATATTTTCCCTGTTAAGTAATGCTATCCCTCTCCCTTTAATACATCCTCTGTTATCACATCTAAAACTGAATCTTGGAACATTGAGCTGTCGGTCCTGCCCCTCCAGTAACCAAGTCTCACTAATAAATACATCATAATCCCACGCTCTAAGTTCATCTGCCATACCTACAATGCTCATTGCATTGAAATAGATGTAACTCAGACATTAGTTCTACCATTTAAGGATGAGGTTTCAGGATACCTGGAGACTAATGATAAAATAAATCAAAGTCAGCATGGTTTCTGTAAAGGGAAATCTTGCCTGACAAATCTGTTAAGAGTTCTTTGAGGAAGTACCAAGAAGGGTGGACAAAGAAGAGGCAGTGGATGTCATTTACTTGGATTTTCATGTCGTTTGATAAGGTGCCACACAAGGTGTTACAGGAAAGATACTGGCATGGATAGCACAATGGCTGACAGGCAGGAGACAGTGAATGGGAATAAAAGGGGCCTTTTCTGCTTGGCTGCCAGTAACTAATGGTGTTCCTTAGATGTCAGTATTGGGACCACTACTTTTCATATTGTCAATGCTTTCGATAATGGAATTGATGGCTTTGTGGCAAACTTTGCAGATGATATGAAGATAGGTGGAGGGGTAGGTAATGCTGAGGAAGCAATGCGATTGCAGCAGGACTTTGGCAAATTAGAAGAATGGACAAACAGGTGGCAGATGGGATACAGTCAAGAGAGAATCTGCAGACGCTGGAAATCCAAGCAACACACACAAACTGCTGGTGGGACTCAGCAGGCCAGGCAGCATCTATGGGAAAAAGTGCAATCGACGTTTTAGGCTGAAACCCTTCGGCATGGAAACCAGAGTTGGGAAATGCATTTTGGTAAAAGAAACGATTGTGTGGACTATTATCTTTGTAGTCTTAACATCTACTTTCTCCACTGTCACGCCACTTGCTGTCCGGTCACATGGAGGCTGGTCCAACCCCATACAACTCTAGTTTTAACATCCTGAGCAGAAGCAGCAAACCTTCCCGCAAGGATATTGGTCAACCTGGTAGAACCACAACTAAGTGGCTTCTTACCGTATTCCACCAATATTAGAAAGAAGCTGCCCATCATTCTCCCTCAGAATCTCATGCGGGACTAGATTCAGCATGGAAATGGAGAGAAACTACTTTTCCCAGAGCAGTGTATTTGTGTGTTAAATATATTTAAGGCACAGTTAAATAGATTTATGCATTCAGAGGGAATTACGGGTTATAGGGAAAAGTCAGCTAGGTGGAGCCGAGTATATAGCCAGATCAGCCATGATCTTATTATTAGTGGAGCAGGCTCGACAGGTCAGATGGCAGACTCCTGCTCCTATTTCCTATGTTAGGCTAAATTGGAAAGAGACACACTCAGGGAAATGCACAACAGAGATGTGGATGTTGTGTAGGGAGTACCTGCATAGTTTGTCTTATTGAGGCAAGCTGAAGGAACTATGGATGACAAGAGATTGTCAAGAGGAAGAAAAAAGCTTACTTGAAGTTTGGAAAGCAAGGATCCGATGGGGCTCCGGAGAGTAGTAAGATAGCCAGGAAGGAGCCTAACAAGAGACTTGAGAGAGCTAGGAGACATGCGAAGGCCTTGGCAAGTAGTATTAACGAAAACCACAAGGCATTTTACACATATGTGAAGAACAGAAGGATGACTAGACTGAGGGAAGGACTGATTAGGGACAGAAAAGGATGTACCTGGAGTCGGAGAAGAAAGGGGAGATCCTTAATGAATACCTGCCTTCAGTGTTCACCAGTAAGAGGGATCTTGACGATCCTGAGGACAGCATAAAACAGGCAATAAGCTAGAACATGTTGATAAGAATGTGAATGTGCCGGAACTTTTGTAAAGCATTAGGATAGATAAGCCACCCCCAGTGGGAATCGATATAACCCAGGTTACTTTGGGAAGTGAGGAAAGAGATTGCCTTTAAATGATGATCTCTATATTGCTGGCCGCAGAAATAGTACCAGATGACTGGAAGGTGGCATATTTTATTCCTTTGTTCCAGAAAGCTAATATGAATTACCCTGGGAATTATAGACCAGTGATTCTTGAGGGCAACTTATTGGAGGGGATCCTTGGAGACAGGATTCACAAGTATTTGGAGAAGCATCATCTGACCACAGCATAGCTTTGAGTGGCAGGTCATGCCTTACAAAACTAACTGAGTTCTCTGATGTGACAGAACATATTAATGAAGAAAGGGCAGTCCATGTGGTGGATCTCCCCATGGTAGGCTCATTCAGAGTCAGGAGACACAGGATCCAGGAAATCTTAGCTGTATGGATTCACAATTGACTCGCACAAAGAATGCAGAGGGTGGCCGTTGATGGTGCGTATTCTGCTTGGAGTTCAGTGACTAGTGGTGTTCTGCGGGGATCTGTTCTGGAAGCCCTGTTCTTTGTGATATTTACAAATGACTTGGATGAAGAAGTAAAAGGGAAGGGGTATTAAGTTTGCAAGTGATATGAAAGTTGGTGGTGTGGTGGACAGTATAGAAGATTGTCAAGGAGTCCAATGGGATATAAGCAGGATATAGAAATTGGGCTGAGAAACAACAGATGGCATTCAACCCAGAAAAATTTGAAGTGATTCACTTTGGAAGGTCAAATTTGAAGGCAGGATTAATGGCAGGATTCTTAGCAGTATGGAGAAACAGGATCTTAGGGTCCAAATCCATGTTAAGAAGGCCCATGCTGACCTTCATTTATCAGGGGATTAAGCCACAAGGAAATGTAGCTCTATAAAATACTGATCAGTTCTTGTCACCTCATTATAGGAAGGATATGGAAGTATGAAAGGGTGCAGAGGAAATTTACCAGGATGCTGCCTGGATTAGTGCATTTTCTTATGAAGATAGGTTGAGCAAGCTAGGGCTCATCTTTTTAAACATTGTGATGGATGCACAGAATGTGGTGGTAGAGGCAGTTACATTAGGGACACTCAAGAGAGACTTAGACACATGGATGATGGGGAAAAAAAGGGCAATGTACAAGAAGGAGTCATATTGTGCTTAGAACATGTTAAAACTTCAGTACAACACCATGAGCCAAAGAGCCTGCACTGTGTTGTAAAGTTCAATGTTCTCTACGTTATTTGACCTTCTCTCAAACGGTATCACTTTAAAAACGATTACACTGCTATTCTGAAATTGCATGTGAATTGGTTGTCTTTTTCTTGCATTATGTCAGTGATTGTATTTAAGATTTATTAATTTTGAAAACTGTGTTGGCATGGCCCAAGGTCATGAGAGGCTATATAAACAGATCATTTTTAAAATCAATTAAACTTCCTAAGAATAAAAGTAGAGAATGGTCCCATTTTCAGCAATACAGTAATATTACTTAGATTAGGGTCATACTGGATGATTAAACCATTAAAAAGTTACATTCATTAACTTAGAAGGCCTTCAGTGGCAAATGATTCACAGACCTTTCATCGCCTGAACGTGGCGTTATCACCACTACTTTGGGCCGTCTTCCTCTGGGCTTCGGAGTCTTCACTTCAACTGCTGAAAACACAAAGCACAATGTGCACTTGAGAGATGTAACACTCAAAAACACCATAGCAAAATATTCTTCTAACACATAAATCACTTCAGCAAATTTAACTCTACTCAAAAATTACATACAATGCTCTTTTGGGGTTACAGAGTGGAGATAACAGCACATAAAGTGCTTCTTAGTTCTATAATTTAACATTAGAAACATAGAAAACCTACAGCACAATAAAGGCCCTTCGGCCCACAAAGTTGTGCTGAATATGTCCCTACCTTAGAAATTACTAGGCTTACCCATAGCCCTCTATTTTTTCTAAGCTCCATATACCTATCCAAAAGTCTCTTAAAAGACCCTATCGTATCCGCCTCCACCACCGTTGCTGGCAGCCATTCCACCCACTCACCACTGAGTAAAAAACTTACCCGACATCTCCTCTGTACCTACTCCCCAGCACCTTAAACCTGCGTCCTCTTGTGGCAACCATTTCAGCCCTGGGAAAAAGCCTCTGACGATCCACACAATCAATGCCTCTCATCATCTTATACACCTCTATCAGGTCACCTCTCATCCTCCATTGCTCCGAGAAAAGGCCCAGTTCACTCAACCATTGTTTAAAAGTTAAAATATTAAGTATGACTTTGGTCTAAGAACAAACAAACAATCACACAGAGAGCAGATTTTTCCAATTGATGCAATAACACAATATCGGATTCATTAACATTAATGTTAATCTTGTAATCAATATTTTCAACTTTAAGACACCAGCATCTACAAATTAAAGTGTAGGATCCAAGTATCACTCTTCCTTTAGGACTGGTTTGACTCTACTGTTTAAAGAGCTCACTCTGATTCCTCCTTGGTCTTTTGAACAGCAGTCCATTGAGAACAAGCCATCAGCCCTTTGACTGTCATGCAGGAACCCCAGCAAAGAGCACTTTAGCAAAGACCAGGAATGAAGGGGTGACTTGGCAAGGATGAAAGACATATTGTTCCAATTCAAAAGGTGGGAAAAACATGACAGAAAACAAGACTAATGAATCCCATGTCCAAAGGGCAAATTCATAGATGTCTTGATTAAAAAAATGAAGTTGTGGGGAATCAAATATAAAGGAAATTAAAATACACTCAGTGGCCACTTCATTGGTACCTCCTGTACCTAATAAAGTGACCACCAAATGTCTATTTGTTGTCCTCTGCTGCTAAAACCCATCCTCTTCAAGGTTCCACAGGTTGTGCATTCCACTGTTGTAATGAGAGATTATTTGAGTTTCTGTTGCCTTTCTGTCAGCTTGAACCAGTCTGGCCATTCTCGACTGACCTCTCACAACAAGGCATTTTTTTGCCCACAGAACTGCCATTGAGTGGATGTTTTTTGTTTTCCTCACTATTCTCTGTAAACTCTAGAGAATGTGTGCATGAAAATCCCAGGACATCAACAGTTTCTGAGATACTCAAACCACCCCATCTGGCAACAACAATCATTCCATGGTCAAAGTCCTTGATCACATTTCTTTCCCATTCTGGTTTTTGGTTTGACATTTGAACATCTGAACCTCTTGACCATGTCTGCATGCTTTTACGCATTGAGTTGCTGCCATGATTGGCTGTTCAAATGTCTGCATTAATGAGCTGGTGTACCTAATAAAGTGGCCACTGACTATAGAAATTGTTTCAGAAAGGTTCACTTTTTCTTCGTTAACTTTTTTGAAAGGACAAACAAATAAGGAATGGGTATCAATGAAGTATTTTACAATGGATACACCACTGATGGAAATTAAATTGGAGGAGATAGGAAAATGTTGCCTGGGCTATGGTGGTTCAATTTGGATTTTTCTAAAAATGGAGCAAGAGTCATGCCTACTGATTACAGCTGCAGGTGAAACAAAGCACGTCAAGTTACATCATACAAATTCTCAAAATGAGGATTAGAATGGAACAGATGGAATTCTACCGGGTAATATCATGTAATTCACATGGACGCAAATATGAAAGTAAACATATTTAATAAGACCACATGATCATAAGCCCATCGAGTCTGCTTCACCATTTTATGGCTGATGAATTATCCCTCTCAACCCCTTTCTCATGCCTTCTCCCCGCAAACTTAGACGCATTGACTAACGAAGAACCTATCAACCTCCACTTTAAATATACTTCAAATAACTTGATAAGACCACAAGACATCAGAGCAGAATTTGTAGAAAGTAAGAACAAGGGGACTGATAAACTTGGTTATTGAAAAAATATTCACTGGCAATGAATAGTCAATGTATTAAATAATTACACCCTAATTTCTCCTTTTCTCCTTGGACTGGTGGAGGACAAGAGGTGAACTGATAGAAGTGTATAAGATAATGAGAGACATTGATCGTGTGGATAGTCAGAGGCTTTCTTCCCCAGGGCTGAAATGGCTGCCACAAGAGGACACAGGTTTAAGGTGCTGGGGAGTAGGAGATGTCAAGGATAAGTTTTTTTAATGCAGAGAGTGGTAAGTGCATGGAATGGGCTGCTGGCAACAGTGGTGGAGGCGGAAATGATAGGGTCTTTTAAGAGACTTTTGGATAGGTACATGTTCCACGCAACTTTGTGGGCTGAATGGCCTGTATTGTGCCGTAGGTTTTCTGTTTCTATGTAATAAAAATTCAGATATCCCTACACATTTTACAGCTCAACACTCCTGACACTCAGGATACTGAAAAGATTTGTTACTTAGACTCAGAAAAGAATAAGCAGAATAATTTAGGTAGAGTGATCAGACAGTATGACGCTGTTGAGACACAGCAATGCCTTACTAGCAGCAAACAATTCTATTAACTACTCTAATGATCCCATCTTTCTGGACAACCATCACCACAATCAATAGTGTAAAACTTCCCTTTCAGAGTTGTGCTTTTGAACCGCCTGTATGACCTGACATTTTTGCGAAGTGAACTGGAGTCGCGAAGGTGCAGTAAGGTTGCAGCAGCACAGATTGAAAAAGTTGGGTTTAGGCCGCATCCAGGAGACAGGGCCTGGGACTGAGATGTTTGACCACTGCTGGTGTGGACTTGAGGCCGAAACAAAGTAGCAGGGCCCAGGTCCAGGAGCAAGGAACAAGCTGATGTTTGCCGATTTCAGCACTGGGCCAGATTCAAAAGGTCAAGGTGTTGGGGCCAGAGTCCAGTGTTCAACTCATTGCTCTGTGAGCTTCACTCATTTCTGCAGTGAATCGAGGCTGTGACCTGCAATTAATGGCCTCCTGTAGCGATGAACTAGCTTGGTGGCTGTGGATTCACTTTCATGAACTTCAGTTCTGAGCTTTATTTTTGGTTGCACGACTTGTTCTCCCCCCCCTTCGGGTGTTTGACGGCCTTTTTATGAAGAGTTCAATTGTGTTTCTTTGTTTTGTGGTTGCCTGTAAGACTAATCAAGGTTTATATAGTATACAGCGCATACTTTGATAATAAATATATTTTAATGAGGAACAATATTGTCACCTAATCATGCCATCACTGGGTACATTATGAAGGAAAATCATGTTGCATTTCAGATTTAACCGATGCTGGGAACAAAGAACCAATTAAACATGCTCTATGTTGGGTACAAGAAATTCAAAAGCTCTTTACTTCCTCTGCATGTATTATAGACCAAAATGAAAGAGATTAATCAATTGCAGCAAACAACATTCTGACATCCCAAAGGTGATTGGACACCTGATACAAATGCAAACTGCACTGACAAACCAGTTAAACAGAAGTCTGTTAAAGTTCAGGGCAGAGATCAATTCTGACACTGTCTATAAGGAGACTGTACGTCCTCCCCATGAACTCGTGAGTTTCCTCCAGGTGCTCTGGTTTCCTCCCATGTTGTAGGTTAACTGGTCATTGCAAACTGTCCTGTGATTAAGCCAGGGAATGTAGGTGAGCTGCTGGGCGGGGTGGCTCTTTGGGCCTGATGATCTCTATATCAGGAGTTCCCAACCTTCTTTATGCCATGGACCAACCATTAAGCAAGGGGTCTGTGGACCCCAAGGTGGGAACACCTGCTCTAAATAAATAACTGTACCTTGGCAGAAGAAAATCATCTAATAATTTTCTTACAGTAATAACCAGAAGACCATAAGATATAGGAGCAGAATTAAGCCATTTGGCCCATCAAGTCTGCTCCACCATTCAATCATGGCTGATCCTTTTATCCCCTTCTTAGTCCCACACCCCAGCCTTCTCCTCATAATCTTTGATGCCGTGTCCAATCAAGAATCTATCAAGCTCTGCCTTAAATGCACCCAATGACCTGACCTCCACATCTGCCTGTGGTAATAAATTCCACAAATTCACCACCCTTTGGCTAAAGAAATTTGTCCACATCTGTTTTAAATGGAACCCCTCAATCCTCGAAGCTGCGCCTTCTTGTCCTGGAAAACATCATCATGGAAAACATCCTTTCCACATTCTACTCTGTCTAGGCCTTTCAACATTTGAAAGGTTTCAATGAGACCCCTCCTTATCCTTCTAAATTCCATGAAGTACAGACCCAGAGCCATCAAACATTCCTTGTATGATAACCTTTTCATTCCTGGAATCATCCTCAGAACCCCCTCCAATGCCAGCACATCTTTTCTTCGATGAGGACACCAAAACTGTTCGCAATGCTCAAGGTGAGGCCTCAGCATTACATCCCTGCGCTTGTATTCTAGACCTCTTAAAATGTTAACATTGCATTTGCCTTCCTCACCACTGACCCATCTGCAAGTTAACCTTCAGGGTGTTCTGCACAAGGACTCCCAAGTCCCTTTGCATCTCAGGTATTTGGATTTTCTCCCCATTCAGAAAATAGTCTGCACATTTACTTCTACTACCGAAGTGCATAACCATGCATTTTCCTACATTGTATTCATTTGCCACTTTCTTATCCATTCTTCTAATCTGTCTAAGTCCTTCTACATCCTACCTGCTTCCTCAACACTACCTGCCCCTACACCAATCTTCATTCAACTGAAAACATGGCAACAAAACCATCTATTCCATCATCTAAATTATTTATATACAGCATAAAAAGTGGTCCCAACACTGACCTCTGCAGAACACCACTAGTCACTGGCAGCCAACCAGAAAAGGATCCTTTTATTCCCACTCACTGCATCCTACAAATCAGCCAATGCTTTAACCATGTTCATAACTTTCCTGTAGTACCATGGGCTCTTAACTTAGTAAGTAGCCTCATGTATGGCACCTTGTCAAAGGCCTTCTGGAAGTCCAAATATACTGCATCCCCTTTATCTATCCTACTTGTAATCTCCTCAAAGAATTCCAACAGGTTTGAGCAAGCAAGATTTTCCCTTAAGGAAACCATGCTGACTTTGTACTATCTTGTCCTGTGTCACTCAATTACTTCATCCTTAACAAATGACTCCTGCATCTTCCCAACCACTGAGGTCAGGCTAACTGGTCTATAATTTCCTTTCTGCTGCCTTCCTCCTTTCTTAAAGAGTAGAGTGACATTTGCAATTTTCCAGTGCTCTGTGATTTTTGAAAGATCATTTCTAATGCCACCACAATCTCTAATGCTACTTCCTTCAGAACCCGAGGGTGCAGTTCATTCAGTCCGGGTGACTTATGTACCCTAGGGTCTTCCAGCTTTTTCCAGCACATTCTCCCTTGTAAGAGTAACTACACTCGCTTCTCTTCTCTCACACCCTTTAACATCTGACACACTGCTAGTGTCTTCCACAGTGAAGACTGATGCAAAATATTCATTTAGTTCATCTGCCATCTCCTTGTCCCCCATTATTATTTCTCCGGCCTTATTTACTAGCTGTTCTATATCCACTCTCATCTCTTGTATTTTTTTTTAACATAATACTACTTGAAAAAAGCTTTTGCCATCCACTTTGATATTGTTTGCTAGCTTGCTTTCATATTTCAGCTTTTCCCTCCCAATGATTCTTTTAGTTGCTTGTGCAGTGGTTTAAGTTTCCCAATCCTGTCTTCCAGCTATTTTGTGTTTTGTTGTGTGCCCCCCCCCCCCTTTTATTTTTACATTAGCTTTGACGTCCCTTGTCAGCCGCAGTTATACTATTCTGCCATTTGAGTATTTTTTCCATTTTTGGAATACATCTATCCTGCACCTTCTTCATTTTTCCCAGAAACTCACACCAACGCAGCTCTGCTGTCATCTCTGCCAGCATTTCCTTACAATTTACTTTAGCCAACTCCTCTCTCATACCACTGTAATTTCCCTTGCTCCACTGAAATACTGCTATGCCAGACTTTACTTTCTCCCTGTCAAATTTCAAGTCAAACTCAATCATGTTGTGATCACTGTCTCCCAAGGGTTCTTTTACCTTAAGCTCCCTAAATCACCTCCAGTTCATTACATAACACCCAATCCAGTATAGCCCATTCCCTAATAGGCACAATGACAAACAGCTCTGAAAAAGCCATCTAGTAGGCATTGAACAAACTCACTCTCGAGATCCATTTCCAACCTGATTTTCTCCATCAACCTGCATGTTGAAATTTCTCACGACTCCCATAACATGGTGTCGTTATAGAGTTAACTCTCTAATTAGTCAACTCTCCCCTAGAGAGTTGACTAATAATGAAAACAATTTGTATATTTCCAAATCCAAGCTAACAAATCTTAGAATTAAATGCCAAATAATTTATTCTGGTAAGCATTTTACAACTCAATTGTACCAAATAAAGATCAATACAAAGCAACATACAAGTTTGCTTATGTCATGGACCAATACCCCTAAGGTTGGGAACCCCTAAGCTGAAGAAACTCATGGAGGCATCTTTGGAGGGAAATGAATAAAGATGAGACTTCATTTAAAAGAAGGCAAGAGGGAAAGAGTCTTTTGAAAAGGTGGAGGGAAGAAATGGAACAAAAGCTAGCAAGCAATAGGTGGATCCAGGTGAAGCAGGGTGACAGGGAGATGAAGGAAGGGAGAGTGGAGATGGGGACAGAAGGTGGGAGGTGATGGGGGGGGGGAGGAGGTAAAAAAGGGCCATAAATGATGGTATCTGAAAGGTGGAGCATGAAATCAAGGGAGGGAGATATGGAAGCAGGTGCAAAGGGTAGCATAAAACTGGCTGCAAATACCAAAGATTCTTTAATTGCTTTGAATGGGAAGTCTGATATACTTCAGAGACATTTAGTCAGTTGCAGATCTGTTCAAACATGTTCTTCTCATGGTTTGAAGATTACATACCTTGTTTCTTTCTCTTAGCACTATGCTTTTCAGGCTCAGATTCTGAACCAACTTCTACTTGTTCAATCTATTATATAAAAAGAATTATAAATTTCAGATAAAAAAGTCAAACAAACATACAAAGACTGGAAACATGACATGTAGAACGTATTTCTTTACACTGTTTCTCACTGCACATAACTTACAGTTCATTTCAATATACAAAGAACAGCTAGCACAGGACTTTCACCCCCCATGCATTTCCATCCATATGTAGAGATGAGTAAGTCACTTCTCAGGGCTGCAAAGGAAGGGGAAGAAGCACCAGCTAGAAGATTAACAGGTGGAAAAGGCAAAGACCTGAAGGAGGAGTCCGATAGGAGAGGAGAGCAAATCCTGGGAGATGGGGAAAGGAGGAGTGGGGCCAGGGAGGGAGATGGGGAAGAGGAGGAGGGGCACCTGCCTACTCCCCTGCTGATCTATCCTTCTGTGGCCTCTTGCAATGTTACAAGAGCAAACGTCAGCTTGAGGAACACCACCTCATTTTCTGTATGGGCACATTGTAGCCTTCCTGTCTCAATAGTAAAATCACCAACTTCGGGTAATTTGCTTTTTATTAACATTAGAATTGCCCCTCTTCTGTAACATCATAAGTGTTTCCCTTTCCACTGACAGTTCCTGATCACCTAGGAATTTTCTACAGTTCTCATCTGTATTTCACAGCTTTTACATGTCCCCTTGTTCTCTCTTTCCAACTTGCTCATCATGACAACAATCATGGCCTTGCTATCAGATATTCCTCCCATGCTTTCTGCAATTTAAATTTCCCAGTCCTGATGAAGGGTCTTCAGCTCAACACATTGACTCCACTTCTTTTTCCACAGATCTTCTGAGCTGTTTCCAGCATTTTCTGGTTTGTTTGAGTACCTGCACTTGCAGGACCAAACAAGCACTGACAAATTCTTAAACTAAATGATATCAACAAAATAATGTATACCTTTCTCTTCCTTCCCCTCTTCTTTGGAACGTGGACCACTGCAGCTTTCTTTGGAGTTTCCTATTAAACAGTAAATGCATCAAAAGTCACAAGATCATCCATTAAAGTAACACCTGCATTAAAGTGCATTTTTCCCCACAGAAGGAGTTATGATGTATTTATATTAATGAAGCACATTTAGAATAGAGCTGCTATAAATCAAATATCCTAGAGGATTAAACCTGTTAGAACTCAAATCGACAATATTTTTTTGCTATGACAATGTTAACAGGCAGATTACATGTTTACCTCTAGTAAAACAAAGACATGGCATGCTACACAGTGGCAATGAGAATCTTAAGCAGCAGAATTCTTGGCTACTCAGGATAACCAATAAGGGTGGCCTGGTAGCTCAGCAGTTAGTGTAATATTATAGCAGGTTCAATTCTGCTGCCCCCTATAAGGTTTACATTCTCCGGTGACAGTGTGGATTTCCGAGGAACTCCAATTTCTTCCCATATTCCATAAAACATACGGATTAGGTAAGTGCCAGAATCACCATGACATTTGCAGGCTGCCCCAGCTCATCCTCAGACACAAACAATGAATTTCACTGTGTTTTGATGTACAAGTGACAAATAAAGCAAATCTTTAATCCAACAGCAACAAGATCATGGAATCCATGCAAGGTCAAATATATGCTGGTTGGTAAGTTAATAAACTACTGTAAACAACCTCAATGGCCATCATTCAATAGCACTTACATCCACTGTGATGAATAGCTTTAACACTCCCAACCTTTCTGTCATCAGCAAATTTACTAATCCACCCTTCTACTTCCTCATCCAGATCATTTATAAAAATCACGAAGAGGCGAGGTCCCAGAACAGATCCCTCCGGAACACCACTGGTCACTATCTCCATGCAGAATACGAACCATTTACAATCACCCTCTGCCTTCTATGGACAAGCCAATTCTGGATCCACAAAGCAAGGTCTCCTTGGATCCCATGCCTCCTGGATGTGCAGGTAGTTTTGAGGAAGTAGACAGACTATAGAAGGACAGATAGGAAGAATGGGCAAAATGGAATACTGTGTCAGAAGTGAATGGTCATGCACTTTGTAGAAGGAAGTGTTCACTACTTTCTAAATGCAGACAAAATGCAAAAGAAACTGGCACAGAGGCTTGGGAGTCCTTGTGCAAGATTCTCTAAAGGTTAATTTCTAGGTTGAGTCTGATGTTAGCATTCATTTCAAGAGGATTCGAATATAAAAGGAAGGATATAAAGTCAAGACTTTATAAAGCACTGGTGAGGCCTCACTTGGAGTATTGTGAGCAGTTTTGGGCCCCTTATCTTAGAAAGGATGTGCAGAAACTGGACAGGTTTAAAGGAGGTTCACGAAAATGATTCCAGGATCAAATGGCTTGTCATTTGAAGAGCGTTTGATGCCTCTGGGTCTGTCCTGTATTCACCAGAATTCAGAAGAATGGGGGGTGACCTCACTGAAACCTATCAAATGGTGAAAGGCCGATGTTTCCTATGGTGGGAGAGTCTAAGATCAGAGGACACAGCCTCAGAATAGACAAGGAGGACTTTAGCCAGAGAGTGGTGAATCTGTGGAATTCTTTGCTACAGGCAGCTGTGTAGGCCAAGTCTGTATGTATATTTAAGACAGAGGTTGACAGATTCTTGGTTAGTCAAGGCATGAGAGGATATGGGGAGAAGGCAAGAGATTGGGGCCGAGAGAAAAAAATGGATCAGCTATGATGAGATGGCAGAGCAGACTCGATGGACTAAATAGCCCAATTCTGCTCCTATATCTTATGGTTTTATTACCCGTGGATTGAAGTTGATGTAGTTTATGGTCAAAAAGTATTTTGATAAAGTACCATGTAACACACTTGATTAAGGGGACAAAGGCAGCATTAGTTAAAAGATCAAAGTAGATAGCATTTTCCATTCCCAATGGATCAGAATAAAGACCACACTATTTTTGATTTACGTATGCACTTAGCTATTTGAAATTTAATAGGATAGAAAAATCACAAATATAAACTGAGTCAAACTGGTTAAGACAATATGCACAAGGAAGATAAAATTAAGCAGATAAGGGAGTGAAAAATGAATCACTTTGATTCAACAGGATACAAATTTTCAATCTATTTAAAATATAAATTTAAATATCTTTAACTTGACACTACATGTAGAAAGTGCTGGTTTATAAAAAACAAAGGTTCAATTTTATATTTGGAGAACAAAACAAGTTATGCTAAATCTTTAACATTTTCTGAACAGAAACAGACACAGCAGCATCCATTTTTGGACACTAGACTTTAAAGGGCAAGGCTTTGAAGAAGATGCAAAGATTTACTTCACTGGTACAGGAAGTAAAGAGCAAAGGATTTGAGTAATTGAAGATCATATTCCAGACCAAAAAGCGTGAAATTCAGTAATTTTAGAAGAAGGTGCTTCCAGTTGCTAAAGAGATTTGTAACCACTAACTAACAAACATACTAATCTGAATGGGTGGCAGAAACACAGTAGTAACTTTCAAAACTGAATGAAAACAAAACTTGCAGGACCATGATAAAAAGTGGGAGGAAGGAGGTAGGGTGGGGGGAGATGCCCAGTTGGTCAATTAAGTGTTTGACATGATGGACTGAATATTCAAACTCCTTGCCCAAACAGTCCACTATTTTAGTTTCCTTTTGGAACTCCTTCCCTGAACCCTTTGTTTTGCCACTTCACCTCTATTTTTAAGTGGGAGAATTGTGTGGTAAGACAGACAGAAATGATGGATTGATGGGGGGGGGGGGGGGGGGGGGAGTAATGCAGACTAGGATGAGCCTAGGAACAACTGGAGGAGTGAGAAAATTGACAGAGGGAAAAGTTCATCTGAATTTGGATAACTGTGTTCACGTGTTTGTGTTAGACTACCCAGCTGGAAAACGAGGGGCTGCTAATGATAAATTTATCAGTAACAATTGCATCCTCATGTCTTTTATTTCAAATTCTTAAAGAACATCCGTCATACACGATAACCTGAAAAATAGTACATACCTCATCACTTTGTTTGTCAAACTCCGGTAAGCTACCAATATCACACTCCTCTTTTCCCAGGTTTGAACCACTTGTTTCTTTTCCCTCTTCACCCTCTTTATCAGTTGACAACTTCCGAACTCGCTTATTAGAACTCTAGAATTATCCCAAAATTGTACACAGTTAGTATGTTGTAGACCTTGCTTCAATCACCATCTGCTGTCAGATGGTTTGCAGAAAATACCGTATGTTCTCCTTTCAATTCAGTAGTTACTGAACCACAAAGAGTAAACCAAGGCTTTAAATCTCACTATTACATAAAGTATTAGGAAGGTGATAATACAGCTCAGAAGAGCTGCTGGGCATCTTATAAGGGACAATATCAAATTATCCACGAGACAGAAGGGATATGGAACAAGGGAAAATATGTTATAAAGTACAGGTCCAGCAGACCTCATCCTAAATTACAAAATCTGTCTTTTTTTTTTTAAATTGTTGACATGATATTCCAAATGGAAATGTCCACATGGCCCTGGGAAGGTTTCCAGGCACACAGGTCTCTGCACACTAGGCAGTTCTGAAAAGTGACCTCACATGTAATGAACAGATGTTAATGAAACAGAAAAACTCTGCACAAAGCAAAATAATGAAGATCTCAATCGTGTATTGAAAGAGTGAATTCATCAACAGGGTAAACACAGACCGCTTTAACGGTATGTTGCTCCAGAAATAAGCAAAGTTGCCACAAACTGAAAATTGAAGGTAATTGGGAATATTCAGCAGACCAGTTGCAGAAATTAGTTTAAAAAGTTTAAAGTTTTTAAGACTTGTGATAAAGCTTCTGGTTCACGAAGCAACAGAGAAATTCATTGATTAGTTTGCCAAGATCTTTGCTGATGAAAATGTAACACGCTGAATGGGTCCATCAGTAAATCTGTAAGACAAAGACTGATAACCGCGAGCACACAAATTCAGAGTCGGAATAATGGTGATGCCAGACAGCCACTGACTGTCCACCTGGGTGGCAGAGGGACTGATAGTTTACCTTTCTGATGTTTCATGCACAAAATTATTAAAATATAAAATACTTTCAGGATATATCTACAAGATGTATATGTAATTTAAATAGATTGCGTTTAGACTTGAGTCCCATCCCCATGCTATTTAATTATATAGATGCAAAAATTCCAAAACCCACAAACAAAATCCAAAATACTTCTGGCTCCAAGCATTTAGGCTGGGGGGAAGGAACTCAACCTGTAACATCATCTAAAATGAAACCAACTTTTGACACAAAATGCTGTTGAATTAAATATATTAAAGAAATATGGATTTGAAGTCTGATATTATTTTCACCAATAGAAAATTAGTTTTGACGTGCCAACCAAGTAAAGAAACATTTCCAATTATGTAGCACTCCGGAGGGTCCACGAACTTGGATGGGATGAAAAATTCTGTCAGTTTCTTAGAAGAGAGACATTTGCAACACTGGAACTACTTCAGAACTCTTGCAAAAGTCATTTTCATCTTGATGGCATTAAAGTTGAACTACAGTTCTGCAATCCTTTTCTTTCTAATATATAAACCCCATTTCCAGAAAAGTTGGGATATTTTCCAAAATGCAATAAAAACAAAAATCTGTGTTATGTTAATTCACGTGAACCTTTATTTAACTGACAAAAGTACAAAGAGAAGATTTTCAGTAGTTTTACTGACCAACTTAATTGTATTTTGTAAATATACACAAATTTAGAATTTGATGGCTGCAACACACTCAAAAGTTGGGACAGGGTTAAAATAAAATTGAAAAGTGCACAGAATATTCACGTAACACCGGTTTGGAAGACTTCACATTAAGCAGGCTAATTGGTAGCAGGTGAGGTATCATGACTGGTTATAAAAGTAGCGTCCATCAAAGGCTCAGTCTTTGCAAGCAAGGATGGGTCACGGCTCACCCCTTTGTGCCAAAATCCGTGAGAGAATTATTAATCAGTTCAAAAGGAACATTTCCCAACGCAAGATTGCAGAGAATTTAGGTCTTTCAACATCTACAGTACATAATATTGTGAAAAGATTCAGAGAATTCAGAGACATCTCAGTGCGTAAAGGGCAAGGTCGGAAACCACGTGAATGCGCGTGATCTTCGAGCCCTCAGGCGGCACTGCCTAAGAAACCGTTACACTACTGTGACAATTATAGCCACCTGGGCTCGGGAGTACTTCAGAAAACCATTGTCACTTAATACAGTCCGTCGCTGCGTCCAGAAATGCAACTTGAAACTGTATTACGCAAGGAGGAAGCCATACTTCAACTCTATGCAGAAACACCGGCAAGTTCTCTGGGCCCGAACTCATCTCAGATGGACCGAAAGACTGTGGAACCGTGTACTGTGGTCAGATGAGTCTACATTTCAGCTAGTTTTCGGAAAAAACGGGCGTCGAGTTCACCGTGCCAAAGATGAAAACGACCATCCTGATTGTTATCAGCGAAAGGTGCAAAAGCCAGCATCTGTGATGGCATGGGGTGCATCAGTGCCCACAGCATGGGTGAGTTGCATATATGTGAAGGTACCATTGACTCTGAGGTGTATATTAGGAGTTTAGAGAGACATGTTGCCATCAAGGCGACGTCTCTTCCCGGGACGTCCATGCTTATTTCAGCAGGACAATGCCAGACCACATTCTGCACGGGCTACAACAGCGTGGCTTTGTAGACACAGAGTGTGTGTGCTTGACTGGCCTGCTGCCAGTCCAGATCTATCTCCTATTGAAAATGTCTGGCGCATCATGAAGAGGAGAATCAGACAACGGAGACCACGGACTGTTGAGCAGCTGAAGTCTTATATCAAGTGAGAATGGACAAAATTTCCAATTGCAAATCTACTACAATTAGTATCCTCAGTTCCAAAATGATTAAAAAGTGTTAGTAAAAGGAAAGGTGATGAAACACAATGGTAAACATGCCTCTGTCCCAACTTTTGTTGAGCGTGTTGTAGCCATCAAATTCTAAATTTGTATATATTTACAAAATACAATTAAGTTGGTCAGTAAAACTACTGAAAATCTTCTTTGTACTTTTGTCAGTTAAATAAAGGTTCACGTGAATTAACATATCACAGATTTTTGTTTTTATTGCATTTTGGAAAATATCCCAACTTTTCTAGAAATGGGGTTTGTAAACGGTATTGAATATATTGATCTAGCCAAAGTTGAACTCATTGATCTTAAGACAAAAATAACTTATTACACTGAGTTTAGCTCAAAAACCCTTAAGAATTCTGGTGTTCCTTCAGAAAAGCCTATCCTCACCTTGTAAAGTGAGCAATGGAAGTGTTAATTCCATTTGCAACAATTTACCTTTGTGTGTCAGGATTTTCAATGCTTAAATTTTCAACCATTAAAACCAAAACAAAATCGAGATCAAGCGGATGTCCATCATGGTATATGTTACTCTGTCAAAGACCACCCCACAGTTTAACATTCTTATTCAAGCTAAGCAACAACAGCCTTCACACTGATACATCTATATTTTAAATGTAATAGTCTTGTTATTTAGTGTTAATAAAGAACCACACACATTACTAAATCATACATTAGATTTTTTTTAATATTATAACTGCATTTCAATAGAATTGGTTTCTTCTGTAATCTTATGTATTTTAGTTTATACATTAAAATATATTATTCTGAGAAGACTCCTTAGGCTTTACCAGACTGACAAAGGGGTCCATGGCATTAAAAAGGCCAAGAACCCCCTGTTCTAGATTTTCCACTCACATGTCAGGGTTAACACCACCTGATATACAGACAAGTGTTAGAAACAGGGAGAGAGGGGTATGGGGAGAATAAATTGGGATTATTGCAGGTGGGTGCTTTATGGTTGGTGCAAATTCAGTGGCTGAAAGGCCTTTTTTTGTGATTTATGAATCTTTCAAATCAATGAAGTACTTTACAAAATTACTTCTATAATTTATAAAAATATTCTTGCCAATTACAAACAAGCTCTCACAAAAAGTAATGCAATTTATTTTTGAGATGTTACCCAAAAGGGGCAAATAATAACTCACAGTCTATTTTTTTCCTTTTCATTTATGTATCATTTGCATGTCATTGGTACATTTGCTCTGCAAAACACTGCCATCCAACTGCTACCTAAGTAAGCAAATGGGACCTCAATTTCTCCTCACCTCCAAGACAGAATTTCCCCACAGTTAGCTCTTCCTTAGCACTCCTTGGAACATCAACTTAAATCTCAGTCGCTGAATATCTGAAGAAGCAACCCATAACCTACAGAATAAACGGTGAAAGTGCTACCAACTGAACCACAGCTGACAACCTAATTCCAATATACTTGAATCAATTCGCTAATATAATCAAATCAAAGCTGTATTTGTCAACAGCCTATCATGCTCAGAATTGAAGTACAGAAGCAAATAACCTCAACATCTTCACAGAAAATTAATTTTCTTCAATGAAGCAAGATACATTTGATGCTTCTTTTGCACCTGAGCTGAACTCACCTGCTGTCCCAGAAACTTGACGGTTGGGTTATTCTCAACTTCCCACAGTCCTTCATTGAAACCCTTTCTTTTGTTAGGTTTCCCGTACTTCTCCTTGTTTTCTTCATATGGATAAATGTCCCGTGGTCCCAAATAAGCACTGAAAAGTTTTTTTTTTTTAAAAGCAGTAAATGCATTTGGCTTTAGATTGTACACTTTATTGGTTAGAATTACACTATTCACTACATGCATCGGGGGAATAATTAACAAAACACTAACTAAAAAACCTAATACTTTTACATATACATTTCCACATATCAGTAAACATACTCGTTGTTAGTATTACATTTAGGAGTCAACTGTGGCTCAGCAGCAATGGCCAAACAAGAGGGCAGATGGGGACTCACTCTCAGCTGGATTATTCAATTGAGTGAAGGCATTTGTATCATAACTAAAATAAAGAACTCATCTTACTTTTGCTTTCCTCTCATCTTGCAGACTGGGAATACTAGCTGATAGAGATGCAGACATTACCGGGAAGGAAAGGGATAGATCACTTCAGAATCATCAAGATTCAGATTATTTCCTTCCCTATAAAATGTATAGGTCCAGTCTAAACTGCTAATCAAGTTCACAAAAATCATTCACAATCAGCAGCAAAAATTACAACTTACGTCTCGTGAGTTCCAAAGAAAAAAATGGGATATTTATTTGTTGAAGATTTCACTGCCCCATCAGCAAAATCATCGATCTGAAAAAACAAACAAAATATCCTTTCGTTACCATATTTATAGCTACAAAACATAAAAACTTATGGAAAATTTACTATAATTAAGTAGTGGTGACCAAGTTCTTTAAATGGAAGCAAAAATATCAACACAGAATAAGAAAAAAATCAAAGTGTTCTGTAAGAAGTCTAGACCTTCCAATGCCTGACAATGTTTGAAGGATGGTGCTATGAAATTAGCACAGCACAGTAGATTAATAAATCTACAGTAACTTAGTACAATAGATTGGACACATGATAATTTTGGAGAGTATCTAAGGGCTTTAACTAATGTAACATGATTGTCTGTGGAACAATAGTGAGCTAGGTCTATACATATTTCAGAATCAGAATAAGCATATGCAGAACTGGCATATGTCATGAAATTTCTTGTTTTGTGCCAGCAGTATATTACAACACATAGTGAAAACTTAATTACAATAAATACATTTAAAAATTAAGTAGTGCCAAAAGAGTGAAGAAAATACTAAGGTAGTGTTCATGGGTTTATTGTCCATTCAGAAATCTAATGACAGAGGGGAGGAAGTGTTCCTGAAATGCTGAGCGTGTCTTTTCAGGTTCCTTTAACTCCTTGAACAGTAACAGGGCACATCCTGGGTGATGGATGCCATCTTTTTGAGGCATTGCCTTTGAAGATGTCCTGGATGTCGATGAGGCTAAATTTACAATTTTCTGCAGCTTTTTCCGATCCCATGCAGTGGCCCCCTCCATTCCAGACAGTGATGCAACCAGTTAGCATACTCGCCATGGTACATTTAGAAATTTGCGACTTTGGTTACAAACCAGGTCTCCTCAAACTCCTAATATAACCATTGTCACGCCTTCTTTGTAATTGCATCAATATTTTGGGCCCAGGACAGATCTTCAGAGATGCTGACACCCAGGAACTTAAAACTGTTCACCATTTCCACTGCTGATCCCTCAATGAGAACTGGTGTATGTTCCTCAACTTCCCCTTCTTGAAGTCCACAATCAATTCCTTCGTCTTACTGATGTTGAGGGCTGGATTGTTACTGCAAAACCACTCAACCAGGCGATGCACAGGTCTCTGCATACTAGACGGTTCTGAGAAGAGATCTCACATGTAATGAAAAATAGAAAAATAAAGCAAAACAATGAAGATCTCAATCGTGTATTGAAAGAGTGAATTTATCAACAGGGTGAACATAAGCCACTTAACAGTATCTTGTTCAAGAGATAAGCAAAGTTGCCACAAACTGAAAATTGAAGGTAATTGTGAATTTTCAGCAGACCATTTGCAGAAATTAAAGTAGCTAAAAAGTTTTAAATTTTTAAAGACTTGAGGTGATAAAGCTTCTGGTTATTAACAGAGAAATTCATTGATTAGTTTGCCAAGATCTTTGCTGATGAAAATGTAACACGCTGAATGGGTCCATCAGTACATCTGTAAGACAAAGGCTGATAACCGCGACCTCACAAATTCAGAGTCGGAATAATGGTGATGCCAGACAGCCAATGACTGCCCATCTGGGTGGCAGAGGAACTGATAGTTTACCTTTCTGATGGTTCAATACACTCACTGTTTCATGCACAAAACCACTCAACCAGCTGATGCACCTTGCTCCTGTATACCTTATCATCATCATTTGAAATTCTGCCAACAATAGTTGTATCATTGGTAAATTTATAGATGGCATTTGGGCTGTGCCAAGCAACACTCTAGGGTGCAGAGAGAATACAGCAACGAGCTAAGCACACATCTTTGAAGTGAGCCAGTTTTGCCTGTCAGCGAGGAGATGCTATTTCTGATCTGCAGACTGTGGTCTCCTGATGAGGAAGTCAAGGATCCAGTTGCAGGGGAAGGTACAGAGGCCCAGGTTTTGGAGCTTATTGTTTAGAATTGAGGGTATGATTGTGTCGAATGCCATACTATACTCAATAAACAGCAGCCTGATATAGGTTTTGCTGTTGACCAGGTGATCCAAGGCCAAGTGGAGAACCAGTGAGATTACATCTGCTGTAGGCAGATTGCAGTTGGTCCAGGTCCTTGCTTAGACTGGAGTTGATTCTAGCCATGACCAACCTCTGAAAGCACTTCACCACAGTAGATGTGAGTGCTACTGGCAATAGTCGCTGAGGAAGCTCACTCTGCTCTCCTTGGGCACTGGTATGATTGATGCCGTTTTGAAGCAGGCAGGAACTTCCGACTGTGTCAGTAAGAGATCAAAGATTTCTTTAATCACACTCAGCAGTTGGTTGGCACTGGTTTTCAGAGCCCTACCAACAGGGCCTGGTGCCAAGCAAGGGTCACCGTTGTGAAAGACATTTTATCATGAGCCTCGAAAATAGATTTATTTTCGTAGATGACCAGAAATTTGTTTCTAATTTAGCATTAGAACCAAAAGTTGACAACTGGATCAAGATTTGGATGGGAACATTAACAGAGAAAAAGAGAGAATAGGTACAATATTTGTTTGGAATTATATTCTATACTCAATTAAATCGATTCCATTAAGTCATCATGAGGCTTAAGAACTTAACTCAAAAGAACTTCAAACACTAAATCACAACTCTCTCATCCCAATGACAATTTTCAAACTATTTGAATGCAATAGTATATAGCGACGATATATAGCGGGAATGACATCTTCAGGACAACATTCTGGCGAAACAACTGAAACCAAACGCAGAATTTCAAAGGTCGATGTGTACTGTAGTACAGTCGTATTGAACAACCCTTCTAGCAGCGATTAAACTGATCTGGTGCAAGTTACACTGGGACAATTAAGCATATTAGACATAGCACATAGTTAATGTCAGAAAAGCGATATTCTACTCTTAAGGGAGTGTGCCCAATTCTCAAATCTGCCTTTTGGTGAAAGCTAGGTTGAAAACTAGGTTACCCCATTATATTTAAACCTTAATTGAAATATCCTCTCTGGACAGTTTACACGAAGCAACAGATCTGATGGTATTCAAGGGGGAGAAAGTGCATTTTAAACATTCTGCCAAAGGAAAAGGGCATAGATGTCTGGAACCGAACAACTGGAAACCGCGGTAATTCAACTTGTATATTTCAAAAACAACGACTTCCAGTTATCAAGAAAAGTCCGCTACATTTAGTGATCCAGCTAACAGGTAAAGTTGTGTGGTAGTTTTTAAGAGGGAAAAAACCCTAGCGCCACGCTGGTAATTCAGAAGAGATACCAAGCACGTTTTTGTTACTATGTTGCGCGCGTTTCGACAGTAGACGAGAGCTTGTTTTTTTCTTTAAGTTATACCCATAACGTTTAAAACCAAATTGTACAATAATATTGGTATGAGGTTATTTCTTAATTGAGCTGGAGTTTTCTCGGTATAAACATAGATTGCATTGTTTAAACAAACGCGAAAAGCAAAAGGATTACGTTTAAAATCTAGAGCACTTGGGCTTCCAGGAGCCAACTGATCTAGTTAGCCTTACACCCCGCCTCCTCTCTCACTGTACTGTGCAGAGTCTGAAACTGGCACCAATATCCCTTTGAATATATAATGTGCGTTTGTACCGAATCGAAATAATAATTTCCCCAGTAAATCAGACCGATTCTGAACGGCAAAGACAAGCAGGCCAACATCGCTCACCCGAGCAGGCCAATGAGGATAACCCTTCATCTTGGCGAAAATCAGCTCCCCGGCTTTATACTCCCGAGTCATGGCCTCGTAGGTGAAAGGGATGAACTCTGCAGAAACTTGCGTCACAAATGCAGCAAGAGGCCTGAGTGGCCGCCGTCTTCTCTTTCGCCTATGGCGATGGTGGAGCGCGGTTCCGTGCTCAGAGGTTATTCTTTTTCAAACATCATTGATCATGCGCTCTGCATGCACAGAGTAGGATGCCATCTATCCGGGAACCTGCAAAGGCCCGGGCACGGCGCCGTCCAGCGTGCGCGTTCTCCCGCCATCGCCTTGCAAAGGCCCGGGCACGGCGCCGTCCAGCGTGCGCGTTCTCCCGCGCTCACTCACCGCCAAATACAAAATGGGCTGTCCACAATTGTACACACGAGGGGGTTATTGAGAAAACATGACTGCGCTTTTTGTATTGATGGAAAATACTGCTAAATTTCAAACAGGAAATTGTTATTTTTTTAAGGATAGATCCTCCACTAAAGATGTTACTTTGCCCCTTTATCCGGCAGTATTTAAAAATCGTGATTGAATTGCAAGAACTACTAAAGTTTGGAACTTTTCAATTTCACAAGATGCTTATTAATTTAAAAATTGCACATAATAATTAACTCTTCCAGAAAGTTTCTGTACCAATATGTAATCATTCATAAGCCAATCCGTAGTTACACCTCAGGACCATCATAGTTAGGAACCCCATTGAAACCTGACCAAGAGATAGGTAACTGATATTAGCTGCACATATAATTAATACAATGAGACTAAGGAACAGAACTAGGCCATTCAGCCCATCAAGACTTCGTGATTCCATCTTGGCTCATTTACTATCCCCCATCAATTCCATTATTTTGCTTTCTTCCCCAACCTTTGATGCCTTGACTAATCAAGAACCCATCGACCTCTGCTTTAAATATACTCAATGACAGCCTCCACTGCAGTCTGTGGCAATGAACTTCACAGATATTCCACCCTGCAAAAACTTTTTTCAGGGAGGTAGCACCATCAATTTGTGGGAGACTCCTGGAAGAAGTAGGATGTCTGCAATAGAGTAGCTTGTTAGCAACTTGCCAGCTAGTTTAATTAACATTAAGTATGACACCTGTTAAACTCACCTCGACAGTGATTTAACCCACCATGGGCAATAGAAAAGTCACTGTTGCAAACAGTGCAGCGAGCAACACTGTCATTATTTTTGACCCTTATTAAGCAGGGGTACACTTCGGTGCAGTCTGGGGTGAAGTATGTTTTATATTTTCTTTTTTTGGAACACTTTTTTCACACACACACACACACACACACACACACACACACACACACACACACACACACACACACACACACACACACACACACACACACACACACACACACACACACACACACACACACACACACACACCCCATCATTCCCAGAATTCTCTGGGCATTCTCCAATGCCAGCACATGTATTCTTAGATAAGGAGCTCAAAACTGCTCACAATACCTCAAGTATTGGCCAACCAGTGCCTTATAAAGCCCTAGCATTACATCCCTGCTTTTATATTCTAGCCCTCTCAAAATGAATGGGAGCATCACATTTGCCTTCCAGATCCCACTCGACCCTGTTCACCTGCCTTCTCACCATAACCTTTGATGCCCTGGCCAATCAGGAAACTATCAAATTCCACCTTAAATATACCCATGGACTTGGTCTCCACTGCAGTCTGTGGCAGGGTATTCTGCAGATTCAGTACTCTCTGGCTAAAAAAAAAGTCCTACTTACCTCTGTTCTCAAGGATCGTCCCTCAATTTTGAGGCTATGTCCTCTGGTTCTGGATACCCCCACCATAGGAAACATCCTCTCCACATCCACCTTATCTAGTCCTTTCAACATTTGATAGGTTTCAGTGAGATCTCCCCGCATTCTTCTAAATTCCAGTGAGTACAGGCCCAAATGTGCCAAACACTCCTCATATGTTAACCCCTTCATTCCCAGAATCATCCTTGTGAACCTCTGACGACTCTCTCCAATGACATCATATCCTTTCTGAGATATGGGACCCAAAACTATTGACAATACTCCAAGTGCGGCCTGAATAGCGTTTTATAAAGTCTCAGTATTTTCTCCTTGCTTTTATATTCTATTCCCCTTGAAATAAATGCCAACATTGCATTTGCCTTCTTTACCACCGACTCAACCTGTAAATAAACCTTCTGAGAGTCTTGCATGAGGACTCCTAAGTGTCTCTGCACCTCTGATGTTTGAATTTTCTCTCCATTTAGATAATAGTCTGCACTATTGTTCCTTTTATCAAAATGCATTATCGTACATTTCCCAACACTGTATTCCATCTCCCACTTTTTTGCCCATTCTTCCAATTTGTCTAAGTCCTGCTGCAATCGCATTGCTTCCTCAGCACTACCTACCCCTCCACCTATCTTTGTATCATCCGCAAACTTTATCTCAAAGCCATCAATTTCATTATCCAAATCACTGCCAAACACTGTGAAAAGTAGTGGTCCCAATACTGACCCCTGAGGAATACCACTAGTCACTGGCAGCCAACCAATAAAAGCCCGTTTTATTCCCACTTGCTGGCTCCTGTCTGACTCCCATTCCTCTATACATGCCAGTATCTTTCCTGCAATGCCATGGGATTGCAGGTTGCCTGTACACCAACTGCCCCATCCTCAGTCCTATCACTTCAGTTTCCATCCAGAATTAGAATCAGAATCAGAATCAGGTTTATTATCACCAGCATGTGTCATGAAATTTGCTAACTTAGCAGCAGCATTTCAATGCAATACATAATATTGCATTAATTAGTTTAATGCAAAAATTAGTTTAAATGCTCCCCATTACCTCTAACAAACCTGCCTACAAGCATATAGGTCCCCCTTTTTTAATAGTTATAATAAAACAATTAAAATTGCTTTATGACGTCCAGTTCCACAGTTTAATTTATAGCTAGATTTCCGTTACTTTAACAGCTTGGATGCAAATATATTCTCATCCAGTCTTGGATGTACTGGGCTGCTTAGTAGCGTAGTTCAATTTGAGCGCCAGTGACCCAGGTGCAATTCCACTGCTGTCGGTAAGGAGTTTGACTCCATGGCTTTTCTCCAGGTGCTCAGGTTTTCTCCCACTTTTCAAAAATGTGTGGGTGAGTAAGTTAACTGATCATATTGGGCAGTGAGGGCTAGCTGGGCTGGAAGGGCCTGTTAACTCAGGCTTGCTGGGCTGGAAGGGTCTGTTACCTAGGGCTGGCCAGGCTGGAAGGCCTGTTACCTTGCTGTATCTCTAAAAAAAAGAATTCTAGATTGTAGGAACTGCTAAAAGTAGGCCCTGATGAAGGGCCTTTGACCTGAAACAATACGTCTGTTTTTCTTCTCACAGATGCAGCCTGGCCTACTTTGTTTCCAGCATTTTCTGTTAATATTTTATATATTTTTAAGTTTCATTTATGGTGTATTTAGTATTAAGTTTATGGATTGACCTTAAGTTAGTATTGTTGTGGACAGTCACAGACATCCCACCTCTCCCGGAAGTTCCGGGAGTCTTCCGCATATTGACAGCGGCTCCTGATCAATAACTCTGGGAGACTGGAAGTGAACGATAGGCTTTTATTAACAGCGAAAAAAGGAACACGACTATATTGAAGACTGAGGGAGGAGCAGTGCCTCCAATCACCTTTATACAGGGGTCTGTGGGAGGAGCCACAGGAGCAGTCAGCGGGGGGTGGCGTGTCCAGACAGGTATACATAGTTTACCACATTCACCCCTCCTTTGTTTTAAAAGAGAGTCCCCACGAGGCGAAGTTTCTGACAAGTATATTTACAGGTCAAGTCTATCAGGCGGTCGAGTCCGTCGCTGCGATCTACGTAGCATCGGTGGTGATCGCACCGGTGACGGTGGTTGTGCTGGCTCCAGCCTGACTTGAGGTGCCAGCCAGTTTAGGCATTAGTAACTCCTCATGCGTGTGCCCGGTATGGGAGTGTCGTGAGGAGTCTGTGTAGGGCTTGGCGTGCACGGTGTCTCATGGGTATATACATCGGTGGGTACGGGGTTCATAGTGACCATGGAGTGTTCGGGGTAGAGGTCTGGTGCTCCTGCGGGCGCCAGGTCACGGATGGAGACCGTGTCCTCCCGCCCACGTAGACCACGTAGGCATACTGGGGGTTCGCATGAAGTAGGTGAACCCTCTCGACCATCGAGGAGCATTTATTGCTCCTCGCATGTTTCCGGAGCAGCACTGGCCTTGGGGATGTCAGGTAAGCCGGTAGGGTGGTCCCAGTGGTCAACTTCCTGGGAAAAGAAAAGAGTCACTCATGAGGGGTGGCATTGGTGGACGTGCATAACAGGGAGCGGATGGAGTGGAGTACCTCGGGGAGAACCTCCTGCCAGCAAGAGACCAGCAGTCCCTTTGACCTAAGGGCTAAGAGTGTGGCCTTCCACACTGTGGCATTCTCCCTCTCCACCTGTCCATTCCCCCGGGGATTATAGCTCATGGTCCTACTAGTAGCAATACCCCTAGCCAGCAGGTACTGGCGCAGCTCGTCACTCATAAACGAGGACCCTCTATCACTGTGGATATAGCATGGGTATCCGAACAGAGTAAAGAGCTGGCGCAGGGCCTTTATGACGGACATGGCAGTGGTATCGGGGCAGGGGATGGCAAAGGGGAACCGCAAGTACTCGTTGATTATGTTAAGGAAGTACACATTGTGGTCTGTGGAGGGAAAGGGGCCCTTAAAGTCAACACTCAGTCGCTCAAAGGGGTGAGTGGCCTTGATAAGTTGTGCTTGTTCAGGACGGTAGAAGTGCGGTTTGCACTCAGCACAGACTTGGCAGTCCCTGGTCATCGTCCTGATCTCCTCAAGGGAGTAAGGCAGGTTCCAGGCCTTCACAAAGTGGAAAAGCCGGGTGACCCCCGGGTGGCAAAGATCTGCATGGAGGGCGTATAGCCGGTCGATCTGCGCGTTGACACATGTTCCCCGGGATAGGGAATCAGGGGGCTCATTGAGCCTTCCAGGCTGGTACAGGATGTCATAGTTGTAGGTGGAGAGTTCGATTCTCCACCTCAAAATTTTATCATTTTTGATTTTGCCCCGCTGTTGGTTGCTAAACATGAACGCAACTGAGCGCTGGTCGGTCAGCAAGGTGAACCTTTTGCCGGCGAGATAGTGCCTCCAGTGCCTAATAGCTTCCACTATGGCCTGGGCTTCTTTCTCTATCACGGAGTGCCGAACTTCAGGGCCTTGAAGGGTACGAGAAAAGAATGCTACCAGCCTTCCTGCCTGATTGAGGGTAGCAGCCAGCGCAAAGTCAGAGGTGTCACTCTCTACTTGGAAGGGAATGGTCTCGTCCACCGCATGCATCGCTGCTTTGGCAATGTCCCCTTTAATGCAGCTGAAGGCCGCGCAGGCCTCAGCTGAGAGGGGAAATGCAGTGGACTTTACCAGGGGGCGGGCCTTGTCTGCGTAGTGAGGGACTCATTGGCGTAATAGGAAAAGAAGCCCAGGCACCTTTTGAGGGCTCTGAGGGTGTTGGGAAGAGGGTGTTCCAACAGGAGACGCATACAGTCGGGGTCAGGGCCAATGACTCCGTTCTCCACGACATACCCAAGAATAGCAAGTCGGGTGGTTCCAAACACACACTTGTCCCTGTTATAGGTAAGGTTAAGAGCTTTGGCCACTTGGAAAGATTGTTGGAGGTTGGTGTGGTGATCCTGCCAGTCGTGACCGCAGATGGTGATGTAATCCAGATATGGGAACGTGGCCTTTAGTTGGTACTGGTCCACCATCCGGTCCATTTCCCTCTGGAAGACAGAGACACCATTCCTGACACCAAAGGGGACACGCAGGAAGTGATAGAGCCTGCCGCCCGCGTCGAAGGTGGTGTAGGGGTGGTCCTCTGGGCGGATGGGGAGCTGATGGTAAGCGGATTTCAGGTCTATGGTCGAGTACACCTTGTACTGAGCTATCTGGTTGACCATATCCACGATGCGGAGTAGTGAGTACGCGTCAAGCTGCGTGAACCTATTGATGGTCTGGCTATAGTCCACGACCATCTTATTTTTCTGCCCGTTCTGAACAACAACCACCTGGGCCCTCCAAGGACTTGTGCTTGGCTTAATGATCCCCTCCCTGAGCAGCCACTGCACCTCTGACTTAATGAAGGCCCTGTCCCCTGCGCTGTACCTCCTGCTTTTAGTTGCCACAGGTTTACAGTCGGGGGTCAGGTTGGCGAACAGCGGTGGGGGAGGGATCTTGAGGGTCGAAAGGCTGCAAGTGGTGTCAGTAGCGCGGCTGTTGTCATGGTGTTGGGTGGGATGAGCGGATCGGTGTGTGTGTGTGGTCAGTAGCGGGGTATGTGACAAATTCCCACAAAACTGAGGATTCCTGACAGTGATTGGTGGGAGGGGCCTGTTATACTCCATTGTCACGCTTTTCAGGTGGCTCTGGAAGTCCAGCCCCAATAGCACAGGCTCACACAGTTGAGGCATGA
Organism: Hemitrygon akajei; assembly: GCF_048418815.1. Taxonomy (NCBI): domain Eukaryota; kingdom Metazoa; phylum Chordata; class Chondrichthyes; order Myliobatiformes; family Dasyatidae; genus Hemitrygon; species Hemitrygon akajei. The sequence continues at coordinate 72,820,157 of NC_133125.1, forward strand.
CCAGTAACGCAAAGTCCCGATATTCTGTGCCCTGCACCACTAGTGTCGCTACACAACCCCCCCGGATGTTTGTTGTATGCGACCCAGAAGCCATGGTGACCCTCTGGTTTACCGGCCGTGTCACGAGTCCGCAGCGTTGCACCGTGTCCGGGTGAATAAAACTCTCAGTGCTGCCCATGTCAAACAGGCAGCTAGTCCTGTGCCCCTCCACCAGAATGTCCATCATTGACCTTGCAAGCTGGTGTGGAGCACTTTGGTCGAGGGTCACGGAGGCCAGAGTTGAACCGCTGTCTTGGTCTGGCGTGGTGGGGTGCCCGGTTAGCACCCGTGGGTCGGAGGTGGTGTGAGGTGGCTCCGACCAAGATGGCCGCCTCCATGCCTCGCACGCGGCAGGCAGGCAAGATGGCGACCCCCATGCCTCGCACGCGGTGCTGCTCAACCCCGCTAGCGGTTTGGACTTACAGGCCTTGGCGAAGTGGCCCTTCTTTCCGCAGCTGGAGCAGGTAGCTTCTCGGGCCGGGCAGCATTTTCGGGGGTGCTTCTCGAGTCCGCAGAAGTAACATTTCGCTGACTTGCAACTGGCAGCAGCTATGGTCGATTCACCGGCGGGTTGCGGGGTCTGCGGTGTCCACGAAGCTAGCAGGAGACCGCGCGCCTGGAGAGCATCAGCGTTGTGCAGAGCGGCCTCCAGCATGTCGGCCAGCTCAATCGCTGAATGTAAGATAAGATCGACGTGTTCCAGCAGCCTCTGGCGCACGTACACTGACCTGATCCCCGTGACGAAGGCGTCTCGTACCAGGAGCTCCGCATGCTGTTCTGCCGTCGGTCCCCTGCAATCGCAGGCCCACACGAGTGTCTGTAGGGCCCGGACAAACTCAGCGCTCGACTCTCCTGCCCGCTGCTGCCATGTCGCTAAGCAATGTCTTGCATAGACGGTGTTTACCGGGGGCAGGTATTGTCTTTTGAGGGCGTCCATCACGCCCTGGTAGCTTGGCTGGTCCCTGATCATCGAGTAGACCTGTGGACTGACACTGGAGAGGAGAACTCTGCACATCGTGGCGGGCTCAGTCACTTGAATCTCCTCCAGGTACGATTCGAAGCAGGCTAGCCAGAGTTCAAAAGCATTGCCGGCTTCCTGGGATTGAGGGTCAATATCCAATCTGTTGGGTCGTAAAATTTGTTCCATGTTTTAAAATCGCCGTTAATAAAATTGATGCACCATCAATAACTCTAGGAGACTGGAAGTGAACGATAGGCTTTTATTAACAGTGAGAAAGGGAACACGACCATGTTGAAGACTGAGGGAGGAGCAGTGCTGAAATCACCTTTATACACGGGTCTATGGGAGGAGCCACAGGAGCAGTCAGCAGGGGGGGGGGGGGGGGGGGATTATAGACAATATCCCGGAAATCGATTTTTTTGAGAGGGAGAGGGAGAGGGAGAGGAAGAGTGAGAGCGAGAGCGAGAAGCAGCATCCTGACTGGTCTCTCTTCGTTTTTTTTGTGGGTGGGCGTTACAGTCGACCTCTCTCTCTCTCTTCTTCATTGTCCATCAATTCAGTTTAGTGTCCTGCTGCGCCATGGCAGAGTGTTCCAAAATAAGAAAATATAAAACGTACTTCACCCCAGACTATACTAAAGTGTACTCCTGCCTAATAGGGGTCAAAAATACTGACAATGTAGCTCACTGCACTGTTTACACCAGTGACTTTTCTATTGCCCATGGTGGGTAAGATGACTGTAAAAGACATGTTGAGGTGAGTTTAACAGGTGTCATTCATTCATTAGCATAGCTAATGTTATTTAAACTAGCTGACTAGCTGCTAAGGAGCTACTCTATTGATGTCCTACGTGATGAGGCCAAACTCCCTGGAGACTTGCTTAAAGTTGTAATAGAATAAAAAAATGACTCCATGATAATATAAGTACATATTTTAATGTCACATTTTCCGCATATACCCAACTTGGTTTACAGATTAGACAAAATCACTAAACGAAGTATTACATACACCCTTGGAGGTCGACCGGGGGGGGGGGGGGTGTATGGGGTTGCAGGGTGCGGGGGTGCTACCTCCCTGAAACGAGTTTTTGCAGGGTGGGATGTCTGCAGTCAGAAAGGTTGGCGAAAGCTTATCAGATAGAATGTTTAACCCTTCTCAGTTAAAATTTAATCCTGACAGGTGTTAGGTGATACAGTTTGGGAAGTCAGATAGGGCAAGGCCATATATGGTGGGGTACTGAATAATACAGACAGCTCTGCATTAAGGTGAAGTTATATTCCTAAGAAAATATCCTTGTCACAACTTTCCTAACCCATGTAATGATAATGGGTTTGCTGATCACAAAGTTTTAAACTCAAAGACCTGAAGCCCTATCCGATATTAATAGCCACAAAAACCCTCATTAAAGGGAGCTTATACTATAACTACTTCATCTCCAAAGGCAGTTCACTTCCCTGCTTATTCTCCATGGTGAGTTTAGTTGCCAATACTCGAGTGGTGGGTCCCCCATCCCTACCAAGCACAAAATATTTCCAGCTAACAAAGTAGTTTAAAACACATTTCATTTATTTTCAGTGATACATAAATTCAAACAACATTCTTAAAACACATTTAAAGTTCACGGAGGATTTCTATCTCAAACATATCCAAATTACAAATGTAGTTGGGGAACGGGTGCACCAGTAGGATTGCATTGTAAAGAACTTCTTTGTTATCATCAAATGCCCTGGTCGTGTCCACTGACCAGTCAAGCTCCTGTTAGGGGTATTGCCTTTAAGCGCAAAATACAGGGGGAGCACAAGTTCAGCAGCTTGTGGAATGAAGCGGTGATAGAAATTCACCATGTCTAAAAGCTCCTGTAGTTGTTTAGTGGTTTGGGGCGGTGGGAAATCCATAATATTCACTACTTTTGATGGGAGGGGTTTCACACCTTCTGTAGAAATGCGATGGCCGAGAAAGTCAATGGTCGACAATCCAAGCTGGCATTTAGCAAGACTAACAATCAACTTGTGTTGGCTTAAGCACTCAAAAAGAGCGCAGAGATGTGATATGTGTTTGGATTTGGATGCACTGGCAACAAGTATGTCATCCAGGTTAACAAAAAGAAAATCTAAATTTTTTAATACAGAGTCCATTAGCCATTGGAAAGTCTGTGCTACATTTTCCAGTTGAAATGGCATGTGCAGAAATGCAGAGGTCAAATGGGGTTATCACAGCTGTTTTGGGAATGTCCTCCGAGCACACAGGAATCTATCTAAGTCGGCTTGGGAAAAAATTAAATTCCTGGCTAAATGAACCTAAAAGCCTTGGATGTGTGGAACTAGGTAACGACCAGGGGTGGTGGTCTCATCGGTAATCACCACATGGGTGGCAACCACCATTGGACTTGGTGACCATTTGGAGAGGCGAAGCCCAGGGGCTATTCGACTGCCATACAATGCAGAGTCTTTTCATGTTGGCAAACTCCGCCTTCGCGGTTGCAAGCTTTTCTGTGTCGGTTTACATGCAAGGGCTTGGACTAGTGGGCCAGTTGTGGAGATGTGGGCTTGATACCATGTTTTGTAACTGCAGTGGAGAATGTGGGCTTGCTCATTGATGTCTGGGAATTCTCCCAACAGTCGAGTAAACTCACATGTGGTGGTGCACGTATTTGTGGGGAACATAACTGGGGGAGCAGGGTAACCACCTAAAGTCCTTGACATCCACAAGCTGGCACTTCTTAAGATTGACTAACAGTGCTTGGGCAGACAAGAAATCTGCACTGAGCAGAGGTCTAGCCACTTCAGCCAGAACAACGTCCCATGTGTAACATCACCCACTAAATCAGAGTGTCACCCATCGTCTCCCATAAGTCTGGATCCCGCTGTCATTGGCGGCCTCCAGCGAGGTTTCATCGCTCTTTGCCTTCTGATCAATAGGTGATGCTGGCAGCAAACTCACTTGAGCACCCGTGTCACTCAGGAAGCATTGCCCTGAAAGGGTGTCGGTAATAAACAGTAGCCAACCTTGGCAGCTGTAACCCACTGTGTTCACAGACCTCTGATGTCCCGATGCACTGGTGCTGTTGAAGCTGCAAGGTGGTTGGCACTTCCTAGTTTTCATACCAAAACGAGCGTGATGAAAGCACAGGCCCAGCATCATCTGTTTGGCAGCTACAGACCTCCTTACACTGGGTGCCTTGCTGACAGGGCTTACTGAGGCACAGAAAGGAGGAGAAATGGTGAATTGCTACCCAGCTGAGTGTAGCTATCAGCCATCCTTGCAAGCTCCCTGTGGTCCATCATGGGTACATTAGCAAGGGTTGTGCAAACTTGATCAGGCATTTGTTGCATGAAGAGTTCTTTAAAAATAAAACAAGAATGGTGATTTCCCAGGAGAGACAGCACGTGGTCCATTAAGGCCATCTCTGAAACTTGGCTAAAGGATGACTGCCATTGGGAGTTGAATGTCCAAGGATATACGGTGTATCAGAAAGATAGGTTAGTAGGCAGAGGGGGTGTTGTGGCCCTGTGTATTAGAAATAATATTAAATCATTAGGAAGAGATGACATAGGATTCGAAGGTGTAAAGTCTCTAAGGGTTGAGTTAAGAAATGGCAAGGGTAAAAGGACCCTAATGGCAGTTGTACACGGGCCTCCAAACAGCAGGCAGGATGTGGATTACAAATTACAATATGATGGAGTTCACTTTCAAATTTGAGAAGTAGAAACTAAGGCTACGTCAACACTAGACCAGATAAATCTGTAACCGAAGCTTTTTCTCTTCATTTTGACCCTCCGTCCACACTGAAATGGTGCTTTCCTCCCCCAAAAACAGAGCTATTCTAAAACACTCTCCAGAGTGTGTCAATCTGAAAATGCCGATTGGCCGGTGTAGTGTGTACGGTGTAACCGAAGCTTTTTAAAAATGTTGTCATGACGTGCCAGAATGGATGGTGGCAGCAGCGCAGCATTTCATTGTTTTTATTGAATGCAACCTCCAACACAACAACAATGGTGGACGGCTTCAGGAGACTATCCCTGAGCAGAATGTTACTGCAGCTTTGCAGTATGACAGAGAACTTCAACCACCCCCTCCCCCCCACAACCTAACAATTTCAGAACAGACGGCAACAAGACTGAAGCCAGAAGAGTTAGAAATGTACTCACCAAATACTTTGACTCATAACTTACTGAATAAATAAGTATAATCACTTTGCCCTGTTTTCTGTCCTTGTTCGTATGAAGGTGGTTTACCTATTTATGCAAGTACTTCTCTGACGATAGATGTGTTACAGCCTAATGTAACATTGTATGGAAATACAAGATAACACTGAAGCAGAAATGTTTTATAAATTTAACAAGGTGCTTTATTAATGTATTGCTTGTGCAAATATTCAATAGATGCAATTGTCATTACTTTCAAAACGTCATTTTTAAGTAGTAGCTTGTGTTTGGCATAAATGTGAAAATGTTAAGGCCAATAAAGGAAAATTGTAAGTTTCACTTTTACTCAGGTAAAAATAAAATCACTTTTGCCCAGTAACTCATTTTACTGCACGTTAAGTACAGCAAAATAATACAGAAAGACATGGCAAAAGTAAAGGCAAACAAATGAGGTAACAGCAAATTTCACTTTTGCCCAGTTACAACCCTTATTGCATTTAGTTATAGCTGTCGTCCCTTTCAGCGGTGAAGAGACTATGGCTGTAGGAAATGTTTCCAATACTGTCCATGAACTCCATGTCAGTTGCCTCCATATGCTCCAGTATTTGTTTTTTTCAGTTTTAAGTCCTCCTGCGCGAGAGCCAACAGCTGTCGTTTGGCAATTTCCTTTTAAGTTTTTCTAGTCTGTAATTGGACAAACACGCTCCAAGTCTTTCACGGTGAGATTCAACACCAAACATGTCGCTTGGTTTCTGTAGATGTGTCCATGCATGCCCAGTAGGAGGAGATTCGCCCAAATACCCGTTTTAATGTGGATTGGAGGTATTTTCAAAAACGCCTGGTGTGGATGTCTATCGTTTTTACGTGAAACCGGCGTTTTCAAAATTATCCGGTCTAGTGTAGACGTAGCCTAAATTCCAATGTGTCAGTATTTCAATGGAATAAGGGAAATTACAATGGCATGAGAGGGGAACTGCCCAAGGTTGACTGGAAAGGGTCACTAGCAGGAAGGACAGCAGATGACCAATGCCTGGAGTTTCTGCAAAAATGAAGGAAGTGTAAGACAGATATATTCCAAATAAGAAGAAATTTTTGAATGGAAGAAGGTCACTATCGTGGCTGACAAGTGAGGTTAGAGCCAAAGTAAAATCAAAAGAGAGGGCATACAAGGAAGCCAAAGTTAGTGGGAAGATAGAGGATTGGGAAGCTTTTAAAAACTTGCAGAAGGAAATTAAGGTCATTAGGAAGGAAAAGATGAATTATGAAAGGAACCTGGATACTAATATCAAAGAAGATACTAAAAGCTTTTTTTAAGTATATAAAGGGTAAAAGAGAGTTGAGGGTAGATATAGGACCAATACAAAATGATGCTGGAGATATTGTAATGAGAGATGCAGAGATGGCAGAGGAACTGAATGCGTATTTTGCATCAGTCTTCACAGTGGAAGACATCTGCAGTATACCGGACATTCAGGAGTATCAGGGAAGTGAAGTATGTGCAGTGAAAATTATGACTGAGAAGGTGCTCAGGAAGCTTAATGGTCTGAGTGTGGATAGATCTCCTGGACCTGATGGAATGCACCCTTGGGTTCTGAAGGAAGTAGCTAGAGAGATTGCGGAGGCATTAATGATCGATAGGTTCTGGCAAAGGTTCTAGATGACTGGACAATTGCAAATGTTATTCCACCTGACCAATCCTACTGCAATTTTTTGAGAAAATTACAAGCAGGGTAGACAAAAGAGATTCAGTGGTGTAGTTGGATTTTCAGAAGGCCTTTGACAAGGTGCCGCACATGAGGCTGCTTAGCAAAATAAGGGCCCATGGAATTACAGGAGAGTTACTACATGGGTGGAGCATTGGCTGATTGGCAGAAAACAGAGAGTGGGAATAAAGGGATCCTATTCTGGCTGGCTGATGGTTACCAGTGAAGTTCCACTGGGGTCGGTGTTGGCACCGCTGCTTTTTACGATGTATGTCAATCATTTGACCTGCGATTTGTGGCTAAATTTCCCGATGATACAAAGATAGGTGGAGGAGCAGGTAGTGTTGAGGAAACAGAGAGCCTGCAGAGAGACTTAGATAGTTTAGGGGAATGGGCAATGAAAGTGGCAAATTAAATACAATGTTGGAAAGTAAATGGTCATGCACTTTGGTGGACGAAATAAACAGGCAAACTATTATTTAGGTGGGGAGAGAATTCAAAATGTAGAGATGCAAAGGGACTTGGGAGTCCTTGTGCAGGATACCCTGAAGGTTAACCTCCAGGCTGAGTCGGTGGTGAAGAAGACAAATGCAATGTTGGCATTCATTTCTAGAGGTATAGAATATAAGAGCAGAGATGTGATGTTGAGGCTCTTTAAGGCACTCGTGAGACCACATTTGGAGTATTGTGTGCAGTTTTGGGCTCCTTATTTTAGAAAGGATATACTGACATTGGAGAGGGTTTAGAGAAGATTCACAAAAATGATTCCAGGAATGAAAGGATTACCATATGAGGAATGTCTGGCAGCTCGTGGGCTGTATTCCCTGGAGTTTGGGAGAATGAGGGGGTATCTCAAAGAAACATTCCGAATGTTAAAAGGCCTGAACAGATTAGATATGACAAAGTTATTTCCCATGGTAGGGGATTCTAGGACAAGAGGGCATGACTTTAGGATTGAAGGACTTCCATTTAGAACAGAGATGCGGAGAAATTACTTTAGTCAGACGGTGGTAAATCTGTGGAATTTGTTGCCACGAGCAGCTGTGGAGGCCAAGTCATTGGGTGTATTTAAGGCAGAGATAGATAGGTTCTTGATTAGCCAGGGCATCAAAGGTATGGGGAGAAGGCAGGGTAGTGAGGATGACTGCAAGAATTGGATCAGCCCATGATTGAATGGCAGAGCAGACTTGATGGGCCAAATGATCTGCTTCTGCTTCTATATCTTATGGTCTCCAACAGCTTACCATTGCTGATGACAGGCAAAGAGAACAACAGTTTGGCGTGCTCAGACTCCAATAGTCTGAACAGCTGTAAAAGGTGAGTTTTCAGCAATTGGTATTTATGATGTTCAGGTGGGTGTTGAAGCAAACTCACCTCTCTCACAACCACGGAATCGCTGAGTGAAGTTACAATGCAGTAAAATTGTGTTGTCGGTGGAGATTTCTCGCAGAGTCAACTGGGCCTCAGCTTGTGCAAACCAAGTGATGGCATTTTGCTTCCAAAGCTCCAGCAGTTTCAAAGCAACTGCTTTGGCCAACATGTTCAATAACTGTGGAATCATCATTTTAAAGTATGATTTATGATGGAGGCAACAAAGATTGTTCCAGAAGGACATGATATTCATCAACAATGGCTAGCAGAAACACAGTCAAATTAAAATAATATTTTTTTACATTATGTGAGTAATTGAACTGACATAATCAGATGAGTGAGGCATCTTCTTTCACAAGTTTCCTTTGCAGACTCATGTTACAATGATTACTGGCGTGACAGTCCAGCTGAAACTATAGCTAAGACCTTTTCAGCTATTGCAAATTTAGCTTTCGCAACAATGTAAACAATTTCCGGGTAGATTCAGTATAAAATGGGTTAAAGATTTTTTTTGCATTTTTCCAATGGACAATTCCCTGAGCCATTGGAATTATTATTTTTGTAATGTTTTTTCTGCTGGAACATTGAAGCTTGCAAGGATGGAAGTTTTGTGATTTCTGCTTTTTGTTCAATGGTTCCACTCCTTAGGCTCCATTAACTCCAACACCTCACCCACACTACTACTCCCATAGTTTAACAGAACAGACTGAACAGGCTTGTTTAGGTGACGATTTCTGGGAAAACACAAAAGATAGGATGATGTATCAGTTCTTCTCAGTCAGGTCCAACCCTTAACGGAGTAAAGAGAGAAGACCTGGACAATTATATCTGGAGTCCAGAATCACCAAAATAGGAAGAAACTTATGCAGACGGCATGTCTGGTATCAGAATGCCAAGCTAAAGCATTGGGAGGACATTAACCAACCCATATATTCTGACATCTTTTTCTGTGAGCCTATAATTAAAAGTATAGACAGAATTATTTACAGGAGAACTATAGTCTTTTGCTTTCTGCAGATGTTTTACCTTTTACGTATGATATTATGAAATTGATAGCTAAATGATATAATTTTCTATAACCGAAATGTGAGATTATTAATCTTCAGACAAACGAAGACAGTAATACACAGTCAGCAATTTGTTTGAAATACTTGTTTTCAGAAAACCTGAGTAACATCATGCGCCACATTGAAAGCAATGCGAACACCCCGTTAAAGGAATTATCTGTCTTCAGCTAACTGAAAGACATTGCCAGCTAACCTGATAAATTAACGGCGACAGAGATAGTGATTCAAACTTGCATCAAGGAAATGGCAAGAACTATTTGTGGGAAGAAGATCTTAAAAATGGATGAATATGGACATGAATGTAAGTTTATGGAAAATTATAATGGTGACAATCCTTTTTGTCCATCAGCACCTGGGTTGCTCAGTTTGGCACCCCATCTGATATTTCCTCTGACCTCGGTCCCCAATTCACATCAGACTTCTGCACTGCCATAGCCCAGAACCTCAGCATTCGGATACATCACACCACGGCATATCACCTGCAGTCCAATGGCCTGTGCAAGCAGTTTCACCTCTCCTTAAAGGCTGCTCTGGAGGGCTTCCCTGATGGATGAGTGTTGGTTGGCATGATTGTTCCCGGTGGGTCCTGCTGGGGCTCAGATCTGCTCCAAAAGAGGGCCTGCAGTCATTCGTGGCTGAGTTGGTATACAGGCAGCTGTTACAGGTACCAGGTGATTTCATTCCTGACGTCATGACCGCCTGGTCGGCCTCTCAACAGCGCTCCACCCTCCTCAGTAAATTCAATTCCTTTTCACCTATTCCTACCTCCCATCATGGCGTACAGCATTCTTGGGTTCCTGTAGACTAATATTCCACCTCACTTGTTTTCATCCACCATGATGCACGCTGACATCCCCTTAGGCCTCTTTACAATGTCCCGTTCTGTGTTTTGCAATGGAGAGAAAAGACTTTTATCATTGACAAGAGCGGGAAACCTGAACAAATTTCGGTGGAACGCCCTAAACCGGCTCATCAAGATTTGGAGTATCCCACTGCCATGCCCCTCGTGTCACAACGTGCCTGTGAGTGTACCAACACACGTCAGGAAGGGCCTGCAGTGCCCCCACCCACGGAACACAGGGTCCGAGCCAGATGGTTCATCTGAACTCCAGACAGGCTCACAATGCCAGTTTTACTGAATTCTGGGGGGCCTGTGCAGGGTAATGTAATTGGGAGAAATGTCCATGATTCACAACTACCAACATTGAGTTAGGGTTTCGCTTTAAGAGGCTGGTTAGATGTGATCACATTGTTACATTAGAACATGAGAGTTTTTGACAAGAACCGGCCATTCAGCCCAACAAAGCTTGCCAAATTCCTATTCACATCCTGTGTTGAGATAACTATTGAATTTAAGTTTGGAAGTCTCTAAGGTACTACTCTCAACTACATAACTTGTTCCCTGTGTCCACAACTTGCTGTGTAGAGAAATGCTTCCTGATATTAATCTGAAATCTTCCTTTAAGCAGTCTCCACCTATGGCCTGTGTCCTTGATGGATTCATTGTGAAATAGCAGCTGGCATCCACCTTTATATATCCTCAATGATTTTGAACACTTCTATTATGTCTCCTTTCATTCTACATCTACTTGGGCTAAAAAGATTTAATTATTTCAATCTCTCTTCTTAGCTCATACCCTGCAGACCTGGAATGAGTCTCGTCACCCTTCTCTGGACTCTTTCTAGTGCCTTCACATCCCTCATACAATACAGAGACCAAAACTGTACACAGTATTCAAGGTGCAGCCTCACGATCCCATTATACAGCTTAAGGAGAACATCTCTTGATTTGAACTTCACTGAGCGCATGATATAGCCCAACAGTCTATTCACCTTCCTAATTGCTTCTGTGCATTGTCCAGATGTTTATCCAAGGACACCCAAATCCTTCTCAGAGAGTGCACTTTGTAACTCAAGACCACCCATTGTATATTTATATCTAATATTTCTACTTCCTATATGTAATACTTTATATTTACTGACATTAAATTTCATCTGCCATTTCTCTGCCCGCATCTGGATTTTATTTAGATCTAACTGTATTGACTCCACTGCCTGACTGTTATCAGCCCACCCCCCTAAATTTGTGTCATCAACAAACTTGACTAGTTTTTTTTGTTATATGCTTATCCAATCATTAATATAAATGAAAAAACAGCAACAGCTCCAAAACTAATCCTTGCAGAACCCCAGTTTTAGCATCATTTAGGTATGAAAATGATCCTGTCATCATAACTCATTGTTTTCTGTTTTTGGGCCAATTCTGCACCCATTTGCACACCTTACCCTGAATCCCTACCACCTATGATTTGATTATTAACCTCTTGTGGGGTATCTTGTCAAAAGCTTCTGAAAGTCCAAGTAAATGATATTGTTATCATAAATTTTAGTTCCCTGTTCATAGACCTCCAGCATATTAGTAAAACTTTTTGACATTGACTATTCTTCCTCCCCGGCAAGTTAGAAATAATTACACTCATGCTGATTTTTGTCAGCACTCCTACAACTTCCCCTTTCTGAGCCCATGCTGGCTTTCTGCTAACAGGCCTGTTCTTATCAGCTGCTTTTCCATCTCATTTCTCATTGGTGTTTTCACTATCTTACCTCTGATGCATGTTAAGGTTATTGCTCTATAGTCACCAGGGTCAGTTGGTCACCCTTCTTATATACCAGGACAATGTTAGCCCATTTCCATTCCTTAGGGATTTCACAAGTCTTCAATTACTTTTGAAAAATACATAAGGATTTTTAATGTGCATGTTTTTAATGTGTATGTTTTGGGTTTTGGGGTTCAATACAATATGTTATGGGTTTCATTAAACATAAAACACCTCATTTTGTTTTATTTGTGGAAACTTACAGCCTACTTGGGAAAAAATCATACCTGTGGAACCCTAGATTAAGCATTATCAATTGTCTCCCATAGCAAAACTTGCTGAAGGCTTGTTTCCCCATTTTTCAACTTATAGTCAAAGTCTATATAAAATAGAACTGAATTCATAAGGACACCAATAACTCTGAACTCATTTTCATTGTAAGTGTAACCCCCTGGGTCGCCTCAGGCTCACTCAGCTCGTTCTCGTCTAGGAGGAGCAGCCTTCGGCCCCGCCAAACTGGGTAATCAGCTGGTGTGGATGCTGTGTGATGTCCCCGCCTCGCCCAAAAACAGACAGTACACCATATGCGATTAAATGAGTACAATTTATAAAGGTTACTATAACTAAGTGATTAATAATGATACAGTATATATGAAGGGAAAAAAAATAAAGAAAAGACGCCAAGCTTATCAAAGTCCAAACCACTTTGTGCACAACCGTTGGAGCTCAATTACTGAAGTCTTCTGGCCACCATTCGATCCCCTCCGAACTCCTCGACTCGCAGCTCAGGACCACCCAAAGTGGTCAACCAAGCACATCTATCTTCGTCTCCTCTCCTCGGGGTACCTCCTGGCCTCAGACCCCAACTTGGGGTCCATTCCTCACCCAGTTTACAGCATCACGACCTCTCTCTCTCACGACCTCTCTCTCTCACCCCCTCGCGCCGATCTCCCCAAAAGCCCGCCAACAATAGCTTACAGACTCAGAAGAACAACATTAATCCCAATTGGTTAACAAAGGAATACAATTCTCCTTATCAGTAAATTTTAACCCAAACAAGCTTCCAGCACTCTCTCGCAACAAAGAAGCTTTCCTACTTTTAACAAAGAAGCCATTTTGATTAACATACGCAGTAACAAAGATAAAGAAGAAACCCCCTTTTACATAAGGTATCATTCACACCATGGCACAAACTATTCACAACTCTTTGAGTAAAGGAAATAGGAAATCTGTGTGGATACAATAGTCTATGGGACTACAATCTTTAAAAAGCTTATTGGACAGATAAGTTGCAGCTGAGCAGGAAGAAAAACATTTGCGTTTTAACATACATTTTGCTTCCGTGCATCTTTTCATCTTATCCTCTGTTCCACAAAAACTGATACCCAAATAAGTATAACCGTAACAAGTGGCTGCTGCAACTATTTGGTTTCGCTCGAACAAATGCAGACTCACTTTATTGTTAATACAGAGAAGAAAAATAGAGAGTTGCGAGAAATGCTTTATATTATACACTACTTACACCACTAATAGGCAGGGCTAACTTGGGCAACCACTAGTAGTCTACACCGCTGAGTACACTTAGCAACATCTGTGTGGTCCCTGAGGCAGGCGATCGACCATGGACTGGCTAGGGTGGAGGTCCTTGGTGCCGGTTTAGCTGCTCGGCCTGAAGGTAGAACCCAGGCAAGAAAGAACTTGGTCACCTTTATAGCCCTATTGCCACCTCCCAGTCCGGCTGGTAGGGACGAGGCATTTACGCAACACTAACCTTTTGGTCGGGTGACCTTCAACAATCTGCCTCTGCCTCCTCGGGGATTGTTAATTTTACAAACAAACAATGTAAAAAAACATTCTTTAGAGACAAGGTGATTACCGTAGATTCCGGATTTTAAGCCGCTACTTTTTTCCCACATTTTGAACAGCTTTGAACTTTGCGGCCAATAATCCGAAGCGGCTAATGCATGATTTTTTTCATGCCGCCTCGTAAACATTTTGCCTCGTAACAGTAGACCAATAAAATTGATGAGTAGTTCACAGAGGTCCAATGAAATTGTACGATAAATCAAGCGCACTTTCACAATTAAATTATTGTAAATCAGTCATTTGTACTCACCCTCATCAACATGGAAAACACTCGAAGCATTGTGCTGCCTACTTAGTTTAAACTATATTTGTTTTCTGTACTACATCGCGGGATGCTATGACGTCACACCCGGTTTCGCGGTGTCTTGTGGGAAAATGCCGGTTTGCGATGAAACGGGACGGAGGGAGGGAGCGCATTACGCGAGCGGCTTTGGATCTGAGCGAACTCTGCTTTTAAGTTAAAGGTATCAATAACTTTTCCTGGTAGGCTGCAATATATATATTTTTTACCAGTCGTTAGGAGATATTGGAATGTTGTTCAGTAAAGAAGTATACGCAACGTATATTTAAAAGTAGCCGCGTACGGGCACGGTTCGAAAAAAAGCATTTGCAATATGTATTTGTTTTTGTTACCATATGGATTTAATTAAAAGTTAAAAAAATCCTCACGTGTAATATCTTTCTGTGTAAATATCTCATATTACAACGTGGGACACCTGCGGCCGAAAATCCGGTGCGGCCTAAAATCCGATGCGGCCTTTACAATTAAAAAAATGATTTTATTTCTAAAATTAGAGCCAGCGGCTTAAAATCAGGTGCGCTCTGTAGTCCGGAATCTACGGTAATTACTTTTACACAAATCAGCACTTTTAGTTTGCTTTCAGGCCATGTTATCAGGTAGACCAGAGCCACATTGTTCTCTCCTTATCAAGGGTCAATTTGCCCAACATGCAGGTAGACCTTCAAAACAGGACAAACCCACAAATTCCTAATTGTTAACCATTTCCTTGCTGTATCCACTTTTCAGACACACGCATCTCACCCATATACATCTATACATCTTCCTATGCAAAAACCTGAATTAAGGGCCTTGCTGAACCATTTAGAACAAAAGCCAGAAATGCAGAAAGTTGTTTTGTTACCTTGACCTTTAACAATGCAGTGGAATAGTGTACATAACTGGAGAAATGAAATGCCTAAAATCTTTGCAGTAAGTATGTTCATATACTTGTTGGCCAGAAAGTGTAAGTGCAATGAAATCTGTCTAAGGGAGAAGCCTTCACGAAAAAAATAAGGTTTGTCATTATGCTGTAGTCATAATGTTGTTTTCCCATGAATGGGGGATTCCATGACATAACAGTGTCCATACTTCCTTCAAGTGCCGAGGAATCCATATCAAGGGATTCCTCTATTAGTTTACCTGGAAACTTCCAGTTTTGTTAGGGTGTTATTGCAAATGGTTCATTGCCCCCCCCTCCCCCGATGCAATACAGTCAGAGTATATGTATAAGCGCACAATGAATCCAATCATGAGCCAGTCCTCATCAGGGAATCAGGGGTGAAGAGTGTCAGCAACTTTAAATTCCTCGGTGTTGTTATTTCAGAGGATCTGTCCTAGGTCCAGCATGTAAGTACAATTATGAAGAAAGCATGGTAGTCCCTCTACTTAGAAGTTTGCAAAGATTCGGCATGACATCTAAAACATTGATCAACTTCAAACTTTCTTGAAAACAAAGTAGAAACATGAATTCTGAATGTTCTCCATTGTCACCTACTCTGATTGGGTTATGTCACAGACCTGGCATTACCAATTAAAATACTAATCAAGCTGAAGGATTCTGCAATTCAGTTTCTTGCTGGACCATTGCATTTTGGAAGCCAAGTCTCCTTCTGCTGAAATCATAAAGAAAAAAACCATAACACTGAATCTACAAAAAGAATCCAGGAAATTCCAAGTATGAAGTCTTTTAAGGTCAAAATTCCTCACTCTATCCCGTAAATTAGTGGAATAATAAATACAGGATTGAGGGCAAGCAGACCTTTTGCAAAGTTTGCGAAGGTTTGGCATATAGAAGACGTAGAAAACATAGAAAAGCTTCAGCACAATACAGGCCTTTTGGCCCACAAAGTTGTGCCAAACATGCCCCTACCTTAGAAATTACTAGGCTTACCTATAGCCCTCTATTTTTCTAAGCTCCATGTACCTATCCAAAAGCCTCTTTAAAGACCCTATCGTATCTGCTTCCACCAACTTTGCTGGCAGCCCATCCCACGCACTCATCACTCTGAGTAAAAAACTTACCTCTGACATCTCTTCTGTACCTACTCCCCAGCACTTTAAACCTGTGTCCTCTTGTGGCAACCATTTCAGCCCTGGGAAAAAGCATCTGACTATCCACATGGTCAATGTCTCTCATCATCTTATACACCTCTATCAGGTCACCTCTCATCCTCCTTCGCTCCAAGGAGAAAAGTCCGAGTTCACTCAACCTATTCTCATAAGGCATGCTCCCTAATCCAGGCAACATCCTTGTAAATCTCCTCTGTACCCTTTCTACAGTTTCCACATCCTTCCTGTAGTGAGGTGACCAGAACTGAGCACAGTACTCCAAGTGGGGTCTGACCAGGGTCCTATATAGCTGCAACAATACCTCTTGGCTCCTAAATTCAATTCCATGATTGATGAAGGCCAATACACCATACGCCCTTTTAATCACAGAGTGAACCTGTGCAGCAGCTTTGAGCGTCCTATGGACTTGGACCCCAAGATCCCTCTGATCCTCCACACTGCCAAGAGTCTTACAATTAATACTACATTCTGCCATCATATTTGACCAACCAATATGAACACACTTACCTGGTTGAACTCCATCTGCCTCTTCTCAGTCCAGTTTTGCATCCTATCAATGTCCTGCTATAACCTCTGACAGCCCTCCACACTATCCACTACACCTCCAACCTTTGTATCATCAGCAAACTTACAACCCCATCCCTCCACTTCCTCATCTAGGTCACTTATGAAAATCACGAAGAATAAGGATCCCAGACAGATCCCTGAGGCACTCCACTGGTGACCGATCTCCATGCAGAATATGACCCGTCTACAAGCACTTTTTGCCTTCTGTGGGCAAGCCAGTTCTGGATCCACAAAGCAATGTCCCCTTGGATCCCATGCCTCCTTACTTCCTCAATAAGCCTTGCATGGGGTACCTTATCAAATGCCTTGCTGAAATCCATATACGCTACATCTACTGCTCTTCCTTCATCAATGTGTTTAATCCCATCCTCAAAAAATTCAAACAGGCTCGTAAGGCACAACCTTGACAAAGCCATACTGACTATTCTTAATCAAATTATGCCTCTCAAAATGTTCATAAAAGATGCCTCTGAGGATCTTCTCCATCAACTTACCAACCACTAAAGTAAGACTCACTGGTCTCTAATTTCCTGGGCTATCTCTACTCCCGTTCTTGAATAAAGGAACAACATCTGCAGCCCTCCAATCCTCCGGAACCTCTCCCATCCCCATTGATGATGCAAAGATCATCACCAGAGGCTCAGCAATCTCCTCCCTCACCTCCCACAGTAGCCTGGGGTACATCTCATCCAGTCCCAGTGACTTATCCACTTTGATGTTTTTCAAAAGCTCCAGCACACACACTTTCTTAATATCTACATGCTCAGGCTTTTCAGTCTGCTGCAAGTCTATAATCACCAAGATCCTTTTCCATAGTGAATACTGAAGTATTCATTAAGTACCTCTGCTATTTCCTCCAGTTCCATACATACTTTCCTACTGTCACACTTGATAGGTCCTATTCTTTCACGTCTTATCCTCTTGCTCTTCACATACTTAAAAAAAAAAATTTTTAATTGAATTTTCAAATGGTTACAGAAGGAAAAAAAAATATTATCAACCCTTCCCCCCTCCCCTTAACCCCTCCCCCCTAACATATCCCAGTAGAAGGAGAAAAAAAAAGAGGAAAAAAAAGAAAGAAAGAAAGAATGCCTGGATATCGGAAGATCCCTACATGCTCCATGGAGTTCATAATAGCTTTAGTATATATATTTATTTCCTTCCCCAAATAACCAATAGTTTTATCTTCAGAGCACCTATATATTTAATCCTATCTTTTGTAAATAAGGGTACCAAATTTTCAGAAATATTTCATATTTATCTCTTAAATTATAAGTAATTTTTTCAAATGGAATGCAGCTAAAAGCTATATCTGTTTTCATTTTCTTAATGTATGTTAAAATTCTTTTTCTTTTCACCAGTCCATTAAGCCCATTAACATTAAAACTTTAAAAATTCAGTAAATTAGTCATTATTTTTAACAGGGTTACTCCAGTCTATAGTAATACCTAACTTTTCAACTTTCGTAGTGCCTTGGGGAATCTTTTTAAAATTCTCTGTGTTACTAAGTGTCTCCCCCTCGATTGTCCGGGCAAAGAAAGAAAGATTAAAGAAAAATAGATTTTTAAAGAAAAAAATAACAAAATACCCCCCTACTAATGTTGTGAATAAAAAAAAACACAACATTACCCCCCTCCGTTGTACGGGTCATGGCAATCGCCATGATTACACACGTGAATCCTGTAGCAATTGATCCGAAGTTCCCCAGCACCCCCGTAACATAAAAAAGTATATATGAGAAAAAAAATAATATCACTACTCTCGATTAATATTTCTCAAATTTTTACCTTTCTCCCCCTGTATCATATAATTAAGAGTATATTTAAATATTCTTCTGTCCTTAAACATCCATCAACTCCATTCACTGTCCTTGTCTTCATCTTTAATCCGTTTCAATATTTGGGAATATTTGGGAGTTCTTGTGCAAATTCTTCCACATCCCGATAATCAGTAAAAGATCTTCTTTTTCCGTCATCCAAAAAAATTATCAGGGTTGCCGGGTGGTGCAATATAAATTTATAACCCTTTTCCCATAAAACTTTTTTCGCTGGGTTAAATTCCTTCTTTCTCTTCAAAAGGTCATAACTTATATCAGGATAGAAAAGAACTGTTTTCCCTTCTATCATCAATGGCCCATTTCTCTTTCTGGCACGTTGGGCAGCCACCTTCAGGATCTTTTCTTTATCTTGAAATCTTAAGCATTTTATCAAGATTCATCATGGGTTTTGATCAACTTGAGGTCTTGATCTTAAGGTTCTGTGAGCCCTTTCAATTTCAATTAACTGGGTTCCTTCTTTCATTTCCAAAATTTCCGGAATCCATTTTTGAAAAAAATTTATTGGATCCTCTCCCTCTATACCTTCTTTAAGTCCAACAATCTTAATATTATTTCTTCTGCTAAAATTTTCAAGTACATCCACTTTTTCCAACAACTATTTTCCTTCTGATGTCCAGGCAGAAATATTATCTTCCATTTTATTCACTCTATCAATGGTGTCTCCCATTGTTTCTTCCAAGTTTTTAATTTTCTTGTCCATTTTGTCCTGCCTTTTCATCATTTTATCAAAATAATCTTCATATTTTTAATATCTTTTTTATTACTTTTAATGCTTTTAATTCATGCATTATTTGCACCAAAGACTTTTTTATGTCTCCAATATCACCTCCAACCTCTTCCTGTTGCTCTTCTTTGTTTTTCTCTTCATCTTCGTCTGATTTATCCAGAGAATCTGATTCCACTTCATATTCACTTTCACTTTCAGTTCCGATCATAGCTGGGATTTGTAGTTTGGGTTGCTCGTGTTTTTGCATGCCCCTTCCTTCATGCATGTGCAATTCCTGTTGCTCTTTTTTTTGGAAACGGTTGATGTTGCCACAGTTTCCTGTTCTGTATCGCCGGAGGTAAAATGCACTTGAGCCCGAGGCTCTTTCATGGCGGCCGGCCTTGATTCTTTTCCAACTTGTGTTGTCTTCAAAGTAGTAGTTTTCTTCTGCTTTTGTTTAGGAGACATATCTTAAGACAATCCTGAGTAGTTTATGTAATTTTAAAAAAGTATTTACTAACTTTTCTTCACTTAAACCTTATTTTACTGGTTTTTTACGGGAGAGCTGGATTTCCACGTCTCGATCCTACATCATCACGTGACATCCCTGCTCTTCACATACTTGTAGAATGCCTTGGGGTTTTCCTTAACCCTGCCCACCAAGACCTTCTCATGGCCTCTTCTGGCTCTCCTAATTTCCTTCTTAAGCTCCTTCCTAGTATCCTTATGATCTTCTAGATCTCTAGCATTACCTAACTCTCTGAACCTTTTGTAAACTTTTCTTCTTGACAAGATTTATTACAGCCTTTGTACAACACAGTTCCTGTACTCTACCATAACTTCCCTGTCTCATTGGAACATACCTATACAGAACTCTACACAAATATCCCCTGAATATTTGCCACATTTCTTCTGTACTTTTCCCTGAGAACATCTGTTTCCAATTTAAGCCTCCAATTCCCTGCCTGATAGCCTCATAATTCCCCTTATTCCAATTAAATGCTTTTCTAACTTGTCTGTTCCTATCTCTCTCCAATGCTATTGTAAAGGAAATAGAATTATGATCACTATCTCCAAAATGCTCTCCCACTGAGAGATCTGACACCTGACCAGGTTCACATCCAATACCAAATCAAGTACAGCCTCTCCTCTTGTAGTTTTATCTACATACTGTGTCAAGAAATCTTCCTGAACACACCTAACAAACTCCACCCCATCTAAACCCCTTGCTCTAGGGAGATGTCAATCGATACTCGGGAAATTAAAATCTCCCATCATGACAACTCTGTTATTATTACACCTTTCCAGGATCTGTTTCCCTATCTGCTCCTCGATATTCCTGTTACTATTAGGTGGCCTATATAAAGTTATTGACTCCTTCCTGTTCCTAACTTCCACCCACAGGCACTCTGTGGACAATCCCTCCATGGCATCCACCTTTTTTGCATCCATGACACTATCTCTAAAATCTAAAACTTTGAAAATTTCTGCAGATGTGTGGTAGAGAGTATATTGACTGGTTGCATCTTGGCCTGGTATGGAAACACCAATTCTCTTCAATGGGAAATCCTGTAAAAGTAATGGATACGGTCTAGTCCTCTCCAGCACTAAGCACATCTACACTGAGTGCTGTCACAGAAAAACAGCACCCCCACCACACGGGCCATGCCCTCTTCTTGTTGCTGCTATCAGGAAGAAAGTAGAAGAACCTCAAGTCCCACACCACCAGGTTTAGGAATAGTTATTACCCCTCAACCATCAGGCTCTTGAACCAGAGGGGATAACTTTACTCAACTTCACCCACCCCATCAGTGAAGTTTGCACTACTGATGGACTCACTTTCAAGGATTCTTGACCTCTTGTTCTCAAAATTGCATGCTTATTTATTTAATATTATTCTTCTTCTCTTTTGCATTTGCAGAGTTTTTTACCTTTTGCACGTTGGTTATTTGTTCCTTCTGTGAGATTAGGTAATTTTCTTTAGGAATCCAAGAATGTGTGAAAACCTGTTGTTTCACAATTGTTTCTGTGAAGTTGAAACAAAGAACAAAGTACAGAGCATATTGTTGTGGTAACGTCTCCAGCTACAATGAATATAGAATTGAGACAGGTTTCTTATAAACAAATAAACAATTTATTAAACTCCGCTCAACAAAAATGAAAAGTAAACAAACGACTAACTTAACCAGAGGTTAACTGCTATACGGCAACTCGAACAGTTAAAGCGATAAATGCGAACACAGTTCTTAAAGTTGTAAATGTGAATGTCCAAATGATTTATACAGTCAATTAGGAGAGACTTTCCTGAAGTAACAAATTCCTCGATGACACGATGTTACTGCTGATCCCTGCCGAAATGTGCCTTGCCCGAAAGACTCACGATGAAGGAAATAAAAACGGCTTAAAGGAACTGACCTTTTCCTTGGTGAATAACACTGCTCCAACCCTTTCTGTTCTTACAAGGTGGGGATTATCTCGGATGCAGGTTACTACTTCCTTGAACGATGATCCAATAAGGTTGCTCCTGTATTAAACCACCAACAACACCAACTTTACTCGATCCTTTGGGTTTCCATACTTCAATAAATTCTTCACTCTCCAACTGAATTGCAAATGTCGATCAAACCAAAACTGTTTGGCGAAACTGCCAGCAATAACCTTTGAGACTTAAGATAGAAGGTAAAACTCCATTTTAAAATGAAACTGCATCATGAAACCAAATACGCAGCATAACGGAGTAACTGATGACTTAAATGACGTCTCAACACAAAAACTCCTGTGTCACAGCAGGCTTTCCCCGTTTTATACCTGTTGGAACAGGCCATCACATGACCTCACTCTGGCTGGAAAATACATCACCCCACCATCACAAGACCGTTACATTATGCTCACTTGATATTCAATTACATCAAGGTCATAAGACAATCACAAGATACCCACGGGGATGTAACAATATGAAACTAAAGGAAAGAACCTCAGGAAAAGACAAAGACTAGCTACTAAAGATAAGATGGCAAATTTTGCAGAGACTGACACTTTTACACTTGATTCCTGAGATAAGCAAAGGGCCAATTAAAAGATACTCATGCACAACATGTGTGTCAAGTGCTAATGAAAAATGAAAAGTCACATGTATCAGTATCGCAATGGAATAATGGAAATTACAGAGGCATGAGAGAAGAGCTTGCTCAGGTGGACTGGAGGAGGATACTGGCAGGGATGGTGGTAGAACAGAGCTGGCTGAAGTTTGTGAGAATAGTTGAAAAGGTTCAGGATGGATATGTCGCATAGAAGAAGTTCTCAAATGGCAAGAGTAGTCTACATTGGCTGATAAGGGAAGTTAAGGACCATACAAGCCAAGGAAAGGGCATATAGAAACATAGAGAAACTACTGCAAAGCTTTGCTGAGCATGTCCCTACCTTAGAAATTACCTAGGGTTACCCATAGCTCTCTATTTTTCTAAACTCTATGTACCTATCCAGGAGTCCCTTAAAAGATCCTATCCTATCTACCTCCACCACCGTCACTGACAACCCATTCCACGCACTCACCACCCTATGTAAAAACCTCAGGAAAAAGCCTCTGACTATCCACACGATGCCTCTTATAAGGTAGCAAAAATGAGTGGAAAGTTGGATGATTGGGAAGCTTTTAAAATCCAACAAAGGGCAACTAAAAAGCTATTAGAAGAGCAAAGATGGAGGTTCTGGCGACATCATCATCCAGAATGGCAGCTTAAGTCAATAGCTCCTCCAGAAAAACGCATATTTTGCCCGGTTAATCCATCAAATACAAGATCTTTAGAAAATATCTGAATTGATAAGGGGGGCAAGAATGGGGAAAAAAGAATGAAGATTAAAAAAAAGTCACTGCGGAGCCTATGGACGAGAGGGGTGTAGCGAGCAGCTCTCCTACCCGACCACATGCTAGCAAGGCTAACGATGGGCCTCGCTCAGGCGAAGCGACAAATATGATAAAAATTCTGGAAGAGATACGGGGATTCCAAAAAGATATAAAACAGCAACTAAGTGATATCAAGTCAGAGCTCGCCAATGTCAATCAAAAAATAGCGGTGGCAGAGACACGAATTGAGAAGGGGGAAGATTGCATGCAAAACGTGGAACAGATACTAAGTAAGACGATAAAAATATTAAATCACCAAGAAAGTAAACTGATTGACCTGGAAGGAAGATCATGGCAGAAAAATATCAGGATATACAATGTTCCGGAAGGAGCGGAGGGTTTCGCTATGACAGAGTTTGTACAAAAGTTGCTGCCGGACACACTGGAGCTTCCCTCGACTATGGAGCTTGAGATTGAGAGGGCACATCGCCTACTGGAGATAGAGAAGATAAACCACGCTCAATAGTTATTAGATTCCTTCGATACCATACCAAAGCGGAGATTCTACAAAGGGCCTGGGATAAGAAGAGGGTGTTTTTGGATGGTAAATTAATATATTTCAATCAAGGTTACCCCCCCTCCCCTGGCAGTCCTACAGAGACACAAAGAATACTCTGAAGTAAAATGAATATTAAAGCAAGGAAAGATTAGATTCCGAACTCCGTACCCTGCTAAACTGTGAGTGTTTTATACAGATGGAATGCAACTGTATCAGACGGTGGAAGAGGCGACTACAGACCTGAAGGCCAGAGGGTTGCCCGTCAGCGTGATCAAACCAAGGGAAAGCCTGGCTGAGCAGTTATCCCACTCTGCTTGGAAAATAGTGAGAGAATATACCTATCCCAAGAAATACTTATTATAATGTGGATTTTATATTACTCAATTATTCTTTTTTATTCATTCATTCACTCTTTTTTCCGCACCTAGATGAGAATATGTATATGGGAGGAATACACAGGGAAATATTTTCTGTGTAATAGATATAGATTTGTTTACTTACTTTTATGGGTACTGCAATGGTACCCAACTCACAGGTAGGAGGGACTATCCCCCACAGCTAGACGTTTCCTCTAGCTTAACCCAGGGTCATCTACTAGAGACCTCAGCCTTGGAATCACACCTTTGTTGCCCTTTTTTAAATTATTATTCACGTTTCTTGATTCTTAATTGTTCAGGGAGTAGATTGATTAAGCTTTATTCTGCTAATTTCAATGATACATTGACAGATAAATGCACATGACTAAGGACAAAGTAAAATTCATTTCTTTAATGTCAATGGGCTGTTAAATCCAATCAAACGTAGTAGAATTCTATCCAAAATGAAAAAAAGAACAAGCCCATGTAATATATTTACAGGAAACTCACTTAAGTGATAACGAGCATGGAAAACTAAAGAGAATGGGCTTCACTAATGTGTTTTTCTCCTCATATAAATCGGGACATAGGAGTGGAGTTGTTATTCTTAACTCAAACAAGATAAATTTTGAAAAAGTATTCGAAATGGGAGATAAGGAGGGCAGATATATTCTGGTAAGGGGAAATATAGACAGAAATTCAGTTACTCTATTGAATATATATGCACCCCCAGGAAGTGATATTGGTTTCTTTCAGAAAATTACTAATATTATGGTAACAGAAACAGAAGGTCTCCTGATATGTGGAGGAGACTTAAATTTACAATTACAACCAAAGTTAGACTCTTCCAATAGAAAAACCTATGAAACAAAATCTTTACATAGGAAAGTTAATACACTTTTTGAGGATGTTGGTCTAATTGATATACGGAGAGACCTTTTCCCCAACTGAAGGGATTACACTAATTATTCTGCCCCCCATTCTGTATATACAAGAATAGACTATTTCATAACATTTGGAAAAGACAAAGACAAAATAAACACCTGTGGAATTGAGACAATAGATGTAAGTGACCATGCACCTATATATTTATCTGTTGACTTTGACCTAAAACCAAAGAATACTATTTGAAACTAAATTCAAGTCTACTCAATGATCCCTACTTTAAGGAACAAATTAAAAAAGAAATTGGTCTTTACTTAGAATTCAATGATAATGGAAAGGTTTCATCTCCCATTCTAAGGGATACTCCAAAGGCTGTTTTAAGAGGGAAAATTATAGCAATATCTTCATATAAGAAAAAAATAAGGAATAAAACATTAGAGGAATTACAAAATAGTCTGAAGGAACTAGAAAAAACATAAATTGAATTTGGTACAGGATACATTAGAGGAAATTAAAAATTAGGAATGAAATTAATAGTTTAGCTACGCAAGAAATCAAGAAAAATTTAATGTTTCTGAAACAGAGACATTATGAAAGTGGATCTAAGTCTATGAAAATACTGGCATGGAAACTGAAAAAAAAAAGATAGCAGAAAATACAATTCATAGAATTAGGAATCCAAGAACAAAAATGATAAAAAAAAAATAAGCTAAGTGAAATTCAAGAAGCTTTTGAAGTGTTTTGCAAAGTGCTGTTTGGAGATTGTTTGTGTGTTTCAGCACTCTGCAGTCTACAAGTGCATCGTGGGAGCAAATCACAGGCTCCAACACTTGCAGAATCACATCCAAGATGAGAAACAAACTTCAAAGACATAAAAGAAGTGAAGGTTGATATGGTTTCATGAACTCTCCAGAAGATGTTGACTAGAGGAACGTTATACGCAGGCGCCATCTTGACTGGAGGTGAATGCTTAACCAATAACATATTCACAAAGTTATTGAATCACGTGGTGAGAAGCTGTGTGGACAGGGTGCAAGCTGATGTTCGACTCCATTTTGTCAATTAAAGCTCCCCTTATTCGCCAATTAAACTGACGAGGGAGGTTGAAATGCTGAGGCAAATGCAGAAGATGAGCACTTGCTCCCTGCCTTTTGATCACCATGGGATTGCACTGCTACGGAGAGGAAAGACTGGATTTTGATTGCTGGGGAGATCACTCTGCTATCAGAGAAATGGTGCGATTGCTCTGTCACCTGAGAGGGAAAGGCCTGCTGCTCTGCCTGGAGAACGTTATCCAGGTTTTTGGAGCTTTGGATATGGACTTGGACTATAGACTTTTTTCCCCAGTCCTATAGTTTTTTTATATTCTTTGTTTCTTGCCCGATTTTTCTTGGTTTTTTTGGTGTGCAAAATTGCGGGTTATATGTATAAATATGTTAATGTATATGCCATCATGCTATCGCGTGATTTGTGTCTGTCTTGCTTAAAGTAAACAACGAAGTTAAACCCATGTTCACAGACTCTAGTGTATTCTTTTGAATTAATCTCAGGAGTGTCAGGGAAGTGAAGTTTGTGTGGTGAAAATTACAACTGAGAAATTGCTCAGGAAGCTTAATGGTCTGAGGGTGGATAAATCTCCTGGACCTGATGGAATGCACCCTTGGGTTCTGAAGGAAGTAACTGGAGAGATTGCAGAGGCATTAACAATGTTCTTTCAAGAATCGATAGACTCTGGCATTGTACTGGATGACTGGAAAACTGCAAATGTTACTCCTGTGGTGACCCACTTCCCAGTGCACTCGAACCGGCTCACAAAATGGAGTGCGCCGGCAGAGAGGCCGGCCCCAAAAAGGGCGCCAGGGCTTCTTCACCAGCAAGGGGAAAAGTCCGCGCGTGGGAAGGGACTGTGAATATGTGCCCCCTACAGCATTCCCGCCTGGGGAGGGCAGAAATGGGAAGGCTTAAAAGCGAGGTCACGAAGTTTGAATAAATCTTTTACGCAACTGCAACTCACCGTCTGCGTGTCGTTATTCCAGTGCTGTGTGTAGCACACCGCTACACTCCGCTATTTAAGAAGGTGGGAGGCAGCATAAAGAAAGCTATAGAACAGTTAGCCTGACATCAGTGGTTGGGAAGTTGATTGTTAGGGATGAGATTATGGAGTACCTGGAGGCACATGACAAAATAGGCCAAAGCCAGCATAGTTTCCTGAAAGGAAAATCTTGCTTGACTAACCTACTGCAATTTTTTGTGGAAATTACTAGCAGGGTAGACGAAGCAGATGCAGTTGATGTGGTGTACTTGGATTTTGTGAAGGCCTTTAACAAGATGCTGCACATGAGGCTGATCAGCAAGATACAAGCCCATGGAATTACAGGAATTGACGTGACTTGATGGCACTCAATGACCACCAGGATGTTATTAGACTGCCAACATGTAAGGTGATAGGTGCCACACTCTGTTCCCCTGGTGCTACATAAGCCAGCCTAACCAATGGGCTCCTAATTCTTTGAGACCACTTTACCCCATCATCTACCTCTTCATAGAAACATAGAAACATAGAAAATAGGTGCAGGAGTAGACCATTTGGCCCTTCGAGCCTGCACCGCCATTCAGTATGATCATGGCTGATTATCCAACTCAGAACCCTGTACCTGCTTTCTCTCCATACCCCCTGATCCCTTTAGCCACAAGGGCCATATCTAACTTCCTCTTAAATATAGCCAATGAACCGGCCTCAACTGTTTCCTGTGGCAGAGAATTCCACAGATTCACCACTCTCTGTGTGAAGAAGCTTTTCCCTTATCTTGGTCCTAAAAGGCTTCCCCTTTATCCTTAAACTGTGACCCCTTGTTCTGGACTTCCCCAACATCGGAAACAATCTTCCTGCATCTAGCCTGTCCAATCCCTTTAGAATTTTAGACGTTTCAATCTTCTAAATTCCAGTGAGTATAAGCCTAGTCGATCCAGTCTTTCTTCATATGAAAGTCCTGTCATTCCAGGAATCATTCTGGTGAACCTTCTCTGTACTCCCTCTATGGCAAGAATGTCTTTCCTCAGATTAGGGGACCAAAACTGCACACAATATTCTAGGTGCGGTCTCACCAAGGCCTTGTACAACTGCAGTAGAACCTCCCTGCTCCTGTACTCAAATCCTTTTGCTATGAATGCCAACATACCATTTGCCTTTTTCACCACCTGCTGAACCTGCATGCCCACCTTCAATGACTGGTGTACAATGACACCCAGGTCTCGTTGCATCTCCCCTTTTCCTAATCGGCCACCGTTCAGATAATAATCTGTTTCCCTGTTCTTGCAACTAAAGTGGATAACCTCACATTTATCCACATTAAACTGCATCTGCCATGAATTTGCCCACTCACCTAACCTATCCAAGTCACCCTGCATCCTCTTAACATCCTCCTCACAGCTAACACTGCCGCCCAGCTTCGTGTCATCCGCAAACTTGGAGATGCTGCATTTAATTCCCTCGTCTAAATCATTAATATATATTGTAAACAACTGGGGTCCCAGCACTGAGCCTTGCGGTACCCCACTAGTCACTGCCTTCCATTCTGAAAGGGTCCCGTTTACTCCCACTCTTTGCTTCCTGTCTGCCAACCAATTCTCTATCCACATCAATACCATACCCCCAATACTGTGTGCTTTAAGTTTGCACACTAATCTCCTGTGTGGGACCTTGTCAAAAGCCTTTTGAAAATCTAAATATACCACATCCACTGGCTCTCCCCTATCCACTCTACTAGTTACATCTTCAAAAAATTCTATAAGATTCGTCAGACATGATTTTCCTTTCACAAATCCTGCTGACTTTGTCCGATGATTTCACCTCTTTCCAAATGTGCTGTTATCACATCTTTGATAACCGACTCCAGCATTTTTCCCACCACCAATGTCAGACATAATTCCCCGGTTTCTCTCTCCCTCCTTTTTTAAAAAGTGGGGTTACATTAGCCACCCTCCAATCCTCAGGAACTAATCCAGAATCTAAGGAGTTTTGAAAAATTATCACTAATGCATCCACTATTTCTTGGGCTACTTCCTTAAGCACTCTGGGATGCAGACCATCTGGCCCTGCAGATTTATCTGCCTTTAATCCCTTCAATTTACCTAACACCATTTCCCTACTAACATGTATTTCACTAAACCCTTGGTCCCCTACTATTTCCGGAAGATTATTTATGTCCTCCTTAGTGAAGACAGAACCAAAGTAGTTATTCAATTGGTCTGCCATGTCCTTGTTCCCTATGATCAATTCACCTGTTTCCGACTGTAAAGTTTGTCTTAACCATTTGTCTTAAACATTTGTCTTGACCAATCTTTTTCTTTTCACGTATCTATAAAAGCTTTTACAGTCAGTTTTTATGTTCCCTGCCAGCTTTCCCTCATAATCTTTTTTCCCTTTCCTAATTAAGCCCTTTGTCCTCCTCTGCTGGTCTCTGAATTTCTCCCAGTCCTCAGGTGTGCCGCTTTTTTTTGCTAATTTATATGTTTCTTCTTTGGACTTGATACTATCCCCAATTTCCCTTGTCAGCCACGGGTGCACTACCTTCCCTGGTTTATTCTTTTGCCAAACTGGGATGAACAATTGGTGTAGTTCATCCATGCGATCTTTAAATGCTTGCCATTGCATATCCACCGTCAACCCTTTAAGTATCATTTGCCAGTCTATCTTAGCTAATTCACGTCTCATACCTTCAAAGTTACCCTTCTTTAAGTTCAGAACCTTTGTTTCTGAATTAACTATGTCACTTTCCATCTTAATGAAGAATTCCACCATATTATGGTCACTCTTACTCAAGGGGCCTCGAACGACAAGATTGCTAACTAACCCTTCCTCATTGCACAATACCCAATCTAGAATGGCCTGCTCTCTAGTTGGTTCCTCAACATGTTGATTCAGAAAACCATCCCGCATACGTTCCAAGAAATCCTCTTCCTCAGCACCCTTGCCAATTTGGTTCACCCAATCTATATGTAGATTGAAGTCACCCATTATAACTACTGTTCCTTTATTGCATGCATTTCTAATTTCCTGTTTAATGCCATCCCCAACCTCACTACTACTGTTAGGTGGCCTGTACACAACTCCCACCAGCGTTTTCTGCCCCTTAGCGTTATGCTGTTCTACCCATATCGATTCCACATCCTCCAGGCTAATGTCCTTCCTTTCTATTGCGTCAATCTCCTCTCTAACCAGCAATGCTACCTCACCTCCTTTTCTTTCCTGTCTATCCCTCCTGAATATTGAATATCCCTGGATGTTGAGCTCCCATCCTTGGTCACCCTGGAGCCATGTCTCTGTGATCCCAACTATATCATATTCATTAATAACTTTCTGCACATTCAATTCATCCACCTTGTAACGAATGCTCCTCGCATTGACACAAAGCCTTCAGGCTTGTTTTTACAACACTCTTAGCCCTCATAAAATTATGTTGAAAAGTGGTCCTTTTTGCTTTTTGCCCTGGATTTGCCTGCCTGCCACTTTTACTTTTCACCTTACTACTTTTTGCTTCTACCCTCATTTTACACCCCTCTGTCTCTCTGCACTTGTTCCCATCCCCCTGCCACATTAGTTTAAAGCCTCCTGAACAGCAGTAGCAAATGCTCCCCCTAGGACATTGGTTCCAGTCCAGCCCAGGTGCAGACCATCCTGTTTATATCGGTCCCACCTCCCCCAGAACTGGTTCCAATGCCCCAGAAATTTGAATCCCTCCCCCTTGCACCATTTTTCAAGCCACGTATTCATCTGAAATATCCTCCTATTTCTACTCTGACTAGCACGTGGCACTGGTAGTAATCTAGAGATTATTACCTTTGTGGTCCTACTTTTTAATTTATCTCCTAACTCCCTAAATTCACCTTGTAGGACCTCATCCCGTTTGTTACCTATATCATTGGTACCTATGTGCACCACGACCACTGGCTGTTCACTCTTCCATTCCAGAATGTCCTGCAGCCGCTCAGAGACATCCTTGACCCTTGCACCAGGGAGGCAACATACCATCTTGGAGTCTCATTTGCAGCCGCAGAAACGCCTATCTATTCTCCTTACAACCGAATCCCCTATCACTATAGCTCTCTCACTCCTTTTCCTTCCCTCCTGTGCTGCAGAGCCACCCATGGTGCAATGAAATCGGCTGCTGCTGCCTTCCCCTGATGAGACATCTCCCCCAACAGTATCCAAAACAGTATATCTGTTTAGGAGGGAGATGACCTCAGGGGACTCCTGCACTACCTGCCTACTGCCTCACTGTCTAGTGGCCACCTCTTCCCTTTCTGCCTGTGTAGCCTTTACCTGCGGTGTGGCCAACTCACTGAACATGCTTTTCACGACTTTCTCAGCATTGCGGATGCTCCAGTATGAATCCAATCGCAGCTCCAGATGCTCAATGCGGTCTGCCAGAAGCTGCAGTTGGACACACTTCCTGCACACGTAGTCGTCAAGGACACTAGAAGTATCCCTGATTTCCCACATGCTGCAGGATGAACAAACCACGGGGCCGATCTCAGCTGCCATGACCTATCCAATACTTGCCTCAACTTTTGAAACTTTCTCCTTTGAAAGGAACTTACCCGGCCTTACCCCACTTGGAGTGAAGCTCGTCCGCTGCCTCTTCTCATCGAAGCCTTTCGAGTCAAAGCCTCAAATCTCCACTCCTTCACTGGCCCACTCACTGACTGGTCGCTTTCCACAGGCCGTTCCGCTAGAGGTAACCCTCTGTTTATTTGTTTGAGCTTTTCAAACTGCTTGGTCACCTGACCTCGATTGCTCAATCAGCTGCTTTCTGCTGAGTCTGAGCTATTCAAATCTTGATTGACTTGATTGCACAGTCCAACTGCAATGTTGACATGTTCTGACACTTCTTGGGATACTTTTGATCTACATGGCGAGGCCTCCCTTGGTCTATCACTCATGCCCTCCTGTGTCTCGGATCCCTCTGCCTCTTGTCTGAGCCCTGCTTCATCCTTTTCATGGTCCCACTGAACCCCAGTCTGTCTACAGATAGTCCCACAGATTTCACCTGACTCAGCATGAGAAGGGTTGGGAATCTCTTCCTCATTCAGTGGGGAGTTGGCAGAAGGCAGCATATTCTACACCACCATTTCCCATTCAGGGGTGGGGGCTGGTCTAATCTCTCCTGCTGTTGGTCCGCATTGTCCCAGAGTCCTCTTACTAGGTGTAGGCTCCAGGTCAGGCTCTGGGTCAACATGTTCCTCTTGTCCCAGAGGCAGAAGGTGGTTCTGATGGAGAATCTTGACAGGCCCATTCCCATCCTCTGGTTTCACCCAGAAAACTGGTAGGTTTGGCATCTAACTCTCCACCACATAGAGTGTAGCTACCCAGTAGTCAGCCAACTTATGCTCTCAGGTAGCGCCAAGTTTCTTATGAGGACTCAGTCTCCCGGCATGAGTTGGGAGAACCTCACCTTTTGATCATACCTCCTTTTATTTCCTTGATTCAGCTTGATAGCTGAGACTTCAGATACAGTCATTCATAAGCCTTTTTCAGCTCCCTTCTCATATCAGACACATACTTCAGATAAATCTTTGTTGGTAGGCCTTCCTCGCCAATTCCAAAACAAAGGTCGATGGACAATCTTGCCTCATGCCCAAACATCAGATAATATGGCAAGTAAATGGTAGCTTCATTCTGTGTACAGTTATAGCAGTGGAATAGATGTTCAATATGTTGACTCCACTTGTTCTTTTTGCTGATTTCCAAGGTTCTGAGCATGTCTACCAAGGTCCAATTGACCTCTTGGGCTAGGGATCACCTTGCGGGTGATAAGGCGTAGTCCTCGACTTCTCGACTCTGAACATGCCCAGTAACTCATGTATGAGCCTACCCTTGAAATCCCGTCCCTGATCACTATGTATCCACCTGGAGAGGCCATAATAGATGAAATACTTCTCCCATAACACTTTTGCCACCGTGGACATCCTCTGATCCTTGGTAGGGAAGGCTTGCACATATCTGGTGTATTGATCCATAATGACCAATCATAAACACCAGGTCAAGTGGCCCGGCACTCTGCAAGTGGGACAGTGGAGCCGCCCGTGTACGCAGTGCTTTCCACCATATACATCGAATGCACGACTCTTCGACCTCTGGCTTCATTTGGGGTCAGTAGAGCTGGTCTCTGAGCAATCCATAGGTCTTTTCAACCCCCAAATGTACATAATCCTCCGAAACTTCTCAGACAGAACCAACTGGGAACACCAAGGCTGGCCTGGGGGTGACGGGACCTGGTATAGGATCTGATTCCTCAATTCCAACCTGGACCATTCTCTCAGTAATGGAGGCACCACAGCGTGTTTGGTCTTCTCCACCTGAGCCATATTTCCCTTTTCAACCACTGACCAAACAGTGCCAATGCCCGGATCATCTCGCTGAGTAACTGCCACTTCCCCAGGATTCAATTCCGGTAGCTGGCTTGTCTTCAGAGCAGTCAGGTTATGGTAAGCTTGTGGAATGGGGTCATCAGAAGCTCCCAGCTGATCCACTGCTCAATTCTGCCCCTCCTTTCCCTCTGCCTTCACAGTGACAGCAAACTGACACATAGCCTTCACCCCAGGGGCAGGAACGCTCTCCTATTCCTCGTCCCTGTCCAGTCCCTCATGCACCCACTGGGCCAAAGCATCAGCATCAATGTTCCAGCTTCCTGGCTGGTACTTCAGGCTGAAATCATAGGCAGACAACGCTGCCAACCACCAATGGCCTGTGGCATCCAGTTTTGCTGAGGTCAGGATATAAGTTAGGTTGTTATAAGTTGTCTGTCTTCACCTCAAACTTGGCCCCATAGAGGTAGTCACTCAGCTTATCCACCACTGCCCACTTCAATGCCAGGAACTCCAAATTGTGAGTGGGATAGTTTTTCTCAGAGGGTGACAGACTTCAGCTGATGAATGCAATAGGTCTCAATGAGGTGCCCTGATCCTGATACAGGACACCGCCTAAGCCCCCTCTGCTGGCATCCCTATGCAATACATACGGCAATCGGGGGTCTGAAAAAACCACCACAGGTGCCTGGGGCAGCAGCTCCTTCAGCGACTGAAAGGGCTCCTCACATTTTACATCCCACCTCGGTCCAAAAGGCTCCGAAGGGCTAAAATACACTTTACCCTCCTCTTCTTTTGTTCTCCTCCCTTTCTGCCCCAAGGGAGGGTAACCACATAGAAGCAGATTTAAAGGGTGACTCACTTTGGCGTAGCCCTTCACGAACCTCCGATAGTAACCACAGAACCCAAGGAATGAAAGCAAAGCGCTCACAGTTTGTGGCCTTGGCCATGTGGTCACCACCTCTATCTTGGATCTTAGCTATTCCATCACGTGAGACCATGTGCCCAACATAGCCTACAAACGCCCTGCAGAACTGGCACTTGTCCAGGAAAAGTTTAACCCTTCAGCTTTCAGGCAGCCCAGCACCTTCAGTAGTCTCACTTCATGTTCCTCCAAGGTGAACCCGAACACTGTGAGGTCATGCAGATACACCAATACCTCCAGCAAGTTTTTGTCCCCCGCTGTTTTCTTCATCACCTGCTGGAAGGTTGCAGGGGCTCCCAATATGCTCTGGGGCATCCTTTCCAATTGGAAGAATCCCAGCGGACATATAAATGCCGTCTTCTCTTTGTCGGCCTCACTCATGGGGATCTGGTAATATCCGTTCCTCAAGTCCAGCACACTGAACCACTTCACGCCACTCAGACAGGCCAGCACGTCTTCAATCCTCGGGACCGTATAATGGTTGTGGACAGTGGACCTGTTCCGAGTCCTCTAGTCCACACACATCCGTACCTTCCCAATTCTTCTTCCTGGCCACCACTATTGGAGACATAGAGGGGCTTTGGGACTCGCTGATCACCCAGTGTCCTTCAACTTACACAAATGCTGCTGAACGTCCTTCACCTCTGCAGGGGCCAGTTGCCGCGACCTTTCTCTGAACGGGGTATCCTTGGTCACCCGGATAGTGTGACGCGTGCTCTTGGAACAACCCACATCAAACTCGTCAGTGGAAAAGACACCTTCCAGCTTCAACATCTTCTCTACCAGCCTCCTTTTCCAACCCGCAGGTACCGGGCAGTCCCCAAAGTTGAATGACTCAGCAGTCAGCTTCCCCTTTTTCAGATAGTTTCTCCCCGGTTTGCCTCACAGGGACACTAGACATTACAGTCACTGGGAAGATATGCACCAGGTGCATCCACCACTTGAAGGTGGCCTCCCTCTTTGTAGTGTTCCTGACAATCACTGCCATCCTGCTCATCTGTACAACCGAGGGCTTCTGCAGCTCGGGCCTCACCAGTACCCCAGCAGGAAATCCTGACTTCCCCTCATGGTCTTCTGGAGCAACCACCAAAAGGGTCTTGGCATCAGGGATTCTGGGAAATATAGGGTTTCCCATCACTCTCACTACTTCCCCAGGCCATAACATGATTGGCTTTGTCTGGGTGAAACACACAGTTCATCGTCTAAACTCATTATTCGGCAACGCACTTCCTCAAAAGCAGCTCGAAACACCAGGTGAACAGACAATGTCTTCAGAAAGCTCTCTCTAGCTCCCTCCTTGCAGGCTGCCACTAGCCTCCTCACAATAGGAGTATTCGCCCCCACAAAAATTGAAACTCTGCCCTTCCTAACAGGGTCCAGACAAACCAGAGTTAAGGACCTCAGCCACTCCCACATCTGTCTCCGAAAACTCCAGCTTCAATGACGTAACCATCATACGGGTAGTCATCCGTACTAAGATCCCAGCTCTCTAGGCCGCTGAATGGTTTCAATGGTAAATGCATCAAATACCGGTTGTAAAACAAACGGTACGGCAGAGTAACTTGAGAGCCGGTGTCAAGTATGGCTCTAGCACAAATACCCTCAATCTGTAGTGATACATTGGAGCATGGCCCCACTAAGCCTTCAGGAATATGGTTCTTTGCTTTAAGCTGTTCCTTGATATATTGCTGGGAATGTGCTCCCCCCCACCCCTGCCGAGATGCCAAGCCGTTCCCTCACTTGGTCTCTAAGTTTTCCCAACGACTCTCCCTGCTTATGTACCCGGGGGGGGGGGGGGGGTACACTCTCTGAGGGGTTTCCCGTCATTCACACTCCTGCCTGAAGTGTCTCTCTTCACCACAGATATAACAGATGATACTGGCTGCTCCCCTTCTCATGGGACCCCAGCTTCTAGCAGCCCTCTGCGTATTCCATCCCCTTTGGGGTCCACCTCCCTGTCAGCTCCATCATACAGGGGGCCATATCCACTAATAACAACCGGGACATCTCAGTTCTCAACTCTGCCACAATCTCCTCTACCACTCCCTGGGGCAGGCTATCCATGGTCACTTCACTGCAGGGGACCACTACCGAGGACTGTACCCTGCTGACGGAGACCTCCCGCGCCTCTGCCACGTTCTCCTCCTCTCGTATATCTCTGATCAGCTCAACAAACAAGTGGGGGTCACATCTTGTGAGACAGTCGGAGACCTCAAGCTTCTGGGACTGGGACTGGGAACCTTTCACTTTTTGGTCCATTTTTAACTGATCCTCCTCAGCTGTCTGAATGGCCACTCTATGCCGCAAGTAATTTAGCTGCATCTCCAGCCAAAAAATGTAGGCAGGGAGCTTCTCCCCCTTCTCCTGACACATGTTCTGAAACCCCGTCATGAGCTCCAATGGGCTTCCCGTCGCACAAAACACCTTCTCTAGTGCTTGCATGTAGGCCGCAGAAGTGGCAAGGGGGTTCTGTGTCTTTAGGGCTCTCACTACGTCAGCAGCCGGCCTCTCAAACTCTCAACCAATCACTGTCATTTTATGTCATCAGAGCAATGCCATTCATTCAGCAACTGAGAGATCTGCCCCGCCCAAGTCTCGTACTCCTTTTCCCCTTTAGGGGTGGGCTTTATTCCTGAGAACAGGCAGAGCCTACAATAGCTAGGACTTTGAACCTGGGCATTTTGCCATTGATTCGCCAGGGAGGTAAGGGCTGCTATCAACTCTCCGCAGAAACGAGAGCACCCTGTCTTTGAAGTCTCTGCTCCAAGTTACAGACTCGGCTTCCAATTCAGCATGCTCCCCTACCCTCTCCTCCTCCTGGAAAGTATGGACAGCCCACAGTCCCCCCTTTCCCAGGGCCTCAATAGTACCAGGCAGTTCCACTGCCATTACATCAGCGCCTGTCTGAACTAAGACAAAGTCTTTGCCACCATTTTATCAAACCTTCACCCCACAATCATAACTTTTCCTACAGCTTTAATAGTATTTCAAATTCAAATTAACAACTCATCAGGGATATGAATGTCTACCCCACTCAACATGCACATATTTGTTACCAGTAACTCCGTGGATTCACACCACTGCACAACCCTGCCAGCATCCATAATCACGTATCATAATCACTTTACCAGATAATAGTTTAGCACAGACTTAAACACACAACCCTCTGGATCAATGCTCAGAGCAATCACACAGCATCCAACAGCATTGATCCCGGAAGAACCCCACAATTGAAACACTCAGGTTCTGTCGGCTGGGTAAGTCTGGGGAAGACAATCTCTGGCCCCGGCAAATGTGGGGGATTGAAGTGCAAGCCCCCCCCCCCAAACCCCCTGTTTGTGTGGATGCTATGTGATTCATTACCCTGTTACAAATCAGTACCATGAAATAACTGCATACAATTAAATAATTTAGCTTTATAATTCTTTATTTGACTACAGGGTTAGTAAAGAAAAAGCAAGAAAAAGAAAAGGGCCCACTTTAATGAAACAAGTTGGAGCTCACAGTGTCCCCTTCACTGATTCTCCTTTGGCCTCCCTGGGCTTCATCAAATCACGGCCCCGCACCGGGTCGAGACCTACGACTTCTTCCCTCTGGCATCTTATGACCATATTATAATTACAGCACGGAAACCGGCCATCTCGGTCCTTCTAGTCCGTGCTGAATGCTTACTCTCACCTAGTCCCACTGACCTGAATAACCATATAACTTCTTCCTTCATCTCCCAACAAACAAAAGACCCAGGTTCACAACACGAAACACACACTCCCTTCATTGGACGGCTCACATTCCAAAGCATCTCTTCTCTCTGCTCTCATCAGGAAGGAGGAACAGGAGCCTCAGGTCCCACACCACCAGATTTAGGAACAGTTATTACCACTCAACCATCAGGATCTTGAACCAGAGGGGATAACAGCACTCACCCCAACACTGGACTAACTCCACAACATTTAGATTCACTTTTAAGAACTGTATAACTCATGTTCTCATTATTTGTTTGTTTATGATTAACTTTTATCTTTTTGTTTTGTACTTGCACAGTTTGTTATCTTCTGCATCTATCTCTGCTGTGTAAGGTTTTTCATTGGTTCTATTGGGTTGCTTCCTATTTAAGCCATGAGGTGTAGTATAGGAATAGAATTTGGCCACTTGACCCATCAGGTTTGCTGTGGAGAAAATGAATCAGTGTGGTATATGGTGTCATATACTACCAGTAGTACATTGGCCACACAGTAACGTAGCGGTTAGCACAATGCTTTACAGTACCAGTAACCTGGGCTCAATTCCCATGTGTTCTACCCTTGACCACATGGGTTTCCTCCCACTGTCCAAAGACGTACCAGTTGGGAGGTTAATTGTCCTGTGGTTAGGCTGAGATTAAATCGGGAGATTGTTGGGTGGTGGAACTCGAAGGGCCGAGGGGCCTGTTCAGTGCGGTGTCCCAATAAGTAAAATAACATAAATATACACATCACAAACAGGAGAATCTGCAGATGCTAGAAGGGCCGAGATGGCCTGCTTCCGTGCTGTAATTGTTATATGGTTATATGCTGCAAATCTGAGTAACACACAAAATGCTGGAGGAACTCAGCAGGTCAGGCAGCATCTATGGAAAAGAGTAAACTGGCGCTGTTTCAGGCTGAGATCTTTCATCAGGCCTATATTGTATATGCACTATTCTTTGATAATAAATTTACACTGCATCCACACCAGGGACACTAGACATTAAAACAGTTACTTGCCTCAAACTGTCAGGATGATCAACAACGTCCATTCATTAACCAACAACCACTATATCCACATTATTCACTGCTTTCCCCGGCCCATCAGCACCTTTCAGCCCCACTTTACATTTACACTCCACACCTCATACATACTGTATGCTGACACAGTCACTGCCCTATTGCATCTTCACCTGGCCTGCCACTACTTCCAAGTGTTATTCTTGCCAAGAATAACATTGACACTTTATCAACCAGTCACTTACACGCTGTGCTGTATAGGATTGCTTTTATATTTATAATGTTTTTATGTTTATTGTGTTTTTTATGCGGAGTAACTGTCATTCTGTTGTCCTTTACGCCCGTTCACTGAAGAATGACACTAAACTATCTTGAATCTTGAATTTTAGTAGAAATTATAAAGTTGCAAAAGGTGTGCAGATACTGCAAAAACAAAGAAAAGTTTGTCAGATGATCCAAATCCTCACAAACTTCTAAGAAATTAGAGGTGCTGTTGTGACTTTTAGCAAAGCTGGTATTGGGACAGACATCTGATGAGCAGTGTTTGATGATATTGCTGGCCTTTTCCTAGATCCTTTCTCTACACATGTTCTTGATGGCATGGAAGTTGTGCCGGTGAAGTGTTGGACAATGTTGTCGAGCTCTCCTGTCCACTGCAGGGCAGTTTGTATACCACACAGTGATGCAGCATGTTAGGATCCTCTGAGCTACATACTTACAGAAGGTCATGAGCGTAGTCTAGCTCCCTTCAGCCTCCTCGAAAAGTAGAGGTGTTAGTGATATTGGAATCAGTTGTTTTTATGCTTTTAATAAGGTATTTGTTGAATTAATGATTTTTAGCAATTATAGTTCACTAACATTTTTAACTGGTATATTTTTCACAATATATGGTTTTTTGTCTCCACCTATTGGTGGAAAAGCAGTATAGCAGATACATTACAGTTTATCACATTTTCATTTTTTATTGCTTAAGTGTTAGCACATGACGTATGCCCTGTGACTGTGTACCTTTTAATTGGCCCTTCATTAATCTCAGGAATTTGCCTTAGTTCAGTATGAAAATGTCAGTCAGCAAAAATCAGCACTTGTCTTTGTCATCGTCATAGGTTTCTTCTCTTTAGTTCCATGTGTTCTGTACCTGTTCTTTTTTGTCAAAACATCAGATAAATAATCATGAAGCAACAAGTTTTCACTCATTCTTGTACTCCTAAAAGAATACATGCACCAGATAATCACCACATCTCACAGTGACAGTGGATGATGAGTTCTGGGACCGTAGGAGGTTGTGCAAGATTTGCTCTCGCAGGAGTTTGAAACTGCTCAGTTTCTACTGTTGTGCTGCTGAAGTGAAGCGGGTGTGAGTGATACGGGTTCTGCTGAAATTGATACCACCTCCTTTATCTTGTTGCCGTTAAGGAGGAGCCCTCAAAAGCTCTTCCATTTCCTCTCTGTAGGCATCTCAGCATTGCTGTTGGTTATGAACCCCACCACTGCTATGTCACTGGTGAGACTGGCAATGTGATTACTCAGGTGTGAGCAGAGTGGGCTCAGCGCACAGCTCTAGGAAAATGTGGAGGGAGGGTCGGTTTATTAAGATAATTAATAAATTATAGATTATAATAATTAATAAATAATATTATAATAAAGATTATTAAGGGATTAGACATGCTAGAGGTAGGAAACATGTTCCCGATGTTGGGGGAGTCCAGAACCAGAAGACACAGTTTAAGAATGAGGGGTAGGCCATTTAGAACGGAGTTCAGGAAAAACCTTTTCATCCAGAGAGTTGTGGATCTACGGAATGCTCTGCCTCAGAAGGTAGTGGAGACCAA
The DNA here is from genome assembly GCF_048418815.1 of Hemitrygon akajei. Classification (NCBI taxonomy): domain Eukaryota; kingdom Metazoa; phylum Chordata; class Chondrichthyes; order Myliobatiformes; family Dasyatidae; genus Hemitrygon; species Hemitrygon akajei. Next base: position 72,860,876 of record NC_133125.1, read on the forward strand.
TTCTCTGGATACTTTCAAGAAAGAGTTAGATAGAGCTCTTAAAGATAGCAGAGTCATGGGATATGGGGAGAAGGCAGGAGCGGGTTACTGATTGTGGATGATCAGCCATGAAAACATTGAATGACAGTGCCAGCTCGAAGGGCCAAATGGCCTACTCCTGCTCCTATTGTCTATTGTTGGACATTCTGACTGTCTGATAATGGGGAGGGAGGGACGGTTGTACATTCTGACTGTCTGATAAAGGGGAGATATGGATGGTTGTGATCCTGACTGACTGATAATGGAGAGGGAGAGACAGGTGTACATCCCGACTGTCTGATAATGGGGAGGGAGGGACGGTTGTTGTCCTGACTGTCTGATAATGGGGAGGGAGGGATGGTTGTAAATCCCGTATGTCTGATAATGGGGAGGGAGAGATGGTTGTTATCCCGAATGTCTGATAATGGGGGGGGGGGGGGGGGGGGGAGGGATGGTTGTAAATCCTGAATGTTTGAAAATGGTGAGAGAGGGACAGTTGTGATCCTGACTGTTAATGGGGAGAGAGGGACAGTTGTTTTGCTGACTATCTTTCTTTCTTTTTAAATCTTTTTATTAATTTTCAAATACATAAGCATAATAACAATAGAGGTTCAGGGAGATTGGGATTACGTTGTTGGTAAACAGTATGTACGAGTAAAAGCTATCGATAACACAAATGCACTAAGCCTCCCAAACTCTTAATGTAATTAAACATGGTAGAAAAAAATGCAAACATGTAAAAAAAAACAAATTAGAAAACAAAAAAAACTAAAGTAAACAAAACTAAACTGAACAAAGCTGGGCTATTATATTACATCAGATACAATCAATAATGTCAATAACTCCACTCCTCTATCCATATATTTAAGGTTAATAAAAAGGAATCAGAAAAGGTCAGGTTACATCATATGAAAGTGTTGAATAAGTGGTCTCAAGTTTCTTCGAATTTAACCAAAGGGTCAAAAGTTCACCCTTCAGATTTTTTCTAAATTTAAACAAGATGTAGTTTGGGAAAACCATTGGAACGTAGTAGGAGGATTAATCTCTTTCCAATTCAATAAAATGGATTTTCTAGCCATTAATGTAACAAATGCAATCATCCGACGAGCTGAAGAGGATAAATAACTATGTTCCACCATTGGTAAGCCAAAAATTGCAGTAATAGGATGAGGATATAAATCAATATGCAAAACTGTTGAAATAATACCAAATATGTCTTTCCAGTATTTGTCCAAAAGAGGGCAAGACCAGAACATATGAGTCAAAGAGGCTACCTCAGAATGACATCTGTCACTGACAGGATTTATATGGGAGTAAAAATTTACAAAATTGAAACCATATTCGTAGTGTATATTTAATTATTGGATTAAGTATTTGTTTATTCAATTTAGAAAAAACAAAGGGAAGTGAGGTCCCTAAAATAGAAACCAATGAAAGCCCTTGTACAGATTTATATTCAAGGTTTATCCATCTTGGCCTTTGAATTACATCCAAATCCTGTGTCAAAAATATTAAATATTGGATATTAATTGCCCAGTAATTAAATCTTAAATTTGGCAATGCCAAACCACCATTCTTTTTAGACTTCTGTAAATATTTTTTACCTAACCTAGGATTTTTATTCTGCCATATGTATGAAGAAATTTTAGAGTCAACGATATCAAAAAAGGATTTAGAAATAAAAATTGGTAGCACTTGAAATAAGTATAAAATTTTAGGTAAAATAATAATCTTAATAGCATTGATTCGACCAATCAGTGATAAAGACAATGAGGACGATTTAGTAAACAATTGTTTAACCTGATCAATTAAAGGTAAATAATTGACCTTAAATAAATCCTTATGCTTCCTAGTAATTTTAACACCCAAATAAGTAAAATAATCTGTAACCAGTCTGAATGATAAATGTTTATAAATTGGAACCTGCATATTTAATGGGAAGAGTTCACTCTTATCATGATTCAGTTTGTAGCCAGAAAAGCTACTAAACTGAGCAAGCAGAGATAACACTGCAGGAATGGATTTCTCAGGATTAGAAATATATCATCTGCAAGTCATCTGCATATAATGATAGTCTGTATGTTCCATCCCCACAGGTGATGCCAAATATATTGGGTGAGTCATGAATAGCAATAGCTAAAGGTTCCAAAGCAATATCGAATAATAAAGGACTAAGAGGACAGCCTTGCCTATTGCCACGAATCAACTGAAAAAAAGGAGATCTTTGATTATTGGTAAATACCAAAGCCGAAGGAGTATGGTATATCAATTTAATCCAAGATATAAATTTTGGACTAAAATTAAATTTCTCAAGTGTACTGAGTAAATATGGCCATTCAACTCTGTCAAACACTTTCTCAGCGTCCAGGAAAATGACATATTCTGGAGATCTAGATGAGGGAGTGTAAACTATATTAATTAATCTCCTAATATTAAAAGACAAATAACGATTTTTAATAAATCCAGTCTGGTCGACAGAGATAATATGAGGCAATATATTCTTCAATCTAGTTGCCAATATTTTAGAAAAAATCTTGGAATCAACATTTAGCAAAGATATAGGCCTATATGATGCACATTCAGTAGGATATTTATCCTTTTTAAGAATTAGGGAAATAGGGGCTTCGTAAAAAGATTGCGGTAATTTACCTATGGTTAATGCATCCTTAAAGATTTTACATAACTAAGGAGAAAGTATAGTAGAAAAGGATTTTAAAAATTCTACTGTGTAACCATCTGCACCAGGTGCTTTACTTGAATTCATCGAAAAAATAGCCTCCTTTATTTCTTCTTCCGTAATATGTGCATCTAATGTTAAACATTCATTGGGTGATAATTCCGGAATATCCAATTCCTACATTATACTGGGGTCTGGTAATGGGGAGGGTGGTACGGTTGTAAATCGTGACTGATAATGGGGAGGGAGGGATGGTTGTAAATCCTGACTGTCTGATAAAGGGGAGATATGGACGGTTGTGATCCTGACTGTCTGATAAAGGGGAAGGAGGGACTGTTGTGCATCCCGATTATATGCTAATGGAGATGGCGGGAAAGTTGTACTTCCTGACTGTCTGATAACGTGGAGGGAGGGACGGTTGTCCTTCCTGACTGTCTGATAATGGGGAGAGACGGTTGTGCATCTGAACTGTCTGAAAATGGGGAGGGAGGGACGGCTGTGCATCCTGACTGTCTGATAATGGGGAGAGATGGTTGTGCATCTGAACTGTCTGATAATGGGGAGAGACGGTTGTGCATCTGAACTGTTTGTTAATGGGGAGAGACGGTTGTGCATCTGAACTGTCTGAAAATGGGGAGGGAGGGACGGCTGTGCATCCTGACTGTCTGATAATGGGGAGAGATGGTTGTGCATCTGAACTGTCTGATAATGGGGAGAGATGGTTGTGCATCTGAACTGTCTGATAATGAGGAGGGAGGGACGGTTGTGCTTCCTGACTGTCTGATAATGGGGAGGGAGGGACGGTTGTGCATTCTGACTGTCTGATAATGGGGAGAGATGGTTGTGCATCTGAACTGTCTGATAATGGGGAGAGATGGTTGTGCATCTGAACTGTCTGATAATGGGGAGAGATGGTTGTGCATCTGAACTGTCTGATAATGGGGAGAGATGGTTGTGCATCTGAACTGTCTGATAATGGGGACGGATGGACGGTTGTGCATCTGAACTGTCTGATAATGGGGAGAGATGGTTGTGCATCTGAACTGTCTGATAATGGGGACAGAGGGACGGTTGTACATCTGAACTGTCTGATAATGAGGAGGGAGGGACGGTTGTGCTTCCTGACTGTCTGATAATGGGGACGAAGGGACGGTTGTGCATCTGAACTGTTTGATAATGGGGAGAGACGGTTGTGCATCTGAACTGTCTGATAATGGGGAGAGACGGTTGTGCATCTGAACTGTTTGATAATGGGGAGAGACGGTTGTGCATCTGAACTGTCTGATAATGGGGAGAGACGGTTGTGCATCTGAACTGTTTGATAATGGGGAGAGACGGTTGTGCATCTGAACTGTCTGATAATGGGGAGAGATGGTTGTGCATCTGAACTGTCTGATAATGGGGAGAGATGGTTGTGCATCTGAACTGTCTGATAATGAGGAGGGAGGGACGGTTGTGCTTCCTGACTGTCTGATAATGGGGAGGGAGGGACGGTTGTGCATTCTGACTGTCTGATAATGGGGAGAGATGGTTGTGCATCTGAACTGTCTGATAATGGGGAGAGACGGTTGTGCATCTGAACTGTCTGATAATGGGGAGGGAGGGACGGTTGTGATTCCTGACTGTCTGATAATGGGGACGGAGAGACGGTTGTGCATCTGAACTGTCTGATAATAGGGAGGGAGGGACAGTTGTGATCCTGTCTGTCTGATAATTTGGAGGGAGGGACGGTTGTACATTCTGACTCTCTGATAATTTGGAGGGAGGGACGGTTGTACATCCTGCCTGTCTGATAATTAGGAGGGAGGGACCTTTGTGACCTTTCTTCATGAGGCAACATAGAACATAGGAGGAGGCAGCACAGGAGTAGGCTGATGATGTTGTATTGAGCTAATTAAACTAGCAACTACATTCACAACTAAGCAAATGGTTCCTCCCAATACAATGTCCATGTCTCAATGCGATTTGTTAGCCTAACATTTTCCTCCTAACCCATTGAATTCTTCCAGTATCTCTTGTGTTGCTGCAGTTTTCAGCATCTGTCATCTTGATTTCTCAGTTTGTGGATTTTTATCCATTAAGAGGTAAATGAAAGTGTCACAGTCTCACGTCCAACTAAAAACATCATTATCACTGAAACATAAGAGGCAGAGAATTTATATTTTGAAGTAATTCCCATCTTGGACTAGTCCTTCAACAAACAATATAATAACAGGCACTGAGTTATTTCATAAAATCACAAGAAAATTCAGCTTGGAATTGGAATTGGTTGAGGACTTTCCAATAGTTTATACTCTGCCATCAAGTTCGACTTTCCAATAGTTTGTACTCCACCATCAAGCTCAACTTTCTAATAGTTTATACTCCACCATCAAGCTCAACTTTCCAACAGTTTATACTCCACCATCAAGCTTGACTTTCCAATGGTTTATACTCTTCCTTCAAACTTGACTTTACAATTGTTTATACACTGCCATCAAGCTCGACTTTCCAATAGTTTGTACTCCACAATCAAGCTCGACTTTCCAATAGTTTGTACTCCACCATCAAGCTCAATTTTCTAATAGTTTATACTCCACCATCAAGCTCAACTTTCCAACAGTTTATACTCCACCATCAAGCTTGCCTTTCCAATGGTTTATACTCTTCCTTCAAACTTGACTTTACAATTGTTTATACACTGCCATCAAGCTCGACTTTCCAATAGTTTGTACTCCACAATCAAGCTCGACTTTCCAATAGTTTATACTGTGCCATCAAGCTCGACTTTCCAATAGTTTATACTGTGCCATCAAGCTCGACTTTCCAATATGTACAGTATCACTTCATACTTTTGAATTCCATCTGCCTCTTCTTGGCCCAACTCTGCAACCTGTCAATGTCTTAATTACAACACCACCATCCTTCATAAGCAGGACAAGGTAAAGCAATAAGGATGAAGAATAAAATATTGCAGTTACAGAGTACGGGGAAGTGCGGTGCAGGAAAACATCAAGGTGCATGATCATAACGAGGTAGATCATGAAATCAAGAATACATTTTATCATACTATGGAACCATTTAATTGTCTTATAATAGTGAAATGGACACTCACTAGAAGGGAAAAGATGAAGAATGAAAGCAAGCAAGCAAATAATATCAAAGTGAATAGTAAAAGTTTTTTTTAAGCATGTTAAAAATAAAAGAGAAATGAGAGTGGATTTTGGACCACTAGAAAATGAGGCAGCAGTAATATTAACAGGGGACAAGGAGATAGCTGCTGAAGTAAATGAGTATTTTGTGTCAGTCTTCACTGTGGAGGACACTAGCAGTATGTCTGATGTTATAGTGTGTGAAGGAAGAGAGTGGGTGCAGTTACTGTTACAAGAGAGAAGGTGCTCAAAAAGCTGAAAGGTACATAAGTCACCCAGACCAGATTAACAGCACCTTAGATTGTGGTAGTATTAGAAATGATCTTTCAAAAATCATTGGACTCTGGCATACTGCCAGAGGACTGAAAAATTGCAAATGTCACTCCACTCTTTAAGAAAGGAGGAAGGCAGCAGAAAGGAAATTATAGACCAGTTACCCTGAATTCAATGGTTGGGAGGATGTTAGAGGCCATTGTTAAGGATGTCGTGAAGGAGTACTTGGTGACACAGGACAAGATAGGACAAAGTCAGCATGGTTTCTTTAAGGGAAAATCCTGCCTGACAAACATGTTAGAATTCTTTGAGGGGATTACAAGTAGGATAGATAAAGGGGATGCAGTAGATGTTGTATATTTGGACTTTCAGAAGGCCTTTGACAAGGTGCCACACATGAGGCTGCTTACCAAGTTAAGAGCCCATTGTATTACAGGAAAGTTACTGACATGGTTAGGGCATTGGCTGATCAGTAGGAGGCAGTGAGAAGGAATAAAAGGATCCTTTTCTGGTTTCGCTGCCAGTGACAGATTAGGAGAACAGGCAAGAAAGTGGCAAATGAAATACAATGTTGGAAAATGCATCGTCATGCACTTTGGTAGTAGACATAAATGTGCAGACTATTTTCTAAATGGAGAAAATCCAGGAATCTGAAATGCAGAGGGACTTGGGGGTCCTTGTACAGAACATCCGAAAGGTTAACTTGCAGGTTGAAAGGGTGGTGAGGAAGGCAAATGCCATGTTAGCATTCATTCAAGAGGTCTTGAATACAAGAGCAAGGATGTGATGCTAAGGCTTTATAAGGCACTGGTGAGGCCCCACTTTGAGTATTGTGAACAGTTTTTAGTCCCTTATCTAACAAAAGATGAGTTGTCATTGCACAGGGTCCAGAGGAGATTCACAAGGATGATTCCAGGAATGAAAGGGTTATCATATATATATATTCACTCTTTCCCTCTCACAATAACTCCTTGCCTGTTTTCCATCTTCCTCTGGTGCTCCCCTCCCTCTTTCTTTCTTTCAAGGCCTTCCGTCCTATGATACTCCCCCTTCTCTAAACATAGAAACATAGTAACATAGAAAATAGGTGCAGGAGTAGGCCATTTGGCCCTTCGAGCCTGCACCACCATTCAGTATGATCATGGCTGATCATCCAACTCAGAACCCTGTACCTGCTTTCTCTCCATACTCCCTGATCCCTTTAGCCACAAGGGCCATATCTAACTTCCTCTTAAATATAGCCAATGAACCGGCCTCAACTGTTTCCTGTGGCAGAGAATTCCACAGATTCACCACTCTCTGTGTGAAGAAGCTTTTCCCTCATCTCGGTCCTAAAAGTCCTTTATCCTTAAACTGTGACCCCTCGTTCTGGACTTCCCCAATATCAGAAACAATCTTCCTGCATCTAGCCTATCCAATCCCTTTAGAATTTTATACGTTTCAATAAGATCCCCCCTCAATCTTCTAAATTCCAGTGAGTATAAGCCTAGTCGATCCAGTCTTTCTTCATATGAAAGTCCTGCCATCCCAGGAATCAATCTGGTGAACCTTCTTTGTACTCCCTCTATGGCAAGAATGTCTTCCCTCAGATTAGGGGACCAAAACTGCACAAAATACTCTAGGTGCGGTCTCACCAAGGCCTTGTACAACTGCAGTAGAACCTCCCTGCTCCTGTACTCAAATCCTTTTGCTATGAATGCCAACATACCATTTGCCTTTTTCACCGCCTGCTGTACCTGCATGCCCGCCTTCAATGACCACCCAGGTCTCGTTGCACCTCCCCTTTTCCTAATCGGCCACCATTCAGATAATAATCTGTTTTCCTGTTCTTGCAACCAAAGTGGATAACCTCACATTTATCCACATTAAATTGCATCTGCCATGAATTTGCCCACTCACCTAACCTATCCAAGTCACCCTGCATCCTCTTAGCATCCTCCTCACAGCTAACACTGCCGCCCAGCTTCGTGTCATCTGCAAACTTGGAGATGCTGTATTTAATTCCCTCATCTAAATCATTAATATATATTGTAAACAGCTGGGGTCCCAGCACTGAGCCTTGCGGAACCCCACTAGTCACTTCCTGCCATTCTGAAAAGGTCCTGTTTTCTCCCACTCTTTGCTTCCTGTCTGCCAACCAATTCTCTATCCACATCAATACCATACCCCCAATACCATGTGCTTTAAGTTTGCACACTAACCTCCTGTGTGGGACCTTGTCAAAAGCCTTTTGAAAATCTAAATATACCACATCCACTAGCTCTCCCCTATCCACTCTACTAGTTACATCTTCAAAAAATTCTATAAGATTTGTCAGACATGATTTTCCTTTCACAAATCCATGCTGACTTTGTCCGATGATTTCACCTCTTTCCAAATGTGCTGTTATCACATCTTTGATAACCGACTCTAGCATTTTCCCCACCACCGATGTCAGACTAACTGGTCTATAATTCCCCGGTTTTTCTCTCCCTCCTTTTTTAAAAAGTGGTGTTACATTAGCCACCCTCCAATCCTCAGGAACTAATCCAGGATCTAAGGAGTTTTGAAAAATTATCACTAATGCATCCACTATTTCTTGGGCAACTTCCTTAAGCACTCTGGGATGCAGACCATCTGGCCCTGGGGATTTATCTGCCTTTAATCCCTTCAATTTTCCTAACATCACTTCCCTGCTGACATGTATTTCACTAGACCCTCGGTCCCCTACTATTTCCAGAAGATTATTTATGTCCTCCTTAGTGAAGACAGAACCAAAATAGTTATTCAGTTGGTCTGCCATGTCCTTGTTCCCTATGATCAATTCACCTGTTTCTGACTGTAAGAACCTACATTTGTCTTGACCAATCTTTTTCTTTTCACGTATCTATAAAAGCTTTTACAGTCAGTTTTTATGTTCCTTGCTAGCTTTCTCTCATAATCTTTTTTCCCTTTCCTAATTAAGCCCTTTGTCCTCCTCTGCTGGCCTCTGAATTTCTCCCAGTCCTCAGGTGTGCCGCTTGTTTTTGCTAATTTATATGTTTCTTCCTTGGACTTGATACTATCCCCAATTTCCCTTGTCAGCCACGGGTGCACTACCTTCCCTGGTTTATTCTTTTGCCAAACTGGGATGAACAATTAGTGTAGTTCATCCATGCGATCTTTAAATGCTTGCCATTGCATATCCACCATCAACCCTTTAAGTATCATTTGCCAGTCTACCTTAGCTAATTCACGTCTCATACCTTCAAAGTTACCCTTCTTTAAGTTCAGAACCTTTGTTTCTGAATTAACTATGTCACTCTCCATCTTAATGAAGAATTCCACCATATTATGGTCACTCTTACTCAAGGGGCCTCGCACGACAAGATTGCTAACTAACCCTTCCTCATTGCTCAATACCCAGTCTAGAATGGCCTGCTCTCTAGTTGGTTCCTCGACATGTTGGTTCAGAAAACCATCCCGCATACATTCCAAGAAATCCTCTTCCTCAGCACACTTACCAATTTGGTTCACCCAATCTATATGTAGATTGAAGTCACCCATTATAACTACTGTTCCTTTATTGCACGCATTTCTGATTTCCTGTTTAATGCCATCCCCAACCTCACTACTACTGTTAGGTGGCCTGTACACAACTCCCACCAGCGTTTTCTGCCCCTTAGTGTTATGCTGTTCTACCCATATCGATTCCACATCCTCCAGGCTAATGTCCTTCCTTTCTATTGCGTCAATCTCCTCTCTAACCAGCAATGCTACCTCACCTCCTTTTCTTTCCTGTCTATCCCTCCTGAATATTGAATATCCCTGGATGTTGAGCTCCCATCCTTGGTCACCCTGGAGCCATGTCTCTGTGTTCCCAACTATAGCATATTCATTAATAACTATCTGCACATTCAATTCATCCACCTTGTAACGAATGCTCCTCGCATTGACACAAAGCCTTCAGGCTTGTTTTTACAACACTCTTAGCCCTTATAAAATTATGTTGAAAAGTGGCCCTTTTTGCTTTTTGCCCTGGATTTGCCTGCCTGCCACTTTTACTTTTCACCTTACTACTTTTTGCTTCTACCCTCATTTTACACCCCTCTGTCTCTCTGCACTTGTTCCCATCCCCCGGCCACATTAGTTTAAAGCCTCCTGAACAGCAATAGCAAACGCTCCCCCTAGGACATTGGTTCCAGTCCAGCCCAGATGCAGACCGTCCTGTTTATACCGGTCCCACCTCCCCCAGAACTGGTTCCAATGCCCCAGAAATTTGAACCCCTCCCCCTTGCACCATTTTTCAAGCCACGTATTCATCTGAAATATCCTCCTATTTCTACTCTGACTAGCACGTGGCACTGGTAGTAATCCAGAGATTATTACCTTTGTGGTCCTACTTTTTAGTTTATCTCCTAACTCCCTAAAGAAAACTGGATAGAAAACTGGTTGGCAGATGGAAAGCAAAGGGTAGCGGTGAATGGGTGTTTCTCGGAATGGCAGGTGGTGACTAGTGGGGTGCCACAGGGCTCGGTATTGGGACCACAGCTGTTTATGATTTACGTCAATGATTTAGATGAAGGCATTGAGAATAACATCAGCAAATTTGCTGATGATACTAAGTTGGGTGGCAGTGTGACATGTGATGAGGATGTTAGGAGAATTCAGGGTGACTTGGATAGGCTGGGTGTGTGGGCAGATACTTGGCAGATGATGTTTAATGTGAATAAGTGTGAGGTTATCCACTTTGGGAGTAAGAACAGGAAGGCAGATTATTATCTGAACGGTGTAAAGTTAGGTAAGGGAGAAATACAAAGAGATCTCGGAGTCCTTGTTCATCAGTCACTGAAGGTGAATGAGCAACTGCAGCAGGCAGTGAAGAAGGCTAATGGAATGTTGGCCTTTATTACAAAGGGAATTGAGTACAAGAGCAAGGAAATCCTCTTGCATTTGTACAGGGCCCTGGTGAGACCACAGCTGGAGTATTGTGTACAGTTTTGGTCTCCAGGGTTAAGGAAGGACATCCTGGCTGTAGAGGAAGTGCAGTGTAGATTCACGAGGTTAATTCCTGGGATGTCCGGACTGTCTTACGCAGAGAGGTTAGAGAGACTGGGCTTGTACGCGTTGGAATTAAGGAGATTGAGAGGGGATCTGATTGCAACATATAAGATTATTAAGGGATTGGACAAGATAGAGGCAGGAAATATGTTCCAGATGCTGGGAGAGTCCAGTACCAGAGGGCATGGTTTGAGAATAAGGGGTAGGTCATTTAGGACAGAGTTAAGGAAAAACTTCTTCTCCCAGAGAGTTGTGGGGGTCTGGAATGCACTGCCTCGGAAGGTAGTGGAGGCCAATTCTCTGGATGCTTTCAAGAAGGAGCTAGATAGGTATCTTATGGATAGGGGAATCAAGGGATATGGGGTCAAGACAGGAACCGGGTATTGATAGTAGATGATCAGCCATGATCTCAAAATGGCGGTACAGGCTCAAAGGGCCGAATGGTCTACTTCTGCACCTATTGTCTATTGTCTAAATTCACCTTGTAGGACCTCATCCCGTTTTTTACCTATATCGTTGGTACCTATGTGCACCACGACCACTGGCTGTTCACCCTCCCATTCCAGAATGTCCTGCAGCCGCTCAGAGACATCCTTGACCCTTGCACCAGGGAGGCAACATACCATCCTGGAGTCTCGTTTGCAGCCACAGAAATGCCTATCTATTCCCCTTACAATCGAATCCCCTATCACTATAGCTCTCCCACTTCTTTTCCTTCCCTCCTGTGCCGCAGAGCCACCCATGGTGCCGTGAACTCGGCTGCTGCAGCCTTCCCCTGATGAGACATCTCACCCAACAGTATCCAAAACAGGATATCTGTTTAGGAGGGAGTCCTATGATACTCCTCCTTCTCTAGCCTTGTATCCCTTTTCCCAATCATCTTCCCAGCTCTTAGCTTCATCCCTTCCCCTCCTGTCTTCTCCTATCATTTTGGGTCTCCCTCTCCCCCTCCTACTTTCAAATCTCTTACTATCTCTTTTTTCCGTTAGTCCTGACGAAGGGTCTCAACTTGAAACGTCAACTGTATTCTTCCTATAGATGCTGCCTGGCCTGCTGCGTTCCACCAGCATTTTGTGTGTGTTGCTTGAATTTCCAGCATCTGCAGATTTCCTCGTGTTTGTGTTATCATATACTTGCTGGAATTCAGAAGGATGAGGGGGGATCTCATCGAAACCTTTCAAATGTTGAAGGGCCTGGACAGAGTAGATGTGGAAAGGATGTTTACCATGGTGGGAGAATCTAGAACAAGACGGTACAACCTCAGGATAGAGAAGCGCCCTTTCAAACATGGTTGCAGAGAAATTTCTTAGCCAAAGGGTGGTGAACTTGTGGAAGTTGTTGCCACATGCAGCTTTGGAGGCCAAGTTGCTGGGCATATTAAAGGCAGACAGTGATAGGTTCTTGATTAGACATGTCATCAAACATTCCAGGAATTATAGGAAAGATATCAACAAGATAGAGAGAGTACAGAGAAGATTTACGAGAATGTTACCTGGGTTTCAGCACCTAAGTTACAGGGAAAGGTTGAACGTTAGGTCTTTATTCTTTGGGGCGTAGAAGGTTGAGGGGGGACTTGATAAAGGTATTTAAAATTATGAGGGGGATAGATAGAGTTGACGTGGATAGGCTTTTTCCATTGAGAGTAGGGGAGATTCAAATAAGAGGACATGAGTTGAGACTTAAGGTGCAAAAGTTTAAGGGTAACATGAGAGGGAATTTCTTTACTCAGAGAGTGGTAGCTGTGTGGAATGAGCTTCCAGTAGAAGTGGTAGAGGCAGGTTCGGTATTGTCATTTAAAGTAAAATTGGATAGGTATATGGACAGGAAAGGAATGGAGGGTTATGGGCTGAGTGCGGGTCAGTGGATTAGGTGAGAGTAAGTGTTCAGCACAGACTAGAAGGGCCGAGATGGCCTGTTTCCATGCTGTAATTGTTATATGGTTATATGGTTACGGGGAGAAGGCCGGGAACTGGGGTTGAGGAGCAGATAGGAAAAAGGATCAGCCATAATTGAATGGTGGAGTAGACTCAATGGGCCATATGGCCTAATTCTGCTCTGATGTCTTATGGTCTTATGATCTTTGAGCCTGGAGGTATGTGCTTTCAGGTTTTTGCATTTCCTGCCTAATTGAGGGAGGTGGGGGGAGAAGAGAGAATGTCTGAGATTGTTGGGTCTTTGATTATGCTGTCTGCTTTACTGAGACAATTACATGAACAACAGATTACATGGAATGGAGGGCAATTTCTGTGATGTGCTTAACAGTATCTATAACACTTTGTAGTTTTTTAAAACTCTAATGAAGACCTAACTGACAAAGATAGAGCTGTATATGTTGTCCACATGGATTTTAACAAGCATTTGTTAAGGTCCCGCATGTCAGGCTCTTTCAGAAGATTAAGATGCAGGGGATCCATGGTAAATTACTTGTTTAGGTTCAGAATTAGCTTGTCTATAGAAGACAGATGGTAGCAGGTGATAGGAATTACTTTGACTGGTGGTCAGTTCCTGCTAGAATTCTGTGGAGATGCTTACTAGGACCTCTGCTGTATGCGATAGATATAAATGACCTCGATCAAATGTGGATAGGTGGGTTAGCAAGCTCACAGAAGATACAAAGATTGGTGGCGTTGAGGATTGTGTGGAAGATTGCCAAAGGATATAGTGGGATATAGAACAGTTGCTGATGAGGGTGGAGAAAAGGCAGATGGAGTTTAATCTGTCTAGATGGGAAGTGTTGCACTTTCAGAGATCAAATATAAAGGGGCAGTACATTGTTAATGGCAAGACCCTCAACAGTTTTGATGTACGGAGGACCTTGGGGTAAATTCCATAGTTTCCAGGAATTGTCTGCATGGTTCGTAAAGAAGGTGCATGAGAAGCTTGCCATTGAGATCAAGAGTAGGGAAGTCAGATTACAGCTTTAGAAAATTCTGGTTAGGCATTCAGTTCTGTTTACCCCATCATAGGAAGCAAATGGAGGCTTTAAAGAGGATGCAGAAAATGACTATGGCATTGCCTGGATTAGACAGCATGTGCTATAAGGAGAGGTTGAAACTAATTTACATAATAAATCTTATGATCAATGATGCTGCTGTGTGATGTTTCATTGTACTGAGTCTTGAACAATTTTTATCCAGGTCTTTCTTACTCAAAAGTTGGATCTCTATTGCCCTTCTCCCTCATTCCCTTCTCACTTTCCACTCCCATACAGAATGCCATTAGCCATGGCCTAACCTCTTACAAGCCTTACATTTTCATTAAACTTTTGTTATCAGTAGCCTCAAGTGTCAAGGCCCTCATGCACAACTTGAGATGTTTTTAGTGGCTTTACCTCATCCAACCCTAGTGACTGCTGACATTTTCTGGTCACACACTTTGCTCCTGTGATTCTGTGCTCGGTTCTCTGAGAAGTCTTTCCCACCTAAATTGGATTGCTTGGATACAATGAGTTGTAATATGTTTAAGTCCATTATCTTTAGTTGGCTCCTATTTCACAGTGCCCTGGATGTTAAAATGAAAGCAATTACAAAGTGACAAAGGTGTTTTCACACAAAACCATTAATCATCGTGGCCAGGAGTAGGATTGTTCTCTTTCTTTAGCACGTAAATTTTATAACCACTACTTCCTCTTCAAATAATTTCCTCATTCCTTCTGCATTCCAACTTACAGAAGTATATGAGAAAGAGGCTGCACTTTCCTCTAAACCTTGCCTTGTTCAGTTTCTTGCAAGATGAATTTAATAGGATTTGTGTTAGAACGGACAGACTTTCAGTGAGACAAAGCTCTACCTGTCTGCAGATCTCGATTAGCTAACTCCTTTGTTAATAATTAACAGTGAGCTCGCTTGTAAATGAAAGAAATGGCTGCCTCTAGAACAAATCTGAGGTTGGTCTTTGAAAGACGTGAGAAGATTACTTCTCTGCCTTTGTATTATGATGGGATCCTGTGGAAAAAAAGTACAAGTGATAAGGTAGGTGAAGATTGTGTTTCAGAAATGACTAGTCAATGAAGCTTGCGTTACGTAATGTGTTCCTCATTGTAAAGTTATCAACATATACTGAAAGTATAAATGTATTTTTAGTTATTGTTTGGGATTTCTATATTAAAGAATTAAAACTGCTTGTGAAGAAACTAGAGAATCATAAGTGCAATCTAGAATTGATAAAGTCAAATGAAGGTAAACTTGAAATAAAAACAACTTCCTTAAAACTCACAACTTTCATTATACATGGCTGTATATGGCTTCATAGCATAGATTAAAATAGCCCCAGTTATACTCCAGCATTTTGGCAGAATTATAAAGAGGGAACAGTATGTTTATACTTCAGACAAAAAGGGTTTCAGTGCTTTGGGAAACAGAAAATGCTGGAAACATTCAGCAGCTCAGGTAGTATCAATGGAAATAGAAAGCTACCTGACCCGATCACAGACTCTCTTTCCCCTGATACCACCCAACCTACGTTGGACCTGGAACGTTTACTGTTTCTCTTTCCGCAGATGATACCTGCCACACTGAGCATTTCCGGTATTTTCTACTTTTATTTCAGATTTCTAACATCTGTTCTTCATTGATTTTCTACACCTATGAACTTGACCTGCTAATATTCTAAAGGACAGGATAAACCCTGAGGATGCAATGTACCTACATTACTAGTAAATGTGCTATTAGTTATCTTTAAAAAATGATGAGCCAGTCTGTGGTTACTAATCTCAGTTCCTGGCTAAGAGCTAGTGAAATTGCACAAAGTACATGGTGAGCAAAGCCAAAGAACTGACCATTGACTACAGTAGGAGGAAACCAGAGGTTCAACAACCAATCCTCACCGGGGATCAGAGGTGGAAAGGTCATCAATTTTAAATTCCTTTGCATCATCATTTCAGAGGATCTGTCCTGAAACATCATATAAGTGCCGTTACAAAGAAGGCACAGCAGCACCTCTTCTTTGTTTGAAGTTTGTGAATTCGACATGTCACATATGTCAGATAAAAGTACAGAACAGAAACAGGCCCTTCAGCCTATCTAGTCTGTACCTAAACCATTTAAACTGCCTACTCCCATCTACCTGAACGAGGACCATGGCCCTCCATACCCCTCCCATCCATGTACCTATCCAAACCTCTCTTAAACATTGAAATCAAGCATGCATGCACAACTTGTGCTGGCAGCTCATTCCACACTCTCATGACCCTCTAAACCCTATCCACCTGTGACGCAACTTCTAATGAATTATGGACATGTATTCCCAGATCTCTTTGTTCTACCCCACTCCTCAGTTCACTGTGTAAGTCCTACTCTAGTTGGTCCTACTGAAGTGTAACACCTCGCACTTGTCTGCATTAAATTCCATCTGCCATTTTCCAGCCCATTTTTACAGCTGATGCAGATCCCTCTGCAAGCTCTGATAGCCTTCCTCACTTTCCACTACACCCTAAATCTTGGCGTCAGCCACAAATCTGCTGATCCAATTAACCACATTATCATCTAGATTGTAGATATATATGACAAGCAACGGACCCTGCACCGATTTCTGCAGTACTCCACTGTCTACAGGCCTCTAGTCAGAAAGGCAACCATCTACTACCACTCTCTGGCTTCTACAATAAAGTCAAATTCTAATGAAATTTATTACCTCATCTTGAATGCTGAGTTACTGAACCTTCTTAACTAACCTCTCACACAGAACCTTGTCAAATGCCTAATTAACATCCATGCAGACGCCATCCATTGCCTTGCCTGCATTAAATTTCCTGGTAACTTCCCTGAAAACTTTGTAAGATGAACCATTTATGTGCATAGCCTACCATGCACAAAGCCATGCTGACTATCCCCAATTAGTCCAGGTCTATCCAAATACTCGTATATCTGGTCCTTTAGAATACCTTTCAAAACTTTCCCATTATTGATGTCAGGCTCATTCACCTACAACCTACTGGTTTATTTTTAGAGCCTTTCTTAAACAGTGGAACAACATTAGCTATCCTCCAATCCTCCAGTCCTCACCTATCACTGAGGATGACTTAAATATCTCTGCTATTTCTGCACTTGCCTCCCACATGGTTCAAGGGAACAACATGTCAGCCCTGGGGGTTCGTCCACTCTAATTTGCCTCAAGACAGCAGACACCTCCTCCTCTGTAATCTGTATAGGGTCCATGAAGTAGCTGTCATTTTGCCTCACTTCCATAGACTCCGTGTCCATCTCCTGAGTAAATACAGATGCAGAAAATTCAGGATATAATTTGAATTTACATAAGAATGAATTGTTTCCTTTAAATAATTCGATACCAACCTTACTTTTAAAATTGTAAGAAAACGATTTACATATTTGGGTGTAACTATCACTAAGAATTACAAAGATCTTTTCAAAGAAAATGTTTTAACCATAATGAATTATGTGAAAAATACACTTTCTAATTGGCCGTCTTTCTCTTTATTACTGATTGGTTAAATTAATTCTATTAAAATTAATATTTTAGCTGAATTTATATACCTCTTTCAAGCCACACCCATTTTTATTCCTAAGTCTTTTTTTGATTCTCTAGATTCAATTCTTTCTTCCTACATATGGAAGAACATAAAACCCCGATTACACAAAGCCCATCTTCAAAAACGCAAAAAGACTGGTGGCCTTGCTTTACCCAACTTGAAGTTATATTATTGGGCAATTAACATACAAAATCTTAAGTTCTGGTTATATTATATTAATCGTGAGTATTGTCCAATATGGGTCTTTTTGGAAGCCAATTCTGTTACAAAATTTTCTATTATTCTTTTTTTTGGATCCTCTCTTCCTTTATCTGTAAATAAATTAACTGACAGTTTGGTGGTTAAACACACTTTGAGGATCTGGGTATAGTTTAGTAAACATTTCAGCTTATTGAGATTTTCTCTTTCCAGTCCTAGTTTTTCTAATTTTTTTTTAAACCATCTACGACTGATCTGTTTTTTAAAGAATGGGATTGACTAGGCATTAAATGATTTCAGGGTCCTTTTGTTGGAGGGAATCTCTCTTCTTTTGAGCAGCTCTCAGTAAAATATAACCTATCAAATAGCCACTTCTTTCGATATCTACAGATTAGAGATTTTTTAAGATCTAAACTACATATATTTCCTACTAGCCTGGATAAGAACATAATAGATGTAATTTTTAATTTGAAACCTTTTGAAATTTGCTCAATGTCTTATATTAATGGTATGCTGTTGGGATTGAGAATGGCTCCTTTAGCTAAAATTAAAAAAGGATTTACGGACTTCATTATCTGATGAGACCCGGACAGTTATTTTCAAAATGGTTAATTCTTCATCATTATGTGCTCGTCATTCCCTCCTACAATTTAAAGTAGTGCATAGGGCTCATATTTCTAAAGCCAAGCTCTCTTGCTATATTGCAGATATATCTCCTTATTGTGATAGATGTAATAATGGAGAGGCCTCATTAATTCATATGTTTTGGTCATGTTCGAGCCTTGAAAAATATTGGAAAGATGTATTCCAAACTTTTCTGTACTTTTTAAAGTTAGTTTTAAGCCCAATTCTTTAACTGCCCTTTTGGTATTTTTGAGGAAAGAGTTATAATTTTGGAGCCTTCTCATTTGCGAGTACTGCCTTTTATTTCTCTCATGGCTAGGAGGGCGATCTTGCTTAAATGGAAGGAGGTTGCCCCCCTACATATGCACAATGGTTATATGATGCTATGTCATGTTTAAATCTAGAGAAGATTCATTGTTCGATTTCTGATTCTAACCAAGATTTTCAAATGTTATGGGGACCCTTTCTGAGCTATTTTAAAAATCTTTGAATTGTTATTAAAATATAGATCTGGGCTATTATTATAAAACACTATATGGTAAAGCACTCCTTTTCTTTTTCTCTTGTTTTTTTTCCAACAAGCTTTGTCTTGGTAGGGGGTGCAGATTCTTTTATATAATAAAATTAACCATACTAGTGTATTTCATTACTCAATTTGTTTTATTTGATTGATTATCAATATGGGTTACTGTGATTGTATGCATTTTGTGCTATCTCATTTTCATTTATAATTAGTATCCTTATGAACTCTGCATTTGTGTATCTGAAATTTAATAAAAATATTGGAAAAAGAAGGAAAGATCTCCTTCATCTCTTTTGGCTCCACACATAGATTACCATTCTGATCTCCCAGAGGACTATCTTTGTCCCTTGCAACCCTTTTTCTCTTAACATATCTGTAGAAGCATTTAGGATACTCCTTCACCTCGACTGCTAGGGCAACCTTTACCCTCCTGATTTCATTCTTAAGTGTTCTCTTGCATTTCTTGTACTCCATCAGCACTTCATTTCTTCCTACCTGCCTGTACCTGCTATACACCTACATTTCTTTCTCAACCAGGGCCTCAATATCTCTTGAAAACTAACGTTCCAAAAACCTGTTATCTTTACTTTTTATTCTGACAGGCACATACAGGCTTTGCATTCTTAAATTTCACTTTTGAAGGCCTCCCATTTACCGAGTACACCTTGGCCAGAAAATAGTCTGCCCCAGTCCTTATTTGCCTGGGGCATCTGTTACATACCCCGTAACTGGGTTAACAGACCAACAGAAATGGAAGGATATGTTGGAGTCTGGTGGTACTGAAACTGAAGGTGTTTATTAGTAAACTAAGTAATACAATGTCAAAGATGCAAATATACATATAAAACAGGTTAGCAATAATAAAAACAGAAGTGTAGGAATAATAATCAACAGTAATAAACAAGCTCTAGCAAAGTCTAGGGGTAAATGAATTGTTATAAGAGAATATAGAGTTCAGTTCAGTTTGTGCTGAGGTAGTTGTTGTGTTGCAATGTTGGAGAGAGAGAGCGAGTGAGATGTGAGCAGCTGCAGCAGGCAAACCTTCCGTTGTCTTCTTGTTCCGTCGTACCGTTGGTTCCGTTGTACCACAGTGGCAGAACTACAGAGCTTAGATCTGATCTGTTGGTTGTGGGAGCACTGAGCTCTGTCTATTACTTGCTGCTTATAGCATTTGGTATGCAAGTAGTCCTGTATTGTGGCTTTACTAGGGTGACCTCACATATTGAGGTATGCCCGTGTTGTTCTCGGCATGTATGTTTTTGCTGCATGTTTTGTCTTATCCATAAATTGTTCTATTGTGGATTCCCTTTTTGAGATAATGTTCTGAATTCTAGAGGAGCATGCTGGATTTTTCCATTACAAATGGTTGTGAGAGTAGTTTTCCTACTGTGTGACTTTGGAGGCAATCAATCACTGGGTTCGGTCACACTGAGAAGTTTTAATCATGAGGATATGGATGTATACAAGAAGTGGTTCTGACTTTGGGAAGCAATACGGTGTAGGGGTGTTTGTGAACCCAAACGTGTGCATTGTTACCAGATCGTGATCACCTTTTTTCTAGAGTTTGCCTTTCTGTGAACTTACAAATGAATACTTACTCATTAAAATTTGTGATTTTAAAATAACTTATTCCCAAAAGCAAAAATGTTGCAGTTGGAAATCAGTTAAGAGAATGCTAGAATTACTTAACCAGCAATGCAAGATCTATGGAGAGAGAGTTTAGGGCGGATATACTTCCCTCATCTTACAAGAGATTGCCATGCTTCTGTTCTTGAATGAATACTGGTCATATACTTGTTTTATTTTGCAGGAAACGGACTAGCATGAACTTTAAGAAAGAAAGAATAGACCTTTTCTTCTGCCATCAAATAGCTGGACAATACTGACTGTGTAGGCCTCTAAGCAATTAACAAATATAGCCAGCTTCAATGCCTTGGCAACTAGGAATCAGAGTTCCAGAGCACCGGAATGTTACAAAGTATTGTGTGATGCCTGTGTATGACCATTCCTCTGATATGATTTGTGTCTCCCTAACAGGACTTCCAAAGATACTGGTCAGAACTACGAGGCTCCTCAATTTTCTTTTACTCCGATGACAAAGATGTGACAGTAAGGATGTAGCTGATGCCTTTTGGGATCTTTGATTCATGGATTTAGGCTTTCAGTTAATCTAAAATTTAAGAATTCTAAAAATTAAAGGAAATCAGATTGCTTGAATTAGATTACTTGGATGATCATATTTTAACAAAACAAATAAACATCTTAACCTATGCTTTGAAATCAAGGCATTACTGGAATAGATCTTCAGTGGTTTGAATGCCATATCCAGAATTTGAAAATGAAAAACAAAACATAAGTTTCAAGAAAATATTTCAGAACTAAAATCTTAATTTGTTTATTTGACTTTTAACTGCACTTTTATGTAATAACTGATTGTATTTATATCAAATATATTGCAACTGCAGTCAATGGAGCAAAGAGGGAGAGAGATATAGCAAGGAAATGCACCTTCCAGCTATAGAGTCCATGTTGATCTTTAGCCTTCCATTTATATTACCTCTTCGTTTATTTTCCCAATATTCTCATCAACTGTCCTGAGATTTTCACATTTATCTGCACATTAGGGGCAATTTAAAGTGGCTATATCAACTGATCCGTGTTTGGGATGTAGAAGGAAACCTACATAATGACAGGAGAAAAATATTCCACAGACAGAATTGAAAGTCAGGGCTGACCCGAGTCTCTTACCCTCGAATGCAATTGCTCTGTTGGCTGTAGTACTGTGTCTTACGAGTATGCATGTTTGCTTATCGTTGCCATTATTTTGTAGATTATTAATTCTTAATAGAATCATACTCAGATCACTACAGCACAGAAACAGGTCCTTCACCCACCTCGCCTGTACTGAACTGTTGTTCTGCTTACATCCATTAACCTGCACCCGGACCACAGCCCTCTATACCCCTCCCATCCATTGTACCTACCCAAATTTCTCTTAAATATTGAAATCGAACCTACATCCACCTCTTCCTCGCACCTCGTTTAACACTCTCACCACCTTCTGAGTGAAGAAGTAACTCCTCATGTACCTCATAAACATTTCACCTTTCACCCTTAACCCATGACTTCCAGTTGTACTCCCACCCAACCTCAGTGGAAAAGCCTACTTATACTTACCCCATCTGTATCTCTCATGGTTTTGTATACCTGTATCAAATCTCCCCTCATTCTCCTACACTCAAGGGGATAAAGTCCTAAAGTATTCAATCTTTCCCTATAACTCAGGTCTTCAGGACCCGACATCATCCTTATAACGTTTCTCTGCTGTCTTTCAATCCTATCGACATCTTTCCTTTAGGAAAGTTTTGTGACCAAAATTGTGCACAATACTCTAAATTAGCCTTAACAAATGTCTTATACAAGTTCAACATAGTATTCCATCTCCTACACTCAGTACTCTGATTTATGAAGGGTGAAGTGCCAAAACCCTATCTATCTGTGATGCCACCTGCAAGGCATCACGGACCTGTGTTCCTAGATCACTCTGTTCTACCACATTGCTCAGTGCCCTACTGCTCACCGTGTACATCTACCCTGATTTCTCTTCCCAAAGTGCAACACCTCATACTTTTTTGCATCAAATTCCATCTGTCATTTTCACCCCATTTTTCCAACCGCAAGCTTTGATAGTCTTCCTCACTGTCTACTACACCTCCAATCTTGATGTCATCCACAAATATGCTGATCCAGTTTACCACGTTATCATCCAGATTGTTGATATAGATGACAAACATCAGTGAACTGAGCACTGATCCCCAGCGTAACACTAATCACAGGCCTCCAGTCAGAGAGGCACCATCTACTACCACTCTCTGGCTTCTCCCACAAAGCCAATGTCTAATCCAATTTACTACCACATCTTGAATGCCTCATGACTGATCCTTGAACTTGACCAACCTCTCAAGCGGAACCTTATCAAAGACCTTAGTTAAGACCATGTTGACAACCTTATGTATGTGTCCTTTACTCTCTGGTTAAATTTAGGACCTCTCAGGTCATCCAAAGTTTCCTCATTTTACCATTCTTGTTGCTACTCATTACTGAATATGCTGATCCTGATCTCCGATCAGCTGTCCTTCACATAACATCTGCATGTCAAATGTGAACTTAGCCAACAGCAGTTGCTTCTAATCAAAGCCCTTATCTCCTGTCTTATCTTATCATAACTTGCTCTTCCCAAATTCAGTACCATACCACAAGATCCAATTTTATGCTTATTCGTACCTATTCTAAAATGAGTTGTGGTCACTATTCCAAAAATGTTCTCTCACTATCTGCAGTCTGGCCTGGCTCATTGCCCTAAATTCGATCCAGTGTATTCCCTCCTTTAGTTGGACTCTCCACATACTTTTTCAAGAACCCCTCTTGGATGGACTGAAGAAATTCCATCCCATTTATACTTCTTGTATTAAGGAGATTCCAGTCAATATTGAGGAAGTTAAAACCCCCACTATTAAAACCTTGTTGTTTCTGCAGGTCTCCTATAATCTGTTGACATAACTGTTCCTCCATACTTGGGGGCCTATAGTATAATCCCATCAATGTAGTTGTGTGTGCCACCCAAGTTGCCTCTGTGAATGAGCCCTCAGCATGTCCTTGAGCACGGATATGACCTTCTCCCTTATCAGCAATACAACCCCTCTTCCACTTTTAGCCACCACATCCCATTACATCTAAAACAATGAAACCCAGGAATGTCGCTCTGTCAGTCTTGTCCCTCACAGATCCAGATCTCTGTAATGGCAACAGCATTGTAATTCCTTGCACTGATCCATGCTCAAGTTCATTCTCCTTGCCTATAAAACACCTACATTAAAGTAAACTTATTTAACCCAGCAGACCCACCACATTTATTAGTCTACGTACACAACGCTGGAAGAACTCAGCAGGTCAGGCAGCATCCGTGGGAAAAGAGTAGTCAACGTTTCGGGCCGAGACCCTTCATCAGGAATGGGGGGGGGGAAGAGAGGGCCAAAGCCCAGTAATAGAGATAGGGGAGGGGGTAGGGCCTAGAGGCGCCAGGTGGAAAACCAATCGGAGGAAAGATAAAGGGGGGATGGGGAGGGGATAGGCATGAAAGAACTGTGGAGATAAAGAAGCAGGAAGTTGAAAGGGGAGAGAGGCAGAGAGGGACCTGGGATAGGGGGAGGGGGAGGGAATTACCGGAAATTGGAGAATTCAATGTTCATACCACCAGGCTGGAGGCTACCCAGACGGTAGATGAGGCGTTGCTCCTCCAACCTGAGTTTGGCCTCATCATGGCAGTAAAGGAGGCCATGTATGGACATATCTAGATGGGAATGAGAGGCAGAGTTGAAGTGGGTGGCAACCGGGAGATCCTGTCTATTGTGACGGACGGAGCGGAGGTGCTCGACGAAGCGGCCCCCCAATCTGCGTCGGGTCTCGCCGATGTAGAGGAGGCCGCACCAGGAGCACCGGATGCAATAGACGACTCCAGCAGACTCACAGGTGAAGTGTTGCCTCACCTGGAAGGACTGTCTGGGGCCTGGAATGGTGGTAAGGGGGGAGGTGTGGGGACAGGTGTAGCATTTGCGCTTACAGGGATAAGTGCCAGGTGGGAATTCTGTGGGGAAGTTCATTTATTAGTCTGTCCCTTACTGTCATTTCTTTCGATCTTACTTGTTATACCACATTTCCAGACCTCAGCCCCACCACCTGTTGCCCTGCTGCTCTGTTTCCCATTTCCTGTCACTCTAGTTTAAACCCTCCTGGCAAGGAATAACAGAACCCTGCAATCACATTGTATGAAGAGCTTCAACGGGCTTTCAGTATGAAACTAAATATCCATTGCAGCACCTGACAGGTTTACATAGTTTCCCCTATGGTTTAGATGCAAACTGTCTTGTTTCCTTGCCCTGGAAGAGACGGCCTAATGATCCACCAATCAGAAGCCCTCTTTCATACACCAGCTCTTCATCAACATATTGAATTGAACTATGTACCTATTTCTCACCTCACCAGTATGTGAAACCAATAGTAATCCTGAGATGACAACCCTGGAAGTCCTGCTTTTTAACTTCCTGTCTAGTTCCTTAAAATTATCCTTGCTCTGGCCTATGCCAATATTACTTACATGGACCACAGCCTCTGGCTCCTCACCCTTACTTCTCAGAATGTTTATTATCCACTGTGAGACGTAGAAAACACAGAAAACCTACAGCACAATACAGGCCCTTCGGCCCACAATGCTGTGCCGAACATGTCCCTACCTTAAAAATTACCTAGGGTTACCCATAGCCCTCTATTCATCTAAATTTGACGTACCTATCCAAGAGTCTCTTAAAAGACCCTATCGTATCCGCCTCCACCACTGTCACTAGTAGCCCATTCCACACACTCACCACTCTCTGAGTAAAAAACTTACCCTGGACATTTCCTCTGTACCTACTCCCCAGCACCTTAAACCTGTGTCCTCTTGTGGCAACCATTTCAGCCCTGGGAAAACGCCTCTGACTATCCACATGATCAATACCTCTCATCATCTTATACACCTCCATCAGGTCACCTCTCATCCTCTGTCGCTCCAAGGAGAAAAGGCTGAGTTCACTCAAACTGTTTTCATAAGGCATGCTCCCCACTCCAGGCAACATCCTTGTAAATCTCCTCTGCGCCCTTTCTATGGTTTCCACGTCCATCCTGTAGTGATGCAACCAGAATTGAGCACAGTACTCCAAGTGGGGTCTGACCAGGGTCCTATATAGCTGCAACATTACTTCTCGGCTCTTAAACTCAATTCCATGGCTGATGAAGGTCCAATGCACTATATGCCTTCTTAACCACAGAGTCAACCTGCACAGTAGCTTTGAGTGTCCTACGGACTCGGACCCCAAGATCCCTCTGATCCTCCACACTGCCAGGAGTCTTGCCATTAATACTACATTCTGCCAACATACTTGAGCTACTGAAATGAACCACTTCGCACTTATCTGGGATGATCTCCATCTGTCGCCTCTCAGCCCAGTTTTGCATCCTATCGATGTCCCGCTGTAAGCTCTGACAGCCCTCCACACTATCCACAACACCCTCATCCTTGACCCCAGTACTAAGGAGAGTCAAAATTGTAGTCAAAGAAACACTCATCGGTGCCCTATCACTCTCACTCTGCCTGACTTCACCCTTCACTTCATTGCTGAAGTGCGGTACAGCTCCACTGACTCAGTTATTGGTGCAGTCCTCTGAAAGGTTACCCCCTCCTCACCAATAACATCCGGAGGGGTACAGCTGTAAACGTGGGGAATAGTCACAGGGCCACTCTAACCTATCTGCGTACTCGCCTTAATTCTCCTGATGAGTCACCCATCTCTCTATATTCTGCATCTGAGGTGTGATCACTTCACTAAAACTTTCATCTATGGTAGCCTCAGAATCCCAGACGAACATGAGTACATCGAACTTCAGCTCAGTTCCTTGATCTGGTGTGTAAGGAGCTGTGTAGTAATCAGTGAGACTATGAGTTTCACCAACTTTCCATATCTTGCAGGAGGAGCATTCCACTGCCTTGACTGCCATTTTATCTACGCTGTCAAAGGTCACAGATTAACAAGAAGATAAAAACCTGATATGATTCTAAACTGCAAACTTAAAGAGTCACAGAGTCATAGAAAAGTACAGCACAGAAACAAGCCCTTTGGCCCACCTAGCCTATGCCGAACCATTTAAACTGCCTACTCCTATTGACCTGCACCAGAACTGTAGCCCTCCATTCCCCTCTCATTTATGTACCTCTTGAAACTTCTCTTAAACATTGAAATCAAGCTTACATGCAGCACTTGTGTTGGCAGCTCATTCTCTACCCTCGTGACCCTCAAAGTGAAGAGGTTTCACCTCACTACCTCCCTAAAGTTTTCACCTTTCACTCTTAACCTATGTTCTCTGAGGTCCCAACCAACCTCAATGGAAAAAGGATGCTTCCATTTACCTTATCTAAGCCCCTCTTAAATTTGTATACCTTTAACAAATCTGCCCTATGTTCCAATGAATAAAGTCCTAACCTATTCAACCTTCCAATATAATTCAAGTCTTCCAGTTCCGCAACATCCTTGTAAATTTTCTCTGTACGATAGCAACCTTGTTTACATCTATTCTGTAAGTAGGTGACCAAAAATGCACACAATATTCTAAATTAGGCCTCACCAATATCTTATACAACTTCAACATAACATCCCATCCCCTGTACTCAATACATTGATTTATGAAGGCTGGCATGCCAAAAGCTTTCTTTACGACCCTATCAAACTGTGTCACCACTTTGAATGAACTATGTATTTGTATTCCCAGATTCCTTTGTTCTACTGCTCTCCTCAGTGCCTTATTGTTCATTGATTCCATTTAAAATCAGAGAGTGTATACAACCTGAAATTCACTGTGTCAGACCTACCCTGGTTGGTCCAACTGAAGTGGACCTCTCACTTGTTTGCATTAAATTCTATTTGCCATTTTCTCCCAAAAAGCCAATGTCTATTGTAATTTACTTCCTGAATACCTAGGCATGGAACCTTCTTGACCAACCCCCATCTGGGACCATAAAACCTTAAGATATAGGAGCAGAATTAGGCCATTTGGCTCATTGAGTCTGCGCCAGCATTTCATCATGGCTGATTCAATTTTCCCCTCAGCCCCAATGTCCTGCCTTCTTCCCATATCCCTTCATGCCCTGACCAACCTCTGCCTTAAATATACATAAAAACTTGGCTTCCATAGCTGCCTGTGGCAAAGAATTCCACAGATTCACTACTCTCTGGCTGCAGAAATTCCTCCTCATCTCCATCCTAAAAGAACACCCCTCTATTCTGAGAACACACACAAAATGCTGGTGGAACACAGCAGACCAGGCAGCATCTATAAGGAGAAGTACTGTCAACACTTCGGGCCGAGACCCTTCGTCCTGACAAAACGTCGACAGTGCTTCTCCTTATAGATGCTGCCTGGCCTACTGTGTTCCACCAGCATTTTGTGTGTGTTGTTTGAATTTCCAGCATCTGCAGATTTCCTCGTGTTTCCTCTATTCTGAGGCTGTGTCCTCTGGTCTTAGACTCTTCCACCATAGGAAATATCCTCTCCATATCCACTCTATCAAGGTCTTTCACCATTCAATAGGTTTCAATGAGATCACCACTCATTCTTCTGAAGTCTGGTGATTATCAGGCCCAGCACCATCAAATGCTCTTCATATGACAAGCCATTCAATCCTGGAATAATTTTTGTGAACCTCCTTTGAACCCTCTCCTGTTTCAGCACATCCTTTCTAAGATAAGGGGCCTAAAACTGCTTGTAATACTCCAACTGAGGCCTCACCAGTACTTTATAAAATCTCAGCATTAAATCTTTGCTTTTATAACATATAACAATTACAGCACGGAAACAGGCCATCTCGGCTCTTCTAGTCCATGCCGAATGCTTACTCTCACCTAGTCCCACCGAGCTGCACTCAGCCAATAACCCTCATTCCTTTTCTGTCCATATACCTATCCAATTTTTTTTTAAATGACAATATTGAACCTGCCTCTACCACTTCAATTGGAAGTTCATTCCACACAGCTACCACTCTGAGTAAAGAAGTTCCCCTCGTGTTATCCCTAAACTTTTGCCCCTTAACTCTCAACTCATGTCCTCTTGTTTGAATCTCCTCTCCTCTCAATGGAAAAAGCCTATCCATGTCAACTCTATCTATCCCCCTCATAATTTTAAATACCTCTATTCAGTCCCCCCTCAACCTTCTATGCTCCAAAGAAAAAAGACCTAACTTGTTCAATCTTTCTCTGTAACTTAGGTGCTGAAACCCAGGTAACATTCTAGTAAATCTCCTCTGTACTCTCTCTATTTTGTTGACATCATTCCTATAGTTCGGTGACCAGAACTGTACACAATACTCCAAATTCGGCCTTACCAATGCCTTGTACAATTTTAACATTACATCCCAACTCCTATACTCAATGCTCTGATTTATAAAGGCCAACATACCAAAAGCTTTCTTCACCACTCTAGCCACATGAGATTCCACCTTCATGGAACTATGCACCATTATTCCTAGATCACTCTGCTCTATTGCATTCCTCAGTGCCCTACCATTTAACATGTATGCCCTATTTTGATTAGTCCTACCAAAATCTAGCACCTCACACTTATCAGCATTAAACTCCATCTGCCATCTTTCAGCCCACTCTTCTAACTGGCCTAAATCTCTCTGCAAACTTTGAAAACCTACTTCATTATCCACAATGCCACCTATCTTAGTATCATCTGCATACTTACTAATCCAATTTACCACCCCATCATCCAGATCATTAATGTATATGACAAGCAACATTGGACCCAGTAAAGATCCCTGAGGCACACCACTAGTCACCGGCCTCCAAGCTGACAAACAGTTATCCACCTCTACTCTCTGGCATCTCCCATGCAGCCACTGTTGAATCCATTTTACTACTTCAATATTAATACCTAACGATCGAACCTTCCTAACTAACCTTCCGTGTGGAACCTTGTCAAAGGCCTTACTGAAATCCACATAGACAACATCCACTGCTTTACCCTCGTCAACTTTCCTAGTAACCTCTTCAAAAAATTCAATAAGATTTGTCATACATGACCTTCCACGCACAAATCCATGTTGACTGTTCCTAATCAGACCCTGTCTATCCAGATACAGACAGACATACTTTATTGATCCTGAGGGAAATTGGGTTTTGTTACAGCCGCACCAACCAAGAATAGTGAAGAAATATAGCAATATAAAACCATAAATAATTAAATAATAATAAGTTAATCATACCAAGTAGAAATAAGTCCAGGACCAGCCTATTGGCTCAGGGGGTCTGACACTCCGAGGGAGGAGTTGTAAAGTTGCTGAGGGTGACCCTGTCTATCCAGATAATTATATATACCATCTCTAAGAATACTTTTCATTAATTTACCCACCACTGACGTCAAACTTTTATATTCTAGTCCACTCAGAATGAATGCTAACATTGCATTTGCCTTCTACACCAGAGACTTGACTGAAAATTAACTTCTAGGGAAACCTTCACAAGGACTCCCAAGTCCCTTTGTACCACAGTTTTCTGTATTTTCTTTGCATTTAGAAAAGTGTCAGTCCTTTCATTTCTTTTACCAACATACATGACACAGTATTCCATCTGCCTTCTCTTTGTCCATTCTCCTAATCTAAGACCTTCTGTAACCTTTCTACTTCCTCAAAACTACCTGCCCTTCCGGCTGTCTTCTTATCATCTGAAAACTTTGCAACAAAGCCATCAATTCCATCAATCAAATCATTGACATATAACGTAAAAATAATCAGTCCCAACACAGACCCCTGTGGAAAACCACTAGTCACTGGCAGCCAGCCAGAAAAGGCTCCCTTTATTCCCACTCTGTCCCCTGCCAATCAGCCACTGCTTTATCCATGTTAGAATATTTCTTTTAATACCATGGGCTTGTAGCTTGTTAAGCAGCCTCATGTGTGGCACCTTGTCAAAGCCCTTCTGAAAATCCAAGTACACAACATCAACTGATTCTTCTTTGTCTATCCTGCTTGTTATTTTTTCAAAGAATTTCAACAGATTTATTAGGCAAGATTTTTCCTTGAGGAAACCATGTTGACAACTTCCTATTTTATCATGTTGCTCCAAGTACCCTGAGACCTCATCCTTAAAAATTGACTCCAACATCTCCCCAGCTACTGAGGTCAGGCTAATTGGCCTATAGTTTCCTTTCTTCCGCCTCTCTCTCTCTTCTTGAAAAGTAGAGTGACATTTGCAATTTTCCAGCCTTCTGGAACCATTTCAGAATCTAGTGATTCTTGAAAGATCGTTACTAATGCCTCCACAATCTCTTCAGCCTCCTCTTTCAGAATTCTGGGCTGTACACTATCTGATCCAGGTGACTTACCTACCTTCAGAATTTTCACACACTTCATGACTGCTGACAGCTGGAACTTCCATTTTTCTGCTCGTGTCATTCACAGTGAAGAGTGATGCAAAATACTTATTCATTTCATCTGCCATTTTGTTGTCCCCCATTACTACCTCTCCAGCATCATTTTCCAGTAGTCCGATATGTACTCTCACTTCTCTTTTACACTTTATGAATCTGAAGAAATTTTTGGTATCTTCTTTAATGTTATTGAATGCTATTAATACTCTTGGGGGCCTTGTCAAAGTCTTACTAAAATCCATTTAGACAACACCCACTGACTTATCCTTTATCAACTTTCCTGGTAACTTTCTGATGCACCATCAATAACTCTCTCTGAGACGTAAAGGCGAGATATCGGCTTTTATTGACTGGAAGAAGGAACAAGCAGTGGTTGACCACCATACTACATCCTGGAAACAGAGAGGCTGGGCTCAGGCCTCAATCGCCTTTATACAGGGGTCTGTAGGAGGAGCCACGGTCAGTGGGAGGAGCCACAGGAGCAGACAGCAGGGGGCGTGTCCAGACAGGTATATGTAGTTCACCACACTTTCTTGAAAAATTCTATTAGATTAGTTAGGCATGAGCTACCACACACAAAGCCATGCTGACTATCCTTACAAAACACACACAAAATGCTGGTGGAACACAGCAGGCCAGCCAGCATCTATAAGGAGAAACACTGTCGACGTTTCGGGCCGAGACCTTTTGTCAGGACTAACTGAAAGGAAAGATAGTAAGAGATTTGAAAGTAGTGGGGGGAGGGGGAAATGAGAAATGATAGAAGACCGGAGGGGGTGGGATGAAGCTAAGAGCTGGAAAGGTGAATGGCGAAAGTGATACAGAGCTGGAGAAGGGAAAGGCTAATGGGACAGGAGGCATCGGAAGAAAGAAAGGGGGATGGGGGAAGCATCAGAGGGAGATGGAGAACAGGCAGAGTGATGGGCAGAGAGAGAAAAAAACAAACAACTAAATATTGAAGGGGAGGAGGGGCATTAATGGAAGTTAGAGAAGTCAATGCTCATGCCATCAGGTTGGAGGCTACCCAGCCGATATATAAGGTGTTGTTCCTCCAACCTGAGTTTGGATTCATTTTGACAGTAGAGGAGGCCATGGATAGACATATCAGAATGGGAATGGGACGTGGAATTAAAATGTGTGGCCACTGGGAGATCCTGCTTTCTCTGGTGGACCGAGCGTAAGTGTTCAGCGAAATGGTCTCCCAGTCTGTGTCGGGTTTCACCAATATATAAAAGGCCACACCGGGAGAACCGGACGCAGTATACCACACCAGCCGACTCACAGGTGAAGTGTCACCTCACCTGGAAGGACTGTCTGGGGCCCTGAATGGTGGTGAGGGAGGAAGTGTAAGGGCAGGTGTAGCACTTGTTCCGCTTACAAGGATAAGTGTCAGGAGGGAGATCGGTGGGAAGGGATGGGGGGAACGAGTGGACAAGGGAGTCGTGTAGGGAGCGATCCCTGTGAAAAGCAGAAAGGGGGGGGGGAGGGAAAAATGAGTTTGGTAGTGGGATCCCGTTGGAGGTGGAGGAAGTTACGGAGAATTATACATTGGACCTGGAGGCTGGTGGGGTGGTAGGTGAGGACAAGGGGAACCCTATCCCGAGTGGGCTGGCGGGCGAATGGGGTGAGGGCAGATGTGCGGTAAATAGGAGAGATGCGTTTGAGAGCAGAGTTGATGGTGGAAGAAGGGAAGCCCCTTTGTTTAAAAAAGGAAGACATCCCCTTCGTCCTGGAATGAAAAGCCTCATCCTGAGATTGAATGCTATCCAATCCAATCCAATCCAATCTTTCTTCATACCTGAGATGTCCACCCCATTCTGGTGAATCTCCTCTGTATTCCCTCCTACTTACAATCAGGAAGCATACTTCGTGGAATTTACTCATATAGTTCTGACAATCTATGCAGTGGATACAATATTTACAACTGGTGACATTATTTCAAAAGAACATAAGGGCAGGTGTAGCACTTGTTCCGCTTACAAGGATAAGTGCCAGGAGGGAAATCGGTGGGAAGGGATGGGGGAAACGAGTGGACAAGGTAGTGTCAAGGTAGTGGACAAGGTAAGAAATAGGATTGGATTTTGCCTCCAACTTTCTTTTATGTTCTGTTTTTCTGGCCAGATGTTTCTCTGTTTTTTGTGTGCGGGGGAGGGTTGATGTTTCTGTTTCGTCTTTGTTCAGGGAGGATGGATTTGCAGGCTGATGATTGCACTGCCGTTCTTTCTTTCTTGGTTTCATGACAATTGGAAGAAGAAGTTCAGTGGTGTACACTTTGATAATAAATGAAACTTTGAACTGTCAGCAATTTCTTTCCTCCCACCAACGGTGCTCTACCCACTGAGCTCCTCCAATGGATCATTTGTTGCTCCAGGTTCCATCACCTGAGGACCCTTGTGTTTCCTTAAAGCAAACAATTCAACAGGCAGAAAGGTCAGAGCAGGACAGGGAGTGAGGAATTTCTGCATTTATTTTAATACAAGAAGCCTGACAGATGAACAGAGGACATGGATTGTTGCATGGAACTGGGCTTTGTAGCTATTACAGAAACATGGTTTAGGGGTGGCAGGTCACTGTTTGATATACAAATTCAACAGACATGATAGAGATGGGTAAGGGGGGACAGAGTTGTCTTTTTGATGAGAGAGAACATCACAGCTAAACATAGAAAGGATATTCTTGGCAAATCGTCCAATGTAACAATACGGGTAGAAACCTGAAATAAGAGGAGATTTTGATGAGATTGTATGAAAGGTCTCCCAGCAGTAGGTGGGTATTAGGGAGTTCTACAATTTCTCTCTCTTAGGATCCAGCGTCAACTTGATCTTCCCAATCTAGCTTTACATTGAAAACGGCCATGGCTAACGTAACATTGCCTTTTTGTCATGCTTTTTCTATCTCCCACTGTAATTTGTAGGCTACTGGCTACTGTCTGGAGGCTTTTAAATAAGGCTTTTTAACCAGGGTCTTCTTACCCTCTCAGTTTCTGAGCTCTGCCACAATGATTCTACATCTTCGTACATTGATGCCTCTCATAATTGTATCTAATCTACACCTAATGGAGATGTGCAGCTTAGAGGATATGGGCTGAATGCAGGAAATTGGGGTTATTTGGGTGGGTACCGTGGTCAGCCTGGACTTGTTGCACCAAAGGACCTCTACTTTGTTACTATACCTGAGAAGTATCTTCACTTGGTTAACCATGATTTACGTATTTAGCAAGCGATATCTGAAACAGCTTTTGACAGGAGTTTTATGCCTTCATTAGTATATTTGTGATAGGACATGCAGAGACATGGATACTGCAGAATCCTCCCCCCCCCCCCCCCCACTCCTCATCAATCACATTTACTCATCTGGGAAACATCAAGTATAGGTGCTCGTGCACAACTCTACTGCATAGTATTAATATTAAGTGAGCCTGTTCATAGCTTTCTAAAGTCCAGTAAATTTAAATTCCTGGACACCTCTCCAAAAATATTGGGAAATTTGTAATCCAAAAATGAGTGCTGACACTCTATATGAAGGTCTCTGCTTGAAAGAATTTTGAGAGAAATGTGCTGACATTTGAGAGAATGCTGAAGTGCTGAAGTATTGTCTTTTGAATAGATTTTTCTAATTCTACAAAACCATTGTAAAATTGATCGAGTTCTCCCTGGTGTCCATACCGGTTTTTATCATGGTTATTCATTTATCAAAATCATATTGCAGTTTCTGGAACTTTGGATGATAGCACAATTCCTATATCGCAAGATACTACACTTCAGAAGCAACTAATTGGCTGTGTAATTCACATATTTCATTCTATCAACAGAAAATTTAATATCAAAAGCAAAAAAGAAAGGAACTGAAGCTTAGAGTAATCGTCACACTCAGTTTCAGGCTGGATTACAATAATGACTTTATTATGAATTTGTTACTGCATCTTTATAACTGTTTGTTCTGTTTGTTATTTTTCCAGTACACAGAAAAGCTGGATCTGCAGCATTTCATATCTATAGGAGATGACAGCAGCCAAGCAGCCGGCTTCCGACTGCATCTAGGCAACAGGGAGGTGAAACTGAAGGTATCTCAACTAAAGTTCTGATCTGTCCACATATTAACTTTGTTTCTTTATCACATTCGTTCTATTGTTTTAATGCTCAAAATTATTTTGAATGGATTTGAAGAAAATATAGGAGCAGAATTAGGCCATTTGGCCCATCGAGTCTGTTTGCCTTTTCATCATGGCTGATCCATTTCACTCTCAGCCCCAGTCTCCAGCCTTCTCCCCATACCCTTTCATGCCCTGACAAATCAAGAATCTATCAACCTGCCTTAAGTATACATAAAGACTTAACCTCCACAGCTGCCTGTGGCAATGAATTCCACAGATTCACTACTCTCTGGCAATCCTCTGTTCAGGGATTGTAACAGGGATAAGTCAGGTGAATTACATCAAATAATGTACCTCTGTTAAGGAATTGTAAAAAGAATTAGCCAGGTAGATCACAGGGTGGGGAATCTAATGACATTGGTAGGGATGTTATTGGAAAGGATTGTTGGGGCAGGATTAATCTACATTTGGAAACTGTGGATATCAGAACATAGAAAGCTGGATTTTCAGGGGACAAATAAGAACTTCTGATTCCAGTTTCAGCAGAGTGGGGGAGTCAGCAGTTTTAAAATTTGTTTTCCAGATATCAAAGAGAACCAGGCTGTAGTGGAGCAGCCATTTTTCTGAGTAGATGTGTTTGAGCTTGAGCGCTGTGTTTAAGTATGATGCTTCAGTTTGTGTGGCTTCCGTAGGAGAAGAGAAATCAGATCATTTCAGGCAAGGCAGGAGGGATGGGGGCCATAACATCAGCTGAGAAAGTGGAGGGATTAAGAGGAAGGTTGATGTCATGCTTGGTATTTCTGTAAAGACAGAGTAATAGACAAGATGGGATGGACTGGTTGAAGTGTTTTTATTTTGATACTAGGAGTATTATAGGTAAAGTTGATAAACCTTGAGCATGGATCAATATATGGAACATAGCCATTGGAGAGACTTGGTTGAGAGAGGGGCAGGAATGGATACTTAATATAGCAAAATTTCAATGTTTTAGGAAAGATAGAGCAGGAGGTAAAAAGGGGAGTGGTGGGGTTGGGACAATATCACAGCTTTACTCAGAGGGGATATAATGGAGAGCTTATCCATTGAGTTTAAATGCGTAGAACTCAAAAATAAGAAAGGTACAATCACTCTGATGGCAAGTTCTCTTACAGCTTTATAAAGCTCTGGTTAAGCTGCATCTAGAGCTTTGCATTCATTTCTGGCCACTCCGTTATAGGAAGGATTTGGTGGCTATGGACAAGGTGCAGAAGCTGTTTTACTAGGATATCGCCTGGTTTAGAGGGATGTGCTAGAAGAGAGGTTGGATAACTGCTTTTTCTCTCTCTGTATTGGTGGAAGATGAGAGGAGACAGGATGGACGTTCATGAGAGGCATAGAGTGGATAGACTTTTTCCCCAAGTCTAGATGACGTCATTTAAGTTGAGGACTGGTAAGTTCCAAGGGAATTCAGAGAGAATGATGGATGACTAGAATGTGCTGCCAGGATGATAGAGTGATAAATATGATACCAAGATCCATTGAAAAGCTTCTTGGATAGACATAGGTACAGAGAATGGAGGCAAATGTATATTGTGCAGACAGAAGGGATAGTGTATTTAAGTGGGTGCTGTGCATGAATAGTTAGTCGGAAGCATGCGGCAACTTCTCGCCTTCTTCAGCCGGCAGCTCCATCCCCTTGAAAGAAAGTACAGCACACTTGACCATGAGCTTCTCGGTCTCTATATGGCTCTCCAACATTTTTGTTTCCTTCCAGAGGACATAATAATCTCTTGTAACTGACCAATTTCCATGGAATTAGGAGTGCTGCGGTTGGATTATGGTTTCAGTTTGCACTCAGTAGAGCAGTTGCCCCTATTCTACTTGCTAATCTAGCCCACATCTTTATTCACTTAGTTCAATTCCACGTGTCTTAATCCAGATTGATTTTGATACAGAGAAGTGTGAAGTGTTGCACTTTGGGTGGACAAACCAGGATAGGACTTGTACAGTGAATAGCAGGGCACCAAGGAGCATGGCGGAAAAGACGGATCTGGGAATTCAGATCCATAGTTCTTTGAAGGTGATGTAGCAGGTAGATAGGGTCGTAAAGAGAACTTTCAGCACATTGCTCTTTATAAATCAAAGTGCTAAGTACAGGAGTTGGGATGTTATGTTTTAGTTGGAGTATTGTGTGCTGTTCTGGTCACCTCATTACAGGAGAGACAGCAATAAGATTGAAAGAGTGCAAAGAAAATTTACAAGGATGTTACAGGGACTTGATGTATAGGAAAAGGTTCAACAAGTTAGGAGTGAGGAGAATGAGGGGAGATTTGATAGGGTATACAAATTTATGTGGGGTATAGGGTAAATTCAAGCAGGGTTTTTCCACTGAGGTTGAGTAACACTAGAACTAGAGGATAGGTTAAGGGTGAAAGGTGAAATATTTAAGGGCAACATGAGGGGGAACTTCTTCACTCAGAGGGTGGAGTGTGGATCAAGCTGGTTGATGGAGGTTTAATTTCAACAGTTAAGAGAAGTTTGAATCAGTACATGGAGAGAAGGGTATTGAAGGCTTTGGTCCAGGTGCACGTTGACGGAACTGGGCAGTAAAATACTTTGCCGAAGAGCCTGTTTCTATGCTGTAGTGCTTTATAACTTTATGTCTCACTGATCCTGGACTTGGTTATACTATGGAGCTCCAGCTAAATATCCTGTTGGTTAAGGAGCATTTATACCATATTGCGGAGTGGGTTATGGTTTGGAATGCTGGGTAAGTTCAGTTCAGTCATGTTTGCCGTCAAGATCCTGTGCTCACCTTTTCTTATGCCATGATCCTCTTTGGCAGCCCAGTGAAGCCTATGACCCTTCTCAAAATAATGTATTTAAATATATAAAATAAAGTACATAGGATTACTAAACTAATTATATTGAAATACAGTTATCAAAATATTAATATTCATATCTGTGCCTGCATTCATATTCGATCTAGAGGCAGTCTGATAACTACTGCAATTTCAAAGTTGCAATGAGCATGCTGTAAATGATATTTTGAGATATTTATAACAACATGTGATATGAAAATATCTGTGATTTCTATTGGTGACAAAATCACAGGTACTGCTAATACTGCGATGGTTTATTACCTACATTCATAATGGAAGGAAATGCTGAATTTCGGTTAGAACTTAATGCAAATAAAGATGTAAATTTTTCCCATCCAAGTTCACGGATCCCCTGGAATCTATCCACAGGCTCCAGGTTAAGAACTCCCAGATGTCTTGAAGACAGGTTGTGGTTAGTTCTAAAATGTTAAAGTTCTTTATTACAAAGGTGGTTTTCAGCACCCCTCTAGGAAGCTAAATACTTCTTTTTCATGCAGTACAGTAAGAGCCAATTCAGCACATTGTGACTGCTTGAAGGAACATTGAATTTATTCTTATTTCCCTCTTCTGCCCTTTTGGCCATGCAAATCTTTTAGTTCCAGTTCCAATATATATCCAGTTCCTTTTTTACTGTTCAGTTGCATCTAAGGTAGTGGATCCCAGGTCACAAGAACTTGTATATGTAAAAGAAATCTCATGTTCATTTTGATTCACTTGATTATCTTCCAGAAGGAAAAACCTTTCAGTAAGTTTCTTGTTTTTTGCTTTACCATTTCTATTAAACTCTTTGCTCTCAGGAGAATAATCCCAGTTTTTGTCATTGCAGAGTGTGATTATTGTTTCAAGCTCATTTTGATTTTTCTTTTTGTTGTTTGTTGAAGTTTCAACAATAAGGGATATTACAGTTTAATTATTACATCATGGCATTCTGACTTCATGTGGAATTACATGACTTCAGTTACTGAAGTATATACAATGTTGTCGACACTTTACAATGACATGCACTTGTTGTAATTTTACTTTCATATTATCTCCAGGCTGAAAACATTGAAACTAGAGAAGAATGGAAAGGTTATATCTTTGTGGTCACTCAGGTATGAATCTTGTTTTTGGAGCATGTTTCTATTTTAAATGTTGTCTATTAATTTTATGAGAGTATTGGAATTATAACCTAATATAGTTTACTGCTAAGGTTGGTTTAGTAAAAGGAATTTACACAAACGTAAATTGTATAGAGGAAGCCCTGTATGAATCCTCATGATTTAGTGCTGGGTCGTCCTAACCTGATTGGACTACAGCATGGAAATTACTTTTATCTTTGAGGGTTGCAGTTTAAGACTTAATTTTCTCTGGTGAGAAAAACGTGCCAAAAATGACAACTAGCCCAATTCCTTTTTTTTTCCTAAAGTAAACTTCACTCAGAAAAGTATATACAAGCGCAGTGCATGGTTTTATGTATTATGGTATTCATAACAGTTCATAGTATAATGAGTTCTGTACAATTGGTAGGATCCATATACTTTGTGTACATCACAAAATTGCCACGTGTTAATTTCTGGTATGATAGAAACTTTCGGTGTACAAGAAGTTTCTACACCAGTCTAAGCCCCAATTGTCTTGTGGCAGAGAAACTCCAGAGAGCAGACCTTCTCCACACTGAGCTTGAGTGTGTCCCTTAGGACACACTGCTGCAGCATCAGAAGTGTCACTCATCAGCATTCCATTATGGACATCTTGAACTGGTAGGCTAACAAGTTTTAGTCAGACAAAAAAACATCTTTCACCAAGCTGCTGATGTCCTAGCAGTACTTGAATTTTTTCTTGGCCTGTGCCCCAGGAGGTCTCTGTTCTGCAGTTGTTTGAGATGTATAAGACATATTCTTCTCCAAATTTCTTTGCAAAGACACAGTATACAGAGAAGTGGGTGGCTATCTTATCCTCACTGCAGCTGGTCCACTGGCAGAGTGTATTGGGACTGGGATTCCTACCATAAAGGAAAGATCTGACAGGCAAAATAAGGTTCTACATTGCAGGTTACTGTGGAAGATTAGATAGAGTCATAGAAAACTACAGCATAGAAACAAGTCCTCTGGCCCATCTAGTCCAGGCTGAAAACTATTTCAACTTTCAACTCCAATGACCCCCACCAGTACCATAGCTATCCATATCCCTACAATCCATATACCTATCCAAACTTCTCTTAAACATTGTAATTGAGTTCGCATGGAGCATTCGTGCTGGCAACTCATTCCACACTCTCACCACCCTCTGAGTGAAGAGGTTTCACCTTCTCTTTTCACCTTTCATCCTTAAAATCCATGACCTCTGGTTATAATTCGCCCAGCCTCAGTGAAAAGCCTGCTGGTGTTTGCCCTATCCATATACCTCGTAATTTTGTATATCTCTATCAAATCTCCTCTAAATCTTCTACATTCTAAAGAATACTGTCCTAACCTATTCAAGCTTTCCTTATAGCTCAGTCCTCCAGACCTGGCAAAATCCTTGTAAAATTTCTCTGCACTCCTTCAACCTTGTTTACATCCTCCCTGTAGGTAGGTGACAAAAACTGCCCACAATACTCCAATTTAGGCTTCAGCAATGTCTTATACAATTTCAACATAATACCCATCTCCTGTACTCAATACTTTATTTATGAAGGCCAATGTGCCAAAAGCTTTTTTTTAAATGACCCTTTCTACCTGTGACACCACTTTCAATGAATTATTTACCTGCATTCCCAGATCCCTTTGTCCTACCACACTCCTCAGTGCCCTACCGTTCACTGTGTAAGACCTACCCTGGTTGGTCCTACCGAAGTGCAAAACTCACACTTGTCCGCAAGAAATTCCATCTGCCATTTTCAGCCCATTTTTTCCAGCTGATGCAGATCCCATCTGCAAACCATGATAGCCTTCCTCACTGTCTACTACACCCCTAATCTTGGTATCATCCGCAAATTTGCTGATTCAGTTTACCACATTATCACCAGACCATTGATATAGATGACAAACAACAATGGACCCAGCACCAATCCCTGCGGCACTCCACTAGTCACAGTCCTCCAGTCAGAGAGGCAACAATCTACTACCACTCCCTGACTTCTTCCACAAAGCCAATGTCTATTCCAATTTGCTACATCATTCTGAATGCCCAGTGACTGAACCTTCTTGACCAGCGTCCCTTGCGGGTCCTTGTCAAATCCATGTAGACAACGTCCACTGCCTTGCCTTCATCCACTTTCCTCTAACTTACTCAAAAAATTCTATAAGATTGGTTAAAAATGACCTACCATGCACGAGGCCATGCTGACTATCCTTAATCAGTCCATGTCTATCCAAATACATTTATATATCTGGTCCCTTAGAATACCTTCCAATAACTTTCCAACAACTGATATCAGACTCACTGGCCTATAATTTCCTGGTATCTGTTCAGAGCCTTGTTAAAACAATGGAACAATAAGGGGTATCTGCCAGTCCTCTGGTATCTCTCCTGTTGCTAAGGATGTTATAAATATCTGTTAGTGCCCTGATAATTTTTGCAATTGTTCCTATGGTCCAAGGGAACATCTTTTCAGGCCCTGGGGATTTATCTACCCTCGTTTGGCTCAGGATAGCAAACACTTCTGCTCTGTAATCTGTACAGGGTCCATGAAGTTGGTGCCTCTTTGCCTCACTTCTATAGACATCTTCTGAGTAAACACACAGGCAAAGAATTCATTTAAGATCTGTTTTGGCTCCACACATGGATTACCATTCTGATCTTCCAGAGGACCAATTTTGTCCCTAGCAAATCTTTTGCTTTTAACATATCTGTAGAATCCCTTAGGATTATCCTTCACCTTGTCTGTTCAAGCAGCTTCATGCCTTCTTTTAGCTTTCCTGATTTCTTGCATTTCTTGCACTCCATACGCACCTCACTTGTTCCCACTTGCCTATACCTGCTATGCACCTCCTTTTTTCTCTGAACCAAGGCCTTAATAGCTCTTGAAAATCTAGGTTCCCTACACTTGTTATGTTTACCTTCTATTCTGACAGGCATAAACAAGCTTTTTGAAGGTTTCCCACGTTCCAAGTACACCTTTGCCAGAAAACAGCCTGTCCCAATCCACACTTGTCAGATCATTTCTGATACCATCAAAATTGGCCTTTCTCCAATTTAGAATCTCAACCAGAACTACCTCTTTGCATATTTACTTTGAAACTGATGGTATTGTGGTCAGAGGCTGCAAAGTGTCCCCCTACATAAACTTGTGTCATCTGTCCTGTTTCATTCCCTAATAGCAGATCCAGTATTGCATGCTCTCTTGTTGGGACTTCTATGTAGTGATGAAGGAAACTTTCCTGAACACATTTGACAAACTCTATCCCATCCAGTCCTTCTACAGTATGGGATTCCCAGTCAATATGTGGAAGATTAAAATCACCTACAATAACAACCTTATGTTTCTTGCAACGGTCCGTGATCTCTCTACAAATGTGTCACTCCAAATCCCTCTGACTGTAATATAGCCCTATTAATATGGTCATACCTTACTTATTTCTCAGTTCCACCCATAATGCCTCACTAAACAAGTTTTCCAGTCTGTCCTAACTGAGCACTGCCATGATATTTTCCTTGATGACTAATGCCAACCACCCCCCCCCCACCTTTAATCCCTCCCATTCTGTCACATCTAAAATTCAATGAAACCCTGGAATATTGGGCTGCCAGTCCTGCTCCTCCTGCAACCAAATCTCACTAATAGCTACAATGTCATAATTCCTGTTGTTGATTACATGATGTACAGGGCAAACCAACTAATTGGATGCATTATTAGCTTGAAGGTAGGAATCAGAGTGGGATGCCTGCAGGTTGATTCTTGGACTAGAGGGCTGTGACTAGTGGTGTGTGTCAAGTTGGTGCTGAGCATCAAACATCACAGCACAGTATGGACCTTGTAGAAGATATAGAACACAGAACAGTATGGACCTTGTAGAAGATATAGAACACAGAACAGCACAGTATGGACCTTGTAGAAGATATAGAACACAGAACAGTACAGTATGGACCTTGTAGAAGATATAGAACACAGAACAGTATAGTATGGACCTTGTAGAAGATATAGAACACAGAACAGAACAGTATGGACCTTGTAGAAGATATAGAACACAGAACAGCACAGTATGGACCTTGTAGAAGATATAGAACACAGAACAGCACAGTATGGATCTTGTAGAAGATATAGAACACAGAACAGTACAGTATGGACCTTGTAGAAGATATAGAACACAGAACAGTACAGTTTGGACCTTGTAGAAGATATAGAACACAGAACAGCACAGCTCAGGAACAGGCCTTTCGGCCCACAATGTTATGCCAATCCAGCTAAAAAGTAAATCAAAAACACAAAAATACTCATTCCACCTAGCTACACTATTTCCATATCCCTCCATCTTACTTATTTCCATGTGCCTGTCCAAACATCGCTTAAAAAGTACTAATATATTTGCCTCTACCACCATACCAGGCAGTACCTTCCAGGCATCTGAGTAAAAAAAAACCTATCCCTCACATCTCCTTTTCATGTACCCCTCTCTGTTCTCTGGTATTAGACATTTGATCTTTCGATTCATGATGTTGTGCTGGACCTACCCTTTCCTCCCACATAACCATCCATTTTTCACTTGGCTTGGTTAGTAAGTTTGAAGATGACACTAAAATATGTGGTATCATAATCAATAAAGAAGGTTAATAAGAATTACAGTGGGATCCTTTTCTGCTGGGGTAGTGGGCCAAAAAATGGCAAATGGAGTTTAATTTGGATAAGTTGGACGTGTTGCATTTTGGAAAGTCAAATCACGATAGGACTTGTTAGATTGGGAGATAATGTTATCCAAAAG
This sequence comes from Hemitrygon akajei, assembly GCF_048418815.1. NCBI lineage: Eukaryota > Metazoa > Chordata > Chondrichthyes > Myliobatiformes > Dasyatidae > Hemitrygon > Hemitrygon akajei. Next base: position 72,904,677 of record NC_133125.1, read on the forward strand.
ATTCTTTGGAAGTCAAGAATGTGGTATAAATTTTACAGTGACAACCATTTAGTTAGATGTTCAACATAGTACAGGTCAGACAGGGTCAGTTTGTACCAGCAAGCAAGGCAAGTGAAGAAATAACAAAAGGTCTTGAGCACATTCTTTACTTTTATCCTGCAAACTGGTCTGGACCAGTACTGACTGATTCACCTTTCTGCTTTACAGAAAATGAAACTACAGAAGTACAGAACCAAGTGTACTCTAAATTAATATAGATGTTTACAGACAAATAGCCGATTATACAAAGTTATAAACAAGTTCAAGAAATGCTGAAACAGCGAGTAAAACACAATAAAAGCAACATTCTGGACCCTAATCCAATAGTTCTCCCTTTAAGTCTAAATCAATATTTTGAATCAGTGCATGTAAAATTTGAGGTACTGAAATTTAGCAAAAGGTGTCGAGGAATACGTAATTACGTCTAGTGCTTGGTGGCTTTGTTTGACTTCTCCTTCCTAGTTAATGACTCATTCTCTGTAGCTGACTTAATCTCTGAGCTTTCTTTCTCCATTTTTTACTTGTTGTTGCCACCTTGGCTACAGTGTAAACACTTGCATTTCCCATTCACTTTTACTGCCAAGCTCATTAACAATAACACCTCGCTGTTAATTCTGTTACTACTTCAAATAGGCTAGCATAGTCTATTTGTTTTGTTTGGCATTACTTTGATGCAGCGTAAGACCACAGTGGGGGTGGGAACTCTCCTCATGATACTTAGGCTATGTCCACACTAGACTGGATAATTTTGAAAACGCTGGTTTCGCGTAAAAACAATAGGCATCCACACTAAATGTTTTTGAAAATGCTTCTGTCCACATTAAAATGGATATTTCAGCGAATCTCCTCCTATGCGCATCCGCAGGACACATCTACCGAAAACAAGTGATGTGTTTGGTGTCAAATCTCGCCGTGAAAGACTTGGTGCGTGTTTGTCCAATTACAGACTAGAGAAACTTAAACGACGGACAGCCATTGGCTCTTGCGCAGGAGGATTTAAACTAAAAAAAACAAATACTGGAGCGTACAGAAGCAACCAACAGGGAGTTCACGGACAGTATGACCCGGCTGACAACGAACATTCAAAAACGGACTAACTCTGTTGCATTAATAAAGCCCCTTGTTAAATGTATAGAACATATCTGCATCAGTGTGATCTTGTATTTCCATACAATGTTACATTAGGCTGTTACACATCTATTGTCAGAGAAGTACTTGCATAAATAGGTAAACCACCTTCATACGAGCAAGGACAGAAAACAAGGCAAAATGAGTATACTTATTTATTCAGTAAGTTATGGGTCAAAGTATTTGGTGAGTACATTTCTAACTCTTCTGGCATTAGTTTCATTGCTGTCTGTCCTGAAATTGTTAGGTTGTGTTCAAGAAAACAATGAAATGGTGCACTGCCATCACCATCTGTTCTGGCATGTCATGACAGCGTTTTAAAATTTCTCCAGCTACCCCATCCACACTGCTCCAGCCAATCTGGTGCTTTCAAAATTACACACTCTGGAGGGCGTTTTAGAAAAGTTCCATTTTCGGGGGACGAAAACGCCATTTTAGTGTGGACGGAGGGTCAAAACAAAGAGAAAAAGCTTCGGCTATGGATTTATCTGGTCTAGTGTGGACGTAGCCTAAGTCTTTGTTTGATGGTCCCATTAATTTGTTACATTAGTCCTGATAGCTCTGGATGATGTGGACAGTGGGAGAACCATTCAATGATGTGGACAGTGGGAGGACCATTCAACGATGTGGACAGTGGGAGGACCATTCAATATTCATCAGTTGGCATAAATTCGAACATACACTTCCAGTGAAGTCTGTTCCTTGGTCAGAGTTAATGTAACCTGGGATTTGTTTTGCTGTATGTGTTGGAGTGCTGTCCTTGCTTGGACAGCCTCCTCCCATCAAGTTTGCCCACTATACCAGGATGTCTGAGTACCTTTGGCTCTTTGGCAATATAATGTAGGTGCAAAAATGATCCAGGGTGGTAGCACCATTTATTTCTGGTAGTTTTTTATGGTCCATGGGTTTGTTTTCTGGCATGGTTGGCATATTTTCAGCATTTACCGGAATTGTGACCTAAACTTTGTATTTCACCATGATTCAGAGAATCTACTGGTCATCATTTCCCGTCGACCATGCCCCAGAGAGTATTTCTGCTGTGCAAGGTATGGGAGCAATGTGGTTGGGCTGTGACCCACCATATCTCTATGCTCTGTCATTGTTTATTTCCCACCATTCTCCTTCCATGACCACTTATCCTTGAGCTTGGATTTCCCAAGAATCCTGTGGGTTTGTGTGTGATGCAGTAGTACTGCTTGGGAGTGTTTAAACTACTTTGGCAAGGGAATGGGAACCAAAGCACCATGTCAGAAAGTGGAGGAATGGATTGGAAAGTAGATGTCAGGGCCAGTACAGTTGGGCAGGAGCAAAGTCGATACAATAGGATAGATAGTTTGAAGTGAGTGCATTTTAATGCTAGGAGCATTATGGGTAAGGGTGATGACATAGAGCATGGATCAGTACATGGAACTATGATATTGTGGCCATTATAGAGACTTGTTGAGACAGGAATAGGCCCTTAGTCCCAGGATTTCAATGCTTCAGAAAAGGTAGAGAGGGAGGAAAAAGTGAGACAGGTGTGTTGCTGTACTAATCAGAGACAGTATCACAGCCACATTCAGTGAGGCTGGCCACTGAGTCTTTATGGATAGACCTCAAAAACAGGAAGAATGTAATCACTCTGATAGGATTGTACAACAGATAGCCATTGGGGCATTGAGGAACAGATATGCAGGCAAATTAAGGAAAGCTGTAAAATCAATAGCATTGTCATGGGAGATTTTCTTAATGTAAATGGCTTAAATGTGGCAGAATTTGTTAGGTAAATCCAGGAGGGTTTCTTAATCAAGTGCAAATATGAAAATAAAAGACAAAAAGAATTTAGTTAAAAGCAAGGTTAAATAAATAGGTTTTGAGCTGGTGTCTAGAAGTGACAGCTGCATCCCTTATCATTTTAAGTATTGAGTTCCACAGTTTTGCATCCACTCAAAGTTGGATATCACCCTGGATCATTGGGATCTCTGCTGAGGAAGGTACAGTACAAAAGAGATTGGTTACACTTGAAACCAAGAGGAACCAGTATCATTTGCTAGTTGGGGAGGGATAAACTAATTTGGCTGGAGGATGGGAACCAGAGTGATCGGGATGTTAGTTTACAAGCAGAGGCAGTGTAGAGTGAGACTGTTAGGAAGGACAATATTGAAAAGGATAACAAATACAGGACTGTGAAGGTGTTATATTTCAATGCATGCGGTATACAAAGCAAGTAACTGTACATGAAAAACAGGACTTCCAGGCCAGTAATTTCTGCCCAGGCAATGTCCCAGTGAGGGCAAGCGTAGGATGATTTGGCAGGTGAATGTGCGGCTGAAGAACTGGTGCAGAAGGCAGGGATTCAGATTTATCATGACCTTTTCTGGGGAAGTTACAACCTGTACAAAAGAGATGGATTATACCTGAACCCGAGAGGGATCAATATCCTTGTGGGCAGGTTTGCTCGAGCTGTTCGGGAGGGTTTAAACTAATTTGGCAGGGGACAGGAACTGGAGTGATAGTGCTAAGGATGAGGTAGTTGGTTTACAAACAAAGGCAGTGTGTATTTAGACTGCTAGCATGAAGAGGCTGATGATAGGATAAAATGGTAGTCAACAGGATGAGGTTGCAATGTGAAGGGTGAAGCAAGTTGAAAAGGTGAATACAGGACTGCTGGTGTTATAACTGAATGTGTGCATTATACAGAATAAGGTAGGTGATCTTGCAACACAGTTACAGATTGGTATGTATGACATTGTGGATATCACTGAATTGTGGCTGAAAAAATACTATAACATAATACTATAGCTGGGTACTATAGTACCCTCCTGACTAAGACAGCCTCTGGGTTTTAGACTCTGTAACTCTCTAGAATATGGATAGCATCAGTGGCCCCTTTAAAGGTTCAGGCCCGCCCCTCTAATTGGCAGCCATGTTTTGACACCGGTATTTTAATATTTAAAGAGCACCTGAACTGCAGTTTCATACGCAATCATCAGCTCTACTTTGGATTCTTGTTTAGCATCTAGCTTAAAACCCTGTCCTCATTTCAGTCTCGTATCACGTCTCGATTCCAGTCTTGGATACTCCAGCACTTGGGTTTGAACCATCCTCACCTCAGTCTCTCTTCACAGTGTAGGTGTCTGCAAATAAAACGACGTCATTTGTTTTATGTTTAATGAAGACCCAAACACATTTTATTGAATTCCAAAATCTACACAGTGCCAGTGCGCTAAAAATCCTGACGTAACAACATCATCATGTCAGGCCAGCCTCTTAAAGTGAATGCTCAATGTTGGTTGTTGTGAATTACGTACCTTTCTCCCAGTTACGTTATCCTGCAGCCTACACAGGCCCCTCCAGAATTCATTAAAACCAGCTTGGTGAGCCTGTCAGCAGCTCAGTTCTGCTCCTGTGTTCCATGGGTGGAGGCACTGCAGGTGCCTCTGCCTCATCCAGACGTGTGTTGACATGTTGTGACGCCAGACATGTTGTGACACCAAGGGCACTGGCAGCAGAATACTCCAAATCGTGGTGGGCCAGTTTAAGACCACCTATGTTCAGGTTTCCATCACTTATCGATGATAAAAGTCTTTCCTCTTTGTTCCAAAATGAGGAATGGGCCATCGTAAGGGGGCCTAAGGGGATGTTGGTGCGCGTCATGGTGGACAAAACCAGACGAGGTGGAATGTAGATCAACAGGAACCCAAAGGTGCTGTACGCCATGATGGACGAAGGGAATAGGTGCAAAGGAATTGAATTTACTGAGGAGAGTGTTGAGAGGCCAACCAGGCAGTCATGGTGTTAGAAGTAAAATCACCTGGTGCTTGTAACGGCTGCCAGTATACCAACTCAGCCGCGGACAACTGCAGGCCCTCTTTAGGATCTGTTCTGAGCCCCAGTAGGACCCATGGGAGATGATCATAGAGCGCTCGTTGGTCAGGGAAGCCCTCAGAATAGCCTTTAAGGAGCAGTGAAACCACTCACACAGGCCATTGGACCGTGGGTGAAACGCCGTGGTGTGATGTATCCAAACACCAAGGGTCTGGGCCATCACAGCCCAGAGGTCTGAAATGAACTGAGGACCACGGTATGAAGAAGTATCAGATGGGATGTCAAACTGAGACACCCAGGTGCTAATGAACACCCAAGTCACTTCTGCGGCTGTCATCAATGCTAGGGGGCGACTTCTGGCCACCGGTTGGTAAGAAGGTGCATGAAACCGCAGGAGGAGTTCACATTGACATGGTCAAACAAGGTCCGCACTGGCGTGGTCAAACTGTCATTCAGGGATCTCAAAAGGTGCCAATGGCACCTGAGCATGACAGCTAATTTTTGCCCACAAGTCCAATCACGCATGTCCTTTCTGAGGCCATGCCAAACAAACTATAGTGCAACCAGTTTTCGTGAGTCCTTCTGGTCTGGATGCAAGAGGCCATGTATGGAGTTTGCGAGCACAATGGGGCAAGGATGACCAGTTGAGACATTTCACTGGAGAGAGACCCCAATTTTCCCAAACTTAACATCATCCAAACATAGGCCCATGACTACTGTTCGGTAAGCCTCGACTTCTGAGTAGCTTTTTCAGTAGCAAGGTTGGCTGCTATGCTGGTATAGTCAATCCACCCACCACATGTCTAATCTGGTCTTGCCAGAGAAAAGATGTTCCCAACAAACCCTTCTTAGTTCCTGCCTGATGCCCTTGTAATTCACCCTACTGCAATTTAAGACTCTCCCACAAGGACCATACCCATCTTTATCTATACCTTATTCTAAAGTTAAGGAGTTGTGGTCACTGTGGCCTTCTGTTCATCCACTGTTATTTGAGATACAGTATAAAACAGACCCTTCCGGCCCAACAAGCTGAGCCGCCCACCAACCCACCGATTTAACCCTAGCCCAATCACAAGACAATTTACAATGACTAAATAACCTATCAACTTATATGTCTTTGGACTGTGGGAGGAAGTTGGAGCACCCGGAGGAAACCCATACAGTCACAGGGAGAATGAACAGGCTCCTTAGAGCCAGCGCCAGAACTGAACTCGGAACTCCAGTGCCTGACCTGTAATAGTGTCACACTAACCGCTACATTACTGTGGCAACTGAGGTCCAAATCTATTGCCCTCTCACAAATTGATGGGAGTAAAGATATGTTGCAGGCTTGCCTTTATTAATCTAAGCCTTGGGTTCAAGAGTCAGGAAGTTACGTGCAGGTTTATAAATTCTGGTTAGGCATACATGGAATATTGCATTCAATTCTGGTCACCTCTTTATAGGAACAATGTTAAGGGTTTGGTGAATGCTGAATAGGTTGCTGACTGGAACAGAATACATGTACAAGAAAGAGAAGTTGGACATACTTGGGTTGTTCGGGTTGTCTGGAGCATTGGAGGTTGAGGGGGGAACTTGTTAGAAGTTTATAAGATTAAGAGAGGCATAGATAGAGTAGACAGTCGGAACCTTACTCCAAAGATTGATAATCTAATACAAGAGTATATGCATTTAAAGTGAGAGGGGCTAAGTTCAAAGGAGATGTGCAGGGTAAGTTTTTTTTTTAACACATGGCGTGGTGGGTGCCTGGAATGCATTGCCAGGGGTGACATTTGAAGACAAATACAATAGAGATATTTAATAGGTTCTTATACAGGCACAAGAATATGCAGAAACTAAATGATATGGACTTGCGTAAGCAGATGGTTTGGTTAGGTTTTTACTTTTGAGTTAAGTTAACTCAGCACAACATGATGGACTGAAAGGCAAATTCCTGTGTTGTACTGTTCTGTGTTCTACATAATCGTGTGTACAGGTCGTGTGTACTGGTATAGATTAGATTTAGCCACAAACATCTTGTTAATGTCCAGTCAACCATTGTTGGGCACTTTAACACTGAAACCCTATCAGAAATAGACTATCTTCTATCTCCTGCATTACCTCTTTAGCCAATATGCAAATATGAAAGGGAAATCATACTGATAATCTCGGTCACTGTTAACACAATTATCTGGTTTATGAAAAAAATGCCATAAGTTCATAAGATATAGGAGATGAATTAGGCCATTTAGCCCATTGAGACTGCTTTGACATTCTATCAAGGCTGATTTCTTATCCCTCTCAACCTCATTCTCCTGCCTTCTCCCTGTAACCTTTGACACCATGACTAATGAAGATCCCATCAACCTGCACTTTAAATATACCCAATGACTTGACTTCCAAAGACACCTATAACCATAAATTGCACAGGTGCACTACCCTCTGGCCAAAGATATTCCTCCTCATTTCTGCTCCAAGTGGATGTCCCTCAATTCCTAGATTCTGGTCCTTTGGACCTAGACTCACCCACTATAGGAAACATTCTTTCCACATCCACTCTATTTAGGCCTTTCAGTATTCAATAGGTTTCAATGATATTCCTCCTCAGTCTTTTAAACTACAGTGAGTACAGGTTCAGAGCCATCACATGCTACTCATACATTAACCTTTTCATTCCCAGGATCATTCTTGTGAATCACTTAAGTTATTATTTTACTTACTGCTTGTAAGATGAGGGCATCAGTGAATACATTTACAAGAGAAATGCTACAAAGGTGTCAAAGATTATAATTTTTAAAACTAAATAATTAATTTCATCTCTAATATCCAGAATGTTAATAACAATTCCTCACTCATCTCAAGTAACAAGTAATCATTGTAAGGTTTTAAACTGATGTGCTGATAAATAACTGCACCATTGATTGTGTGGATAGTCAGAGGCTTTTTCCCAGGGTTGAAATAGCTAACATGAGAAGGCACAGTTTTAAGGTGCTTGGGACCAGGTACAGAGGGGATGTCAGGGGTAAGGTTTTTACACAGAGAGTGGTGAGTGTGTGGAATGGGCTGCTGGCGACAGCGATGGAGGCGGATACAATAGGGTCTTTTAAAGGACTCTTGGATAGGTACATGGAGCTTAGAAAAATAGAGGGCTATGGGTAACCCTAGGTAATTTCTAAAGAAAGGACATGTTCAGCACAGCATTGTGGGCCGAAGGGCCTGCATTGTGCTGTAGGTTTTCTATGTTTTTATGTTTCAAACACAATCCTGCTGCTGCCTATAATAATTTGATTGAGACATTTGCTTTTGTCTAATTTTATCAGCTGGAGGTTCCCAGTACTTTGTCACTACTGCCTGGGCAGGTGCTACACCTGAAAGAAGTGGCTGCACGAGAGAAAGAACGTCAGTATACTGCACCAAGCGGACAAGAATCACAGTGTTTTTTGGTAGAAAAACCTGATGCAGAGGTGTATGATGATTTATTGAACACAATGCCAGAGTATGTACACCAAAATGATGGCTTAAACTATGAGGACAACTTCCATAAACATACTTTGTATTTACTTGCGTTTAGATGTGATTTCATCAATAGATTTGAGATGGTAAAACTGACATGCAATGGCATAGACAGGAAAGGAATGGAGGGTTATGAGTGCAGGTAGGTGGGACTAGCTGAGAGTAAGCTTTCAGCACGGACTAGAAGGGCCAAGATGGCCTGTTTCCATGCTGTAATTGTTATATGGTTATATGGTTATATTCTTTTGATCTGTTCCTTAATAGCCCAGACTTAATATTGTAGCAAGTATTTACCACACTAGACTGACTAAAATTAGCACGTAAGTGGGAACATTTTGAAACCCAGATAGTTTGGCAAGAATATTTCATTGCAGGAGTTTAAGAAGTCAAAGTAGTTTAATTTTGTAAATATCTTACAGACTTGTTTACATTCAATACAAGCTTATGCTTTTAAGTAGAATTGTGAATACTGAAGTGCAGACAGAGAACTGAAGAACATGAAAAATCCTTTTTCTATTAAAGTATTATTGGTAATACATGGACTGAAATCTCTCCTAAACTACATATCTAAAACATTTTTGAAATCTTGTGGTAAAGTCCTAGATTAGACTACAAAAGGATTTGTAGAAACTTTATAGGCTTTGGTAGTAACTTTATAAGAGAATTAAATATACTCATGAAAAGAAAACTATATAGCTTTGTGGTAGGAGTTTTAAGATTAAAATAATTAGATTTGAACCCATCTCTATCACTGTGTTCTTGAAATATTGCAAATTACCAATGCCTCACAGTCACATTCACCTTTGCTGTTCCTGCAGGTGCTTCTATAAAGTGTCTCGCAATGAAGCTGAAGCTATGCTAGAAAGGCACCCTGAGAATGGTAGTCTGATAATAAGGCCTTCAACTGAGAGTTCAAACTACTCTGTCAGTATTATGACCACACAAAACAGGTAGAGGCAATGTGAACTAAAGGTGGCATTGTACAGTTAAGATGGCGCTTCCAAACGCTTAACTCTGGTAGTTAAAGAGTTAAGAAATCCAACTAAAAACATCACTAAAATCACCTTGTTCTAAGGTAAATTGTGTTAAATTATTACCACAGAGTAAAGGGGCAAATGGTGATGAGGTTAAGTTCAGGGAATGAGCTGGGATGGTGTGTTGCAGATGGAGGGAGCCGTCTGGAGAAGAGAGTTCGGGGCATTGGAGTGCTGATGCTCATACAACTGGCAAAGGTGCGAGGTTCGATCGCTCTGGGTGCCAAGCTGATTTGAAGAGCTTGAGAGCGGCTTCATGCAGGGTGGTGAAATCTGTTCTATACTCTATCAATCAGGGCATCGATATAATGCAGGGAAAAACTCTATTTTGCAGAGGTCAAGGTCCGAAGTCACAATCACTTTAACCTGTGCAAGTCGTATTAACTTCGGTAGATGTATTTTAGTAATCAGTCCCTGCCTAAATTGTACTTTCATGATAGTCATCAGGAGAATAATCCTTCAGTGTTCTACATTTACTTCTTGTCTGGTGCTACACAGGAACCCCTTGTGATTTGTTGTGATTTGTTGATCTCCTTCCTGGCACTTATCCTTGAAAGTGAACAAGTGCTTCACCTACCCCTACACCTCCTCCCTCACTGCCATTCCAGGTGAGGCAACACTTCACCTATGAATCTGTCCAGTGCTCCTGGTGTGGCCTCCTATATATCGGTGATTTGTGACGGTATATTGTGATTTGTTGTGAGTAGCAGGGTGGGACGACGTATAGACTCAAAGTTGCCTGGACTCATCCTACCTTGCTACTTGTAAAAACACCATCCCCTTTTATCAATTCCTCTGTCTCCACATCTGCTCTCAGGATGAGGCTTTTCATTCTAGAATGAAGGAGTTCCCCTTCCTTCCCCATCAATGCTGCCCTCAAACACATCTCTTCTATTTCACGCACCTCTGCTCTTATGCCATCTTTCCGCCATCCTACCAGGGATAGGGTTCCTCTTATACTCACTTATCACCCCAGTAGCCTCTGCATTCAGCACATAATTCTCCGAAACTTCCACCAGCTCCAACTGGATCCCACCACCAAACACATCTTTCCTTTCTCCCCACTTTCTGTTTTCTGCAGGGATTGCTCTCTATGTAACTTCCTTGTCCATTTGTTCCTCCCCACTGATCTCCTTCCTGGCACTTATCCTTGCAAGTGAACAAGTGCTTCACCTGCCCCTACACCTCCTCCCTCACTGCCATTCCAGGTGAGGCAACACTTCACCTATGAATCTGTCTAGTGCTCCTGGTGTGGCCTCCTATATATTGGTGAGAACTGATGTAGATTGGGAGGCCGCTATGCCGAGCATCTACGCTCCATCTGCCAGAACACGCAAGACCTCTCAGTGGCCACCCATTTTAATTCCACTTCCCATTCCCATTCCGATATTTCTGTCCATGGCCTCCTCTGCTGTCGGGATAAGGCCACACTTAGGTTGGAGGAACAGCAACGTATTATATTCCATTTGGGTAGCCTCCAACCCTGATGGCATGAACGTCGATTTCTCAAACTTTCAGTGTGTCTCCATCCCCACCTCCTTCATGATTTCCCATCCCCTTGTCCCTCTCTCATGTTATCTCCTTGCCAGCCCATCGCCTCCCTGGTGCTCCTCCCCACCTTTTTTCTTTCTTCCATGGCCTTCTGTCTCTTTCACCAATCAACTTCCTAGCTCTTTGCTTCATCCCTCCCCCTCCAAGTTTCACGTATCGCCTGGTGTTTCTCTCTCCCCTCCCCCCACGTTTTAAATCTACTCCTCAGCTTTTTATCTCCAGTCTTGCTGAAGGGTTTCGACTGTACTTTTTTCCATAGATGCTGCCTGCCCTGCTGAGTTCCTCCAGCATTTTGTGTGTGTTGCTCGGATTTCCAACATCTGCAAATTTTCTCTTGATTGGGAAACATCTGAAAATATTGTGTGTGACCTGGTTGGGATGCAATTGTGGTACACATTACTGAGATCAATTCATTTCTCTCATATGCTAGAAGCAATTTTCAGGAAGCTTAAGAAATCTCTGGAGCTGACATTATAAGACCATAAGATATAGGAACAGAAGTAGGCCATTTGTCCCATTGAGTCTGCTCTGCCATTCAATCATGGGCTGAACCAATTTTTCCCGTCATCCCCACTCCCCTGCCTTCTCCCCATTCCCTTTGATGCCCTGGCTAATCAGGAACCTATCCATCTTCGCCTTAAATATACCCAATGACTTGGCCTCCACAGCCACTCAAGGCAACAAATTTCCACATCACAGTTCCAAATGGATGTGCTTCAATCTTGAAGTCATGCCCTCTTGTCCTAGAATCCCCTGCCGTGGGAAATAACTTTGCCATATCTAATCTGTTCAGCCCTTTTAACATTCAGAATGTTTCTATGAAATCCCCCCTCATTCTCCTGAACTCCAGGGAATACAGCCCAAGAACTGCCAGACGTTCTTCATATGGTAACCCTTTCATTACTGCCATCATTCTTGCGAATCTTGTCTGAACCCTCTCCAATGTCAGTATATCCTTTCTAAAATAAGGAGCCCAAAACTGCACACAATACCCCAAGTGTGGTCTCACGAGTGCCTTAAAGAGCCTCAACATCACATCCCTGCTCTTATATTCTACACCTCTAGAAATGAATACCAATATTGAACCATAGAACATTACAGCACAGAAACAGGGCCTTTTGGCCTTTCTTGGCTGTGTATAACCATTTTTCTGCCTAGTCCCACGGACCTGCACCTAGACCATATCCCTCCATACACCTCTCATCCATGTACCTGTCCAAGTTTTTCTTAAATGTTAAAAGTGAGCCCGCATTTACCACTTCAACTGGCAGCTCATTCCACACTCCCACTACTCTGTGTGAAGAAGCCCCCTCTAATGTTCCCTTTAAACTTTTCCCTTTTCACCCTTAACCCATGTCCTCTGTTTTTTTTCCCTCCCCTAGGCTCAGTGGAAAAAGCCTGCTTGCATTCACTCTATTTATACACATTATAATTTTATATACCTCTGTCAAATCTCTCCCCCATTCTTCTACACTCCAGGGAATAAAGCATCTCCTTCTTCACAAGTGACTCAACCTGGAGGTTAACCTTCAGGGTATCTTGCACAAGGACTCCCAAGTCCCTTTGCATCTCTGCATTTTGAATTCTCTCTCCATCTAAATAATAGTTTTCCTGTTTATTTCTTCCACCAAAGTGCATCACCATACACTTTCCAACATTGTATTTCATTTGCCACTTCTTTGCCCATTCCCCTAAACTATCTAAGTCTCTCTGCAGGTTCTCTGTTTCCTCAACACTACCCGTTCCTCCAACTATCTTTGTATCATCGGCAAATTTAGCCACAAATCTATTAATACTGTAGTCCAGATCATTAACATACATGGTAAAAAGCAGCAGACCCAACACCAACCCCTGTGGAACTTCACTGGTAACCAGCAGCCAGCCAGAATAGGATCCCTTTATTCCCACTCTCTGTTTTCTGCTGATCAGCCAATGCTCCACCCCTGCTAGTAACTTCCCTATAATTCCTATCTTGCTAAGCAGCCTCCTGTGCGGCACCTTGTCAAAGGCCTTCTGAAAATCCAAGTACATCACATCTACTGCATCTCCTTTGTCTACGCTGCTTGTAATTTCCTCAAAGTATTGCAGTAGGTTTGTCAGGCAGGATTTTCCTTTCAGGAAACCATGTTAGCTTTGACCTATCTTGTCATGTGCCTCTGGGTACCCCGTAATCTCATCCCTAACAATCTATTACAAGAGCTTCCCAACCATTGATGTCAGGCTAACAGATCTATAGTTTCCTTTCTGCTGCTTCACACCCTTCTCAAATAGTGGAGTAACATTTGCAATATTCCAGTCATCTGGTACAATGCCAGAATCTATTGATTCTTGAAAGATCATTGTTAACGCCTCTGCAATCTCTCCAGTTACTTCCTTTAGAACTCAAGGGTGCATTCCATCAGGTCCAGGAGATTTATCCACCCTCAGACCATTAAGCTTCCTGAGCACCTTCTCAGTCACAATTTTCACTGCATAAACTTCACTTCCCTGACACTGTTGAATGTCCGGTATACTGCAGATGTCTCCCACTGTGAAGACCGATGCAAAATACACATTCAGTTCCTCTGCCATCTCTGCATCTTTCATTACAATACCTCCAGCGTCATTTTGTATTGGTCCTATATCTACCCTTGACTCTCTTTTATCCTTTATATACTTAAAAGAGCTTTTAGAATCTTCTTTGATCTTAATCTCAAGCTTCCTTTCATAATTAATCTTTTCCTTCCAAATGATCTTGTTAGTTTCCTTCTGCAAGTTTTTAAAAGCTCCCCAATCCTCTGTCTTCCCACTAGCTCTGGCTTCCTTGTATGCCCTGTCTTTTGCTTTTACTTTGACTCTGGCTCTGACGGAGGGACATTGATAGGATGCATAAGTGGGCTGAGAATTTGCAGATGGAGTTCAACCAGGAGAAGTGTGAGGCGGTACACTTTGGAAGGACAAGCTCCAAGGCAGAATACAAAGTAAATGGCAGGATACTTGGAAGTATGAAGGAGCAGAGGGATCTGGGGGTATATGTCCACTGATTCCTGAAAGTTGCCTCACAAGTAGATAGGGTAGTTAAGAAAGCTTATGGAGTGTTAGCTTTCATAAGTCGAGGGATAGGGTTTAAGAGTCGCAAAGTAATGTTGCAGCTCTATAAAACTCTAGTTAGGCCACACTTGGAGTACTGTGGCCAGTTCTGGTCGCCTCACCATAGGAAGGATGTGGAAGCATTGGAAAGGGTACAGAGAAGACTTATCAGGATGCTGTCTGGTTTAGAGAGTATGGATTATGATCAGAGATTAAGGGAGCTAGGGCTTTACTCTTTGGAGAGGAAGAGGATGAGAGGAGACATGATATACAAGATATTTAGAGGAATAGACAGAGTGGACAGCCAGCGCCTCTTCCCCAGGGCACCACTGCTCAGTACAAGAGGACATGGCTTTAAGGTAAAGGGTGGAAAGTTCAAGGGGGATATTAGAGGAATGTTTTTTACTCAGAGAGTGGTTGGTGCGTGGAATGCACTGCCTGAGTCAGTGATGGAGGCAGTTACACTAGTGAAATTTAAGAGACTATTAGACAGGTATATGGAGGAATTTAAGGTGGAGGTTATATAGGAGGCAGGGTTTAAGGGTCGGCATAACATTGTGGGTTGAAGGGTCTGTACTTAGCTGTATTGTTCTATGTTCTATGTTCCATGATTTCACTTGTCAAGCACGGTAGTGTCCTTCTTCCCTTTGAAAATTTCTTCTTATTTGGAATGTATCTGTCTTGCACTTCCCTCATTTTTCGCAGAAACTCCAGCCATTGCTGCTCTGCTGTCCTTCCTGTTAGTGTCCCTTTCCAGTCAACTTCAGCCAGTACCCCCTCTCATGCCATTGTAATTTCCTTTAACCCACTGAAATATCGACACATTGGATTTAATTTTTTTCCCTTTCAAATTTCAATGTGAACTTGAACATATTGTGATCACTATTCCCTAAGGTTTCCTTAACCTTAAGCTCTCTTATCACCTCCAGATCATTGCACAACACTCAGTCCAGCACAGCCAATCCCCTAGTGGGCTCAACAACAAGCTGTTTTCCCAATTCACTTTCATGTTAAAATCCCCAACGATTAACATGATGTCGTCTTTCTGACATGCCTTTTCCATCTCCTGCTGTAAATTGTAATCCACATCCCAGCTGCTGTTTAAAGGCCTGTACACAGCTGCCATTAGGGTCCTTTTACATTTGCCATTTCTTAACTCAACCCATAGAGTTAATATTAGTATAACACATTGGAAGTAGCATACTTATGCACAAAGCTCAAAATGTTTGATTAAAATATGGAAATTTGAGCTGGTTTCTTGGTGCATAGACTTACAGTAAGTAGGAAGGCAGGGGGGTGTTGTGGCTCTGGTGGTAGAAAATGAAATTAAATCATTAGAAATGGATGACATAGGGTCAAAAGGTTTGAGCTGATTGTGAATAGAGATAAGGAATGGCAAGGGTAAAAAGACCCTGAATGGAATCATGTACAGACTCACAAACAGTAACCAGGATGTGGTCTACAAGTTACAATGGCAGATAGAAAATGCATGCCAAAAGGGCAATGTTACAGTAGTCATGAGGGATTTCAATATTCAGATAGATTGGGAAAATCAGTTCAGTGTGGGATTCCAAGAGGGAGAATTTCTAGAGTCCTTACAAGATGGCTTTTTAGAGCAGCACATGGTGGTGCTCACTAGGGATCAGCTATTCTGATTGGGTGTAGTTCTATGATCTGGAATTGATTAGAGAGCTTAAGGTAAAAGAACCCTTAGTGATCATAATATGACTGAATTCATCCTGAAATGTAAGCAGGAGAACCTAAAGTCAGATGTTTCAGCGGAGTAAAGGAAATTACAGAGGCATGTTTGCAGAGAGATTTAGGCAAGTAAGAAGAGTGGGCTGAATGATGGCAGATGGAGTTTAATGCTGATAAGTGTGAGGTGCTACATTTTGGTAGGAATAATCAAAATAGGACAGACATGGTAAATGGTAGGGCATTGAAGAATGCAGTAGAACAGAGTGATCTAGGACTAATGGTGCATAGTTCCCTGAAGGTGGAATCTCATGTGGATAGGGTGGTGAAGAAAGCTTTTGGTATGCTGGCCTTTATAAATCAGAGCATTGAGTATAGGAGTTGGGATGTAATGTTAAAATTGTACAAGGCATTGATAAGGCCGAATTTGGAGTATTGTGCATAGTTCTGGTCATCGAATTATAGGAAAGATGTTAACAAAATAGAGAGAGTACAGAGAAGATTTACTAAAATGTTACCTGGGTTTCAGCACCTAAGTTACAGGGAAAGATTGAACAAGTTAGGTTTTTATTCTTTGCAGCATAGAAGGTTGAGGGGGGACTTGATAGAGGTATTTAAAATTATGAGGGGGATAGATAGAGTTGACGTGGAAAGGCTTTTTCCATTGAGTGTAGGGGAGATTCAAACAAGAGGACATGAGTTGAGAGTTAGGGGGAAAAAGTTTAAGGGTAACACGAGGGCAGCTACTCAGAGAGTGGTAGCTGTGTGGAACAAGCTTCCAGTAGAAGTGGTAGAGGCAGATTTGGTATTGTCATTTAAAGTAAAATTGGATAGGTATATGGATGGGAAAGGAATGGAGGGTTATGGGCTGAGTGTGGGTCAGTGGGACTAGGTGAGAGTAAGTGTTCGGCACGGACTAGAAGGGCCGAGATGGCCTGTTTCCGTGCTGGAATTGTTATGTGGTTATATGGTTATGGTTATACGAGAGAGGAGTTAGAAACATAGAAGCATAGAAAACCTATAGTACAATAGAGGCTCTTCGGCCCACAAGGTGAACATATACTTACTTTAGAAATTACCTAGGGTCACTTCTTTCAGGTGTAGCACCTGCCCAGGCAGTAGTGACAAAGTACTGGGAACCTCCAGCTGGTAAAATTAGACAAAAGCAAACTTCTCAGTCAAATTATTATAGGCAGCAGCAGGATTGTGTTTGAAACATGAAACTTGAAACATAAAAACATAGAAAACTACAGCACAATGCAGGCCCTTCAGCCCATAATGCTGTGCTGTACATGTCCTTACTTTAGAATTTACCTAGGGTTACCTGTAGCCCTCTATTTTTCCAAGCTCCATGTACCTATTCAAGAGTCTCTTAAATGACCCTATTACACCTGTCTCCACCACTGTCACCAGCAGCCCATTCCACACACTCATCTCTCTCTCTCATCTTATCCCTGACATCTTCTCTGTACCTGCTTCCAAGCACCTTAAAACTGTGCCCTCTCATGTTAGCCATTTCAGCCCTGGGAAGAAGCCTCTGATTATCCACACGATCAATGCCTCTCATCATCTTATACACCTCTATTAGGTTTCATCCTCTCTCATCCTCCGTCACTCCAAGGAGAAAAGGCCAAGTTCACTCAACCTATTCTCATAAGGCATGCTCCCCAATCCAGGCAACATCCTTGTAAATCTCCTCTGCACCCTTTCTGTTGTTTCCACATCCCTCCTGTAGTGAGGCAACCAGAACTGAGCACAGTACTCCAAGTGGGGTCTGACCAGGGTACTATACAGCTGTAACATTACCTCTTAAACTCGGTTGATGAAGGCCAATGCACCATATGCCTTCTTAACCACACAGTCAACCTGTGCAGCAGTTTTGAGTGCCCTATCAACTTGGACCCCAAGATCCCTCTGATCCCTCACATTGCCAAGAGTCTTACCACTAATACTATATTCTGCCATCATATTTGACCTACCAAAACGAACCATCTCACACTTATCTGGGTTGAACTCCACCTGCCACTTCTCAGCCCAGTTTTGCATCCTATCAAGTTCGCTGTAAGCTCTGACAGCCCTCCACACAATCCATAACACTCCCCAACCTTGGGGAGTTGGCCAGAATTGATTGGAAAAGAACACTGGCAGGCATGACTGCAAAGCAGTAATGGCTGGAATTTCTGGAAGCAATTGAAAGGCACATAATATATACATCCCAAAGAAGAAGAAGCTTTCTAAAATCAGGATTACACAACCCTGGCTGACAAGGTAAAGCTAAAGCCTACAGAAAAGCTGAAGAGAGGGCATATAATAGAGCAAAACATAGTGAAAAGTTAGAGGATTGGGAAGCTTTTAAATACCAACAGAGGCAACTAAAACTTGATTAAGGTGAAGATGGAATACAAAAGTATGCTAGCCAATAATATTAAAGAGGATACTAAAAGTTTTTTCAAGATACATGAAGTGTAAAAGAGAGGCGAGAGTAGATTTTGGATTGCTGGAAAGCTATGCTGAAGAGGTTGTAATGGGAAACAAGGGAATGGTGGATGACTGAATAACCATTTTAGCCGGTCTTCACATGTGGAAGATACTAGCAGTATGTTGGAAATTCCAGCTGTCAGGGGTCATGAATATGTAAAGTTATCATTATTAGAGAGATGGTTCTTGGGAAGCTGAAAGGTCTGAAGGTAAATAAAGTCAACTGGACCAGATGGTGTACACCCCAGGGTTCTGAAAGAGGTAGTTGTAGGGATTGTGGAGGTATTAGTAATGATCTTTCAATAATCAGTAGATTCTGGAATGGTTCTGGAAGACTGGAAAATTGCAAATATGACTCCACTCTTCAAGAAAGGAGTGAGGCAGACAAAAAGAGATTATAGACCAGCTTGTTTGATCTCAGTGGTTGGGAAGATATTGGAGTTGATTGTTAGAGATGTGGTTTTGGGAAACTTGGAAGTACATGATAAAATAAATAATAATCAGCATAGTTTCCTCAAGGGAAATTCTTGCCTGACTAATCTGTTGGAACTCTTTGAAGAAATAACAAGCAGGATAGACAAAGGAGAATTGGTTGATGTTGTGTACTTGGATTTTCAGAAGGCCTTTGATAAGATGCTACACATGAGGCTACTAACAAGCTATGAGCCCATGGTATTACAGGGAAGATTCTAGCATGGATAAAGCAGTGGCTGATTGGCAGGAGTCAAAGAGTGGGAATAAAGGGAGCCTTTTCTGGTTGGCTGCTGGTGATTTGTAGTATGCCACAGGGGTCTGATGATTTTTACATTATATGTTAATGATTTGGATGATGGAATTGATGGCTTTGTTGTAAAATTTGCAGATGATACGAAGTACGTGGAGAGGCAGGCAGTTCTGAGGAAATAGAGAGACTACAGAAGGACTTAAACAGTAGGAGAATATGCAAAGAAGTTGAAGATGGAATACAGTGTTCGGAAGTGTACGGTCTTGCCCTTTGGTAGAAGAAATGAAAGGGTAGACTATTTTATAAATGCAGAGAAAATACAAAATTCTGAGGCACAAAGGGATTTGGATTCCTTGTGCAGGATTCCCTAAAGGTTAATTTGCAGGTTGGATCTGTGGTAAAGAAGGTAAATGCGATGTTAGCAATCATTTCAAGAGAACTAGAATATAAAAAGCAAAGATGTAATGTTGAGACTTGATAAAGTAGTGTTGAGGCCTCACTTGGAGCATTGTCAGCAATTTTGCACCCCTTGTCTTAGAAAGGATAGACAGAAACTGGAGTGGCTTCAAAGAAGGTTCACGAAAATGATTCCAAGATTAATTGGCTTGTCATGTGAAGAGCGTTTGATGGCTCTGGGCCTGTATTCACTGGAATTCAGAAGAATAAGTGGTGACTTAATTGAAACCTATTGAATAGTGAAAGGCCTTGATAGAGTGAATGCAGAGAGGATGTTTCCTATGATGGGAGTGTCTAAGACCAGAGGACACACTCAGAGTAGAGGGGTGTATTTTTTAGAAGGAAATGGGGA
This sequence comes from Hemitrygon akajei, assembly GCF_048418815.1. Taxonomy (NCBI): domain Eukaryota; kingdom Metazoa; phylum Chordata; class Chondrichthyes; order Myliobatiformes; family Dasyatidae; genus Hemitrygon; species Hemitrygon akajei. The sequence goes on from NC_133125.1 coordinate 72,924,502, forward strand.
GGAATTTCTTCAGCCAGAGAGTGGTGAATCTGTAGAATTAGTTGCCACAGGCAGCTATGGAGGCCAAGTATTTATGTATATTTAAAGCAGAGGATAATAGATTTTTTATTGATCAGGGCGTGAAGGGATACAGGGAGAAGGCTGGAGATTGGGGCTGAGAGGAAAAATAATCAGTCATGATAATATGGTGGAGCAGACTCTATTGGCCAAATGACCTAATTCTGCTCCCATATCTTATGGTCTTATTTCTATACCCAAACTCTCTTATAATAAAGGTCATCGGAACATTTATAGGATCATAGTGTCCATAGGATTGGAATAGGCCTTTTGGCCCATTGGAATGGCAAATGAGAAGCACAAGAGATTTTGTTGATGCTGGAAGTCTAGAGTTACACACATAAAACGCAGGAGGAACTTGGCAGGTATTTCAGCATCTATGGAGAGGAATATGCAGTCAGCGTTTCATCAAGACCCTTCAAAGGTGCTGCATGACATAAGAACATAAAAAATAGGAGCAGGAGTAGGCCATCTGACCCATTGAGCCTGCTCCGCCATTCAATAAGATCATGGCTGATCTTTATGTAAACTCAGCTCCATCTACCTGCCTTTTCCCCATAATCCTTATTTCCCCTACTATGCAAAAATCTATCCAACCTTGTCTTAAATATATTTATTGAGGTAGTCTCCACTGCTTCATTGGGCACAGAATTCCAAGATTCACCACCCTCTGGGAAAAAAACAGTTCCTCCTTTTCTCTGTCCTAAATCTACTCCCCCGAATCTTGAAGCTATGTCCCCTAGTTCTAGTCTCACCCACCAGTGGAAACAATTTTCATGCCTCTACTTATCTACCCCTTTCATAATTTTATATGTTTCTATAAGATCTCCTCTCATTCTTCTGAATGCCAGTGGGTACAGTCCCAAGCAACTCAATCTTTCCTCATAGTCTAACCCCCTCAACTCTGGAATCAACCTAATGAATCTCCTCTGTACCACCTCCAAAGCCAGTATATCCTTCTTCAAGTAAGGAAACCAGAACTGCACACAGTACTCCAGGTGCAGCCTCATCAGTATCCTGTACAGTTGCACCATAACTTCCCTGATCATAAGTTCAATCCCTCTAGCAATGAAGGCCAACATTCTATCTACCTTCTTGATAGACTGCTGCACCTGCAAATCAACCTTTTGTAATTCATGCACAAGCACTCCCAAGTCTCTCTGCACAGCAGAATGCTGCAATTTTTAACCATTTAAATAATAATCTGATCTTCCAAAATGGGTGACCTCGCATTTACCAACATTGTACACCACCTGCCAGACCCTTGCCCATTCATTTAACCTATATATATCTCTTTGCAGACTCTCTGCACAATTTGCTTTTCCACTCCATTTAGTGTCATTAGCAAACTTAGATACACTACACTTGGTCCCTTCTTCTAGATCTTTAATCACCTGTGGATTTCCTCATGAATTTTGTGTGTGTCAGACATCCCACCCTGCAAAAACTCATTTCAGGGAGGTAGCACCATCAATCTGCAGGAGACTCCCGGGAGAGGTGGGATGTCTGCAATAGAGTGGCTCCTTAGCAGCTAGCCAGCTAGTTTAAATGCTAATGAATGAATGACGCCTGTTAAACTCACCTCTCCCTCTCCCTCTCTCACTCTCCCAAAAATCAATTTCTGGGATATTGTATATCATTTGCGGGTGTCAGAGAGTCACTATCACTTTGTGAGAGACTCCCGGAACTTCCGGGAGAAGTGGGATGTCTGGTGTGGCAAGTAGATTTCAAATCAGCGTGGGGTGATGCATTTTGAAAAGTGAAACCAGCGTGAAACTCATACCGTAGAGCATCAGAGAGTGTAATTCAACAGGACGATGTAGGAGTACAAGTTGGTAGTTCATTCAATGTTCCAGGTAGATGCAATGAAAAAATCATTTTGCACACTGGCCTTCATCAGTCAGGGGGTTGAGTGCAGGAAATGATATATTGACTTGCAGTTGTATGCCATTGATGTGAGGCTGCATTTGGAGTACTATATACAGTTTTGGCCACCTTTTAGAAGAAAGACATGGTTAAACTGGAAAGGGTGCAGAGAAGATGTTTGAGGATTTTGCTAGAGTGGAGGGCCTGAGTTATAAGAAAGGGTTGCCATTTCACTCATGTCTGTGTTAAACTCCTTTACAGTATTGTGTACTGTTTTGGTCACCTACCTACAGGAAAAATATAAGTAAGGTTGAAAGAGTACAGAGAAAATTTACAAGGACTGGACGACCTGAGCTGTAAGGAAAGATTGAATAGGTTAGAACTTTATACCCTAGAATGTAGAAGATTGATAAAGGTATACAAAATTATGAGAGATATAGACAGGGTAAATACAACTTTTTCCACTGAGGTTGGACAAGACTACAACCAGAGGTCATGGGTAAGTGTGAAAGGTGAAAATTTTAAGGGGTTTAAGGGAAACATGAGGGGAAATTTCTTCATTCAGAGGGTGGTAAGAGTGTGGAATGCACTGTCAGTGCAAATGTGGGTGCAATTTTGATTTCAACATTTAAGAGATATTTGGATAGGTATATGGATGGAAGGGGTATAGAGGGCTATGGCCCAGGTGCATGTCAATGGAACTATGCAGTTTAAATGGTTCAGCACAGATTAGATGGGTTGAAGGGCCTGTTTTATGCTGTAGTTTTCTATGACTCTATGGGTTGCAAAGAGAAATCTGGGAACTACAGATTAGTAAGTCTGTTGTCTATGATAAGTAAGTTACTGAAGAAGATTCTGAGAGATAAGATATACATGCAGTCATAAAGACATGAGATTCTGCAGATGCTGGAAATCCAGAGCAATACACTGGAGGAACTCAGATTCTGGAGTAAGATATCCATGCATCTGGGAAGGCAGGTGTTGATTAAGGCAGGTGTTCATGTCTTATGAAATTGAGGTTTTCTGATAATGTGGTGCTATGGCAGTAGATGTTATCTATATGGAAGGTTGTTGATAATGTTCCACATTATAGGCTGCTCTGGAAAGTTAGATTACATGGAATTCAGAAGGGGTTGTTAATTGGCTTGATGGTTGGGAGCAGGGGTGATTGTGGAAGGTTTCTTTCTTGGACTGGAGGTCTGTTACTAGTGGTGTGCCTCAGGAATTGATGCAGGGGTGATCAATATTATTGGCTGTGTAAGAACGTACACAGTATGGTTAGTAAGGTTGAAAATAACACTGAAGTAAGTAGTATAGTGGACAATGAAGAAGGTTATCAACAATTACAGTGGGCTCGATTACCTGAGTAACTGGACAAAGGAGTGGCAAATAAAGGTTATTTCAGTTAAATGTGAGGTGTTGCATTTTGCAAAGTCATATCCCGGTAGATCTTTCACAGTGAAAGATCTTTGAGCATTGTAGAACGTTTGAGCATTTGTAGAACAGAGTGACCTTAGGGTTCAAGTACATAGTTTGCTGAAAGTAGAGTCACAAGGAGACAGGATGGAGAATAATTTTTCAGTCATAACATTGAAAATAAAAGCTCTCAATGTTGGTCAAGTTGTAGTTGTACAAAATGCTTCTGAGGCCACATTTGTATCAGTTTTGGTCACTCCTGCAGTAAACATGTTATTAAAATAGTAAGAGAACAGAAAGGATTTAGAAATACGTTGCAAGAAGTTGCAGAACTGAAGTATAGAGACAGGTTGGACTGTCCTTGGAGTGTGGGAGATGAGGAACTGAGTTACAGAGACAGGTTGGACATTCTTTCTTGGAGCGTGGGAGATGAGGAAGTGATCTTATAGAAGTGTAAAAGATCATTAGGGGCGCAGTTTGGGCGACTGCATTCAGTCCTTTTCCCAGGGTTGGAGAACCAAAAATTAGAGGGCATAGGTTTAAGGTAAGGGGGGAAGATTTAATAGGAATCTTAATGTCCTCTCCATCTTTCACATACTGACATTGGGTGACTTGAATGGTTGATATTACTTATTTTAGCATTTATCTTCCAGTAAACGTATCATAAAACATTACAAAGTGACGAATGAGGACCGTGGATTTGTCATTGAGCTGGAAATTCCAGTGAGTTTCTTTTCCCTCTGTATCTATTATTGCTCAAGATCTCCTGCTTATTTTATTAATGTTGTAGAAATTGTGAGTGTTGACATTTTAACCCTTATCATATATACTTGACATTTCTTAGAGTGAAAGTCAGTAATAACCATTTTTAGTTTGCAAGTTCAACTGAACATTTTCCAGCAAGTGTCACACTTGAATTGGGCATACCAGAAGTCTGGTATAGGCAGCTGGGATCATATAGTATAGGAGGTCTCAAGAGGAAAATCAGGAGGGCAATAAAAGTACATAATATATTTCTGGCAAATGAAGTAAAGGAGAATCCTAAGAGATTCTAAAAGTATATTAAGGCAGTGAATAGGTCCCCTTAAGAATTAATGTGGTTATTAGTTTCAGAGAAGATATGTAGAGTATGTTTTTTTACACAGAGAGTGGTGGTGCCTGGGATGGTAGTCAATGCAAATGTGCTAGAACATTTTAGGTTCTTAGATAGGCATATGAGCATGTTGGCAGAAAAGATTAGTTTAGTTAGGTGTTTAATTACAAGTTCAATTAGTCCAGCTCAATATCATCAGCTGTCGTGTCTGTTTCTGTAGTTTACAGATCTACCTTCTACCAAAAGAATTAACAAATTGAGCAACATGTACATCAATTGTCTTCATTATCTCTTCAAAAAACTCAATCAAATTTGTGAGACCAAACTTCCTATGCCCAAATACATGCTGATTTTCAAATGCAGGTAGATCCTGTCTCAGTATCCCTTCCAGTAACTGTCCCACCATTGAAGTTAGGCTTGTTGGTCTGTAGTTCTCTGGCTTTTCCTTACAGCCCTTCTTAAATAAAGGCACATTTGTTACCCTCCAATCCTCCATTATGTCACTGGACATCCTGAATACCCCAGCTTTCAAAGTTCCAATAAAGTTCAAAGTAGAATTTATTATCAGAGTACATATATGCCACCACATGCAACCCTGAGATTCTTTTCCTGAGGGCACAGCTAGCAAACCTATAGAATAGTAACTGTAAACAGGATCATTGAACAACAAACTGTGCAAATGAAAATATAAATAAATAGCAATAAATAACAATAGTATGAAATAACAAGGTAAAAATGAGCATCAGTTGTGAGAACATCAGAAATAAAATGTGTAGTTATCTTCTTTTGTTCAAGAGCCTTGTTCATGAACTTTGCCATGATAAATACAGAAGATTAAGACCACACCCATTTCCTGAGGTTCCATGCAGTGCAGAATAGGCCCTTCAGACCCTTCAAGCCGAGCCACCAACCAACCAATGGTTCTTTTAACCCTAATGGGACAATTTCCAATGACCAATTAACCTATGAACTGGTACATCTTTGAACTGTGGGAGAAAAATTAGCTGTCTACTCTGTCTATGTATGCCTCTCGTCATCTTATAAATTTCTGAGGGACCTTATCAAAAACTTTACTAAGATCCATGTAGACAACATCCTTACACGTATCTTCATCCATCAACTCTGTTGCCTTCTTGACAGTCTTGAGAGTCAAGTTAGTAAAACGTGACTTGCCCCACAGAAAGCCATGCTGACTGTTCATGGGTTTCCAAATGATCATTAGTCCTTTTCCTTAAGAATTCTCTCCAATACCTTCCCAACTCATTGGTCTATAGTTTCCAGGATTATCTCTATTTCCTTTCTTGAACAAAAGAACATCATTAGCTACTTACCAGACCTCCAGGATTATGACTGTAGCCGGAAAGGACACTCACATTTTGAGCAAGATCTCATCAATCTCATCTCTTGCCTCTCGCAATAACCTGGAGTATATCCCTTTAGTCCCTGGGAGTTTATCCACCTTAACTTTCTTCAAGAGACCCAGAACTATCTCATTCTTTATCTCAAAATGCCCTAACATATTATGTTCCACACTTGTCTCACTTTCATCAATGCCCTTCTGCTTGGGAAAAATACCCATTTAGGACCTTGGCTACATTCTCTGCCTCCAAATACCTGTTCTTTTCTTTATTCCTGAGTGGTCCTACCTTCCCCCTAGTTATCTTCTTGCTCTTGTATGTATAGAATGCCTTGGGATTCCCTTTAATCTTATTTGCAAATACTTTTCATGGCTGCTTCTGGCTCTCCTAATTCCCTTCTTGAGTTCTTTTTTGGTTTCTTCATAGTCTTCAAGGCCTGTGTTTAATTTTACCTTCCTAAGCCATACACACTATTATCCATAATACTATTAGCATTAAAATAAACACACTTGAACATCCTTTGAAAAACATTGTTTTGGCCTTAGCTGAAGTTCTGTATTCTAGTCAACACTTTAAAGGAAGGAAATGAAAGCAGTAGAGAGGGTCAAAAAGAGATTTAAATGAATGGTTTCGGATTTGAGAACTACAATTGAAATGACAGATGAGAGAAGTCAGAACTTGCTTTGGTGAAAAGAAAGCTGAGGGACGATTTGAAAGAAGAAAATAAAATGATGAGGGGTCTGGACACAATGGAAAGTTGCAGGTTACTCCCTTTGACAGTAGGGTTTCAGGTGTAAAAGAAAAAGGAAGAGAATAAATTGTAACATGATGAAAGAATGTTTTTATATAGATGTGGTTGGACCTGGAATGCACTTCCTTCAGATGTGGTGGAAGTTGCTTCATTGTGGCCTTGGAAAGTGGATAAGAGAATTATATGGTGGAGAAAAACTTGCAAGGCAACTTAGAGAAGGCTGGTGGTGTATCCAGGGAGATGCTCTGCTAGAAAGCTGACTAAGACTCGATGGGCCAAATGTCTACCTTCTGTACTGATCCCATTCTATGATTCTATGAAAATATGGTATTTTAGCACTGATATATCAAAGGAGAAAATGCAAATTCAAACCAAGAGATCCATCTTGGGAGAGAGGCAGGAAAATGTGTCCTAAAAAATCTCTCATTTCCATTTACTGGGAACAATGGAACACACATTGAACCTCTCACTGTAATAGGAAGCAGCCGGTTTATATTCAATTAATCAAAGTTTTATTCTGCATTAATTAGATGAATGAACTCAAGATAACAGCTTTAGACAAGCATCCAAAAATCAATCTACACCAAGTATCTGGGAAAAGGAATTGTACAATTAAAGCTAAACAGCTAAATAGATATTTTTTCTCTTTTCAATAGGTCACATACTCAACCCTCCAAGAAGTTGTTTACCATTTTATAAAAGTGACCAATGGAGTTTTGAAACCATACCTTGATTCCAAACAGTATGCCAACAAAATTGGTATGTTTGCATGTTGACACCACACATAGGTTTGGGATCTTTAATATCTCACATGGCGTCTCATTTAGAACAGTATGATTTAAATAAGGAATGGAACTCTTTTAAAAGACAATGAACACTTGGTTTTATGCTATAGCCTTAAATGCTGGCCAGGCTCTCACTGGATCTTTTACACCCATCTGGTGGGATAACTAGGGCCACAGCTAATGTCTCATCTGGCAGTACCACTCCTAATCAGTATCAGAACAAGTCCAGCACCACTTGCCTATACAACATATCTTGTCTACTTGTTCCTGTCAAAATTTTTTTAATATAGTTGACTGTATCTGATTCCCCATCTCTGGTAGAGGGTCCCAGATATCACCCAAATTTTTGTGAAAAATAACTTGCCTTCTCAATACCTTTTTAAAACTTCTCATTCCCATTTTACATTTATGCTGTCTTGTATATGTTGCCTTACTGTGTTTTTAAAAAAAGTTTATGGCCCCTTTTGCTCTCCTAATTTTGTTTTTGTTACCTCTATAAACCTCAAGAGCCTTCTTTGATCCCATACCTGTTGTATGTTTATTACTTACACGCTGCCCTCAAATTTACCAGGTCCATTTCTGATACCTCCCTCCCCTTTTCTCGATCTCTTTGTCTCTATCTCTGGAGACTGCTAGTTGGTATTTTATGTGTTTAACATGAAGGACAATCCATACTTACAAAGTATAGATAAGGCCATCTTTGAAACTACCCCCAGGCACCAACAGCATATTCCATATTCACAGCTTTTGGGAACAGCATTGTTACAAATGAACTGGGTTCACAGCTTTTAGGGAATATATTATGAACTCAATCCACAGTACTTTGTCAAACAGAAGACTGGTGGATGAAGCCATTTGCTAAGTGTGAAGACCTAAACCCAAAAATTCACTCTAACAGCCCCTCCTCTTGGCCCTCCTGGACAAAATTAAATTTGTACCAGGAAAAGCCAACAAATAGGGCAGCAAAAACGCCCTGTCTCAAAACTCCCCCCCAATTTTGTGTGCCTCGATATCTATCCTAGCATTCCCTATTCGCTACCTACCAAATGTGTCAGGGGGGGCTGGATGGACCCAAACGCAGGATGCAGACACTGAAGTACTAGGGGAGGACAGGAAGGGGATGCCATGGCACTTAAGGGTAGAGCTGGGGTTCAGGTAGATAGAGTTCAGGCAGGCAGAGCGGAGCGGGCTCCCGGGGTTCAGGCGGGCAGAGCGGAGCGGCCTCCCGGCGTTCAGGCAGGCAGAGCGGAGCGGCCTCCCGGGGTTCAGGCGGGCAGAGCGGAGCGGCCTCCCGGGGTTTGAGTTCAGGCAGGCAGACAGGTCCCCGGGGTTCAGGCAGGCAGACAGGTCCCCGAGGTTCAGGCAGACAGGTCCCCGAGGTTCAGGCAGACAGGCAGACAGGTCTCCGGGGTTCAGGCAGACAGGCAGACAGGTCCCCGAGGTTCAGGCAGACAGGTCCCCAAGGTTCAGGCAGGCAGGCAGATCCCCGAGGTTCAGGCAGGCAGACAGGTCCCCGAGGTTCAGGCAGACAGGTCCCCGAAGTTCAGGCAGACAGGCAGACAAGTCTCCGGGGTTCAGGCAGACAGGCAGACAGGTCCCCGAGGTTCAGGCAGACAGGTCCCCGAAGTTCAGGCAGGCAGGCAGGTCCCCGAGGTTCAGGCAGGCAGGTAGACCGGTCCTCGAGGTTCAGGCAGGCAGACAGACAGACAGGTCTAGGTGGCGATAGGCTAGCGGAGAGCCCTCCCAGGGCGGGCCGCATGTATCCCGGGTAGGGCCGTCTCCCAGGCGGAGACACCGGAGGCCTGGGCATGACGCGGACCCCTAGGCGGGTGCGGGGCACTATCCCAGGGTTTGGGCGGAAGAGAAGGAGGGGGCAGAACCCCCGCTGGGCCACGGCCCATCGGCCGGAACCGCCCAACGGAGGCAAGGGATAGGAACAGGCAGAACCCCCGCCGGGCCACGGCCCATCGGCCAGAACCGCCCGACGGAGGCAAGGGATAGGAACGGGCATAGGTCCAGGTTGACCAACACAGCAGCCATAACAATGGGAAATTCGGAAACGGCCAGCAGACAGCGCAACCGCGCGAAAAACAAAACTGAGCAGAGAAGCGGGACCAGCGCATGGGAAGAAAGGTGGGGGTGCGGACCAAACTGGCAGTACTGGTATGGGCAGAGAAGCATGATGAAGAATAGGTCTGAGCCCGGGCGGGGTAACAGAATGCAGAGACGAGATCAGAGCCGGTGGGGAAACAGAATAAAACGACCACCCCCTGGTCCCAATCCCAAGGCCCCTTATAACCACCTGCAGCTCAATGAGTTACAAGTGTGCCTCCTTGAACCAGGAGGGTCCTAACTAGATCACGGGTGATGGGAGGGACAACTGCAGGACCCGGAGTGTGGAGCCCCCGGACTGGATCAAAACCTGGAACGCGGTTCCGGACCGGACCCTAACAAAATGTTAAGCAGAGTTCCAAGTCTTTAGAAATGCGGCTCCTTTCGTGTGCCTGTCGGCTCTTTCCCTGCAGGCTGACTGCAGCTTAATCACATTCCTTTGTCTTCAGCCCCTCATCCTCTGGTCACTGAAACTCTCCTTTCAGGAGCACCCACAGACCCTCTCATCGATGCATGGGAAGGGGTTGGGCTGTCCTCTACATACGGTAAATGTCTGCAAGGAACTCTCCCTGGTGGCACCCCCTTCTGAACTTTCCTGTCAATCACTGGCCAATCTGCTAAAAAGGGCCCAGCTTCTCAGACTGGGGTGACTGCTTTCAGATGCCGTGCGTAGTCTGAAATGCCATCTAAATGGTGGAACTTGCCGTCTCTGCTTTAACTTAAAAATCCCCTACCATCTATTTTCCAATAATTTTCTATTCTATGCTATAAAATTAATCAACTACCTTCAGCAACCAGCCTTCTTTACAGAGCACCATCATCACCACACTTCAGCAGGCTATTCATGGTTTTCCAACATGCTCTCAGTGTCTCTGCCACACACTCTGTGCTTTCTGCCTTTGCGTTTCCTCCGGGTATGTTTTCATCTGCTGTGGTCAGGTGTGTCATGGCCGGCTGGTGTTCCTCTTTTAGGTTCCCTGTAATTACATGGTTACTGGGTACACTTGATCCCCCACTCTGTCTGTGGGAGCAACAAGAGGGTGAGTCATATGCTTGAACCTCAGTCCAGTGTTTCCACTGGCTGCCTCACTGAGTCTGTGCACAGACACACGTGTCATTGGTTAAGAGACCGTCAGTGGTCCTATCCACCTGGGGGCAAACCCTGACCTTTCTGGCAGCAACCTCACCATGACGTGGTCGCCGGGCTGTGGAACGACTATCCCCTTTCCCTCTGGCTCTCTCTGATCAGCGATTTGCTGCTGTTGTTTCGCCAGTCCTTCAACACTTTAATTTGGTTACAAAGGTCTTTCACATATTGGGTCATTCTATCCCTGTAAGCCCCAGGCTCCCTGCAACCTGTAATTACCCCATAGGGGAGTCGCACTGCTCGCCCCATCAATAATTCATAGGGGTTGAGACCCAACGTGCGGTTCACGGTTGCACGCAATCTCATCAGGGTTCCCGGTAATACATCAGCCCGTGTCTTTCTTGTCTCAGCTATAGCTCTGGTTAACGCATTCTTGATTGTTCAGTTCATCCTTTCTACCATCCCTGAACTCTGGGGGTGGTAGGCTATGTGGAACCGTTGTCGAATCCCTAGCAGTCAGCACATTTCCTTCATCACTTTCCTCGTGAAATGTGCTCCCTGATCTGAATCCACCTGAACTGGGGTTCCCCACCTTAGGAGGATTTTCTGAACTAGGATCCATGCAGCAGTGCTGGCAGTGCAGTCCCTTGTTGGGAAAGCCTCTACCCACCGGGTGCAGTGATCCATAATTACTAGACAGTAGCTTTTCCCCCTGCTTTTTGGTAGGGGCCCTGTGAGCTAGCAGATCTTTTGCACCAAAGGGTCTCTGTACGATGCTTGCTGTATCCTGTTTTGTCGAATAAAGAAGCTGCTTTTATAGCAGCGGTAACACTCTCTCTGGTGATTTCATCCATGCTCCAACATTTATCTACTAATGTCTATTATAAATTCACTGACTTGGACTATACCTCTTTCCACCCTGTCTCTTGTAATAACACCATCCCCTTCTCTCAATTCCTCCATGTCCACTGCATCTGCTCTCAGGATGAGGCTTTTCATTCCAGAACGAAGGAGATGTCCTCCTTCTTAAAAGAAAGTGGCTTCCCTTCCTCCAGAATTATAACCATATAACCAGATAACATTTACAGCACGGAAACAGGCCATCTCGGCCCTTCTAGTCCATGCCGAATGCTTACTCCCACCTAGTCCCACTGACCCACGTTCAGCCCATAACCCTCCATTCCTTTCCTGTCCATATACCTATCCAATTTTACTTTAAATGACAATACCGAACCTGCCTCTACCACTTTTACTGGAAGCTCATCCCACACAGCTACCACTCTCTGAGTAAAGAAGTTCCCCTCCTGTTACCCTTAAACTTTTGCCCCCTAACTCTCAACTCATGTCCTCTTGTTTGAATCTCCTCTGTACACCTGTACTTGTAAATGCCCTGAATCATGGGAAGTTCACAACTACAGATGCGCTGGGCCATCTGCACCACTCTCTGCAGAGTCCTGCCATTAAGGGAGGTACAGTTCCCATACTAGGCAGTGATGCATCCAGTCAGGATGCTCTCAATTGTGCCCCTGTCAAAAGTTCTTTGGATTTAGGGGCCCATACCAAACTTTCTCTACTGTCTGAGGTGAAAGAGATGCTGCTGTGCCTTTTTCACCACACAGCTGGTGTGTACAGACCATGTGAGGTTCTTGGCAATCTGCAAAGAAAGGTCCCCAAGACATGAAACATCCTGATCTTTGTCTATAATATTTACAGATTGTTAGTACCCACTCACAGTAGGGCCACTCTCTAAAGGACAATCCTCCCCAGTAATTGAGACCTGTAGAAAATAAACAAACTGAATTAGGCTGTGGTGCTCACTTATTTTGGTGGGTTTAATTTAGAGTGATCTAATATGACTGGACTAATCATAGCCCAGAACATTTGAGTTCATATCACAACATTGCCCCTTTTGAGATATTCAATCCAGAAGAGATTTAGAATCTAAATTTTAACAATTGGGGGAGAAATCCTTGATGCTGTAGAATTCATTGCCTTTGGTTGGCGATTCCAGATCCGCATCAATACGGTTGACCAAAATGTCTAGCAGATCACCCACTTGTGGAAGTCAGTAGACTTAGCTAGCCTCGCAGATATCTTAAAACAGCAGTCCCATATAATTCTGAGTCTGTGGCAACCAAAATCCAGGATTGAAACTTTGGTTTTGCTTTAGAATGAATTAATATTTTAGTCTTAATTTGATTTGGTGAAGGTTATAATTTTACACTTGTTTTTGCAGAGATGTCCAAAGATGAATGTACAAAGGTACTAAAGAGGCCGCTGCCAATGTCAAAAGTAGTTCCAATTCAGCGTCTCTCAGTGTCTCCATCTGAATATCCAGGTAAACCTGAAATGATATAAAAACCATACAACACTCAAAAAAAGCTGCCATTAAAGCAACAACTGTTCAGACCAGGCAGGACTTGTTTGTTGATTTGATAATATAGTGCCAGTTAAGTACAGTATGTTTAGCAGGCAGCTAGTTATGAAAGATTTTAAAGACAACAGGTTTTATTATAGCGGAGAGCAATCCTGCGTAGGGAATGATCAGTGCAAGCCCATTCTTGTGAAATCAATCATTTACTGTATAACTTACATTTGGTTTAGAATGGATTTACATCCTTCGGATTTCCTCAGTTGCATTCTGAATGTTGCAAACAATGACAGTGTGAACTTTTTCAAATGCTTTGCCTGGTGTTTCAATAAATTAAAATAAATTGAATGACAGTTCAAATTATATGGTGCATTACAAAGAGAGGGCTGAATTGCATGACTGGTCTTATATAATTTAATTCTGTGTTTTTAAACAATGTGGTTAAACATTGATTATTATGCAATTAATCACAGCTCATCCAACCAATAACAATGCAACATTTGTAGCCATGAAAACCATCAATTTTTAACAGCAGCTGTTCATATGTAGTAATTAATAATTACATAAAATGTTTCAGGTACGTTTTAACTGAATTTACTTGTATTTACCTAAACGATACCAGAAGTATTAAAAGTGTATCATTTCCTTCTCATGGGTGGAGAGAGGAGGGAGGAGTCAGGGTTGTTCAGGTTTTGTGGTTGGACGAGTGAGAAGGATGGTCTGAGACAATACAGGAATCAAGTGGAGGTTAATCAGGTCATGTGTAACATTGCTAGATATTGCCCGTGCAACATAACAGATGCTTTTGTTTTATTTCTTGTCAGTGCAAAGTGAAGGCAAGCAGGTGCATGAACTCACGATAATGATCTTAAAAATAGTGAACTTAGGAACGATTGTGCACAATTTACTTCTTACTATTAAAGATGCAAGTGTGTGCCCTTCAAAAGATATAACATTTAAAATTTATGCATCTCCTTCTATAAGAGTAATGGAAATAAGTTTAGTGCATTTGGAATGAACAACATACTATTTGTAACTGCATGTAGCAACATACATTCAAAACTGTTGCATAGCATTTGTATGAACTGATACTTCTATGACTAATGGATTACTATAAATGTGTTCTTGCACATGGGCAGGATGAGGAACTGCAGGAAGAACTCAAAGGGTTAAGCATTGTTAATGTTTCAGTCGAAAATCCTGACCCTCTATGTTCCTCCTGCAGTTGCTCCTGATTCCAACAGTTTCACTTTTCTGTCACCAGCCTGTGACTGGAACTAAACTTTACATCTAATTCAGGACCCATGAAAAAGTTTGAGGCTGCTCTGGCATCTATTAAGGGGCTGGCCAACATTACCTGGTCTGCTGTGGGGTAGTCATTGTCTTCCAGGTAGATATTGCTAGTTTTCTTAGTGATTGCCCAGCTCCCCTCAGCACTGATGTCACCAGCTTCCCTGATTGCATTTCTTACTGACCTGACCAAGCCTAGTGCTACGCACCTACCATGATCCAGCTATCTCCCTTGCTGTCCACCATCAGATACCCAGTGGATTTCCATTCAAAGGTATGAGTGTAATGTCTGTTCAATCAGCTTGAGTCATGTGTGCAATAAAATGTCACTGCAATGAGCCTTGGCAGTCCCTCCTTTACTCCTCACAACTCAGTATTGTTTCATATGCCTTTACATCGGCAACTAATGTTTCCTAATGTCTATTTCAATTTTTCCACAGGAGCCAGATGCAGAGGCCCAGCCAAGGAAGAAACTGAACCTAATTATATGAATAATGAAAGTAGGAACTGCAATATAGTGCTGTGTCTTTCTTTGTGACTATGTTGTCCGAAAGAAAATAACAAATTCTAAAGAAAGACACAGAAAGAGTCTTTCTTTCTGTGTTCAGTGCTCTCTACTAATAATATATGGCCAATGTGCTGTTGCAATTCTAGTTACTGGTTACTGTCCCACATTATCCATTTTATCAATATTCAGGAAAAAAATTGGTATTATTAAATCAAAAAGTATCTTTGCAAATGGGCTAATCAGCCCTTTTAGAAATGTTTACTTCTCCTGTAATCCTCAAAACATTGCAACAAGACACCCCATGTGTCAAAGAAGAGAGGTTTTTATGTTACTGACATCACTGTGAAGACTCCTCTAGACCATGGAGCCAGCTGACCCTTCCTGTCATGGGCTCGGGTGCTTTGTGAACTGCAGTTACCCAATCACCTGTACCAAAGCCTGGTGGTAATTAATTAAAATTATGAGATGATTTTAATATATAAAATGTCTTCCCTGGGTGTACTTTAAATAACATATTTTCCATTATTTTCATTATGATATTGTTCTTGCTGAACTGAGGGTTAATGATGAGGTTATAAATTGCAAACTCTTTTCTGATATTAAATAATTATTGTTTAGAGTGACAAAGAATAAAAATGGGAACTATAGAACATTAAGTCTATAGTTACTGGAGAGGATTGTTAAGGATAAGATGAGTGTGCACCTGGAAAGACAGGGTTGATTAGGGGCAGTCAGCATGGCTTGGAAGTGGGCGATCTGGATGAAGTTTTTCAACTCCCTTGGATTGTGAGTAATAGGAGAGAGATTTCAAAAGAAGCAAGCGGGAGTGATCAGGACATTTCACATGCCACTGTTTTGTGGGGGATTAGGAACTTGGGTCGAGCCAATAAAAAAGATGCTAGGTTTAAGCAGAGCAGCCATTGTGGGAGTGGGCCAGTTGAGGCTTTTGCTCATAGATGTAC
Organism: Hemitrygon akajei; assembly: GCF_048418815.1. Lineage (NCBI taxonomy): Eukaryota > Metazoa > Chordata > Chondrichthyes > Myliobatiformes > Dasyatidae > Hemitrygon > Hemitrygon akajei. The sequence goes on from NC_133125.1 coordinate 72,940,158, forward strand.
GACAAGGAGAGTTGGAGGCTGGAGGTAGATTTTTTTCCCATTTAATTCTCTTTCTTCCTTGTTGCACAGTTAGAGCAGCGGGGATGTCAGTCAGGAGAGACAAATGCTCCTCTTGCAGCATATGGGAAGGCAGCAAGACCTCCAGGCTTCATGATAACTGCAAGAAGTGTATCCAGCAGCAGCTTCTATCAACCGTTTTGGAGCTGGAGCTGGATTAACCCCAGGTCATTTGGGCGGCTGAAGGATTGACACAGAGAAATGGGTGAATGTCTGAAAGGGGAAAGGGGATAGGCAGCCAATGCAAGTAGCAGGTACATAGCTTTGGATGCTCTTTGGGGTTGATCAAAGTTAGGTAAACCACAGGGGTTAGGTCTCTGGGTCTGTGGCTTGGAAGGGAAGTGGGGAGATGAGACAAGCTGTAGTGAAAGATGATTCATTGGTTAGGGGAACACACAGGAGACCCTATGGATGAAAATGAGATTCCTGAATAGTATATTGCCCCTCAGTTGCCAGGGCCAGGGATATCTCAGATCAAGCTCACAGCATTCTTGTGGAAGGGTGAAGCCAGAGGCTTTGGTCCATGTCAGTACCAATGGCATGAGTAGGAAGGGTGATGAAGTCCTGCAAAGTGAGTTCAGGGAGTTTGATCCTAAGTCAGGGAGTCATAGAGAAGTACAGCACAGTCAATGCTGAGAAGCAAAACTGCTTACTCCCATCAAACTGCACTGGGACCATTGCCCTCCATACCCCTACCATCTACGTCCCTATCCAAACTTCTCTTACACGTTGATATTGAACTTGCATGTGCTACTTTGTACTGGCAGTTTGTTCCACACTATCACAACCTTCTGAGTGAAGACATTTCCCCTCATTTTCCGCTTGACCTTCTTACCTTTTACCCTTAACCCATGACCTCTGGTTGTTGTCCTACCCAATCGCAATGGAAAAAGCCTGTTTGTATTTACACTATCTAACTCCACATGATTGCACATTGGTAAACTATTATTGGGTATAATAGTATTCTGCACTTTATTATTAGTCAAGTCTACACACTGCTAAGTGTGTTTTTAACTGCTACTGCTATAACAAAAGAAATTCCCACTCAGGATCAATAAAGTACTATTATTGTTATTTTGTTACCTCTAACAAATCTCCTCTCAATCTTTTATGTTTTAATGAATACAGTCTTAACCTGCACAATTTTTAATCTATTCAATATACGTATACTGTAATTGATTGATTTATTTATTTATCTTCTATATTATGTGTTGCATTGAACTGCTGCTGCTCAGTTAACAAATTTCACGACACATGCCAGTGATAATAAACCTGATTCTGTTTCTCTTCAATCTTTCCTTATAACTCAGGTCCTCCAGACCCGGCAACATCCTTGTAAATTTTTCTGTACTCTTTCAACCTTGTTTACTTCTTTCCAGTAGGTAGGTGACCAAAACTGCTGACATAATACTCTAAATTAGGCCTCACTAATGTCTTATACAACTTCAACATAACATACCAACTTCTGTACTCAATACTTTGATTTATGAAGGCTAATGTGCCAGAAGCTTTCTTTGCAATACTATCTACCTGTGACGCCACTTTCAATAAATTATGGACTTGCATTCCCAGATCTCTTTGTTCTATCCCACTCCTCAGTGCCCTACCATTCACTGTGTAAGACCAACCATGATTGGTCCTACCGAAGTTCAAATCCTTGCACTTGTCTGTATTAAATTCCATCTCTCATTTTTCCAGCTGATTCAAATCCCTTTGCATCTCTGCTATTCTTCCTTGCTGCCCACTACACCCCTAATCTTGGTATCATCTGCAAATTTGCTGATCCAGTTAACCACATTATCAACCAGATCATTGAAATATATGACAAACAACAAAGGACCCAGCTCGGAACCCTGTGGCACTCTACTAGTCACAGGCCTCCAGTCAGAGAGGCAACCATCTACTACCACTCTCTGGCTTCTCCCATCAGACTGCACTGGGACCATTGCTTTATCAATGTCAAATCCAATTTACTACCACATTTAGAATGCCAAGTGGCTGAACCTTCTTGACCAGCCTCCCACGAGGGACCTTGTCAAATACATAGCTAAAGTCCATGTAGACAATATCGACTGCCTTGACTTCGTCCACCTTTGTACAATTGTTATCTATACCTTTTATTCTGACAGCCACATACAAATTTTGTACTCTCAAAACTTTGTTTTTGAAGGCCTCCCACTTTCCAAGTATACCTTTATCAGAAAGCAGCCTGTCCTAATCCACACTTGCCGGATAATTTCTGATAACATCATAATTGACCTTACTTCAATTTAGAACCTCAACCCACAGACCAGAACTATCTCTCTGAATATTTAATTTGAAACAAATGGCATTGTGGTCACAGGATGCAAAGATAGATAGATAGATAGATAGATACTTTATTCATCCCCATGGGGAAATTCAACTTTTTTTTTCCAATGTCCCATACACTTGTTGTAGCAAAACTAATTACATACTTAACTCAGTAAAAAATATGATATGCATCTAAATCACTATCTCAAAAAGCATTAATAATAGCTTTTAAAAAGTTCTTAAGTCCTGGCGGTTGAATTGTAAAGCCTAATGGCATTGGGGAGTATTGATCTCTTCATCCTGTCTGAGGAGCATTGCATCGATAGTACCCTGTCGCTGAAACTGCTTCTCTGTCTCTGGATGGTGCTATGTAGAGGATGTTCAGAGTTTTCCATAATTGACCGTAGCCTACTCAGCACCCTTCGCTCAGCTACCGATGTTAAACTCTCCAGCACTTTGCCCACGACAGAGCCCGCCTTCCTTACCAGCTTATTAAGACATGAGGCGTCCCTCTTCTTAATGCTTCCTCCCCAACACGCCACCACAAAGAAGAGGGCGCTCTCCACAACTGACCTATAGAACATCTTCAGCATCTCACTACAGACATCGAATGACGCCAACCTTCTTAGGAAGTACATTCGACTCTGTGCCTTCCTGCACAAGGCATCTGTGTTGGCAGTCCAGTCTAGCTTCTCGTCTAACTGTACTCCCAGATACTTGTAGGTCTTAACCTGCTCCACACATTCTCCATTAATGATCACTGGCTCCATATGAGGCCTAGATCTCCTAAAGTCCACCACCATCTCCTTGGTCTTGGTGATATTGAGACGCAGGTAGTTTGAGTTGCACCATATCACAAAGTCCTGTTCCCCTACGTAAAATTCTGTCACCTGCCCTGTCTCATTCCTTAATAGCAAATCAAGTATTACAACGCTCTCTTGTTGGGACTTCTATGCACTGATGAAGGAAACTTTCCTGAACATATTTAATAAACTCTATCCCATCTAGTCCTTTTACAGCATGTGATTCCAAGTCAATATGTGGGAAGTTAAAATCACCTACTATAACAAGCTTATAACTTGCAACAATCTGTGATCTCTTAACAAATTTGTTCCTCTAAATCTCGAGGACTGTTAGGACTGTTAAAAGTTAAAGGACGGTGTTGTGGTCTCATGATTGCCACCGACACCATGTGCTAGCAAAGCTAGAAATAGGAAGATCATACAGTTTAACATGTGGCTAAGGAGATGGTGCAGGAGAGAGGGCTTCAGATTTTAGAGCACTGGGTTCCCTTCCAGGTAAGGTGGACCCAGACAGGCAGGACAGTTTACACCTCAAGTGGAAGGGGACTAATATCCTTGTGGGAAGGGTTGCTACTGCAGTTATGGGAGAATAGTACTGAAGTGCCAGAGCAGATAGTGGAAAGGTTGTGGCAAAAGGTGGTGTTCAGCCTAAGCATGAAGTCAGGATTCAAAGGTGGAGCAGGGTGGGACTAAGGTCCTGTGTTATATGTAAATTACAAAGCAAGGAGTACTGTATTGTAGGAAAGGCAGATGACCGGAGAGCATGGATCAAACATAGAATTATGGCACTGTAGTTATTCGTAAGACTTGGTTGCAGGAGCAGCAAGACTGGCAGCTCCATGGTCCAGGTTTCCATTCTTCAAATATGATTGAGTGGGAAGGATTAAGGGGATTATTAACCAGAGAAATTGTCATGGCAGTGCTCAGACAGGACAGGCTGGTGAGCTCATCTACTGAGGATGCATGGGTGGAACTGAGGAATAAGAAAGATATGACCATGCAATTGTCTTTCCACTCTTCAAGAAGGGAAAAAGGCAGAAGCCAGTTAGTCTGACTTCAGTGGTTGGGAAGATGTTGGAGTTGATTATTAAGGATGAGGTCTCAGAGTACTTGGAGGCACACGATAAAATAGGTTGCAGTCAGCATGGTTTCCTCAATGGAAAATCTTGCCTTTCAAATCTATTGGAATTCTTTGAAGAAACAACAAGCAGGATGGACAAAGGAGAATCAGTTGATGTTGTTTTCTTGGATTTTCACAAGGCCTTTGACAAAGAGCCACACATGAGTCTGCTTAACAAGCTATGAGCCCATAGTATTACAAGAAAGATTCTAGTAGATAAAGCAGTGGCTGATTGGCTGGAGGAAAAGAGTGGGAATAAGAGATCTTTTTTCTGGCTGGCTGTCAGTGACTAGTGGTCTTCCACGGGGTCTGTGTTGGACTAATTATTTTTACGTTATTTGTCAATGATTTGAATGATGGAATTGATAGCTTTGTTGTCAGGTCTGCAAATGATATGAAGATAGGTGGAGGGGCAGGTAGTTTTGAGTAAGTAGAGAGGCTACAGAGGACTTGGACAGATTAGGAGAATGGGCAAAGAAACGGCAGATGGAATATGATGTCAGGAAGTGTATGGTCATGCACTTTGGTGGAAGAAATTAAAAGGTTGTCTATTTTCATAAGACCTTAAGGCACAGGAGCAGAATTAGGCCATTCAGCCCATTGAGACTGCTCCACCATTCGATCTTGGCTGATTTTGGATCCCACCCAATCCTATATACTTGCCTTCTTGCCATATTCTTTGATGCCCTGACTGATCAGGAAACTATCAACTTCTACCTTAAATATATCCATGGACTTGGCCTCCACTGCAGTCTGAGGCAGAGCATTCCACAGATACAGTACCCTGGCTAAAAAAAATCCTCCTTGTAGTAGATCGTTGCCTCTCTAACTGGAGATCTGTGACTAGTTGTGTGCCTCAGGAATCCATGTTGGGTCCATTGTTTCTCATCTATATTAACAATCTGGATAATGAAAAAGAATCTAGTGCAGGGGTCTTACCATTGACCGAGGGGTCCTTGGAGCCTAGGTTGGGAACTCCTGATTTAGTGCTTTGCCGGCATATGTGCTGAATAAACTCTTTAAACCGATGGTTAAAATTGACACCTGTACACAACCGGAAGCCTGAGAAGAGCTTACTTGATCAGATGATAATGTGGTAAATTGGATCAGCAAGTTTACAGGTGACACCAAGACTGGGGCATAGTGGAAAGTGAAGAAGATTATTAAAGCTTGAAGTGGGATCTTGACCAGCTGGAGAAAAAGGGCTGAAATGGGCAGATAGCACTTAATGCACATGTGTGAGGTGTTGCACTTTAGAAGGGCTAACCAGGGTAGAACTTACATGATGAGCATTGAAGCATGTGGTAGAGCAGAAGGATCTGGGAATTCAAGTCCATAACTACTTGAAAGTGGCATCACAGGTGGACAGGGTTGTAAATAAAGCTTTTGGCACATTGGCCTTCATAAATCAAAGTATTGAGTACAGAAGTTGGTATGTTATGTTGAAGTTGTATAAGACAGTGAGGCCTAATCTAGAGTAGTGTCTAGAGCAGTTTTGGTCACCTACCTACAGGACAGATGTCAATAAGATTGAAAGAGTACAGGAAAATATACAAAGATCTTGCCAGTACACAACATCAACCAATTCTTTGTCTATCCTACTTGTTACTTCTTCAAAGAATTCTGACAGATTTGTCAGGCAAGATTTTCTTTTGAGGAAACCATGCAGACTATGGCCGATTTTATCATGAGCCTCCAAAAACCGTGAGACCTCATCCTTAATAATCAACTCCAACATCTTCCCAACCACTGAGGTCAAAATAACTGGCCTATAGTTTCCTATCTTCTGCCTCTCTCCCTTCTTGAAGAGTGGAGTGACATTTGAAATTTTCAAGTCTTCTGAAACTATTTAGAATCGAGTGATTCTTGAAAGATCATTACTAATGCATCCACCATCTTTTCAGCCACCTCTTTGAAAACTCCGGGGTGTACATAATCTGGTTCAGGTGACTTATCTACCTTCAGATCTTTCAGTTTCCCAAGCAGTTATGGCAACTTCACCTACTTAATGCCCCCGATTCCTGGAAATTATCCAACATACTGCTAGTGTCTTCCACAGTGGAGACTGATGCAAAATAGTTTTTCAATTTGTCCGTTATTTCATTGTCCCCCATTACTACCTTTCCAGCATCATTTTCCAGCAGTCCAATATCCACTCTCACCTCTCGTTTACACTTTATGCAGCTGAATAAACTTTTTTGTATCCTTTCATATCCTCTTTAATATTATTGTTTAGCCTACTTTCATATTCCATCTTTACCTTCTTAATGAATTATTAGTTGCCTTCTGCTGGTTTTTTAAAAGCTTCCCTATCCTCTAACTTCACTAATCTTTTCTCTATTTTATGCCTTCTGGCTTTTATATTGGCTTTGACTTGTCTTGTTAGCCATGATTGTATCTTCTTTCCTTCAGAATACTTCTTCCTTTTTTGGATGTATATGTTCTATGTCTTCCGAGTTGCTTCTAGAGATTCCAGCCATTGCCGCTCTGCCATCATCCCTGCTAGTGTTCCTCTCCAATCAATTCTGGCCAAATTCTCTCTCAGGCCTCTGTAATTCCCTTTATTCCACTGTAATACTGATGCATCTGACTTTAGGTTCTCCTTCTCAAATTTCAGGGTCAGTTTGATGATATTATGGTCACTTTCCCCTACGGGTTCTTTTATCTTAAGCTCTCTAATCAATTCCAGTTCATTGCACAGCAACCAATCCAGAATAGCTGATCCCCTAGTGGGCTCAATCACAAGCTGCTCTAAAAAGCCATCTCGTAGGCACTCTAGAAATTCCCTCTCCTGGAATCCAGCACCAACCTGATTTTCCCAATCGATCTGCATATTGAAATCCCCCATGACTATTGTAATGTTGCCCATTTGACATGCATTTTCTATCTCCCATTGTAATTTGTAGGCCACATCCTTACTACTGTTTGGGGCTCTGTATACAACTCCCATCAGGGTTTTTTTACCCTTGTTGTTCCTTAGCTCTATTCACAATGATTCAACACCTTCCAACCTTATGTCACCTCTTTCTAATGATTTGATTTCATTTTTTACCAACAGAGCAATGGCACCCCTTCTGCCTTCCTGCCTATCCTTTCGATACAATGCGTATCCTTGGACATTAAGCTCTCAGCTATAATCTTTCAGCCATGATTCAGTGATGCCTACAGCATCATACCTGCCAATCTACAACTGTACTGCAAGTTCATCGACCTCATTCCGTATACTGCATGCATTCAGATACAACACCTTTAGTCCTGTATTCACCCTTTTTGATCTTGTCTGACCACACTCAACCTTTAGATTCCTAACTTTGTCTGAGGTCTTACCAACATCTGCCTGCACAACCTCTCCACTAAATGCTCTGGCACTCTGGTTCCCATCCCCCTACAACTCTAGTTAAAACTCCACTGTACAGAATTAACAACATTTCCCACTAGGACATTAGTTCCCCTCCAGTGCAGGTGCAAATCGTCTCTTCTGTACAGGTCCCACTTTCCCTGAAAGAGAGACAAATGATCCAAAAATCATGCCCTCCCTCCCATACCAACTCCCTAGCCACATACTGAACTGTATAACCTCCCTAGTTCTGGCCTCACTAGCATATTGCAGGGGTAGCAATCCTGAGATCACAGCCCTGGAGGTCCTGCCCTTCAACTTAGCACCTAACTCCCTGAATTCCTTCTGCAGAACCTCATCATTCATCCTACCCATGTCATTGGTACCTACATGGTCCATGACTTACACAATCACAGCATTTGGTGCATAGTTTGATGTAGTACTTGAGCATTCATGCTGCAAAGTTTCTGTTTGGTATTTATAACCCATGTAATACAGTTTCTCAGTGTTAAATATGTGGTGAAACATGAGTTTTGTAAGCTATGAGATAGCTATTCAATGTTTCTTAATATTATAGAGTTCTGATAGAGTGTAGGACAAAATAAAACGGCACAGGAATCAGCCCTTCATCCAACCATAACACCCTTCAACCTGTACACGAGCCCTGCCTGAACGTGCTGTCTCTCAGTTTCCTGTCTGTTCATGTGTCTATCTAAATGTTTTCTAAACATTGTAGTTTCACCTCCCTGATAGTGCACTGCAGGAACCTACCGCTATGTGTGAGGAAAATCTTTCCTCCTTTAAACTGTTCCCCTAATGCAAGATGCTTACTATAGTGTTTCTTTACCTGTTTCAGTTCTTGGAAAACTGAACCAGATGAACCTAGCGGGTAAGTGGAGAGAATTAAGTTTGTATCTAAATTTGTTATCAAAAACTTTCATTACAAATTTTAAATGGCTTTTAATATTTTGTTTGTTTTAATATAGATGACAAGCCACCCAGTTACACTGCTCCAAAACCGTGGTGTCTAAAGCATCGTACCAAAGGTAATCTTAATCCTCCACTTCCTTTCATGTGTTGTTGAATAAATGTGTTGACATGTAACAGAATGAAAAATGCACCTGTATCCTTGGTAAAAGCAGTTGATGATTTAACTTTCTTTCTATCACTGTTTTAGCTAAATATCAGTGACTAATGTATTAAAACTGGGCCATTCATTTAAATTCAGAACTTTGGGACAGTGATTTCACAGTGTTTTCTCTCTTTTCCATTAGATCCTTGTCAATCTCCCATTGGACTTAACATTCCTTCCCTCAACTAGTAAAATTCCACCAAAATAATGTGCAGCAGAAATGGCCAACTATCGCCATGGCAACTGGAAAAAAATGAGTTAAGACTGATTCCATTTTGTAGTTCTCTGTCCATAGGCTTCCAGATGATCACATGTCATAAGGTCATTCAACTATTGTTTTCAATGTAATGAGGGTATCTGCCTCTACCAATGTTTTGGGCGTTGAAATCTAGACCCCAGTATTTATTGTGCTCAAAGACTTTTTATGAACTCCTTTTAAACCTTCCACCAGTTACTTTTCTTATATGTCCCTGGTAACTGGTCTTGACTGAGTAAGAAGTATTTTCTGTTTACTCTAATTCGGCCTCTTAATTGTTTATGCTTATTGTATATTTTTTATGCATCGTCAAATCCGGAGTAATAATCACTTTGTTTTCCTTTACGTTGCTGTACTTTAGAATGGCAATAAACAAAGATGAATCTTCAATAAATTCATATACCCGTTTCTTATTTATTTATTTATTTATTTATTTATTTATATTTTATTTTATTTAGAGAGACGGGGCTGAGCAGGCTCTTCTGTCCGGACAATCTGCACTGTCCAGCAACCCACCTATTTAATCCTCACCTAATCACAGGACAATTTACAATCACTAATTAACCTACTACATCTTTGGACTGTGGGATGAAACCAGGGCACCTGAAGGAAAGTCATATGGTCATGGGGAGAATATGCAAACTCCTTCCATGCAGTGCCAGAATTGAACTCTGAAAGTTGTGCTGTAACAGTGTCATGCTAACCGGCACATTATCATTGGGCCCAGCTAATTCTGTTTTAAAACGAAACATCTCCAATATTGCTTTTCTTTCACATGCTGACCACATCTTTGTAAATCTCCACTTTAGTACTAAGACATCCCTTGGTTAATATCTTTACAGAGTCACATTAAGGGACTTCTTGATAAGGCCTGTAAAATGAAAAATCTACATATTCTGGAAATATGATAGAATAGGTGTGATAGAATCAGAGGGACAAGAGGGGGAGGTGTTGCATTGCTTGTCAGAGAAAATATTACAGCGGTGCTTTGGCAGGATAGATTAGAGGGCTCATCTAGGAAGGCTATTTGGGTGGAATTGAGGAATGGGAAAGGTGTACTGACACTTATAAGGGTGTATTATAGACCACCTAATGGGGAGCGAGAATGGGAGGAGTAAATTTGTAAGGAGATAGCAGACATTTGTAGTAAGAACAGGGTTGTGATTGTGGGACATTTTAATTTTCCACACATGACTGGGAAACCCATACTGTAAAAGGGCTGGGTGGTTTGGAGTTTTGTAAAATGTGTGCAGGATAGTTTTTTGCAGCAATACATAGAGGTACCAACTAGAGAATGGGCAGTGTTGGATTTCCTGTTAGGGAATGAAATAGGTCAGGTGATGGAGGTATGTGTTGGGGAGCACTTCGGGTCCAGTGATCACAATGCCATTAGTTTCAACATAATTATGGAGAAGAATAGGTCTGGACCCAGGGTTGAGATTTTTGATTGGAGAAAGGCTAACTTTGAGAAGATGTGAAAGGATTTAGGAGGAGTGGATTGGGACAATTTGTTTTATTGGAAGGATGTAATAGAGAAATGGAGGTCATTTAAAGGTGAAATTTTGAGGGTACAGAATCTTTATGTTCCTGTTAGGTTGAAAAGAAAGGTTAAAAGTTTGAGAGAGCCATGGTTTTCAAGGGATATTGGAAACTTGGTACAGAAAAAGAGAGACATCTACAATAAATATAGGCAGCATGGAGTAAATGAGGTGCTCAAGGAATATAAGGAATGAAAGAAGAATCTTAAGAAAGAAATCAGAAAAGCTAAAAGAAGATATGAGGTTGCTTTGGCAAGTAAGGTGAAAATAAATCCAAAGGGTTTCTACAGTTATATTAATAGCAAAAGGATAGTGAGGGATAAAATTGGTCCCTTAGAGAATCAGAGTGGACAGCTATGTGTGGAGCCAAAAGAGATGGGGGAGATTTTGAACAATTTCTTTTCTTTGGTATTCACTAAGGAGAAGGATATTGAATTGTGTAAGGTAAGGGAAACAAGTAGGGAAGTTATGGAAACTATGACGATTAAAGAGGAGGAAGTACTGGCGCTTTTAAGGAATATAAAAGTGGATAAATCTCTGGGCCCTAGGACCTTGTGGGAAGTTAGTGTAGAAATAGCTGGGGCTCTGACAGAAATATTTCAAATGTCATAAGAAACAGGGATGGAGCCGGAGGATTGGTGTATTGCTCATTTTGTTCCATTGTTTAAAAAGGGTTCTAAGAGTAAACCTAGCAATTATAGGCCTGTAAGTTTGATGTCAGTGGTGGGTAAATTAATGGAGAGTATTCTTAGAGATGGTATATATAATTATCTGGATAGGCAGGGTCTGATTAGGAACAGTCAACATGGATTTGTGCGTGGAAGGTCATGTGTGACAAATCTTATTGAAATTTTTGAAGAGGTTACTAGGAAAGTTGACGAGGGTAAAGCAGTGGATGTTGTCTATATGGACTTCAGTAAGGCCTTTGACAAGGTTCCGCACAAGGTTCAATCATTAGGTATTAATATTGAAGTAGTAAAATGGATTCAACAGTGGCTGGATTGGAGATGCCAGAGAGTAGTGGTGGATAACTGTTTGCCAGGTTGGAGGCCGGTGACTAGTGGTGTGCCTCAGGGATCTGTACTGGGCCCAGCGTTGTTTGTCATATACATTGATGATCTGGATGATGGGGTGGTAAATTGGATTAGTAAGAATGCAGATGATACTAAGATAGGTGGCGTTGTGGATAATGAAGTAGATTTTCAAAGCTTGTAGGGAGATTTAGGCCAGTTAGAAGAGTGGGCTGAAAGATGGCAGATGGAGTTTAATGCTGATAAATGTGAGGTGCTACATTTTGGCTGGAATAATCCAAATAGGACATACATGGTAAATGGTAGGACATTGAAGAATTCAGTAGTACAGAGTGTTCTAGGAATAATGGTGCATAGTTCCCTGAAGGTGGGGAAAGGATATCATGTGGATAGGGTGGTGAAGAAAGCTTTTAGTATGCTGGCCTTTATAAATCAGAGCATTGAGTATAGGAGTTGGGATGTAATGTTAAAATTGTACAAGGTATTGGTAAGGCCGAATTTGGAGTGTTGTGTACAGTTCTGGTCACCGAATTATAGAAAAGATAGAGAGAGTACAGAGGAGATTTACTAGAATGTTACCTGGGTTTCAGCACCTAAGTTACAGAGAAAGGTTGAATAAGTTATGTCTTTATTCTTTGGAGCGTAGAAGGTTGAGGGGGGACTTGATAGAGGTATTTAAAATTATGAGGGGGTAGATAGAGTTGACGTGGATAGGCTTTTTCCATTGAGAGTAGGGGAGATTCAAACAAGAGGACATGAGTTGAGAGTTAGGGGGCAAAAGTTTAGGGGTAACATGAAGGGGAATTTCTTTACTCAGAGAGTGGTAGCTGTGTGGAATGAGCTTCCAGTAGAAGTGGTAGAGATAGGTTTGAAATTGTCATTTAAAGTAAAATTGGATAGGTATATGGACAGGAAAGGAATGGAGGGTTATGGGCTGAGTGCAGGTAGGTGGGACTAGGTGAGAGTAAGCGTTCAGCATGGACTAGAAGGTCCGAGATGGCTTGTTTCCATGCTGTAATTGTTATATGGTTATATTAAATAATAACTGAAACTGCTGGAAATACCTGGCAAATCAGGCAGCACGTGCTGATAGATTGTTGTTCCTATCTGCGTCATGTGGTGCATTGGGCAGCAACCTTGCCATTTCTTTAACATTTTTTTCCCTGTTTTTATGAGGCTGAGTTGCTAGCTTGACACTCAAACCCAGCACAGATGGAAAGTGTGTAAGGAGCTGGTCAGATTTGAACCCAGGACCACTCGCCTCGAAAGTCCGGTACAAATGCCATTACTCAACCGGCCGGCTAAATGTGTTGGAGAGAGAAAAACAGTTAATGCCTCAGGTTAAGACCTCTTTGACAAGAATGGAAATTTGAGAAAACCAACATGCAAATTGGAGAACAGAGAAGAGGAAACAAAGGGAATGTGTGCAAAACAATATCGATAAAAGTTTACCAGATATTTTCTAACCAGTGGCAAAGGCTGAGGGGAGATCTGATGGAGATTTATAAGATTATGAGAGGCATTCCCGGGGTGGGAATGTCTAATACCGGAGGGCATTCATTGAAGGTGAGAGGGGGTAGGTTCAAAGGGGATGTGAGGGGTGGAATGCACTGTCTGGTACAGTGGTAGAGGCAAACACATTTAAGAGATCTTTAGATAGGTACATGAATATGAGAAGATAGAGGAATATGGAGATTGTGTAGGCAGGAGGGATTAGTACTTGGGTGTTCTTGATTTGCTTTTTAGCTGGTTCAGCACAACATTGTGGGCTGAATGGCCTGTTCCTCTGCTGTACTCTTTTATGTTCTATTTAAGAGAGGGAGCTGCTTGCAGGAGTGTAACTATAAGATGGTGAATGACCCTAATGCTGAACCTTTTTGGAGATACCTTGCATATGCAGAGTGGTACAGGGAATAGCAGAGTGGCTTTTGTTCCCAGGATGGTGGAAAGTTAAGAAGCAAATTCTTATCAAGTTATACAATATAGAAACAAACCAACTTTTAAAATATATAAGGCCATCAAAATTATCTTTGCCACAATTTAGGAGTGGACTCTCTCCGTATCTATTTTAAATCTAATAGAGTTATGGTCACTAGTCTCAAAGTGTTATGGTTCGGTCCGGAGTCTGCTTTCCGGATCTTGATCCGGTCCACGTACTCCAGACTCTGGATCTTGTAGCCATCCCTCCTTTCACCCTTAAGCCCAAATAGGATCATCTTGGCTTAAGGAGGTGCACCTGAGATCTATTGGCTTGCAGGTGGATATAAGGGGCTCTGGGACTGAGTCTAGTTGGGGGTTGTCTTGTTTGTGCTGTTTTGACCCTGGCTGGGAGTACCCACTGTTAATCATCTAGTCTGTAAGTCTGTTCTTGTAGTCACCCTAGACTGAGCTCCCTTCTGATCCCTTGCCTCTGTTGGGTAAGCAGGCAGGACTGCTGTTGCCCAGTGGGGGACTCTGACACTTTCCTACCCCTCTCTTCTGATGGATTGGGCCCCACAACCTGCCTAGGTGCTCTATATCTTGCCCAGGCCCTGTGTTCCTGCCTGGGTGGCTGGGCCCTGCACAGAAGTAATGTGGCCTGCTCAGGGGGCTATCCTCCCAGCATTCCTTGTCCCATAGATCCTGCCTTTGCCATGAACTCCAGGATCCTGCCTTTGCCATGAACTCTCTGAACCCCAGGATCACTGTTGCATGCCATGGTCTCCCCATCTTGTTCTATCCTTTAGTTGTTCCTGTCCTGCCCCTAGTACTTCAGTGCCTGCGTCCTGAATTTGGGTCCAGTCTCCATGTCCCCTTGTGACAAAATGCTCTCTCCTGACACACATTACTTGCTTTCCCAGTAGGAGGTCTAATGTTGCTCCCTATCCTTTCCTGGATACACTTCATAAATTGCATTTCATCCAAGCCTTTTGGCATTATAACAGTCTCAATCAATAAAAGAATTTCAAAAGTGATTTCAAAGTTAAAATCATCTACTTTTACAACCCTAGTAGTTTTATAGCTATCTATAACCTCTCTAAGTATTTGCTCCACTAATTCCCACATACTATTAGGGGCCTAAGAGGGTCATAGAGTCAGCACAGAAACAGGCCCTTTGGCCCATTGTCCATGTCAAAAGCCATCTAAACTGCCTACTTCTGTTGGCCTGCACTGAGTCCATAATCCTCTATCCCTATTATCCAAAAATCTCTTAAATGTTTAAATTGAGCTCACATGGACCACTTGTGCTGGCAGCTCGTTTTACACTTGCAACTCTGAGTGAAGAATTTTCCCTTCATGTTCCCCTTAAACTTCTCACCTTTCACCTTTAACCCATGACCTCTGGTTGTACTCAATGGAAAAAGCCTATTTTCATTTATCCTATCTATACCCCTTATAGTTTTGTATATTTCTATCAAATCTCCTCTCTATCTTCTACATTCTAAAGAATACAGTCCTAACCTATTCAATCTTTCCTTATAATTCAAGTCCTCTAGACCCGGCAATGTCCTTGTAAATTTTCTCTGTACTCTTTCAGCCTTGTTTACATTTTCCCTGTAGGTAAGTGACCAAATGTGCACACAATACTCACAATTAGGCCTCACCAATGTCTTTATAATTTCAAAATAACATCCAATCTCCTGTAGTCAATACTTTGACCTACGAAGTCTAATGTGCCAGAAGCTTTCTTTTTGACCCTATCTACTTGTGATGCCACTTTCAATGAATTATGCACCTGTATTCCCAGATCCCTTTGTTCTACCACACTCTGCAGTGCCCTACTGTTCACTGTGTAAGACCTACACTGCTTGGTCCCACTGAAGTGCAAACCCTTGTACTTGTCTGCATTAAATTCCTTCTGCCATTTTTCAGCCGATTTTTCCAGCTGAGGTAGATCCCCCTGCAAGCCATGATAGCCTTCCTGACTGTCCACTATTCCCCCTATCTTGGTGTCATCCATAAATTTGCTGATCCAGTTAACCACATTATCATCCAGATCATTGATATAGGTGACAAACAACAGATCCCTGCAACACACTACTAGTCATAGGCCTCCAGTCAGAGAGACAACCCTTTACTACTACTACTCTCTGGCTTCTCACACAATGCAAATATCTAATCCTATTTACTACTTTATCTTGTTGGCCAGCCTCCCATGTCAAATATCTTACTAAAGTCCTTGTAGACAATATCCGCTACCTTGCCTTCATCCACTTTCCTGTAAGCTTCCTCAAAAATTATTTAAGATTGGTTAGACATGGTCTACCATGCATGAAGCTATGCTGACTATCTTTAATTAGTCTATATCTATCCAAATACTTATATATCCCATCCCTTAGAACACATTCCAATAACTGATGTCTGCCTCACTGGCTTCTAATTTCATGGTTTCTGTGCAACCTCATCAAAGTGATTATCCCTTCTTTATTCTGAATCCTCACTGGATCCCCAGGATATCCACGGAGTGAATATCTGGTCCAGTGTTCTATAAGACATTCATGAGGCCTAATTTGGAGTATTGTGTAGCAGTTCTGGTTACCTAACGCAAACAATGGTGAGATATTGCACTTCAGTAGGGCAAACCAGGGTAGGTCTTACACAGTGAATGGAAGGGCACTGAAGGGTGTGGTAGAACAAAGCAATCTGGGAATACAGGTCCACAATTCATTGAAAGTAACATAATATAAGACATAGGAGCAGAATTAGGCCATTTAGCCCATCATATCTGCTCCACTATTTAATCATAGCTGATCCTTTTTTGTCCTGCTCAGCCCTACTCTCCATAACCTTTGCCCTCATGTCCAATCAAGAATCTATCAAGCCCTGACTTAAATACACGCAATGACCTGGCTACCACAGCTGCCTGTGATAATAAATTTCACAAATTCACCACACTTTGGCTAAAGAAATTTCTCCGCATCTCTATTTAGAAAGGGTGCCCTTCCATCCTGAGACTGTGCACTCTTCTCCTAGACACCCCACCATGGTAAACATTCTTTCCACATCTACTCTGTCTAGGCATTTCAACATTTGAAAGGTTTCAATGAGATCCCCCCTCATCCTTCTAAATTCCAGTCAGTACAGGCCCAGAGCAATTAATGTTCCTCATATGATAACACTTTCATTCCCGAAATCATCCTTGTGAACCTCCTCTGGACTCTCTCCAATGCCAGCACATCTTTTCTAAGATGAACACTTTTCTAAAACTGTTCACAATACTCAAGGTGAGGCCTCACCAGTGCCTTATGAAGCTTCAGCATCACATCTCTGCTCTTGTATTCTAGACCCCTTGAATTTGCCTTCCTCACCAATGATTCAACCTGCAAATTAACCTTCAGGGCGTTCTGCACAAGAACTTCCAAATCCCTTGGCATCTCAGATTTTTTGAATTTTCTCCCCATTTTGAAAACAGTTTGCATATTTATTTCTTCTACCAAAGTGCATGACTATGAATTTCCAACATTTTATTTCATTTGCCGCTTGCCCATTCTCCTCATCTTTCTAAGTTCTTCTGCAGCCTACCTGTTTCCTCAGTACTACTTGCCCCTCCAGTGCTGTTGCAGGCAGATAGGGTAAAGAAAGCTTTTGGTACATTCACCTTCAAAGATGGGATGCTATGTTGAATTTGTATAAAATGTTGGTGGGGCTTAATTTGGATTATTACGTGCAGTTCTAGTCACCTATCTACAAGACAGATGTAAATAAGGTTGAAAAAGTACAGAGAAAATTTATAAGAACGTTGCTGAGACTTGAGGACCTGAATTACAGGGAAAGGTTGAATAGGTTAGAACTTAATTCTCTGGCGCATAGCAAAATGAGGTATGATAGAGGTGTGCAAAATTAGTGTGATTTAAGACTGTAACACTACATGACATAGGAGATGTTTTGCCTGGACTTTGAGGTGGTAGGGAGGTTTGGTCTGGAGTTAGAGGATGTAGGAGAGTTATTCCCTGGAGTTTGAGGTGGCAGGTGAGGTTTTGCCTGGAGTTAGAGGTGGTGGGAGAGGTATTCCCTGGAGTGCAAGGTGGTAGGGTAGATTATGTCTGGAGTTAGAGGTGGTAGGGGAGGTTTTGCCTGGACTTTGAGGTGGTAGGAAGGTTTTGTCTGGAGTTAGAGATGGTAGGGTAGGTTTTGTACAGAGCTCGAGATAGCAGATAAGGTTTTGTGTGGAGTTAGAGGTGGTAGTGGAGGTTTTGCCTGGAGTTAGAGGTGATAGAGGAGGTTTTAATTGGGGAAGTTTTGCCTAGAGTTAGAGGTGGTAGGGGAGATTTTGCCTGGAGATGGAGGTGGTAGGCGAGATTTTGCTTGGAGTTTGAGGTGGTAGGAGTGGTTTTGTATGGAACTAGAGGTAGTAGGGGAGGTTTTGTCTTGAGTTAGAGGTAGTAGAAAGGTTTTGTCTGGAGTTAGAGGTGGTAGGGGAAGTTTTGCTTGGAGTTTGAGGTGGTAGATAAGGTTTTGTGTGGAGTTCGAGGTGGTAGGGGAGGTTTTGCCTGGATTTAGAGGTGGTAGGGACATTTTGCCTGAAGTTAGAGGTGGTAGAGTATATATTGTTTGGAGTTAGAGGTTGTAGGGAGGATATGTCTGGAGTTAGATGTGGTAGCGGAGGTTTTGCCTGGAGCTAGAGGTGATTGAGGAGGTTTTGCCTGGAGCTAGACATGGTAGGAGAGGTTTTACTTGGAGTTAGAGGTGGTAACATGTTTCAGCATATCTACCTGATTTACACTGACCTCAAAAACACAAAGGCCATCTCATTGGTAAAGAGTGAAGTAAAATCTCCACTAACACCTCCAACTCCTGGCAAAACCACTCCTAACACCTCTAACTCCAGACAAAATCTCCCCGACCACTTCAGACTCCCAGCAAAACCTTCCCTACCACAACTAACTCCAGGCGAAACCTCCCCTATCACCACCAACTCCAGGCAAAACCTCCCCTACTACTTGCCTGGAGTTATAGCTGGCAGGGGAGGTGATACCTGGAGTTAGAGGTGGTAGGAGAGTTTTTGCTTGGAGTTAGAGGTGATTAGGGAGGTTTTGACTGGAGTTAGAGGTTGTAGGGGAGGCATTGCCTGGAGTTAAACATTGTAGGAAAGGTTGTGTGTGGAGTTAGAGGTGGTAATGGAGGTTTTGCCTGGAGTTTGAGGTGGTAGGGGAGGTTTTACCTGGAGTTAGAAGTGTTAGTGGAGGTTTTTCCTAGAGATAGAGGTGGTAGGAGAAGTTTTGCTTGGAGTTACAGGTGATAGGGGAGGTTTTGCCTGGAGTTAGTTGTGGTAGGGAATGTTTTGCTGGGAGTTTGAAGTGGTCGGGGAGGTTTTGCCTGGAGTTACAGGTTGTAGGGGAGATTTTGCCTGGAGTTGGAGGTGTTTGTGGAGATTTTACTTCACTCTTTACCAATGAGATGGCCTTTGGTGTTTTTGAGGTCAGTGAAAATCAGGCAAATATGCTGGAACATGTTAATGTTAAGAAAGATATGTGCTGGAAGTTTTGAAAAACATTAGGATAGATGAGTTTGCAGGGACAGACAGGATATCTCAGGATTCTATGGAGTGTGATGGAAGAGATTGCTGCCCCTTTGGTCAAGATTTTTGCATCTTCACTTCCCAGAAAAGCTGTAAAAGTTGACTGGATAGTAGTAAATATTATTCCTTCATTCAAGGAAGAGATTAAGGATAACCCTAGAATTTATAGAACAGTGAGTTTGACTTCAGTAGTGTGTAAATTATTGAAGAAAATTCTTAGAAACTTGATTTATGAGGATTTGGAGAAGCATAGCCTGATTAGGGATTGACAGCATGGCTGTGTGTGGGGTGGATCATGCTTCAAGGACCGGAGTGAATTCTTTGAGGATGTTGCAAAGCACATTGATGAAGAGAGAGCAGTGGATGTGACGTACATGGATTTTAGCTAGGTGCTTTATGAGGTTCCCAATGGTCAGCTCTTTCATAAAGTCAGGAAACATGGGAAGTCGGGAATCTTGGCTGTGCGGATTCAGAATTGGCTTGTCCATAGGCAGAGGGTGGTTGTAGATGGAATATATCCTGCCTGGAGACTGGTGACTAGTAGTGTTCTGCAGGGACTTGTTCTTGGACTTCTGCTATTTGTGATTTTTATACATGAGTTGGATGAGGAAGTGGAGGACTGTGTTAGTAATTTTCAGACAACACCGAAGTTGCTGTTAAGTTAGTGATAATTGTTTAGAAATTTGTTGTGGGGTACAATATAAGGTGCAGAGCTGGGATGACAATTGACAGATGGAGTTCAGCCTGGGTAAGTATAAAGTGATTCAAATTTGGATTGTTGAGTTTGAAAGCAGAATATGGGGTTTATGGCAGGATTCTTAACAGTGTGGAGGAACAAAGTGATCTTGGGATTCATGACCATTGATCCCTCAAGCTAAGGTAAAACACAAACCAACCAAAGAGGCTTATTTTTAAATTTGTGCCTCAGTTAAAATGAGAGAATGTAACAGCGAGATCTCCAGGAAGGCTCAGAACCACTTCTAAACACTGATTCAACATCTCTCTTCAGATTTCTCAGAACTTTGGTTGTGATATTTCAGTAAATTCACAGGAATAATGAAATGTAAAATGTGATTCTGAACCTCTTTTCCTACCTCTGGTTCTTCTAGGTGAAGATGAAACAAGTGAACTTATGGCAAAGCTGATGAAGAGACGGGAAAGAATGGGAGATGATTCGTAAACACGATGCACACTTCCAAGAACATTATTACAAAAAGCCCTTGTCTTATTAAATTAGCAAATGTTAGCATGTTTGGAGTGTACCTAAGTCAAAAATTACTAAACTTTTAACATCAAAACTTTAAAAATGATAGGAATAATCAAAGGAAATAATTCACAGAGTTATAAATTACTTTTGTTTTGAAGCTGATCCTGGATAAAAATCTGATTTCTGAAGTTACTTCAGTTTTTTTACTTTGAAATATTTCCAACATTTCTCTCTGTTATATTCAAAAACAGAATTACAGAACATCCATGATTGCTTTTATTCAGAGGTTTTAATTGAAAAAGCTTCTAATCTCTGAAATTTGGAGTAGCTGTTAACCAACACTGTGAATCTGAAATTGTAAAGGAAGTTCTAGAAAGGGAAGTGTTCTTTATATTCGAGCTCAAAGAACACACTGCCTACATCATTGCAGATGTTTGATAGCATAATTTTAAAAGTACAACACAAAAGCAGAAATAATTTCTAAAGTCAAAAAGTTCTTCTGAAATCTCATCAGAGTGAACAATTTCAACATAACACTGATTCAAACAGTAAATATTAGTAGATATTAATGAAGTTGATTGATGAGGAACAAATGGCAAGAGGGAAACTTTTAAGAGTATGATATCAAGAGTCCAATGGCAGCATGTTTCTGTTAGATGAAGGTTAAACAGGGTAAACTCATCTTGTCCCATTATGCTGAACACTGGCGCTCGCTGCTGTTCACACTGCAGACTGTGTCACAGGATCAAGCTCAAACTATGTCATCAGGTTTGCAGATGACACAACAATGGGTGGTCTCATCAAGAATGATGACAAGTTGGAGTGTAGGGAGGTGATGCACCATCAATAACTCTCCGAGATATGAGGCGAGATATAGGCTTTTATTGGCTGGAAGAAAGAACAAGCAGCAATTGACCACCACACTACATTCTGGAGACTGAGACCAGGGCTCAGACTCCATTCGCCTTTATACCGGGGTCCGTGGGAGGAGCCACAGGAGCAGTCAGCGGGGGGGGGGGGGGGGGGGGGCGTGTCCAGACCGGTATATGTAGTTCACCACAGGAGGAAGCAGAACGGCTAGTGGATTGGTGTGAGAAGAACATCCTAAGCTTGAACGTGGCAAAGACAAAGGAAATTATTGTGGACTTCAGGAAGATGCAGACAAACCATTGCCCTCTGCAAATACATGGTTCTTCTGTAGAGAGAGTTAAGTGCACCAAGTTCCTGGGAGTTCACATCACAGATGACCTCAACTGATCCCTTCAAATCACCTCCCTGAACAAGAAGGCACAGCAGTGCCTCCAATTCCTAAGCAGGTTGAGGTAAGCAAGGCTCCCCCTTCCCCATCATAATTGCATTTTATCTCTATCTGGTATGGGAGCAGTCCCTACAAAGGACTGTGAGAACAGCTTAGAAGATCATAGGGTCTGCCTACCATCCATCAGGAGTATTTATCAGGAGTGCTGCATATGCGGGGGCCCTGAGTGTTATTAAGGATCCCACTCACCCACCCATCCAGCAACCTCTCTGACTTTCTACCATTAGGCAGGAGACTACGAAGCATAAAAACCAGAACTGTCAGGTTGGGAAACAGCTTCTTTCCCCAAGGTCATTAGGCTTCTGAACTCCCAGTCGCATCATATCCGAAGGGTCGCTGATTAATCTGTTCCATACCTCACAATATGTAATATTAATGCACTTTAATTTGTTATCTATGTGTGATCCATCTATGTTTTATCCTTAACTTCATAAATACTCGTGTGTTATGCGTTATGTGTACAACGGTGCTTTACACACTGGCTCGAAGAAATGTCTCATTTCTATATATATAATATGGTCCTATACTTTATATACATGTATATAGTTAAGAGACAATAAACTTCACTTGACCTGATGGAGAGTTTAGGGAACCCTGTCTTATTTATATCTCTCATTTACATTTTTCCATTGTTGCCATGCTGAAGGTCCCGCAGGGAGGTGGATGGGTAACATCTTTCCATTGTTACAGGTGCATAGTTCCCTGAAGGTGGAATCTCATGTGGATAGGGTGGTGAAGAAAGCTTTTGGTATGTTGGCCTTTCTTAATCAGAGCATTGAGTATAGGAGTTGGGATGTAATGTTAAAATTGTACAAGGCATTGGTAAGGCCGAATTTGGAGTATTGTGTACAGTTCTTGTCACCGAATTATAGGAAAAATGTCAACAAAATAGAGAGAGTACAGAGAAGATTTACTAGAATGTTACCTGGGTTTCAGCACCTAAGTTACAGGGAAAGGTTGAACAAGTTAGGTCTTTATTCTTTGGAGTGTATAAGGTTGAGGGGGAACTTGATAGAGGTATTTAAAATTACGAGGGGGATAGATAGAGTTGACGTGGATAGGCTTTTTCCATTGAGAGTAGGGGAGATTCAAACAAGAGAACATGAGTTGATAGTTAGGGGGCAAAAGTTTCCAATGTTACCATGGTGAAAATTCTGCAGGGTAGTGGGTGGGTAACATTTTCCCATTATTACCTCGGTGAAGATTCTGCAGGGTAGTGGGTGGGTAATATTTTTCCAATGTTACCATGCTGAAGGTCCTGCAGGGTAGTGGGTGGGTAACATTTTCCCATTATTACCACGGTGAAGATTCTGCAGGGTAGTGGGTCGATAACATTTTTCCAGTGTTGCCATGCTGAAGGTCCTGCAGGGTAGTGGGTGGGTAACATTTTTCCAGTGTTACCATGCTGAAGGTCCTGCAGGGTAGTGGGTGGGTAACATTTTTCCAGTGTTACCATGCTGAAGGTCCTGCAGGGTAGTGGGTGGGTAACATTTTTCCAGTGTTACCATGCTGAAGGTCCTGCAGGGTAGTGGGTGGGTAACATTTTTCCAGTGTTACCATGCTGAAGGTCCTGCAGGGTAGTGGGTGGGTAACATTTTCCCATTATTACCATGGTGAAGATTCTGCAGGGTAGTGGGTCGATAACATTTTTCCAGTGTTACAATGCTGAAGGTCCTGCAAGGTAGTGGGTGGATAACATTTTTTCAATGTTACCACGGTGGTAAGTGGTTAATTTTTTCCATTGTTACAACTGTGATGTTTCTGCAGAGTGGTGGGTGGGTGGGTAGCATTTTTCTATTGTTGCCATGGTGAAGTTCCTGCAGGGTGATGGGTGGGTCAGATTACATTGTTACCATGGTCATGTTCCTGCAGTGAGGTGGCTGGATAACATCTTTCCATTGTTACCATGTTGAAGTTCCTGCTGGGTGGTGGGAAGATAATATTTTTCCATTCTTACCACAGTGAAGATCCTGCAGAGTGGTGGGTGGGTAACATCTTTCCATTTCAACCATGTTGAAAGTCCTGCAGGATGTTATGTGGGTAAACTGTTTCTAATGTTACCACGGTTAAGTTCCTGCAGAATAGTGGGTGGATAATATTTTTCTATTGTTACCATGATGAAGGTCCTACATGGTGGTGGGTGGGGAAAATCTTTCCATTTTTTACCATGATGAAGTTCCTGCAGAGTGGTGGATGGATAATATTTTTCCAATGTTACCACAGTAAAGGTCCAGTAGGGCGGTGGGTGGGTAACATTTTTCCATTGTTACCATGGTGAAGTTGATTCAGTGTGGTGTGTGGATAACATTTCTCCTTTGTTATCACGGTCAAGATCCTATAGGGTGGTGGGTGGGAAACATCTTTCCATTGTTACCATGGTGAAGTTACTGTAGGGTAGTTGGTGGGTAACATTTTTCCAAAGTTACCATGGTGAAGGTCCTGCCGGATGGAGGGTGGGTAACATTTTTCCATTGATACCACGGTGAAGTTCCTGCAGTGTGGCGGGTGGGTAACAATTTTCCATTGTTTCCACGGTGAAGTTCCTGCAGGGAGGTGGCAGGGTAACATTTTTCCTTTGTTACCATGGTGAAGTTGGTTCAGTGTGGTGTGTGGATTGTGGCGGCCTGCACACGTGGGACTCAAACCGCCATTGGGAGCCGTGGGCAGACATGCGGTAGTGCGTTTGGAACTACCCACTCAGGGCGGACCTTCCGGAGACAGTTTGACATCATGTCCGCCCTGCGGGTCACAGGGGCCCATGGGAGGGGAGATTTAAGCACGCGATTTTGAATCAGTAAAGTCATTCTGAGTTCAGCTCTCTCTGCCTCCATGTGTTTCTTTAGTAGCGCGACTACTTTGATGACCCCGACGTTCCAGACAGCATCTGGAGCTGGCAACTCAAAGACCAGCCATGAGTTTGAGCAACTCGCACAGTGCAGTCTCTCTGAAGCTCCTGACTTTCTGGGCCACTCAGCCCCACGTTTGGTTCGAGCAGGCTGAGGCCCAGTTCAATATCAGAGACATTACAGCCGACACCACACAGTGCTACTATATGGTCAGCACGCTCGACCAGGAGATGGCAGACCAGATCATTGACTTCCTACGCCAGCCACCAACGGAGGACAGGTACACTAAGTTTAATGCGTTCCTGATCCATACCTTCGGACTCTCCCGCCGCGAACAGGCCATGCGGCTCCTCCACATGGACGGTCTGCATGCCATCCGAGCTCATGAACGATATGCTGGCGCTCGTGGACAGCCATAAGCCGTGCCTTTTATTTGAACAGTTGTTCCTCGAACAAATGCCAGAGGACATTCACCTCCTCCTCGCGAATGAGGATTTCAGTGACCCACGCAAGGTCACGGCTAAAGCAGACGTCCTTTGGGCAGAGCAAGCAACGTGGAGCTGCCTCCATTGGCCTAGCCATGATCGCGCACCCCAAAGCCCAGGCCCCGCAATCGAAGCCATCGAGACCCACAGGGGAAAAAGACGAAAGTTCAGAACAATGGTGTTTCTATCACCAAAGATGGGGCTCAGGCACGTGCCGCTGCCGTCCACCATGAGCTTTTCCGGGAAACGCCAGGGCCAGCCGTCGCTAACGGCTACGACGGCTGGCCACTGAGACACTCCGGGTGGCGCTTCCTGGTAGACACCGGGGCTGAAGTCAGCGTACTTCCCCCCCCGAACATGGACACTTGTAACGCAGTCCCAGGCCCCGAACTCACCGCTGCAAATGGTACCAGTATTCGGACGTATGGCCTGCGAACTATCTCACTGCATTTCGGGTCCAGCTGTTTCACTTGGACCTTGACGTTGGCAGCAGTGTCACAGCCACTACTAGGGGCAGATTTCCTATGAGCCAACTGCCTCCTGGTCGACCTAAAAGGCCGGTGTTTGGTCCACGCCGAGACGTTCCAGACTTTCCAGCTTGGAGAAGCCAAGCTACCGGCCCTCCACCTGGATTCCGTGACCCTCTCGGGTAACAAATTCGCCGGGGTGTTGGCGGAATTCCCCTCCATAGTCACCCTGCAGTTCTCCACAGCCGACCCCAAGCATGGCGTGCAGCACCACATCCCCACGCAAGGACTGCCGCTGTACGCCCAAGCTCACAGGCTCCTGCCCGACAAGCTCCACCTCGCCAAGGATGAGTTCCGTAAGATGGAAGAGATGGGAATCATACGCCGTTCAGACAGCCCGTGGACATCCCCGCTGCACATGGTGCCCAAGTCCGCAGGAGGATGGAGGCCCTGCGGAGACTACAGAAAGCTTAACGGCACCACAACCGCCGACAGATACCCAGTACCTCACATCCAGGATTTCTTGGCGAACCTGCACGGACAGACCATCTTCTCCAAAATCAGCCAGGTCAGGGGATACCATCAGATCCCAGTGCACCCCAACGACATGCCCAAGACAGCCCTCATCTCCCCGTTCGGCTTGTTCGAATTCCTGAGGATGCCTTTTGGTCTCAAGAATGCAGCCCAAACTTTCCAAAGGCTCATGGACTCGGTGGGATGCGGCCTGGATTTCGCTTTCATTTACTTGGACGATATCCTGGTGGCCAGCAGTTTGCACCAAGAGCATGTGGCACATTTGCGCCAGCTCTGCCAACACCTGAGTGACCACGGACTGGTGATCAATCCGGCTAAGTGCTAGTTCGGGCTGATGGAGATCGACTTCTTGGGCCACAGAGTCAACCAACATGGTGCAGTTCCCCTACCAGACAAGGTCCAGGCCATCTGCCAGTCCCCAAGCCCAGCACGGTCAAGGGCCTGCAGGAGTTCGTAGGGATGGTCAACATTTATCATTGGTTTATACCGGTGGCAGCCCGCATTGTGAGACCCTTGTTCAGCCCGATGGCCGGCAAGGCCAAAGTAGTGGCATGGGACGCAGAGTCTACGGAGGAGTTCGAGCAGACCAAGGAGGTGCTGGCAAAGGCGGCCCTCCTAGTGCACCCGAGAGTCGATGTACCCACGGCACTCACAGTCGACGTTTCTGACATGGCAGTCGGCGGAGTCCTGGAGCAGCTCGTCGAGGACCATTGGCAACCATTCGCTTTCTTCAGCCGGCACCTACAGCCACCAGAGGTGAAGTACAGCGCCTTCGACAGAGAGTTGCTAGCGCTCTACCTGGCTGTCCGGCATTTCCAGTACTTTCTCGAGGGAAGGGAGTTCACTTTGTATACGGACCACAAGTCCCTCACCTTCATACTGGTCAAGGTATTGGACCCATGGTCGGCTTGGCAGCAGAGGCACCTGTCCTTTATTTCAGAATTCACCACGGACATCCACCACATCACAGGGAAGAACGATGTCATCGCTGACACACTATCTTGCCCCTGCCTCCACTCAGTAGGCATATCGTCCTCAGGAATAGACTACGCAGCACTGGCGGGAGCACAATGGTCGGACACCGAGATCCCGGCTTACCGCACCACCGTTTCGGGGCTCCGGTTGGAGGATGTCTCCGTCAGCCCGGCAGCGGATCGACTCCTGTGTGACGTGTCTACCGGCAAACCCCGACACCTGGTACCAGCAGCATGGAGGCACTGGGTGTTAGACACGCTGCACGACCTGGCCCACCCATCCATCCGGGCGTCCATCAAGCTGGTAGCGGACAGATTCATCTGGCACGGTTTGCGCAAACAGGTCGGACACTGGGCCAGGACCTGCGTACGCTGCCAGACCGCCAAAGTCCAGTGGCACGTGAAGGCTCCCCTCCAGCAGTTCCAGCCGACGCACAGGAGGTTCCAACACATCCATGTGGACATTATCGGCCCCCTGCCAGTCTCCCAGGGCACCAGGTATATCTTTACCATGGTAGACAGGTTCACCAGATGGCTGGAAGCCGTACCGCTTGCAGACACGTCCACTGAGTCCTGCGTCAGACACTCATTGCTCTCTGTAGCATGTGTGGGTAGCATTTTTCCAATGTTACCACGGTGAAATTCCTGCAGAGTGGTGGGTGGGTAATATTTTTCCAATGGTGGCATGGTGAAGATCCTGAGGGGTAGGGGGTGGGTGACATTTTCCCATTGTTACCATGGTGAAGTTGCTGCATGGTGGTGGGTGGGTAAAATTTTTCCATTGTTACCACTGTGATGTTTCTGCAGGGTAGTGGGATAATAACATTTTTGCAATGTTACCATGGTGAAGTTCCTACTGGTAGGTGGGTGGGTAACAATTTTCCAATGTTATTATGGTGAAGTTCCGGCAGGGTAGTGGGTGGAGATTGTAGCGGTGTGCTACACACAGCGCTGGAATAACAACACGCAGATGGTGAGTTACAGTTGCGTAAAAGATTTATTCAAACTTCGCGGCCTTGCTTTTAAGCCTTCCCGTTTCCGCCCTCCCCAGGCGGGAATGCTGTATTCACAGTCCCGTCCTGCGCGCGGGCTTTTCCCCTTGCTGGTGAAGAAGGCCTGGTGCCCTTTTTGGGGCCGGCCTCTCTGCCGGCACGTGCCATTTTGTGAGCCGGTTCGAGTGTGCTGGAAAGTGGGTCACCACATAACCCCCCCCCCCCAGAACCGGCAATACACCCCCCAATGTCCACAGTCTGAGTCGGCCTCTGTTTGGGGGGTCTGCCTCTGCGCCGTGGTGCCTGAGCTATGATCGGCTGCGCCAAGTCCACATGGGCTGGTTTGAGTCGGCCCACTGTGAAAACCTCCTCTTTCCCCCCAATGTCCAGCACGAACGTGGACCCGTTGTTCCTGATCACCTTAAAAGGTCCGTCCTATGGCCACTGCAGCGGTGCCCGATGTCCACCCCGTCGTACAAAAACAAACTTACAGTGCTGCAGGTCTTTGCGTACGTAGGTCCGGCTCTGTCTATGCTGTGAAGTGGGTATTGGGGGCCAGGTTACTGAGCCTCTCACATAGTCTGTCCAGGACTGCTGCGGGTTCTTCCTCTTGCCCCCTTGGGGCTGGTATGAACTCTCCTGTGACAACCAGGGGTGCACTGTACACCAACTCGGCCGACGAGGTGTGCAGATCCTCTTTGGGCACAGAGCGGATGCCGAGCAGGACCCAGGGAAGTTCGTCCACCCAGTTAGGCCCTTTCAGGCAGGCCGTGAGAGCCGACTTCAGGTGACGGTGGAAACGCTCCACTAGTCCGTTCAACCATGGGTGGTAAGCAGTTGTGTGGTGTAGCTGCGTTCCCAAAAGGCTGGCCATAGCTGACCACAGGCTGGAGGTGAACTGGGCGCCTCTGTCGGAGGTAATGTGGTCCGGTACACCAAAGCGAGATACCCAGGTTGCAATCAGTGCTCAGGCACAGGATTCAGAGGTAGTGTCGGTGAGCGGGACCGCCTCTGGCCATCTTGTGAACCGGTCCACAATAGTCAGGAGGTGCCGCGCTCCTCGCGACACTGGCAGGGCCCCCACGATTGCCACACGAATGTGGTCGAAACGCCGGCAGGTGGGGTGGAACTGCTGCGGCGGGGCTTTAGTGTGCCGCTGCACCTTGGTTATTTGGCAGTGCATGCACGTTTTGGCCCATTCACTGACCTGCTTGCAGAGTCTGTGCCAAACGAACCTATTGGACACCATCTGGACGGTTGTTCTGATGGAGGGGTGTGCTGAGTTGTGAATGGAGTTGAAAACTCGCCGCTGCCGGGACGATGGGGTGAGGTTGGCAGGTAGCTACGTCACACAGTAGGGTCCTCTCACCTGGGCCTATGGGGAAGTCGTGCAGCTGCAAACCAGAGACTGCATTTCTGTAACTAGGGATCTCATCGTCTGCCTGCTGCGCCTCTGCCAGCGCTGCATAGTCCACCCCCCGGGACAGGGCCTGGATGGTAGGTCTGGGTAGTGCGTCCGCCATGACGTTGTCCTTTCCCGAGACATGCCAGATGTCCGTTGTGTATTCAGAGATGTAGGACAGATGTCACTGCTGGCGGGACGACCAGGGATCGGACGCCTTCGTGAATGCAAAGGTAAGCGGTTTGTGGTCTGTGAACGCGGTGAAGGGCCTACCTCTAAGAAGTACCTGAAATTCCAGATTGCCAGGTATAGTGCCAACAGTTCCCGGTTGAAAGCACTGTATTTGAGTTTGGGTGATCATAGGTGTTTGCTGAAGAATGCCAGGGGTTGCCAGCAACCCTCGATGAGTTGTTCCAGCACTCCACTGACTGCTGTGTTGAATGCGTCCACTGTGAGGGTGGCAGGGACGTCTGTTCTGGGGTGCTTGCCAAGGCTTCTTTGGTTTTAACGAAAGCGGCTGCAGACTCTTCGTCCCAGGTAATGTCCGTGCCCTTACCCGACATCAGGGTGAACATGGTGAACATGATTTGGGCTGCTGAGGAGAGGAAGCGGTGGTAGAAATTCACCATACCCACAAATTCCTGCAGGCCTTTGTGTGTGTTGGGTCGGGGGAAGTGGCAGACCGCGTCTACCTTGGCGGGCAGAGGGGTTGCCCTGTCTTTAGTAACCCTGTGGCCCAGGAAGTTGATCGTGCCGAGTCCGAACTGACATTTGGCTGGGTTGATTGTTAGGCCGCATTCACTCAGTTGGGCGTAGAGTTGACAGAGGTGGGACAGATGCTCCTGACGACTACTGCTGGCTATGAGGATGTCATCCAAATAGATGAACGCTAAGTCCAGGTCACGTCCCACCGCGTCCATGAGCCGCTGGAACGTCTGTGCGGCATTCTTTAGGCCGAACGGCATTCGGAGGAACTTGAAAAGGCCGAATGGAGAGATGTGTGCTGTTTTGGGGATGTCGTCTGGGTGCATCGGGATTTGATGGTATCCCCGGATGAGGTTTACCTTGGTAAAGATCCTTGCACTGTGCAGGTTTGCTGCAAAGTCCTGAATGTGCGGCACAGGGTAGCGGTCTGGTGTTGTAGCCTCATTCAGTCTGCGGTAGTCACCGGAAGGTCTCTGACCCCCTGTTGCTTTGGGCACCATGTGCAGGGGAGAGGCCCATGGGCTGTTGGACTGCCGTATGATCCCCAATTCCTCCCTCCTCTTGAACACCTCCATTGCCAGTCGGAGCTTGTCCGGGGGAAGCCTTCGAGCACAGGTGTGGAGGGGTGGTCCCTGGGTCGGAATGTAGTGCTGTACTCCGTGTCTGGGCATGGCTGCCGTGAACTGCGGTGCCAGAACTGATGGGAAGTCCGCCAGGACTCTGGTGAATTTGTTGTCGGACAGCGTGATGGGGCTGGCAACTTGGCTTCACCCAGGGAGAACGTTTGAAAAGTCTTGGCGTGGACCAGTCTCTTCCCTTGCAGGTCAACCAGCAGGCTGTGAGCTCACAAAAAATCCGCCCCCAGGAGTGGTTGGGCCACGTCGGCCAGTGTGAAGTCCCATGTGATCCAGCTGGAGCTGAACTGTAGCCGCACCGTACGGGTGCCGTAGGTCCGTATTGTGCTGCCGTTTGTGGCCCTCAGGGTGGGTCCCGGTTCTCTGTTGTGGGTGTCGTAACTCGTCGGAGGTAAGACACTGATCTCGGCTCCAGTGTCGACCAAAAAGCGGCGTCCGGACTGTTTGTCCCAGACATACAGGAGGCTATCCCGATGGCCAGCTGCCGTAGCCATCAGCAGCGGCTGATCCTGGCATTTCCCGGGAAGTTGCAGGGCAGGCTAGCGCGGCGGGCTTCTGCGCCCCACCGCTGGTGGTAGAAGCACCATTGTTCGTTGGTCTCCTCACTCCTGCCTCTAGGGTTAGTGGGCTCTGCTGCCGGGCCTGGTCTGGTCTGCTGCTGGGAGCGTGGCCTGGTGATCTGTGCGACGGACGCCCCACTCTCCTTCTTGGCTTTCCACAGCACATCTGCCTGGGCCGCCACCTTCCGGGGGTCGCTGAAATCCGCGTCGGACAGCAGCAGGCGTACGTCCTCGGGCAGCTGCTCTAGGAACGCCTGCTCAAACATGAGGCAGGGCTTGTGTCCTTCAGCCAGGGTCAGCATCTCATTCATTAATGCCGATGGTGGTCTGTCTTCCCAAACCATCCAGGTGCAGTAAGCGGGCAGCTCGCTCACGCCGTGAGAGTCTGAAAGTCCTTATGAGCAAGGCTTTGAATGTTGTGTATTTGCCGTCCGCTGGGGGTGACTGTATGAACTCCTCAACCTGGGCCGCTGTTTCCTGGTCGAGGGAGCTCACCACATAACGTGTGGAATCTGAGGTTATCTGCCGAATGTGGAATTGGGCTTCTACTTGTTGGAACCATAGTTGAGGTTGCAGCATCCAGAAGCTTGGCAGTTTTAACGAAACTGCATGAACAGATGTGGCGTCATTCATCTTCGGTCCAAATATCGTTTGGGCCGTTGGGGTCACCAATTGTAGTGGTGTACTACACACAGCGCAGGAATAACGACACGCAGACGGTGAGTTACAGTTGCGTAAAAGATTTATTCAAACTTCACGGCCTCGCTTTTAAGCCTTCCCGTTTCCGCCCTTCCCAGACGGGAATGCTGTAGGGGGTGCATATTCACAGTCCCTTCCTGCGCGTGGGCTTTTCCCTTTGCTGGTGAAGAAGGCCTGGCGTCCTTTTTTGGGGCCGGCCTCTCTGCCGGTGCGCGCCATTTTGTGAGCCGGTTCAAGTGTACTGGAAAGTGGGTCACCACAAGACAATGTTTTTTCAGGACCATGGTGTTACATGACAGTACAAAAACTTGACTGAACTACGTAAAAAACAACACAGAAAAAATACTACACTAGACTACAGACCTACCCAGGACTGCATACAGTGCACAAAAATCTGATGATTTTATAACCCTCTAAAGGCTCACCCCACATTCTCCTATGCTCCAAGGAATAAAGAAATGGCCTGGTCTATCTCTCCCTGTAACTCAGGCCCTGCCAATACTATTGCATATTTTTTTCTGCACTCTTTCCAGTTTACTGTTTTTCTTATAACATGGGGACTAAAACTGAACACAGTATTCAAGTGTGGCCTCACTTATACAAATGCAACAAAATGCTCCAACTCTGATATTCAGTGCAATTTTCAGTATCAACAACTTTTTCAGTACCTTGTCTACCAGTGACAGCACTTTTGATGTACATTAATCCCAGGATTCTCTGTTCAGATAGAAACCTTAGTGCCCTACCACTTATAGTACAAGTATTCTGCTGGCTGACTTTCCAAATTGCATCACCTCACTCTTATCTGTATTGAAATCCATTTGCCACTCCTTGGTCCACTTCCTGAACCTACCAAGATTCTCCTGTGTTCTATGATAACATTCTTCACTATCAACAATTCCTCCTAATTCCAAATTATCTGCGAATTTATGGATTAAGCCTTGTAAATTTGCTTTCAAATAATTTACATAAATAATGAATGAGGGTTTTGTGCAGCACACCTGTAGTCACAGGCATCCCTTCTAAGGAGCAGTCTTCAATTGCTATCCTCTGCTTCCAGCATCCCAAGCCAATTTTAAATTGACGTAAATATCCTTGGCTCCTAACCTTCCAGACCAGTGTACCATACAGGACCTTGGAAAAGACTTGCTAAAGTTCAAATGGACATCATCAATTGCCTTATCCTCATTTACCTTCTTGGTTACCCCTTAAAAATGCCAAAATGTTCATCAATCAGGACTTCCTATGCACAAGGACATTCTGACTCCTCCTTATCAAACAAGGCAAATGCTGATAGATTCTGTCCCTCAGAATTCCTTGAGCAAATTCCCAGTACTGATGTCGGGCTAACCATCCTGGCTTTCTCTTGCTATCTTTGTTAAATAACATTAGCTACTTTCCATTCTTAGTCGGGCCCTTTTCCAATTTAATGTGCTGTAAGGCTGCAAGTACATTCTCAATTATACTTGAAAGCTCTGCCAAACACCTTCACGCTTCCCCTTATCTGTTGAGCAACTATGATTTACTCTACATTCAACATTCACCCATCTCTTGCAGCTCAAGACTCTTTTAAAATGCACCTGCTCTTTGTAATAACACACACAAAATACTGGAGGAACTCAACAGGCCAGGTAATATCTATGGAAAGGAGTGCAGTTGATGTTCCAGGCCGAGACCCTTCAGCAGGACCCGAGTCCTGCTTTAGGCCTGTACTCACTATAATTTAGAAGAATGGGGGGTGATCTCATCCTCCATGTACCTATCCAAACTTCTCAAACATTGAAATTGAGTTTGCATGAACCATTTCTGCTGGCAGCTCATTCCATACTCTCACAACCCTCTGAGTGAAGAAGATTCCCCTCATGTTCCTTTTAAACTACTCACCCTTCAACCTTAACACATGACACCTGGTTGCAGTCCCACCCAACCTCAGTGCAAAAAGCCTACTTGCATGTGTCCTAAATATACCTATCATAATTTTGTATACTCTATCAAATCTCCTCTCAATCTTCTACATTATAAAGAATACAGTCCTAACCTATTCAATATTTTCCTATAACTCAGGTCCTCCACACCTCGCAACATCCTTGTACACTTCCTCTGTACTCTTTCAACCAAAAAGTGGAGCTAAAGATGGTGCCAGAGGGTGACTTCTCCCAGCTCATCGGAGAAACAGTTAAATGTTTCCTATTCCAGTGTCTCTATTTTCCTTTTCTGGGTGGTTGGGGTCCTATCAGATCTTTGATCTAGAGTGGCACTCAAAAGCTGCAGTTTTGTACGACAGCGTGTTCCCATTCTTGGAGCTTGCTGATTGGTTGTGTTTCATTATGTTCAGGTTCAGCCTGAAGTCAGGCGACTTCGGGGCCTGCAGAGTTCTGTGAAACATAAAGGGAGCTGGGCATTGAAGACAGCGAGTGGCTGTTGGAGGGCTCTGCACTCAGTAATCAATTTGCTGATTCTTGAGTCAGGGAACTCAAAATAAAATGTAATGCTTCAGACTGACTGTAACATCAAAATAGCAACTGTTGTCTCCCCTGTCACTGTGTAAGGAGTGATATCTGCCTCTCCCTTGTTGGTGAGAGGAGCCTGTGGGATGTCAAAATGTTAGAGTGAACAGATAGTTTTTAATGAACTGTAGACCATGGACTTCTTTGGAGGTTTTGCTGTTGCTTGCATGGTGGGTGCTTGGAATGCTGATGCTTTGTGCTAGAATAAGTTAGGGAAGGGGAGGGGGAACAGTTGATGCTGCTTGTGTGTGTGAGGGGGGCACGGGCTTTGGGGTTCTTACGTCTTTTTTCTGTCATTCATTCTTTGGGGTTTCCTTCTGTTTCAAGGATGTCTGTGGAAAATAAGAATTTCAGGTTGTATGTTGTATACATTCTCTGATATTAAATGGAACCAATTATCTTTTCTGTAGGTAGGTGAGAAAAACTGCGGATAATACTCCAAATTAGGCCTCACCAATGTTATACAACTTCAGCATAACATCCCATCTCCTGTACTTAATACATTGATTTATGAAGGCCAATGTGACAAAAGCTTTCTTTCTTTCCATTGTTTAACAAAGGCTCTAAAAGTAAACTGAGAAATTATAGGCTGGTAAGTTTGACGTCAGTATTAGGTAAATTATTGGAAGGAGTACTGAGAGATAGGATCTCCGAGTATTTGGATAGGCAGGGACTTATTGGGGAGAGTCAACATGGCTTTGTGCGTGGTAGGTCATGTTTAACAAATCTATTAGAGTTTTTTGAGGAGATTACCAGGAAAGTAGATGAAGGGAAGGCAGAGGATGTTGTCTACATGGACTTCAGTCAGGCCTTTGACAAGGTCCCGCATGGGAGATTAGTTAAGAAGATTCAGTCGCTAGGTATACATGGTGAGGTAGTAAATTGGATTAGACATTGGCTCAATGGGAGAAGCCAGAGAGTGGTAGTGGAGGATTGCAGCTTAGCATTCAACAAAATCATACCCTCAGTTCTAAACAAGCTCCAAAACATGGGCCTCTGTATTGCAACTGGATCCTTAACTTCCTCACAGGGAGACCACAGTCTGTGTGGATTGGAAATAACACCTCTGCCTCGCTGACAATCAACACTGGCACATGCTTAGCCTACTGTATCTATCCCCCTCATTTTAAATACCTCTATCAAGTCCCCCCTCAACCTTATATGCTCCAAAGAATAAAGACCTAACTTGTTCAACCTTTCTCTGTAACTTAGGTGCTGAAACCCAGGTAACATTCTAGTAAATCTTTTCTGTACTCTCTCTATTTTGTTGACATCTTTCCTATAATTCGACCCCAGCCCCCTCCTTTGTGAGAATCGCAAGAGCCCTAGTCAAGGGGGGGGGGGTCAAATGACCCAAGAGAGAGGGAGACGTACGGAAGACCACGTTCCCCCGGGAAGCAGAATAAAGTGACTCTGACTATTGTCTCATGAAGACCACGTGTAAAGCCCTCGGGCAATGTGGGCTGGTTGAGAGGGAGATTGACACCGGCGATCCCGTGAGGAAGTATAAAGGAGGGTCTGGGGGGGACGACCCCTTGAGACGCACCAGAAGACACGCTAGAAATCCTGTGACAGTGTTTTGATAGCGACAGCCGGTGGTGGGGTTCGTGTGCGTCTTTTCCTTGCCTGGGATTGGCGACCCCACAACGGAAGAACGGCTTAGCTACAGGGGAGGCCACAGATGAGCATTCATTCCCCCAATGAGGCTCTGACAAACCGAACTCCTCCAGGTTGGAAAACCGGTCGGGTAACTGTTTCATCCCATCTCTCTCTCTCTCTTTCTAACAAAAGTGCACCAACGCGACACCACAACGACGGCAGCTGGTGGAACTGCAGTGACCGCAAAAGACTTTTAGATATCCAGTAAACAATATATATCTACATTACCCCTAGACAACGATAGAGTTTATTTCTGATTGATTATTACTATACCTGTGCTTTAGATTGAGTTGTGATGACGTATATGATCTGAATGTTTTGTATTAACCATACGTTTGTGCCCCTTTATAAATAAAAACGTTTGAAAATAGTAGCATCAGGCTTCAGTGGACCTATCTATCTTTGCTGATAAGTCACCCGGTTACTGGGGAACGTAACAAGTGGGTTGCTCGTCCCGGATTTGAAACCAAAGGGGAGGGTCAGTGAATCGGGCTGTAAGTCCAAACTTAAATCTGGTTACGCAGGTAGCCAGACAGGAAACCAGCAAAGATGGATGTGGGTGAATTTATGAGAAACCCGACTGTAGAGGCGCTAGGGACGGCTACCAAATCAGACTTGGTAAATCTGGCAAAGGGGTTAGGCCTCGCAGAGGTGAGGTCATCAATGAAAA
Organism: Hemitrygon akajei; assembly: GCF_048418815.1. NCBI lineage: Eukaryota > Metazoa > Chordata > Chondrichthyes > Myliobatiformes > Dasyatidae > Hemitrygon > Hemitrygon akajei. The sequence continues at coordinate 72,976,882 of NC_133125.1, forward strand.
AGCAGGAAGTGCGAGGGGTCATAAATCAGTATTACATTGGGAAGGAGGTGTTTGCAGCTGAGGATTTGGAAAATATCCCCGAAAAGAGATTAGCGAGTGGGACAGATCAGGTAGAGTTGGAGAAAGTAAGGTTGGAACATGATCTTCAAGTAAAGCAGCTAGAAGCAGCTGCAAAGGAAAAGGCTGAGGAACGGGCTGCAAAGGAAAAGGCTGAGGAACGAGCTGAAAGGGAAAAGGAATGAGTTGCAAAGGAAAAGGCTGAGGAAAGGGAGCAGGTGTTCAAACTAAAGGAATTAGAGATGAAACGGGGTCATGAGCTCCAGCTAAAGCAGCTAGAAGCAGAAGCAGAAGAGAAAGAGAAACAGCCATGAATTGGAGCTGGACAGGCGAAAGCAAGAGCGAAGAGCTCAAGGGCAAGAGAGAGAGGAGGGGTTTGATGTTAGTCGGGCGTTGAGGTTGGTCCCCCCCTTCGAGGAGACGGATGTTGATAGCTATTTCTTGCTTTTTGAGAAGGTGGCAGTGAATCAGAAGTGGCCCAGAGAGCAGTGGGTGGCGTTGTTACAAAGTGTGTTACGAGGGAAAGCACAGCGGGCATATGCCGCGTTGCCCCCAGAAGGGGAAGGGAATTATGACCAAGTAAAGGAGGCCATTCTCCGAGGTTACGAGTTAGTACCTGAGGCTTATAGACAAAGGTTCCGAAATTTAAGGAAAGGGTGGAATCAAACGTATACCGAGCTAGCCCATGAGAAGGGTGCGCTCTTGGACCATTGGTGCACCGCGGAGAAGGTGGCCGAGAATTATGGGCGTCTCAGGGAGTTATTTTTGATTGAGGAATTTAAAGGTTGTGTTCCGGAAGAGATCTGAATGTATTTAAATGAGAGGACGAATCAGTCCCTCTCAGAAATTGCTAGGTTCGCAGATGAATATGCCCTAACTCACAAGACAAAGTTTTCCTCGCCAAAAAGTTACCCGAGAGACCGTCGGAATGGCAGGGAAAGCCCACCAGCTGAGGCGGAGATCCCGCTGGGAGCTAGCAGGAAAAGTGAGGATAACAGGCAGGAAACCTGGAGATTTCCTGGTTTAACCTGTTTTAATTGTGGAAAGGTGGGTCATATTGCATCTAAATGCTTTGCTCCGAGAAAGGAGCCAGAGAGAGAGAGAGCAGCGATCCCTATCGGGCGTGCAGTGGTAATCAGAAAATCGGCAAGAGGGTCCCGGGGGCAGAGAGCGCAAGGGGTCGGAGATTTATCTGTCACCCGGAACCGTGTCTGTGAGGAAGGGGGACCCGCCTATCCCCGTACGGATTTGGAGAGACACAGGGGCGGAGCTATCATTAATTAGCCGTAACGTATTACCATTCGGACCTCCGACGGGCGAGGTAGCCCTGAGAGGCATAGGAAACTGGACCGAGGTAGTGCCTTTGCATAGGGTCCTTCTAGATTGTGAGTTGGTGTCGGGACCAGTAGAACTGGGGGTCCTGCTGGAGTTGCTGGGGGAAGGTGTGGACGTCCTTCTGGGTAACGACCTTGCGGGTGGGAAGATGGGAGCCGCCATGAAGCTGACAACCCAGCCCGTGAGAGTTGAGGCCCCGCCCATAGAGTCCCCGAGCTATCCCGCATGCGCGGACACTCGCAGCCTGTCGAGAGCGGCAGCTGAGAAAGCGAGCAGTTTAAAATTGGCTCAGACGTTTTTACCGACCCTGTGCCACGAGGGTTTCGAGGGTGGTAAAATGAGGAATAGTAACGTAAAAGGGGATAAAGGGGAGAAAGGAGAGAAGGTAGATCCTCCTTTAACGAAGAAAAAGGTCCTAGAGGTAGGAAATAAAGATGAGAAACAGATAAAGCTGTTAAAAGTTCCAGGGTTGGACCTGGATGAGTCTAAAGGTGTTCCCGATAATGAAATGAGGGCAGTCCTCGATGAAAAGGATGCCATTACCTTGAAGAAGTCTGCTGGATTGGCAGATGAGGTTGTTCCAGCCCAAGGGGTTGAGCTTACTTCGGAAGTGAGTTGCCCAGAGAGTAACTGGGAGGATCAGAGGAAGTTAGAATTTGAAAAGGGTATGGGGATTGAAAGCCTGGAAGAGGCCAATGCCCCGTTTGAGTGTGTCCAAGATGGGGAGGCCCATGGTCCTAAACCTAGTCACGGAGCTCAGAAAAAGTCTGAGGTATTTGACTCGGCTGGACGAGACGGCCGTCCTTTTGGATCAGATAGACTTGGTTCGGGGAAGAAAGGGTTAACCTTGGGAAGTGTGAGTTCCCAGATGGTTGTGCTGAAGGGGGTGTTCAGAGTTAATGTGGAGTTTACGAATGGGGAGATAACGGTAAATCTGTAGTTCCCAAATCGAAGGAAAAAAAGTTAAAGTCTAGATTGATGCCTGCGCATCGATTACGGGTTGATTTGGAATGTAAAGGGACCTCACACGCTATTGTTATTCAAGGAAGCGCTGTGAGGAAGCCGAAATTTAAATGCGGCCAGGAAAAAAGGTTCGAACTGAAACCCATCAGTCTGCATGGTTTTGACAAAAGGGTTAACTACCTGTGTAGCATTAAAGAATTGGGTGGAAATTCTCATGATGGACTAGGTTGGGGACACGGAGTTAAGAGAATAACCCTTGTGGAAAGGAAAGGTGGGAGAGTACCTCGCCAAATTACTCAAGTTCCCCACGGGGGGACTCACTGGAAAAAAGGCGATGGTTAATAGAAATGCCATTTTTAAACAGCAACGCCGGTTGTACGGGTTTGCGCCAAAACCTGTGAAATATAAAGACAACCCCTTTGGAGACCTGCCGGTGAAATAACACGACCGAAACGATTAGTATTTGTATAAACTTTTGTAGATGCACCTAAGCTAAGATCACACCTCCTTAGTTGTGTGGCTGAAGAAAATAAATAAAAATAGGTGGTTATTGAGCTGAAGTTTGATGCTACCAGACTTTAGTACGGTACGTGAGGTTAAGATATTAAAGGGGCACTGTAATTGTTACCTGTTTAGATACTGACTTGAATGTATAACAGTAGTACTCTGTGAAGAGAGGAGCTTGTGTATTGTGTTAGAAAAAAAATCCTATAAGACTCTGTACCAACTTGCTTTTAACCGCTGGTAAAAAACTTTTAAGAGGGGAGGTGTTATGACCCCAGCCCCCTCCTTTGTGAGAATCGCAAGAGCCCTAGTCAAGGGGGGGGGGGGGTCAAATGACCCAAGAGAGAGGGAGACGTGCGGAAGACCACGTTCCCCCGGGAAGCAGAATAAAGTGACTCTATTGTCTCATGAAGACCATGTGTAAAGCCCTCGGGCAACGTGGGCTGGTTGAGAGAGATTGACACCGGCGATCCCGTGAGGAAGTATAAAGGAGGGTCTGGGGGGGACGACCCCTTGAGACGCACCAGAAGACACGCTAGAAATCCTGTGACAGCGTTTTGATAGCGACAGCCGGTGGTGGGGTTCGTGTGCGTCTTTTCCTTGCCTGGGATTGGCGACCCCACAACGGAAGAACGGCTTAGCTACAGGGGAGGCCACAGATGAGCATTCATTCCCCCAATGAGGCTCTGACAAACCGAACTCCTCCAGGTTGGAAAACCGGTCGGGTAACTGTTTCATCCCATCTCTCTCTCTCTCTTTCTAACAAAAGTGCACCAACGCGACACCACAACGACGGCAGCTGGTGGAACTGCAGTGACCGCAAAAGACTTTTAGATATCCAGTAAACAATATATATCTACATTACCCCTAGACAACGATAGAGCTTATTTCTGATTGATTATTACTATACCTGTGCTTTAGATTGAGTTGTGACGACGTATATGATCTGAATGTTTTGTATTAACCATACGTTTGTGCCCCTTTATAAATAAAAACGTTTGAAAATAGTAGCATCAGGCTTCAGCGGACCTATCTATCTTTGCTGATAAGTCACCTGGTTACTGGGGAACGTACCAGTGACCAGAAGTGTACACAATACTCCAATTTGGCCTCACCAATGCCTTGTACAATTTTAACATTACATCCCAACTCCTATACTCAATGCTCTGATTTATAAACGCCAACATACCAAAAGCTTTCTTCACCACCCTATCCACATGAGATTCCACCTTCAGGGAACTATGCACCATTATTTCTAGATCACTCTGTTCTACTGCATTCTTCAATGCCTTACCATTTACCCTGTATGTCCTATTTTGATTAGTCCTACCAAAATGTAGCACCTCAAAATTATCAGCATTAAACTCCATCTGCCATCTTTCCGCCCACTCTTCTAACTGGCCTAAATCTCTCTGCAAGCTTTGAAAACCCACTTCATTATCCACAATGCCACCTATCTTAGTATCATCTGCATACTTACTAATCCAATTTACCACCCCATCATCCAGATCATTAATGTATATGACAAACAACATTGGACCCAGTACAGATCCCTGAGGCACACCACTAGTCACCGGCCTCCAACCCAACAAACAGTTATCCATCACTACTCTCTGGCATCTCCCATGCAGCCACTGTTGAATCCATTTTACTACTTCAATATTAATACCTAATAATTGAACCTTCCTAACTAACCTTCTATGTGGAACCTTGTCAAAGGCCTTATTGAAGTCCATATAGACAACATCCACTGCTTTACCCTCGTCAACTTTCCTAGTAACCTCTTCAAAAAATTCAATAAGATTTGTCAAACATGACCTTTCACGCACAAGTCCATGTTGACTGTTCCTAATCAGACCCTGTCTATCCAGATAATTATATATACCATCTCTAAGAATACTTTCCATTAATTTACCCACCACTGACGTCAAATTTACAGGCCGATAATTGCCAGGTTTCCTCTTAGAACCCTTTTTAAACAATGGAATCACATGAGCAATACGCCAATCCTCCGGCACCATCCCCATTTCTAATGACATTTGAAATACTTCTGTCAGAGCCCCTGTAGAAATAGTCCTAGGGAATATCCTATCCTTCTGTCCTGTCCTAAATATCCAATATAAGTTGAGGGAACACACACCAATCCTCATTGTGGGACCAGCAGTAGAAAGGGAGAACAGTTTCAAATTGCTGGGCATCAACATCTCTGAAGATCTATCCTGGGCCCAACATATTGTTGCAATTACAAAGGAAGAATGATAGTCTGAGGAAACTTGGCATGTCACCAAATACATTTGTTTTGACACTTCCTTAAATAATTCCATCAGGCTTGTGAGGCACAGCTTACTCTCACAGCCATTCCTTGTCAGACTATGCTTCTCCCAATACTCATAAATCCTTGCACAACAGCGTCTATATCTCAGTGGGAGTTTGAGGAGAACTGGTACGTCACCAAAGGCACTCGGAAATTTCTACAGATGGACCATGGGGAGCATTCTAACTGGTTGCAGGACCATCTAGTATGGAGGAGCCACAGCACAAGTTTGGAAAAAGCTGCAGGAAGTTGTAAATTCAGTCTGTTCCAACATGGGCACTAGACTCCTCAGCATCAAGGACTCCTTCAAAAGGTAATGCTGTAAAAAGGAGGCATCCATCATTAAGGACCCCCAACACACAGGATATACCCTCTTCTCATTGCACCATCAAGCAGGAGATACAGGAGTCTAAGGTCACACAGTCAACGTTTGAGCAACAGCTTCTTCCCCTCTGCCATCATATTTCTGAATAGACGATGAATCTGTGAACACGACCTCACTATTTTAATTGATTTTTAAATACGCTTGTTACTGTAATTTATAGCTTATGTATTGCAATGTACTTCTGGGGTAAAACAACAAATTTCAAAACATACGCCAGTGATATTAAACCTGATTCTGGTTTTCTGTGCAGTACTCTCCTGTGTTCTATTTCTGCAATGTAGTTTTAGATGTGTGGTATGCCACTCCAGTATTAATTGAATCAGGTGTAAAAATAAAGCAACTTTAACAGTCTGATCAGCTTCAGGTGCTTTAGTCAATGGAAAATTTTTGAAGCACAACTGAAATGCAGGAAACATGATATTCAACTTCTATATGGCATATTGGTTACAAAAGATTAAAGGTCAATGCATGTGTTTAAGGTGGTTCCAGCTGAGCTTAAACATTGGCCAAAATGCCATAAGACATAGAAGCAGAATCAAGCCATTTGGCCCATCGATTTGCTCCACCAATTATGGCTGATCCTTTCTCTCCATCCTCAGCCCCACATCCAGCCTTCTCCCTGTAGCCTTTGATGCTGTGTCCAATCAGGAACCTATCAAACTCAGTTTTAAATACACCCAACGACATGGCCTCCATAGCTACCAATGGTAGCAAATTCCACAAACTCACTACCCTCTGGCTAAAGAAATTACTGTACATCTATCCTGAGGCTGTGCCCATGTCCTGGACTCCCCCACCATGGGAAACATCCTTTCCACATCTACTCTGTCTAGGCCTTTCAACATTCAAAAGGTTTCAATGAGATCCCCCTACATCCTTCTAAATTCCAGAGAATACAGACCTAGAGCTATTAATCATTCTTCATATGATAATCCTTTTATTCCCAGAATCATCCTTATGAACCTCCTCTGAACCCTCTCCAATGCCAGCACATCTTATCTTAGATGAGGAGCCAAAAGCTGTTTGCAATACTCAAGGTGAGGCCTCACCAGTGCCTTATAAAGCCTCAACATCATATCCCTGCTCTTGTATTCTAGACCTTTTGAAATGAATGCTAACATTGCATTTGCATTCCTCACCACTGACTTTACCTGCAAGTTAACTTTCAGGGTGCTCTGTACAAGGACTCCCAAGTCCCTCTGCATGTCAGATTTTTGGATTTTCTCCCTGTTTAGAAAATAGTCCACACATTTATTTCTACTACCAAAGTGCATGACCATGCATTTTCCAACATTGTATCTCATTTGCCACTTTCTTGTCTATTCTCCTAATCTAAGTCCTTCTGCAGCCTACTTGTTTCCTCAGCACTACAACCTTTGTATCATCTGCAAACTTAGCAACAAAACCATCTATTCCATCATCTAAATAATTTACATACAGCATAAAAAGTTGTCTCAACACCGACCCCTGTGGAACACCACTAGTTACTGGCAGCCAACCAGCAAAGGATCCCTTTATTTCCACTCACTGCCTCCTACCAATCAGCCAATGCTATAACCATGTTAGTAACTTTCCTGTAGTACCATGGGCTCTTAACTTTGTAAGCAGCCTCATGTGAGGCATCTTGTCAAAGGCCTTCTGAAAGCCCAAATATACAACATCCACTGCATTTCCTTTATCTATCATTCCTGCAATCTCCTCAAAGAATTCCAACAGGTTCATCAATGTTTTTTACACAACTTATTTATTTTTTTATATTTCTTATTGGAAATTAGTTTTTTTTGGATAGCACTGTACTGCGGCCACAAAACAACAAATGTCATGATGTACGGAAGTGATAATAAACCTGATTCTGATTTAAGCTTAGGACAATTTGGGTAATTTTACTTTAAGCATAATTGGTCCATGACTTGTATCAATGTTGCCATCTATAAAAAATAATTTCAGGTTTGTTAATATTTATTGTCACCTATTCACAATCAAATTAAACAATTTTCCTCTGGACCATAATGCACCCACAATACATACAGTATATCACACACAGTACAGGTAAACAGTAAACAACTTGCTTCCCCAGTGGCATGACCTGGTTATGGCAGGGTATTCAGTTGTCTCATAACCTGGGGGAAGAAGCTGTTACCCAGTCTGGCAGTACTAATTCTGATGCTCCTGTACCTCCTTCCAAAAGTACTAGAAAGAAGTAGTGGGACAAGGAGATTGTGGGACGGGTGATAGGGATCCTCAACAATGCTCCCAGTAAATGTCACAGATATGGAGGAGGGCGACCCCGGTGGTCCTCCCCAGCAGTACTTATTATCCTCTGAGGTTCTTGCGGTTTGATGCCTTGCAGCTTCCGTAGCACACAATGATATAGCCAGATAGGAAAATCTTAATGTTGCTCTTGTAGAAGGTTGCTAGAATGGGCAGGAGCCTTATATGCGTCAATCTCCTTAGAAAGTATAGATGCTGCTGTCCATTCTTAGAGTCATAGAAAAGTGCAGCACAAAAACAGGCCCCTTTGATCCACTTAGTCTATGCTGAACCAGACAGACATACTTTATTGATCCCGAGGGAAATTGGGTTTTGTTACAGCTGCACCAACCAAGAATAGTGAATATAGCAATATAAAACCATAAATAATTAAATAATAAGTTAATCATGCCAAGTGGAAATAAGTCCAGGACCAGCCTATTGGCTCAGGGTGTCTGACACTCCGAGGGAGGAGTTGTACAGTTTGATGGCCACAGGTAGGAATGACTTCCTATGATGCTCAGTGTTACATCTCGGTGGAATGAGTCTCTGGCTGAATGTACTCCTGTGCCTAACCAGTACATTATGGAGTGGATGGGAGTCATTGTCCAAGATGGCATGCAACTTGGACAGCATCCTCTTTTCAGACACCACCATCAGAGAGTCCAGTTCCACCCCCACAACATCACTGGCCTTACAAATGAGTTTGTTGATTCTGTTGGTGTCTGCTACCCTCAGCCTACTGCCACAGCACACAACAGCAAACACGATAGCGCTGGCCACCACAGCCTCGTAGAACATCCTCAGCATCGTCTGGCAGATGTTAAAGGACCTCAGTCTCCTCAGGAAATAGAGACAGCTCAGACCCTTCTTATAGATAGTCTCAGTGTTCTTTGACCAGTCCAGTTTATTGTCAATTCATATCCTCAGGTATTTGAAATCCTCCACTATGTCCACACTGACCCCTTGGATGGGAACAGGGGTCACGGTGCCTTAGCCCTCCTCAGGTCCACCACCAGCTGCTTAGTCTTTTTCACATTAAGCTGCAGATGATTCTGCTCGCACCATGTGACAAAGTTTCCCACCGTAGTAGCCCTCATCTCCCTTGCTGATGCATACAACTATGGCAGAGACACTTAAACTATGTAGTCCCATCATCCTGTGCCCGGACACAACCCTCCATCAACATACCTATCCAAACTTCTCTTAAACATTAAAATCACATGCACAACTTGTGCTGCCCTGTTACTCAGGGAGAGAAGCCGCTTCCCTCAATGTCACATCATTCATTACATCAAATTGTGCATTGAAGGGATTTTGCCTATGAGGAAGGGTGAAGTCGTTGTTGTAGACTTGTAATCTGCTATGCTTTGTATACCTTGTCACATCTCTGGTGTCACAAAAGTAGTTGTAAATTTTCAGTGAGTGCTCTCGCTTTGCCTTCCTGATGGCACAGGAGAGTGCACCTTTGCTGATGTTAGAGCCCTCTTCTTACCCCCTAATCTGAAGTCAGCTCCCTGATCCCTAAGCAGTGCATGAACCTCTGGAGACAGTCATGGTTTCTGATTTGCCATGGCAGTGGCAGTGTAGTGTTTAATCGCAGTAACATTCTCGCTGCATTTTTCGCTGTAGCTGGTCACTGATCTCTCTTATTCATCAATGTTGACATGATGATCATAGGTGGCTTACCCCCAAATATGCTCCAGTCTGAACTCCCTGTAAACTGGTTTGACCTGTTTAACCAGTGGGTTATATGCAGGGATTAGCAAAATGGATATGTACAGTGGCATGCAAAAGTTTGGACACCCCTGGTCAAAATTTCTGTTACTGTGAATAGTTAAGTGAGCAGAAGATGAACTGATCTCCAAAAGTCACATAGTTAAAGATGAAACATTCTTTTCAATATTTTAAGCAAGATTAGTGTATTATTTCTGCTTTGTACAATTTTAGAGTGAAAAAAAGGGGCACCATGCAAAGTTTGGGCACCCCAAGAGATTTGAGCTCTCAGATAACTTTTACCAATGTCTCAGACCTTAATTAGCTTGTCAGGGCCATGGCTTATCATCATTAGGAAAGGCCAGGTGATGCAAATATCAAAGTTTTATAAATACCCTGACTCTTCAAACCTTGTCCCAACAATCAGCAGGCATGGACTCCTCTAAGCAGCTGCCTAGTACTCTGAAAATTTAAATAAATGATGCCCACAAAGCAAGGAGAAGGCTACAAGAAGATAGCAGAGTATTTTCAGGTAGCTGTTTCCTCAATTCATAATGTAATTAAGAAATGGCAGTTAACAGGAATGGTGGAGGTCAAGTTGAGGTCTGGAAGACCAAGAAAACTTTCTTGGAGAACTGCTTGTAGGATTGCTAGAAAGGCAAATCAAACCTCTGTTTGACTGCAAAAAACCTTCAAGAAGATTCAGCAGACTCTGGAGTGGTGGTGCACTGTTCTACTGTGCAGCAACACCTGCACAAATATGACCTTCATGGAAACCTTTCCTGTGTCTTCACCTAAAATTCAGCGTCATAAGTTTGCAAAGGTGCATCTAAACAAGACTGATGCATTTTGGAAACAAGTCCTGTGGACTGATGAAGTTAAAATAGAACTTTTTGACGGCAATGAGCAAAGGTATGTTTGGAGAAAAAAGGGTGCAGAATTTCATGAAAAGAACACCTCTCCAACTGTTAAGTGTGGGGGTGGATCGATCATGCTTTGGGCTTGTGTTGCAGCCAGTGGCGTGGGGAACATTTCACTGGTAGAGGGAAGAATGAATTTAATTAAATACCAGCAAATTCTGTAAGCAAATATCACACCGTCTGTAAAAAAGCTGAAGATGAAAAGAGGATGGCTTCTACAACAGGGTAATGAACCTAAACGTACCTCAAAATCCACAATGAACTACCTGAAGAGGCGCAAGCTGAAGGTTTTGCCATGGCCCTCACAGTCCCCTGACCTAAAGATCATTGAAAATCTGTGGATAGACATCAAGAGCAGTGTATGCAAGACAGCCCAAGAATCTCACAGAACTAGAAGCCTTTTGCAAGGAAGAATGGGCGAAAATCCCCCAAACAAGAATTGAAAGACTCTTAGCTGGCTACAGAAAGCATTTACAAGCTGTGATACTTGCCAAATGGGGTGTTACTAAGTACTGACCATACAGGGTGCCCAAACTTTTGCTTCGGGCCCTTTTTCTTTTTTGTTATTTTGAAACTGTGAAAGATGGTAATGAAAAAGTAATCTTGCTTAAAATATTAAAGAAATGTGTCATCTTTAACTTTATGCCTTTTGGAAATCACGTCATCTTTTACTCGCTTTGCTATTCATAGTACAGGAAATTTTGACCAGGGGTGCCTAAACTTTTGCATACCACTGTAGACTGAGTATCCAACGTGGGGGCGGGGGAAGACATGTCAGCTCCACAATGGTAGTACAGACCTGGTATTCTCTCTTCTGGTTGCAGTGTTAACATGCTTAGGTAGCAGTTTTTAAGTTGGCAAGGTTGATGTCACCCGTAACAATTGTGGCAACCCACTTTCTGCGCAGGCAAACCTGCTCACAAATAGCCCGCGTGCGGGGAGAGACTTTGGTAATGCACCTGTGACGTCATTTCCGCCCAGAGAGGGCAGGAACTAGGGATTAAAAGCCAGCGCCGCAAAGTTTGAATAAACTACTCTCAAAACGACTTACCGACTACATGTTGTTGTTTCTAGTTCTGTATGTAGTACATCGCTACATTGGTGACCCCGACGGTCCAAATGGGATTTGGACCAAAGATGACTGACTCTTCATCTGTTCACGCAGTTTCGCTAAACTGCCAACTTTCTGGACGCTGCGACCACATGTGTGGTTTAGCCAAGCAGAAGCCCAGTTCCAGATTCGGCAGATCTCTTCTGATTCCATGTGTTACTATTACGTGGTGAGCTCCCTTGACCAGGAGATGGCCGCCCAGGTTGTGGATTTCATACAGTCGTCCCTGGAAGAAGGCAAATATGAAGCGTTCAAAGCACTGCTCATTGGGACCTTTGGCCTCTCACGGCGTGAGCGAGGTGTCTGCCTGCTACACCAGGACGGTTTCGGAGACAGGCCGCCGTCAGCATTAATGAACGAGATGCTGGCCCTGGCTGACAGACACAAGCCCTGCCTCATGTTTGAGCAAGCGTTCCCAGAGCAACTGCCCAAGGACATACATCTGCTGCTGGCCGACGCAGATTTCAGTGACCCCCGGAAGGTGGCGGCCCGGGCAGATGTGCTGTGGAAAGCCAAGAGGGAGAGTGTGGTGTCCGTCGGTCAGATTACCGAGCCACGTGCCCCATGGCAGACCAGACCAGGCCCAGCAAGGGGGCGCACACAACACAGAGGCAGGAGCGAGGAGGCCAGTGAACAGTGGTGTTTCTACCACCAGCGGTGGGGCACAGAAGCCCGCCGTTGTCGCCCGCCCTGCAAGGGCCAGCTGCCGCTAATGGCTATGGCGGCTGACCACCAGGATAGCCTCTTGTATGTCTGGGACAGTCGGGACGCCGCTTCTTGGTTGACACCGGAGCGGAAATCAGCGTCTTACCCCCGACGGGGTACGACACCCGCAACAGGAAGCCAGGACCCACCGAGGGCCGTAAACAGCAGCACAATATGGACCCATGGCACCCGCACAGTGCAGCTGCAGTTCGGCGCCAGCCGGTTCATGTGGGACTTCACACTGGCCGCCGTGGCCCAAACACTTCTTGTGAGCTCACAGCCTGCTGGTCGACTTGCAAGGGAAAAGACTGGTACATGCCGAGACTTTCCAGACATTCTTCCTGGGTGAAGCCAAGTTGCCGGCCCCACACCTGGACTCCATCATGCTGTCGGACAACGAATTCACCAGAATCATGGTGGACTTTCCATCAATTCTGGCACTGCAGTTCACAGCAGCCATGCCCAGACAGAGTACAGCACCACATCCCGACCCAGGGACCACCCCTCCAAGCCCGCGCACGAAGGCTCCCCCCGGAAAAGCTCCACCTGATGAAGGAGTTCAAGAGGATTTTGGAATTGGGAGGTCCGACAACCCATGGGCCTCCCCCCTGCACATGGTGCCTAAAGCAGCTGGGGGCTGGAGACCATGTGGCGACTACCGCAGACTGAACGAGGATACAACTCCAGACCGCTACCCCGTATTGCACATACAGGACTTTGCAGCAAACCTGCACGGGGCAAGAATCTTTTCTAAAGTAGACCTCATCTGGGGATACCATCAAATCCCGGTACACCCTGAAGACACCCCCAAAACATCACTCATCATCCCGTTTGGCCTGTTCGAATTCCTCCGAATGCTGTTTGGCCTGAAGAATGCCGCACAGACGTTCCAGCGGCTAATGGATGCAGTGGGCCACGACCTGGACTTTGCGTTCATCTACTTGGACAACATCCTCATAGCCAGCAGTAGTCGTCAGGAGCATCTGTCCCACCTCCGCCAGCTCGATTCCCGCCTGAGTGATTTTGGCCTCACGATCAACCCGGCCAAATGCCAGTTTGGTCTCGACACCATCGACTTCCTGGGCCACAGGATTACCATAGATGGGGCAACACCTCTGCCTGCCAAGGTAGATGCGATCCGCCACTTTGCCCTGCCCAACACGGTCAAAGGCCTGCAGGAGTTTGTTGGTATGGTGAACTTCTACCACCGTTTCCTCCCCTCTGCAGCCCTTATCATGCGCCCTTTGTACACTGATGTCGGGTATAGGCAAGGACATTACTTGGGACGATGAGGCCGTGTCCGCTTTTGTTAAAGTCAAGGAAGCCTTGGCAGATGCCGCGATGCTGGTGCACCCCAGAACGGACGTTCCGACCGCCCTCACAGTGGACGCATCCGACACAGCAGTCAGTGGGGTGCTGGAGCAACTCATCGAGGGTCGCTGGCAACCCCTGGCGTTCTTCAGCAAGCACCTACGACCACCCGAACTCAAGTACAATGCTTTCGATTGGGAGCTGTTGGCACTATATCTGGCAATCCGGCATTTCAGGTACTTCTTAGAAGTTCACCATGTTCACGGACCACAAACCGTTGACCTTTGCGTTCACGAAGGTGTCCGATCCCTGGTCTGCTCACCAGCAGCGACATCTGACCTACATCTCTGAGTACATGACGGACATCCAGCATGTCTCGGGAAAGGACGACGTCGTGGCAGACACACTCTCCAGACCAGCTATCCAGGCCCTGTCCCTGGGGGTGGAATATGTAGCACTGGCGGAGGCACAGCAGGCAGACGACGAGATGCCCAGCTACAGGACCACAGTCTTGGGTTTGCAGCTGCAAGACTTCCTCGTAGGCCCAGGTGAGAGGACCCTCTTGTGCAACGTGGCTACCGGCCAACCTCGCCCCATCGTCCCAGCAGCCTGGTGGCGGCGAGTTTTCAACTCCATACACGGTTTGGTGCACTCATCTATCAGGACAACCGTCCAGCTGGTCTCCAGCAAGTTCGCGTGGCACAGACTTCGCAAGCAGGTCAGTGAATGGGCCAAAACGTGCGCACAGTGCCAAACAGCCAAGGTGCGGCGGCACACTGAAGCCCCTCCGCAGCAGTTTGAACCCACCTACTGGAGGTTCGACCACATTCATGTGGATATCGTGGGCCCCCAACCAGTGTCTGAAGGAGCGTGGTACCTCCTAACTATGGTAGACCGGTTCACGAGGTGGCCAGAGGCAGTCCCGCTCACCGACACATCTATCGATTCCTGCGCCTGAGCGCTGATTGCAACCTGGGTAGCACGCCTTGGGGTACCGGCCCACATTACCTCCGACAGAGGCGCCCAATTCACCTCCAGCCTGTGTTCGGCTGTGGCCAGCTTGTTGGGAAAGCAGCTACACCACACCACTGCCTACCACCCACAGTCGAACGGCTTAGTGGAATGCTTCCACCGTCACTTGAAGTCGGCTCTCATGGCCCGCCTGAGAGGACCTAACTGGGTGGATGAGCTTCCCTGGGACTTGCTTGGACTTCGCACAGGGCCCAAAGAGGATCTGCACGCCTCGTCAGCCGAGTTAGTGTACGGCGCACCCCTGGCTGTCCCAGGAGAGTTCATACCAGCCCCAAGGGGGCAAGAGGAAGAACCCGCAGCAGGCCTGGACAGACTACGCGAAAGGCTCGGCAACCTGGCCCCCGTACCGACTTCACAGCATGGACAGACCTCGACCTACGTACCCAAAGACCTGCAGAACTGTAAGTTTGTGTTTGTACGAAGGAGCGCACATCGGGCACCACTACAGTGGCCGTACGAAGGGCCGTTCAAGGTGATCAGGAACACCGGGTCCACGTATGTTCTGGACATTGGGGGGGGGGGGGGGGGGGGGGGGAGAGAGAGAGGAGGTTTTCACGGTGGACCGATTCAAACCGGCCCATGTGGACTTGGCGCAGCCAGTCGCGGTTCAGGCACCGCGACGCACAGGCAGACAGCCAAACAGAGACGGATCCAGACTGTGGACATTGGGGGGGGGGGGCGGGGGGTGTGTGTTATCGCCAGTTCTGGGGGGGGGGGGGGGGGGTTATGTGGCGACCCACTTTCTGCGCAGGCCAACCTGCTCACAAATAGCCCGCACGTGGGGAGAGACTTTGGTAATGCACCTCTGACGTCATTTCTGGCCGGAGAGGGCGTGAACTAGGGATTAAAAGCCAGCGCCGCGAAGTTTGAATAAACTAGTTGTATGTAGTACATCGCTACACAATAAAGAAAACATTGGGGTATAATGGCATGTAGTTGAAACATAGACACATAGCAAGCACAGGCAAAAAAGTCTTAAACATTAATTTTTAGTGCAAATTAAATGTGATCTTTTATAATAGCAAAATCCATGAAAAACCAAAATCATGGAATTTTCAATTTTCTTTTACCTTTTTCCAGCCTGAATGCACAATGGACGATTTCTTTCATTGGATTTCTCCAATGTGACAGTATACTTGAGAAATGGAACCACAGCCATTTCCAGAATCAGCAAAAGGTAGTTACGCCAAGCTTCTGTTTCCTACACTTGTTATATATATTTTACCTTGTTTTGTCTAAAACAGCAGCTAGTGAAGTTCTTACATTGAAGACTATGTATAAGAAAAGACGATTTACATGATGTTACTGGGTATGGACCGCCTTGACAGCATTATAATACAATATGCTGGCTGGAATTTGAAAACACAAAATTTTATTACAACTATTAAGGCAGTCTGCATCTTGCAACATATGCAGGAAATTTGAGACACATTCATATCATGGTAAAGTAGAATCATTTAGCAAATTCCATCTTGTGTGGAAATAGGTAGGAGGGATTGCTGCATTCACAGTAAGCCTGGGCTCACTTCTCTTCAGGTCTGAAATAATATCTCACTGGAGGACCAGGCAAGTCTTGATCACCATCAGATTCAGCCGCAAATGACACTGTCAAGTCAACGTACTTCTTGTCTAATGTTGGTTTCACTAACTTCTGCATTCTGTAATGAAAGTATATGTACATGAAGATTAAACATAGGTTTAATAGAGTTTCAAATCCCATCTCTTCACTAACTCAGTGGATGTCAGTACCAAGTATAGTTCATAAATGCATATGTAAAGACTGCATCCATTTTGTTCAAATTATAGCACAGATCATAAAAGCAAACTGGAGAGAATAAATTTCAGTCATCTGAAATGAATGAACATAAAACAGAAACACTCAGCAGACCTGAAATGTTTTTTCTTGCTTTTTTTTACCGTGCCGCTTGCTCTGCTGAATGTATTCAGCCTTTCCTGCATTTTTTTCCGATTTCCCATACCTAGTTGGGTAATGATTTTAACATTACCAAAAAGGTCATGTCCAAATCTACAGTAATATAGTAGAATTATACTAAGGTAGAGATGTTCATGTTTACTGGCTATGTTTCTTACTTTATGAAGTTGTTTGGAGCTTTGGAATAGGGAAATAGTCAATGCTGTTTTTCCTTGCGTAGCCAGACATCCCTTGATGTCTAGTCATATATGTTTAGGATTGTTATCAGACAGATGCTCTTGATTTTTTTAATGCTAATGTTGTCTTTTGCCCTCTTGATGCCCAAGGTGAGGTTTCTCCAAGCTGCTCTGAGAGTTGTCTGCTTCCAATTTGAAAGCAGCATCCTGGCTTTTAGTAGGGAGTGCATCTTTGCATTTAGTGGGCTTCTGGTTGGACTGTGAGATGATCGTTCTTGAGGTACTAACATCATCTACACACTTACAGATGTGGCCTATTCCTCGAGTTCTGAGTCCTTTTTGTTTGTGGCAGTCTCCTTGAACATCTGCCAGTTAGTCTGTTCAAAACAGTTCTGTAGTACAGAGATTGCTCCATTATGCCATACAGTGATGGTCTTCTTGACTGGTTTCTTGATTTTCAGTAGCGGTCACTATGCTGGGATTAATGTTAAGGAGATGTGATCAGAGATGCCAAGATGAAGGTGAATGGTAGTTTGAAAGTACCATATATTTGTATAAATATGGTCCAGTCTGCTTTCCCCTGGTGGCCATGGTGACATATTTTTGCAATTTGATAAAATGTCCTGTGAGTGAACATGATGAAATCTCCTGTAATTATGAAGAGACCATCTGGATGCTTGTTGTGTAGAGTGCAGATGGTACTGTAAGGCTCTCCCTGTGTGTCCTTGATGTTCATGCTCAGGGGGACGTAGACAGTAATGATGAACACAACAGCAAACTCCCTGAGCAGGTAATGTAGCCAGCATTTAATTGCAAGCTGTTCAATTGCACCAGAGCAGTGACTGCCTACTATGGATTAGTTTGAGTTACAGATGAGATACTGTGTATCCTGAAGCATTGAACAGCCATTAATTCTTTCACTTGTTACCATTCATTACTTTTTGGGAGTAACTTACGTTAACTTCAGCCGCTTCACATGCCCTGGCATGACAGGCACATACAACATCTTCACTCCATGCACCACCATTGTTGGTTCAACATTGTAAGTTTCCTACAGTGAAATAGAGTACCAAAAGTCAGAAATCTGTAATCGTTTAACTCTAAGATGATATTGCAGTTTTATCATTGTAAACAAAAATATTCCATATTAGCATGTAATGAAGTATCTTTACCCAAAGAACTAGGGAGTGAGCCATTCAAAGATCAGCTTCAATTGTTCCACATCTCAGAGTTCAAGTCCAACTCCAGAGATTTGAATGAATTCAGTAACAAAATATGAACTGAGATAAAAGGCAGTTCAACACATTATTCTAAAGATGAAGTGGGAAACAGCCACATAGTGGGAGAACATCTGGATTTGTCATAATAATATCAGGGAAACTGTTGGTAAGTTGTGGTAACCACAACTTTATGCATTAATAATCATTTAAAACATTATGCATTACTTTCAATTGGCATTGATTTCATAAAGGCAACTCATGCTTGCCTAGCTTTCTTTGAGGATATTACTGTGTGTAAAGTTAAACGCAAATGCAGTAGACGTGTTCCATTCGGCATTTGCAAAGCTTAATGCTCAAGATATTTAATATAAAGCAGCACAATACTAAAGGAAAACAGTG
This sequence comes from Hemitrygon akajei, assembly GCF_048418815.1. NCBI lineage: Eukaryota > Metazoa > Chordata > Chondrichthyes > Myliobatiformes > Dasyatidae > Hemitrygon > Hemitrygon akajei. Next base: position 72,995,213 of record NC_133125.1, read on the forward strand.
AGATTGATAAACCTGCATATAATTCCTATCAGATAACAGCACCCATTCAAGGACCCCCACCATCGAGGCTGCTGCCATCAGGAAGGAATTACAGGAGCCTCAGGATCCATACCACCAAGTTCAGGAACATTTTTTACCCTCAGCCATATGGTCCTTGAATGAAAGGGATTAACTTTAATCAACACTGAACTGAACACAATCTATGCAGTCACTTTCACCTCATGTTCTCAATATTTCTTGCTATTTTGTTTTGTATCTGCATGGTGTGTTGTCTTTTGCATCTTGCTGGTTGCACTCTTCCATTGATTCTATTTTGGTTTTTTGTACCTACTGTGAATGCCGACAAGAAAATGGAACTCAAGAGTTGAATATGATGACATATACAGTACCTATAAAAGTGTTCACCCCCTTGGAAGTTTTCGTATTTTATAGTTTTATAACATTGAATCACAGTGGATTTAATTTGTTTTTTTTTGACACTGATCAACAGAAAAAGACTCTTTCATGTCAAAGTGAAAACAGATCCCTACAAAGCAATCTACCGGTAAATTATTTACAAATATAAAACACAAAATAACTGATAGCCTAAGTATTCACCCCCCTTTAATATGACACACCAAATCATCACTAGTGCAACCAACTGGTTTTAGAAATCACGTAATTACTTAAATGGAGATCTGTTTTTGGAACAGTGCAGTCAAGGCATTTCAATTGATTGTAGTAAAAATACTGGAAGGTCCAACTGCTGGTGAGTCAGTATCCTGGCAAAAACTACAGCACGAAGACAAAAGAACACTCTACAAAAAGGTTATTGAAAAGCACGAGTTAAGTCAAGAGATAGATACAAGAAAAATTTCTACTGAATATCCCTTGGAGTACAGTTAAGTCAATCATCACGAAATGGAAAGAATATGGCACAGCTCAAAATCTGCCGAGAGCAGGCTGTCCTCAAAAACTGATTGATCGTGCAAGAAGGGATCTAGTGAGGGAGACCACCAAGAGTATGATAACTCTGGAGGGGTTACAAGCTTCAGTGGCTGAGATGGGAGAGACTGCGCATACAACAACTGTTGCCTGGGTGCTTTGTCAGCCACAACTTTATTGGAGAGTGGCAAGAAGAAAGCCACTGTTGAAAAAAGCTCACATGAAATCTTGACTAGAGTTTGCCAGATGGCATGTGGGAGACTTTGAAGTCAGATGGAAGAAGGTCTGATAAAACCAAAATTGAACTTCTCGGCCATCAGACTAAAAGCTATGTTCGGTGTAAGCCAAACACTGCACATCATCAAAAACACACCGTCCCTACCTGAAGCATGGTGGTAGCTGCATTATGCTGTGGGGTTGCTTCATTGTAGCAGGCCCTAGGAGGCTTGAGAAGGTAGAGGGTAAAATACAGAAAAATACAGGGAAATCCTGGACGAAATCCTGCAAGAGAACTGCGACGGGAGAAGATTTGTTTTCCAGCAAGACAATGACCCCAAGCATAAAGTTCCCATGAGGCGGTGCGGCACGGCAGCAGCTGCCTTTCAGACCTGGTGTTACTTTAATTTAATTTTCTATTTTAAGTTTGATACACAATTTTTGATTAGGGCACATGGATAACAGAGTGGCTATCTACCATCGCCAGATACTACTACAATACAGAGATCGCCCAAAAACAAACCTCCATAAAGATCTGCTGGCTGAATTACGCAATCTCGGCTTGCTGAGGGGAATGGGCCTACATTTCTCGGACTCACCTGATGCTGGTAGCCGGAGACAGAGACGTTGAAAGTGATGTGCTAAGAAGCAGAAACGAGGCAAACGGGCAGGGGTCCGTGCCAGGCTAAAAGCAAACCCTAGCCGGCCGGCTCTCTTGTCCATTCTGCTCTCCAATGTCCGCTCCCTGGACAATAAAATGGACTACATCCGACTCCAACGTAATACTCGGCAGGATTACAGAGTTTGCTCCGCGTTTGTCTTCACAGAGACATGGCTCACTGATGGGATTTCCGACGCTGCCATCCAACTAGACGGGCTCACTTTGTTTCGTTCGGACAGAGATGCAGCTGTCTCCGGTAAGACTCGCGGTGGTGGCTTGTGTGTCTACATCAACACGGAATGGTGTAAGAACTCTGTGCTGGTTTCCAGACACTGCTCATCGCTAGTGGAGTTTGTGGCTGTTAGATGCAGATCATTTTATTTGCCATGGGAATTCACCTCTGTCCTTATATCCGATGTCTACATTCCCCCCAGCGCTAATGCTAAGGAGGCGCTCTGTGAACTGTATGGGGCTATTAGCGAACTGCAGAATGCACACCCTGATGGTCTGTTTATTGTCGCCAGTGATTTTAACCAGTGCTCCCCAAATTCCATCAGTATCTGGACTTTGCAACGAGGGGGGAGAATGTGTTGGACCTGGTTTACACAAACATCCCCGACGCGTACCGGGCAGAGCCCCACCCTCACCTCGGATACTCAGACCACATCTCTGTTATGCTAATCCCAGCATACAGACCGCTCATCAGGCGCTCCAGACCAGTTCAGAAGCAGGTGAAAACCTGGCCAGCAGGAGCCATCTCTGCTCTTCAAGACTGCTTTGAGCACACTGACTGGCACATGTTCAGGGAGGCTGCAATCGATGGTGACTCTACCAACTTAGAGGAGTACACAGCATCAGTGACCAGCTACATCAGCAAGTGCATTGATGATGTTACTCTGTCCAAGACCATCACTATACGTGCCAACCAGAAGCCATGGATGACCGCAGAGATGCGTGCACTGCTGAGGTCCCGCGACTATGTCTTCAGAGCAGGCGACAAGGCAGCTCTAACAACAGCAAGGGCCAAACTGCCCCGAGCCATCAGAGGGGCAAAGCGTGCACACACCCAGCTAATCCACAGCCACTTCCAGGACAGCGGCGACACGAGGCGCATGTGGAAGGACATCCAGAACATCACCAATTACAAGACAACATCACCTGACTGTGCAGGTGATGCCTCCAGATACACTGAATAACTTCTATGCCCGGTTTGAGGCAGAAAATGATGTGACGGCGAGGAAGTCCACCCCTCCTACAAATGACCAGGTGCTGTGTCTCACCATGGCCAATGTGAGAAGAACCCTGCGCAGGGTCAACCCACGGAAGGCTGCTGATACCAGACAACATCCCTGGTAGAGTGCTCAGAGGATGTGCAGACCAGCTAGCAGATGTTCTCACTGACATCTTCAACATCTCCCTGAGCAGCGCCACCGTTCCAACGTGCTTCAAGGCCACCACCATCGTCCCCGTGCCGAAGAAGTCTTCAGTGTCCTGCCTAAATGACTACCATCCCATTGCACTGACATCCATCATCATGAAGTGTTTCGAGAGGTTCGTCATGAGGCATATCAAGACCCTGCTTCCCCCCTCACTGGACCCCCTGCAGTTTGCGTACCGTCCCAACCGCTCAACAGATGACGCCATTGCCACCACCCTCCACCTGGCCCTAACCCACCTAGACAAAAAAGACACAAACGTTCGGATGCTGTTCATAGACTTTAGTTCAGCATTCAACACAATCATCCCTCAGAAACTAATTGGAAAGCTGAGCCTACTGGGCCTGAACACCTCCCTCTGCAACTGGATTCTAGACTTCCTGACTGGGAGACCTCAGTCAGTCTGGATCGGGAGCAGCATCTCCAACACCATCACAATGAGCACGGGGGCTCCCCAGGGCTGTGTGCTCAGTCCACTGCTGTTCACTCTGCTGACCCATGACTGTGCTGCAACACACAGGTCGAACCATATCAAGTTTGCCGATGACACGACCGTGGTGGGTCTCATCAGCAAGAACGAGTCAGCTTACAGAGAGGAGGTGCAGCGGCTAACGGACTGGTGCAGAGCCAACAACTTGTCTCTTAATGTGAACAAAACAAAAGAGATAGTTGTTGACTTCAGGAGGGCACAGAGCGACCACTCCCTGCTGAACATTGACAGCTCCTCGGTAGAGATTGTAAAGAGCACCAAATTTCTTGGTGTTCACCTGACGGGGAATCTCACCTGGTCCCTCAACACCAGCTTCATAGCAAAGAAAGCCCAGCAGTGTCTCTACTTTCTGTGAAGGCTGAGGAAAGTCCATCTCCCACCCCCCCCCATCCTCATCACATTCTACAGGGGTTGTATTGAGAGCATCCTGAGCAACTGCATCACTGCCTGGTTCGGAAATTGCACCATCTTGGATCGCAAGACCCTGCAGCGGATAGTGAGGTCAGCTAAGATCATCGGGGTCTCTCTTCCCGCCATCACGGACATTTGCACTACACGCTGCATCCGCAAAGGAAACAGCATTATGAAGGACCCCATGCACCCCCATACAATCTCTTCTCTCTCCTGCCATCTGGGAAAAGGCTCTGAAGCATTCGGGTTCTCACAACCAGTCTATGTAACAGTTTCTTCCCCCAAGCTATCAGACTCCTCAATACCCGAAGCCTGGACTGACACCTTGCCCTACTGATTTGTTTATTATTTATTGTAATGCCTGCACTGTTTTTGTGCACATTATGTAGTCCTGTGTAGGTCTGTAGTCTAGTGTAGCTCTCTTACGTAGTTCAGTCTAGTTTTTGTACTGTGTCATGTAACACCATGGTCCTGAAAAACATTGTCTCATTTTTACTATGTACTGTACCAGCAGTTATGGTCAAAATGACAATAAAAGTTGACTTGACTTGACTTGACTTGACTAAAGCTACACAGGAATGGCTTGGAAACAACAAAGTTAATGTCCTGGAGTGGCCAAATCAGAGTACAGACCTCAATCCGACTGAGAATTTGTGCTGGACTTGAAAAGGGTTGTTCACTTCATGATCCCCAAGTAACTGGACAGAGCTTAAGCAGTTTTGTATTGAAAAATGGTGAAAAATTGCTGTGTCCAGATATGCAAAGCCGATAAGAGACCCACTCACACAGACTCAAGGCAGTATTTGCTGCCAAAGGTGTATCTACTAAATACTAACTTGAAGGCAGTGAATACTTCTGCAATCAATTATTTAATATTTTATATCTGAATTAATTTAGATCACTTTGTAGATATTTGTTTTCACTTTGACATGAGTCTTTTTCTGTTGATTAGTGTCAAAAAAGCCAAATCAAATCCACTGAGATTCAATGTTGTAAAGCAGTCAAACATGAAAACTTCCAAGGGGCATAAATACATGGCACATGTATTTATGTAATAAATAAATGGTACAGTACATATACTTTGAAGTTTGAGATGGGCCTTAGCATTACATTGTTACAAGAGAACTGTGGTGATACCAGTCAAATAGCAAACGAGGAAATTGCATCTGCTTTTGAAAGTGAAATGGATTAATCTGAAGCAACATTCCCTATGCAACAGAACAGTGAAAAAAATCTAAATTTTTTTTAGAGCACTCTCTCTGAAGGGAAACTGAAACTAAAGCTCCAAAATGATTTCCATTTTCTTGAAGATCATAAACATTTGATCATGTTTGATACATTTCCTTCTTTATGCATTCTACATAATAAATGGTAAAAGAAAGCACAACAAGAACAAGTTGTAGCAAACCTTTATAAACCATGTTCAGTTGTTACCTCCATTGTATTAGGATGTTCTTAATTTAGAGAGGGTGCAGTCAAGATTCATAACGTTGTTGCTGGAATTTGGATGACTTGAGTTTTTGTGGAGAAATTTGACAGAGCCAAAGAGGCTTTTAGAGTTATATAAGGTCACGAGGGACACAGCCAGCCTTTTCCCAGGGCATGTTACTCACAGTTTTAAGGTGAGAAATGAAAGATTTAAAAGGTACCTGAGGGCCAGGTTTTTCCACATAGATGATGTGGGCATATGGAACAGGCTTCTAGAACATATGTAGAGGCATGTAGAATTACAATATTTAAAAGACATTTGGACAGGCATAGGGCCAAATGCAAGCGAATAGAACTAGCTCAGGTGGGCACTTTGGTCACCAATGGACAAGTTGGACTGAAGGGCCTGCTTTTAGGCATTTCAGGTATGCAGAGAAACTAAAAAACAGTGATCCTAGTGAATCTATAGACAATTTCAAAATTATGAAGTATCACATTTGAGTGAAAGCTATTCTACTCTTTGTAGAGTCAGAACACAAGACCTGGATTAATGTTTACAGTTTTGGCTATACTATTATAGAAAAAGACATCATTAAACCAGAAGGAGTGCTTAAGATTTATGAGAATGTTGCCAGGACTCAAGGTTGGGCAGGCCAAGACTTTATTCCTTGGAATTTAGGAGACTCATGGGACTACCTTATAAAGGTCTATAAAATCATGAAGGCTGGAGAAAGGGAATAACAATTAGAAGGCATAGATTTAAAGGGGCGAGTCTTAAAAGGGACTTGAGAGGCAATTTCTTCACACAGAATGTGGTGCATATATGGGGAAAAATCTGCCAAAGGAAGTGTTTGAAGCAGATACAATAACATTTAAAAGGCATTTGGACAGGTATGTGGATATGAAATGTTGAGAGAGATATGGGCCAAACACAGGCAAAAAGGTCTGGTTTAGCTGAACACCTTGGTCAGCATAGATGGGTTGAGCTAAGGGTTCTGTTTCGGTGTGATTACTCTTATGACACGAGGGTGACTGGAAAATATAACAACTGAGATGCAAAATGGTTACATTTCTAGATTTGGAGTCAGTCCTTTAACAAGAGAAAGGCAGTGATTTACTGTTACCGCAATTTGGAAATACAATACCTGAAAGGATGGTGAAAGTGGATTTAGCAGCAAATTCATAAGGGGATTTGGATTTGTATTAGAAAAGATTATTCTGGATATTGGAGAAAAAGCAGGAAAGGTTAACTATTTGGATAGTTTGTTTCTAAAGAACTAGTGGGCTAAATAGCTAAGTAGCTCCCGTGCTTTTAGTTCAATGTTAATCACCAGTGGCTCATGGTTGATCTCTGACTTTGGCATAAGTACTATAGTTTTGTGGAGTGCTTTCTAATCATGAAGCATTCCCAATATTATGTTTAATAGTTGTCATAAAAACAGAGGAGAGTAGTGCCATTGGGCCTCATGCTGCAGGCAGATCAAAATGGTTCATGAGTCATACAAAGTCGCAAAGAGTCGTGGGAGACTGGAGAATTGGGAAAACTTTAAAAAGCAACAAAGAACAACTAAACAAGAAATAAGGAAAGGGAAGCTACAGTATGAAAGTAGTTTAGCACAAAATATAAAAACAGATAGCAAAAGTTTTTATAAATATATAAAGCAGAAGAGGGTGGCTAAAGTCAACGTAGGTACCTTGGAAGACGAGAAAGTTAAATTGATATTGGGTGATAAGGAAATGGCTGAGGCACTGAACGACTATTTTGTATTGATCTTCACAGTGGAGGACATGTTTAATATGCCGAAGAAGTATGTTATGGACGAAATGGGAGGTGAGGACCTCGATAAAATCTCTGTCACTAAAGAGATACTGATGACCAAACTAGAGAGCCTGAAGGTAGATATATGCTCTGGTCCTGATGGGATGCATCCCAGGGTTTGAGGGAATTGGCAGAGGTTATAGTAGATGCGCTGGTAATCACTTATCTAAACTCTGTAGACTCTGGGCAGGTCCTGGTGGATTGGAAGACAGCAAATGTCATGCCACTTTTTAAAAAAGGATGTAGGCAAAAGACGGGCAACTATATGCCAGTTAGCTTTAACATTTGTAGTCAGGAAAATGCTTGAAACTGTCATTAAGGAAGAAACAGCGAAACATTTAGAAAGGAGTGGTTCCATTAGACTAGTGGTCACCACCCGTCGATCGTGATCGACTGGTCAATCTTTGAAACTTTCCCAGTAGATCCCGCAAAAAAGAAAAAAAAATACACAAATACTGTTGAGAGATTGTTTCTGGGTTGCGGGATTTTAGTTCTGTTCTTTCTGCCCAGTGCGCATGCGTGTAGCTCCCTCGCACTACACAGTGTACTTCAGTGGTCCCCAACCAAGGAAACGATGAGTCAGTTGCACCTTTCCTCATTCCCTGTCATGGCCACTGTGGAACTTAAACCCACGCGAGGTCATCAGTCGCCTAAATGCAGTGACACCCTTGCGCCAGTGTTCACCTCGCGTGGCTGGCGGGAAGTGCCGATCCTGGCCCGGAGCGCGGCCGACGAGAACCGCCGAAGCTACTGGCCTGGAGCACGGCCAGTGAGAACTGCTGATGCTACTGGCCCGGAGCGCGGCCGGTGAGAACCGCCGATGCTACTGGCCCGTAGCGCGGCCGGCGAGAACCGCCGATGCTACTGGCCCGGAGCGCGGCCGGTGAGAACCTCCGATGCTACTGGCCCGGAGCGCGGCCGGCGAGAACCGCCGATGCTACTGGCCCGGAGCGCGGCCGGTGAGAACCGCCGATGCTACTGGCCCGGAGCGTGGCCGGTGAGAACCGCCGATGCTACTGGCCCGCAGCGCGGCCGACAGGAAGTGCCGATGCTACTGGCCCGGAGCACGGCTGTCAGGAAGTGCCGTTGGTACTGGCTTGGAGCGCGAACAGATGGGCGCCACCTTTAAACCTGTTCAGCACACCGAATGTTTGTGGGGAACCTGGTGCTAAAATATTCACAGACGACCTAATTCGGGCTCAAGGCTTCATAAATATCAGAGAAACTACCTCGCTGCGATCTGCTGTAACAAACTTTTGTCAGCCGATAGATCCTACAAGGGAGGTGGGCGCGGGCCTGTCACTCTCCTCGCTTGGTCGGTCACTCTCTCCGGACTGTGACTGCTGTGGCCCCGGTACAGGGACCTCTGGCCCTGACCTTGTCCTCTCACCCCACCCACGACCAGCCGCACCTGGCCAGGGCATCTGGCGGTGGGCAGGCAGAGGCTGGAGTTCGGACTGGGAGGCTGTCTAATGAGGCAATGAAGCCCTCAAAACTGCTTCGGTACCTTGAGTCCAAGCACCCTGCACTTAAAGACGAACCCCCTGAGTTTTTTCAGCAGAAAAGCCGTGAGCAAGCGGGACAGCAGCTAAGTGCTAAACTGAATTGTGGAATAGACTGGACATAAGGAACCTGCTTCGAGTATCACTCTGTATTCCCGTTGTGTTTAACACCACCCCCGCCCCCCCGTCCGCAAGAATATTGTCAATATTAAACTGGTCCGTGGTGCAAAAAAAAGGTGGGCACCCCTGGTGTTTATGCATTATTTCTACTTCCGGGTTGCAGGGGTTTATTTCCGGTCTGCCCTGGTGCGCATGCGTATAACTAATTGATCTGGGGTTGATCTCGTCTTTCACTAAGGCTGAGGTAGGGGATCTTGGGCTTAAAAAGGTTGGTGGCCAGTACATTCAACAGATGCAGCATGGATTCAGAAAGGGCAGGTCCTGTCTGACAAACTTACTGGAGTTCTTAGAGGACATAATGAGTGCAGTGGATAGAGGGGAACAGATAGATAGATAGATACTTTATTCATCCCCATGGGGAAATTCAACCTTTTTTCCAATGTCCCATACACTTGTTGTAGCAAAACTAATTACATACAATACTTAACTCAGTAAAAATATGATATGCATCTAAATCACTCTCTCAAAAAGCATTAATAATAGCTTTTAAAAAGTTCTTAAGTCCTGGCGGTTGAATTGTAAAGCCTAATGGTATTGGGGAGTATTGACCTCTTCATCCTGTCTGAGGAGCATTGCATCGATAGTAACCTGTCGATGTGGATGTTGTATACTTGGATTTCCAGAAGGCGTTCGATAAGGTGCCACACAAGAGATTTATAAATAAGATACGGATGTGTGGAGTCGGTGGAAATGTTTTGGCATGGATAGTGAATTGGTTAACCAATAGAAGGCAGAGAGTTGGTATAAATGGGTGTTTCTCTGTTTGGCAGTCAGTGGTGAGAGGGGTTCTGCAGGGGTTGGTGCTGGGCCTGCAGCTGTTTACCATTTACATTGATGATTTGGAAGAGGGGACTGAGCGTGGCATAGCAAAATTTGCTGATGACACTAAACTGAGTAGAAAAGCAAATTGTACAGAGGATGTGGAGAGTCTGCAGAGGGATATAGATAGGTTAAGTGAGTGGGCCAAGGTTTAGCAGATGGAATACAATGTTAGTAAATATGAGATCATCCACTTTGGAAGGAATAATAGAAGAGCAGATTATTATTTAAATGGTGTAAGATTGCAGCATGCTGTTGTGCAGAGGGACTTCCGAGTGCTTGTTCATGAATTGCAAAAAGTTGGCTTGCACGTACAACAGGTTATTAAGAAGGCAAACGGAATTGCTAGAGGGATTGAATTCAAGAGCAGGGAGGTCATGCCGCACCTGGAGTACTGTGTGCAGTTCTGGTCTCCATACTTGAGGAAGGATATACTGGCTTTGGAGGCAGTACAGAGGAGGTTCACCAGGTTGATTCCAGGGATGAAGGGGTTAACCTATGAGGAGAGATTTCCTTGGGATTGGGACTATATTCTCTGGAATTCAGAAGAATGAGGGGATCTTATAGAAACATACAAAATTTTGAAAGGGATAGTTAAGATAGAAGTAGGAAAGTTGTTTACCTTGGTAGGCGAGACTAGAACTAGGGGACATTGCCTCAAGATTCTGGGGGGAAGATTTAGGATGGAGATGAGGAGAAACCGTTTTTCCCAGAGAGTGCTGAATTTGTGGAATTTTCTGCCCAGGGAAGCAGTTGAAGCTTCTTCACTAAATATATTTAAGATAGTTAGATAAGTTTTAACATAGTAGGGTGTTATGATCCCAGCCCCCTCCTTTGTGAGAATCGCAAGAGCCCTAGTGAAGGGGGGGTCAATGACCCAAGAGAAGAGAGAGATACGTGCGGTGTCCCTCGTTTCATGGCGAGGCAAAAGCTGGCGACTGTGGTCATTGTCTCGTGGAGACACCTTTGTGAATTGGGAACTGTACTCCGTGTATACCCTCAGGGCAACGTGGGTGGAGAGACGGAGAGAGATTGCATCATCCCAACCTGATTGACATCTGAGACCCCGGGAGTTCAGATAAAAGAAGGGTTGTAAAGACGCCCCCCCCAGACGCACCAGAAGACACGCTAGAAATCCTGTGACAGCGTTTAATAGCGACAGCCGGTGGGGGGGTTCGTGTGCGTCTTTTCCTTGCCTGGGATTGGCGACCTCACCACGAGAGAACGGCTTTAGCTACAGGTGAGGCCACAAGTGAACGGCCACCCCCCAACGAGACTCCGATGGATCGAACTCATAAAGGTTGGAAAAACCCGCCGGGTAACTGTTCCATTCTATACCTATCTCTCTCTCTCTCCAACAAAGTGCACCACCGCGACACTCAAAAGACGGCAGCTGGTGGAACTGCAGTGACCTCAAGAGACTTATATATACATCGGACAATATATATTACCCCTAGACAACGATCGAGTTTATTTCTTATTGATTATTACTATACCTGCGCTGTAGATTGAGTATTGACGACGTATGTTATCTGAATGTTTGTATTAACCTTACTTTTGTGCCCCTTTATAAATAAAAACTTCTAAAAGATAGTGCCATCAGACTTCAACGGACCTCTCTATCTTTGCTGGTAAGTGATCCAGTTACGGGATACGTAACAAGGGGAATTAAGGGTTATGGGGAAAAGGCAGGTAGATGGAGCAGAGTTTACCGACAGATCAGCCATGATCTTATTGAATGGCGGGGCAGGCTCGATGGGCCAGATGGCCTACTCCTGCTCCTATTTCTTATGTTCTGATGTCTGGAATGCCGAGGAATGAACAGCTTGCTATCACATGTGATGTGACTTTAAACTGAACTCACAACATAATATGGAAGTTTACCAACAAATGAAGAAAAAATTCTCACACAAAATACTGGAGGACCTCAGCAAGTCAGGCAGTACTTACGGAAGGGAATAAACAGTTAATGTATTGGGCTGAGACCCTTCAATATTCTCCTCCATAAATGCTGCCTGATTTGCTGTGTTCTTCCAGCATTGTGTACGTGTTGCTCAAGATATCTAGCATCTGCAACCTCCTCAAGGTTTCCAGCATCTGCAAAACATTTTGTTTTAAGTTTCTTACTTTGACAGCATCTATGAAATTTAACAGTGTGAAGTCTTCTGTTCCATAAATTGTCCATCGATCCCAGATTGTAAGTGAGATGTCACTCCTGTTCCAACAGAAAAATGTTAGGATAATTTTATTTAAGATGTACTTCGAAAGATCAACAAGCTTAAATATTGATTTAGGGCACCCAATAATTCTTTGAAATATTTCAAAGGACACGTAATTGTTACAGCAGACATACAAACTTTAGATGGAAATATATTAGGCCAATTCGTGATGTATCAGATTCTTTGCCCATTATAGCTGCACACCTACTCCATGTGGATACAGAGGCCTGGCTAGGCCCCAACAAATGGGAGTCCAGTTGCTCGACCTGAACAATGCCAAGGCTACAATCAATGACTTATAAAAGGCTCTGCCTAAAAAACTGTGACAGATAGGAATTGTTCAAACAAATCTTTGTTTGCTGTGAAACCTGCAAAATATTTTGAACAAATTATGTGTACCGTGCACTGTAACATTTAGAACATCTAAAATCAAAGTATCTAAAAATGTTTTATAAAATACAATTATTCACACATAATTATGATAAATAAAAACTAGTCTATAGGTCAGTAAAAATATATATAAAAAAACTTGCCTTCCCTGTGTTTTTTTTTGGCTGGTTTAGAATCTCCATGATATGAATGAGGTGTTGGATTCTGGACCAGATCCACATTTCACTAGCAATCAAGGAACCCTTGCAGAATTATGGCCAATTAAGTGGCTAAGTGGTGGAACTGCCAGTCAAAACCCCTAATAAAACTTTGACTGTGAAATTCAAAGTAAATTTATTATTAAAGCATATATGTCACTACATACTACCTTGAGATTCATTTTTACTGGCATTTATAGGAAAGCAACAATGGAACTTATGGAAAAAATCTCTAAGAAAATAACACTGACAACCATTCTGCAAAGGAAGCCAAATGGTCAAATAAAGATAATGAGAACATGAGTTGTAGAGTCCTGAAAGTGAGTCAGTAGGTTGTGGAATCAGTTCAGAGTTCAGGTGAGTGAAGTTCTGTGTGACCTTTTAGAATGGAAGGAGGACTTTTTTTTAGCCAGAGAAGAGTAAATCTGAGGAATGTTCTGCCACAGACTGCGGTGGAGGCCAAGTCCGTGGGAATATGTAAGGTAGAAGTTGATAGTTTCCTGATCGATCAGGGCATCAAAGGATATGGCGAGAAGGCAGATGTATGGGGTTGAGTGGGATCTGGGATCAATCATAATGGAATGGTGGAACCAACTGGATGGGCTGAATGGCCTAATTCTACTCCTACATCTTATAATCTTAAGTTATCCATGCCGGTTCAGGAGCCTGATGGCTGTAGGGTAAAAGCTGTTCCTGAGCCTGGCGGTGAAGGTCCTCAGACTCCCCCTGCCCGGTAAAAGTGAGAAGAGAGCAGTGCAGGAAGACAATTTAATATCTTGCATACATTTACTACCTCCCAGAAGACCTCAACCTTGTCATGGTTTGTTGGCTTGTGTGCCTCAATGACGTGGTGAGCTATGTTGTCTGGAGTCCGGGGTTTATGCTTTGGTTCTTGGTAGGATTACCCATGCCAAGCAAGTCAAAGGGTAGAGGCCTTTGAAAGTGGTCTTATGGTCCTCCAGGTTTGGGGATTCAGCTCAGGCCAACAACCCTGACTGGTAAAACAAGTTGTCACAGAAACAGTAATGAAGAATCTCTCTAAGTCTGAGTGCAAAAGTATTCCCGAGTCTCCACCTGGGCCTTGCGTGACTGACAGTAGTGAAAATCGAGAGGAAGCTACTGATACAATGCAGGAAGCCTTGAACACTGTCAAGAGATGGAGAACCTTCATTGCTGCCGTAATGAAGGTTACCAGTGGCGTAATGGCCTGTAACTAAGTATATAGTTATAAGAACTACATATTGTACCTTCTTTCAAACCTATGCGGCTCTTCCGACAGTAATGGTTTTACTCCCCCATGTACAGGCACCACACCATCCATCAAGCAGGATTAGGACATTTGGCCCATCAAGTCTGCTCCGCCATTCATCATAGCTGATTCATTAATCCTCTCAACCCCATTCTCTTGCCTCTACCTATAACTTTTGACACAATGATGAATCAAGAACCCAGCAACCTCTACCTTAAATACACCCAATGACTTGTCCTGCACAACCATCTGTGGCAAAGAATTCCACAGATTAGAGAAAATCTGCAGATACTGGCAACCCAAGCAACACACACAAAATGCTGGAGGAACTCAGCCAGGCAGCATCCATGGAAAAGAGTGCAGTTGATATTTTGAGCTGAGACCCTTTAACAGGACTGGAGAATCTTCATCTTTTTGATGAGGATTAGAGTTAAAAGGTGGAGGGAAGGGGAGGAAGAAACACAAGCTGCTAGGTGAAACTGAAAGGGGGAGGGGTGAAGTAAAGAGCTGGAAAGTTGATCAGTGAAAGAGATACAGGGCTAGAAAAGGAGAAGTTTGATAGGAGAGGACAGAAGGTCATGGAAGAAAGAGCAGAGGGAGATGATGGTCAGGCAAAGAGATAAGATGAGAGAGGGAAAAGGGAAAAGGGAATGGGGAATGGTGAAAGGGGGAGGGTGGGGCATTATTGGAAGTTTGAGAAATCGATGTTCATACCATCAAGTTGGAGACTACCCACATGGAATATAAGGTGTGATGAGGCTATGGATAGACATATTGGAATTGGAATGGGAAGTGGATTAAAATGAGTATCCACTGGGAGATCCCACTTTTTCTGGCTTAGCAAAGCAGTCTCCAAACCTATATCGGGTCTCACCGATATCCAAGAGGACACACCAGGAGCACCGAACACAGTATGATCCCCAACAGACTCACAGGTGAAGTGTCTCCACACCTGGAAGGACTGTTTGGGGCCCTGAATGGTAGTAAGGGAGGAGGTGTAGGGGCAGGTAGAGCACTTGTTCCACTTGTAAGGATAAGTGCCAGGAGGGCGATCAGTGGGGAGGGACGAATGGACAAGGGAATCACGTAGGGAGTGAACCCTGTGGAAAGCAGAAAGTGGGGAGGGGTTTGAGGAAGGGTGGTGGGATTCTGTTGGAGATAGTGGAAGTTCTGGAGAATTATGTGCTGCATGCAGAGGCTGGTGGGGTAGTAGGTGAGGACAAGAGGAACCCTATCCCTGGTGGGGTGGTGGTGACGGTAGATGTGTGTGAAAAGGAAGAAATGTGGTTGAGGGCAGCGTTGATGGTGGACAAAGAGAAGCCCCTTTCTCTGAAGGAGGAGGACATCTCCTTCATCCTGGAATGAAAAGCCTCATCCAGAGAAAAAGGAATTGCAAGAAGGGAATGTCATTTTTACAAGTAACAGGGTGGGAAGAGGTATAGTCCAGGTAACTGTGAAAATCAGTGAAAGCTAAACAGAGTTTCATTGTACCTATGTATAATGACAATAAAGATCATTCAATTCAATTCAATTTATGAAAGATATCAGAAGATATACTGTCCCCAGAGATAGAGACAGAGAGATCGAGAAAAGGGGAGGGAGGTGTTGGAAATGTAGCAGGTAAATTTGAGGACAGGGTGGAAATTGGAGGCAAAGTGAAGCTCTTAAAAACTAACATAAGTAAAAAGGTCATTAAGATTGTAAAGATGGAATATGAAAGTAAGCTTGCAATAATATTAAAGAGGGTACCAAAAGTTTCTTCAGATGCATAAAGTGTGAAAGATAGGTGAGAGTAGATATTGTGCCACTGGAAAACGAAGCTGCAAATGTACTAATGGGGGACAAGGAAAAGGTGGACAAAATAACTGCTCTGCATTATTGTTCACTGTGGAAGACATTAGCAGTATGGTGGAAATTCCAGGTACCAAGAGTCATGAATTTTTTGAAGTTACCATTGCTAGGGAGAAGGTTCTTGTGACACTGAAAGGTCTGAAGACATCACAAAGAGGTAACAAAAGAAGTTGATGAGGGTAGGGCAGTGGATGTGGTCTACATAGACTTTAGCAAAGCATTTGACAAGGTCCCTCACGAGAGACTCATCCAGAAAGTTATGAGGCATGGGATAAGTGGAACCT
This sequence comes from Hemitrygon akajei, assembly GCF_048418815.1. Taxonomy (NCBI): domain Eukaryota; kingdom Metazoa; phylum Chordata; class Chondrichthyes; order Myliobatiformes; family Dasyatidae; genus Hemitrygon; species Hemitrygon akajei. The sequence continues at coordinate 73,011,289 of NC_133125.1, forward strand.
TGGCTGTTTGGATAAAAGATTGGCTTAAAGGAAAAAAGCAGAGGGTAGTTGTTTGGAAAGTATTCTGCCTGGAGGTCGGTGACTAGTGGAGTGACGCACGGATCTGTCCTGGGACTGCTGCTATTAGTGATTTTTATAAATGACCTGGATATAGAGGCGGAAGGATGGGTGAGTAAGTTTGCGGATGATACGGTGATTGGAGGAGTTGTGGATAGAGCTGCAGGTTGTCGAAGGTTACAAGAGGATATAGACAGGCTGCAGAGTTGGGTAGTAAAATGGCAGATGGAGTTCAATCCGGACAAGTGTGAGGTGATACATTTTGGAAGGACGAACCAGAAGACTGAGTACAGGATTAATGATCAGTTACTTAAGAGTGTGGATGAACAAAGGGACCTTGGGGTTCAAATCCATACATCACTCAAGGTTGCTGCACAGGTTGATAGGGTAGTTAAGAAGGCTGATGGGATGCTAGGCTTCATTAACAGGGGGATTGAGTTCAAGAGTAGAAAGGTCATGTTGCAACTCTACAAATCTCTGGTGAGACTGCACTTAGAGTATTGTGTTAAATTCTGGTCACCTCATTTTAGGAAGGATGTGGAAGCTATGGAGAGGGTGCAGAGGAGATTTACTAGGATGTTGCCTGGTTTGGAGAACAAGTCATATGAAGCAAGGTTAGCAGAGCTGGGACTTTTCTCTGGAGCGTAGAAGAATGAGAGGGGACTTGATAGAGGTCTACAAGATTATGAGAGGCATAGATAGGGTGGATAGTCAGTACCTGTTTCCCAGGGCACCAACAGCAAACACCAGAGGGCATATGTACAAAATTAAGGGAGGGAAGTTTAGGGGAGACATCAGGGTAAGTTTTTTTACACAGAGGGTTGTGAGTACCTGGAATGACTTGCCAGGGATGGTGGTGAAGGCTAAAACATTAGGGGTATTTAAGAGCCTCTTGGACAGACACATGGATGAAAGAAAAATAGAGGGTTATGGGGTAGTGTGGGTTTAGTACTTTTTTTTTTAAGGATTATATGGGTCGGCACAACATGGAGGGTTAAAGGGCCTGTACTGTGCTGTGATGTTCTATGGTTCTATTGTTACGAATGTGCCACAACTCTGAGGGGCCGAAGGGTACAAAGTCGCCTCCTCCTTTTTGAGAATCGCAAGATTGCTATTAATTCGGGTCTGGGATCTAGGAAATGAGAGAGAATCCACAAGGTTTGGAATGTGTCCTGGCCTCAGTGAAACAAAAACCCCTGATAACGGCTATTGTCTCTTGGAGACGGAATTGTGTATTGAGTACTGTACTATTCATTGAAGCCCTCAGGGGACGACCAGAGTGGGCTGGTTGAGGGATTGCATCATCCCAACCTGATTGACACCTGAGACCCCGTGAGTAAGGATAAAAGAGGGTCTGGGGAACAACCCCTTCAGACGCACCAGGAGAAACGCTAGAAATCCAGTGACAGCGTTTGATAGCCAAAGCCAGTGGGGCCCGTGTGCGTCCTCCCTTGCCTGGGTTGGCGGGTTCACCATGGAAGAACGGCTTAGCTAAAGGAGAGGCCACAAGTGAACGGCCACGCCAACGGGACTCCTGAAGGATTGAAATCATAAAGGTTGGAAAACCCGTAGCGGTACCTGTTCCCATTCTATTCCTATTTCTCTCTCTCTCCAACAAAGTGCAACACAGTGACAACCAAAAGACGGCAGCTTGTGTCCCAGAGGACTGGAAAATAGACTATGTTGTTCTTCTGTTTAAGAAGGATAGTAGAGATAAACCTTATATGAATTATAGGTTAGTGAGACCTACGGGAAATCAGTGGAGAAGATTCTTAGAGAGGGGTTGAACTTGTATCTGGAAAAACACTGACTTATTAGAGAATAGTCATTGTGCCTTTATGTGGGGGAGGTCACGTCTTACAACCTTGAGGAGTTTGTTTTTTGAGGTGAGAAACAAAACTGATGAGGGTAGGACAATGAATGCTGTATATATGGACTTCTGGAAAACTTTTGACAAAGTCCCTCATGGTAGGTTGATGCAGAAGATTACGGCACATGCGATCCTTGTATTAGTGGTAGATTGTATTCAAATTGGCTTGGCCATAGAAGGCAAAGGGTAGTGGTGGAGGGATGTTACTCTGATTGGAGGTCTATGACCAGAGTCATTCCACAAGGATCACTGTTGCAACATCTGTTAATTGTGATATAAGTAACTTAGAAAAAATATCAGCAGGCTAATTAGTAAGTCCGCAGATTACACAAACATTGGTGGAGTTGTGGATGATGAGGAAGGTTGTCAAAAGATTCAGCAGGCTGTTCTCAGAGCAAGTGCATTAAACTGTAGTGTATAACCATTAAAGAAACCTCCAGTCAAGATGGTGCCAGTGAACAATGAATCCTTGGGTGACATCTTCCAGATAGTCAATTATTTTACCTTTTCTATGCCTTTTACTTTTCTTTTTATCTTAATTGTGTTTTGGAAACTGTTGGAGCCTGTGGCTTACAGTTTGGCATTCAATTGAGTGAATTCCAGGAGAGGATCATGAGCACAAGCTGATCTGAACAGGAGACCCGAGCTGGGGCGCAGGGGCTGTGATCAATTATATTTCTTACCGATCAAAGCATCGAAGACGATTGAAACTTTGAGGTGAATGCAAAGGAGGCCAGGTCAGCAGTTTCTCTTAACGGGTTGGGCTGAGGGACAAGAGGCCATGTCAGGCCGAGGTCACTCTCCATGGTAGGCCGTGTTGGGCCGGAGATCGCTCCCCATGGTAAACTGTATCTGGCCGGAGGTCACTCGCCATGGTAGACTGTGTCTGGCTGGAGATCACTCTCCATGGTAGACTGTGTCTGGCTGGAGATCGCTCCCCATGGTAGACTGTGTCTGGCCAGAAGTCACTCTCCATGGTAGACCGTGTCTGGCTGGAGATCATTCCCCATGGTAGACTGTGTCAGACCAGAGGTCACTCTCCATGGTAGACTGTGTCTGTCTGGAGATCACTCCCCATGGTAGACCGTGTCTGGCTGGAGATCGCTCCCCATGGTAGACTGTGTCTGGCCAGAGGTCACTCTCCATGGTAGACTGTGTCTGTCCGGAGGTCATTCCCAATGGTAGACTGTGTCTGGCCGGAGGTCACTCTCCAAGGTAAGCCGTGTCGGGCTGGAGATCGTTCCCCGTGGTAGACTGTGTCCGGCTGGAGATCATTCTCCACGATAGGATATACCGGGAGGCCATTTTTCAACAGAGAAGGCCCCGTAAAAGGACTGAGTTCAAGCTGTTGCTCTCGTTTTTTCTGATCTGTTACTTTTTGTGCGAGGGAGGGGGTGAGGTTTGATGTTTCAGCTGCCAAGTCCATGTCTGGCTGGGTGATCTGTTAGTTTTTATGTGTGTGGGGGGGAGTTAGGGGTTTGATGTTTCAGCTGTCATGTCTTGCGTCCGGGTAGGAGATCTTATAGTTTCTGTGTGTGGGGGGGGTTAGGGTTTGATGTCTCAGTTGTTGTGTTCAAGTTCAGGTGGGTGATCTGTTAGTTTTTGTGAGAGAGAGAGTTTGGGGGTTGCGGTTTGATGTTTTAGCTGTTATGTCTGTGTCCATGTGGGTGATCTGTTAATTCTTCTGTGAGGGAGAGCTGGGTGGGGTTTTGGGATTTGCGAGTTTTGTTTCTTTTTCTTTCTCGTGCATGAGGTAGCCTCACCAACTTCCATGGTTTTTCTGTATTTCATGGCTATCTGGAGAAGACGAATCTCAGAGTTGCGTTCTGCGTACCTACTTTGATAATAAAATGAACCTTTGACTAAAATTGGCAGCTTAAGGTTCTGGTGCACAGGCACTGCACGCATGATATAGGTTGGTAAAGGGAGGAGGGGTATTGCAGTTTTGATTGGGGAGCACATAATGGTAGTAATTGGAGAAGATATTCCAGGGAAACCTAAATTACAAAAGAACTCAGAAATTAGAAGCAAGTGATCACTTTGTTGGGATCCCTAACTATCAGTGGGAATTAGTGGAGCAAACATGTAGGAAGTTCTCAGATATTTGCGAAGGCAAAAGCAGGTTTATAATATAAACTTTCCTCATACTGACTGTTAATTGTGCTTGTGTCAGTACTCTGCTTTTTAGTGTTTTTGCCTCTAGCTGTCAGTCACATTGCCATGTGCTCCTGCCCCCTGATCCTGCTCTACTCCGGCCCCTGTATCACTGAGTACTCCATCTCTCATCTGTTTCTCAGTATTACCTGTATTGCTGCCACCCATGTCTCACTGTGTTCCACTTATCATCTGCCTCTCTGTTTATTGCTCAGTGTATTTCAGTCCTGTGTTTTCACCAGTTTGTTGCCAGATTGTGCCAGTGAATTTTCCTGAGCCTTTGTATTTGTGCTCTGTCCATCTGAATATCGACTCTGCCTGTTTCCCAATTCTGGTTTTTGGATTTCTCTGGATGTTTTGATCTCTGCCTGAACTTTGACACTGACTTTGTTTGCACCTTGGGATTTGTTACTCAATTAATATCACAGTGTGCACAGTACTGGGTCTGCAATTGGATCCCTGCTCCAGTGTCCTGACAGCTTGGGAATGTTTTCTCAAACAAAATGGGGATAGTTCTACTTGAGAGGAGGCAACACAAGACCTCACTTGGGAAATGAAGTAGGGCAAGTGTCAGTGTCAGTGGAGCAGCAGGATGGGACCAGTGCTCATAATTCTATTAGTTTTAAAAGGGCATGGAGAAAGATAGGACTGGTCTACAACTGAATGTCCTAAATTGGGCAAGGCAGATTTTTGAAGACATTAGAGAAGAACTTGCAAAGAGTGATTGGGAGAGGATGTTAGCAGTTTAAAGGATGTCTGGCAAGTGGAAGGCTTTAAAAAACGAGACAGGGAGACTTTAGGATCAAGCATGCTTTGGTTAAGAGTGAAGTAAAGGTAACAGGTTTAGGGAACCCTGGTTCATGATGGTTATTGAGGGTCTGGTCAAATATAAAGGATGGATATGTTAGGGATTGGTATTTGTGATCAAGCAAAATCCTCCAGGAGTATGGGATGTACACCATGGTTGGAACACTTAGCAGCAAAATCAGGAGGGCAAAAAGAGGACATGAAATTACTTTGGCAGGTAAGATAAAGAACAAAGATAAAGGTACTTTGGCCCACAATGTTCTGCCAAACTAGTTAAGCTCCTTCCATTCCCTGCATATTTATGTGTCTACAGGAAAGCCCTATAAATACTTCAATTGTATATGCCCCCAGAACTAGCTGTGGCAGCACATTCCAAACACCCACCATCTCGATATAAAAAGAGTCCAATATTTTCCTTGATGCAAGATACTTGGATGTGGGGTGTATGGGGTGTCAAGGGAAGGGTGAAGAATGCAGGATTGAAGGTGCTGTATTTAAATGCACGTAGAATTCAGAATAAGGTGGACAAACTCGTGGCGCAATTAGAAATTGGTCAGTATGACGTTGTGAACATCAGAGTCATGGCTGATAGAAGGCCATGAGAGCTTAACATCAATGGAGATACTTTGTATTGAAAGGACAAGCAGGAAGGCATAGGAGGTGGTGTGGTTCTGTTGGTAAGAGATGGAATTACATCTTTAGAAAGAGGTGACATTGGGTCAGAAAATGTCTAATTTTTGTGGGTGGAGCTAAGAAACTGCAAGGGTAAAAAAAACAATATGGGAATCATATATAGGTGTCCAAACGGTAGCCAAGATGTGGGATTGAGATTGCAAAGGGAATTGGAAAATGCATGTAATAAGGGTAGTCACACAATTCTAATGGGGGACTTCAATATGCAAGGGGATTGGGAAAATCAGATTGGTGTTGGATCGCAAGAGAGGGAATTTGTTGAATGCATAAGAGATGGCTTTTTAGAGCAGTTTGTGCTTGAACCTACTCGGGGAAAGGCTACCTTAGATTGGGTGTTGTGTAATGATCCAGATCTTATTAGGGAGCTTAATGTAAAGGAACCCTTAGGAGCCAGTGATCATAATATGATTGAATTCATGCTGCACTTTGAGAGAGAGAAGCACAAGTCACGAATCAGTTTTGCAATGGAATAAATGGAATTATAGAGGTATGAGAGAGGAGTTTGGCCAAGTGAACTGGAGGTGGATACCGGTGGGGATAACAGCAGAGCAGAGGTGGCTGAAATTTCTGGGAATAGTTCACAAGGTGCAGAATAGATATGTCCCACAGTAAAGAGTAAAAGGGAGGTTAGAGTTGATATTGGACCACTGGAAAATAATGCTGGTGAGGTTGTAATGGGGAACAAAGAAATGGCAGATGAACTTAATGGGTACCTTGCACCTGTCCTCACTGTGGAAGACACCAGTAGTGTGCCAGAGGTTCGCAAGTGTAAGGGAGCAAGAGTGAGTGCCATTGCTATTACAAAGGAAAAAGTGCTAGGCAAACTCAAAGGTCTTTAGGTGGATAAGTCACCTGGACCAGATGGAGTACATTCCTGGGTCCTGAGAGAGATTGCTGATGTATTGGTAATGGTCTTTCAAGAATTACTTGACCCCGGCATGGTCTTGGAGGGCTGGAAGACTGTAGATGTCACTCCACTCTTTAAGGGAGGAAGGCAAAAGAAAGGAAATTATAGGCCAGTTAGCCTAAGCTCAGTGGTTGGGAAAGTGCTGGAGTGTTTACTAAGAATGAGGTTTCAGGGTACTTGGAGACTAATGATAAAATATGTCAAAGTCAGCATGGTTTCTGTGAAGGGAAATCTTCCCTGACAAATCTGTTATGAGTTCTTTGAGGAAGTAACTAGGGGTGGACAAAGGAGAAGCAGTGGATGTCATTTACTTGGATTTTCAGAGGGTATTTGATAAAAGTGTCACACTGGAAAGATACTGACATGGATAAAGAAAGGTTGACAACCAGGAGGCAGAGAGTGGGAATAAAGGGAGCTTTGGGAGAAGGCCCAAACATCAGAGGTGTAGAGGGACTTAGGAGTCCTCATATAAGACTCCTAGAAGGTTAATTTACATGAGACTCCACCTTCAGGGAACTATGCACTGTTATTCCTAGATCTCTCTGTTCCACTGCATTCCTCAATGCCCTACCATTTACCCTGTATGTTCTATTTGGATTATTCCTGCCAAAATATAGAACCTCACACTTCTCAGCATTAAACTCCATCTGCCAACGTTCAGCCCATTCTTCTAACCGGCATAAATCTCCCTGCAAGCTTTGAAAACCCACCTCATTATCCACAACACCTCCTACCTTAGTATCATCGGCATACTTACTAATCCAATTTACCACCCCATCATCCAGATCATATATGTCAAACTCAAGGCCCGCGGGCCAAATCCGGCCTGCAGTGGAATTATCTTGGCCCACGAGATAATATCTAATTACTATTAAAGCTGGCCCCAGTAATCGAAGCGCCTATGGCGTATGATATGGCTAATGCTGAGTTTATTCAGGTACCAGGTTTTCAGGGTTTTTAGTGTTTATTCGGCAGTCTTCTTCATAAGAAACAGAATTTGTAAAGTGAAACACTTTGTAGTTATAGCAGAGACTGAGACACATGAGAGCAGGCTGACAAAACGGAGGCAACGAAAGCTGCGTTCGCACGCGTCTGACTGATCCGGCCCGCATGAAGCTGCATTTTGCTCAATCCGGCCCGTGACCTAAAATGAGTTTGACACGCCTGCCCTAAAGTTCCCCTTAAACCTTTCAGCTTTCACCATTACCACATGAGCTCTAGTTGTAGTCTCATCCAACCTTAGTGGAAAAAGTCTGCTTGCATTTACTCTATCTATACCCCTCATAATTTTGTATACCTCTATCTATTCTCCTGTCAATTTTATATGTTCTAAGGAATACAGTCCTTACCTTTTCAATCTTTCCCTATGTTTCATGTCCTCCAGACCCAGAAACATCTTTGTAAATTTTCTCTGTATTCTTTCAACCATTTTTACATCTTTCCTGTAAGTAGGTGACCAAAAGTGCACACAATACTCCAAGTTAGGGCTCACCAATGTCTTATACAACCTCAACATGACATCGTATTTCCTTGATTTATGAAGGCCAATGTGCCAAATGCTTTCTTTACGATCCTATCTACCTGTGACCCAACTTTCAATTGATTATGGGCCTCCATTCACAGATCCCTTTTTTCTACCATACTCCTCAGTTCCCTACCGTTCACTGTGTAAGACCTATCCTGGTTGGTCCTACTGAAGTGCAACACCTGGCATTTGTCTGCATTAAATTCCATCTGCCATTTTCAGCCTACTTTCCAGCTGATCCAGATCCCTCTGCAAGCTTTGATAGTCTTCCTCACAGTCGACTGCATCCCCAGTTTTGGTGTCATCCACAAATTTGCCAATCCTGTTAATTACATTATCATCCAGATCACTGATGTAAGTTACAAACAACAACAGACCCCATTACCAATCTGTGCGGCACACCCCTACTCATTGGCTTCCAGTCAGAGGCAACCATCTACTACCACTCTTTTGCTTCTTCCTCTAAGCCATTATCTAATCCAATTTTCAACATCATTTTGAACGGTGAACAACTGAACCTTCTTGACCAGCCTTGTCAAATACCTTGCTAAAGTCCTTGTAGACAACATCCACTGCCTTGCCTTCATTTTCCCGGTAACTTCCTCAAAATATACTAAGATCGCAGACTTCAAAGCTAAGCACAGTGGTACTGCCAACGTCGCTGCCTCTCTCCCAGATGAGCTAAATCTTTTCTACACTTGGTTTGATATCGCCAACACTGAGCCCCCCAGGAGAGCTGCTGAAGCGACCTGCACCTTGGTCATCTCTGAGGCTAGGCTACACAGGGGTTTCCAACAAGTGGACAGTCGCAAGGCTGCGGGACCGGATGGCATTCCAGAGTGGGTACTCAGGATGTGCGTGGCATAAATGGCAGGTGTGTTTACAGACATTTTTAATCTCTCCCTCTCCCAGTGTAGAGTGCCCTTCTGCTTCAAAAGATCCATCATTGTTCCTGTATCTTAAAACACCAAGGTAACAGGTCTGAATGACTGGCGTCCTGTCGCACTCACCTCAATAATAATCAAAATACACCAAAAAACATCAAACCATTGTCTCCCGTACCATCACTGCCCTTATCAACTCTGGAGACCCTCCATCCTCAGCTAAAAAACTCATAATTCCAACACCTCGCACTGCTCGGTTTTACCTCCTCCCCAAGATCCACAAGCCTGACTGTCCTGGTAGGCCTATAGTTTTGGCCTGCTCCTGCCCCACCGAACTTGTTTCTGCCTACCTTGACTCAATTTTGTCACCCATAGTTCAGTCCCTCACCACCTACATCTTGGATACATCCCATGCCCTCGACCTCTTCAATAACTTCCAGTTCCCTGGTCCTGACCGCTTCATTTTCACCATGGATGTCCAATTCTTATACACTTCAATTCCCCATCAAGAAGGCCTCAAAGCCCTCCGCTACTTTCTTGACAATAGACCTCACTAGTTCCCCACCACCGCCACACTCCTCCGGCTGGCGGAACTGGTACTAACACTTAATAATTTCTCTTTCGGCTCTTCCCACTTTCTTCAGACCAAAGATGTAGCTATGGGCACTCGCATGGGCCCCAGCTATGCCTGCCTCTTTGTGGGTTATGTGGAACAGTCTATGATCTAAATCTATACTGGTACTGCTCCCCAACTTTTCCATTGCTACACTGATGACTACATTGGTGCTGCTTCCTGCACCCATGCTGAGCTCGTCAATTTCATTGACTTTGCCTCTAACTTTCACCCAGCCCTCAAATTCACTTGGTCCATCTTGGACACTTCTCTCCCCTTTCTTGATCCCTCCGTCTCCATCTCTGGAGACAGACTGTCCACTGACATCTTCTATAAACCCACTGACTCCCATAACTACCTTGATTATACCTCTTCCCATCCTGCCAAATGTAAAAATGTCATTCCCTATTCCCAGTTCCTCCGTCTCCGCCGCATCTGCTCCCAGGATGAGGCTTTCTGTTCCAGGACATCTCAACTGTCCTCTTTCTTTAAGAATCGTGGTTTCCCTTCTGCTGCCATTAATGATGCCCTCACCCGCATCTCCTCCATTTCCTGCACTTTGGCCTTCATCCCATCCTCCCGTCACCATAACAGGGACTGTGTTCCCCTTGTCCTCACCTACCACCCCACCAGCCTCCGGATCCAGCATATTATCCTCCGCAACTTCCGCCACCTTCAACAGGACCCCACCACTAAACACATCTTTCCCTCTCTACCCCTCTCTGCTTTTCGCAGGGATCGTTCCCTTTGCGACTGCCTGGTCCACACGTCCCTCCCCACAGATCTCCCACCTGGAACTTATCCCTGTAAGCGTAAGTGTTACACCTGTCCCTACACCTCCTCTCTTACCACCATTCAGAGTCCCAAACAGTCCTTCCAGGTGACGCAACACTTCACTTGTGAGTCTGTTGGGGTCATCTATTGCATCTGGTGCTCCTGGTGCGGCCTCCTCTACATCGGCAAGACTCGACGCAGATTAGGGGACCGCTTCGGCGAGCACCTCCACTCCGTCTGCCACAACAGACAGGATCTCCCAGTTGCCACCCACTTCAACTCTGCTTCACATTCCCATTCGGATATGTCCATACGTGGTCCCCTCTACTGCCATGATGAGGCCAAACTCAGGTTGGAGGAGCAACACCTCATATACCGTCTGAGTAGGCTCCAGCCCTTTGGTATGTACATCGAATTCTCCAACTTCCGGTAATTCCCTCCCTCTCCCTTCCCCCATCCCACCTTTACTCTGTCTCCTCTTCTAGCTGCCTATCACCTATCTCATGATTCTGCCTTCTTCTACTACCCATAGTGCTTCCCCTTTTCATTCCTTCTTCACCTCTCCGGTCTATCCCCTCCTTGCTTCACCTCCCCCACCCCTTGATCTTTCCTCTGATTGGTTTTTCACCTGGTACCTTCCACCCTCCCCCTCCACCTTCTTTATAGGGCCCCTGCCCCCTCTTTCTTCAGTCCTGACGAAGGGTCTCGGCCTGAAACGTTGACTGCTCGTTTCCATGGATGCTGCCCGACCTGCTGAGTTCACCCAGCTTGTTTGTACATCTTGATTTGACCACAGCATCTGCAGTGTACTTTGTGTTTAATAATAATCAAATGCTTTGAGAAACTGGCCAAGGACTGTATCTGCAGCATACTACCACCCACACTGGACCCCCTATAAATCACCTACCAACACAACTGATTGACACGATGATGCAATAGCCACAGCTCTAGACACCATCCTTACACAGCTGGAGAAGAGGGATGCTTCTGTGAAAATACTGTTGTTGGACTACAGTTCAACATTCAACATTCACACTCAACAAGAAGCTCAAAGACCTAGGCCTTCACCCTTCCTTGTGTAGCTGGATCCTGGACTTCCTGTCAGTTCGCCGGCAGTGGTAAGAGTGGAGTTCCAGTCAGCATGTGGGAAGTTAAAATCACCTAGTATAACAACCTTACATTTCTTGCAACAGTTTGTGATCCCTCCACATATTTGCTCCTCTAAATCCCTGACATTTGGGTGGTCTGTAATATAGCCCCATGAATTTGGCCGTATCTTTCTTATTTCTTAATTGTACCCATAACACCTCACTAGACAAGTTCTCCATTCTGTCCTGACGGAGCACTGCCATGACATCTTCCCTGACTAGTAATGCCACCCTCCTTCTTTAATTCCTCCTGCTCTGTCATGTCTAAAACAACTGAACCCCAGAACATTAAACTGCCAACTCTGCCCCTCTTGCAACCAAGTCTCAATTCCAGGTGTTCCATAATTCATTATCTCTTCCATTTTTTACGACTACCCTCATCCCATCCTGCCACCCCGCCAGGGATAGGGTTCCTCTTGTCCTCACCCATCAGTCCATCAGCCTCTGCGTCCAGCATAATCCTTCGTAACTTCTGCCACCTCCAATGGGATCCCACCACCTAGATCGTCTTTCTTTCCTCTCCACTTTACTTGAGAGTCTGTTGGGGTCATCTACTGTATCCAGTGCTCCCGGTGTGGCCTCCTTTATATCAGTAACACCCAAAGCAGATTGGGAGGCCACTTCGCTGAAAGTGAGCACCACTAGAAAAAGCGTTATCTCCCTATGGCCACCATTTCAATTCTACTTCCCATTCTCATTCCAACATCAGTTCATGACCACCTCTGCTGCCACGATGAGGCCACACTCAGGTTGGAGGATCAACACCTGTCTGGGTAGCCTCCAACCTGATGGCATGAACATCAATTTCTCAAACTTCTGGTAACTGCCCCTCCCCCACCTTCACCATTCCCCATTCCCTTTTCCCTCTCTCACAGCTCCTTGCCTGCACATCACCTCCCTCTGGTGCTCCTCCCCCTTCCCTTTATTCCATGACCTTCTGCCCTCTCCTTCTCCAGCCCTTTATCTCTTTAACCAATCAACTTCTCACCCCTTTACTTTACCCCTCCCCATCTCCTGGTTTCACCTACCACCTAGTATTTCTTCCTCCTCTCCCCCCACTTTTATGCTCTGACTTCATCTTTTTCTCCAGTCCCGATGAAGGGCCTCGACCCGAAACGTTGACTGTTTTCCACAGATGTGGCCTAGCCTGCTGAGTTCAGCATTTCTCTACTGTCCTAACTGATCAAATGTAAAGAAGGATGGATGGGGTGGGGGGGAGGAACCTTATCTACTGCTTTTCCGTTTTGCTTTCTCTGACTGAAGCCTTTAAGATAGTGGTCACCAACCTTTTTAAGCCCAAGATCCCCTACCTCAGCCTTAGTGAAAGGCAAGATCGATTAGTTATATGCATGCGCACCGGGGCAGAAAAGACCGAAAGTAAAACCCCACAACCTGGAAGCAGAAATAATGTATAAACACCAGGGGTACCCGCCCTTTTTTGCACTGCTGACTGGTTTACTATTGACAATATTCTTGCAGACCGGCCGACGGGGGCAGGGGGGTGATAAACACGACCGGAATACAGCGGTACTCGAGCAGGTTCCTTATGTCCAGTCTATTCTGCAGCTTAGTTTTCGCGGCTCTCAGCACTTAGCTTCTGTCACGTGCTGCTCACGTTTTTTCCGCTGAAAAAACTCAACCAGTTTGTCTTTCAGTGCGGGGTGCTTGGACTCAGGGTACCGAAACAGTTTTGAGGGCTTTGTTGCCTCATTAGACAGCCTCCGGACCCGAACTCCAGCCTCCTGCCCATCCGCTGCCTTGGCCAGGTGCAGCTGGGGTGAGAGGACAAGGTCAGGGCTGGGGGTCCAGAGAGAGCGACCGACCGAACGAGGAGTGCGACAGGGCGCGTGCCCGCCCCCTTGTGGGATCTATCGGCCGACACAAGTTTGCTTCAGTAGATCGCAGCGAGGTAGCTGCTCTAATTACGAAACCCTGAGCCCAAATTAGGTCGTCTGCGAATATTTTAGCACTGGGTTCCCCACTAACATTCGGTGTGCTAAACAGGTTTAGAGGTGGCGCCCATCTGTCCGCGCTCCAAGCCAGTAGCATCGGTGCTTCCCGCCAGCCCCGCTAGGCCAATCAGTGATCCCTGGGGTGAGGGACTGCGTTTAGGCGACTGATGACCTCGCGTGCATTCAAGTTCAACAGTGGGTGTGACGGAGAATGAGGTAAGGTGCATCTGACTCATATCGGTTCCTCGCGACATGGTGGTTGGGGACCACTGAAGTACACTGTGTAGTGCGAGGGAGCTACACGCATGCACACTGGGCAGAAAGAACGGAACTAAAACCCCGCAACCCAGAAACAATCTCTCAACAGTATTTGTGTATTTATTTTTCATTTTTTTTCAGGATCTACTGGGAAAGTCTCAAAGATCGAACAGTCGATTGCGATCGACAGGTTGGTGACCACTACTTTAAGAGCTAAGGCATAAAAATCTCCATTCCAACTCTGTTTAATACAACGATGCTCGCTCCACTTGCTCCTGCTTTCCTTTAATTTGTTTTTGCTAATCTATCTCAAGTGCCGATTGGTCACTGGTCAGAGCTCCAAAAAAAAAACTGCCTGTACTCAATACACAAGATTCCTTTCTGCCTATGTGCACCATATGCACCATGACCTTCGACTGCTCACCCTCCCTCTGAAAATATTCTGCAACTACTCCACGACATCCTAGACCCCAGTGCCTAAGAGGCAACATACCACCCAGTGTCTCTTTCTCAACCACAGAATTACCCAAATTATAGTGTTCTATCACCATCGCTCTGCCTGATGTTACTCTTCCCCTGCGGAGCCTCAGAGCCGGTTACAATGCCACTGACATGACTGCTTCATCCCCCCAGCAGAATGTTCTATGAAAACAATTTCTACCCATCCTATCTGTTTTAGAACATAGATCATTGAATATTACAGCTATTATTTTTTGGACTCTTTGGCCTTTTAATCTACTTTAGGATTAATCTAACCCATCCCTCATACATAACCCCCACTTTTCTATCATCCACATCTAAGAGTTTCTTAAATGTCCCTAATGTATCTGCCGCTACCAGCACTCCTGGCAGGGCATTCCATCTCTATTGAACATGGAACAGTACAGCACAGGAACAGGCCCTTCGGCCCACAGTGTGGTGCTGAACAACACAAGTTAGTGATCAAATGGCCAACTAAACTCATCTCCCTGTCCATGTCCTCCATATTCCTCACATCCTCACAAGAGGCGAGGAAGGCAAATGTGGCATTAGCATTCATTTCAACAAGACTCATATCTCTATCTGCACAATGTCCATGTCCCTCCATATTCCTCACAAGTGGCAAGGAAGGCAAATGTGACATTAGCATTCATTTCAAGGGGACGAGAATATAAAAAAGACATAATGTTGAGGCTTCATAAAACACTGGTGAGGCCTCACTTGGAGTATTGTCAGCTGCTTTGGGCCCCTTATCTTAGAAAGCATTTGCTGATATTGCAGAGGTTTCAAAGGAGGCTCACAAAAATGATTCTGGGATTGAAAGGCTTGTCATATGAAGAACATTTGATGGCTCTGGGCCTCTACTCACTGGAATTCAGAAGAATGAGGGATGACCTCATTGAAATCTAACCAATGTTTAATGGCCTTGACAGAGTGGAAGTAGAGAGGATGTTTCCTAAGGTGGGGGAGTCTTAGGCCAGAGCATACAGCCTCACAATAGAAGGATATCCTTTCAGAATAGAGATGAGGAGGAATTTTTTTAGCCAAAGAGTGGTGAATCTGTGGAATTCATTGGGTCTGTTTAATGTAGAGATTGACAGATTTTTGATTGGTTAGGCATGAAGAAATGTGGTGAGAACACAGGAGATTGGGGCTAAGAGGGAAAAATAGATCAGCCATGATGAAATTGTGGTGCAGACTCAACTGGCAAAAATGGCCTAATTCTGCTCAAATGTTCTTATGGTTCTGCTTCACCCAGAAAATGACAAGTACCAGAGTGTGTGGTTGAAATTGCGTCAATGGCAGCAGTTAAGAAGTATCTAAGTTGAGCACTTGAATTGCTAATCACAGAGGGTTACGCACCAAGTTTCAGGAAATGGGATAAAAATGGAAACCATTTACAGGAAGGTATCCATTTCTTGGTGTGGACAAGTTGGGCTGAGTGGCCTGTTTCAATGCTACATAATTCTATGATTCAAATAATCTAAATTCTTTTCTGAACCTTTTAAATTACAGGTACATATCTGCTTTTATGTAATCTCCCCTGAAATTTGGAATATGGGCAGGATGCAAGAGGTTTTAGATTGAGTGTAAAGAGGATAAAAACAGAATATTTGTTTTGGTAGGAACATTCTTTTTAAATGTGTGTACACCACGTTCTCTAGCTGGAATGTTAATTCCACACAGAGTAAACAGAAATGTTTCAGTGTACCTGTCCTACAATTTAATGACATTTATTCAAGTTTAGCCAAAATACAAGTCTCACAGGACCATCTTTTAGCTCCCATGATCACTCAGTTCATGGAGCAAAAACTATATTAAAAAATTAGCTTTGAAAAGAAAGTAAGTTTCTTAAACACACCAAATTCAGAATTTTAAAGATAAAACTTCATCACAGTTATTCTGATGTTTGCCTCTGGCTGAGGTGCTCTTTACCTTATTTGTATTTTCTTTACAGCCACTGGTTCAGTAAAAACCATAATTGGAAGAGCCAGGTTAAAGAAACAATTTCTGTATGCTTCAAGTGGAAGGTCTGCAACAAGTTTGATTAACTCCAGAGCAACCTGTAAATAAAAGAGAAAACCTGCTTGAGCGTATTTATTTTTTAGTTCATACACTGGATTCACATGCTTTGCAGGAAATCCATAATTATCGTTCTTTCTCAACAGTACCCAAAAAGATGGAGATGAGCAATCTTCTTAAACTAGTGAAGACCTTTGGTAAACAATGAACTTACAAGAGAGTAAGAATGTGAGCGAGAGTGGGTGAGAGGGAGAGTGACAGCAACAGCAAGAGAGAGTGAGGAAATGGGCAAGAGAGAGGGGAGACAAGGGAGGAGAGAGGGTAGAGGGGATGGAAAAGGGTAGATGGTGTGTGCGAGGAGGAACTCAAGATCAAAAGAGAGCTAGTGTATGAGTGGGCGTGAAAAGGAGCAAGAGGAGAGTGACAGAGCATTAGAGTGTGGGCGACACAAAGGTTCAAAGGTTAAGTTTAATGTCTGAGAAATGTATACAATATACATCCTGAAATGCTTTTTCTTCGCAAAAGGAATGTGAAGGAGTGAGAGGGGAAGTGTCAGAGGGAACGAAGAAGTGGGCAAGAGAGGAAAGAGACAAAAAGAGAGGAGGAAAAAAAGCAGGCAGAGGGTGAAGCAATAGGATGAGAAGAGGCGGGGGAGGGGTAGGAGGAAGGGGAGGGAGAGAGAGAGCGAGAGAAAGAGAATGAGTGAATAAGAGAGAGATGTCAAAAATATATGTAGAAAAAGATAATTTTCGCACAAGTTAATCTACAGAGTTTAAGTACAGTCAGAACCAAGGTTTCTATTCCTGAGAACATTTGTGACAGGTAATTGGTAAGTTGGGAATGAAGAGAAGCAACGTGTACAAAAGGATCACAAAAACAGCTGTGGTGGGAAGAGGGTGGAGTAATAAAGGGACTCATAATCTATCAGGCAGTTTGGGATTTGAAACCCTGAGCTCTGATTTGCGAAGCCTTTATGATTATCAAATACTTGTGGCCCCCATGGATTACGGAATTGAACCAGAAAGGATAATGAGGCTCTTACCAGCCCTGATACTGCTGCAGTTGCAGTTGCTATGGCTGGAATAATCCTTCCAGCTATCCTCTTTGTCTTCAACCTGTCTGCTGCATCAATATTATACATCCTTGCCCGTAAGTTGGATGCTGCTGTTATAAAGTCAATATGCCCATTGCTGTCATTGTCTTTTTCAAAGGTGACTGGCATCATATGGAGATGATCTAATAAACATGCACAAAGAGAAAAACAAGTTCATGAGATTATTATGTGTTCATAAGGATTGGATTTTGAAACCTGAAACATTATTTCCTTTCTCTACACTTTCCCAATTCATTTGTTTTCTTTTCACAGGAACTTATTTGTTCTGGGGTTAACACCGATGACATTATACCTTTAATTACATTGGTAGATATGATCAATTTTCTTATAAAAGCCAAGTCTATTATTCAGTGGCCAAGTTGGACATGGTGCAGCACATTTGAGCTTCACCCTATCTTCATCATACCACAATAAAAATGGCATTAGGTAGCTAGTAGTAGATGACTGCCCCTTTCACTGGAGACCTGTGACTAGTACAGTGCCGCAGGGATCGGTGCTGGGTTCGTTGGTTGTTTGTCATCTGTATCAATATTGTGGTTTACTGTAGCAGCAAATTTGTGGATGACACCAACTTTGGGGATATAGTGGACAGCGAGGAAGGCCACCATGGCTTACAGTGGGGTCCAGATCAATTGGAAAAAATTACCTGAAAAATAGCAGAATGGATTTTAATGCAGACAAGGGCAAGGCTTTGCACTTCGGTAGGACAAACCAGGGCAGGTCTTACACAGTGAACAGCAGATCACTGAAGAGTGCTGTAGAACATAGGGATCTGGGAATACAGGTTCATAATTTGTTAAAAGTGGCATCACGGGTAGATAGGGTCATAAAGAAAGCTTTTGGAACATTAGCCTTCATAAATCAAATTACTGAGTAGAGGAGATAGGATGTTGAGGTTTTATAAGACATTGGTGAGGCCTAATTTGAAGTATTGAGTGTAGTTTTGGTCAGCTACCTGTAGGAAAGATGTAAATAAGGTTGAAAAAGTACAGAGAAAATTTACAAGGATGTTGCTAGGTCTGGAGGAACTGAGTTATTAGGGAAGATTGAATAGGCTTGGATTGTATTCCTTGGAACATATAAGGTTGAGAGGAGATTTGATAGAGCTATACAAAATTATAAGGAGTATAGATGGGGTAAATGCAAGCAGGCATTTACTGAGGTTGTGTGGGTAAAAGGTGCAATGTTTAAGGGGAATATAAGGGAAAACTTCACTCAGAGGGACATGAGAGTGTGGAATGAGCTGCCAGCACAAGCGAGCTTGATTTCAACATATAAGAAAAGTTCGGATAAGTTCACAGATGGTAGGGCTATGGTTCCGGTGCAGGTTGATGGAAGTAGGCAGTTTAAATGGTTAAGCATGGACATGATGGGCCTACTTCAGGGCCGTATTTCTCTATGACTAAATACATAAAATTATAGACACTTACAAGCACTGGCTGAATGCAATCAAACTGGCTTTCTTACTCACAAAAGCCTTATGTCAATACAGATATCTTTCTCTGCCTTTTGGAGCAAAAAAGGCATTAAAATCCATTCTGCTATTTTTCAGATAATTTTTTTCAATTGATCCAGACCCCACTGCAAGCCATGGTGGCCTTCCTCGCTTATAACTGATGGCAATGCCTGTGTTGCATCATTTCAAGATTGTTTAAAGTTCATGATTTTTAATGTCATTTCTAGTTTATAAATGTAAAGGAGAACAAAATAATTTTTACTTCCAATCTGAGACAGCACAAAAAAGACCTTCTTTCTATCTATTCTTTATCTTATAAAGAACACAATAATAAAAAAATATATAAATACAGAACATAGCTTATATGCATAGGTTTATGTATTTAGAGTGATGCTAGGTACAAGAGTGACTTTGACAGAAGAAATGATAACGTAATGGTGGTGGGATTGGTTAGTGGGTGGAGCTGCTGGTCAGCCTAACTTCTTGGGAAAAATAACTGTTTTTCAGTCTGGTTCCCTGGCAGAATTGGATTGCCTTTACCTTTTAAATTAGTTAATGACTCTTTTACTTACTTAGGGATTAAAATCACAAAAAACCATAAAGAATTATTTAGGTTTAATTTTTTACCCTTAATTGATCAGATTAAAGGCTTGTTTACTAAGTGGTCACCATTATCTTTATCTCTGATAGGTAGGATTAATGCTATTAAGATGGTTATTTTACCTAAGTTTTTATATATTTTTCAAGCGGTACCAATTTTTATTCCGAAATCTTTTTTTACTAATGTTGATTCAAAAATTTCCTCATATATATGGCAGAATAAAAATCCCAGGTTAGGTAAAATATACTTACAGAAGACAAAGAAGAAAGGTGGGTTGGCATTACTTAGTTTCAGATTTTATTATTGGGCAGTTAATATTAGATATTTGTTATGTTGGTTGAAAGACTGGGATGGTTCTTTTGGCCCTCATTGGGTGAGTTTGGAAATTAAATCAGTACCAGGTTATGCTCTGGGTTCTATTTTAGGGACTTCTCTCCCTTTTGCTCTTTCTAAATTGCCGAAACGAATTGACAACCCGATAGTTAAATATTCCTTACGTATATGGTTTCAATTTCGGAAATTTTTCGGGTTGACTCAATTCGTTTTAAATATTCCTATTGTATCTAATTGTTTTTTCCACCCTTCAATTATAGATCAAGCTTTTTTGGCTTGGAAAACTAAGGGTTTATTAAGATTTTCTGATTTATTTTCGGACAATTGTTTTATGTCTTTTGAGCAATTATCTAATAAATATAATTTGCCTAGATTTCATTTTTTTTTTAGATATTTACAGGTTAGGCATTTTTTAAGTACGGTACTTACTACGTTTCCAAATTTTGTCTCTTCAGATATTTTGGAGAGTTTGTTCGAATTAAACCCTTTTCAAAAAGGGCTTATGTCAAAACTTTATAATATAGTTATGAAGATACGTTCAGAGCCCCTTTATAAAACAAAAAATGATTGGGAAAGAGAGCTTAATCTTGTTATTCCTATTGAGAATTGGGATAGAATTCTTCAATTAGGTAATACATCATCTATATGTGCCAAACATTCATTAATACAATTTAAGGTCGTACATAGGGCCCATATGTCCAAGGATAAATTAGCTCATTTTTATTCTTATATAAACCCTATGTGTGATAGATGTCAAATTGAAATCGCGTCTTTAACTCATATGTTTTGGTCATGTCCGCTCTTGAAAAAATATTGGAAAGATATTTTTGATATTATCTCTGCGGTATTGAACATCGATTTACAACCCCATCCTATTACCGCAATTTTTGGTTTACCAATGATGGACTCACTTCATTTATCTTCTTCCGCCTGTTGAATGATTGCATTTCTCACTTTGATGGCTAGAAGATCTATTTTGTTGAATTGGAAGGAAATTAATCCTCCCACTGTATTTCATTGGCTTTCTCAAACTATGTTATGTTTAAATTTAGAAAAAATTAGAAGTGGTGTATTCGATACCTCTATTAAATTTGAAGAGATATGGAGACCATTTATTCAATATTTTCATATGATGTAATACGACCCTGTTCGAAGTTTATTGGATTTTCCAGCTTTAATCTTATTTATGTTGAGAGGATCAGAGTTGACGACACTGATGATTATGTATTCTTGTGAGATATTATAAACAGCCCTATTTTTTCCTTTTTAGTTTTTCTTTTTTCTTTTTTTTGCTTCTTTTTTCTTCTTTACTAGTTATTAGATTAGTAGTTTAGTCAATTTTGCAATTTTTTTTTCTTTTTTCTGTTTTTTTATACCATATATTATGAAATATCTAGATTTACCTTGCTCATTCATATACTGTATGGTCCATGTTTTGGGAAAACTCATTTATACTGTAATCATTGCTTATGTATTCTTTCATGTGTAATGGGAATTTGTATGTTTGTAATCCCTTTGTTAATATATCAATTGTATTTTGTTCATAATATTATTAATAATAATAAAGAGATTGAAAAAAAAAAGAATTGGATTGCCAGACATGACTGAAAAGCACGTACTTAGAAAGGTTTAAGTGGAATTATCTGACTTAATTAAAAGCACATCAACATTAATAGTCAGACTATGTACTCACTTCCAATCATCTCATATGAATGAACATCAAGTCACTGGGAAGGAACATTCAATTGTGCCAGACTTTCAAAACTGGGACTGTTAACTTTGGAAAAATGGTAGACTTTAAGGAGTATTTTATCATAAAAAAGGAATTAGATTATGTGCAGTTGAATGTTTTTACCATTCACTCAATCTGTACTCCTCTTAAAGAAAAATGAAATCTACAAACACAAATTGATACTTTGAAGACAGCACTCACTTTTGGTTGCAACTCCTGTTTTCCTGGCTTGGTTTAATAAATCAATGGCCACTCGTTCTTCTTCACTACTTACTGCAAATTTTGCCTGGTCAGATTTCTTTACGTTTTCATCGGTTTCTATTTGCTAAGAATAAAAGTGGATGAATTTTCACGCAAAGAGCAGAATTGCAGCATCAACATTAAAAAATTAATAGATTTTCAAGCTTTGCACTGCTACCCCGGTATTATATTAAGAAATGGTCACAACTGAATTTATATCCTAAAAAATTCTTTTGCTTTTATACTTTGTAAAAAAACAATCAAAATATCATTAATTTATACATAAAAATGATTTAAGCTGTGGCTCACGGTATTTTATCATTGGCCCAAAAGTTATCTACAAACTTACCTTTCAAACATTCTTTCTTTAGCAAGGAAGCCCTTAAATAAAAACATTGCCTCAAAATTATGTGGCAATGACCTGATCTGGGTTGATATTGGATGCTCATAGTAACATTAGATATGACAGCAGCATTAGATACAAGGATCTTTGTCAGTTTGGCTGTTTATGCAACTCCAATTAACAGCCTTTCTTTGAAAGTATTAAGTGTGAGGTGATGCATTTTGGAGGATCTAATTAGGGTAGGAAATGTATTGCATAAAGTAAGGCCTGAAGGAGTATTGCAAACGAAGGGATCTTGGTGCAAAAGAACCCCGAAGATGTCAGCACAAGTAATGAAGGCTTATCTTTAAGAACCTGGATACAAA
The DNA here is from genome assembly GCF_048418815.1 of Hemitrygon akajei. NCBI lineage: Eukaryota > Metazoa > Chordata > Chondrichthyes > Myliobatiformes > Dasyatidae > Hemitrygon > Hemitrygon akajei. The sequence continues at coordinate 73,033,617 of NC_133125.1, forward strand.
AGCAAGGACATCTTGGTACAACTTTTTATAGCATTGCTAAGGCCACACAGCTGGAATATTATGTGCAGTACTGGATGTCACACTATAGGAAGGAAAGAAAGCAGAGGAGATCCATCAGGATGTTTTCTGGGATGACTGTTTCATCCAACAGGAGAGACTGAAAGATACTGGTAATTTTTACTTGGGTCAGTGAAGACTGAAGGAGTCCTGGTAAAAGAATACAAACTAATGAGAGCCATGATAGTAACATGGTAGAATGTCTAAATCATGGTATATAGATAGGTCACCTGGTGGCAAAATGAGATAGGTCACCTAGTTGAGTGGTGCTGTATAAAAAAACTTTTCATTTGCACAGTTTGTGTCTTCTGCACTTTGGTTGAAAGCCCTAGTTGGGCAGTGATTCGTAATTCTACAGATTTATTGAGTATGCACACGAGAAAATGAATCTCAAGGTTGTATGTGATGACATATATGTACTTTGATAATAAACTTTACTTTGAACTTTGAATTGCCTAATCCTGTCCCCTTTGCCACTTGCTGAAGATTAAACACCACTGATTTAATCTGGGATGTCAGGGTGGATTCCCTTAATGGAGAATGCCTGCGTGTCAGTTCGTTAAACGTGAGGGGCTGATGCACGGGCAGCCACCACACGGTCCTTGACAGATCGGAGTCTGGGTTCAGTGACATGGAATGCAAGATGACTGGGGACCCCTCACTGCTGCAGACTTCCTCTACCTTCACTGTCATTGTGATGTGTACTCATCCTCTGCCTGCTCCGCAGAAGTGCTCTCTTAATGATACTACAATACCTGCTTCAACCACTTCCTCTGACAGGTCGTTTCATATACCCACCCCCTTTGGTGAAAAAGTTTCCCCTCAGGTCCCTTTTAAATCTTTCCCCTCTATGCCCCCTAGTCTCGGAATCCCTTACCCTGGGGAAAAGAATCGGAATCAGGTTTTTTTTATCACTGGCAGAGGGCTATGTATACCCTAGTAATTTCTAAGGTAGGGAAATATTCGGCACAACTTTGTGGGCCTGTATTGTCCTTAGGTTTTCTATTTTCAGTAAAGCTAAATTGATGACTTTACTAAAGGCGAAGGAGGGTGACATACATCCAGCTGCTCTGGGGGAACTGGTGGTGGAGTGTGTCAGCAGCTTTAAATTCCTTCATGTTGACAGATTGGGTGGCCAGCATATAAGTGCAACCATAAGGAAACTGTGCTGGAGTCTTTACTTTCGTAGGAGGTTAAGGAGGTTTGGCCTATCACCAAACATTCTAACAAACTTCTTCATATGAACTGTTAAAAGTATCGTAACTGGCTGAATCATGGTCTGGTACAGCAGTTCAAATGCATAGTAAGGCATCTGACAAGGTTGGTCAAGAAGGTTCAATTGCTTGGCATTCAAGATCAGGTGGTAAATTGGGTGAGACACCAGCTTTGTGGGAGAAACCAGAGAGTGGTTGTAGACAATTGCCTCTCTGACTGGAGGTCTGTGACTAGTGGAAGGCTGCAAGGATCAGTGCAGGAATCTATTCGTTTGTTATCTGTATCAACAATCTGAATGATAATGTGGTAAACTTGCAGATGACACCAAGATTGGGGTGTGGTGGACAGCAAGGAAGACTATCATGGCTTGCAGAGGGATCTGGATCAGCTGGAAAAATGGCAGACAGAATTTAATGCAGACAAGGTAGGACCAACCAGGGTAGGTCTTACACAGTAGGGCTCTGAGCAGTGTGGTAGAACAAAGGGATCTGGGAATAGAGGTCCATAATTAGGTGAAAATGGTGTCACAGGTAGATAGGGTTGTAAAGAAAGCTTTAATTTATGACCTTCATAAATTAAGATATTGAGTACAGGAGATAGGATATTATGTTGAAGTTGTATAAGATATTGGTGAGGACTAGTTTGGAGTATTGTGTGCAGTTTTGATCACCCACCTACAGACAAGATGTAAATAATGTTGAAAGAGTGCAGAGAAAATTTACAAGGATGTTGCCAGGATTGGAGGAACTGAGTAACAAGGAAAGATTGAATATTTTAGGAATTTATTCCTTGGAACGTATAAGATTGAGAGGTGATTTGATAGAGGTATACATAATTATGAGGGTTATAGAAGGGTTGGGTGAGACTACTAGAGGTCATGGGTTAAGGGTAAAAAGTGAAAAGGCTAAGGGGAACATGAGTGGAAACTTCTATACTCAAAGGTCGTGAGAGTGTTGAATGAATTGCCAGGACAAGTAGTGCATGCAAGCTCAATTTCAATGTTTGGATTGGTACATGGAAAGTAGGGGTATGGAGGGCTATGGTCCAAGTGCAGGTCAAAGGGAGTAGGCAGTTTAAATGGTTTTGGCACACACTAGATGGGCCAAAGGGCCTTTTTCTGTGCTGTATTTTCCTGTAACTCCAGGAACATCAGAAGCTTCAGAGAGTTATGTACTCCATCCAATACATCATGGACACATCTCTCTTCATCATCAGTAGTATCTGCCTAATGCCATCTACCTGTACCCAGAGCATAGCTTTCCTTACCCTACTTTAAGTCTCTTAAATGTTGCAATTGATAGGTATGCACCACTTCCAATGGCAGCTCGACCCACACTTGTACCACCCTCTGAGTGAGAGGGTTCCTTCTCAGTTCCTTCTCAGGTTCCCCCTAAATATTTCACCTTTCACTCCAAATCTATGACCTGGTTCTCATCTCACTCAACCTCAGGGAAAAAGGCTGCATGTATTTACCCATCTGTACCCCTCTTAATTTTGCATACCTCTATATGACATCTCTTCGTTCTCCTATGCCCCTGGGAATTCAGCCCTAAACTATTCAACCTTTCCCAAAAACATTTCACAAGTACGTAATATGTTTGAAATAGAGAGAGACTCAATTGAGGTTTTGAAAGGAAGGATACATTTACAATGGCTCTCTTAATCTGCAAAATTTAACATGCCACCAGCACTGAAAACTATAAACTGATGTATTTAAAGTTTAAATAAATCCCACCATTTAAACTCTGATGAGTCGTCACATTGATTGCCATGGCAATACGCAGGCTTCTCAACACTTTGAAGCTGCATTTTTCCCACTGAGTGCTACAAGGTAAATTACTGAATGCTTTAGGCCTCACAGTTATAAAAGTACAGTTTTATGTTTTCTTTCCAATAGATAATTTGCTTCATTCGCAAATGCTTCAAATGAATGTATTTTATCACCAAGCAACAGATCACTTATTTTCATGCATCAATGAACAGGTTTTCATCAGAATCAGGTTTAATATCAATGGTATAGGTTGTGAAATTTGTCATTTTGCAGCAATAATACAATTTATAGGCAGGTCTAAACCATTAAGTGGCTTTCATTTGTGCAAAAAGAGTATGGGAATTGCAGAGGCATTAGAGAGGAGCTGGTCAAAGTTGATTGGAAGAGGACACTAGCAGGGATGACAGCAGGGCAGCAGTAGCTGGAATTTTCTTGGAGCAAAACGGGAAGTGCAGGATAGACTCATCCCAAAGAAGTCGTATTCCAAAGGAAGGACTAGTATAAAAGCAAAAGGGAGGTATATAATATCCAGTGAACGAGATATAATATCTTGCTCCGAAAGGGTTGGAGTTGCGACCACTTTTTTCATGTTACATGTCAAAGATCTGGATGATGGAATTGGTGGCTTTGTGGGCAAGTTTTCAAATGCTACAAAGTTAATTGGAGGAGCAGGCAGTTTTGAGGAAGCAGGATGTCTGCAGAAGGACTTGGGCAGATTAGGAGAAAAGGCAAAGAAGTGGTAGATAGAATGCAGTGCAGGGAAGTGTATAATCTACCAAAATCATGTATTTTGGTAGAAGGAATAAAGGCGTGGACTATTTTCTAAATGGGGAGCTAATTAAGAAATCAGTGGTGCCAATGAACTTAGGGAATCCCACAATAGAACCCACAAAGTTAACTTGCAGGTTGAGTTGGTAGCAAGACAGGCAAATGCAATGTCAGCATTAATTTTAAGAGGACTATAATGTGAAAACAAGGATGCAAATTTGAGGCTTTCTAAGGCATTTGATCAGATCACACTTGATGGCAGAATATGGTATTAATGGTAAGACTCTTAGCAGTGTGGAGGATCAGAGGGATCTTGGGGTCCAAGTCCATAGGATGCTCAAAACAGCTGCGCAGGTTGACTCTGTGGTTAAGAAGGCATACGGTGCATTGGCCTTCATCAATCGTGGAATTCAATTTAGGAGCTGAGAGGTAATGTTACAGCTATATAGGACCCTGGTCAGACCCCACTTGGAATACTGTGCTCAGTTCGGGTCGCCTCACTACAGGAAGGATGTCGAAGCCATAGAAAGGGTGGAGAGGAGATTTACAAAGATGTTGCCTGAGATTGGGGAGTATGTCTTAAGAGAATGGGTTGAGTGGGCATGACCAAAACATATGAGTTAAAGAAGCTATCTCAGAATGACATCTGTCACATATAGGATTTATATGGGAATAAAAATGAGCCAATTTATCCTTGGACATATGGGCCCTGTGCACAACTTTAAACTGTATCAATGAATGTTTAGCACATATAGAGGATAAATTAACAAATTGAAGAATTTTATCCCAATTCTCAATAGGGATAGTAAGGTTAAGTTCTCTTTCCCAATCATTTTTAATCTTATAAAAGGCCTCTGAACATATTTTCATAATTATATTGTAAACATTTGATATTACACCTTTCTGAAAAGGATTTAGTTCTAACAATTTTTCCAAAATACCCGAAGAAACAAGATTTGGAAAGGTAGGAAGTACAGTTTAAAAAATTCCTAATCTGTAAATATCTAAAAAAAATGAGATCTAGGCAAATTATATTTATTAGATAATTGTTCAAAAGACATAAAACAATTATCCAAAAATAAATCAGAAAATCATAGTATACCTTTCGTCTTCCAAGCTGAATAAGCTTGGTCTATAATAGAGGGATGAAAAAAGAAATTGGATACAATAGGAATTGCTAAAACAAATTGATTCAACCCAAAAAATTTCCGAAATTGAAACCATATACGTAAAGTGTGTTTAACTAATGGATTGTCAATTCATTTATGCAATTTAGAAAGAGCAAAGGGAAGAGAAGTCCCTAAAATAGAACCCAAAGAAAATCCTTGTACAGATTTAGTTTCCAGATTTATCCAATGAGGGCTAGGAGATAAATCCAAATCCCTTAACCAACAATTCAAAAATCGAATATTAATTGCCCAAAAATAAAATCTGAAACTAAGTAATGCCAACCCACCTTTCTTCTTTGTCTTCTGTAAATATCTTTTACCTAACCTGGGATTTTTATTCTGCCATATATATGAGGAAATTTTTGAATCAACATTGTCAAAAAAGGATTTCGGAATAAAAATTGGTACAGCTTGAAATATATATAAGAACTTTGGTAAAATAATCATCTTAATAGCATTAATCCGACCTATCAGAGATAAAGACAATGGTGACCATTTAGTAAACAAACATTTAATCTGATCAATTAAGGGTAAAAAATTAACCTTGAATAACTCCTTATGATTTTTTGTAATTTTAATCCCTAAGTATATAAAAAAAGTCATTAACTAATTTAAAAGGTAAATTTCCATAAATTGGAACCTGTCTATTTAAGGGGAACAATTCACTCTTATTAAAATTCAATTTATACCCAGAAAAATTACTAAACTGAGCCAATAATGATATAACTGCAGGAATGGATTTCTCAGGATCAGAAATGTATAATAACAAATCATTTGCGTATAATGATAACTTATGTATATCCATCCCGCAAGTAATGCCAAAAATGTTAGGTGATTCTCTAATAGCAATTGCCAAAGGTTCCACAGCAATATTAAACAATAATGGACTAAGAGGACAGCCTTGCCTGGTATCCCGAAATAAACGAAAAAAGGGAGATCTTTGATTGTTAGTAAAAACTGAGGCTACTGGAGTATGATATATCAATTTAATCCAGGATATAAATGTCGGACAAAAATTAAACTTCTCAAGCACAGTAAATAAATATGGCCATTCAACTCTATCAAATGCTTTCTCCGCATCTAATGAAATGACACATTCTGTGGTGCTGCGTGAAGGAATATAAACAATATTCAATAATCTCCTAATATTGAAAAAAGAATAGTGATTTTTAATAAAACCAGTCTGATCCTCCGAGATAATCTGAGGTAATACCTTCTCCAGCCTGGTCGCCAATAACTTGGAAAAGATCTTGGAATCTACATTCAATAGAGATATTGGTCTATAGCATGCACAGTCAGTAGGGTCTTTATCTTTTTTCAATATTAAAGAAATGGAAGCTCTATAAAAAGATTGTGGTAGTTTACCTAGTCTAATTGCTTCTTCAAAAACCCTGCATAACCAAGGAGAACGAGTAGAGGAAAAAAACTTTAAAAATTCCACTGTATACCTATCTGGACCTGGTGCTTTCCCAGAATTCATAGAGGAAATAACACCTTTAATTTCTGCATCCATAATAGGAGTTTCAAATATTAAAAGTTCTTCTGATGATAATTTTGGAAAATTCAATTTCCCTAAAAAATCATGCATGGTATTATGATCATGAGGAAATTCAGAATGATACAGGGAGGTATAAAAATCTTGAAAAGATTTGTTTATCTCATCATGATTAACTGTCAGTTCACCATTCTGTTGGCGAACCTTAATAATTTGATGTTTAACCGAAGCATTCTTCAATTGGTTAGCTAATACCGTAGATTTCGCACTACAGAGCGCACCTGATTAAAAGCCGCTGGCTCTAATTTTAGAAAGAAAATCAATTTTGTACTTGCACAAGCCGCACCGGATTTTAGGCCGCAGGTGTCCCACGTTGTAATATGAGATATTTACACAGAAAGATATTACACGTGAGGATTTTTTAACTTATAATTAAATCCATATGGTAACATAAACAAATACATATTGCAAATGCTTTTTTTCGAACCGTGCCTGTAACGCGGCTACTTTTAAATATACATACGTATCGGTAACACACAAATTACGTTGCGTATACTTTTTTACTGAACAACATTCCAATATCTCCTAACGACTGGTAAAAAATATATATACTGCAGCCTACCAGGAAAAGTTATTGATCGCCTTTAACTTAAAAGCAGCGTTTTCGCTCGGCTAATGTGCTCCCCCCCACCTTCCCGTTTATCGCAAACCGGTATTTTTCCCACAAGACGCGGCGAAATCGGATGTGACATCATAGCATCCCGGGATGTAGTACAGAAAACAAATTTAGTTAAAACACTTCTAACTTTAACTAGAAAATACTAACAAATGAATTACTAAGCGAAAATATTATAAACTAAATAACTGCCATAAAGGCAGCACAATGCTTTTCTTCGAGTGTTTTCCATGTTGATGAGGGTGAGTACAAATGACTGATTTACAATAATTTAATTGTGAAAGTGCGCTTGATTTATCGTACAATTTCATTGGACCTCTGTGAACTACTCATCAATTTTATTGGTCTACTGTTACGAGGCAAAATGTTTTTGGCGGCATGAAAAAAAATCATGCATTAGCCGCACCGTAGTAAAGGCCGCAGTGTTCAAAGCTGTTCAAAATGTGGGAAAAAAGTAGCGGCTTATAATCCGACATCTGTGGTAGTTTACCCGATTTATCACTATGTATATAAAAATCACTTCTGGTTTTCATTAATTGATTTTCAATCGAAGATGTAAATAATAAACTGTGTTCCATTTGAAGCTCAACCCTTTGTTTGTAAAGCTCCTTACTAGGAGCAATCGAATATTTCTTGTCAATTTCTTTAATCTTATCAACCCAATAAAAGAGTTTCCTTCTTAATATGTTTTCTCAAACCAACTGAATAGGAGATAATCTGTCCACGTATACATGCTTTAAAAATGTCCCAAAGTGTTCCGCAAGAAATTTCATCCGTGGAATTAGTTGAAAAGAAGAAATCAATCTGTTCCTTCATAAATTTAATGAAATCCGGATCTTGTAGTAAGGTAGAATCAAATCACCATTGCTTAGTACTAGAAGCTATGTCCATTAATTTAATAGAAAGTTTCATTGCAGCATGATCAGAGATGGCTATAACGTCATAATTACAACCAATTACAGATGGAATAAAACGAGAGTCAATGAAAAAGTAGTAATTTCTCGAGTAAGAATGATAGACGTGAGAAAAATGAAAACTCTTTGTCCTTAGGATGTAGAAATCCTGAACAGATTAGATATGGCAAAGTTAATTCCCATGGAGGGGATCCTAGGACAAGAGGGCACGATTTCAGGACTGAAGGACGTCCTTTTAGAACTGAGATGCGGAGAAATTACTTTAGTCAGAGGGTGGTAAATCTGTGGAATTTGTTGCCATGAGTGTCTGTGGAGGCCAAGTCATTGGGTATATTTAAAGCAGAGATAAAAAAAAGTTCTTGATTAGCCAGGGCATCAATGGGTATGGGGTGAGAAGTGGGGATGATTGGAAGAATTGGATCAGCCCATGATTGAATGGCGGAGCACTCGATGGGCCAAATGGCCTACTTCTGTTCCTATATCTTATGGTCTAAACTTACTAACTCACCTGCTGACTTTTTCATCCAAGTTATTTATATACATCATAAACAGTAGTGGGTCCCAGTATGGATCCCTGTGGAAATCTATGAGTCACAGAACCCCATCTAGAGTCACATCAACCACTACATTCTGTCTTCTAAGGACAGGCTAATTCCGAATTCAAACAGCTAAGTCACTGTGAACCTCAAGCATCTTAAACTTCATCTTTTGGATGAGGCTACAATGGGAGTTATCATCAAATGCCTTACTAAAATCAATGTAGACAACATCCACATCTTCTTGAAGAGCTCAATCAAGTTAGTCATTACTTTCAATTTTCACGACACATTTGGGAATTCTTCAATTATTCATCACAAAGTATGTATAATTTTAAATAGCACATGGTTACTATAGCCAGCCAAAAAAGCTAAGTTGAAAATTCACCTCACAGCCATGAAGCTGTAAGTGACTGATATTTATTTTATATGCATTGTTTTGTTGTAATTATCCTTCATTCACTGCAATCTCATGGTAAACCCTCTTTTACCTAGAAAAGCTGCTGCAGTTTGTTTCTTCTGATCTTCAAACAGTCGATTCGATTAGAGGGAACACATAATTTGTCAGTTTGTAAAAACAAATTCTTCTGCGACAATCTACAAATTGTATGCACGAAATAAACAAAACTTTAATGATCAAAATATAATTCAAACTAAACTACAAAATGAAGGCATCTATCTATTTAAAAAAAATTTCCTTTGAGTAAACTTCCATTAACCCATAGAAGCATAATAGACTGTCCATGTGTTCAGGACACAACTGAGCAAATAAACAAACAAAATTTGAAATTCTATATGTAAATTTGGTTCACAATACAGATGTACACTACAAATGGTTTTTCTAAACCTCCCAAAGGAGGTTTTCATTGCACAAATGACTCAAACATGTAATGTTGGATTCTCCACAGTCAGAGTTCTGACGCCGGCAGGAAAAGGGATGAGGTCCTAAAGAGAGGATATCGAAAGCTGAAAAGTAAAACATTAAGGCTATAATCTCTGGATTGCTGCTTATGTTATGCACCAGTGAAGACAAGAATAGAATGACTTGGTAGATGACCATAAGACATAAGAGCTGAATTAGGCCATTTGGCCCGTCAAGCCTGCTCTGCAATTCAATCATGGCTGATCTTTTTTTCCCCTCCTCAGCCCCACCCTTCTCTCCATAACCTTTGATGCTGTGTCATGCCCAATCAAGAACCTATGAAGCACTGTGAATACACTCAAAGACCTGGCCTCCACTGCTGCCTGTGGTAATAAATTCCACAAATTCAGTACCCTCTGGCTAAAGAAATTTCTTCTCAACTTTGTTTTAAATGGATGCTGTGCCCTCTTGTCCTAGACTCCCCCACAATGAGAAATATCCTTCCCACATCTACTCTGTCTCAGCCTTCAATATTCAAAAGATTTCAATGAGATCCCCCCCAATCTTTCTAAATTCCAGCGAGTACAGACCCAGAGCTATCAAATATTCCTCATAAGATAGCCCTTTCAGTCCCAAAATCATCATTGTGAACCTCCTCTGAACCCTCTCCAAAGCCAGCACATCTTTTCTTTGATGAGGAGCCCAAAACGGTTCACAATACTCAAGGTGAGGCCTCACCAGTACCTTATAAAACCTCAGCATCACATCCCTGCTCTTATATTTTAGACCTCTTGAAATGAATGCTAACATTGCATTTGCCTTCCTCACCACTGACTCTACCTGCGCAAGGACTCCCAAGTCCCTTAGCATCTCAGATTTTTTGATTTTCTTCCCATTTAGAAAATTGTCTGCAAATTTCATTTGCCACTTTCTTACCCATTCTCCTAATCAGTCCAAGTTCTTCAGCAACCTACCCGTTTCCTCAAGATTACCTGCCTCTCCAACAATCTTTGTATCTTCTGCAAACTTGGCAACAAAACCATCTATTCTATCATCTAAATCACTGATTTACAGCATAAAAAAGTGGTCCCAACACTGACCACTTGCAGAACACCACTAGTCACTGATAGCCAACCAGAAAAGGATCATTTTATTTCCACTCGCTACCTCTTACCAATCAGCCAATCCTTTAACCATGCCAGTAACTTTCCTGTAATACCATGGGCTTTAACTTGGTAAGCAGCCTCATCTGTGGCACCTTGTCAAAGGCTTTCTGAAAATCCAAATATACAACATTCAATGCATCCCCTTTATCTATCCTACTTGTTAACTCCTCAAAGAATTCCAACAGCTTTGTCAGGCAAATTTTTCTCGTAATGAAACCATGCTGACTTTGTCCGATCTTATACTGTGTCTCCAAGTACTCCATTACTTAATCCTTAACAATCAAATCCAGAACCTTACCAACCACTGAGGTCAGGCTAATTGGTCTATAATTTCCTTTCTGATTTCTTAAAGAGCGCAGTGACATTTGCAATTTTCCAGTCCTCTGGCACCATGCCAGATTCCAATGATTTTTGAAAGATCATTACTAATGCCTCCACAATCTCTACCTCTACCTCTTATGAACCCTAGGGTACAGTCCATCTGGTCTGGGTGACTTATGTACCCTTAGATCTTTTAGCATTTTGAGCATCTTCCCCCTTAATAGTAACTGTACTTGCTTCTCTTCTTTCACACCCTTCAACATCTGGCACACTGTCAACATCTTCTATAGTGAAGACTGATGCAAAAATCTGTCATCTCCTTGCCCCCCATTATCTTTTTCTCTGGCCTCATTTTCTAGTGGTTCTATATCCACTCTCATTTCTCTTTTATTTTTCACATACTTGAAAAAGCTTTTCCTATCCACTTAGATATTGTTTGAACATAGAACATACATTAGTACAGCACACTACAGGCCCTTCGGCCCAAAATATTATGTCCACCCTTAAACCCTGCCTCCCATATATCTGCCCCCCACCTCAAATTCCTCCTTATACCATCAAATAGTCTTTTAAATTTCACTAGTGTATCTGCTTTCACCACAGACTCAGGTAGTGCATTCCATGCACCAACCACTCTGAGTAAAAAACCTTCCTCTAATATCCCCTTTGAACTTCCCACCCTTACCTTAAAGCCATGTCCTCTTGTATTGAGCAGTGGTGCCCCGGTGAAGAGGCGCTGGCTGCCCACTCTATCTATTCCTCTTAATATCTTGTATACCTCTATCACGTCTCCTCTCATCCTCCTTCTCTCCAAAGAGTAAAGCACTAGCTCCCTTAACCTTTGATCATAATGCATACTCTCTAAACAAGGCAGCATCCTGGTAAATCTCTGTACCCTTTCCAATGCTTCCACATCCTTTCTATAGTGAGGCGACCAGAACTGGACACAGTACTCCAAGTGTGGCCTAACCAGAGTTTTATAGAGCTGCATCATTACTTCGCGACTCTTAAACTCTATCCCTCGACTTATGAAAGCTAACACCCCTAAGCTTTCTTAACTACGCTATCTACCTGTCAGGCAACTTTCAGGGATCTGTAGACATGTACCCCTCCACACTACCAAGTATCCTGCAATTGACTTTGTACTCTGCCTTGGAGTTTGTCCTTCCAAATTGTACCACCTCACACTTCTCCGGGTTGAACTCCATCTGCCACTTCTCAGCCCACTTCTGCATCCTATCAATGTCTCTCTGCAATCTTTGACAATCCTCTACACTATCCACAATACCACCAACCTTTGTGTCGTCTGCAAATTTGCCAACCCACCCTTCTACCCGCACATCCAGGTCGTTAATAAAAATCATGAAAAGTAGGGGTCCCAGAACAGATCCTTGTGGGACACCACTAGTCACAATCCTCCAATCCAAATGTACTTCCTCCACAATGTCCCTCTGCTTTCTGCAGGCAAGCCAATTCTGAATCCACCTGGCCAAACTTCCCTGGATCCCATGCCTTCTGACTTTCTGAATAAGCCTAAGCCTACCGTTTGGAACCTTATCAAATGCCTTACTAAAATCTTTGTAGATCACATCCACTGCACTACCCTCATCTATATGCCTGGTCACCTCTTCAAAGACTCTAACAAGCTTGTTAGACACGTTCTGCCCTTCACAAAGCCATGCTGACTGTCCCTGATCAGACCATAACTCTCTATATGCCCACAGATCCTATCTCTAAGAATCTTTTCCAACAGCTTTCCCACCCACAGACAAAAGGCTCACTGGTCGATAATCACCTAGACTATCCTTCCTACCTTTTTTGAACAAAGGGACAACATTCACCTCCCCCCAATCCTCTGGTACCATTCCCGTGGACAATGAGGACATAAAGATCCTAGCCAGAGGCTCAGCAATCTCTTCCCTCACCTCATGGAGCAGCCTGGGGAATATTCTGTCAGGCCCCAAAGACTCATCCGTCCTAATGTATTTTAACAACTCCAACACCTCCTCTCCCTTAATATCAACATGCTCCAGAACTTCAACCTCATTCATATTGTCCTCACTGTCATTAATGGTGAATACCAAAGAGAAGCATTCATTGAGGACCTCGCTCACTTGCACAGCCTCCAGGCACATCTTCCCACCTTTATCTCTAATTGGTCCTACCTTCACTCCTGTCATCCTTCTGCTCTTCACATAATTGAAGAATGCCTTGGGGTTTTCCTTTACCCTACTCGCCAAGGCCTTCTCATGCCCCCTTCTTGATCTCCTCAGCCCCTTCTTAAGCTCCTTTCGTGCTACCTTATATTCCTCAACAGCCCCATCTGATCCTTGCTTCCTAAACCTCATGTATGCTGCCTCCTTCCACCTGACTAGATTTTCCACCTCACTTGTCACCCATGGTTTCTTCACCCTACCATTCTTTACCTTCCTCACCGGGACAAATTTATCCCTAACATCCTGCAAGAGATCCCTAAACATCGGCCAAATGTCCATAGTACATTTCCCTGCAGAAACATCATCCCAATTCACACCCACAAGTTCTAGCCTTATCGCCTCATAATTTGCCCTTCACCAATTAAAAGTTTTCCTGTCCTCTCTGATTCTATCCTTTAATGCTAAAGGCCAGGGAGTGGTGATCACTGTCCCCCAGATGCTCACCCACTGACAGATCTGTGACCTGACCCGGTTCATTAACTAATTCTAGATCTAGTATGGCATTCCCCCTAGTTGGCCTGTCAACATACTGTGACAGGAATGTTAAGTGGACACACTTAACAAACTCTGCCCCATCTAAACCATTGGAACTAATCAGGTGCCAATCAATATTAGGGAAGTTCAAGTCACCCATGATAACAACCCTGTTATTTTTGCAACTTTCCAAAATCTGCCTCCCGATCTGCTCCTCGGTATCTCTGCTGCTACCAGGGGGCCTATAGAATACCCCCAGTAGAGTAACTGCTCCCTTCCTGTTCCTGACTTCCACCCATACTGACTCAAAAGAGGATCCTGCTACATTACCCACCCTTTCTGTAGCTGTAATAGTATCCCTGACCAGTAATGCCACCCTTCCTCCCCTTTCACCCCCTCTCTATCCCTTTTAAAACACTGAAATCCAGGAATATTGAGAATCCATTCCTGCCCTGGTGCCAGCCAAGTCTCTGTAAGGGCCATTACGTCATAATTCCATGTATGTATCCAAGCTCTCAGTTCATCACCTTTGTTCCTGATGCTTCTTGCATTGAAGTACATGCACTTTAGCCCTTCCATCTTACTACCTTTACACCCTTTATTCTGCTTCTCTTTCCTCAAAGCTTCTTTATATGTTAGATCTGGCTTTACTTCATGCACTGTACTTGCAGTTCTCGCATGACCTTTATCCTCCTCCACCTCACTATCTGCTCTAACACTCTGGTTCCCCTCCCCCTGCAAACCTAGTTTAAACCCCCCAGAGCAGCAGTAGCAAACCTTCCCGCAAGGATGTTAGTCCCCCTCCAGTTCAGGTGCAACCCGTCCCGTCAGAACAAGTCCCACCTTCCCTGGAACAAGGCCCAATTGTCCAGAAACATGAAGCCTTCCCTCCACCCAACTCCTTAGCCATGTATTTAGCTGCGTTATCGTCCTATTTCTAGCCTCACTAGCACGTGGCACGGGTAGCAATCCTGAGATTGCAACCCTGGAGGTCCAGTACTTCAGCTTTGCACCTAAGTCCCTAAACTCTCTTCGCAGGACCTCCTTTTTCTTCCTATCCACGGCATTGGTCCCTACATGGACCACAACATCTGGCTGCTCACCCTCGTCCTCAGGGTACCAAGAACTCGATCCGAGATATCACAGACCCTGCCACCAGAGAGGCAACAGACCATCTAGGATTCTCGATCTCTCCCTCAGAACCTCTTATCTGTCCCCCTAACTATTGAATCTCCTATCACTACTGCTCTCCTCTTTTCCCTCCTTCCCTTCAGAGCTGAGAGTCCAGTCGGTGCCAGAGACACGACCTCTGCAACTTGTCCCTGGTACGTCATCCCCACCTGCAGTATTCAAAATGGTGTACTTGATGGGAATGGCCACAGGGGTGCTCTGCTGTTCCTGCCTATTCCCCTTCCCTGTCCTGACAGTCACCCAGCTGCCTGTCTCCTGACTTTTAAGGGTGACTATCTCCCTGAAACTCCTGTCTATTTCTGCCTCTGCCTCACGAATGATCCAAAGTTCATCCAGCTCCAGCTCCCTAACTCGGTTTGTCAGGAGCTGCAGCTGGATGCACCTTTTACAGGTGTAGTCATCAGGGACAATTGTGCTGAACCTGACTTCCCACATCCTGCAAACGGAGCACTCGACTGCCCTAACTGCTGCCTCCATTACCTACTCCTAAGTTAATTATATTAATTAAAGGAGCTTACCCGGCCTTACCTCACTGGGAGCAAGCTCGCCCTCAGCCTCTGCTCGCCGAAGCCTCTCGAGCCAAAGCCTTCCTACTCTATCTCCCACTACTCCGTCGCCCACTCCGTTAATCTGCTCGCTTTTTAAACTCTCCCACTGATCTCACAGGTCAACCTTCGTTTGCTAGGTTGCTTTCATATTTCATCTTTTTCCTCCTAATGTTTCTTTTAGTTGCTCTCTGTAGGGTTTTGAAAACTTCCCAATCTTCTCTTCCCATTAATTTTTGCTTTGTCACATGCCCTCTCTTTTGTTTTTACATTAGCTTTGTCTTCCCTTTTCAGACAGCTTGCACGATTTTGCCATTTGAGTACTTCATTTGTTGATGGAATATATCTATACTGCACCTTCCTCATTATTCCCAGAAACTTACACTATTACTACTCTGCTATCATCCCTGCCAGCATCTGTTTCCAGTTTACTTTGGCCTACTCCTCTCTTGTACCACTGTAATTTCCTTTACTCCACTGAAATACTGCTAGGTCAGACTTTACTTTCTCCCTATCAGGTTTGCTTTTGGAAAGGGTTTCAACTAGTTTGGTATGGAACAGGAACCTGAATGATGAGGCATTTCGTGTACGGAGGGTAGAGCAACTGTGACGAATGGTAGGCTAGGGTAGAACTGCAGTCAGTGGGACGGGTTGAAGTGTGTCTATTATAATCCAAGAAGCTTCAGGAACAAAGGTGATTGAAATCAGAGCATGGACCAGTACATGGAAATACAATCTTCTGGCCATTACTGGGACAGGGAGGGAAGGAAATGACGTAGGGGAGTGGCATTGCTAATTAGAGATAGTATCACATTTGCCGAAAGGGAGGACTCTGTGGAACGTTTCTCTACTGACAGGCAGGAAAGGAGCAATCACTCTTTTAGTACTACTCTATAAACCTCTGAATGCAATGGAAACATTCAGGAACAGATTGGCAGTCAGAGTTTGGAAAGATGCCAAAATAATGGTTGTTATCATAGGTAATGCAACTTCCTCAATGTTGATGGCACTTTCTCAGTGCAAAATGTTTAGATTGGATTCCTAACACGATATACAGGTAGTCCCTGAGTTATGAACATCTGACTTATGGACAACTCGTACTTACGAACCGAGGAAGGAGAACGCCATCTGCCATTTTAAGTCAGATCGCGACGCCATCCGCCATTTTAAGTCGTTGCCATTGACACTGTGTTGAGTGTTTAACTTTGTATTTGGCTTAAATTTTTCTTAGCAAGATTCACCCTGAACCCCCCCCCCCCCCCCCACCACCCAACCGTTCCGGTTGGCTGGTGGGACAGTGAGATCTCAGCGCTGGGCTGGAGAACGGAGGTTCCTGAGTTCGATCCAGTGACAAACCAGGTTGATGTCGATCCAGTGACTCCCATACCATCCGTGCTGGGGCAGCAGGCTGAGGGTAGCAGACAGTAACAGAATCAACAAACCCATTCGTAAGGCCAGTGATGTTGTGGGGGTGGAACTGGACTCTCTGACAGTGGTGTCTGAAAAGAGGATGCTGTCCAAGTTGCATGCCATCTTGGACAATGTCTCCCATCCACTTCATAATGTACTGGTTAGGCACAGGAGTACATTCAGCCAGAGACTCATTCCACTGAGATTCAACACTGAGCGTCATATGAAATCATTCCTGCGTGTGGCCATCAAACTTAACAACTTCTCCCTCGGAATGTCAGACACCCTGAGCCAATAGGCTAGTCCTGGACTAATTTCCACTTGGCATTATTTACTTATTATTATTTAATTATTTATGGTTTTATATTGCTATATTTCTACACTATTCTTGGTTGGTACGACTGTAACAAAACCCAATTTCCTCGGGATCAATAAAATATGTTTGTCTGTCTGTATACTACAGCACAGTACAGGACCTTCAGCCCTCCATGTTGTGCCGACCCATATATTCCTTAAAAAAAGTACTAAACCCACACTACCCCATAACCCTCTATTTTTCTTTCATCCAAGTGCCTGTCCAAGAGGCTCTTAAATACCGCTAATGTTTTAGCCTCCACCACCATCCCTGGCAAGTCATTCCAGGCACTCACAACCCTCTGTGTAAAAAACTTACTCCTGATGTCTCCCCTAAACTTCCCTCCCTTAACTTTGTACATATGCCCTCTGGTATTTGCTATTCATGCCCTCAGAAACAGGTACTGACTATCCACCCTATCTATGCCTCTCATAATCTTGTAGACCTCTATCAAATCCCCTCTCATTCTTCTATGCTCCAAAGAGAAAAGTCCCAGCTCTGCTAACCTTGCCTCATATGACTTGTTTTCCAAACCAGGCAACATCCTGGTAAATCTCCTCTGCACCCTCTCCATAGCTTCCACGTCCTTCCTATAACGAGGTGACCAGAACTGAACACAATACTTTAGGTGTGGTCTCACCAGAGATTTGTAGAGTTGTAACATGACCTCTCTACTCTTGAACTCAATCCCCCGATTAATGAAGCCTAGCATCTCATAGGCCTTCTTAACTATCCTATCAACCTGTGCAGTGACCTTGAGGGATGTATGGATTTGAACCCCAAGGCCCCTCTGTTCATCCACACTCTTAAGTAACCGACCATTAACCCTGCACTCAGTCTTTTGGTTTGTCCTTCCAAAATGTATCACCTCACACTTATCCAGATTGAACTCTATCTGCCACTTTTCAGCCCTACTCTGCATCCTGTCTATATCATCTCGTAACCTTCGACAACCTACAGCTCCATCCACAACTTCTCAAATTTTCGTGTCATCCACAAACTTACTCACCCATCCTTCCGCCTCCTTCATTCAGGTCATTTATAAAAATCACAAAGAGCAAGGATTCCAGGACAGGTCCTTGCTGTACTCCACTAGTCACCGATCTCCAGGCAGAATACTTTCCTTCCACTATTACCCTCTGCCTTCTTCCTGTAAGCCATTTTTTTTTTATCCAAACAGCCAAGGTTCCACTGATCCCATGCCTCATGACTTTCTGGATGAGTCTCTCGTGGGGGACCTTGTCAAATGCTTTGCTAAAGTCTATGTAGACCACATCCACTGCCCTACCCTCATCAATTTCTTTTGTTACCTCTTCAAAAAACTCAATTACGTTCGTGAGGCACGATCTTCCCTTCACAAAGCCATGCTGACTATCCTTGAGTAGAAACTACTTCTCCAAATGCTCGTAGATCCTATCCTTAAGAATCCTTTCCAATAGTTTGCAGACCACTGACGTAAGACTCACTGATCTATAGTTCCCAGGATTCTCCCTATTATCTTTTTTAAACAAGGGAACTACATTTACCATTCTCGAATTCTCTGGCACCTCCCCTGCAACCAAAGAGGATTCAAAGATCATAGCTACTGCTCCAGCGATCTCTTCTCTCACTTCCCACAGCAACCTGGGGTATATCACGTCTGGCCCTGGGGACTAATAAATCTTGATGTTTTTAAGAAGATCCAACACTTCTTCTTCCTTCATCTCCACATTGTCCAGCACACAGGCCTGTTCGATTTTGACCACCCTGATCAAGGTCCTTTTCACTTGTGAATACTGTAGCTAAGTATTCCTGGATTTTGTTGCTTCAGGTGTGACAGAATCAGAGGGGCAAGAGAGGCAGGTGATGCATTGTTTGTCACAGAAAATGTTACAGCAGTGCTTTGGCAGGATAGATTAGAGGGCTCATGTAGGTAGGCTATTTGGGTGGAATTGAGGAATGGGAAAGGTGCAGTAACACTTATAGGGGTGTATTATAGCCCACCTAATGGGGAGTGAGAATTGGAGGAACAAATTTTGTAAGGAGGTAGCAGATATTTGTAGTAAGCACAAGGTAGTGATTGTAGGAGATTTTAATTTTCCACACATAGACTGGGAAGCCCATTCTGTAAAAGGGCTGGATGGTTTGGAGTTTGTAAAATGTGTGCAGGATAGTTTTTTGCACCAATACATAGAGGTACCAACTAGAGAAGGGGCAGTGTTGGATCTCTTGTTAGGGAATTAAATAGGTCAGGTGACAGAGGTATGTGTTGGGGAGCACTTTGGGTCCAGTGATCACAATGCCATTAGTTTCAATATAATTATGGAGAAGGATAGGTCTGGACCCAGGGTTGAGATTTTTGATTGGAGAAAGGCTAACTTTGAGGAGATGAGAAAGGATTTAGGAGTGGATTGGGACAATTTGTTTTATGGGAAGGAATAGAGAAATGGAGGTAATTTAAAGGTGAAATTTTGAGGGTACAGAATCTTTTTGTTCCTGTTAGATTGAAAGGAAAGGTTAAAAGTTTGAGAGAGTCATGGTTTTCAAGGGATATTGGAAACTTGGTTAGGAAAAAGAGAGATATCTATAATAAATATAGGCAGCATGGAGTAAATGAGGTGCTCGAGGAATACAAATAATGTAAAAAGAATCTTCAGAAAGAAATTAGAAAAGCTAAAAGAAGATATGAGGATGCTTTGGCAAGTAAGGTTAAAATAAATCCAAAGGGTTTCTAAAGTTATATTAATAGCAAAAGGATAGTGAGGGATAAAATTGATTCCTTAGAGAATCAAAGTGGACAGCTATGTGTGGAGCCGAAAGAGATGAGGGAGATTTTGAACAATTTCTTTTCTTCGATATTCACTAAGGAGAAGGATATTGAATTGTGTAAGGTAAGGGAAACAAGTAGGGTAGATATGGAAACTATGATGATTAAAGAAAAGGAAGTACTGGCGCTTTTAAAGAATATAAAAGTGGGTAAGTCTCTGGTTCCTGACAGGAGATTCCCTAGGACCTTGAGGGAAGTTAGTGTAGAAATAGCAGGGGCTCTGACAAAAATATTTCAAACGTCATTAGAAACGGGGATGGTGCCAGAGGATTGGCGTACTGCTCATGTGGTTCCATTGTTTAAAAAGGGTTCTAAGAGTAAACGTAGCAATTATCGGCCTGTAAGTTTGACATCAGTGGTGGGTAAATTAATGGAAAGTATTCTTAGAGATGGTATATATAATTATCTGGATAGACAGGGTCTGATTAGAAACAGTCAACATGGATTTGTGCGTGGAAGGCCATGTTTGACAAATCTTTTGAATTTTTTGAAGAGGTTACTAGGAAAATTGACGAGGGTAAAGCAGTGGATGTTGTCTAAATGGACTTCAGTAAGGCTTTGACAAGGTTCCGCATGGAAGGTTCTATCATTAGGTATTAATATTGAAGTAGTAAAATGGATTCAACAGTGGCTGGATGGGAGATGCCAGAGAGTAGTGGTGGATAACTGTTTGTCAGGTTGGAGGCCGGTGACTAGTGGTGTGCCTCAGGGATCTGTACAAGTTCCAATGTTGTTTGTCATATATATTAATGATCTGGATGATGGGATGGCAACACCTTATCTCCCGCCTAGGTAGCCTCCTACCTGTCGGCATGAACATTCAACTCACAGACCTCCGTTGATACCCCTGGCCCCTCCTTACCCCATCCCTATCTATAATTTTAGTCTGGTTCTCTTTCTCTCCCTTTTTCCCCCCCTCACTATAATCTCCCACCAGCCCTACCTTTCTTTCTCTTTTATTTCCCATAATTCTCCACCTTCCCACTAGCCCATTTCTCTTCAGCCTATCACTTCCCAGCTCTCTACTTCATTCCTCCCCCCACTTGTTATACCCCCTCAACCATCCCATGTTACTTCACTCCTGATGAAGGGTTTCGGCCCGAAACGTTGTCACTACCTCCTCCCATAGATGCTGTCTGGCCTGCTGAGTTCTGCCAGCATTTTGTGTTTTTATTTATTTCTAGCATCTGCAGATTCACTCGTGTTGCCATTGAGTATAGGATTTGGGATGTAATGTTAAAATTGTACAAGGCATTGGTAAGGCCAAATTTGAAGTATTGAGTACAGTTCTGGTCACCGAATTATAGGAAAGATGTCAACAAAATAGAGAGAGTACAGAGAAGATTTACTAGAATGTTACCTGGGTTTCAGCACCTAAGTTACAGAGAAATATAACCATATAACAATTACAGCACGGAAACAGGCCATCTCAGCCCTTCTAATCCGTGCCAAACCAAACGAACAAGTTAGGTTGAAGACTGAACAAGTCAGGTCTTTATTCTTTGGAGCGTAGAAGATTGAAGGGGGACATGATAGAGGTATTTAAAATTATGAGGGGGATAGATAGAGTTGATGTGGATAGGCTTTTATAATGAGAGTAGGGGAGATTCAAACAAGAGGACATGAGTTGAGAGTTAGGGGCAAAAATTTAGGGGTAATACGAGGGGGAACTTCTTTACTCAGAGAGTGGTAGCTGTGTGGAACAAGCTTCCAGTAGAAGTGGTAGAGGCAGGTTTAATATTGTCATTAAAAAAAAATTGGGTAGGTATATGGACAGGAAAGGAATGGAGGGTTATGGGCTGAGTGCAGGTCGGTGGGACTAGGTGAGAGTACGCGTTCGGCATGGACTAGAAGGGCCGAGATGGCCTGTTTCCATGCTGTAATTGTTATATGATTATATCCCTTCTTAGTTAGCCCTTCTGCAGTTAAGCACTTTCCCATTTTGTCTGTTTTTATCCCTTTCTATAGCTATGCTGAAGCTAAGGAAGTTGTGGTCACTCTCACCAAAATGCTCCCCCACCAAGAGGTCTGCCACCTGATCAGGTTCATTACCCTGAACTAGATCTAGTATGCCCTCTCCTCTCGCCAGCTGGTCCACATACTGTGTTAGGAATCCTTCTTGAACACACCTGACAAATTCAGCCCCACGCCAAACATAGTGTTTAGTCTGATGGTCAAAAAGCTCAATTTTGGTTCCAGCTGAATTCAGAGACTTCCACATGCCTTCTGGCAAACTCTAGTCGAGATTACATGTGAGAATTTTTTAACAGTGGCTTTCTCTCTGCCACTCTCCCATAAAGATGTGCCTGGTGAAGCACCCGGGCAACAGTTGTTAACCATAGAACCACAGAACATTACAGCACAGAAACAGGCCCTTTGGTCTGATTGTTGTATGCACAATCTCTCCCATCTCATTCACTGAAACTTGTAACTCTTCTAGAGTTGCCATAGGTGTTTTGGTGGCCTCTCTTACTAGCCCCTTCTTGCACAGTCAGTCAGTTTTTGAGGACAGCCTGCTCCAGGCAAATTTACAGCTGTGCCATATTCTTTCCATTTTTTTTTTTAACTTTTTTTTATTACTTTCAGATAGTTACAGAATAAATGTGTATGAGAAAAAAAAAATGTGTTACCCAGCCCCCCTCCCCTTAACCCCTCCCCCCTAACATCCCTATTAAAAAAAAAGAGAGAAAAAAAAGGGAATGCCTGGATATTGGAGGGTCCCCACATGCTCCACGGAGTTCGTAATAACTTTAGTGTATGTATTTATTTCTTTCCCCAAGTAACCAATTATTTCATCTTCGGAGCACCTATATATTTAATCCTGTCTTTTGTAAATAAGGGCGCCAAATTTTCAAAAATGTTTCATATTTATCTCTTAAATTGTAAGTGATTTTTTCAAGTGGAATACAGCCATAAATTTCGTTCTTCCAACGATCTATACTTAGATATGTATCCGATTTCCAAGTCACTGCAATAGCTTTTTTGGCTACTGCCAATGCAATTTTTATAAATTCTTTCTGATATTTATTCAATCTGGATATCGGTTTTATCCCTTCAATATTACCTAGTAAAAGTAATATTGGGTTGTGTGGAAGTTGTATTCCAATAATTTGTTCCAATAAAACTCTTAAATTTGTCCAAAAGGTTGAATTTTAGAGCAAGACCAAGTAGAATGTAAAAAAGTACCAATTTCTTGGTTACATCGAAAACACTGATCAGATAGATTTGGGTTTAATTTGTTTATTTTTTGTGGTGTAATATATAGTTGATGTAAAAAATTGTATTGCACTAATCTTAATCGAACGTTTATTGTATTTGTCATACTCTCAAGACATAGTCTTGACCAGTTTTTTTCTTCAATTTTGATATTCAAATCACTTTCCCATTTTTGTCTTGACTTACGGACTCCTTGTTTAATTGCCTGTTTTTGAATCAAATTATACATACAAGAGATAAATTTTTTAATCTTTCCTTTTTGAATTAAAGTTTCTATTTCATTGGGTTTCGGTAGTAACATTGTTTGACCTAGCTTTTCTCTTAAATAAGCCCTTAGTTGAAAGTAACAAAAAAGAGTGTTGTTTGATACTTTATATTTATTCTTTAATTGATCAAATGACATTAATATACCTCCTTCAAAACAATCTCCTATATATCTAATCCCTTTTTGAAACCAATTATATAAAAGTTGATTATCCATTGTAAAAGGAATAAGTCTATTTTGGATTAAAGATCTCTTTGCTAATAAGGATTTCTTTGTCTCATCGTCAACATTTATCTTATTCCATAAATCAATCAAATGTTTTAATATAGGAGATTCTTTCTTTTCCCGTATCCATTTAGATTCCCATTTATATATAAAGTCTTCTGGTATGTTTTCTCCTATTTTATCTACCGTAGATTCCGGATTTTAAGCCGCTACTTTTTTCCCACATTTTGAACAGCTTTGAACTTTGCGGCTAATAATCCGAAGCGGCTAATGCATGATTTTTTTCATGCCGCCTCGTAAACATTTTGCCTCATAACAGTAGACCAATAAAATTGATGAGTAGTTCACAGAGGTCCAATGAAATTGTACGATAAATCAAGCGCACTTTCACAATTAAATTATTGTAAATCAGTCATTTGTACTCACCCTCATCAACATGGAAAACACTCGAAGCATTGTGCTGCCTACTTAGTTTAAACTATATTTGTTTTCTGTACTACATCGCGGGATGCTATGACGTCACACCCGGTTTCGCGGTGTCTTGTGGGAAAATGCCGGTTTGCGATAAACGGAAAGGAGGGGGGGAGCGCATTACGCGAGCGGCTTTGGATCTGAGCGAACTCTGCTTTTAAGTTAAAGGTGATCAATAACTTTTCCTGGTAGGCTGCAATATATATATTTTTTTACCAGTCGTTAGGAGATATTGGAATGTTGTTTAGTAAAGAAGTATACGCAACGTATATTTAAAAGTAGCCGCGTACGGGCACGGTTCGAAAAAAAGCATTTGCAATATGTATTTGTTTTTGTTACCATATGGATTTAATTAAAAGTTAAAAAAATCCTCACGTGTAATATCTTTCTGTGTAAATATCTCATATTACAACGTGGGACACCTGCGGCCGAAAATCCGGTGCGGCCTAAAATCCGATGCGGCCTTTACAATTAAAAAATTGATTTTATTTCTAAAATTAGAGCCAGCGGCTTTTAATCAGGTGCGCTCTGTAGTCCGGAATCTACGGTAGTTCTATTCTGATCCATGCCGGTTTGTCTTTCTCAAAAAAGGATGCAATAAATCTAAGTTGATTTGCTTTATAATAATTCTTAAAATTTGGAAGTTGTAACCCTCCTAGCTCAAATTTCCATGTCAATTTTTCCAACGATATTCTTGACATCTTACCTTTCCAAAGAAACTTCCTCACATATTTATTCAGCTCTTGAAAAAACTTCTGGGGTAATTGTATTGGTAGTGATTGAAATAAGTATTGTAATCTAGGGAATATATTCATTTTTATGGTATTTACTCTACCTACTAATGTTATTGGTAATACCATCCATTTATCAAGATCTTCTTGAATTTTTTTCAATAGTGGTAAATAATTTAATTTGTATATGTTCTTTATATCATTATCGACTCTTATACCTAAATATTTTATACCATTTGCCGGCCATCTAAATTGGATTATTGATCGACATTGATTATAGTCTCCTTTAGTAAGAGGTAAAATTTCACTTTTATCCCAATTTATTTTGTAGCCTGATACTTTCCCATATTCTTCTAATCTATAGGATAATTTACGCAACGATTGCAATGGGTTTGTTAGATAAAGTAGAACATCATCAGCAAATAAGTTAATCTTGTATTCTTCCTGGTTAACTCTAAAACCCTTAATATCTGGGTCCATTCTGATCAATTCAGCTAATGGCTCTATCGCCAACACAAATAAAGCAGGTGATAATGGACAACCTTGCCTAGTTGACCTTGTTAACTGAAATGGTGTTGAAATTTGACCATTTGTCACTACTTTAGCTTTGGGATTAGTATTTAAGGTTTTAATCCATTTTATAAAAGTTACTCCTAATCCATATTTTTCCAATACCTTAAATAAAAAATCCCACTCCAATCTATCAAATGCTTTTTCTGCATCTAAAGCAACTGCCACGCTCATTTCCTCCCTCTTCTGTGCTAAATGAATTATACTAAATAAGCGAGTTACATTATCTGCTGATTGTCTATTTTTAATAAATCCTGTTTGATCCATATGTACTAATTTTGGTAAGCATTTAGATAATCTATTAGATAAGATTTTTGCTATTATTTTATAATCAGTATTTAATAAAGAAATCGGTCTATATGATGATGGCTTTAAAGGATCTCTATCTTTTTTTGGCAATACTATTAAAATGGCTGTCGAAAAGGATTCTGGAAGTTTATGCGTTCTTTCCGCTTGGCGTATTAACTCCATAAGAGGAGGAATTAATAAATCTTTAAACTTTTTATAGAATTCAGGCGGAAAACCATCTTCTCCTGGAGATTTATTACTTTGAAGTGATCCTAGGGCTTCTTCGACCTCTTTCAATGTAAAAGGCATATCTAATCCCTTCTGTTCTTCCGTATTTAATTTTGGAAGAGTTATTTGTGATAGAAACCTTTCTATCTTGACATTGTCATTTTGTGATTCTGATTTGTACAACTCAGAGTAAAAATTTTTAAAAGCTTCATTAATTTCTAAAGGTTTATAAGTAATTTTATTTACTCTTGTTCGAATTGCATTTATTGTTTTAGAAGTCTGGTCTGTTTTTAGCTGCCATGCAAGAACTTTATGGGATCTTTCACCTAGTTCATAATATCTTTGTTTAGTTCTCATAATTGCTTTTTCCGTTCGATATGTTTGGAGCGTATTATATTGTAACTTCTTGTTAATAGGTTGTCTTCGTTTTTCTTCTGTCATATTTCTTTGGGATTCTTTTTCTAATTTTGTAATCTCTTTTTCCAATTGATCTATTTCTATCATATATTCCTTCTTAATTTTAGAAGTATAACTTATTATCTGACCTCTCAAGTATGCCTTCATTGCTTCCCACACTATAAATTTATCATCAACTGAATGTGAATTTATATCTAAAAAGAACTGAATCTGTTTTTTCATAAAATCACAAAAGTCTTGACGTTTTAATAATATTGAATTAAATCTCCACCTATAAACTGATTCCTCTTTATCTATCATTATCATTGTCATTATTAAAGGAGAATGATCTGACAATATTCTTGCTTTATATTCCACATTTTTCACTCTATCTTGAATATTTGTTGATAATAGGAAAAAGTCTATCCTTGAGTATGTTTTATGTCTATTTGAATAAAATGAATAATCTCTTTCTTTTGGATTAATTCTTCTCCATATATCAATCAGATTTAAGTCTTTCATCAATGATAGAGTTAATTTTACTGCTTTTGATTTTGTAACAACCTTTGTTGATCTATCTAAAGCTGGATCTAGACAAAAATTAAAATCTCCACCTATGAATATTTTATCATGTGCGTTGGCCAAATTCAAAAAGACCTCCTGTATGAATTTTACATCATTTTCATTTGGTGCATAAATGTTCATAAGGGTCCATAGTTCTGAAAAAATTTGACAGTGTATAATTAGATATCTCCCCGCCGAATCAATTAATACGTTTTGTATTTTAATTGGTAGATTTTTGTTAACCAAAATTGCAACTCCTCTCGCCTTTGAATTAAATGAAGCTGCAATAACATTTCCAACCCAGTCTCTTTTTAATTTCTGATGTTCTATGTCTGTTAAATGAGTTTCTTGTAAAAAAGCTATATCTGTTTTCATTTTTTTTAATATATGTTAAAATTCTTTTTCTTTTTACTGGCCCATTAAGCCCATTAACATTAAAACTTAAAAAGTTTAATAGATTAGTCATTTTTTTTTATTATATTATTCCAATCTATAATAATACCTAATCTTTCCACTTTTGTGGTATCTTGGGAAATCTTTATAAAAATCTCCGTGTTGCTATGTGTGTCCCCACCAATCATCCAGGCTAAAAGATAGAAGAAAATTAAAATATAAAGAAAAAAACAAAATACCCCCCTACTAATGTTGTGGAAAAAAAACACAACATTACCCCCCTCTGCTGTACGGGTCATGGCAACCGCCATGATTACACACGTGAATCCCGCAGTAACCGATCCAAAGCTCCCCAGCCCCCCCGCAACACAAAAACGTATATGTATAAGAAGAGAAAAAAAAAAGAAATACCATTCTCATTTAGTGTTTCTAAAATTTTGCTTTTCTCTTCTATAATATCCATAAATGTCCATCACTTCTGTTCGTTGGGTCTATCTTCATCTTTAATCCATTACGTTTGGAAGTCTCTATGCGTAATTAGCGAATAGATGGAAGTTCTTGTACAAACTCCTCCGCTTTTCGATAATCGGGAAAAAATTTTTTTCCTTCCTCCAAAAAAATTATCAGTGTTGCTGGATGACGCATTGTAAATTTGTAACCCTTTACCCATAAGGCTTTTTTCACTGGGTTAAATTCCTTCTTTCTCTTCAACAGGTTGTAACATATCAGGATAAAAAAGAACTGGTTTTCCTGCTATCATCAATGGTCCGTTTCTCTTTTTGGCACTTTGGGCAGCGGCCTTCAGGATCTTTTCTTTGTCTTGGTATCGTAAGCATTTTATCAAAATTGATCGTGGGTTTTGATCAGCTCGAGGTCTTGGCCTTAAGGATCTATGAGCCCTTTCGATCTCAATTGGAATTTCTCCTTCCATTTCCAACTTTTCAGGGATCCATTTTTGAAAAAAATTTATTGGATCTTCTCCTTCTATATCTTCTTTAAGTCCAACAATTTTAATATTATTTCGTCTACTGAAATTTTCAAGCTTATCAATTTGTTCCATAAATTGTTTTCTTTCTGATGCCCAAGCAGCATTTTCATTTTCTATTTTGTCCATTCTTTCAACCATGTCCTCCGCTGTAGTTTCCAAGTCCGTAATCCTTTTTTCCATTTTTTCCTGTCTCTTTGTCATTTTATCAAGCATAATCTCCATTTTGGTCATTTTTTTTTTGAGTATTTTTTGATTATTTTTAATTATTTTTAATGTGTCTAATTTACGCATTATTTGCCTCAAAGTCTTTTCTATATTTCTAGAAGGACTTTTAACTTCTTCTTCATCTGATCCTTCCGAGACACTTGACTCTCCCTCCGATTCACTATCACTTTCAGTTGCAGTGGTAGCTGGGCTTTGTAGTTCTTGTTGCTCCCGTTTGCGCATGCTCCGTCCTTCGTGTTTGCGCAATTCACGATGACCCTTCCCTTTAGGAATGGCCATTGTTGCCGCGGTCTCTTGTTCCGCCTCGTCGGTGGCACAACGTACCTGAGACCGCGGTTCCTCGGCAGACGTGGGCCCCGCTCTTGTTCCAACTTGCGTAATCTTCCCGGTATTAGTTTTCTTCATCTTCCTTCTTTGAGGCATAGCTTGACACAATCCGGAGTAGTTTATAAGTAACTTTTAGAAGGTACTGACTAACTTTTCTTCATTTAGACATTAATTTATTAACTTTTTATGGGCGAGCTGGGTTCCAGCGTCTCGATCCTACGTCATCACGTGACGTCCCCCCATTCTTTCCATTTCTTGATGATTGACTTAACTGTACTCCAAGGGATACTCAGTGACTTGGAAATTTTCTTGTATCCATCCCCTGACTTGTGCTTTTCAATAACTTTTATAGACTTGCTTGGAGTGTTCTTTTGTCTTCCTGGTGTAGTTTTTGCCAGGATACTGACTCACCAGCAGTTAGATCTTCCAGATACAGATGTACTTTTACTTCAATCAATTGAAAGGCCTGGACTGCACACAGGTCTCCAAAAACAGATCCCCATTTAATTATTTAACTCCATTCGCCTACTGACACAATTGATCAACAGATGACACAACAGCCACAGCTTTACGTACTGTCCTTCCACATTTGGAGAAGGATGCTTACAAGAGAATGCTGTTCTTGGACTACAGTTCAGCATTCAACACCATAATTCCCTCCAGGCTCGAGAGGAAGCTCAGAGACCTCGGCCTTGTGTAGTTGGATCCTGGACTTCCTGTCAGATCACCGGCAGGTGGTAAGAGTGGGCTCCTTCACCTCCACCCTTCTGACTCTTAACACAGGAGCCCCTCAGGGCTGTGTACTGAGTCCCCTCCTTTACTCCCTGTGCACCCATGACACCCACAGCTCTAACCTGCTAATTAAATTTGCTGATGACACTACACTGAATGGCCTAATCTCAAATAATAATGAGATGGCCTACAGGGAAGAAGTCATCTCTCTGACACAGTGGAGTCATGAAAACAACCTCTCCCTCAATGTTGCAAAAACAAAGTAGCTGGTTGTGGATTACAGTAGGAATGGAAATGGGCTAACCCTCATTGATATCAATTGATCAGGGGTTGAGAAGACAAACAGCTTCAAGTTCATCAGTACTCACATCACTGAGGATCTCAACATGGTCTGTACACACCAACTGTGTGGTGAAAAAGGCATAAGAGCACCTCTTTCATCTCAGATGGTTGAGGAAGTTTGGTATGGGTCCACAAATCCCAAGAACTTTCTACAGGGGCACAATTGAGAGCATCCAGACTGGCTGCATCATTGCCTGGTATGGGAATTGTACCTCCCTTAATCGCAGGGTTCTGCAGGGAGTGGTGCAGACAGCACAGCATATCTGTAGTTGTGAACTTCCCATGATTCAGGACATTTACAAAGACAGGAATGAAAAAGGGCCCAAAGTATCATTGGGGACCCGAGTTATCCCAATCACAATCTATTCTAGCTGCTACCATCCGGTAAACGGTACCGCAGCATAAAAGCAGGACCAACAGGCTCCGGAACAGCTTCTCCAGGCCATCAGACTGATGAACTCATGCTGAGTTGAGTATACTCTATATTAAGTTGACTATTCTATTTATTATTAATTATTATAAATTACTATGATTGCACATTGCACACTTAGATGGAGATGTAATGTAAAGATCTTTACTGCCTATGCACGTGAAGGATGTAAGAAATAAAGTCAATTCGATTCAATTATTTGACTTCTAAAACCAACAGGCTGCATCAGTGATGATCTAGGGTGTCATGTTAAACACTATGAACATAAGATCAGAATTAGGCCATTCAGCCCATTGAGTCTGCTCCACCATTCTATTATGACTGATCCCGGATCCCTCTCATGTGGGTTTCAATGAGACCCCGCAACTGCACCCCCCCCACCCCCCGCATTCTGAGTACAGGCCCAAAGCTGCCAAATGCTCCTCATACGTTAACCCCTTCATTCCTGTATCATCCTCATGAACCTCCTCTGGACTCTCTCCAGTGATACATCCTTTCTGAGATATGGGGCCCAAAACTGTTGACAATACTCCAAGTATTGTCTGATTATTGTCTTATTAAGGCTCAGCATTATCTCCTTGCTTTTACATTCCACTCCCCTTGAAATGAATGCAACATTGCATTTACCTTCTTTAGCACAGATTCAGCCTGGAAATTAACCTTCTGGGAGCCTTGCACAAGGACACCCAAGTCCCTCTACAACGTGATCTTTGAACCATCTCCCCATTAGATAATAGTTAGAACATGGAAATCTACAGCACATTATGATCCTTTGGCCCACAATGTTGTGCCGACCATGTAACCTACTCCGGAAACTGCCTAGAATTACCCTGTCACATTGCCCTCTATTTTTCTAAACTCCATGTACTGCCCAGGAGTCTCTTAAAAGATCCTATCGTATCTGCCTCCACTACCGTTGCTGGCAACCCATTTCACGCACCCACCACTCTCTGTGTAAAAAACTTACCCCCTACATCCCCTCTGTACCTACTTCCAAGCACTTTAAAACTATACCCTCTCGTGTTAGCTATTTCAGCCCTGGGAAAAAGCCTCTGACTATCCACACGATCAATGCCTCTCATCATCTTATACACCTCTATCAGGTCACCTCTCATCCTCCGTCGCTCCAAGGAGAAAAGGCTGAGTTCACTCAACCTATTCTCATAAGGCATGCTCCTCAATCCAGGCAACATCCTTGTAAATTTCCTCTGCATTTCTAAGTTTCTAAATCTCTAAATTTCCACATCCTTCCTGTAGTGAGGTGACCAGAACTGAGCACAGTATTCCAAGTGGGGTCTGACCAGGGTCCTATATAGCTGCAACATTACCTCTTGGCTCCTAAACTCAATCTCACGAGTGATGAAGGCCTATGCACCATATACTTTCTTAACCACAGAGCCAACCTGCATAGCAGCTTTGAGTGTCCTATGGACTCGGACCCCAAGATCTTTATGATCCTCCACACTGCCAAGATTCTTACCATTAATACTATATTCTGCCATCATATTTGACTTACCAAAATGAACCACTTCACACTTATCTGGGTTGAGCTCCACCTGCCACTTCTCAGCTCAGTTTTCATCCAATTGATCACCTGCTGTAACCTCTGACAGCCTTCCACACTATCCACAACACCTCCATCTTTGTGTCATCAGCAAATTTACTAACCCATCCCCCCATTTCCTCATCCAGGTCATTTATAAAAATCACGAAGAGAAGGGGTCCCAGAACAGATCCCTGAGGTACACCACTGGTGACTGACCTCCATGCAGAATATGACCCATCTACAACCACTCTTTGCCTTCTGTGGGCAAGCCAGTTCTGGATCCACAAAGCAATGTCCTCTTGGATCCCATGCCTCCTTACTTCCTCAATAAGCCTTGCATGGGGTACCTTGTTAAATGACTTGCTGAAATCTATATACACTACATCTACTGGTCTACCTTCATCAATGTGTTTAGTCACATCCTCAAAAAATTCCCCTTTATTCCTGCTCGTTGCCTCCTGGTTGTCAGCCATTCCTCTATCCAGTATCTTTCCTGTAATCCCATAGAATTTTATCTTGCTAAGCAGCTTCATGTGTGGTACCTTAGCAAATGCCTTCTGGAAACCCAAGTAAATTACATCCACTGCCTCTCCTTTGTCCACCCTGTTTGTGACTTCCTTGAAGAATTCTAACAGATTTGTCAGGCAAGATTTTCCTTGCAGAAACCATGCTGACTTTGACTTATTTTATCTTTAATCTCTGTATCTTAAAAGGGGTGAATATTTGCGCAATTAATTATTTTGTAGAGATCTGTCTTTTTCTGTTGATCAGTGTCAAAAAAGCCAAATCAAATCCACTGAGATTCAATGTTGTAAAACAATAAAACAAGAAAACTTCCGGGGGGGGGGGGGGGAAATACTTTATATGGGCACTCTACATATAGTCCAAGACTCTGAGTGACCATGTCCGGCAATCGCTGGTAGTCCCCCAGCAGTGTGCAGACATACATGATCCAGCCTATCATTCCACTGCTTGTACGTGGGAGGGCAGCACTGACTGAGGAGGCAATCCCCAGCCGAACTCAGAGGGCCACTGTAATGCTTCTACATTTTCTCATCTGGTCTGCAGTAGCAAGCAAGCCAAAGGCTTCAGGCCCAGTTCTCCGTACAAGTGAGGCTTCAGAGCTACCATGTTGTCTGTCCTGCCACCAGACAAGGGTAACAGGTCTGTGGCAACTTACATTATCACTGTCCAACACAGTCTTGCAATTGCAAGTGAAATGCCTGAGACAATCTCCTACAATTATACTGCACCAATTTTGATGCTTCTGAGTAATGGGCAGCAACACAATCTGCAGCCAGGTCAGTTCCCCTATACCCAAGCTGGCTCCTTCGACACACCGGCGGGCTCCTCCGATATCCTGACCGGCTCCTCCAATACCTCAGCCAGCTCCTTCTCCAACACAAGGCTGGACGAGCAGATGCTGGAAATTCAAGCAACACACACAAAATGCTGGTGGAACACAGCAGGCCAGGCAGCATCTATAGGAAGAAGCACTGTTGACGTTTCCGGCCGAGACCCTTCGTCCTGACGAAGTGTCGACAGTGCTTCTTCCTATAGATGCTGCATGGCCAGCTGCGTTTCACCAGCATTTTGTGTGTGTTCCTTCTCCAACATCCTGGCCGGCCCCTTTGACATTTTGACTGGCTCCACTGCTGACACCAGTACAGCTACTCTGATCAACAAACAGCTCATTGATGGAGTAGTGCTGAGGTTCTTGGAGTAGAAATGTCTTTGAATTGTGAAAAAACAAACTTTTACAAAGAGAAATGCACCTTTGGTTGCCCCCCCGAGAGGCTACTGCATTCACACACGCCGCCATCTTACAGAAATTTACTAGAGAATAAAAAAAGCTCACCCTTTTTTACCTGTGCCTGTTACCTGAAACCTTTGTATTTCAAATTCTCCTAAGTCACTTACTCAGCCTCTTCTCTCTGAGCTTGTTTTACCTTTGGCTTCAATATCTCAAGATCACATTCCACAATCAAAAAGAAATGATAACATCTGACTCGGCACCCTTGGCCTGCACCTGTTCTTGCTGAAGCCTGATGAGCCTAAGGCTTGGTGCTCCATTCATACCTCCTTTCTTTTTACTGGCGCACTCCCAACCAGACTTGTTCTTTACAAACGGCTCCCAGCCTGCTATAAGGTCTGGCCATTTCTCCGACCTCCCTCATTACAAGGCGTTTTTGCTAACACATCTGCATCAATGTTCTAACAGGCTACATCACGGTCTGGTATGGTATGGGGGAGGGGGTCTATTGTACAGGGTCAAAGAAAGCTGCAAAATTAATCAGCTCCATCATGGGCACTAGCCTCTGTAGTATCCAGGAAACTTTCAAAGAGTGATGTCTCAAAATGATGGCATTGTTATTAAGGACACCCACTACCCAGGACATGCCCTCTTCTCATTGCTACCACCAGGAGCTACAGGAACCTGAAGGCACACACTCAGCGATTCAGGAACAGATTCTTCCCATCTGCCATCCAATTTCTGAATGGACATTGAACTACTTTATTTCCTACTTTTTGCAGTACTGTAACTTGGAATTTTTTCTATTATGTATTGCATTGTACTACTGTCACAAAGTTAACAAACTTCATCATGACAGATGCTGGAGATATTAAACTTGATTCTGATTCTTGAACATGTCAGCAGTGTTTATACACTGAGTTGCTGTTGCAAGGTTGGCTCATTAGATATTTACATTAACAAGCTGTACAGAGGTACCTAATGCAACCTTTTATTTCACAAAAATGTGATGTGACAAAAGAAGATTACAGCTCATGTCTATTGACTAAATGGCTAGAGAAATACCAATACAACTTACTGATGCAAAGTGCCATGCAATAACAGTGTTTCTAGCGGGCTCCAAACCAAGTGCGGCTCCAAAATGATATTACTTACTTTTGCAGATGGTGTGAATTTTGGAATCTTAACTTCAGACAATAGCTGCGAAATATTTTCTTTGGAGATATCCTGTAACATATCAAACACCTTTCCTTATTTTCACCAGTTTGACAAATAAATCAATTCACTATTTTACAGCAGATTAATGGATGCTAAACGCTAAAATTGGAAAATATAATGTAAAAATGTAAAAAGTCCCCAATTCCCACCATATTCACATAGAGAACATTGAACACCTCCTTACTGCAAAAGGTTTGGATGGAGCAGACATTGTTATGTTCAAGAAGGATTATGGAGACTTGGCTGTCACAAAGGCAAGAATGGATGCTAAATGTTCTGGGGTTCAGATGTTTCAGAAGGTAAAGGGAGTGAAGAAAAAGAGTTGGAGGAGAGGCATTGCTAATTAAAGGTAGTATTACAGCTGCCAAAAGGGATGATGTAGTAGCAGGTTTCCCCACTGAGTCAGTGTGTGTGAAAGTCAGAAATAAGAAGGGAGCAATCACTCTACTGGGGTAATTCTATAGACCGACAACTAGTAATAAAGACTGAATAAAAGACTGGGCGGCAGATTTTGGAAAGGTGTAAAAGGTTTAGATTGTTAGGTGTGTTCAGGAAGGATTCCTGACACAATATGTAAACAGACTGACTAGAAGAGAGGCTATAGTGGATCTGATGCTAGATAGTGAACCAGGTCACATCTTCTGGGTGAGCATTTCAGAGACAGTCACCACAACTCCCTGATCTTTACCATACTCTTAAACAAGGATAGGAGCAGGTGATATGGAAAAGGATTTAACTGTGGGAGGGGTAACTGTAATGCTATTAGTCAGAAACTGGAATGTATAAATTGTTGATGTAGGCAGCTTACAGTGTGAGAGTGATAAACTGTGTGAGCCAAGGTGAAAACATCCACACTCAAAAGCCCGAACTAAAAGATAGTGCCTCCCTTGCGGAGTAGGCCCGATCGATCTAAAATAGTACATTTCTCCCCCCTGCACCCCCCATGGGAACCATAGAAGAAGGGAATGTGAGGTAAACAAGGAAAAATATGAAATGTGCATCTTGCTTTGACAACTGGCATGCACTCATCTGGACCACCACAAGGGTCTCTTTCTATGGCTTCCTGGTTAGTTGATATTGAAAGCAGTGGTTCATCTGCTGGGACACTGGCTTCATCAGCAGAGGACTCTACTGTAGCTTCCCTAGTTCTACAGCAGTTCACTGGTGATTTGTTCCAAATGTCGCCTAACAATTTATCTGTCTGTTCGCTCATGTTCTGCTGCTTGACTGTGACGCCACTGGACGACAGCCGGTAGCCAGTTTCCTTCCTGCGAGATGCACATGTAGACTTTGTATCTGGCACCAAACATTAACAGCCTTGTGTGCACATCGTATTGCTTGATCCTTTTCTTACTGCAAATTCTCTCCTAGATGGCTGGCTGCAGGAGATCTAATCTGGTTAATGCTTAGAAAATAACAGGTGACACTGTAAGTTCATTTGGGATAACCCGGTAATGGAAATAGTTTAATTTCGTCATCAAGTCACCATGTGTTTGTTTAATAAGACCTTGTTTCACTGTTTACACCACTTGCTCTGGCAGGCCATTGATGCTGTGTGATCCGGAGTCATTGTAGGTGCTTAAGAGCACTCTTCTAGACAAACTCCTTAAATTCTGCACGTGTGAAGGCCAGCCGTATCACATCCGCTCTCTCCCATCAGTCAAGTTCTTCTATCTTCAGGCCTAGTGCATATGGCACTGGGCAGGCCTTGAACAACTCTTTAAACTTGAACGTATCCACTGGACTATGGTATTGGTTTAGAAAACACAAAGGTTCTTTTGTAATAGAGGTTACAATGCAGGGTTTCCCTGATTATGGCTGATGCAGCAAAACACCGATGGCATCTTTTAAAACTAATTTCTGTCCAGCAAATCAGGCTATTGACCTTCCACACACAGGTTAGTGAATCAAGTCCACCTAGTGAATCACTGCTGCTGTAAAGACACCACATATGTTCACGCAATCTCCAGTGTAGCTGTGGAGCACCAAATTTGGTGATCATAAGTTCGGAATCTTACTAATACCCTTACTAAAGTAACATACACAAAATGCTGGAGGAACTCAGCAGGCCAGGAAGCATCTATGGAAAAGAGTAAACAGTTGATGCTTCAGGCCGAAACTGTTCATCAGTCCTGGATGAAAGGTCTTGGCCTGAAACGTCGACTGTGGACTCTTTTCCATAGATGTTCCCTGGCCTGCTGAGTTCCTCCAACATTTTGTGTGTGTTACTTGGATTTCCAGCATTTCAGATTTTCTCTTGTTTGTGATTGGACTCTTACTAAAGTAATGACTAACCCTATATCTGGCTCAAATTTCACGGCTGGTTTTCCACCTTGAGTATAACCAAGCAAAGAGATTGGTTTCGTTCGGTGGCCCATTTTATGGGTTTGGAAAACAGTAGCTACTTCTTTGCTCCAGCTGTATCCTTGTGTGGAGTTGATGGTTGAATTCAGCTATTTTCTTCAGGTGCACTACTCATTGAAGCACACTTTCTTGAGGTGCCTTACCTTCTGACAGAACAACATACTGTCTTCTGATGCTTGCAATTGGACCCTTTTTCCTGCAGTGATGGTATCTGTGGAGGCTTATGAGATCTCTGTGGAGACTGTGGGCTTCTGATCAATATCTACTGGTGAACACTGACATTTTCTGAAGGGTGCTCAGTGATGATAGGGGTGGCTAAATCTGTGCAATGCCTCTCGACTGTCTCCCGCTGGAACAAATTGTGTTTTTCAGATTGGAGGCACACCTGTGTCCTCCCATCTTAGACTCCAGCAATCAACACATCAGTTTTTTGAAATTGCTCAGGGGAAATATCTTTGTACTTGTATTTCTGTGCAGTTGTGAGAACCAGAGGCCATAAAAAACATCAACCTGCATCCTCCAAAGGTTGCCCAAAGACTAAAATGTATCTGTTAGTTCAGATTTGTACTATAAGTGAAGAGCATCAAGGAATTTCTGCCAAGTCCTCCGCGTTTCCTCCAGCTCTGCCACTGGTGTTAAAGTTGGTAGGAGCTTGATGTTGTATACAAAAGTTTTTCTCCATTGCAGCCAAGTTCCAACAGTCAGTTTTGCCAAAGCTGCAGCCGAAAATGTGCTTGGAGTAGAGTGGCTGGTTTTGTTATGATCCTTGTCGTCAAATGTTACATTAGTGCAGAGCAAGAATGAAACAGCCTAGTATGACTGAATGTATACTGAATGATTGAATGTACACTGTATGATTGTATGTATATGGTATGATTGAATGTGTACTGCATGACTGAATGTTCATACTGAATCATGTTAGGAATAAGATATAGGAGTAGAACTAGGCCATTAGGCCT
Organism: Hemitrygon akajei; assembly: GCF_048418815.1. Lineage (NCBI taxonomy): Eukaryota > Metazoa > Chordata > Chondrichthyes > Myliobatiformes > Dasyatidae > Hemitrygon > Hemitrygon akajei. Next base: position 73,071,795 of record NC_133125.1, read on the forward strand.
ATTGAGTCTGGTCTGAAAATTGATCATGGTTGGTTTAACTTTCGTCTCAGCCCCAAATTCCTGCCTTCCCCCTGTATTCCTTCATGCCCTGAACAATCAAGACTTTATCAATTTCTGCCTTAAATATACTTACAGACTTGGCTTCCACAGCTGCCTGTAGCAATGAATTCCACAGATTCACTACTCTCTGGCTAATTTAATTCCTCCCCATCTTTGTTCTAAAATATCACCCTTCTATTCTGAGGCTGTGTCCTCCGGTCTTAAGTCTCTCCCACCATAGGAAACATCCTCTCTACATCCACTCTACCGGTGGTGGGGGGGGGGGGCTTTTTATCATTTGATAGGTTTCAATGACGTCACCCTCATTCTTCTCAATTCTAGTTAATACAGGCCCAGAACCATCCAACGCTCTTCATGACAAACCATTCAATACTGGAATCATTGTCATGAACCTCCTTTGAGCCTGTTCCAGTTTCAGCACATCCTTTCTCAGATAAGTGGCCCAAACCTGCTCACAATACTTCAGGTGAGGCCTCACCAGTGCTTTATAAAGTCTCAACATTACATCTTTGCTTTTATATTCTAGCCCACTCAAAATGAATGCTAACATTGCGGTTGCCTTCCTCACCACAGACTCAACCTGCAAATTAACCTTTAGTGAATCATGCACAAGGACTTTCAAATTCTTTTGTGCCTCAAATTTTTGTAATTTCCCTGCATTTAGAAAATAGTCTACCCTTTAATTTCTTCTTACAAAATGCATGACCATACGCTTTCCAACATTGTCTTCCATTTTTCACTTCATTTGCCCATTCTCCTAATCCAGGTCCTTCTGTAGATTCTCTATTTCCTCAGAACTACCTGCCACTCCACATATCTTTGTATCGTCAGCAAACGTGGCAACAAAGCCATCAATTAAATCATTCAAATTACTGATATACAATTTAAAAAGATTCAGTCCCAACACAGATCCCTGTGGAATGCCATTAGTCACCGACAGCCAACCAGAAGAAACTCTCTTTATTCCCACTCTTTGCCTCTTGTCTATCAGCCACTGCTTTAACCATACCTAATTCTCTGTAATACGATGGGCTCGTAGCTTGTTAATGCAGCCTCACATGTGGCACTTTGTCAAAGGCCTTTTGAAAGTTCAAGTACATAACAACTGAATCTCCTTTGACTACCCACTTGTTATTACTTCAAAGAATTCCAACAGATCGATCAAGCAAGATTTTTCCTCAACGAAACCATGCTGATCACAGCTACTTTATCATGTGCCTCCAGGTACGCTGAGAACTCATCCTAATAATCAACTCCAGCATCTTCCCAAAGTGAGGTCAGACTAACTGGTCAATAATTTCCTTTAGAAACACAGAAAACCTACAGCACAGTACAGGCCCTGCGGCCCACAAAGCTGTGCTGAACATGTCGTTACCTTTGAACCACCTAGGCCTACCCATAGCCCACTACTTGCCCAAGCTCCATGTATCCATCCAGGAGTACCTTAAAAGACCCTATCGTTTCCGCCTCTACCACTGCCGCCGGCAGCCCATTCCACGCACTCACTACTCTGCATAAAAAACTTATGTACATCTCCTCTGTACCTGCTTCCAAGCACCTTAAAACTATGCCCTCTCGTGGTAGCCATTTCAGCTCTGGGAAAAAGCCTCTGACTATCCATACGATCAATGCCTCTACTTACACTGTACACCTTTAACATCCTCATCCTCTCATCCTCTGTCACTCCAAGGAGAAAAGGCCGAGTTCACTCAACCTGTTCTCATAAGGCATGCTCCCCAATCCAGGCAACATCCTTGTAAATCTCCTCTGCACCCTTTCTATGGTTTCCACGTTCCTCCTGTAGTGAGGCAACCAGAATTGAGCACAGTACTCCAAGTGGGGTCTGATTAGGGTCTTATATAGCTGCAACATTACCTCTAGGCTCTTAAACTCAATCCCATGACTGATGAAGGCCAATGCACCATATGCCTTCTTAATCAGAGTCAACCTGCGTAGCAGCTTTGAGTGTCCTCTGGACTTGGACCCCAAGATCCCTCTGATCCTCCACACTGCCAAGAGTCTTGCCATTAATGCTATTTTCTGCCATCATATTTAACCTACCAAAATAAACCACCTCATACTTATCTGGGTTGAACTTCATCTGCCAGTTCTTAGCCCATTTTTGCATCCTATCAATGTCCTGCTGTAACCTCTAACAGCCCTCCACATTATCCACAATACCCCCAACCTTTGTGTCATCAGCAAATTTACTAACCCATCCCTCTATTTCCTCATCCAGGTAAAAAAATAATCACAAAGAATAGGGACCCCAGAACAGATTCCTGAAGCACACCACTGGTCACCGGCCTCCATGCAGAATATGACCTGTTTACAACCACTCTTTGCCTTCAGTGGGCAAGCCAGTTCTGGATTCACAAAGCAATGTCCCCTTGGACCCCATGACTCCTGACTTTTTCAATAAGCCTTGCATGGGATACCTCATCAAATGCCTTGCTAAAATCCATATACACTACATCTATGACTCTACCTTCATCGTGTTTAGTCACATCCTCAAAAAATTCAGTCCGGCTCATAAGGCACAACCTGCCTTTGACAAAGCCATGCTGACTATTCCTAATCATATTACATAACCATATAACCACATAACAATTACAGCACGGAAACAGGCCATCTCTGCCCTTCTATTCTGTGCCGAATGCTTACTCTCACCTAGTCCCACTGCCCCGCTCTCAGGCCCTAACCCTCCATTCCTTTCCTGTCCATAAACCTATCCAATTTTATTTTAAATGACAATACCAAACCTACCTCTACCACTTCTACTGGAAGCTCGTTCCACACAGCTACCACTCTCTGAGTAAAGAAATTCCCCCTCGTGTTACCCTTAAACTTTTGTCCCCTAACTCTCAACTCATGTCCTCTTGTTTATGCCTCTCCAAATGCTCATAAATTCTGCCTCTCTGGATCTTCTCCATCAACTTACCAACCACTGAAGTAAGACTCACTGTTCTATAATTTCCTGGGCTATCCCTACTTCCTTTCTTGAATAAGGGTACAACATCCGCAACCCTCCAATCCTCCGGAACCTTTCCTGTCCCCATTGATGATGCAAAGATCATTGCCAGAGGCTCAGCAATCTCCTCACTCAATTCCCACAGTATCCTGGGGTACATCCCCTCTGGTCCCGGTGACTTAACTAACTTGATGCTTTCCAGCACATCCTCTTCCTTAATATCTACATGCTCAAGCTTTTCAGTCTGCTGCAAGTCATCCCTACAAGATCCTTTTCCGTAGTGAATACTGAAGCAAAGTATTCATTAAGTACCTCTACCATCTCCTCCGGTTATATACACACTTTTCCACTGTCACACTTGATTGCTCCAATTCTCTTATGTCTTATCCCTTTGTTCTTCATATATTTGTAGAATGCCTTGGGGTTTTCATTAATCCTGTCTGCCAACCCTTCTCATGGCCCCTTCTGCCTCTCCTAATTTCATTCTTAAGTTCCTTCCTGCTAGCCTTATAATCTTCTAGATCTATATCATTACATAGTTTTTTGTACCTTTGGTAATCTATTCTTTTCTTCTTGACTAGATTTACAAAAGCCTTTGTACACCATGGTTCCTGTACCCGACCATCCTTTCCCTGTCTCACTGGAACGTATCTACGCAGAACCCCACGCAAACATCCACTGAACATTTGCCATACTTCTTCCGTACATTTCCCTGAGAACATCTGTTTCCAATTTATCTTCCAAGTTCCTGCCCGATAGCCTCATATTTTCCCTTATTCCAATTAAACATTTCTCTAACTTCCTGTTCCTATCCCTCTCCAATGCTATGGTAAAGAATTGGGATCACTATCTCCAAAATGCTCTCCCACTGAGAGACCCGACACCTGACCAGACTTCCCAATACCAAATCAAGTACAGCCTCTCCTCTTGTAGGCTTATCTACATATTGTGTCAAGAAATCTTCCTGAACACACTTAACAAACTCTACCCCATCTAAACCCCTCACTCTAGGGAGATGCCAATCCATAGTTGGGAAATTAAAATCTATCACTACAACAATCCTGTTGTTATTATTACTCCTTTCCCGAATCTGTCTCCCTATTTGCTCTTCAATGTCCCTGTTACCATTAGGTGGTCTATAAAAAAACATCCAGTAGAGTAATTGACCCTTTCCTATTCTTAACTTCCACCCACAGAGACTCCGTAGACAACCCCTCCATGACTTCCTCCTTTTCTGCAGCAGTGACACTATCTCTGATCAACAGTGCCATGCCCCCACCTCTTTTGTCTCCCTCCTTGTCCTTTCTGAAACATCTAAAGCTGGCACTTGAAGTAGCCATTCTTGTCCCTGCGCCATCCAAGTCTCTGTAACGGCCACAACATCATAGCTCCAAGTGCTGATCCACGCTCTAAGCTCTATTAATATAGACACATCTCAAACCATCGGTCTGTGTGCGTCCCTTCTCTATTACCTGCCTATCCTCCCTTTTGCACTGTTTCCAAGCTTTCCCTGTTTGTGAGCCAATCTCCCTTTCTTCTGTCACTTCAGTTCGGTTCTCATCCCCCAGCAATCTTAGTTTAAACTAAAATTCTTCTGCTTCTCTCCGTTCTTGAAGAGTGGAGTGATATTTGCTACTTCCCAGTCTTCTGGTACCATTCCAGAATCTAGTGATTCTTGAAAGATCATTACTAATACCTTCACAATCTCTTTAGCCATCTCTTTCAGAACTCCATCTGGTCCAGTGACTTATCTACCCTCAGAGCTTTCAGTTTTCCTTCTCCCTAGTAAAGGTAACTTCACACACTTCATGACCTGACACCTGGAACTTCCACCATACTGCTGGTGTCTTCTACAGTGAAGACTGATGTTAAACACTTACTCAGTTCGTCTGTCATTTCCTTGTCCTGCATTACAACCTCTCCAGCATCATTTTCCAGTGGTCCAATATCCAGTTTCATCTCCCTTTTCCACTTTATGTATCTGAAGAAAGTTTTGGTATCCTCTTTAATATCACTGGCTGGCTTACATTCATATTCCATCTTAACCTTCTTAATGACTTTTTAGTTGCCTTCTGTTGATTTTTAAAAACTTCCCAGTGGTCTGACTTCCTACTAATTTTTGCTCGATTATATACCCTCTCTTTGGCTTTTATATTGGCGTTGACTTCCCTTGTTAACCACAGTTGTGTCATCTTTCTTCCTCTTTGGGATGTATATATCCTGTGCCTTTTGACTTGTTTCCAGAAATTCCAGTTATCGCAGCTCACGTCATCCAATCTTTTCCCATCAATTCTGGCCAATTCCTCTCTTAAGCCTCTATAATTCCCTTTACTTCACTGTAAAGCTGATATATCTGACTTTAGCTTCTCCTTCTCAAATTTCAGAGTGAATTTGATCATATTATGATCACTTGCCCTGAATGGTTCTTTTACCTTAAGCTCTCCTATCAATTCCAGTTCATTGCACAATACCCAATCCAGCATAACTAATCCCCTCGTGGGTTCAACCACAAGTTGCTCTTAAAAAGCCATCTGATAGTCTTTTCCCCCTGTAGGAATCCTGCACCAACCTGAATTTCCCCAATCTACTTGCATAATGAAACTCCCCATGACCATTGTATCATTGCCCTTTCGGTTTGCATTTTCTATTTTCCATCTTAACTTGTAGACCACATCTTTACTACTGTTTGGGGGTTTGTGTACAACTCCCATCAGAGTCTTTTTACTCTTGTAGTTTCTTTGCTCTACCCCCACCAATTTAATACTTTCTGACCCTGTCACCTCTTTCGGACGATTTAATTTCATTTTTATCAACAGAGCCACACCACCCCTTCTGCCTTCCCTTTCGATACAATGTGTATCCTTGAACATTAAGCTCCTAACTATAATCTTCTTTCTGTCATGATTTAGTGATACCTACACCATCATACTTGCCAATCCGTAACTGAGCTACAATTTCATCTATCTTATTCTGTATACTGCACACATTCAAATATAACACCTTTAGACCTGTATTCACCCTTTCCAATTTTATCCACCATTTACGTTGCAACTCATCTCATTGACTGTAATTTTGCCCTGTCATCAGCCTCTCCTTGATAGGAGTCTCACTACACATTGCCCCTGTTTGTAAACCAAGTACCTCATCTTCAGCACTGTAACTGCAGTTCCCATCCCTCTGCCAAATTAGTTTAAGCCCACACAAACAACTCGAGCTAACCTGCCCGCAAGGATATTTGACCCACTCGGGTTCACGTGTAATGCGTCCCTTTTGTACAGGTTATACCTTCCCCAGAAGAAATCCCAATGATTCATAAATCTGAAACCTGGTATGTGGTTCAGGCCTCAGTCCAGTGATTATTACCCCGAAGGTCCTGTTCCTCAGGTTTCTAACTAGCTTCCTAAAATCTCAATTCAGGACCTCTTCACTTGCCTACCTATGTCATCATTGTCAATATGCACCAAAATTTCTGCCTGCTCACTCTCCCTCTTCTGAATGACATGGACGTCTCTGATCCTGTCAACAGGGAGGCAACATACCATCAGGGTGTTTCTATTGCACTCACCAAACCTCGTCTCTGTTCCTCTGCTAAAGAATCTCCTATCAACACTGCAGTCCTCTTCATCCTTCCGCTCTTCCGAGCCACAGCACACTGTCGCTCCCCCTGGTAGATCGTCCCTCTCAACAGTATCTAAAGTTATATACTTTTTATTGAGAGGAACAGCTACAGGCGTACTCTGCACTTGTTGTGCATTTCCCCTCCTTCTCCTGACAGTCAGGCAGTTACCTGTGCCCTGCAATCTTAGGGTGAATACCTCCCTGGAGCTCCTGCCTATCACCTCCTCATTCTCCAGTATGAGTCGAAGATCATCAAGCTGCAGCTCCAGTTCCTTAGTACATTCTCTCAGGAGCTGTAGCTCGGTGCACCTGGTGCAGATGTGTTTATCTAGGAGGATGGAGGTCTCACAGACTTCCCACATCCCACACACAGTTCAAAACACTGTCCCTTGAGCCATTCTCACTATACTATGTTTGTATTAACTAACAGATGAATAATGAACAAAGAGGAACACAGTGACAATAACTTACCTCAACCAAGCCTAATGAGCCAAAGCCACTCGAAAAACACGCACACTTCAAATGAATGGCTAGTCAAAGAAAGGTCGCTCTGATTGCACTTGAATTATTCTTATTGACCCTTTCTAATGAACCCCTCCTCAAGTCAGAAAAACTGCTGCAAAACTCTGCTTTTGAATCTTGATCAACGTCCTGATTAAAAGTAGCTTCAGTTTCAGTATTCACCAGTGAGAGGAACCTTGACATTTGTGAGGACAGTGTAAAATAGCCTGAATATACTAGACCATGTCAACATTAAGAGGAAGTGCTGGAACTTTTGAAAAACATTAGGATTGGGGCGGGATGGGATATACCACTTTACTACAAGAAGCCAAGAAGGAAGAGAAGAGATTGCCGCATCTTTAGCAATGCTCTTTGTGTCTATGCTGGCCACCTAAGTCATACCACATAATTGAAGGGTGGCAAATGTGAAGAAAGGAAAAAGGAATAACCCTGAGAATTATAGACCAGTGAGTAAGGGGCAAATTACTGGAAAAGGATCTTAAGGGCAGGATATGGAATAGAATATGGATTTTAGTGAGGTGTTTGATAAGGTTCCTCATGGTAGTCTCATTCAGAAAGTCAGGAAATGTGGGATCCAGGGAAAACTGGCAGTATGGATTCACAATTGGCTTGCCCATAGAACGCAAAGAGTGGTTGTAGATGGAGTGTATTCTGCCCAGAGATGAGTGAGCTGTGGTGCTCTGCAGAGATGTGTCCTGAGCCAGGTGCTGTTTGTGATTTTTATAAATGACTTGGATGAGTACTTAGAGTGGGTTAGTAAGTTTGCAGATGACATGAGAGTTGGTAGTATTGTGGATGGTGGAGAAGGTTGCTGTTGGGATATTGATAGGATGCAGAGCTGGGCTGAGAAGTCACAGACAGAGTTCCACCCAGAGAAGTGCGAAGTGATTCTCTTTGGAATGTCAAACTAGAAGGTAGAATACCAAATTAGTGGCAAAATTCTTAGCAATGTGGAGGAACAGAGGGATCCATATACCCTCAAAGTTACCATGCAAGTTGACAGAGTAGCTAAGAAGATCTATGGTGTGTTATCCTTCATTAGTTGGGGTAGTAAGCTCCAACTATGAGATATTGTTACAGCTCTATAAGACCCTGGTTAGGCCATACTTAGAATATTGTGTTCTGTTCTGGCACCTCATTATAGGAAGGATGCAGAAACTTTATAGAAGATGTAGAGAATTACCAAGATTCTGCCTGGACTAGAGAGCATGTCTTACCAGTTGAGCAAGCTAGGGCTTTTCTCTCTGGAGTGAATGAGAATGAGAAACTTGATAAAGGTGTACAAGATGATAAGAGGCATAGACTGAGTGAATAGCCAAAGATTCTTTCCTAGGGCGCAAATGTCTAGTACAAGGGGTCATAATTTTAAGGGGATTGAAGTATAGGAGGGACACCAGTGGTATCCCGTCAAACTTTATACAGAGTGCATGGGACGTCCTGTCAGTAGATACATTTAAGAAACTCTTAATGTGGATGATAGAAAAATGGAAGTCTATTCTGGAGGGAAGGGTTAGACCTCTACATTACTATTCCAACATCCTCTTACCTATCTTCCCATTTCCATTAATTTGATCTCAAACAAAACTTCTGCAGGTTATCTTTATTTTTCCCTACACTAACCTGTATTATTAGCTGGTACATTGAAGGGTCAAAGTTAAAATTCTCAGTTCATTGTTCAAATCTCACCCTGGCTTCATCTTTCTCCATTTTGTAACCACCACCTGAGAAACTACATTGTTCCAGTTCTGGTCCCTTTAAACTTCTGACTTCCTACACTCTAATATTGCTAATTGTGTAGTTAGCTGCTTGGGTCTGAAGTTCTAGATCGCTCTCCTAATACTCTAGTTCTCTTTTCTTCCTCTTTTAAGATGCTCCCTTTTCTGATGACTAATTGTTTTGTGTTTTTTTTTTTGTCTTCTCCTGTGAATTTTCCTGAATATTTTGCTACATTAAATACACCATTAGAAATACATATAGTTACTCCAAATAATGAAAATCATTATCATAACTTAGTAATAAAACCCAACCTGTTTCATATAAGGGACCCTGTATACTTCTGCAAAAAGTCTTGCGGCACTTAATATAAAGGTGAAATGCCTGAGAAAGAAAGGAAATAATTAAAAAAATAAAGGTTTGGAAAGGATTATATTGCATTCCAGATAAAACAAGGCAAATTTAGCATCGACATTATCATCATCACTCAGGAACAAATATGATTTTGATCAACTTTTAAATCATGCATTAAAATATATATTCTAGTTAACAATTGTCCCTTAGTTTATGGAATGTCACCAATGTTTATTTATTATCATTAATTTATTTGAGTATGAATACCAGTTGTAAGAGTAATTGTGAATTTAATTTGAATACACAAAATTGATACTTTCAGATGCAAAAGACAAGACAAGATAAAAGTGAGATAAGTGAGTTACTTTCATTCTAATGCCTAAAACCAAAAATCAAACTTAAAATTATGATCTTATTGATCATTGTGCTTTGAATTATTAGTGTTAAATTCCTCTGAAAGAAGTTCATTTAATAGGGCACAATGATTTCATAATCAAATTGAATAAATAAATGAATCTGGCAAGACTTGTTACATGTTCTGGAAAGGTCCTTTGTCACAGCTTTAAAATAATGAATAATAATGTTCATGGAAATAGTAATCATGATCAAATTTGCAAACTCTGACAAATATTCAAGGAAACCAAATGATACATTCTGATGGTTACTTACAACTCATCATCTATGTTGAACTGTATTGGACATGGTGGCCTTTTTGGTGACTGCCAAAATAAGCCTGCAAACAGAATATTTCAATATTTTGTAGTACATTAAAACATTGCTCGTAAAAACTTGAGGTAACAATTTGATAAGGCTATTCTAGAAAGGCAAGAGCTCTAGCATGATAGAAAGTACCATCATTTTCTTTTCCTTCATATCAATACAATTGTGCGCCACTGTATCAGAGTGGTTAGCACAACTCGATTACAGCTTGGGGCATTGGAGCTTGGAGTTCATCCCAGTATTCTGAGTCTTTGTATGTCCTCCCTGTGGAATGTGTGGGTTTCCTCCCACAGTCCAAACAAGTACTGGGTAAGGTTACCGGTCATAGTAAATTGTCCCGTGATTGGGTTAGGGTTAAATCAGGGTTGTCAAGGGTTACTGGGCAGCGTGACTGCAAGAGCTGGAAGGGCCTACTCCACGCTGTATCTCAAAATAAAATAAAATATTGACAACCAGGTGCTGAGACCTACTTCAGAACACTAACCTAAGTCATAAATAAAACATATTTTTGCCTATGTTAACAGTGACCAACTCCATCTCTATTTTACTCATTTCATGCCACACATCTGACTGCCCCACAACACTCCTCTGTAGACTCTCTGTAAACTCAAATTCCTTTGTGTTCTGCCTTCTATTTCATTTAACTCTGTGCTCACTGATATATCTTGATAACAATCACAGAATTCTCATCCATAACAATAACAAAAATACTAGAAATATTCAGCAGTTCAGGTGTTATCTGTGGACAGAGCTAACACTTCAAATGACATCGGGAAGAAGAGGAAGGACATTCTGCAGCGGGACTTCAGAGAACTTGGAAGAAGGCTGAAAGCAGTACTTCCAGGGTGGTTATCTCTGGTTTGCTTCCAGTTCCTCGTGCTGGAGAGGGCAGGAACAGGGAGATAATGGTTCTGAATGTGTGGCTGAGGAACTGGTGCAGAAAGCAAGGATTTACATTCTTGGACCACTGGGATCTGTTTTGGGGTAGGGATGAATTGTACAAAAGAGACGGGTTGCACCTTAATAGGCGGGGGACCAGCATTCTGGCAGACAGGTTTGCCACTGCAACACGGATGTGTTTAAACTAAGTAGTGGGGGGGAGGGGATGAACTGGAAATATAAGGATGGAGTTAAAGGGAAAGTGAAAATAAGAAAAGTTAAAAAGGACAACAGAATCAATGGAGTAGAAAGCTCAAGAAGAGATCATATAGTATGGCCAAGTGAAATAGGAATTGATATGAAAGGAGAAGGGAGTAACGAATTAAAAGTATTATATATGAATGCATGAAGTATAAGGAATATAGCTTGAGGCTCAGTTGGAAATTGGCAAGTACGATGTTGTGGGAATAACAGAGACATGGCTTCAAATGGACAGGGCCAGGGAAATTAATATTCAAGGTATACATCCTATCGAAAGGACAGACTGACAGGCAGAGGGGGAGGAGTGGCTCTGTTGGTGAGGAATGCTATTCAGTCCCTTGCGAGGGGGGACATAGAAACAGGGGATGTAGAGTCAGTATGGATAGAACTGAGAAATTCTAAGGGTAGAAAGACCCTAATGGGAGTTATCTACAGGCCCCCAAACAGCAGTCTGGATGTAGGGTGTAAGTTGAATGAAGAGTTAAAATTGGCATGTCGCAAAGGTAATGATACAGTTGTCATGGGGGATTTCAACATGCAGGTAGACTGGGAGAATCAGAATGGTACTGGACCCCAAGAAAGGGAGTTTGTGGAGTGCCTCCGAGATGGATTCTTAGAACAGCTTGTACTGGAACCTGTCAGGGAGAAGGCAATTCTAGATTTAGTGTTGTGCAATGAACTGGATTTGATCAGGGACCTCGAAGTAAAGGAACCATTAGGAGGTAGTGACCATAATATGATATGTTTTAACCTACAATTTGAGAAGGAGAAGGGAAAATCGGATGTGTCAGTATTACAGTTGAACAAAGGGAACTATGAAGCTATGAGGGAGGAGCTGGCAAAAGTTCAATGGAACAATACCCTAGCAGGGAAGACAGTGGAACAACAATGGCAGGTATTTCTGGGAATAATGCAGAAGGTGCAGGATCGGTTCATTCCAAAGAGGAAGAAAGATCCTAAGGGGAGTAAGGGGCGGCCGTGGCTGACGAGGGAAGTAAAGGGCAGTATAAAAATAAAAGAGAAGTATAACATAGCAAAGATGAGCGGGAAACCGGAGGACTGGGAAGCTTTTAAAGAGCAACAGAAGATAACAAAAAAGCAATACGCCAAGAAAAAATGAGGTATGAAGATAAACTAGCCAAGAATATAAAGGAGGATATTAAAAGCTTCTTTAGGGATGTGAATAGCAAAAAAATAGTTAAGACCAAAATTGGGCCATTGAAGACAGAAACGGGTGAATTTATTATGGGGAACAAGAAAATGGCAGATGAGTTGAACAGGTACTTTGGATCTGTCTTCAATAGGGAAGACACAAACAATCTCCCAGATGTAATAGTGGCCAAAGGAACTAGGGTAAAGGATGAACTGAAGGAAATTTATATTAGGCAAGAAACGGTGTTGGATAGACTGTTGAGTTTGAAGGCTGATTAAGTCCCCGGGACCTGATGGTCTGCATCCCAGGGTACTTAAAGAGGTGGCTCTAGAAATCGTGTTCGCATTGGTAATCATTTTTCAATGTTCTATAGATTCAGGAACAGTTCCTGCTGATTGGAGGGTGGCTAATGTTGTCCCACTTTTCAAGAAAGGAGGGAGAGAGAAAACAGGGAATTATAGACCGGTTAGCCTGGTGTCAGTGGTGGGAAAGATGCTGGAGTCAATTATAAAAGAGGAAATTACGACACATTTGGATAGCAGTAGAAGGATCAGTCCGAATCAGCATGAATTTATGAAGGGAAAATCATGCTTGACTAATCTTCTGGAGTTTTTTGAGGATGTAACTATGAAAATGGACAAGGGAGAGCCAGTGGATGTAGTGTACCTGGACTTCCAGAAAGCTTTTGATAAAGTCCCACATAGGAGATTAGTGGGCAAATTTAGGGCACATGGTATTGGGGGCAGAGTACTGACATGGATTGAAAATTGGCTGGCTGACAGGAAACAAAGAGTAGCGATTAACGGGTCCCTTTCGGAATGGCAGGCTGTGACCAGTGGGGTACCACAAGGTTCGGTGGTGGGGCCGCAGCTGTTTACAATATACATTAATGATTTAGATGAAGGGATTAAAAGTAACATTAGCAAATTTGCTGATGACACAAAGCTGGGTGGCAGTGTGAAATGTCAGGAGGATGTTATGAGAATGCAGGGTGACTTGGACAGATTGGGTGAGTGGGCAAATGTATGGCAGATGCAGTTTAATGTGGATAAATGTGAGGTTATCCACTTTGGTGGTGAGAACAGGAAGGCAGATTACTATCTAAATGGAGTCAAGTTTGGAAAAGGGTAAGTACAACGAGATCTAGGTGTTCTTGTACATCAGTCAATGAAAGCAAGCATGCAGGTACAGCAGGCAGTGAAGAAAGCTAATGGCATGCTGGCCTTTATAACAAGAGGAATTGAGTATAGGAGTAAAGAGGTCCTTCTGCAGCTGTACAGGGCCCTGGTGAGACCCCACCTGGAGTATTGTGTGCAGTTTTGGTCTCCAAATTTGAGGAAGGACATTCTTGCTATTGAGGGAGTGCAGCATCGGTTCACAAGGTTAATTCCTGGAATGGTGGGTCTGTCAAATGTTGAAAGATTGTAGCGACTGGGCTTGTATACACTGGAATTTAGAAAGATGAGAGGGGATCTGATTGAAACACATAAGATTATTAGGGATTGGGCACGCTGGAGGCAGGAAACATGTTCCCGCTGATGGGTGAGTCTAGAACTGGAGGCCACAGTTTAAGAACAAGGGGTAGGCCATTTAGAACAGAGATGCGGAAAAACTTTTTCACCCAGAGAATGGTGGATATGTGGAATGCTCTGCCCCAGAAGGCAGTGGAGGCCAAGTCTCTGGATGCATTCAAGAGAGAGTTAGATAGAGCTCTTATAGATAGCGGGGTCAAGGGATATGGGGAGATGGCAGGAACGGGGTACTGATTGTGTATGATCAGCCATGATCACAGTGAATGGCGGTGCTGGCTAGAAGGGCCGAATGGCCTACTCCTGCACCTACTGTCTATTGTCTATTCAGTATAACACCCTTCACTAGAACTAGGAAGGAGACTAAAGGTGCTTTTAAGTTGAAGTGAAGGTGGGAGATGGACAATGTCCTGATAGGGTGACTTTGTGTTTAAGTTTCTCCATTGATTCACATTTTACTGCAACTATAAACTTCTGCAACTACTTAAAATTTCCAAGATTTGTTGAGTGGCGGCCTCCAAAGTATCACCATTTCCAACCTATCCATCATAAAAATGATGCCTACAGATAACAAAGTACAGGTTTGGCAATTCTCTTTATGGATCTCAGCAGGTTGTTTTCCTTCTTTAAGATCCACTTCAGTCAAGTTTCTGATGATCTATGTTAGTATCTCCTCATGTGGCTGTACGTTGATAAACTCCTATACTCCTATAATACACTTTGGCACATTACATACCAGGGCGCATGTAAATACCAATTGTCACTTCCCGACAATAATCCAAATATTAATATTTGAAGAAGTTTGAGCAAAGATTTCTTTATATCAATCCTGTTGTACACCATGTATTCCCCCAATGTTCTTTAAAAGGTACCATGAAAAGTTGAGCAGTGCTTCAACTGTTTTGTGCAATGTCTGTGTGAAATCAAATAACCAAATACAGGGAGGTACCAGACATAAAACATTTATATCTGGATATGGTGGATATAAAAGAAGCAACATTTATTAAGTCAGAATTTGCTGTCGAAACAACAATGGGACTGAGGGCACACAGAAAATGTAAATATATTAGCAACTCCTGCAAATTGTATATAAGCGACTAGACTTAGGAGAGCTCGAAGGGGGCATGAGAAGGCCTTGGCATGTAGGATTCAGGAGAACCCCAAGGTGTTCTATGCTTATATGAAGAATAGGAGGATAACAAGAACGAAGGTGGGACCGCTAAAGGATAAAGAGGGCAATATGTGCCTGGAGCCGGAGGAGGTTGGGGAGGTCCTAAATGAATACTTTGCTTCAGTATTCACAAGTGAAAAGGATCTTGATCAGGATGAGGTCGAAGTAGAGTGGGCCTGTGTGCTGGACAATGTGGAGATTAGGGAAGAAGTAGTGCTGGATCTTCTTAAAAACATTAAGATTGATAAATTCCCAGGGCCGGATATGATACACCCCAGGTTGTTGTGGAAATTGAGAGAAGAGATCGCAGGAGCATTAGCCATGATCTTTGAATCCTCTTTGGCTGCAGGGGAAGTACCGGAGGACTGGAGAATGGCAAATGTAGTTTGTCATTCCTATCTATTATTTTAGTCTGGTTCTCTTTCTCTGTCTTTTTCCCCCCTCATGATAATCTCCCCCCAGCTCTACCTTTCTTTCTCTTTTATTTCCCATAATTCTCCACCTTCCCCCTAGCCCATTTCCCTTCAGCCTATCACTTCCCAGCTCTCTACTTCATCCCTCCCCCCACTTCTTATCCCCTCTCCACCATCCCATGTTACTTCACTCCTGATGAAGGGTTTTGGCCCGAAACGTCGTCACTACCTCCTCCCATAGATGCTGTCTGGCCTGCTGAGTTCTGCCAACATTTTGTGTTTTTATTGGCAAATGTAGTTCCCTTGTTTAAAAAAGATAATAGGGAGAAACCTGGGAATTATAGACCGGTGAGTCTTATGTCAGTGGTATGCAAACTACTGGAAAGGATTCTTAAGGATAGGATCTATGAGCATTTGGAGAAGTACAGTCTACTCATGGATAGTCAACATGGCTTTGTGAAGGGAAGATCTTGCCTCACGAGCCTGATTGAGTTTTCTGAAGAGGTAACAAAAGAAACTGATGAGGGTAGGGCAGTGGATGTGGTCTACATGGACTTTAGCAAAGCATTTGACAAGGTCCCTCATGAGAGACTCATCCAGAAAGCCATGAGGCACAGGATAAGTGGAAGCTTGGCTGTTTGGATAAAAAATTGGCTTAAAGAAAGAAAGCAGAGGGTAGTTGTGGAAGGAAAGTATTCTGCCTGGAGGTCGGTGACTAGTGGAATGCCACAGGGATCTGTCCTGGGACCCCTGCTATTTGTGATTTTTATAAATGACCTGGATGTAGAGGTGGAAGGATGGATGAGTAAGTTTGCGGATGACATGAAGATTGGAGGAGTTGTGGATGGAGCTATAGGTGGTCGAAGGTTACAAGAGGATATAGATAGGCTGCAGAGTTGGGCAGAAAAATGGCAGATGGAGTTCAATCCGGACAAGTGTGAGGTGATGCATTTTGGAAAGACAAACCAGAAGACTGAGTAAAGGATTAATGGTCAGTTACTTAAGAGTGTGGATGAACAAAGGGACCTTGGGGTTCAAATCCATACATCCCTCAAGCTCGCTGCACAGGTTGATAGGGTAGTTAAGAAGGCCTATGGAATGCTAGGCTTCATTAACAGGGGGACTGAGTTCAAGAGTAGAGATGTCATGTTGCAACTCTACAAATCTCTGGTGAGACTGCACTTACCCAAGTATTGTGTTCAATTCTGGTCACCTCATTATAGGAAGGATGTGGAAGCTATGGAGAGGGTGCAGAGGAGATTTACCAGGATGTTACCAGGATCAGAGAACAAGTCATATGAAGCAAGGTTAGCAGAGCTGGGACTTTTCTCTTTGGAGCGTAGAAGAATGAGAGGGGACTTGATAGAGGTCTACAAGATTATGAGAGGCATAGATAGGGTGGATAGTCAGTACCTGTTTCCCAGGGCACCAACAGCAAACACTAGAGGGCTTATATCCAAAATTAAGGGAGGGAAGTTTAGCAGAGACATCAGGGGTAAGTTTTTTTCCACAGAGGGTTCTGAGTGCCTGGAATGACTTGCCAGGGATGGTGGTGGAGGCTAAAACATTAGGGGTATTTAAGAGCCTCTTGGACAGGCACATGGATGAAAGAAAAATGGAGGGTTATGGCGTAGTGTGGGTTTAGTACTTTTTTTTAAAGGATTATATGGGTCGGCACAACATGGAGTGCTGAAGGGCCTGTACTGTGCTGTAGTGTTCTATAGTTCTAGATGCCAATACCCGAAGATTCCTGCCTGAGTACCTTGACATTGCCAGTGGTGTTGAGAGCAACACTATTGATAGACTATGGATGCTGTAAAGTTGTTGCAATTATTCTGTGAGACAAAGCCACCACAGTTCAAATTATTGTCAAGGACTTCAACTGGGCCTGCTTGAAGAAATCTCTGCTGAATTAACATCAGCATATACCTGTAGCACCAGAGGTCCCAGACTGGTACACTATGATAAGGAACACCTACCGCTCCATGCCCAGACTATTTCGGGAAATCTGATCACTTGGCTGTCATTCTCTTACTTGTATATGGGCAGAAGCTAAAGATCAAGGCTCCAGAGATAAGGACAATGAAGTAGTAGTCATGGGATTGCTTCAAATCATTGGACTGGGACTCTTGAGTTCAAGGACTCATCAGTGGATCTGAATGAATACACTATGCTTGTCACAAACTTTATAAAAAGAGTCAAAGATGAGTGTGTTGCCACAAAATCATTCAGATTTTTCCCCAACCAGAATCCTTGGATAAAGCAACACACAAAAAATGCTGGAGAAACTCAGCAGGCTACGCAGCATCTATGGAAAAAAGTCCAGTCAACGTTTCGGGCCAAGACCCTTCAGCAGGACTGGATGAACCAGGAGATGACCTGGTTAACCTGTTAAGGGCTAGGTCGGAGGCATTCAGGTCTGGCGACCAAGTAAAATATAATAGATCCACGTATGACCTCTGGAAAGCAATCTCATGGGTGAAGTTGCAATTCTGAACTAAACTTGAATCAATGAAAGGTACTTGACAGTTGTGGCATGCTCGAATGTGACATAGATGATGACAGGGTTTTGCACCCAGATAAGCTCAATGCCTTGTATGCTCGCTTTGACTGTCAAAAAACATGGAATAATCTTCGAGGACGTGCACAGCCCCTGACGACCCTGTGATTTCATTCTCTGAGGTTGATGGGACAGCACCCATTAAGAGTGTGAACCCACGGGAAACATATGGCCCTGGCTAGGTATCAATGAGTTGTGCTGATCAGCTGGCTGGAGTATTCACCAATATCTTTAACCTCCTGCTTCGGCAGTCTGAGGTGCCTTATCATACCGGTGTCAAAGCTGGTAATCTTCCTCAATGACAGTCATCCACTATGATGAAGTGTTTTGAGAGGTTTGTGATGACTTGGATCTGCTCCAATTTGCCTAGTGAAAGTGTAGTGGAGTGCACAGGGATCGGTGCCTGTTCCTCTATTGTTTCAATGATCTGGATGATAATATGATTACCTGAATCAGCAAATTTGCGGATGACACCAAGATTGGGGGGTGTAGTGGACAGTGAGAAAGACTATCACAGCTTGCAGTGGGATCTGGACCAGCTGGAAAATGGGCTGAAAAATGGCAAATGGAACTTAATGCAGACGAGTTGAGACAAGTCTAGATTTTGGACTTCAGTACAGCAGCCAGGGTAGATCTTAAACAGTTCAGTAGGGCACTGAGGAACACTGTAGAACAAAAGGATCAGGTAATACAGATGCTGGAAATTCAAGCAACACACACAAAATGCTGGAGGAACTCAGCAGGTCAGGCAGCATCTATGGAAAAGAGCACAGTTTCAGGCTGAGACCCTTCAGTGGGACGGAGAAAAAAAGATGAGGAGCAGAGTTAAAAGGTAGGGGGAGGGGAGGGAAAAACACAAGGTGATAGGTGAAACCAGGAGGAGGAGGGGTGAATTAAAGAGCTGGGAAGTTGATCGGTGAAAGAGATACAGGACTGGAGAAGGGGGAATCTAGTACGAGAGGACAGGAGGCCATGGAAGAAAGGTGGTGGGGGGGGGGGGGGTGGGAGAAGAGCACCAGAGGGAGGTGATGGGCAGGCAAGAAAATAAGATGAGAGACAGAAAAGGGGATGGGGAATGGTAAGGGGATGCGGAATGGTGGGGGGGGGGGGGGTGCCATAACTGGAAGTTTGAGAAATTGATGTTCATAGCATCAGGTTGGAAGCTACTCAGGTGTTGAATATAAGTAAGGTTGAAAGAGCACAAAGAAAATTTAAAAGAATGTTGCTGGGACTGGAGGATCTGAGTTTAAAGGGAAGATTGAATAGATTAGGACTTTATTCCTTGGAATGTAGAAGACCGAGGAGAGATTTGATAGAGGTATACAGAATTATGAAAGCTATAGATAAGGCAAATGCAAGCACGCTTTTTCCACTGAGGTTGGATGGGACTACAGCTAGAGGTCATTGGTTAAGGGTGAAAGGTGAAAACTTTAAGGGGAGAACGAGGGGAAAATGCTTCATTTGTGAGAATGAGCTGCCAGTGCAAGTAGTGCACGCGAGCTCTATTTCAATGTTTAAGGAACGTTTGGATAGCGGTATGGAGGGCTATGGCCCTGGTGCAGAGCCATGAGAGTAGGCAGTTTAAATGGTTCAGCATAGAGTAAGTGGGCCAAAGAGCCCTTTCCTGTGCTATACTCTTCTAAGACTCCATGACTGTCATCTCCTCAAAACTAATCAATAAGACCTTGGCCTCAATACATCCCTGTGCACTTCGATCCTCAATTTGCAGATCCCAGTCAGTTCAGATTGGCAACAACATCTCCTCTACAATCCCCATCAGCACAAGTACACCACAAACTGTGTGCTGACCTTGTGATAGCACTTTAAATTGCTGGGGAACAAATTGAATAATGATAAATGATGATTGCACGTGTTAGAAATCTTCACCTCATAGTGAAACAAGCAAAAATTACCAAAATGATACTCACTTCCGTCCTTGAGCTTAGTGTCTAAAGGGAATGAGTGGAGAAGTTGTACAGCCTGGAGGAAGACAAAGAGTATGTTATGACACTTGCTCACCAGATTGATTATAACATAGATTATTATTCAATCTTACGTATCAATATGAAAATATATTTACCAATGAGTAGGCTAGTGGTCTCTGGAGAGTAACTGACACCAAATTACAGGTAGTTAAGGAGTTAAGCAAATATTAAGAGGCTTAAATGGAAAGTAAGAGAATGGGAGCTAGGGAAAGGCGAGCTGGGGGGAAGAGGTGAAAGAGAGGAAAAAGACAGTAAATGTCATAAGAGTTACATAGGACTGGAACAAGCTCTTCAGCCCAACTTGTCCATGCCAAACGAGATGCTTATTTCTATGAATCCTATTTTCCTGCATAGCCCTCTGCTCCTTTCCTTTTTATGTACTTTTTCAAATATTGTGACTGCATATATTTCTACCAGCTTTCTCTGGCGGCTTGTTCCACAGAGCTTCCAGCCTCTGTGTAAACATTTTGCCTTTCATGCCCCCTTCAAATATTTTTCCCTCTCATCTTAAACCTATTACTTTTAGATTTAGACTTGTCTACTCTGGAAAAAGACCATAATATATAGAGGTTGATGTTAGGCTGTCTTTAAAAAGGGTGAAGGTCCCGATGGAGTACCTGGTAAGGCTCTGAAAACTTGTGCCAACCAACTGGCAGGAGTATTCAAAGAAATTTTCAACTCCCACTTGCTTCAAAAAAGGCAACAATTATACCAGTGCCTAAGAAGAATAATGTGAACTGCCTTAATGACTATCGCCAAGTACCACTCACATCTACAGTGATGAAATGTTTTGAGAGGTTGGTCATGACTAGACTGAACTCCTGCCTCGGCAAGGGCCTGGACCCATTGCAATTTGCCCATCGCCACAATAGGTCAACGGTAGACACAATCTCAATGGCTCTCCACACGGCTTTAGAGCACCTGGACAACACAAACACCTATATATGGATGCTGTTCATCGACTATAGCTCAGCATTTAACACCATCATTCTCACAATCCTGATTGATAAGTTACATAACCTGGGCCTCTGTACCTCCCTCTGCAATTGGATCCTCAACTTCCTAACCAGAGGACCACAAACTGTGTGGATTGGTGATAACATCTCCTCCTCGCTGATGATCAACACTGGTGCACCTCAGGGGTGTGCGCTTATCCCACTGCTCTACTCACTCTATACCCATGACTGTGTGGCTAGGCATTGCTCAAATACCATCTATAGATTTGCTGATCATACAACCATTGTTGGTAAAATCTCAGATGGAGACGAGAAGGGGTACAGGAGCAAGATATGCTAACTAGTGGAGTGGTGTTGCAGCAACAACCTGGCACTCAATGTCAGTAAGATGAAAGAGCTGATTGTGGACTTCAGGAAGGGCAAGATGAAGGAACACACACCAATCCTATTAGAAGGATCAAAGTGGAAAGAGTGAGCAGTTTCAAGTTCCTGGGTGTCATTATCTCTGAGGGCCTAACCTGGTCGCAACATATCGATGCAGCTATAAAGAAGGCAAGACAGCGACTATACTTCATTAAGAGTTTGAACAGTATGTCAACAAAAATACTCAAAAACTTCTCTAGATATACCGTGGAGAGCATTCTGACAGGCTGCATCACTGTCTGGTATGGGAGGGCTACTGTACAGGACCGAAAAAAGTTGCAGAGGGTTGTAAATTTAGTTCGTTTCATCTTGGGTAGTAGCCTACAAAGTACCTAGGACATCTTCGAAGAGAGATGTCTCAGAAAGGCAGCGTCCATTATTAAGGACCCCCAGCACCCAGAGTATGCCCTTGTCTCACTGTTACCATCAGGTAGGAGGTGCAGAAGCCTGAAGGCACACACTCAGTGATTCAGGAACAGCTTCTTCCCCTCTGCCATCTGATTCCTAAATGGACATTGAACCCATGAACACTACTTCACTTTTTAACTATATATTATTTCTGTGTTTGCATGATTTATAGTCTATTCAATATACGCATACATTAATTAATTTTTCCTTCTTCATTATGTATTACATTGAATTGCTGCTGCTAAGTTAACAAATTTCATGACACATGCCAATGACTGAATTGAACTGAATTGACTTTATTTTTTACGTCCTTCACATACATGAGTAAAAATCTTTATATTACTTCTCCATTGAAATGTGCAATGTGCAGTCATAGTAATTTATAATAGAGAGTACATTCAACTCAGCATGAGTTCATCAGACTGATGGCCTGGTGGAAGAAGCTGTTCTGGAGCCTGTTGGTCCTGGCTTTTATACTGCGGTACCGCTTGTCGGATAATAAACCTGATTCTGATTCAGAATTAGACAATTTAGCCCAGCAAGTCCGCTCCACCATTTCATCATGGCTGATCCATTAATCCACTTTTCCCCTCAGCCTGATTTCTGTCTTCTCTCCATATCCCTTCAAGCCCTGACCAATCAAGAATCTATCAACCTCTGCCTTAACTATACGGCATGTTAAGACTTGGCCTCCACAGCTGCCTGTGGCAATGAATTCCACAGATTAACCACTTGCTGGCTAAAGAAATTCCTCATCTCTGTTCTAAAAAGACAGCCCTCTATTCTGAGATTCTGGTCCTAGACTTCCGCATCCTCTCCACATCCACTCTATCAAGGCCCTTCAACATTTGATAGGTTTCAATTAGGTCACCCCTCATTCTCCTGAATTCTCATGAATACAGGCCCAGAGCCATCAAATGCGGCTCAAGTGACAAGCCGTTCAAAGTTGGAATCACTGTAGCACATCCTTTCTAAAATATCCTTTCTAATGTCGATATGACATTGTGGGCATAACCGCGTAGTGGCTGAAAGAAGGATATACTTGGGAGCTTAACATCAAAGGATATACTTGTATCAAAAGAACAGGCAGAAAAGCACAGGCGGCAGTGTGGCTCTGTTGGTAAGAGATAAAATTACATCTTTAGAAAGAGGTGACTTAGGGTCAAAATGTTGAATCTTTGTGGGTAGAAACTGCAAGGGTAAAAAAACCATTATGGGAATCATAGCAACACACACAAAATGCTGGTGGAATGCAGCAGACCAGGCGGCATCTATAGGGAGAAGCGCGGTTGACGTTTCGGGCCGAGATCCTTCGTCAGGACTAACTGAAAGGAAAGAT
The DNA here is from genome assembly GCF_048418815.1 of Hemitrygon akajei. Classification (NCBI taxonomy): domain Eukaryota; kingdom Metazoa; phylum Chordata; class Chondrichthyes; order Myliobatiformes; family Dasyatidae; genus Hemitrygon; species Hemitrygon akajei. Next base: position 73,094,830 of record NC_133125.1, read on the forward strand.
AGTAAGAGATTTGAAAGTAGGAGGGGGAGGGGAAAATGCAAAATGATAGGAGAAGACCAGAGGGGGTGGGGTGAAGCTGAGATCCAGAAAGATGATTGGCAAAAGGGATACAAGGCTAGAGAAGGGAAAGGATCATGGGATGGGAGGCCTAGGGAGAAAGAAAGGGGGAGGGGAGCACCAGAGGGAGATGGAGAACAGGCAGTGTGATGGGCAGAGAAAGAAAAAAAGGGGATGGGGGAAAAAAAACAAAAACAAAAAAAAACTAAATATATCAGGGATGGGGTAAGAAGGGGAGCTCAAAATAGTAGCCAAGATGGGGTTGAGATTGTAAAGGGAGCTGGAAAAGTCATGCAATAAGGGTAATGACACCATTGTAATAGGGAACTTCAATATGCAATGTGATTGAAAAAAATAAGATTGGTGACTGATCGCAAAAGAGGAAATTTGTTGAAAGCCTATGAGATGGCTTTTTAGACAGCTTGTGCTTGAGCCTACTCCGAGAAAGGATTGGGTGTTGTGTAATAACCCTCATCTTATTAGGGAGCTTAACGTAAAAGAACCCTTAGGAGGCAGTGATCATAATATGATTGAATTCATACTGTATTTTGAGAGGGAGAAGCATAAGTGACATGTATCAATATCGCAATGGAATAAAGGGAATTACAGAGGCATGAGATAGGAGCTTGCCAGGTGGATTGGAGAAGGCCATTGGTGGGGATGATGACATAGCAGAGATGCTTAAAGTTTCTGGGAATAGTTCACAAGGCACAGGATAGATACGTTCCACAGAGGAAGAAGTTCTCAAATGGCAACTGTGGCTGACAAAGGAAGTTAAGGACTGCATTAACGCCAAGGAAAGGGCATATAGGGTAGCTTTTAAAATCTGACAAAAGGCAATTAAAAAAGCTATAAGAAGATAAAATATGAGGGCCAACTAGCTGATAATACAAAGCAGGATACGAAAGGTTATTTTTAGTTAAATAAAAAGTGAAAGGGAGGTGAGAGTTGATATTGGACCACTGGAAAATGATGCTGGTGAAGTAGTAATGGGGGACAAAGAAATGGCAGATGAACTTAATGGATACTTTGCATCTGTCCTCACTGTGGAAGACACCAGCAGTGTGCCAGAAATTGCGAGTGCCAGGGAGCAAAAGTGAGTGCCATTATTATTACAAAGGAAAAAGTGAAGCTAAACACAAAGATCTTAAGGTGGATAAGTCACCTGGACAAGATAGACTACACCCCAGAGCCCTGAGAAAGGTTGCTGAAGAGATAACGGATGCAATGGTCATGATCTTTCGAGAATCATTTGATTCTGGAATGGTCCCGGAGGACTGGAAAATTGTAAACATCACTCCACTCTTTAAGAAGGGAGAGGCAAAAGAAAGGAAATTATAGGCCAGTGAACCCAACCTCAGTGGCTGGGAAAGTGTTGGAGTCTATTATTAAGGATGAGGTTTTGGGATTCTTGGAGACTAATAATAAGTCAAAGTCACCATGGATTCTGCGAAGGGAAATCTTGCCTGACAAATCTGTCAGAGTTCTTCGAGGAAGTAACAAGCAGGTTGGACAAAGGAGAGGCTGTGGATGTCATTTACTTGAATTTCCTAAAGGCATTTGATAAGGTGCTACATATGAGGCTGTCTTACAAGATAAAATCCTATCCTTCTTTCAGCAGCAACTCAGTGATGCCCACAATCTCCAATCACTCTATGAGTCCATGATATTCCGAATGCTATGCACATTTAAAACAGCACCTTCAATCCTGCATTCTTCACCCTTTTTTTTTAACTTTTTGCTCTGTCTGCATTTGTACCCAATCATTGGTTTGTCTTTCCTTACATTCATTATTTACTTGTAAACCTGCTGGCTCATCCTCAGCTCTATTATACTGGTTCCCACTACCCTGCTATATTAGTTTAAACCACTCTCCACCTCTGAAGCAAGACTCACTGGTCTATAATTCCAAGGGTTACCTCTACTCTCTTGAACTAAAACATCTGCCACCCTCCAGTCATCTGGTATTACTCCTATGGCTAGTGCGGACACAAAGAGCATTGCCAAATGCACAGCAATCTCTTCCCTGGCTTCCTACAGTAATCTGGAGTATATCCTGTCTGGCCCAGGTACTTATGTTTTTAAACAGTTGCAGCACTTCTTCTTATTGCTCACTGGTGAATACTGAAGTGAAGCATTCATCAAGGACCTCACCAAACTCTCCCTGACTCCAGGCACTTTTCCCTGATTCGGTCCTACACTAACTCTAGCTATCATCCAGCTCTTCACACACATGTGGAATACATTGGGGTTTTCCTTAATCCTATTCATCAGGGCCTTGTTATGTCCACTTCTAGCTCTCCTAAGTCCATTCTTCAGCTAGAGCTCATCTGATCCTTGCTTCCTAAAGTTTAAGTAAGCTTATTTCCTCTTGAGGATCTTCTGCACCGCTTGGAGACATCCTGGACCCTGGCACCTGGGAGGCAACACACAATCCTGAAGTCTCTTTCATGGCTACAGAATCTGCTGCTTGTTTCCCTAACTATCAAGTCTCCTATTATTTTCACTCTGGCTACTTTTATCCTTCCCTGTTGTGACTCAGAGCCAGCACAGTGTCATTGGCATGACTGGTCATACCCCCAGCAGTATCCAAAGGAGTATACTTTTGCTGAGGGGAATGGCCAGAGGGAAACCCTGCACTGAATGGTTACTCTGCTTAGTTCTCCAGGTGGTCATCCATTAGGATGTAAAGCTTGAACTCTGGGTAAAAGTCTCATTTATGAGGTACTCTCAGTAGTGACTGCTCCCTTGCTGTTTCTGACCTCCACCCACACTGATTCAGTAGACAATCCTTTCACCACCTCCTCCCTTACTGCGGCTGTGATACTACCTATTATTCCCAATGCCATTCCCGCTCTTCTTTTACCTCTCTCCCTGTACCTTATGAAGCATCAAAACCCCAGTGTGTACAGTAGCTACTGATGCCCTTAGTGTCCCTAAGTTCAGGTTGAGCTCGTCTTTTTTCTTTATAGATTTTATCTTCTCCAGAAGAGATTTCAATGATTCACAAATCTGAAAATATGCCCCCTGAAAAATTCCTCAGCCATACATTGTCCTGAATGAGCCAGAAGTCATCCAGGTGCAGCTCTGTAAGTTAAGTCACTTTTATTGCCATTTCGACCATAACTGCTGGTACAGTACATAGTAAAAATGAGACAACGTTTTTTCAGGACTATGGTGTAACATGACACAGTACAAAAACTACACTGAATTACGTAGAAAACAACACTAGACTTCAGACCTACCCAGGACTGCATAAAGTGCACAAAACAGTGCAGGCATTACAATAAATAATAAACAATAGGGCAGTAAGGTGTCAATCCAGGCTCTGGGTATTGAGGAGTCTGATAGCTTGGGGGAAGAAACTGTTACATAGTCTGGTCGTGAGAGCCCGAATGCTTCGGTGCCTTTTCCCAGACGGCAGGAGGGAGAAGAGTTTGTATGAAGGGTGCGTGGGGTCCTTCATAATGCTGTTTGCTTTGCGGATACAGTGTGTAGAGTAAGTGTCCGTAATGGCAGGAACAGAGACCCCGATGATCTTCTCAGCTGACCTCACTATCTGCTGCAGGGTCTTGCAATCCGAGATGGTGCAATTTCTGAACCAGGCAGTGATGCAGCTGCTCAGGATGCTCTCAATACAACCCCTGTAGAATGTAATGAGGATGGGGGGGGGGTGGGAGATGGACTTTCCTCAACTTTCACAAAAAGTAGAAGGCGAAAGATGTTGCTGGGCTTTCTTTCCTCTGGAGCTGGTGTTGAGGGACCAAGTGAGATTCTCTGCCAGGAAAACACCAAGAAATTTGGTGCAGCTCAATGCATCTTATACAGATGTAGTTGTCAGGGTGACTGAGGTCTCCCACAACTGTCACAGCTGACACAAACATACCACTAACCCTGAACCCATTTTCACAACACTAGTTGGGCACTAATGGACAAAGAAAGAAGAAAATTTACCAAAGTCTTACCTTAGTTTTAGCCACTTCTTGCCGAAGCTTCTTAAACCAAAGTCTCAAACCCTCCATCCGCCCGCTAACAATATGACCGCTCCCACAATGGCCACTCTGCTTAAACCTGACCTCTTTATATTGGCCCTTGCTAAGTGCCGAACTAACCTGTAATCTCAGAATATCCTGACTGATTCCGCTCGCTTTTTTCACACACTGTGTAATACATCATTTGCGTCAACACCAACACAATCTGAAGGTGTGCTGGGGTCAGCCTGCAAATGTCACCATACTTCTAGCACCAACATAGCATGCAACTTACTAAACTCTACATCTTTGGAATTTGGCAGGAAACCAAAGCATCTGGAGGAAATCCTCATGGTCACAGAGAGAACGTACAAATTCCGAACAGGCAGCAGTGAGAAATGAACCATTGCCTGCTACGTCATCTGTTTGGACTGTGCTACCAAACAGTCCAAGTAAATATCTCAGTCAACACAGATGAGGAATAGATGTTAAAAACCTTAGTAATATCCTTCAGCTCCACACACTGGTCTCACTGATGATCTTTTAAAGAAGCTAGTCTCTCCCTAGATGCCCTTTAACTGTTAATATAAACTCTTCGGATTATCTTTATCTCTGCCTGCTAAATCCATTGCATACCATTTTTCCCTTTCTTATTCCCCTGTTAAGCCTGGTCTTAAAGATTTTATATTCATCAATGAATTCATTCACACTTAGCGGCCAAAATATGATCCTCTTTTTTCCCTACCCGAGCCTTTGTATCTTTTACAAGAGAAAATCAGAGATGCTGGAAATCAAAGCAACACACGCAAAATGCTGGACAAACTCAGCAGGCCAGACAGCATCTATGGAAAAGAGTAAAAAGCTGACGTTTCAGCCAAGACCCTTCATCAGGGCAGTCCTGCCTGGCCTGCTGAGCTCCTCCAGCATTTTCAGTGTGTTCCTTTGTATTCCCTGTCAGCTAACGTTAGCTGAATTTAGTATGTCTACCCTTCACCGTAACAAAAACATGCTGCTCCTGGACTCTTGATACGAGAGGTTTAGTCTATGATCCCAATGCAGGCAAGTGGGACTGGTTCTCTGGACAACACAGTTGGCATGGATGAGTTTGGCTGTTTTAATGCTGTATGACTCCAGGACTCTACTATTCACCCTACCTACATTCTTATCTAAATCAGTTATATACAGAAATCCCATAGCACACCATTGGCAGCAGACTTCCACTATTATCCAGCAGGCCGGGCAGCATCCTTGGAAACAAGCTGTCAACATTTCTGGCTGAGACCCTTTGTCAGGACTGAAGAGGGAGGGGGCAGGGGCCCTATAAAGAAGGTGGGGGAGGGTGGGAAGAGAAGGCTGGTAGGTGCCAAGTGAAAAACCAGTAAGAGGGAATAATCAATATAACCATAATAATTATTATAATAATAATAATAAATATAACCAGTAATAATCTTTCCTCTTACTGATAAGAAAGATGGAATTAATGCAAGATTAATGTAAATGGGTGCCTGATACTCAGCACAGACTTGGTGGGCCAAAGGGTCTATTTCCATGTTGTATCTCCCTATGCAATGAGATTTAAATTTGGAACATATCCTGAAATAATTTGTGTACATAGGGATGGACTGGATGAATACTACCTTACCTTATGATGGAAATATTTTTCAAACTTTACTCGTGCCAGAGACACACACTGATGCCAGTCTGTAGGCCATCTACTGAGTAATTTAATTGCTTGAAATGATCCTTCTAAACTCTCTCCATTTATCATTCTCTGAAAAACAAAGAGAAAGAACAACTTTTTATCTCCTTTCACTCAGCTTTGCAATTTATAGCGAACAAATACTCTTACACTACGAACAGAATGAAGCAAAATATGGAATGCAGCAGATAGTCAAATTTTTTAAATACATTGTTCAACAAACTAAGCATATTATCACTTATCATTGCAAAATTAAAGACATGATGTAAATATAAGAACAAATGGATTGCAAATTCAATGAAGAATGAACCAGGAGAATGGGATGTTCTACTTGGCTTGGCTCTGTGACTCCATATTTGTTCTGAGCTGAAATTTACAATGTTAAACTTAATTATTAAGTTTAAGATTGGTTGATTTTGTGGTTCTTTGCTGATGCTCAAAATAAGACCTGTTGATTATAATCAGTGACTAGAAAACCTATGCACAAGTTAGTTCACAGTGTTAAGACTTGCTATCAATTCTCAAGATGTACCATCGAGCCAGATATGGTTCAACTGGCTGACAGGTAACGTGTCATGTTTTGGATAACGTTGATCTGTGATATAAGGTCATATTGAATTTGGGGGAGTTAGCGAGTTGGATTCAGAATTGCCTCAATGACAACAAGCAGAGGGCTGATTCACCGAGAGACCTGCGACCAGTTGCCTACACCAGAAGTCAATGTTGAGCCCTCTTTGGGAGCAGCCGATGTGTGAGCGGGCTGGTGTTAGAGAGGAGGGTTTGAGGCTTTGGCTTGAAGAAGCAAAGGCTAAGGTAACTTTCTTTGTCCATTACTTCATAGTTCGTGCAGTGAGAATGGATACAGGGTCAAAGGTGTGACATGTAGAAATTCTGGGCGATTTCTAGTCTCCCTGATAACAACATCGGCAACATCAACTGCAACTCTTTACAAATCATGTGAGGGAACTGGAATTTCAGCTACATGGCCTTCCACTCATACAGGAGAATGAGGTGATAGATAGGAGCTACAGAGAGGTAGACACTCCAATGTTGCAGGCTGGGTGACCAATTAGTAGAAGGAGAAAGTTACGAGTAGACACAACAGAGTTTCCCTCAATAATAAGATAATGCAATGGGGTGGAGGAAAACAACCTAACATGGGCAAGGTGCAGTGACCAGGTCTCTGGCACTGAGTTTGGCTCTTTGGCTCAGAAGGGAAGGGGGGAAGAAGTACAGTGGTGATATTCCAGTCAAGGTGGCACCAGTATACAATGGTCGATATCTTCCAGGTAACCCTTGAAAATCTTTTTACTTCTTTTGTCTGTTTTTCACCTTAAATGTGTCTCTGGGACTGTTACAGCCTGTGATTTACAGTTTGGAGATCATTTGAGTGATCCAGTGCTTTGCTGTCTCCAGGAAGTGAGTGCGTACTTGGATGACTTCGATGCAAAAAAATGCGTGAGCTGATGTTCAAGTTCATTTTGCCAATTAAAGTGCAAACGTTAATTGCTAATTTAATTTTTGAGGAAGATTGAGACATTGAGGCAAATGTGAGTTCCTTTTGACTTTGCTGGAGAAGGAATCTGTGAGCAGCCTATCATTGTGATAGGCGGGTAGGCCTTTCTGTCTCATATGGAATCCCGCTCCTTCAATGAATGTTGGTGATAGCATAGGATGGTGTCGTGGTTCTGCATTTATGGATTGGACTATTGCATTTGTGGACATTTTCACACTTATGGTTTTTGTATTCTGTGTTTTTATTGCCCGTTCCTTTTCCATTTTGTTGTGCAAGAGGAGGGTGACTGTTTTAATATTCTGTATTTTTATTGCCTGTTCCTTTTCCGTTTTGTTGTGCGAGGGGAGGGAGTTTGTGGGTTGATGTTTTGTTAGTTTTTTTGGTGGGGCAGGGTTGTTTTATTGGGGGAAGAACCAATGTTCCTGTTTTGTTTTGTGCGGGGGGAGCGGGGGTTTTGGAGGGTTGATAATTGGAATGCTGATCTTTCTTGTGCAATGGGGGGCGAAGAGCTGGGTCCTTCTCTCTGAAGGACTTTCATGTTCTTTCTTTTGTGGCTATCTGAAGAAGACAAATTTTAGTTATATGTGGATACATGCTTTGATGTAGGATTGGATATTTAGAGGCACTGACAGGAGATTCTGTGGATGCGAAACACAAATGGATAGTATCTTGCCTCCAGGGATGTTTCAGATCAAATGCACAGCATTCTGAAGGGGAGGGTGAGCAGTCAGAAGTTGTGGCATATATTAGTACCAAAACATAGGAAGGAAAATTGTATGAAGTCGTTGAGTGAAGTACTGTGCAGACACAACAGAAGCATTCCTGTTTAGGTCCAGTGAAGAGCTTCAAACAGCAGGAAGTTTTTCGAGGGGAGTCATTGACTTGAGTACTGCGCAGACGCAACAGAAGTGTTTCCACACAGGTCCAGTGAAGAGCTTTAAAAACCCAGTCTCCAAAACATAAAAGAGGGGTACCGCATAGAGCAGTCATCGTTGGAGTTGTCTGAGTCAGAGTAGTGCTTTGGTTCAACAGGACTTCAGCAAGGAAAGGTGACGGCAAGGTTAGTAGGTAAGTTCATTCCTTTTTTTTTCTTATTTAACTCTTAAGAGAATGGGGGTAAATCTGCAGAGTAGCTATTCTGTTCTGGGTGTCAGATCAGAAGACAGATAAATGCATGACTGTCAGGAAAGGGAAGGGAGAAACATCAGATCGTGGAGAGTACCCCTGTGGCTGTCCCACTCAATAACAAGTACTCCATTTTGAGTACTGTTGGTGGGAGGGGGTGCAAGGGGAGGGTGGGGAACAACCTATCTGGGCAAAGCTACAGTAACTGTACCTCTGGCACTGAGTCTGGCCCTGTGGCTCAGAAGGGCAGAAAATTGAAGAGGATGGCAGCAGTAACAGGGGACCCTATAGTTAGGGCGACAGATAGGCGATTTCTGTGGATGCAGAAAGGAAACATGGATGGCAGTTTTCCTCCCAGATGCCTGGGTCCGCAATGCTTCTGAATGTGACCACAATATCCTGAATAGGGACCGGGAGCAGACAGATGTCACGATACATATGGATCTGGGGTTGCGACGATGAACAGCTTTAAGCTCTTTGGCATAAACATCACCGAGGATCTTACATGGTCTGTAGATACCAGCTGTGTGGTGAAAAAGGCACAATGGCACCTCTTTCACCTCAGATGGTTGAAGAAGTTCGGTATGGCCCCCCAAATTCTAAGAACTCTCTAAAGGGGCATGATTGAGAGCATCCTGACTGGCTGCATCATTACCTGGCATGGGAACTGTATTTCCCTCAATCGCAGGACTCTGCAGAGAGTGGTATGGGCAACCCAGTGCATCTGTGGATGTGAACTTCCCAGTATTTAGGGCATTTACAAAGACAGTTGTGTAAAAAGGGCCTGAAGGATTATTAGGGACCCGAGTCACCCCAACAACTAACTGTCCAGCTGGTACCATCCAGGAAATGGTACCGCAGCATAAAAGCCAGGACCAACAAGCTCCGGGACAGCTTCGTCTATCAGGCCATCAGACTGATTAATTCATGCTGACACAACTGTATTTCAATGTTATATTGACTATCCTGTTGTATATAATATTTATTATAAATTACTATAATTGCCCATTTAGACAGTGATGTAACGTAAAGATTTTTACTCTTCATGAAGGATGTAAGTTATAAAGTCAATTCAATTCACATATTGGTACCAATGACATAAATAGAAAAAGGGAGAAGGTCCTGAAAGCAGTATACAGGAAGTTGGAAAGGAAGCTGAGAAGCAGGACCTCAAGGGTAGTAATCTCAGTGTTGCTACCTGTGCCACATGACAGAAAGACAGACAGACATACTTTATTGATCCTGAGGGAAATTGGGTTTCCCTCCGTCAGAATGAGCTGACAGATAAATGTGTGGCTGAAGAATTGGAGCAGGGGACAGGGATTCAAATTTCTGGATCATTCGGACCTCTTCTGGTGCAGGTGGGACAAGGAATGGCTTGCACTTGAATCTGAGAGGAACCAATATCCTTGCGGGGAGATTTGCTAGAGCTGTTGGGAGTGGTTTTAACTAGTTTGTAATATGGCAGGGGGATGGGAACCAGTTTGATAGAGCTGAGGATGAGCCAGCAGGTTTACAAGTAGATGTGATATGTAATATAAGTGTAAGGAAGGACAAGTGAATAACTGGGTAGAACTGCAGGCTGAGCAAAGAGTTAAGTTGTACCATAAAGGAACAATCCAAAAGGGTGAAGAATGCAGGACTGATGGTGCTGTATTTATATGTGCAGAGCATTCAGAATAAGGTGGACAAACTCGTGGCACAGTTAGAGATTGGTCGGTATGATGTTGTGGGCATCACTGAGCCGTGGCTGAAAGAAGGCCATATTTGGATATTTGGGAGCTTAACATCAAAAGACATACTTAGTATCGAAAGAACAGGCAGGGAGGCATAGGTGGTGGTGTGGCTCTATTGGCGAGAGATGGAATTACATCTTTAGAAAGAGGTGACGTAGAGCCAAAGAATGTTGAATCTTTGTGGGTGGAATTAAGAAATTGCAAGAGTAAAAAAACCATCATGGGAATCATATATAGGCCTCCAAATAGTAGCCAAGATGTGGGGTTGAGATTGCAAAGGGAGCTGGAAAAGGCATGTCATAAGGGAATGTCACAATTGTATTAGGGGACTTCAATATGCAAAGTGACTGGGAAAATCAGGCTGGCGTTGTGGACCCCAAGGGAGGGCACTTGTTGAATGCCTATGAGATGGCTTTTTAGAGCAGCTTGTGCTTGAGCCAATGAGGGAAAAGGCTATCTCAGATTGGCTGTTGCATAATAACCCAGAGCCATTGGGAAGCATGAAAGTAAAGGAACTCTTAGGAGGCAGTGATCATGATATGATTGAATTCATACTGCAGTTTGTGAGAGCCATATGTATCAGTAACACAATGGATTAAAGGAATTACAGAGGCATGAGAGAGGAGCTTACTCAGGTAGATTGGAAGAGGATACTGCCAGGGATGTTGGCAGAGCAGAGATGGTTGAAGTTTCTGGGAATAGTTCACAAGGCACAAGACAGATATATCCCACAGAAGTTGTTCTCAAATGGCAGGGCGAGGCAACTGTGGCTAACAAGGGAAGTTAAGGACTGCATAAACGTCAAGAAAAGAGCATATAACGTAGCAAAAGTGAGTGGGAAGTTAGATGATTGAGAAGTTTTTAAAAATCAAACAAAAGGCAACTAACAAAGCTATAAGAAGGGAAAAGATAAAATATGAGGGCCAACTAGCTGATACTATAAAGCAGGATACTAAAAGTTTTTTTTAGTTAAATAAAAAGTAAAAGGGAGGTGAGAGTTGATATTGAACCACTGGAAAATGATGCTGGTGAGGTAGTAATGGAGGACAAAAAAAATGGCAGATGAACTTAATAAGTACAAAGTACTTTGCCTCAGTCTTTACTGTGGAAAACACTAGTTGTATGGCAGAGGTTTGTGAGTGTAAAGGTGCAGGAGTACGTGCCATTTGTATGACAAAGGAAAAAGTGCCAGGCAAACTGAATAGGTCTTAAGGTGGATAAGTCACCTGGGCCTGATGGACTATATCCCAGAGTCCTGAGAGAGATTGCTGAAGAATAATGTATTGGTCATGATCTTTCACGAATCATTTGATTCTGGCATGGTCCCAGAGGACTGGAAAATTGCAAATGTCATTCCACTCTTTAAGACAGCCTAATGTGGCAGGAGCAGGCTGCAGCGCTGAGAGTTCTTGCAGTTCAGTGGCGCTCAATTAAAAAGAGAGTTTTGCAGGTGTTCAGACTCATCCTGATGGCCCATTCAGCGGCAGGAGCAGGCCACAGTAGTGAGGGTTCTTGCAGTTTGGCAATGTTGTTTAAAAGGAGAGTTTTGCAGGCGTTCAAACTCATTCTGATGGGCCAATCAGCGGAGGGAGCAGACCACAGAAACGAGGCTTTTTGCAGGTTGGCAACATGTGTTTAAACCTGCAGAAGGGATAAATAGGGTGGCCATTGTTGGAAGTAAGCCAGTGGTGAGAGTAGGATAGAGTGGTGTCTACTTAAAACAGGGATGTGGAGAAATTTCTTTAGCCAGAGGGTAGTGAATTTGTGGAATTTATTAACACAGGCATCTGTGGAAGCCAGGTCATTGGGTGTATTTGAAAGGCTGAAAAGACTCGATGGGCCAAATAGCCCAATTCTGCTCCTCTGTTGTATGGTCTTAGGGCAAAAGGCAGGAAAGTATAGGCCAGTAAGCCTAATCAGAGTGGTTGGTAAAGCATTGAAGTCTATCATTAAGGATGAGGTTTCGGGGTACCCGGAGAATAATGATAAAATAAGTCAAAGTCAGCATGGTTTCTGCAAAAAGAAATCTTGCCTGACAAACCTTCTAGAGTTCTTCAAGGAAGTAACAGGCAGGGTGGACAAAGGAGAGGCAGTGGATATCATTTAGTTGGATTTTCAGAATGTGCCACACATGAGGCTGCTTAACAAGATAAAATCCCATGGCATTACATGAAAGATACTGGCACTGATAGAGGAATGGCTGACAGGCAGGAGGCAGCGAGTGAAAATAAAGGGGCAGGGGAGAGTTTAAACTAGAATTGTTGGGGAGTGGGAATCAAACTGAAGAGACTGGGGAAGAGGCGGTTGGCTCACAAATAGAGAAAGCTTGTAGACAGTGTGAGAGAGGATAGGCAGGTGATAGAGAAGGGAGCGCTCAGACTGAAGGCTTGAGATGTGTCTATTTTTATGCAAGGAGTGTTGTGAACAAAGCGGATGAGCATGGATCAGTACTTGGAGATATGATGTGGTGGCCATTACAGAGACTTGGATGGCTCAGGGACAAGATTGGTTACTTCAAGTGCCGGGTTTCAGAAAGGACAGGGAGGGAGGCAAAAGAGGTGGGAGTGTGGCACTGTTGATCAGAGATGTAGACTCACAGCTGCAGAAAAGGTGGACGCCATGGAGGTTATGGACGTCTATACCCACGTCTATGGACCTCTGTGGGTGGAGATTAGGAACAGGAAGGGGTCAATAACTTTACTGGGTATTTTTTATAGGCCGCCTAATAGTAACAGGGATATTGAGGAGCAGATAGGGAAACAGATCCTGTAAAGGTGTAATAATAAGAGTTGTCGTGATGGGAGACTTTAATTTCCCAAATATCGATTGGCATCTCCCAAGAGCAAGGGGTTTAGATAATGTGGAGTTTGTTAGGTGTGTTCAGGAAGGTTTCTTGACACAATATGTAGATAAGCCTACAAGAGGAAAGGCTGTACTTGATTTGGCATTGGGAAATTAACCTGGTCAGGTGTCAGATCTCTCAGTGGGAGAGCATTTTGGAGATAGTGATCATAATTCTATCTCTGTTACAATAGCATTGGACAGAGATAGGAACAGACAAGTTAGAAAAGCGTTTAATTGGAGTAAGGGGAATTATGAGGCTATCAGGCAGGAAATCGGAGGCTTAAGTTGGAAACAGATGTTCTCAGGGACAAGTACGGAAGACGTAGCAAATATTCAGGGATTATTTGTGTAGAGTTCTGTATAGGTATGTTCCAATAAGACAGGGAAGTTATGGTAGGGTACAGGTACCATGATGCACAAAGGCTGTAATAAATCTAGTCAAGAAGAAAAGAAAAGCTTACAAAAGGTTCAGAGAGCTAGGCAATGTTAGACATCTAGAAGATTATAAGGCTAATAGGAAGGAGCTTAAGAAGGAAATTAGGAGAGCCAGAAGGGGCCATGAGAAGGCCTTGGTGGGCAGAATTAAGGAAAACTCCAAGGCATTCTACAAGTATGTGAAGAGCAAGAGGGTAAGACATGAAAGAATAGGACCTATCAAGTGTGACAGTGGGAAAGTGTGTATGGAACCAGATGAAATAGCAGAGGTACTTAATGAATACTTTACTTCAGTATTCACTATGGAAAAGGATCTTGGTGATTGTAATGATGACTTGCAGCAGACTGATAAGCTTGAGAATGTAGACATTAAGAAAGAAGATGTGCTTTTCGAGCTTTTCGAAAGCATCAAGTTTGTTAAGTTGCTGGGACCGGACAAAATGTACCCCAGGCTACTGTGGGAGGCGAGGGAGGAGATTGCTGAGCCTCTGGTGATGATCTTTTCATCATCAATGGGGATGGGAGAGGTTCCCGAGGATTGGAGGGTTGCGGATGTTGTTCCTTTATTCAAGAAAGGGAGTTGAGATAGCCCAAGAAATTATAGACCAGTGAGTGTTAAGTTGATGGAGAAGATCCTGAGAGGCAGGATTTATGAACATTTGGAGAGGTATAATATGATTAGGAGTAGTCAGCATGGCTTTGTCAAGGGCAGTTCGTGCCTTATGAACCTGATTGAATTTTTTGAAGATGTGACTAAACACATTGATGAAGGAAGAGCAGTAGATGTAGTGTATATGGATTTTAGCAAGGCATTTGATAAGGTACCCCATGCAAGGCTTACTGAGAAAGTAAGGAGGCATGGGATCCAAGGGGATATTGCTTTATGGATCCAGAAATGGCTTGCCCACAGAAGGCAAACAGTGGTTGTAGACGAGTAATATTCTGCATGGAGTTCGGTCACCAGTAGAGCGCCTCAGGGATCTGCTCTGGAACCCTTACTCTTCGTCATTTTTATAAATGATCTGGATGAGGAAGTGGAGGGATGGGTTAGTAAGTTTGCTGATGACACAAAGGTTGGAGGTGTTGTGGATAGTGTGGAGGGCTGTCAGAGGATAGCATTAGGAGAGGAGAGTGGAGCATTGATAGGATGCAAAACTGAGCTGAGAAGTGGCAGATGGAATTCAACCCAGTTAAGTGTAAAGTGGTTCATTTTGGTAGGTCAAATATGATGGTAGAATATAGTATTAGTGGTAAGACTATTGGCAGTGTGGAGGATCGGAGGGATCTTGGGGTCCGAGTCCATTGGACGCTGAAAGCAGCTGCGCAGGTTGACTCTGTGGTGAAGAAGGCGTACGGTGTATTGGCCTTCATCAATCGTGGAATTGAATTTAGGAGCCGAGAGGTAATGTAGAGGTAATATAGGACCCTGGTCAGACCCCACTTAGAGTACTGTGCTCAGTTCTGGTTGCCTCACTACCGGAAGGATGTGGATGTGGTGCAGAGGAGATTTAGAAGGATGTTGCCTGGATTGGGGAGCGTGCCTTATGAGAATAGGTTGAGTGAACTTGGCCTTTTCTCCTTGGAGCAAAGAAGAATGAGAGGTGACCTGATAGAGGTGTACAAGATGATGAGAGGCATTGATTGTGTGGATAGCTTTTACCCAGGGCTGAAATGGTTGCCACAAGAGGACATAGGTTTAAGGTGCTGGGGAGTAGGTACAGAGGAGATGTCAGGGGTAAGTTTTTTACTCAGAGAGTAGTGAGTGTGTGGAATGGGCTCCCGGCAAAGGTGGTGGAGGTGGATACGATAGGGTCTGTTAAGAGGCTTTTAGATAGGTACATGGAGCTTAGTAAAATAAAGGGCTATAGGTAAACCTAGTAATTTCTAAGGTAAGGACATGTTCAGCACAACTTTGTGGGTCTATTGTGCTGTAGGTTTTCTATGTTTCTATGTTTAACTCTCTTTTATTCTACCTGTCTCAACTATAACTCATGCAGCTCATTACACAGACATACTGTGTGTAATAAACCTGCCCCTCATGTTTCTACTAATTCTTTCCCCTTTCACTTTAAATCTATGCTCTTTAGTTCTTGCTTTCCCAAACCAGGAAATGCATTCACTCTATCCATACCCTTCACAACTTTGTACGTCACCATCTCCCATGCTCCAGGGAACAAAGTCTTAGCCTGCCCAACCTCCCTAATGCTAGCCCAAGTCCTGGGAACATTTTTGTAAATCTTTTCTGCAGTCTTTCTAGTTTAGTAACATCTCTCCAAAATTAGATCAACGAAAACTGAACTAAGTCTGCAAATGCCTCACCAGCATCCTTTAGGAATGCATAAAGATATCCCACATTTTACATTCAGTGTCCTGTCTTATGAAGGGCAGAGTGCCAATAGCCTTCTTCACCACCTTGACAACCTGTGAATCTTCTTTCAATGAACCAAACTTCTGCAACATGCCCCAGGGTCTTGCTGTACACTCCTAGATTTGAATGTCCATAATGCATCACCTCTCCAGTTTAAAGTCCATTTATCAATTCTTGGCTTATTTACTCAGTTGATCAAGATCCCTCTGTAATTTTTGATAATGTTCTCCATTGTACCACCTATTTTAGTGTTATCTGAATGCCTTTTTACACATAATTTACACAAAATACACATTTTTAATCCAACTTGTTGCTATAGTTAGGAAACAACAATGGTCCCAGATTTTGATTATAAGATTTAAAATAATGACAGAAAAAGACAAAGTCCTACATGATACATTCTGGGCTACACTTTTACAATGGCCATAATGGATATAACCCATCAGTTAAACTGCCCCTACTTGGTAATTAACAGGTGAGGAATCGGCAAAGGAAGAGACGCATAAATAGAAAAAAACAAGAGAAAGGAAGCTGGGTCCTCTCCAGAACTTCTCCACCAATGACAACTGATGTCATATGATTCTAAGAGAAAGGCAGAAAATGCAAGGTGCCATCTTCATAATATATTCTTTAATAAGTCATAGTAGCAGAATTAGGCCATTTGGCCCATTGAGTCTACTCCGCCATTCAATCATGGCTGATCTCGTTTTTTTCCCTCGTTAGCCCTACTCGCTGTCTTCTCCCCGCAAACTTTGATGCTGTAGTCAATCAAGACCCCATCAAGCTTTGCCTTAAATACATCCAACAACCTGCCTGTGGTAACAAATTCCACAAAAAAATTTCTCAGGATCTCTGTTTTAAATGGACCTCTATCCTGAGACTGTGCCCTCTTGCATCGACTCCCCATACCATGGACAACATCCTTTCCACATCTACTTTGTCTAGGCCTTTCAACATTCAAAAGGTTTCAATGAGATCCCCCTTCATTCTTCTAAATTCCAGCAAGTACAGACCCATAGCCATCAAATATTCCTCGTATGATAAACCTTTCATTACTGAAATTATTCTTGTGAAACTCCTCTGAACTCTTTCCAATGCCAGCACATCTTTTCTTCGATGAGGAGCCCAAAACTGTTCACACTACACAAGGTGAGGCCTCACAAGTGCCTTATAAAGTCTCACCATCTTGTACTCTAGACCTCTTGAAATGAATGCTAACATTGCAGTTGCCTTCATCACCGACTCAACCTGTAAGTTAACCTTTAGGGTGTTCTGCACAAGAATTTCCAAGTCCCCTTGCATCTCAGATTTTCGGATTTTCTCCCCGTTTAAACCGAAATGCCTGACCATGCATTTTCCAACACTGTATTTTATTTGCCACTCTTTTGCCCATTCTCCTAATCTGTCCAAGTCTTTCTGCAGTCTACCTGTTTCTTCAACACTACCTGCCACTCTACCGATCTTCATATCATCTGCAAACTTGGCAACAAAGCTGTCTGTTGCAGGGAATGCATCATTCCTGCATCCATCCTATCACACTCTTCAAGAATTTCTTCTAAATTCTAGAAATTATGGGCTTAAGGTGCTTAAACTCACAGAAGAAACCCAATATCCTAGTAATCAAGCTAGTCAACCATCATTGCATTCCTTCTAATGCAAATAATTATCATTCCTTTAGGGTACAATATTCCAGTGAAGTCTCACCATGTAATTATAGTAAGACGTTTTCACTCTTGTACTCAAATCCTCGTGCAGTAAAGGACAGCATTATATGATTTCCTAATTTGCTGCTGTACAAGAATATTAGCTTTCAATACAAGGATTTTTAAGTCCCAACCAACACCAATATTTTTTTAATTTCTCAACATTTATAAAGATATTTGACCACATATTCTTCCACGTTACCACCCAAATGCCACGTCCTTGAATACTCAGGGCTGTTCATATTGGCTTCAAACCTGTCAGCTTTTTCACCCACACTGCCACAAAGCTTAGTGTCATTTGCAGACTTAGATACTTGATCCTCTCATCCTGCAACACTGTTGCAGTTTGTGACATTGACCTCTGTAGCACCCAGTTAGTCACAGTAACCAGTCATCAATTCATACCAATAATGGCCCCTTATCTACTCCTTCTATCCATTCCGATATGTCAATCCATGGCCTCCTCTACTGTCGAGATGAAGCCACACTCAGGTTGGAGGAACAACACCTTATACTTTGTCTCAGTAGCCTTCAATTTGACGGAATGAACATTGGTTTCTCTAACTTTCATTAATGCCCTACTCCCCTTCTTACTCCATCCCTATTTTTAAATTATTATTATTTTTTTCTCTCTCCTTCCCTCTCACAATAGCTTCTTGATTGTTCTCCATCTTCCTCTGGTGCTCCCCTCCCCCTTTCTTTCTTCCAAGGCCTTCCGTCCTATGATACTCCCCTTTCTCCAGCCTTGTATCGCTTTTGCCAATCAACTTCCCAGTTCTTAGCTTCATCCCTCCCCCTCCTGTCTTCCTCTATCATTTCGGGTCTCCCCCCGCCCCCGCCAAATCTCTTACTATCTCTTTTTACCGATAGTCCTGACGAAGGGTCTCGACCCGAAACGTCGACAGTACTTCTTCCTATAGATGCTGCCTGGCCTGCTGTGTTCAAATCTCACCATGTCATATAAATCAGCAATAATAAATCTGATTTTGATTCTGAGAATTGTACCATGATTAACTGTTAATAAGATATACACTTTAAAGTAACATATACAGCTATTGCCAAGCACCTAAAGCAATAACTTTGGAAAGAAAAGTTATCAACAACTATGTCAATTCTATGTCTTCATTTGGAGACTCTCAGGTTTGAAATCACAACATTTTTAAACCCTGGCTCTCTTACTCACATCTCAGTGCAGTTATTCTCACCTGCAGTACATTTTCTGTTGATTTGTATGTATCCCAGAAATTGTTATACATTGAGGGTTTGTATGAAAAGCAGCTTTCAAACTGGAATCAGAAATGGAATAAAACATTCTTTTAGAATTAACTTGCTTTTCCAAAAATGCAATTGAAAACATGAACTAATGTTTTCACTGTTGAATACCTTATCTCTGGACCACTGTATTGTGTGCTCAATTAATGCTGGAAAGGATTTCAATGTACAAAATGGAATTTCTTCTTCAGGAGGATCTCGCTGTAAAAACAAACAACAAATGAACAAATTGCTAAAGCATGCATATATTTAATATCTTGTACCACTCCCATATTAATAATTTCAAATATACATTACACAAGTCTTCATTTACTGTTCAGAAATGCTACTATTTAAATTCATTTATGCCAGCAGTAAGTGCATGCTATTTTAATGTTAAAATCCCTGCCTCAACTATTAATTTCAATAATAGAATTTAATCGCGACAAGTCTGAGCAAATGTAATTTGAAAGGGAAAGACATACACAGTAAATGTAGGTCCCTAAAGATATTTATCCCATTATCGTGATCCCCAGTTCTATCTGAAGACTTGAAGATGGCTAACATTGTCCTCTTAATTAAGAAGGGCCACAAGGACAAGTCAGGAAAGTACAAGCTGATGAGTTAAATTTAACTGAGAGGAAAATTAATAAAGGTAACTCTGACAGACACCATCTACTACATACAGGAAGGACAGTTGGCATGGCAATGTACAGGGGGCACCATGTCTCATAAGGAATAGGGATCAACTTAAGGATCAAGGATTTAGGATTAAATTTATTTGCCATATACATTTAAAGGTATTAAGAATTTGCAGTTTTGTGTTGGTGCAACATGGGGCAGTATTAAGCAATTATAAAGAACAAAGAAAAGATGGATAGGACTGGACTCAGAGTGAGATTTTTGATTGGAGAAAGGCTAACTTTGAGGAGATGCAAAAGGATTTAGAAGGAGTGGATTGGGACAATTTGTTTTACGGGAAGGATGTAATAGAGAAATGGCAGTCATATAATGGTGAAATTTTGAGGGTACAGAATCTTTATGTTCCTGTTAGGTTGAAAGGAAAGGTTAAAGGCTTGAGGCAGCCATGGTTTTCAAGGGATATTGGAAACTTGGTTAGGAAAAAGAGAGATATCTACAATAAATATAGGCAGCATGGAGTAAATGAGGTGCTCGAGGAATATAAAGAATGTAAGAAGAATCTTAAGAAAGAAATTAGAAAAGCTAAAAGAAGATACGAGGTTGCTTTGACAAGTAAGGTGAAAATAAATTCAAAGGGTTTCTACAGTTATATTAATAGCAAAAAGATAGTGAGGGATAAAATTGGTCCCTTAGAGAATCAGAGTGGACAGCTATGTGTGGAGCCAAAGGAGATGGGGGAGATTTTGAACAATATCTTTTCTTCGGTATTCACTGAGGAGAAGTATACTGAATTGTGTAAGGTAAGGGAAGCAAGTAGGGAAGTTATGGAAACTATGACGATTAAACAGGAGGAAGTACTGGTGCTTTTAAGGAATATAAAAGTGGATAGATCTCCGGGTCCTGACAGGATATTCCCTAGGACCTTGAGGGAGGTTAGTGTAGAAATAGCAGGGGCTCTGACAGAAATATTTCAAATGTCATTAGAAACGGAGATAGTGCCAGAGGACTGGCGTATTGTTCATGTGGTTCCATTGTTTAAAAAGGGTTCTAAGAGTAAACCTAGCAATTATAGGCCTGTCAGTTTGAAGTCAGTGGTAGGTAAATTAATGGAAAGTATTCTTAGAGATAGTATATATAATTATCTGGATAGACAGGGTCTGATTAGGAACAGTCAACATGGACTTGTGCGTGGAAGGTCATGTTTGACAAATCTTATTGAATTTTTTGAAGAGGTTACAAGGAAAGTTGACGAGGGTAAAGCAGTGGATGTTGTCTGTATGGACTTCAGTAAGGCCTTTGACAAGGTTCCACACAGAAGGTTAGTTAGGAAGGTTCAATCATTAGGTATTAATATTGAAGTAGTAAAATGGATTCAACAGTGGCTGGATGGGAGATGCCAGAGAGTAGTGGTGGATAACTGTTTGTCAGGTTGGAGGCCAGTGACTAGTGGTGTGCCTTAGGGATCTGTACTGGGTCCAATGTTGTTTGTCATATACATTAATGATCTGGATGATGGGGTGGTAAATTGGATTAGTAAGTATGCAGATGGCATACATAAGGTAGGTGGCGTTGTGGATAATGAAGTAGGTTTTCAAAGTTTGCAGAGAGATTTAGGCCAGTGGGCTGAACGATGGCAGATGGAGTTTAATGCTGATAAGTGTGAGGTGCTACATTTTGGTAGGAATAATCAAAATAGGACATACATGGTAAATGGTAGGGCATTGAAGAATGGAGTAGAACAGAGTGATCTAGGAATAATGGTGCATAGTTCCCTGAAGGTGGAATCTCATGTGGCTAGGGTGGTGAAGAAAGCTTTTGGTAGTTTGGCCTTTATAAATCAGAGCATTGAGTATAGGAGTTGGGATGTAATGTTAAAATTGTACAAGGCATTGGTAAGGCCGAATTTGGAGTATTGTGTACAGTTCTGGTCACCGAATTATAGGAAAGATGTCAACAAAATAGAGAGAGTACAGAGAAGATTTACCAGAATGTTACTTTGGTTTCGGCACAAGTTACAGGGAAAGATTGAACAAGTTAGGTCTTTATTCCTTGGAGCGTAGAAGGTTGAGGGGGGACTTGATAGAGGTATTTAAAATTATGAAGAGGATAGATAGAGTTGACGTGGATAGGCTTTTTCCATCGAGAGTAGGGGAGATTCAAACAAGAGGACATGAGTTGTGAGTTAGGGGGCAAAAGTTTAAGGGTAACACGAAGGGGAATTTCTTTACTCAGAGAGTGGTAGCTGTGTGGAACGAGCTTCCAGTAGAAGTGGTAGAGGCAGGTTCGGTATTGTCATTTAAAGTAAAATTGGATAGGTATATGGACAGGAAAGGAATGGAGGGTTATGGGCTGAGTGTGGGTCAGTGGGACTAGGTGAGAGTAAGTGTTCGGCACGGACTAGAAGGGCCGAGATGGCTTGTTTCCGTGCTATAATTGTTATATGGTTAAAAATATATAAAAATTAGAAGTACAGATATGGAATAGATGTGCAAAAATACATAGATACCGGTGTGTGTTTACACTGTAAAAGACATCACAAAAAGTGGTTGAAAATGTTTACAGTCCAATGCAGTGACTGAGATAATAGAGGGGTTGGGGGGAGGGCTACCAAGAATGGTTGATCAGATTAATTGCCTTGGGGGAAGAAATTTTTAAAATGGTGTGAAGTTTTTGTTTTAATAGACCTATAGCACTTTACCTGAAAGGAGCTTTACTATCCATGGTAATGTAATCCAGGTGCTCACTATTCTGTTTACAAAACTTTCCTCACACATCTCCTTTGAACTTACACCCTCTCACCTTAAATGCATACCCTAATTTTTAGATATTTTGGCCTTTGAGAAAGATATTTGTTGTCTATTCTTTATTGCCATGCATATTTTCTATCAGGTCTCCCCTCAGACTTGTCATTAAAAACCACTTCAGTTTGACCAATTACTCTATATAGTACATGCCCTCTATTTGAAGCAGCACCCTGGTAAACCCCTAACCAACCCCTCTTTCCTATAATGAAGTAATTAGAATTGAGTGCTATACTCTAGATGCATCCTAATCAGAATTTTACAAACTTCCTGACTGTTGGACTTAATGCCTCAACTAGCATACCATAAACCTTCTTCACTACCAACCTGTTCAGGCGTTTACGGGAGTTATGGACTTGTACCACATGGTCCCTCTGTACATCAGCATTGCTATGGGTCTTGATGTGTACTTTCCCTTTATTTTTGATGCATCAAAGTGCAACACTACACACTAGCCCAGATCAAAGTCCAGATACCATTTATCTGCCCATATCTGCAACGCATCGATATCACATGGTATTTTTTGGCAATCTTCTGTTCTACTCAAAATGCCACCAATCTTTGTGTCCTAAGCATACTTACCCACGTTTCCATCAAGGATACTTATAAATATCAGTGATGGAATATTCCAGCGTTAATGCCTGCAGAACAACACAAGTTATGGGCTTTGTACCAGAATAAGACCCATTGACACTACCTTCCTTCTTCTATGGGCAAGACAATTCGAAAGCCAAATGGCCAAGTCTCTGTGGCGAGTCTATGGATCTCGACAAATGCCTTACTAGAAAGTACAACATAGATCAGTACAGCACAGGAAGAGGCCCTTTTAGTCCACAATGTTCTGCCAAACCAACTAAATTAGTAATCAAATGGCTAACTAATCTCTTCTGCCCGTACATAGTCCAAATCTTTCCATTTTCCTCTTTGATGTCTCTTAAAAGTCTCTAATTTTTCTTCCTCTACCACCACCCCAGGCAGTGCATTCTAGGCACCCACCACTCTCTATGTAAAAAAAAATTGCCCCTCACATCTTAAATGTGTGCTCTCTGGTATTAGACATTTCAACCCTTGGAAAAAGATATTGTCTGTCTATTGTATCATGAAGTACTGCAAGGAGTATCATGAACACAGCGGATGAGCTTTGAGCCTGGATCAGTACTAGGAGCAATGATGTTGTGGCCATTACAGACACTTGGATGGCTCAGGGGCTGGAATGGCTACTTCAAGTGCCAAGCTTGAGATGTTTCAGAAAGGACAGGGAGGGAGGCAAAAGAGGTGGGGGCATGGCACTGCTGATCAGAGATAGTGTTACAGCTGCAGAAAAGGAGGAAGACATGGAGGGATTGTCTACGGAGTCTCTGTGGATGGAAGTTAGAAACAGGAAGGGGTCATACCGAGTGTTTTTTATAGACCGCCCAATAGTAACAGGGACATCGAGGAAAAGACAGGGAGACAGATTCTGGAACAGTGCATTAATAACAGGGTTGTCGTGGTGGGAGATTTTAATATCCCCAATATTGACTGGCATCTCTCTAGAACAAGGGGTTTAGATGAAGTTGAGTTTGTTAGTTGTGATCAGGAAGCCTACAAGAGGGGAGGATGTACTAGATCTGGTATTTGGAAATGAACCTGGTCAGGTGTCAGGTCTCTCTGTGAGAGAGCATTTTGGAGCTAGTGATCACAATTCTATCTCCTTTACCATAGCATTGGAGAGGGATAGGAGCAGACAAGTTAGGAAAATGTTTAACTGGAGTAAGGGGAAATATGAGGCTATCGAGCAGGAACTTGG
Organism: Hemitrygon akajei; assembly: GCF_048418815.1. Classification (NCBI taxonomy): domain Eukaryota; kingdom Metazoa; phylum Chordata; class Chondrichthyes; order Myliobatiformes; family Dasyatidae; genus Hemitrygon; species Hemitrygon akajei. The sequence continues at coordinate 73,118,767 of NC_133125.1, forward strand.
AAGCATAAATTGGAAGCAGATGTTCTCAGGGAAATATACAACAGAAAAGTGACAAATGTTCAGGGGATATTTGTGTGGAGTTCTGCATAGGTACATTCCAATGAGACAGGGAAAGGATGGTAGGGTACAAAGGCTGTAGAAAATCTAGTCAAGATGAAAAGAATAGCTTACAAAAGGTCCAAAACTAGGTAATGATATGAATCTAAAAGATTATAAGGGTTGCAGGAAGGAGCTTAAGAAAGAAATTAGGAGAGCCAGAAGGGGCCATGAAAAGGCCTTGGCGAGCAGGATTAATGAAAACCCCAAGGCATTCTACTAGTATGTGAAGAGCAAGAGGATAAGATGTGAGAGAACAGCAGTGAGTGAGTGGGCCAGTAAAGGAGTGGAGCTTTGAGGCTTTGACTCGGGGAGCGGCCTTGTCGAGGGAAGTGCCTTGTGAGAAAAGTGTGAGTCTTTGGCTCGAGAGTCTTCAGCAAGGAGGCTGAGGGAGGAGACTATGCTGCAGTTGGAGAGCGTGAGAGGTGGTGAAGAGATGACAGGTAAACTGATTCAGTGTGATGCTTGCCTGATGTGGGAGGTCAGGGACACTGATGGTGCCTCCGGCTGCTACAACAGTGAAAAGTGTGTCCAGGTTCAGCTCCTGAAGGACCTTGTTGGGGCACTGGAGAGGCAATTGGATGACCTCAGGTTCATCCGGGAAATGATAGGACCTACAGCAAGATTGCTACACTGAAGATACCAGAAGAGAGAAGGGGGGGTAACGATGAGGAAGGTATGGATGCTTGAAGTACAGGAGACCCCAGGGGATGTGCCTCTTGAAAAGAGGTTCACCCTCTTGAAAGCTGTCGGGACAGAAGACACTGCCATTCTGAGAGGTGGACAGGTCTGCGAGTCAAAAATGGGCACTGAAGCAAAGCCAAAGAGACAGACGTCAGGCGGAGCCATGGTAATAGGGGACTCCAGAGTGAGAGGTACAGAAAGGGGTTTCTGTGGCAACAGGCAGGATTTAAGAATGGTGTGTTGCCTCCCTGGTGCTAGGATCCAGGACGTCACGGACCGATTGCAGGGCATCCTCAAGGGTGAGGGTGAACAGCCGGAAGTGGTAGTGCATGTCGGCACAAATAATGTCGGGAAGAAGAGGAAAGAAATTCTGCAGCATGACTTCAGAGAACTCGGAAGAAGTCTGAAAAGCAGGACCTCCAGGGTGGTCATCTCTGGTTTGCTTCCAGTTCTTCATGCTGGTGAGGGCAGGAACAGGGAGATATGGGATCTCAATGTATGGCTGAGGAGCTGGTGCGGGAAGCAGGGTTTTAGATTCTTAAACCACTGGTATCTGTTTTGGGGTAGGGATGATTTGTACAAAAGGGACGGGTTGCACCTTAACAGGCGAGGGACCAGCATTCTGCAGGCAGGTTTGCCACTGCTACACGGGTGTGTTTAAACATATAAGTGGAGGGGAGGAGATGAACTGGAAATATAAGGATGGAGTTAAAGGGAAAGAGAGAATAAGAAAAGTTAAGAAAGACAACAGAATTAAAGGGGCAGAAAGAGGAAGGGATCAGAGAGTATGGCCAAGTGCAATAGGGATCAATGTGAGAAGCGAGGGGAGTAATGGATTAAAAGTATTATATATGAATGCACAAAGTCTTAAGAAATAAAGTGGATGAGCTTGAGGCTCAGTTGGAAATTGGCAAGTATGATGTTGCAGGAATAACAGAGACATGGCTGCAAGAGGACCAGGGCTGGGAAATGAATATTCAAGGGTATATGTCCTATCGAAAGGACAGACAGGTGGACAGAGGGGGTGGGGTGGCTCTGCTGGTGAGGAATGAAATTCAGTCCCTTGCGAGGGGTGACATAGAATCTGGAGATGTAGAGTCAGTATGGATAGAACTGAGAAATTGTAAGGGCAAGAAGACCCTAATGGGAGTTATCTACAGGCCCCCAAATAGTAACCTGGATATAGGGTGCAAGTTGAATCAAGAGCTAAAATTAGCATGTCGCAAAGGTAATGCTACGGTTGTAATGGGGGGATTTCAACATGTAGGCAGACTGGGAAAATCAGGTTGGTACTGGACCCCAAGAATGGGAGTTTGTGGAGTCCCTCCGAGATGGATTCTTAGAGCAGCTTGTACTGGAGCCTACCAGGGAGAAGGCAATTCTAGATCTAGTGTTGTGTAATGAACCGGATTTGATAAGGGAACTCGAGGTAAAGGAGCCATGAGGAGGTAGTGACCATAATATGATAAGTTTTAATCTACAATTTGAGAGGGAGAAGGGAAAATTGGAAATGTCATTATTACAGTTGAACAAAAGGGACATGAGGGACATAAAAACAAAAGGGACATAAAAGAGCCATGAGGGAAGAACTAGCCAAAAATGACTGGAAGGATACCCTAGCAGGGATGACAGTGGAACAGCAATGGCAGGTATTTCTGGGAATAATACAGAAGGTGCAGGATCAGTTCATTTCAAAGAGGAAGAAAGATTCTAAGGGGAGTAGGGGGCAACTGTGGCTAACAAGGGAAGTCAAGGACAGTATAAAAATAAAAGAGAAGTATAACATAGCAAAGATGAGTGGGAAGCCAGAGGATTGGGAAACTTTTAAAGAGCAACAGAAGATAACTAAAAAGGCAATACGGGGAGAAAAGATGAGGTACGAAGGTAAGCTAGCCAAGAATATAAAGGAGGATAGGAAAAGCTTCTTTAGGTATGTGAAGAGGAAAAAATTAGTTAAGACCGAAGTTGGGCCCTTGAAGACAGAAACGGGTGAATTTATTATGGGGAACAAGGAAATGACAGACGAGTTGAACAGGTACTTTGGATCTGTCTTCACTAGGGAAGACACAGACAATCTCCCAGATGTAATAGTGGCCAGAGTACCTAGGGTAACAGAGAAACTGAAGGAAATTCACGTTAGGCAGAAAATGGTGTTGGGTAGACTGATGGGACTGAAGGCTGATAAATCCCCAGGGCCTGATGGTCTGCATCCTAGGGTACTTAAGGAAGTGGCTCTAGAAATCATGGATGCATTGGTAATCATTTTCCAATGTTCTATAGATTCAGGATCAGTTCCTGAGGATTGGAGGGTAGCTAATGTTATCCCACTTTTTAAGAAAGGAGGGAGAGAGAAAACAGGGAACTATAGACCAGTTAGCCTGACATCAGTGGTGGGGAAGATGCTGGAGTCAATTATAAAAGATGAAATAGCAGCACATTTGGATAGCAGTAACAGGATCGGTCTGAGTCAGCACTGCTTCACGAAGGGGAAATCATGTTTGACTAATCTTCTGGAATTTTTTGAGGATGTAACTATGAACATGGACAAGGGACAGCCAGTGGACGTAATGTACCTGGACTTTCAGAAAGCCTTTGATAAGGTCTCACATAGGCGATTAGTGTGCAAAATTAGAGCACATGGTATTGGGAGTAGGGTACTAAGATGGATAGAAGATTAGTTGGCAGACAGGAAACAAAGAGTAGGGATAGAGTAGGTCCTTTTCAGAATGGCAGCCAGTGACTAGTGGGGTACCGCAAGGCTCTGTGCTGGGACCGTAGCTATTTACAATATACATTAATGATTTAGATGAAGGGATTAAAAGTAACATTAGCAAATTTGCAGATGACACAAACCTAGGTGGCAGTCAGAAATATGAGGATGTTAGGAGAATGCAGGGTGACCTGGACAGGTTGGGTGAGTGGGCAGATGCAGTTTAATGTGGATAAATGTGAGGGTATCCACTTTGGTGGCAAGAACAGGAAGGCAGATTACTATCTGAATGGTGTCAAGTTAGGAAAAGGAGAAGTACAACGAGATCTAGGTGTTCTTGTACATCAGTCACTGAAAGTAAGCATGTAGGTACAGCAGGCAGTGAAGAAAGTTAATGGCATGTTGGCCTTCATAACAAGGGGAGTTGAGTATAGAAGCAAAGAGGTCCTTCTTCAGTTGTACAGGGCCCTGGTGAGACCACACCTCGAGTATTGTGTTCAGTTTTGGTCTCCAAATTTGAGGAAGGACATTCTTGCTATTGAGGGAGTGCAGCGTAGGTTCACGAAGTTAATTCCCGGGATGGCGAGACTGTCATATGTTGAAAGATTGGAGCGACTGGGCTTGTATACACTGGAATTTAGAAAGATGAGAGGGGATCTGATTGAAACATATAAGATTATTAAGGGATTGGACACGCTAGAGACAGGAAACATGTTCCCAATGTTGGGGGAGTCCAGAACCAGAGGCCACAGTTTAAGAATAAGGGGTAGGCCATTTAGAACGGAGTTGAGGAAAAACTTTTTCACCCAGAGAGTTGTAGATCTATGGAATGCTCTGCCTCAGAAAGCAGTGGAGGCCAATTCTCTGGATGCTTTCAAGAAAGAGTTAGATAGAGCTCTTAAAGATAGTGGAGTCAAGGGATCCGGGGAGAAGGCAGGAACGGGGTACTGATTATGGATGATCAGCCATGATTAAATTGAATGGCGGTGCAGGCTCGAAGGGCTGAATGACCTACTCCTGCACCTATTGTCTATTGACCAATCAAGTGTGACAATGGAAAAGTGTGTATGGAACTGGAAGAGGTAGCAGAGGTACATAATGAATACTTTGCTTCAGTATTCACTACAGAAAAGGACTTTGGCGATTGTAGGGATAACTTACAGTGGACTGAATAACTTGAGCATGTGGACATTAAAAAAGAGGAGGTGGTTTAGCTTTTGGAAAGCATCAAGTTGGATAAGTCACCAGGACTGGACGAGATATATCCCAGGCTACTGTGGGAGGCGAGGGAGGAGATTGCTGAGCCTCTGGCAATGACCCTTGCATCATCATTGAGGATGGAAGAGGTTCTGGAGGATTGGAGGGTTGCAGATATTGTTCCCTTATTCAAGAAAGTGAGTAGAGATAGCCCAAGAAATTATAGACCAATGAGTGTTAAGTTGATGGAGAAGATTCTGAGAGGCAGGATTTATGAACATTTGGAGAGGCATAGTATGATTAGGAATAGTCAGCATGGCTTTGCAAAGGCAGGTCATGCCTTATGAGCCTTACTGAATATTTTGAAGATGTGAATTAACACATTGATGAAGGTAAAGCAGTAGATGTAGTGCATATGGATTTCAGCAAGGTATGTGATAAAGTACCCCATGGAAGGCTTATTGAGAAAGTAAAGAGACATGGGATCTAAGGGGGCCTTGCTTTGTGGATCCAGAATTAACTTGCCAACAGAAGGCAAAGAGTGGTTGTAGATGGGTCAAATTCTGCATGGAGGTTGGTGACCAGTGGTGTGCCTCAGGGATCTGTTCTGGGAGCCTGTCTCTTTGTGATTTTTATAAATGACCTGGATGAGGAAGCAGAGGAATGGGTTAGTAAACTTGCTGATGACACAGAGGTTGGGGGTGTTGTGAATAGTGTGAAAGGCTGTCAGAGAGTACAGCGGGATATCGATAGGATGCAAAACTGGGCTGAGAAGTGGCAGATGGAGAACCCAGATAAGTGTGAGGTGGTTCATTTTGGTAAGTCAAATATGATAGCAGAAGATAGTATTAATGGTAAGGGTCTTGGCAGTGTGGAGGATCAGAGGGATCTTGGAGTCTGAGTCCATAGGACACTCAAAGCTGCTGCATGGATCGGAGGGTTGACTGCGTGGTTACGAAGGCATACGCCGTATTTGCCTTCATCAACCGTGGGATTGAATTCAAGAACCGAGAGTAATGTTACAGCTATATAGGACCCTGGTCAGACCCGATTTGGAGTACTGTGCTCAGTTCTGGTCATCTCACTACTGGATGGATGTGGAAACTATAGAAAGGGTGCAGAGGAGACTTACAAGGATGTTGTCTGGATTGGGGAGCATGCCTTATGAGAATAGGTTGAGTGAACTCAGCTTTTTCTCCTTGGAGTGATGGAGGATGAGAGGTGACCTGATAGAAGTGTATAAGATGATAAGAGGCATTGATCGTGTGGATAGTCAAAGGCTTGTTCCCAATGCTGAAATGGCTAACATGAGAGGGCACAGTTTTAAGGTACTTGGAAGTAGGTACAGTTGAGATGTCAGGGTAAAATTTTTATGCAGAGTGTTGATTGCATGGAATGGGCTGCTGGCAACGGTAGTGGAGGTGGATACGATAGGGTCTTTTAAGAGACTCCTGGGCAAGTACATGGAGCTTAGAAAAATAGAGGGCTATGGGTAGCCCTAGGTAATTTATAAAGTACTGTAAATAAATGTTCGGCACAGCTTTGTGGGCCAAAGGGCCTGTATTGTACTGCAGGTTTTCTATGCTTCGATGTTTCTATAATTTTGTTAGCTTTTAAATTGTTAGAGAAAAGCAGGGTTGATCAACAGTTCAACGTCTGCTTCAAAGACAGTTTCTATTCCTCTATGAATGGAATACAGAATGGTTCCCAAGGACGGTAAGATGGACTCCTGATCTCGCAAACTACCTTGCTCTGACCTTGTATCTTACTGACCACTGGCACTGTACTTTCTCTGTACTGTAACACTTTATTCTGCACTCCTGTCATTGTTTTACTTTGCACTACCTCAATGTAATGTTTTGATCTGTACAGATGATATACACAGCAAATTTTTCACTGTTTCTCAGTACATGTGACAATAATAAATCAATTTACCAATTCTAAATTTATGTTAAGTATCAGCACGGTTGTCTGTACATGGAGTCACAGAAGTTGGGTGAAATTTTTAATCAATATTGCTCATGAATTTTTACCATGAAGAAAATTATGAATGTGAAAGAAATAAGGGAAATGAGTGGTGATGTCTTGGTGATTTTAAAGTGGATTAAACTAGATCAGTCTCCAGAGCCTGATTGAGTGCATTCTTGGACCTTGCTGGAAGCTCGTGAAGAAATTGAGAAATCCTTAAAAAGATACTTGTTACATCTTTTACCATACACAAAGTACTGAAAGACATTAAATTAGAAGATGTTTTATCGTTAAGAAGGGCAGAAAGACAAGCCAGGGAACTACAGGCTGGTGAGTATGACATCGGTGGTGTGATACTGTGAGAGATACTGAGAGGTATCAACAATCATCATTTGGACAAATGGGGTCTTAAATAATTATTAATTAAATAATTAACACAGCTTTGCATGGCAAATCAGGTCTGAAAATACGTTACAGATTTATCTGAAGAGGTGACCAAAATGAAAGATGAGGGCAGGGCATGGGATATCATCTATATAGACCTTAGCAAGGCCTATGACAAGGTTCTGCATGGCAGACTAGTGTGGACGATTAGATTGCATAGGATCTGGGGGGAAAGAGATAACTAAATGGGTTTTTATGTGGTTCAATTGTAGGAAGCAGAGTGTGTTGTCATAGAATAATACAGCACAGAATCAGGCCATTCAGCTCATCTAATCATGCTGAATCATCATGCTGCCTAATCCTATCAACCTACACCCAGACCATAGCCTTCCAAATCCTTCCCATCCATGTACTCAGACAAATTTCCCTTAAATTTGTACAAGATAATGAGAGGCATTGATTGTGTGGATAGTCAGAGGCTTTTTCCCAGGGCTGAAATGGCTAGCACGAGAGGACATAGTTTTAAGGTGCTTGGAAGTAGGTACAGAGGAGATGTCAGGGTTGAGTTTTTACGCAGAGAGTGGTGAGTGTGTGGAATGGGCTGCTGGCAGCGGTGGTGGGGCGGATACGATAGGATCTTTTAAGAGACTCCTGGATGGTTATATGGAGCTTAGAAAAATAGAGGGCTATGGGTAAGTCTAGGTAGTTCTAAGGTAGGACACGTTTGGCACAGCTTTTTGGGCTGAAGGGCCTGTATTGTGCTGTAGGTTTTCTATGTTTCTAAATCTTGAAATTGATCCCCTCTGTATGAAGGTATTCTTCTTAAACATTTCACCTTTCACCTTTAACACATGATCTCTAGTCCTAGTCTTTCTCAACCTCATTGCAAAACCTTGCTTTCATTTATCCATCTATACCCTCATAATTTTGTATATCTCTCTTAAATTTCCCTTCTTTCTCCTACATTTGAGGGAATAAAGCCCAAACTTACTCAACTTTTCCCTACAATTCAAGTTCTCAAGTCCTGGCAATATCTTTGTAAATTTTCTCTGCACTCTTTCAATCTCATTGAAACCTTTCCTGTAAATAGGTGACAAGAACTAGAGAACAATATTCTAAATTAGGATCACTAATGTCCTACATAACTTCAACATAACATCCAACATCTCAGTGAGTGAGATTGCAAGAAAACTTGTTGCTTTCAAAAAAAAATTTCAAGGCAGATGGAGAAAAGGTGAGCAGGGGAAGAATAGATAAGATAACATGCATATTTTCTTGAATTGATACAATGGTTAAGTAACCAACATCAAATAGTCCTATCAGAATCTCATTAAGGGAAATAAACTTCTAAATCTTCCTTCATGACATTTAGGCTACATCCAAACTAGACCGGATAATTTTGAAAATGCCGGTTTCGTGTAAAAATGATAGACGTCCACACTAAGTGTTTTTGAAAATATCTCTGTCCACATTGAAACAGAGATTTTGGTGAATCCCCTCCTACTTCGCATGCACAGGACACATCTACCGAAAACAAGCGACATGTTTGGTGTCGAATCTCGCTGTGAAGGATTTGGTGCGCGTTTGTGTTGTTACAGACTAGAAAAACTTAAAACGACAGACAGCTGTTGGCTCTTGTGCAGAACTTAAAAGTAAAAAAAAACCAAATACTGGAGCGTACTGAGGCAACCGACAGGGAGTTCACGGACAGATTGACCCGGCTGACGATGAACATTGAAAAACTGACTAACTCATAAACTAATAAAGCACCTTGTTAAATGTATAAAACATGTCTGCATCAGTGTTATCTTGTATTTCCAGACAATGTTACATTAGGCTGTTACACACATCTATTGTCAGAGAAGTACTTGCCTAAATAGGTAAACCACCTTCATACGAGCAAGGACAGAAAATGGCAAAGTGAGTATACTTACTTATTCAGTAAGTTATGGGTCAAAGTATTTGGTGAGTACATTTCTAACTCTTCTGGCGTCAGTCTCGTTGCCGTCTGCTCTGAAATTGTTAGGTTGTGTTCAAGATAGCAATGAAATAGCGCTCTGCCGTCTGACAGTGTTTTCAGAATTCTCTAGTTACCCTGTCCACACTGCTCCGGCCAATCCGGCGTTTTCAAAAATACACACTCTGAAAAGCTCCAGTTTCGGGGGATGAAAACGCCGTTTTAGTGTGGATGGAGGGTAAAAACGAAGAGAAAAAGGTTGGGCTATGGATTTATCCAGTGTAGTGTTGACATAGCCTTCTGTTTATCTTGGAATAGCTATTTGTTTTCTTCAATTTTCCTCAAGTTCACTTACATTAGAAGCAAGAATGGAGATGATCCATTATTCAGAATTTGTGCACTTACATGGCTGTTATATGACTCTGTCAGGTTTGGCACAATAACCTCCGTGTGTCCTTTAGTACCCATAGTTCCTGAATCAAGAAGAGGACGCTGATTTGACACACATCGACTGTAAATAAAAAGTTAGACACACTGTTAAGATAAATATGCAACAGCACAAAGGTACAGAATGAGAAGTTCAAAGTAATACATGCAAGGAGGATAAAACCTCCCTTGATGTAATTTACATATAAGCAGGAGCTACATAAAGCTCCTGGCCTTCACGTGTGGCACAGTTCTTATGCCCGACGGAGCTGTTCTCACTGACAGGAAAAGGGGTAAAGGTGGGCCACTGGCACCTTAAAACCAGTTGCTCTGAGCCGATGAGGCCCGTTAACCACAGATGGTAGCTCATCTAGGAGAGGGAAAACTCCGAATCCAAACCTCCGCTGCCTTGCGGCTATACTCGCTCACGGGAAAGGCTTTGGGAGTAAACACTGAGGAAAAATCTGGAGTCAGAGTCCCAAAGGCGGCTGACTGCTGTACCCAGCACCAGCACAGCAACTCCTGCGATGCTGCTGGCACCAAACTGTATCGACTTTCATCGGTCCTTTGGACTTGTCATCAGCACGGAAAGGGGGGGTCCCACTTGCATGGGCAACAGACGGATCTCCATATTAACTCTGCCCTGGCTTGTGCCCTGGAGAGGTCACTCCAGCTTCGCTCCAGTGACTACCAGAGGCGCAGCACCTATGGTCGACCATGACCAATGGAGGCCACACACACATAAAGCAAAATATTTGGAACAAATATAAGGATTTTATTAGCAAAATACAAACTGTACAGTAAAGGAAGCTTAACAGAAGGTGCAGAGGAGATTTACCAGGATGTTACCTAGTTGAATTCAGATTCAGTTAATTGTCATTTAGAAACCACAAATGCAATGCAGTTAAAAAATGAGACAACGTTCCTCCATAATCTATGTCTCATGAGGATAGGTTGAGTGAGCTAGGGCTGTTCTCCTTGAAGCAAAGGAGGATGAGACGCGATTTGAGGAAAAGAGGCATAAAACAAGTAGACAGTCAGAAAAATTTTCCAGTGCAGAAATGGCTAATATGAGGGGGTATAAATTTAAGGTGATTGGAGGTTGGTATATAGGGTCGCCAGCGGTAAGGTGTTTTGTTTTTACACACAGAGTGGTGGGTTTGTGGACTGTGTAACTGTGGTGGTGGTTTAGTCAGATACATTAGGAGTATTTAAGAGACTCTCAGGTGCATGGATGATAGGGAAATGGAGGGCTATGTGGGAGCAAAGGGTTAGCTTGATTTTAGAGTAAGTTAAATGGTTGGCATAGTATTGGGGGCTGAAGTTCTAGTGTTCCATGTTTTATGTTCTAATTAGCAGATCTGGCAGCACTGGTGAACACAAAGAATGGTGGATTGTTTGGGTTGAGACCCTGCATCAAGACTTATCGGTCAGGATTCAAAAGTCAAAGATTTAGTAGTTTGCCTGTGATTGTCTTTCAAAAGCAATAAAAAGGTATCTAAATGCTGTAAAGTTAACATATTTCACGACATATGCTGGTGTTATTAAATCTGGCTCTGACATAAATGCTTTGGGTTGTTGATCTTGATAGGAAATCAAAAGGAGGTGATTTTACCCATGGATATTAGCAAACTGTAGATTAAAGAACATTAATTTTAAGTCTAAATTGTATTAATCCTAAGAGGTTCTGATATATTTTCTAATAGTTTAAAAATATCCTACTAGAAGACTCAAAGGATGAACTGCTCACTGTATTCATTCGTGCACCTTTACTGAAATTTCTGTTTTGATGTTTGAATATACTTTCCATTTTCCATATTGCAATTACACTATGACAATATTATTGCAGAATTATTTCTGAATTTAACTGAAGTATTTTCTAGTATTTTAAAATTTCAATAATCACTGCTAGTTTAGTAGCTGATGGACACATTTTCAACCATATTGTTCAAGGTACATCAAGTATGAATTAAGCAGCTTTTCTGTAAAATGAAAGTTACTTTATTGCACATTGCACCAAATATTAACTTCAATAGTGGGCACTAAGAAACAACTCAAAAGGGGGGAAGAAACATAAGAACATAAGAAATAGGAGCAGCAGTAGGCCATCCGGCCCATCGAGCCTGCCCCACCATTCAATAAGATCATGGCTGATCTGTCCGTAAACTCAGCTGCCTTTTCCCCATAACCCTTAATTCCCTTACTATGTAAAAACCTCTCTTAACTGTTTCTTAAATATATTTAGTGAAGAAAATCAAGTGAAATTTACAAGCGTATACAAGGTTTCACCAAAGTAAATTCTCCATCCAAGCCCAACTATTTTTGAAGTACTCTGACACATAGAAGTTTCCCAGTGCACAATTTGTAAACCAAACTATCTAGGAAAGCCAATGGAATGTTACTGCTTTTTGCTAATTAAATTGAATACAAAGACACAAGGGCAATGTTTCAAATACCATTGACACAATATTACTCAAAGGAGCTGTGAATAAAGTTATCCACATCTCCTCAGGTAGTAACTGCTCCAGAACCTGCTGCTGTGGGACCTAAGACTTTAAACCAAAGGCAGTACCGAGAATAGAGCCTGGCCTTAACAGTGGGGGTCTTTGATGATGGATGATCCTTTCTTGTCGCAGTGCTCCATCTAAGTGTACTCAATGGTGGGGAAGGCTTCACCTATGATGGGCTAGGCTATATCCAACATTTCTGTAGCCTTTCCTGTTCCTGGGCATTGGTGTTTCTATACCAGGTTTTGATACAACCAGTTAGGATACTGTATCATACATCTATAGAAGTTTCTTTAAGTTTTTGGTGACCCGCCAAATCTATACAAACTTCCAAGAAAGTAGAGGTGCTCTTGATGCTTCATTGTGATGGCCCAGGACAGATCCTCTGATATGTTGATGTCAAGGAATTTACAGCTACTGACCCCCACTGCACCTCATTCTTCTAATAAGGACTGGCTTATGGACCTCCAGTTTTTTCCTCCTGCATGATGTGGAAACTGGTGAACCCCATTGTGGCTTGTGCTGACCCCATTTGCAGGAAATGTTGGCTCCTCAAGGAATTCAGAAGACTGAGCTTCAAATACTGCAATGCATCAGGTTGGAGGTGGTTATCTGGACACAGTCTTTTAAGGAAGCAGTCACATCCATTAGGTTAACTAATTCACATTTATTCTGTTGCCAGGGACAAGAGGGAGTGACTGGAGTGAGGCAGGTAAGGGGACCTAAGAGGTGGTATTTGAGGAGCCTGAGCCCTTGAGTTTGCCCCAAAGGTCTCAGATTGTTGATCCCCGTGTGGATAAGAGTAGGAAAGATGAACCACTGCCCTATGGCATGGTAGTTCATGGAGCCATTCAACAGGGGTGGAGGAAGAAAGAGTAATATAGTTGTAATTGGGATAGTACAGTTGAAGGAATAGACACAATTCGCTGTTACAAGGATCAAGAATTCCCAAGGACGGGTGGTGTGCCTGGTTTCTAGGCTCGGGACATCTCATCTGACCAACAGAGGAATTTGGAGTGGGAGGAAAGGTTGCAATTGTCATGGTCCATGTGAACACAAACGATGTAGGAAGAACAAAGAAAGAGCTTCTACTGAGGGAACTTGAACAGAAAGAGACAAAACACTAAAAACATGTTAAGGAACCGGAGCTATGGTCTGATGACCTTTGGCTCAAATGGGAAACTGAGGAGGTGATAGTTAAGAGCTACAGGGAGGTAGTCACCCCTAAGGTGCAGGAGACAGGTACCTGGATGACTGACAAGACAGGAAAAGGAAATGGGCAGACAGAGTACCCCTGTGGCTGCTCCATTCAATAAAAGGTTTACTGCGGGTGGGGGGAGGGGGCAGGTGAAGCAACCTGCCAAGGAGAAGCCGCAGTAACAGGCATTGAGGCTGGTGCTGTGGCTCAGAAGGGAAAGGAGAAAAAGACTGCAGTAAAGATAGGGGATTCCATAGTTAGAGTAGACATGAGATTCTGTGGATGCAATAGAGACAGGATCTTGGATAGGGCCCACAGCATTTTAAAGGGGGAGGGTGCGCAGCCAGAAGTTTTGTTACTTACTGGCAGCAATGACATTGGTTGGAAAAGGAAGGATCTCTTGAAGAGAGAATTTAGGAAGCAAGGTAGAAAGCAGAAAAGCAGGACCTCCTGGGCAGTAATCTTTGGATCGTTGTCTGTGCCACATGCCAGTGAGTGTAAGAATAGGATGACTTGGCAGATGAATGCATGGCTGAGGAATTGGTGCAGGGAGTAGATTTCAGATTTATGGATCACTGGGATTTCTTCTGCAGAAGATACAAGACCATAAGACATAAGAGCAGAATAAGGACATTCAGCCCATTGAGTCTGCACTGCCATTCCATCATGGCTGATGCTGGATCCCACTCAACCCCATACATCTGTCTTCTTGCCATATCCTTTGATGTCCTGACTGATCAGGAAAAGATTAATTTCTGCCTTAAATATACAGAAAGCCTTGACAGATTTACCACTCTCCAGCTAAAAAAAAATTCTGTTCTAAAGCATTGCCCCTCAACATAACAGATCTAAGTGTGCAAGATATCACTGACGCTGAATGGGATCGTTCAATGTGGAAAGCCATGATCGTCCAAGTGTGTAATGCGTAAGGCACATGAAGAAGAAGCTCTTGAGTTCTGGATACCCCCACCATTGGAAACATCCTTTCCAGATCCGCCCTATCTAGTTCTTTCAACCTTCGGTAGGTTTCAATGAGATCCCCTCGCATTCTTCTAAATTCCAGTGAGTACAGGCCCAAAGCTGCCAAACGTTCCTCATATGTTAACCCCTTCATTCCTGGAATCATCCTTGTAAACCTCCTCTGGACTCTCTCCAAAGACAACACATCCTTTCTGAGACACAGGGCCCAAAAGTGTTGACAATACTCTCAAGTGCAGCTGACTAGTGTCTTATAAAGCCTCAACATTATCTCCTTGCTTTTATATTCTACTAGACAACGGGGTGACCTGTTGGGGCACCCTTTGAGAGAAAGGCAGTGCAGTCTGATGGGACCAGAATGAACATTAAATTTTCCTTAATGCTATTGGTATTGCTTTGCTTTGGAAATTGAAGAATAAAAACCAGTTTATTAAAGAAGACGTGTAGCAAGGGAAATATAGCTCCTTCTCATTTAATGAAGGACACTTCTGATGGCAAAATTTCTGGTTGATCTGCCACCCTTGTGCTTCTCATTGTCATTCTAGAGGTGTGCAGTCCATTCATGCGCTGTCTCTTCATCCCTTCTGCTGTTTGTTCTTTGTCTCTGATCTTGGAGGCGTGCATTTCTCAGCTCCTTTCTTCTCTCCTCCTCCTGTGCCTGTTGTTGTCATTCTGGAGACGTGCACGCCTCTCCTCCTCTTTCTCTTCTTCTCTCATCTTTTTTGTACTGACCCTTTGATCCTGGAATCGTGCAGCCCTGGTCTTATCCAATTCTTGTTCTCTCCCTCTCCTTGCCGCTTCCCGACGACGTTTGGCATCCCCCTTCTCTTTCCACGTGGCATAATTAGGCTGACCATTTTTTTAATACTAATGTTGGATGGAAGATACAAAGCAGTAATCCCAAAGGAAGCTGATTATTCTTGATGATGTGGTTGGTGCTCTCCTAAATGAACATGATATAGTCACTGCTGTTCTCTGACTGCAGCAAAGGATTTTATGGGTGTCTCGAAGAACGTCATGACAGTTTACGGGATGTTATGTCATGCTTAAATTTAGAGAAGATCTGATGTTCAGTTTTTGAATCTAGTCAAGACTTTTATACATTGTGGGGACCATTTTTCAGTTATTTTCAAAACCTTTGATTTGTTGTAAAAGTACAGATGGTGGCTAATAATATATTTTATTATTTGATAAGGGTTTTCTCCCTTTTTCCTTGCTTTTCCTAACAGCTCTGACTTCGGTAGTGGGTTTAGATTTTTTTCTGTATACCAAATTTTTTATATTTCAATATTACGATTTAATGTAATTTTTATGAATACAGGGTTTTGTGATTGTAACTGTATTTTTAATACAATGTATTTGGTACTTTTTTTGACTTATAATATATATCTTCTTGTACTCTGTACTCCTTTATGTAGAAACTAATAAAAATATTGAAAGAGAAATACGTCATTACAATAAGATTTAATGAGCTCTTATTGATGGGTGGCAGTTAGATCTGTCCCAATCCTGCACATGCTGATGATATGTGACCACTCGAAATAGAGCTGCCCCACCCTTTTGCTCTGGTTGGTGTCGCTGCTGAGGCAGCCGTGCGCATGCATCATCCTGTCGCATTCTGATTTCCATGATGGCGGATCGGCTCTCGGGTGAAAGGCAGCCTGTTGATTTTTGCAAATCAGCAATTTTATACGAATAGATAACCCTGAACTTTGCCTGCATTCTATAAGTTAGCGGATTTTAAGTCGATTTAGCCAAAAAACGTGCCACTGTAATGCACCGTTTGCGCTAATTGGAGGTCACAAACAAACAAACAGACAGACAGAGCATGAGTAGTATATACATTTCCCTTGACATAAATGCCAACATTGCGTTTGCCTTTTTTACCACAGACTCAACCTGTAAAGTAACTTTCTGGGAGTCTTGTATGAGGACTCTTAAGGTGCACTCTGGTGTTTGAACCTTCTCCTCATTTAGATAATAGTCCACACTATTGTTCATTTTACCAAAATACATTATTGTACATTTCCCAACAGTGTATTCCACCTGTCACTTTTTTTGCCCATTCTTCCAATTTGTCTAAGTTCTGCTGCAATGGCATTGGTTCCTCAGCACTACCCTCAGCACACCCCTTCACCTATTTCCATATCATCTGCAAACTTTGCCACAAAGTAATCAATTCCATCATCTAAATCACTGACAAACAATGTGAAAAGCAGCGGTTCCAATACTGACCCATGAGGAACACCACTAGTTACTGGCAGCCAACCAGAAAAGGCCCTTTTATCCCCATTCGCTGACTCCTGCCTGTCAGCCATTCCTCTATCCATGCCAATATGTTTCCACAGGATTTTATCTTGTTAAGCAGCCTCATGTGTAGCCTCATTTTGAAAATCCAACAAAATCACATCCATTGCCTTTCCTTTGTCAAACCCACTTGTTACTTCTTCGAAGGACTCTAACAGATTTGTCAGGTAAGACTTCCCTTAAGAGAAACAATACTGACTGTGACTTATTTTATCATTAGTCACCAAGTACACCAAAACAATAGACTCCAACATTTTCCCAAGCACTGAGGTTAGGCTAACTGGCCTATAATTTTCTTTTTTTTTTTGCCTTCCTCCCTTCTTAGAGTGAAGTGACATTTACAATCTTCCAGGACCATGGTAGAATCAAGAGATTATTGAAATATCATGACTAATACATGCGTTATCTCTTCAGCAAGCTTTCTCAAGACTCTGGCTCTCACTCCTGCTCGCTGAGACTCACAGATCTCTGGCACACTGCTAGTGTCTTCCACAGTGAAGACAGATGCATTAGGATACCTTATATCCCTCTCCTTGGATTTAATACAGATCTTAGCTTCCTTTGTCAGCCACGGTTGCCAATCCGTAATTTGACAACTTGTTCCAATGTGGGACATATCTATCTTGTGCCTTGTGAACTATTTCCAGAAACTTCAGCCACCTCTGCTCTGCTATCATCCCTGTCAGTATCTACTTCCAATCCACGAGGGCAAGCTCCTCTCTCATACCGCTATAATTCCCTTTATCACACTGATACAGATACATGTGTTATGCTTCTCTCTCTCAATTTGCAACGTGAATTCGCTCATATCTCCTGTCTCCTAAGGGTTCCTTTACGTTAAATTCCTCAATAAGATCTGGGTTATTACACAACACCCAATGTAGTCCCCAAGTAGGCTCAAGCACAAACTGCCCTAAAAAACCATCTCATAGGCATACAACAAATTCCCTCTCTTGCTATAAGACACAAACCTGATTTTCTAAATACCCTTGAATATCGAAGTCCCCCATTACAATTGTGTCACTACTCTTATTACTTACTTTTTCCAACTCCCTTTGCGATCTCAACCCCACATCTTGGCTACTATTTGGAGGCCAATATATGATTCCCATAATGTTTTTTTCACCCTTGCAGTATCTTCCCACTCACTTTTGCTATGTTATATGCTCTTTTCTTGACTTTTATGCAGTCCTTAACTTCCCTTGTTAGCCACAGTTGCCTCGCCCTGCCATTTGAGAACAACTTCTGTGGGATATATCTGTCTTGTGCCTTGTGAACTATTCCCAGAAACTTCAACCATCTCTGCTCTGCCAACATTCCTGGCAGTATCCTCTTCCAATCTACCTGAGTAAGCTCCTCTCTCATGCCTCTGAAATTCCTTTAATCCATTGTGTTACTGATACATATGGCTCTCACAAACTGCAGTATGAATTCAATCATATTATGATCACTGCCTCCTAAGAGTTCCTTTACTTTCATGCTTCCCAATGGCTCTGGGTTATTACGCAACAGCCAATCTGAGATAGCCTTTTCCCTCATTGGCTCAAGCACAAGCTGCTCTAAAAAGCCATCTCATAGGCATTCAACAAATGCCCTCTCTTGCGATCCAACACCAGCCTGATTTTCCCAGTCACCTTGCATATTGAAGTCCCCATTACAATTGTGACATTCCTTTATGACATGCCTTTTGCTCTCTTTGCAATCTCAACCCCACATCTTGCTACTATTTGGTGGTCTATATACGATTCCCATGATGGTTTTTTCACCCTTGCAATTTCTTAACTCCATCCATAAAGATTCAACATTCTCTGATCCTATGTCACCTCTATCTAAAGATGTAATTCCATCACTCACCAACAGAGCCACACCACCACCTATGCCTTTCGATACTAAGAATGTCCTTTAATGTTAAACTCCCAACTATGCCCTTCTTTCAGCCACGACTCAGTGATGCCCACAACATCATATCGACCAATCTCTAATCGCACCACAAGTTCGTCCACCTTATTCTGAATGCTATGCACATTTAAATACAGCACCTTCAGTCCTGCATTCTTCACACTTTTGGATTTTGCCTTTGTGGTACAACTCTTTGCTCAGTCTGCAGTTGTACCCAATCAATGGCTTGTCCTTCCTTACATTTATATTACATATTACATCATCTACTTGTAAACCTGCTGTTTCATCCTCAGCTCTATCATACTGTTTCCTATTCCCCTCTCATGTTAGTTAAAACCAATCTAAACAGCTCTAGCAAATCTGCCCGCAAGGATATTGGTCCCCTCAGATTCAAGTGCAAGCCGTTCCTTTTGTACAGGTCCCACCTGCACCAGAAGAAGTCCGAATGATCCAGAAATTTGAATCCCTGTCCCTTGCTCCAATTCTACAGCTACACATTTATCTGTCAGCTCATTCTATTCCTATCCTCACTGTCGTGTGGCACAGGTAGCAATCCTGAGATTACTACCCTTGAGGTCCTGCTTCTCAGCTTCCTTCCTAACTCCCTGTATTCTTTTTTTCTGCCTATGTCATTGGTACCAATATGCATCATGACTTCTCATTGCTCACCTTCCCTGTTCAGGACTCTGGCACCTGAGCAGCAAACTACCACTGTAGTTCTTTGCGTCCACAGAATCGCCTATCTGCCCCCCTGACTGTAGAGTCCCCTGTTACTGCTGCCATCCTCTTCAGTTCCCTACCCTTCTGAGCATCAGTGCCAGAGGCATGACCGCTGTTGCTTCCCCAGGTGGGTCATTTGGCTCAGACTTCACTTGTCAGCCACGGTAGTGTCCTTCTTCCCTTTGAAAATTTCTTCTTCTTTGGAATATATCTGTCTTGCACTTCCCTCATTTTTTGCAGAAACTCCAGCCATTGCTACTCTGCTGTCCTTCCTGCTAGTGTCCCTTGCCAGTCAACTTTGTCCAGTTCCCCTCTCATCCCATCTTTATTCCACTGGTATACTGACACATTGGAACTTTTCAAATTTCAAAGTGAACTTGATCATATTGTGAAGCCTAAGGGTTCCTTAATCTTAAACTCTCTTTATCACCTCCAGATCATTGCACAACACCCAATCCAGCACAGCTGCTCAACAACAAACTGTTCTACATAGGCATCCTTTAGACATTTTACAAATTCTCTCTCTTGAGGTCCAGTACTGACCTGTTTTTCCCAATCCACTTTCACGTGTAAATCCTCAATAGTAATCATGACATTGCCCCTCCACATCCCAGCTGCTGTTTGGAGGCCTGTATACAACTGCCATTCGGGTCCTTTTACCCTTGTCATTTCTTAACTCAACCCATAGAGACTCTACACCTTCCGATCCTATGTCATCCGTGGCTGACAAGGAAAGTCAATGCCAACATGAAAGCAAAAGTGAGGGCATATAATAGATCAAACATTAGTGGGTTAGAGGACTGGGAAACTTATAAAGCAACAAAAGGAAACCAAAAAAGCCAAATTGAAATATGAAGCTAAGCTAGTCAACAGCAGACATTAGCTAGAAAACGATGCTGGAGAGATCATGATCGGGGACAAGGAAAGTCAGATAAACTTGATGAGTATTTTGAATCAGTCTTCACTGTGGAAAACACTAGCAGTATCCCACAGTTTTGAGTATCGGGGCAGAAGTGAGCACAGTTTATCACTAGAAAGAAGGTGCTTGGGAAAATGAAAGGTCTGAAGGTAGATAAGTCAACTGACCAGATGGACAACACTCCAAGGTTCTGAAAGAGGTAGTTGAAGAGATTGTGGAGGCGTCAGTAATAATCTTTTCAGAATCAACTGATTCTGGCATGGGTCTAGAGGACTAGAAAATTGCAAATGCCGCTCCACTCTTCAAGAAGGGAGATTGGCAGAAGAAAGGAAACTATAGGCCAGTTAGCTTGATATCAGTGGTTGGGAAGATGTTGGATTTGACGTGGTTTGGGGTACTTGGAGGTCCATGATAAAATAAGCCAAAAATCAGCATATATCCCTCAGGGAATATCTTGCTTGACAAATCTGTTGGAATTCCTTTAGGAAATAATAAGCAGGATAGACAAAGGAGAACCGGTGGATGTGGTATAACTTGGATTTTCAGAAGGTCCTTGACAAGGTGCCGCACATGAGGGTGCTTAACAGGAGCCCCTATGGTATTACAGGAAAAGATACATGCATTGATAGAGCATTGACTAATTGGCAAAAGGCAGAATGGGAATAAAGGAGCCTTTTCTGATTGGCTGCTGCTGAGTAGTGGTGCTCTGCAAGGGTCAGTGTTGGGACTGCTTCTTTTTATGTTGTAAGTCGATGATTTTAACGATGCAATTGATGGTTTTGTGGCCAAAATTATAGATGATACAAAGTAGATGGAGGGGCAGGTAGTGCTGCGAAAGCAGGGACGCTGCATGAGAACTTAGACAGATAAGGAGAATGGGAAAAGAAGTAGCAGATGGAATACAGTTTTGGGAAGTGGATGGTCATGTACTTTGGTAGAAGGAATAAAAACGTCGATTTTTCTCTAAACAGGAAGAAAATTAAAAAAATTCAGGTGCAAAGGGACTTGAGAGTCCTTGTGCAGGGTTCCCTAAAGGTTAGTTTGCAGCTTGTGTCTGTAGTGAGGAAGGTAAATGCAATGTTTGCATTCATTTCAAGAGGATGAGAATAAAAACAAGAATATAATGCTGAAGCTTTATAAAACATTGTCAAGGCCTCACTTGGTGATCTGTGAGCAGTTTGGAGCTCCTCATCTAAGGAAGGATGTGCTAACACTGGAGAGGGTCCAAAGCAGAATCATGAAAATGATTGCTGGAATGAACGTCTTACAATAAGAGAAGCACTTGAAGGCTCTGGGCCTGTACTTGCTTGAATTTAAAACAATGAGGGTGAAATTCATTGAAACCTATCAAATGTTGACAGGCCTAGAATGAAGGTGGAGAGGCTGTTTCTGATACTGGGGGAGCTTAGAACCTGAGGGCACAACCTTGGAACAGAGGGACAAACATTTAGAATAGCAATGCAAAGGAATTCCTTTAGCCAGAGGATGGTGAATCTGTGGAATTCATTGCTACATGTGGCTGTGGAGGCCATCTCAATGGATGAAGTTAAGCCAGAAGTTGATAGATTCTTGATAAGTCAGGGTATCAAAGGATATGGCAAGAAGGCAGGTCTATGGGGTTAAGAGGGATCAAAGATCAGCCATGATGTAATATCAGAGCATACTTAATGGGCTGAATGGCTTAATTCTCCTCCTATGTCTTTTGGTCTAAATTAAAATTTAAAATAAAAAAAACTAATCACTAGATTGTTACCTGAGGCATGCAGAAATTAGCAGAGTGTTAATAGATCATGGAGCTAAATAGGTGACTTAAATATAAGTTTGGGAAAAGTAGGTTTGAATTTGTGGGACACTGGCACAAGTATTGGGGAAGAAGGGACGGGCTCCACCTGAACTATGCTGGCACAGTGTCCTGCGCAAATTGCATAACTAGGCTTTAAACTAAATAGTAGGGGTGGGTTGAACAGATCGCAGAAGCATGAAATAAAAAGGAAGCAGAATACAGGAGAGGTTACAAAAGTCTTCAGAATAAAAAAAATCAAAAATTAGAAAGCGATAAGAATTTAATTTCCATTAACATGAAGACAGAATTGGAAAAGGTAATGAATACAAGGACAAACACGAGGAAATCTGCGGATGCTGGAAATTCAAACAACACACACAAAATGCTGGTGGAACACAGCAGGCCAGGCAGCATCTATAAGGAGAAACACTGTCGACGTTTCGGGCCGAGACCCTTCGTCAGGACCTGAAACCTGAAGGGTCTCGGCCCGAAACGTCGACAGTGCTTCTCCTTATAGATGCTGCCTGGACTGCTATGAATACAAGGTGTTGTATTTAAATGCATATAGTATATGAAATAAGGTAGATTATACTGTAATGCAGTTAGAAATTGCAGATATGACACTGAGGGTATCACTGAGTCATGGCTGGAAGACGATAACTTATCATCCAAGGATATATGTTATATCAAAACAGCTGACAAATGGCAAGAGAGGAGGAGAGGGTTCTGTTGGTAAAAATAAAATCAAATCCTTAGAAATAACGTATCTATGTCACAAAGGCTCAGAAGATGTAAAATCCTTGTGGGCAGAGTTAAGAAACAACAAAGATAAAACATCACTGGGAGTCATATACAGGCCTCCGAACAGTCGTCTGGATATGGGATAAAAATGACAATGGTTGACAGAAAAGGGGAATGTTACGATAACCATGAGGAAGTTTCAATATGCAGGTAGATTGGAAGAATCAGGTTGGTGCTGGATACAAGAAGGAATTTGTAGAATGCCTTTGACTTGTACTACTACACCTACTCTACTACTGTGCAGTATTACAGCACAGAAACAGGCCCTTCACCTCATCTATTCCATGCTAATCTATTATTCTCCGTAGCCCCGTGGACCTTCACCACTACAGGAAAGATACTGGCATGGATAGAGGAATAGTTGACAGGCAGGTGGTAGCAAGTGAGAATAAAACAGGCCTTTTCAGGTGGCTGCCAGTGACTAGTGGTGTTCCACAGGGGTCAGTATTGGGACAGCTACTTTTCACACTGAGTTTGTCAATTATTTGGATAATGGAACTGATGGCTTTATAGCAAAGATTTCAGATGATACCAAGATAAGTGGAGGGGTAGGTAGTGCTGAGGAAGCAGGACTTAGACAAATTGGAAGAATAAGCAAAAAAGTGTTGGGAAATATATGATATTTTACTAAAAGGAACAATAATGCAGACTATTATCTAAATGGGAAGAAAGTTCAAACATCAGCAGTGCAGAGGAACTTAGGATTCCTTGTGCAAGACTCTGAGGAGGTTAATTTACAGGTTGTGTCTGTGGTAAAGAAGGCAAATGCAATGTTCCCATTTATCTCAAAGGGACTAGAATATAAAAGCAAGGAGATAATGCTGAGGTTTTATAAGACACTGGTCAGGCTGCACTTGGAGTACTGTCAACAGTTTTGGGCCCCATATCACAGAAAGGATGTGTTGTCTTTGGAGAGAGTCCAGAGGAGGTTCATGAGGATGATTCTGGGAATGAAGGGGTTAACACAAGAAGCATTTGGCAGCTTTGAGCCTGTACTCACTGGAATTTAGAAGAATGCGTGGGGATCTCATTGAAACCTACCGAATGCTGAAAGGACTAGATAGGGTGGATATGGAGAGGATAATTCCTATGGTGGGGGTATCCAGGATGAGAAGGAACAGCTTCAAAATTGAGGGGTGAACTTTTAGAACATTGTTAAGGAGAATTTTTTTAAAAATCCAGTGAGTAATGAATCTGTGGAATGCTCTGCCACAGATTGTGGTGAAGGCCAAGTCCGTGGGTCTATTTCAGGTGGAAGTTGATAGTTTCTTGATCGGTCGGGGCATCAATGGATATGGCGAGAAGGCAGGTGTACGGGTGTTGAGAGGGATCCGGAATCAGCCATGATGGAATGGTGGGGCAGGCTCAATGGACTGAATGTCCTATGGCTTATGGATCATAGCTGATCCCAGCCATGAACCTATCCAAACTTCTCTTAAACATTGCAATTGAAACTGTATCCAACACTTCCACTGGCAGCTGAGTGAAGACGTTCTCCCTCATGTTCCCCTTAAACATTTCACCTTTCCACCTTAACCCACAAGCTCTAGTTCAGGTCTCAGTGGAAAAAGCCTGCTTGTATTAACCATATTTATAACACTCATAACTGCAAAGGTTAAAGGTAAGAAGACTACAGTGGGAGTCATATACAGGCCTCTGAAAGGTCTCCCAAGGAAGTGGGGTCCAAATTATAATGGGAGATAGAAAAAGCATGTGATGTTTATAAATGACCTGGTTGAGGAAGTGGGGGGGGGATGGGTTCGTAAGTTTGCCGATGACACAAAGGTTGGACGTGTTGTGGATAGTGTGGAGGGCTGTCAGAGGTTACAGGATGCAAAACTGGGTTGAGAAGTGGCAGATGGAGTTCAACTCAGATAAGTGTGAAGTGGTTCATTTTGGTAAGTCAAATATGATGGCAGAATATAGTATTAATGGTAAGACTCTTGGCAGTGTGGAGGATCAGAGGGATCTTGGGGTCCAAGTCCATAGGATGCTCAAAGCAGCTGCGCAGGTTGACTCTGTGGTTAAGAAGACGTACGGTGTATTGGCATTGATCAATCGCGGAATTGAATTTAGGAGCCGAGAGATAATGCTGCAGCTATATAAGACCCTGGTCAGACCCCAGGAATACTGTGCTCAGTTCTGGTCGCCTCACTACAGGAAGGATGTGGAAGCCTAGAAAGGATGCAGAGGAGATTCACAAGGATGTTGCCTGGATTGGAGAGCATGCCTTATGAGAATAGGTTTAGTGAACTCAGCCTTTTCCCCTTGGAACGACGGAGGATGAGAGGTGACCTGATAGATGTGTACAAGATGATGAGAGGCATTGATTGTGTGGATAGTCAGAGGCTTTTTCCCAGGGCTGAAATGGTTGCCACAAGAGGACATAGGTTTAAGGTGTTGGGGAGTAGGTACAGAGGAGATGTCAGTCATGGGATTGGGGATAATATTCTGGTATGGGTGGAGGATTGGCTTTCTAACAGAAAACAGAGAGTTGGGATAAATGGTTTATTCTCAGACTGGCAGTTGGTGACTAGTGGTGTTCCGCAGGGGTCGGTGTTGGGACCCCAACTCTTTACAATCTATATTAATGATTTGGAGAAAGGGACTAAGTGCAACATATCAAAGTTTGCTGATGACACAAAGATGGGAGGGAGTGTAATGAGTGCGGAGGACATTGAAACCCTGCAGGGGGACATAGATAGGCTGAGTGATTGGGCAGACATTTCGCAGATGAAATATAATACTGACAAGTGTGAGGTCTTGCACTTTGGCAGGAAAAATAATAGAGCAAGTTATTATCTAAATAGAGAGAAACTGGAAAGTGCTTCTGTGCAAAGGGATCTGGGGGTCCTGGTGCAGGAAACACAAAAAGTTAGTATGCAAGTGCAGCAGGTGGTCAAGAAGGTCAATGGAATGCTGGCTTTTATTGCTAGGGGGATGGAGTATAAGAACAGGGAGGTCTAACTGCAGTTGTACCGGGTATTGGTGAGACCACACCTGGAGTACTGCGTGCAGTTCTGGTGTCCATACTTAAGAAAGGACATACAGGCTCTCGAGGCAGTGCAGAGAAGGTTCACTAGGTTAATTCCGGGGATGGGTGGGTTGATGTATGATGAGAGGTTGAGTAGATTGGGACTCTACTCATTGGAGTTCCGAAGAATGAGAGGCGATCTTATTGAAACATATAAGATTGTGAAGGGGCTTGATCGGGTGAATGCAGGGAGAATGTTCCCAATGATGGGTGAAACTAGGACTAGGGGGCATAATCTTAAAATAAGGGGATGCCGTTCCAGGACTGAGATGCGGAGAAATTTCTTCACTCAGAGGGTAGTGGGGCTGTGGAATTTACTGCCCCAGAGAGCTGTGGAAGCTACTACACTCAATAAATTCAAAACGGAGATAGACATTTTCCAGGATAAAAATGGCATTAGGGGATACGGTGAGCGAGCAGGTAAGTGGACATGAGGCTAGGTTTAGATCAGCCATGTGATCTCCTGGACCAGTTTTCGATAGCTTGGATGGGTCAGAGAGGAATTTTCCAGATTTTTTCTCCTCAATTGGCAACTCGGTTTTTTTTCCCCCGGGTGATCACATGGGTTTGGGCGGGATGAATAATAAAACAAAATGGGCGGCATGGTGCCCTGTTGGTTGGCACTGTTGCCTTGTGGGATTCGGTGAAAACTAGAGTTAAGATTGGATCAGCCATGATCTTGTTGAATGGCGGAGCAGGCTTGAGGGGCCGATTGGCCTACTCCTGCTCCTATCTCTTATGTTCTTATGTCAGGGGTAAGTTTTTTACTCAGAGAGTGGTGAGTGCGTGGAATGGGCTGCCAGCAACAGTGGTGGAGGCAGATACGATAGGGTCTGTTAAGAGACTTTTAGATAGGTACATAGAGCTTAGTAAAATAGAAGGTTATAGATAAGCCTAGTAATTTCTAAGGTAGGGACATGTTCGGCACAACTTTGTGGACTGAAGGGCCTGTTTTGTGCTGCAGGTTTTCTATGTTCCTATGTTTCTAAAAAGGGCAATGTTACGATGGTCATGGGGGAATTTCAATATGCAGGTAGATTGGGAAAATCAGGTTGCTGCTGAATCCCAAGAGAATGGATGCCTACGAGATAAAAGTCATGAAGCACAACACAGAAGCAGGCTTCTAGCCCACGCAGTTCATGCCAAACTATTATTCTCCCTCATCCCAGTGAGCTGGATCTGGATCATCGTCTTCCAGAACCACTACCCTGCCAATCCATGCACTTATTCAAATTTCACTTAAATGTTCTCTGTATCGAACACTTCTGCTAGCAGCTCTTTCTATACTGTCACCTCCATTCCAAATGAAGTTCCTCCTCATCTTCCCATTGAATATTTCAACTTTCACCATTAACTCATGACTTCTAGTTCCAGTCTCAGTGGAAAAAGCCTGATTGCATTTACCTTGTCTATACCACTCATAATTTTATGTAAGGTGAGAAGGGCTTTGGGTAAACTCAGACACCACAAAGCACTGGGGTTGAGGGTGTGAACCCCAAGGTCCTGAAGGAGTGTGCTGAGCAGTTGTGTGCAGTTCTCCAGAG
Organism: Hemitrygon akajei; assembly: GCF_048418815.1. Taxonomy (NCBI): domain Eukaryota; kingdom Metazoa; phylum Chordata; class Chondrichthyes; order Myliobatiformes; family Dasyatidae; genus Hemitrygon; species Hemitrygon akajei. The sequence goes on from NC_133125.1 coordinate 73,145,879, forward strand.
CATTTTTAATCTGAATCTCACCCTGGAAATGGTCCCAAATGTGTGGAAAACATCATGTGTGGTCCCAGTACCCAAGAAGGGCCAAATGTAAGTTTGAATGACTACTGTCCAGTGGCCCTGACCTCACACAGCATGAAGACCCTAGAGAGGATGGTCCTGGCTCACCTCCAATCCCTGGTCAGATCAGCTTGCAATCCCCTGCAGTTTGCTTATCAGGAGCATGCCAGAGTCAACGATGCTGTCATCTACCTGCTGAACAGCGCCTACTCCCATTTAGATAAGCAGGGTAGCTCTGTGAGGATCATGCTTTTTGATTTCTCAACTGCCTTCAATACCATACAGCCCTCACTGCTGGGAGAAAAGCTCCATTCATTGCAGGTTGGCACTTTCATTGCATCCTGGATAATGGACTGCCTGAATGGTAGACCACTGTGTGTGCAGCTTCAGAGCTGTGTGTCAGACATGACTATAAGCAGCACTGGGGCTCCATAGGGGACGGTACTGTCTCACTTCCTGTTTACCCTGTATACCTCGGACTTTAGATACAACACTGAGTCATGTCATCTGCAGAAATCCTCTGATGACTTAGCAATAGTTGGATGTATAAAGGGAGGACGGGAGGATGAATACAGGGGCCTAGTGGAGGACTTTGTCAAATGGTGCAAGCTGAGTCATCTGCAACTCAAGTTAGGCAAAAGAAATGGTGATGGATTTTAGGAAGACCAAGCCTGCATTGCTCCCTGTCACTACTGATGCAGTGAGAACCTACAAGTACCTCGGGGTGCACCTGGGTGACAAAATTGAGTGGAGCACCAACACAGAGGCTGTGTAGAAGGGCCAGAGTCACCTTTACTTCCTGAGGAGACTGAGGTACTTTGGAGTATGCAGGCCTCTCCTTCACATGTTCTACCAGTCTGTTGTCGCCGGTACAATCTTCTATGCAGTGGAGTGCTGGGGCAATGGTGAGTGATGCCAGCAGGCTCAATAAACTGATTAGAAAGGCTGGCTCAGTTATAGGAGTCAAACTGGACACATTGGAGGTTGTGGTAGAACAAAGGACCCTACTGAAAATCCTGGTAATTCTGGACAATGTTTCTCAGCCTCCTCATGCCTCCTTGGCTGAACAGAGGAACACTTTTAGTAATAGACTAAGACAACTGTGCTGCTCCAAAGAGTGCTATGTGAGGTAATTCTTACCCTCAGCCATTAGTCTCTAAAATGAGTCAACCTATAACTGAGGAAGTGATGAACCTCTCAAGTTATTTGTGATAACTTATTTTTATTCTTTCTTACTTCTCTTCTAATATTTGTGTATCTGTGGGCTTGTAATGCTACTGGGACACTGTAATTTCCTTCAGGATCAGTAAAGTATCTATCTATCTATGATGTGGCTTCGGGGTACTTGGGGACACATGATAAAATACTTCAAAGCCAGCATGATTTCCTCAAGGGGAAATTGTGCCCGACAAGAATTGCCTGTTAGAATTTTTTGAAGAAATAACAAGCAGGATAGACATAGGAGAGTCAGTGGATGTTGTTCATTTGGATTTTCAGAAGGCTTGCGATAAAGTGCCGCACTGAGGCCGCTAAACAAAGTAAGAATCCATGGTAATACAAAAAAAGATAAAAGCATTTACAGAAGATTTGCTGACTGGTAGGCGGCAAGAAGAGGGGATAAAAGGAGCCTTTTCTGGTTGGCTGCTGGTGACTAGTGGTTTTTGCAGGGGTCAGCATTGGGACCGCATTTGTTCATGATATATGTCGAAGATCTGGATGAAGGAATTGATAGCTTTCTAAATGGGGAGAAAATTTAAAAAAAAATCAAGAGTTCTTAGAAAACCCTGCATGCAGACTCCCAAATGTTAACTTGCAGTCTGAGTTGGTGGTAAGGAAGGCAAATGCAATGTTAGTATTCATTTCAAGAGGACTAGAATATAAAAGCAAGGATGTAATGCTGAGGCTTTATAAGGCATTGGTCAGACTGCACTTGGAGTATTGTGAGTAGTTTTGAGCCCCTTAACTAACTAAAGATGTACAGGCTACAGAAAGGGTTTGGGGGGCGTCACGAGCAAGATTCCCTGGAATGAAAGGGTTAACATACGAGAAGCATTTGATGGCTGTAGGCCTGTACTAGAACTTAAAAGAATGAGAGGGGATTTCATTGAAACATATTGAATACTGAAAGTCCAAGATAGAGTGGATGTGGAGAGGTTGTTTCTTATAGTGAGGGAGTCTCGGACCAGAGGGAACAGCCCCAGAATAAAAGGACGTTAATTTAGAACAGCCATATAGCACATTGCCACATACATCTGTGCAGGCCAAATCATTTGTATACTTAAGGTGGAGAGTTATAGGTTCTTGATTAATCAGGGTGACAAAGGTTAATGGGAGAAGGGAGGAGATTGGGGTTGAGAGTCTGATAATAAATCAGCCATGATGGAATGGTGCAGAGAACTTGATTGGCTGAATGTCGTAATTCTGCTCTTATGTCTTCCTTGCTATTTTCAACATTTTTTTGGCGGCACTGATTTTCTCTTTGATAAAAATAAAGATGGACAGAATTGTAGAGCAACATCTCTGTAAAGTTGTTAATGTAAAGTTTGTCAATGTGAAAATTCTGTTTCTTTCCAATTATGCAAGAAAAAAGAGTACAGCACAGAAACAGTGCCTCTAGCCCATCTAGTCCATGCCAAACCATTTAAACTGCCTCCTCTCTTTGACCTGCACTGGAACCATAGCTCTCCAAACACCTCCCATGCATCTATCTGAACTTCACTTCAACATTGAAATCCAGCTTACATGGACCACTTGTGCTGGCAGCTCATTCCACACTCTCACAATCCTCAGAGTGAAGAATTTTCTCCCTCGTGTTCCCCTTAAACTTTTCACCTTTCACCCTTAATTCGTGACTTCTGGTTGTAGTTCCATCCAACCACAGTGGAAAAAGCCTGCTTGCATTTACCCTATCTATACTTCTCATCATTTTATATATCTCTGTCAAATCTCCCCTCAGTCTTCTACATTCTAAGGAATAAAGTTCAAACCTATTCAATCTTTCCTTATAACTCATGTCCTTCCAACCCAGCAACATCCTTGTAAATTTTCTCTGTACTCTTTCAACCTTTTTCACATCTTTCCTGTAGGTAGTTGACCAAAGAGCACACAGTACACTACAGTAGCAGCCACCAACATCTTATACAACTTTAACATAACACTCCACCTCCTGTACTCAATACTTTCATTTATGAAGGCCACTATTCCAAAAGCCTTCTTTAGGATCCTGTCTACTTGTAATATCACTTCCAATTAATTATGGACCTGTATTCCCAATACCCTTGTTCTACTGCACTCCTCAATGCCCAACAGTTTACTGTGTAGGACCTACACTGCTTAGTCTTACCTAAGTGCAATGCCTTGCACATGTCTGCATTAAATTCCATCTGACATTTCTCTAGCTGATGCAGATCCCTCTGCAAACCATGATAGCCTTCCTCACTGTCGACCACACTCCCAATCTTGGTGTCATCTGGAAATTTGCTGATCCAGTTAACCACATTATCATCTAGATCATTGATAGAGATGACATACAGCAATGGACACAGCACCCATCCCTGTGGCACTCCACTAGTCAAAGGCTCCAGTCAGAGGCACCCATCTGCTACCACTCTCTGGCTTCTCCCACAAAGCCAATGTCTAATCCAAATTACTATCTCATCTTGAATGCCTAGCGACTGAACCTTCTTGACCACCCTCTCATACAGTACCTTGCCAAATGCCTTACTGAACTCCATGGAGACAACATTCACTGCTTTGCCTTCATCCACTTTACTGATAACTTCCTCATAAAACTCTGTGATTGGTTAGACATGACCTACCATGCACCAAGCCATGCTTACTGTCCTTAATCAGTCCATGTCCATCCAAATTCTTATATACCCAAGCTCTTCGAATATCATCCAGTAACTTTCCCACTACTGATGTCAGGCTTACTAGCCTAAAATTAGATGGTTTATATTTACACTGTTCATGTTAAACAGTGGAATAACACTGGCTATCCTCCAATCCTCTGGTGTCTCTCCTGTTGCTAAGGATGATTTAAATATCCCTACTAAGGACCTGGCAATTTCTGCACTTGCCTCTCATAGGGTCTGAGAGAACATCTTGTCAAGCCCTGGAGATTTATCCACCCTGATTTGCCTCAGGACAGCAAACACCTCCTCCCCTGTAATCTGTATATGGTCCTTTAAGTAGATGTCACTTTGCCTCTCTTCTATAGACTCTGTGTCCATCTCCTGAGTAAATACAGATGAAAATGGATTTAAGATGCCCCCCATCTCTTTCGGCTCCACACGGGATTACCATTCAGATCTTCCAGAGGACCAACTTTCTCCTACCACATCTGTAGAATCCCTTAGGATTCTCCTTCGCCTTGTCTGCTAGGACAACCTCATTTTACCTTCTTTTAGCCCTCCTGATTTCATTCTGAAGTGTTCTCTTGCATTTCTTACACTCCATAAGCACCTCATTTGTTCATATCTGCCTATTCTTGCACCTCCTTTTTTCTTCTTAACCAGGACCTCAATATCTCTTGAAAACCAGGGTTCCCTACACTTGTTATGTTTAGCTTTTATTCTGACAGGCACATACAAACTTTATATTCCAAATTTCACTTTTGATAGACTCCCACTTACGAAGTACACCTATGACAGAAAACAGCCTGTCCCAATCCACACTTGCCAAATCTTTTCTGGATGCCATCAAAATTGGCCTTTCTCCAATTTAGAATCTCAGTCGCCGGACCAGACTTACCTTTTGCATATTTACTTTGAAACTAAGGGCATTCTGTCTGAATGTGTGTTTAATTCAATACTACTTAACCCTCAGTAAACCAATGACAGATGTGTATTAAATGAGTATCAAATCAGATGTGGTGGCAAACACAATGCTTTACAGTACCAGTGCCCTATGTACAATTCCTGCTGTTATCTATAAGGAGTTTGGTAATTCTCCCTGTGAGGGATGAGTTTCCTCTGGGTGTTCTGGTCTCCTCCCATATGGTAGGTTAATTGGTCATTGTAAATTGTCCCGTGTTGAGGTTAGGATTAAATTAGGGGAATGTTCAGAGGTGCAGCCTACTCTGCACTGTAAGTCAATAAACAATAAATAAATTCTAAGGGTATTAACCCACATTTCTCCTCAACAGACAGCATGTTTGCTTCCACATTACCTGTCAATGTATCTCCTTGCTTCTACATTATCTAGAGCAGTGACCACAACATCTACTTGGGTATAAAAATTATCACTGTAAATGTTCTCAGTAGATGGACACACTTTGTTGAGGTGAGCATCTATTTTCATCTGGGGATTTATGGTCAAGGTGGCTGATGCAGCTGTGCAACTCTTTGGTTTCTGAGAATGGAAACAGAAAACATTGATTAATGCTGAGGAAAGCACAGAATACACAGAACAGAGATAGATCAGCAACAAGTGTTTACCATCTGGTTCCAATTCTTGGACAGGACTTAGCCATAAGCACAGCAAACCAGAGTACCAACAGCTTGCTTTCACATTCCGTTAGCCAGAGTTTTCAGGATTGGAGCAATGATCCTTTCCCTAAATACTATGGGCAGGCATCCCACTAATTTGTACTGTTTATTAAAGTCATAAAGTGGCAGCAGTTCTACTTTCAAAAGATTGATTAATTTCACTGATACTGTCTACACTGTTACTAGTGTGTTTTAGGCAGTCGCAAGGAAAAAACATCTTAATAGTTAATTTCCTGAACCCACAAGATTCAAATTTTGCTACAGCTCCCAAGTCGTTTGGCACAAGAGAAAGCAGAATACTGTTAGATTGGGAATGAAATATAGCAGCCATGTACAAATGATACTTTCAAACTAAAGGAAATCTTGTCTAAAACAATCCCTTGAAGGAGAGTACCTTGTCATGAATTTTTTCTTTATGACATGCTGACCAAGAAATAAATGCCATCTGAGGTCTCGATGGGCTTGGGCAAGAAGAGGCAAACGCTCTATGTAAGTTTCTTTTTTTCTCAGTCTATCAACCCAGAACGAGAATGGATGGTGTGTTCTTCATGTGAGATGTGGGGCATACTGTTGGAGGGATCAACAGTAACCAGGGTCTATGGCACTGCAGCTCAGAAAGGAAGGGCCGAGAAGAGGGGAAGAGAAGAAAGAGTTATAGAGGATTCAGTGGGTACAGGCACAAACAGGAAATGATGTGTATGTGAAAAAAGCACACATATGGTATACTGCCTCCCAGGTGCCATTGTCAGGGTGCCTCAGATTGAGTTCACACTATTCTAAAGGGAGACAGTAGCCAGCCAGAAATAGTGTTATACAAACAACATTTGTAGGAACATGGATGAACTCCTGAAGAGGAAGCTAGGTAGGCAGCTGCAAAACAGGACTTCAAGGGTAGTAATCTCCCGACTGCTGCCCATGTCACACCTCAGTGACAATCAGACATAGTGTATGAAAACTGCAGGAACTCTGGTTCTGTAGCTCAGAGGGGATGGGGGAAATGAGTGCAGGGAAGAGTAATAGAGAGCGGTGGTGATGGAGGATTCAACAGTTAGCGGAAAAGACAGGAGATATTGTTCACGTGACAGAGATTCCAAGATAGTGCACGGGTCAGGGACAATTCAGATTGTGTCCACAGTATTCTTAAGGTAGAGGGTGAGCAGTCACGAGTCATGGTATGTACTGATTCCAACAACATAGCTAGGAAAAGGGATTAGGTTCTGAAAAGTGACATAGGGTGCTCAGTAGGAAGCTGAAATGCAAGGCCTTAAGGGTTGTAATCTCTGGATTGTTGCCAGTGCCACGTGCCAGCATGAGGGTAGCAATAGGATAATCTGGCAGATGAATGTGTGGCTGAGGAATTGGTGTAGGATGTAGGATTTCAAATTTCTAGGATCATTGGGATCTCTTCTGGGGAAGGTATTATCTGTACAAAAATCATATTGATCAGTTTGCTAGAGCTTGGGGAAGGGTTTAATTTAACCTATTAGGGGAATGGGAACAGTAGAGATAGGGTACGGCATGAAGCAGTTGGGGTGGAATATGTTAGGTGTGTCTAGGAAGGAATCCTGACTAAAGAGATCTGGTACTAGGCAATAAAATTTGCCAGTGTTTGAGCATTTGAGATAGTGACCGCCTTGGAGAAAGAAAAGACCAAACAGTATAGGGAAGTATATAACTGGGAGTGGGATTATAATGCTTATCGGCAGGAACGGGGAGCATAATTGGGAACAGATGTACTTGGGGAAATGCACAACAGTGGAGGTTGTGGAGGTTGTTTTGGGAACATACGCACTGGGGTTCTGGACAGGTTTGTCCCATTGAAGTGGGGAAAAGATGGTAAGGTAAAGGAAGTATGTTTGAGAAAAGATGTGGAACAACCATTCAAGAGGAACAATGGAGCTTATTTAAAGTTTGGGGAAAAAGGATTAGATAGGGTGCTAGAGAGTTACAAAGAAGCTGAAAAATGGACTTTGGACAGCTAAAACAAGGCATGAGAATGCCTTGGTGAGTGGGATTAAGGAAAACCCCAAGGCCTACTAAATGTGCGTGGAGAACAGGATGATGGCCAGAATGAGGATCATGGATGCTCAAGGAAACATGTTTCTAGTGTTGGGGAGGTCCTTAATAAATACTTTGCATCAGCATTCACCAGTGAGAGGGACCATGATGATGCGACAGCATAAAAACAGGCTGATGTGTTTGATCATGTTGACATTGAGGAAGAGCATATACTAGAACCTTGGAAGAACATTAGGATAGATAAATCCCTGGGGCCAGACAGGATATACTCCAGCTCACTATGGAAAGTGAGGGAAGAGATTACAGTAAGAGATCTTTATGTCTTCCTTTGCTACAGGAGTATTATCAGATGACTGGGTGGCAAATATTATTCCTTTGTTCAAGAAAAAGACAAAGGATAACCAAGGCAATATAAACCAGTAAATCTTACTTCAGTTCCTCCCTGAGCCTTGTTTGGCGCAATGAACTGCAACCTTGCCATTCTTTTTAAAAACATTTGTCTGTTTCAGAAGGCTGAGTTGCTAGCTTCCAAGGTCTGGGTGGGTATACCATTAGACCACCGGTGCAGACAAATCTTACTTCAGTGATGGAAATGATTGGAGAGGTTGGTTAGAGAAAGGATTCATGAGTACTTGGATCAACATAGTCTAATTAGGGACAGTCAGCATGCTTTGTGTGGGGCAGTGGATGTGGTTAAAATGAACATTAGTAACTTGAAGGTAGAATACAAGGTTAATGGCACGATTGTCTGCAATGTTGAGGAACATAAGGATTTTGTGTCCATGTCCACAGATCCCTAAAAGTTGCCGTGCAAGGATTAAGAAACCACATGGTTTGTTGACCTTCATCAGTTGGGAGAGTGAATTCAAGAGCTGCGAGGTAATGTTTCAGTTCTAGAAAACCCTGGTTAGACCATTCTTAGAATATTGTGTTCTGTCCTGAAAGGATGTGGAAGTTTTAGAGAGAGTGCATTGGAAATTTACCAGGATGCTGCCTAGATTAGAGGTCACATGTTATGAAGATAGCAAAGTTAGCTAGGGTGTCTCTCTTTGGAGCGAAGGAGGATGAGGTATCTTGATGGAGGGTAATGTCACAATTGTAATGGGGAAATGTAAGGGGATTGGGAAAATCAGGTTGGTGTCGCTTTGCAAGGGAGGGAATTTGTTGAATGCCTACAAGATGGCTTTTTAAAACAGCTTCTGCTTGAGCCTGTTTGGAGAAAGGCTAAATTAGATTAGGTGAGGTGTAAAAACCTAGATCTTATTAGAGAGCTTAACATAAAGGAACCCTTAGGAGGCATGATTATAATATGATTGAATTGATACAGCATTTTGAGTGGAAGAAGCATAAGTCACAAGTATCAGTATCGCAATGGGATAAAGGGAATTACAGAGGCATGAAAGGAGTTTGCCCAGGTGGATTGGAGGAGGATACAGTCAGGGATGACGGCAGAGTAGAGATGGCTGAAGTTTCTGGAAATAGTTCACAAGGAGCAGGATAGATATGTCCCACAAAAGAAATTGTTCTCAAATGGCAGGGGTAGGCAACTGTGGCTGACAAAGGAAATTAAGGACTGCATAAAACCCAAGGAAAGGTTATATAAGGTAGCAAAAGTGATTGGGAAGCTTTAAAAATAACAAGAGGCAACTAAAAAAGCTATGAGAAGGGAAGAGATGAAATATGAAAGCAAATTAGCCAATAATATAAAGTAGGATACTAGAAGTTTTTCAGTTGTAGAGAGAGTAAAAGAGAGGTGGAAGTTGACATTTGATCACCAGAAAATGATGCTGGTGAGGTAGTAATGGGGGACAAAGAAATGGCAGATGAACTTAATGGGTACTTTCCATCAGTCTTCAACTATGAAAGACACTAGCAGTGTGCCAGAGGTTCGTGAGTGTCAAGGAGCAGGAGTGAGTGCCACTGTTATTTCAAAGGAAAAAGTGCTAGGCAAACTCAAAGGTCTTAAGGTGGACAAATCACCTAGACCAGATGGACTACATCTGAGAGAGGTTGCTGAAGAAATAACGGATGCAATGGTCATGATCTTTCAAGAATCACTTGATTCTGGCATGGTCCCAGAGAACTGGAAAATTGCAAATGTCACTCCACTCGTTAAGAAGGGAGGAATGCAAAAGAAAGGAAATTATAGGCCAGTTAGCCTAACCTCAGTGGTTGAGAATGTGCTAGAATCTATTATTTAGGATGAAGTTTCAGGGTACTTGGAGACTAATGATAAAGTCAAAATCAGCATGGTTTCTCTTAAGGGAAATTTTGCCTATTAAGAGTAACTTGAGGAAGTAACAAGCAGAGTGGAAAAAAGAGGCAGTGGATGTCACTTATGTGGATTTTCAGAAGCCATTCGATAAGTTGCCACACATGATCCTGCTTAACCAAATAAAAACCTATGGCATTACAGGAAAGATACTGACATGGATAGAGGAAAGGCTGATAAGCAGGAGACAGCAAGTGGGGATACAGGGGCCTTTTCTGGTTGCCTGGTGACTAGTGTTCCTCAGGGGTCAGTATTGGGACAGCTACTTTTCACATTGTTTGTCAATGACTTAGATAATGGAATTGATGGCTTCACGGCAAAGTTTGCAGATGAAACAAAGATAGTTGGAAGGGTAGGTAGTGCTGAGGAAGCAATGCAATTGCAGGACTCAGACAAATTGGACGAACGGGCAAAAAAGTGGCAAATGGAATACAGTGTTGGGAAATGTATGATAATGCATTTTGGTAAAAGAATAATATTGAGAACTATTATCTAAATGGGGAGAAGGGTCAAATATCAGAGGTGCAGAAGGACTTAGGAGCTCTCGTGCAAGACTCCCAGAAGGTTACAGGTTGAATCTGTGGTAAAGAAGGCAATTGCAATGTTGGCATTTATTTTAAGGGGAACAGAATATAAAAGCAAGGAGATAATGCTGAGCATTTATAAGATACTAGTCAGGCCACACTTGGAGTACTGTCAACAGTTTTGGGCTCCATATCTCAGAAAGGACATGTTGTCATTGGACAGAGTACAGAGAAGGTCATGAGGATGATTCCGGGAATGAAGGGGTTAACATATGAGGAGCGCCTGGCAGCTTTATGCCTGTACTTACTGGAATTTAGAAGAATGTGAGGGCATCTCATTGAAACCTACTGATTGTTGAAAGGACTAGATAGGGTGGATGTGGAGAGGATGTTTCCTGTGGTGGGTGTATCCAGAACTAGAGTGCACAGCCTCAAAATTGAGGGGCTGAACTTTTAGAACAGAGGTAAGGAGGAGTTTTTTTTAAGCCAGAGAGTGATGAATCTGTGCAATGCTCTGTCATGGACTGTGATGGATGTCAACTCCATGGGTATATTTAAAGCAGAAGTTTTCTGATTGGTCTGGGTATCAAAGGTTATGGTGAGAAGGCAGGTGTATGGGTTTGAGTGGGATATTGGATTAGCTATGATGGAATGGTGGAGCAAACTCGATGGGCTGAATGGCCTAATTCGGCTCCTATGTCTTGTGGTCTTATGGAGGCGTACAAGATGATAACATGCATCGCGGATAGCCAGAGACTTTTTTCCAAGGACTGAAATGAAGCATAATTTTAAGATGACTGTTGGAACATATAGGCCCGGGGTGAATGGAAGTCAGAGGCAGATAAATTAGCGGCATTTAACAAACTCTTAGTAGGCATATGGCTGATAGAAAACTGGAGGGTTACGCAGGAGGGAAGGGTTAGATTGATATTAAAAGGCCAGCACAACATCTTGTATTGTGCTGTAATGTTCTAGTTTTTAACTTGAGAAGCACAAGATAAAACAGGGTGTTTAGTCAGCAGATAGGTTGTGGATCAATAGGGAGATCTTAAAATGGTCTTAAATGAGACAAGGGCATGAGATAGCTAGAAGGGTTTAGGGAAAATATTCCAGAAAATGGAGTCCAGGCAGATGAAGGGATGGCAAACAGTTTAGGAATCTGCTTGTTGCTAACTTTGGAATCAACATCATATTATTTAAAATAATATTTTCTTTTTATTTTTAAACAGCAATGATTGATAATGTGTGCTAAGTGGGAAGTGATGGGTGGTAGCAGTGTGGACATTAGCAACATTGACAGAACATACTTAGAATCCTGAAATTAAAGCTTAAGGCTGATCTATACTTGTGCGTATGGGCTATGCCGCAGCCTACGCCGTAACCCTGATTTTCATTTCTGCGTCACTCTACGCCGCGAGCATGTGTTGGTGTGCGCCAAAATGTTAGTTGGCGGTGGGGTTTCTATGCCACTGTGTTGAGTTTCTTCGTGAGAGACACGGATGAGGAAATCCATTTCAAACATTTTCGCATGTCGGCAGGTAGAATTGACAATTTGGTTCATCTATTTCGCTTCGGTGTATGCACAGTCTACAGACATGGCAGAGAAGAAGCAACCAGAAATGTGTAGGAGGAAATGCGATGCTATCATGCAGACCAATCACAGTTGTTGCGATCTGCGTCACCGCATCATGTGAGTAACTTTTCTGGACAGGTGCACGTCACCCTACGGCATAAGGTACACATTACTTACAGCGTAGATGCGACACACAAGTATAAATCAGCCTTAAGAAGGGAAGAGCCAGGCACTATCAGGTGGTTTCTTCAGCATTTTTTCTACAAAATTCCCCAGGGCCTGGCCAACTGTATCCAAAAAAATTGTGGGAAACTAGGGAAGAAATTGCAGGGGCCCTGGCAGATTTATCTTTCTTGGCCATAGGTGAGATACCAGAAGACTGAACTAATGGTATGCCTTTATTCAGGAAAGGCTGCAAGATAGCCAGGGAACTACAAGCCCATAAGCCTTATTTCAGTGTTGGCTGGGATAGCTTTTGCGGGGTATTCTGTGGAAAAAGATCTTCATGCATTTGTAAAGGCACGGCCAGCTTAGGGATAGGCCACATGGGTTTGTGAGTGGGAAATCATATCCCACAAATTTGCCTGAGTTTTTAAAAGTATTACCAAGAAGACATTATCATTGTGGATTTTTGAAGGCCTTTTATAAGGTATGGTAGGCTGGTCCAGAAAGTTAGACCAAATGAGATCCAGGCCAATTTAGCCAATTGGAAAAAAGATAGCTTGATGTAAGGAGATAGGAAATGGTGGTAAATGATTGTTTTTCAAACCGGATGCCTGTCACCAGCCATGTGCCACAGAGGTCAATGATGAACAAGACTCAGCAACAAGAGTGCAAGAAAGACTTACAATGACCTTAGACATGCTTAGAAAATCAAGAGGGGCATAGAAAATTTGAAAAGCTAGTCTTTTCCCCAGGGTAGGCTGTCCAAAACTGGAGGACAGAGGGTTAAAGTTGAAGGGAAAAGCTTAGGGACCCAAGGGGTACCATCTAGATGGTGGTACATATATGGAATGAGCAACAGAAGCAATGGTACAGGTAAACACATTTACAATATTTAAAAAACATTTGGACAGGTAAATTGATAGGAAAGGTTCTGAGAAAATATGGGCCATATGCAGGCATATGGAACTAAATAGTTCTGAAGCTTGATCGGCTAAAAGTTCTGAAGGGGTTTGTATTCCTTGTGGTATGGCTCTGACTCTAAGTAGGAGCTGAAAGTGTTTAACTCAATTCTACATGGAAACCTTCAGCCTCTCTTATAGAGCTGTTTCTTCTCTCTCTCTTACCTGCTGCTGGGATCACCAATCTTCTTCCCACTCTCATCCCCACATCTACCTTCTCTGCAATATCCATTGTTGTAAACACACTTTCACCATCTGTTCATCATGAATAACTGCTGAGAAACCTCTTCAGATTCTCCTGCCAATGGTCTAACCTCCCATTGTGAACACTCCCATATGGCCTGTTGCTGAGCAGGAAATATTAAGTATTTTTTTTCCTTAAATATAATGCTTTCTCATCCTTATTACCTTCAGCCACACTTGCCATTTCCTTACATAATATGAGGCCGACGGTTGTAAATGTATTAACAATTATTGACTCATAGAAGCTGTAACATTTTTGTGGAAACTTTTTCATGTCAAGCAAAAGATGTACAGAGGTTATTGTTTATCATACCTGTATGTGTTGTGGTCTAAAGAGAAATTGTCTGTTTAGATTGGATTTTTCAATTAAATCAGGGTCAGTGATGGTAACCTGTAAGGGAAACATACCATAGATTAATCATAATGCTTGAAGCTTGATATAATACATATATTTGAAAAAATAATTCTCATTTTTCATTTTCAATCTCTTTTTATTAATTTTCCAACAGAGAAAAAAATATAAATCAGAGAAGTTTTAGCAAACACATAATACAAAAAATGTAGAAACAACAAAAAAAACTGTCAAAGTCAATTAAATATAATGTTAAGCTGTTGTATATAGTATATAAACAAGAAACCACAACTTCTCTTGACAAATGGTAAAGAAAAAAAAAGATTGGAAATTTTATTAATAAAGAGGGAAAAAAACCCGCTAAACAAAAAAAAAGATTAGGCAGTCCATTTGAGGATAAAATTTGAAAAAAAGAAGAAAGAAAACATCCCTCCAGTCACCTCCAAACCTTCGCGGATAAAGAAAGTTTTTCCTTGAAAAAATAAAAAAAATTAAATCATATGAAAATATTGAATCGGGGTTGCCAGACTTGCTCAAATGTAAAAGATGTGTCAAACGACCGGCTTCTAATTTTCTCCAAACTTAAACAGGACATAATGGAGGAGAGCCAGTTAAAAACAGCAGGTGGATTAGAATCTTTCCAGTATAACAAGATAGCTCTCTTAGCCAATAAAGTTGAAAAGGCTATCACAACGTAAAGAATACTCATAAGTAAAGTGAGTACTAAAGCAATAAAGGATTAGATTTCAAACTCCATACCCTGCTAAACTTTGAGTGTTTTATGAAGACGGGACGTGGTTGTACCAGACAGTGGAAGAGACGACTACAGACATGAAGGCCGGAAGGTTACCCGTCAGCGTGATCAAACCGAGGGAAAGCCTGGCAGAGGAATTATCCCGTTCTGCTTGGGAAATAGGGCGAGAATCGAGAAGGCAGGGGACGGGAGGAGGTCGAGAGAAGTATATCAGAAAGAGACCGGGAGTTTTCCAGAGACAGTCCTCACCCCCTCCAGAAGAGCCATAAGGTTTGGCTAACTTTAAAAATGTTGAGAAGCTAAACGGAAGCAAAAGTAGACGGTGATATACCTATCTTGAGAAATACTTATAAAAATGTGGATTTTATATTACTTAGTTGTTATTCCTTATTCGTTCACTTACTCCTTTTCCCCCATCAAAATGAGAATATATATATATGTGTGCATATATATATATAGAGGAGTACACAGGGAAATCTTTTCTGTGTAATGGATTTGTTCACTGACTTTTATGAATACTGCAATGGGGGCCCTCAACTCACAAGTAGGAGGGGTTATCCCCCACAGCTAGACATTTCCTCTAGCTCAACGCAGGGTCATCTACTAGAGACCTCAGCCTTGGAATCACACGTTCGTTGCCATTTTTGTTATTATTTGCATTTCTTGGTTCTTATTTGTTCAGGGAGTAGATCGATTAAGTTTTATTCTGCTAATTTCAATGATACATTGACAGATAAATACAAATGGCTAAGGACAAAGTAAAATTCATTTCTTTTAATGTCAATGGGCTATTAAATCCAATCAAACATAATAGAATTTTATCCAAAATGAAAGAAGAACAAGCCCATGTAGTATATTTACAGGAAACTCATTTAAGTGACAATGAGCATAGAAAACTAAAGAGAATGGGCTTCACTAATTTGTTTTTCTCCTCATATAAATCAGAACATAGGAGAGGAGTTGCTATTCTTATGTCAAGTAAGCTAAATTTTGAAAAAGTATTCGAAATGGGAGATAAAGAGGGCAGTTATATTCTGGTAAGGGGGAATATAGATGGAAATTCAGTTACTCTATTGAATATATAAGCACCCCCGGGAAGTGATATTGGTTTCTTTCAGAAAGTTACTGATATTATGGTAACGGAAACAGAAGGTCTCCTGATATGTGGGGGAGACTTAAATTTACAATTACAACCATACTTAGACTCTTCCGATAGAAAATCCTATGAAATAAAATCTTTACATAAGAAAGTTAATACACTTTTTGAGGATGCTGGTTTAATTGATGGAGGGACCTTTTCCCTGACAAAAGGGATTACACTCATTATTCTGCTCCCCATTCCGTATGTACAAGAATAGACTATTTCATAACATTTGGAAAAGACAAAGACAAAATAAACACCTGTGGAATTGGGACAACAGATGTAAGTGACCATGCACCTATATATTTATCTGCTGATTTTGACCTACAACCAAAGAATACTATTTGGAAACTAAATTCAAGTCTACTCAGTGAACCGTTCTTTGAGGAACAAATTAAAAAAGAAATTGGTCTCTACATAGAATTTAATGATAATGGAGAGGTTTCACCTCCCATTTTATGGGATACTCTGAAGGCTGTCTTAAGAAGGAAAATTATAGCGATATCTTCATATAAGAAAAAAATAAGGAATAAAACTTTAGAGGAACTACAAAGTAGGCTGAAGGAACTAGAGAAAAAACACAAATTGAATTTGGCACAGGATACATTACAGGAAATTAAAAGAATTAGGAATGAAATTAATAGTTTGGCTATGCAAGAAATCAGGAAAAATTTAATGTTTCTGAAACAGAGACATTATGAAAATGGATCGAAATCTATGAAAATATTGGCGTGGAAACTGAAAAAAAAAGCAGAAAATACAATTCATAGAATTAGGGACCCAAGAACGAAAATGATAAAAAATAAGCTAAGTGAAATTCAGGAAGCTTTTGAAGTGTTTTACAAAGTTCCAGGGGGAAGCATAACCCAAACTGACACCTTCTTGAATTCTCTAGAGTTACCATCTTTAAGCGAAGAACAAAATAGAACGATGACTGCTGACATAAATGAAGTTGAATTAAAAGCTGCAATAGGTAGACTTAAATTAAGCAAGTCACCAGGATCAGTTGGGTATACAGCAGAGTGGTACAAAGAATTTAAAAATGAGTTGATCCCTGTTTTACTCCCCACATTGAACTGGGCTCTAAAAAAGGCACAAATGCCACCCAGTTGGAAGGAAGCGATAATCTCAGCTATACCGAAAGAAGGCAAGGATAAAATGGAATGCGGGTCATTTAGACCAATATCCATTCTTAATGTAGATTATAGATTATTTACCTCCATCATGGCCAAGCGATTAGAGGAGCTTCTACCCATACTGATACGTAACGATCAGACAGGATTTATACGACAACGCCAGACACAAGACAATATACAAAGGACACTACACATTATGGATCATATACGAAAAAAAGCTCAGCAATAGTGATAAGCGTGGACGCTGAAAAGGCATTTGATTCGGTTAATTGGAATTTTCTTATACAGAGTTTTACATAGATCTGGTTTCCAAGACACAATTATTAAAACTATACAGACACTATATGACAATCCTACTGCTAGGATTAAAATCAATGGATATTTATCAAATAGTCTTACCCCAGAAAGGGGCACAAGACAGGGTTGTGCATGGTCACCACTACTCTTCGCATTATATCTGGAACCATTAGCTGAATACATCAGACAAAATGAAGATATCAGGGGAATTACTATTAAAGGGACAGAGCATAAATTGGCTTGTTACGTGGATGGCATTTTGATCTATCTAGGGCAACCAACATACTCTACCTAAACTGATGCAATCCTTTGAACAATATGGTCAATTATCAGGATACAAGATCAACATAGATAAAACCCAATTATTTTCATATTACTATAGCCCACCAAGAGAAATTGAAAATAGATATCCCTGGGCATGGCACACAGTCTTTCAAATATTTGGGCAACATTATGCCAAAAGATTTGGCAAAATTATCAGAATGTAATTATCAGCCTTTATATAAAAAATTAAGGAAGATATGGCAAGATGGAACCTGATTCCTTTTTTCAGTTTCAGTTCAAGGATTGAGTCTATTAAAATGAATATACTGCCCAAACTGTTATATCTCTTTCAGACCATACCAATAGAGATTAATCAAAATCAATTCAATGAATTGAACAAAATGTTATCAAGGTATATTTGGCAGGGGAAAAGGCCTAGAGTTCGTCTCAAAACTTTGCAATTAGCAAAGGAAAAGGGGGTATGGGGCTTGCCTTCTCTTAGAGATTATTATTTTGCAGCACAGTTGAGAGCTGTGATATGTTGATGCAACCCATCATATGACGCTCAATGGAAAAACATTGAGGAGTGGGTACTTCCCATCCCCATACAAGCAATTTTGGCTGATAACAACCTGCAAAGGTACATAAATACTATCGACAACCCATGGGTGAAACTGACTCTTAAAATATGGAAAACTACTATAAAAGATTATAATCTAGAGGGAGATATTGCAATTCTTAAATGGTGTGCATATGACTCGGATTTTATACCAAATAAATTGGATGCTAGATTTAAGGACTGGACAGCTAAAGGAATAACAGTTCTTTTCAACATAATGAAAGAAGGAACACTGTTCAGTTTTGAAATGCTTAAAGAGAAACACTTATTAGAAAAACAAGATTTTAATCGGTATTTACAGATGCGACAATATGTTAAAAAGACGCTTAAAAATGTAACCAAGGCAAGTACATGCTTGATAGAGCCATTTAGGAAAGCACATAATTCAGTTAATGGTAGTGGAATCATTTCAAGCATGTATAAGGGGTTGTCAAATCTTAAAACACATTCGACTTCATACATTAAAACAAAATGGGAGAAGGAAGGAGGGATAATTATATCTGAGGAAGAATGGACAATAATATGGAGATATCAATGGAAGTGTACCAGTTCACAGAAATGGACGGAGTTTGGATGGAAAAACTTGATAAGATATTTTATTACACCCTCTCAGAAATCCCATTATGATAGTAACCTCCCTGTTTGCTGGAGAAATTGAGGAAATCAAAATGCAAATCATTATCATATTTTTTGGGACTGCCCTATTATAAAAGACTATTGGAGGGGGATACACAATGCCCTACAAGACATTGTTAAATGCGAAATACCCTTAGAGTAGTGGTCGCCAACGCATCCATCACGATCGACTCGTCGATCTTTGAGACTTTCCCAGTTGATCCCGAAAAAAAAATGAAAAAGAAATACACACTGTTGAGATTGTTTCCGGGTTGCAGGGTTTTAGTTCCGTTCTTTCTGTCCAGTGTGCATGTGTATAGCTCTCCCGCACTACACAGTGCAATTCACTGGTCCCCAACCACCGGGCTGCGAGGGAACGATATGAGTCAGCTGCACTTTTCCTCATTCCCTGTCAGCCCACTGTTGAACTTGAACCCACGGGAAGTCATCAGGCAACTAAACGCAGTGATACCCTCGCACCAGGGATCACTGGTTGCCCTCGGGCGACAGGCGGGAAGTGCTGTCGCTACTGGCCTGCAGCGCTGCCTCTGAACCTGTTTAGCACACTGAATGTTCGTGGGGAACCCGGTGCTAAAATATTCGCAGACGACCTAATTCGGACTCAGCGTTTCGTAAATATCAGAGCAACTACGCACTGCGATCTACTGAAACAAACATTTGTCCACCGATAGATGCTACAAGGGGGGGGGCAGGCGGGCACTCTGTCGCACTCCCCGCTTGGTCTGCCGCGCTCTCCAGACTGTGACCACCGGCCCTGACCTTGTCCTCTCACCCCACCCACGACCAGCACACGTGGCCAAGGCGTCTGGCGGCGGGCTGAGTTCAGGCCCGGAGGCTGTCTAATGAGGCAACGAAGCCCTCAAAACTGCTTCGGTACCCTGAATCCAAGCACCCAGCACTTAAAGACGAACCCGCTGAGTTTTCTCAGCAGAAAAAACGCGAGCAAGCAGTACAGAAGCCGAGAGCCGTGAAAACTAGAATAGACTGGACATAAGGAATCTGCTTTGAGTATCGCTGTATTCCAGTCGCGTTTAACAACACCCCCCCCCCCCCCCACCCCGGCGACCCCATCGGCCGGTCCGCAAGAATATTATCAATATTAAACTGGTCTGCAGTGAAAAAAAAAAGGGTGGGTACCCCCCGGTGTTTATATATTATTTCTACTTCCGGGTTGCGGGGTTTTACTTTCGGTCTTTTCTGCCCTGGTGCGCATGCGTGTAACTAATTGATGTGGGGTCGATCTTGCCTTTTACTAAGGCCGAGGTAGGGGATCTTGGGCTTAAAAAGGTTGGTGACCACTACCACAGAGAGTAAGACCATATATTTCAGACATATACCTCAAGAATGGTTGAAAAGAGATAAATATTTAATGAATATTCTGTTGGTGGCTGGTAAAAAGACTCTTACTAGGAAATGGTTATCACAGGAGAGCCCAACTTTAAATACATGGATGGAAATTACAATGGACATTTACAAAATGGAGAAGATAACAGCATCTGTTAATCATAAGCTGGAACAATTTGATTCAAACTGGGAAAAATGCTTTAACTACATAATGCCTCATAGGCCTGATTTTATTCTCACAAATCAATGAATATGCTGTAAAAAAAAAATCACTCCCTATTTGTACATAGTATTTTCCTTTTGCTTGTTTTTTCTTTCCACTCTTTTCCACAAGTGTATACCTCAGATAAATACTTTGTGGAGATTTGTGATATATATGATTATATAATATATATGTACAATGTCTGAAATACATCTTTTGGAAATGTTTGTTTAATGATGAACTTCAATAAAAAAAATAAATTACAAAAAAAAAGGCTATCACATGTTGAGCAGAAGCAGAAACTCTCCCCATTTCCTCTGGAATAATCCCAAAGATTGCCATGAGTGAATTGGGTTGTAAATCCACATCTATAACTTTGGATAATATTCTGGATTTGGATAATATCCCTCCAAAAATTATTTAACTTTACACAGGACCAAAACATATTTTTTAGAGTAGCCACCTCAGCGTTGCATCTGTCACGGGTGGGGCTTATATTAGAAAAAATATGCGCTAATTTATCTTTTGACATATGGGCCCTGTGCACTATCTTAAACTGAATTAGGGAGAGACATGCACAGGCAGATGAATTATTAACTAGATAATAAATTTTACTCCATTGATCATCTGAAAGTGAATGCTGAAGTTCTAGTTCCCAAGTATCTTTAACCTTATCATTAGGCGTCATACGTGCATTCATTAACTGTTTATATATAATAGCTATTAGTTGTTTTTGAAATGGCTTAAGCTGAAAAATAGCATAAAGCAAATTTGGTGAATAAGCCAATGGATAGTTCGGGAAAAAAATCACGTAAAAAATTCCCAACTTGTAAATACCTAAAAAAAATGTGTACTAGATATATCATATTTATCCATTAACTGCAAAAAAGACATTAAACAGTCCTCTGAAAATAAATCTAAAAAAGTTTTTATTCCAACAAAAACACACACAAAATGCGTCTAGGCAGCATCTATAGGGAGAAGCGCTGTCAATGTTTCGGGCCGGGACCCTTCGTCAGGACTAACTGAAAGGAAAGATAGTAAGAGGAAAGCTTTTATTCCTTTAGTTTTCCATATTAAAAAAGCCTCATCCAAAATTGATGGTTTAAAGAAAAAGTTAGAATAGATATTACTAGAGAGTACAAAGTTATTCAATTCAAAAAATCTACAAAACTGAAACCAAATTTTTAAATATGTTTAACAATAGGACTAAGACCTTGTCTACCTATCCTGGAGAACGAAAAAGGAAGGGGAGCTCCTAGTAAAGAAGCTAAAGAAAACCCCTTTACTGAATTCTCCTCCAAGTGTAACCATGAAGGGCAATCCTGGTTATCTATACCATGAAACCAAAAGGTGATCTAACGAATATTAATTGACCAATAATAAAATCTAAAGTTTGGTAGCACCAGTCTTCGATCTTTTTTTGATTTTTGCAATAAAAATTTATTCACTCTGGAGCTTTTATTATTCCAAATGACAAGATAATAGAATCTATTTTATCAAAAAATATTTTCGGAACAAAAGATGGAACTGCTTGAAATGTATATAAAAATTTTGGTAAAATAATCATTTTTATAGCATTTATTCAACCAATTAATGACATCGACATAGGCGACCATTCAGAAAGAGCTTGATGAGTATATTCAATTAGAGGGGAAAATTATACTTATTTAGGTCTTAATAAAATTTTTAGTAATTTTAATACCAAGTAAAATAGTTTTTAGTAATATTAAAAGGTATTTGATCATAATAATCAGAATAATTATTAATAGGAAATAATTCACTTTTATGTAAGTTGAGTTTATATCCAGAGAAAATACGAAATTCCGTAAATATAGATAACATAAAAGGAATAGATTTCCTAGTGTCTGAAATGTAAACTAATAAATCATTCACATATAACGAAACCTTATGTAATTTATCCCCTCTCTTAATACCCCACACAGAATTAGAATCCCTAAGAGCGATAGCAAGTGGTTCTAAAACCAAATAAAATAATAAAGGACTGAGAGGACAACCCTGACGGGTTCCTCTATATAATCTAAAATAAGAAGACTTTTGATTATTAGTTATAATCGCAGCTACCTGTGATTTGATGCAGGTAGATTTGACGATTTGGTTCATTTATTTCGGATCGGTGTACGCACAGCCTACAGACATGGCGGAGAAGAAGCAACCAGAAATGTGTAGGAGGAAATGCGATGCTACCAAGCAGACCAATCACAGTTGTTGCGATCTGCGTGAAGGCCAATGTGCCAAAAGCTTTTTTTTTAACAACCCTTTCTACTTGCGATGCCACTTTCAATGAATTATGGACCTGTACTCCCAGACCCCTTTGTTCTACCGCACTCCACAGTGTTCTAACTCTTCACCCTGGTTGGTCCTATGGAAGTGCCATACCTTGCGTTTGTCTGCATCAAATTTCAACTGCCATTTTTTCAGCAGGTCCATATCCCGCTGCAGGTTCTGATAGTCTTCCTCACTGTCCACAACATCCTCAATCTGCAAATTTGCTGATCCAGTTACCGTACTCACATTTTCATCCAGATTATTGATATAGATGACAAACAACAACAGACCCAGCACTGATCCCTGCGGCACTCTACTAGTTACAGGCTTCTAGTCAGAGATGCAACTGTCTACTACTACTCTCTGGTTTCTCCCACAAAGCCCATGTCTAATCCAATTTACTACCTCACGGAGTGGAGGCCCAAGTGGGAGAAATAAAAGTTAGATGTATCAGTATCACAATGGAATAAAGGGAATTACAGAGGCATGAGAGAGGAGCTTGCCCAGGTGGATACTGGTGGGGATGGTGGCAGAGCAGAGGTTGCAGAAGTTTTCGGGAATAGTTCACAAGGCACAGGATAGGCCATTGACAAAGTTCCACACATGAGGCTGCTTACCAAGATAAGAGCCCATGGTATTACTGGAAAGTTACTGATATGGTTACAGCATTGGCTGATTGGTAGGAGGCAGCAAGTGGAAATAAAAGGATCCATGTCTGGTTGGCTGCCAGTGACTAGCAGTATTCTGCAGGGGTCGGTGTTGGGAACTTTTTTTTAATGCTGTATATCAATGGTTTAGATAATGGAATAGATGGCTTTGTTGCCAAGTTTGCAGATGATACAAAGATTGGTGGAGGGGCAGGTAGTGTTGAGGAAGCAGGTAGGCCGTAGAAGGAATTAGATAGGAGGATGGGCAAGAAAATGGCAAATGAAATACAACGTTGGAAAATGCATGGTCATACACTTTGGCAGTAGAAATAAATGTACAGACTAGTTTCTAAACAGGGAGAAAGTCCAAAAATCTGAGATGCAAAGGGATTTGGGTGCCCTTGTGCAGAACACCTGAAAGGTTAACTTGCAGGTTTAGTTGGTGGTGAGGAAGGCAAATACAATGTTAGCATTCATCTCACGAGGTCTTGAATGCAACAGCAGGGATGTGATGCTGAGGCTTTATGAGGCAGTGGTGAGGTCTCATCTTGAGTATTGTGAACAGTCTTGGGCTCCTCATTGACGAAAAGATGCGCTGGCATTGGAGAGGGTCCAGGGGCAGTTCACAAGGATGATTCACAAGGAACGTTTGATAGCCCTGGGTCTGTACTTGCTGGAATTTAGAAGGATGAGGGGGTATCTCCTTGAAACTTTTTGAACGTTGAAAAGTCTAGACAGAGAGAATGTGAATTTCCCATTGTGGAGGAATCTAGGACAAAAGGGCACAGCCTCAGGATAGAGGAACGTCCATTAAAAACAGAGATGCAGAGAAATTTCTTTAACCAGAGGGTGGTGAATTTGTGGAATTGTTACCACAGGCAGCTGTGGAGGCCAGGTTGTTGTGTGCATTTAAGGCAGAGATTGATTGGACATGATATCAAAGGTTATGGGCAGAAAGTCAGGAAATGGCATTGAGGAGGGGAAAAAGGATCAGCCATGATTGAATGGTGGAGCAGGCTAAATAGACAAATTCTGCTCCTATGTCTCATGGTCTAAAGATGAAGTTCTCAAATTGCAGGGCTAGGGATCCGTGGCTGACAAGGCAAGTTAAGGACTGCATAAAAGCTAAGGAAAGGGCATATAAAGAAGCAAAAGTGAGTGGGAAGTTAGATGATTGGGAAACTTTTAAAATCCAACAAAAGACAACTAAAAAAAGCCATAAGAAGGGAAAACATGAAATATGAGAACCAACTAGCCAATAATATGGCAGGATCCCAATAGTTTTTTCAGTTATATAAAGAGTAGAACAGACATGAGAGTTGATATTGGACAACTGGAAAATGAAAATGATCTGTTCCCGTGATTGTGTGATGAGACGGTTTGGTGAAAGATTCACTCTGTGTCTGACTCATGAAGAGTTTGATGGGATCGTGTGTAGGGAGGTTGGTTCTGTCCCTGACCCAAAATTGTGTGTTTGGAAAGTGTAAGGTTGCTTCTCTCTGTGTCTGACCCCGGGAGTGTGTGATGGGATGGTGTGGAGGAAGCTTCTCTCTGTGACTGAAACTGGAAGTCAGTGATGGAACTATGTAGAAGGAGCTTCACTCTCTGTCTGACCCTGTGTGTCAGATGAATAGCGGGACTATTCCCCCCGCTTTTCTTTTGTCTCTCTGCCCATCACACTTTGCCTGTTCTCCACCTCCCTCTGGTGCTCCCCTCCCCCTTTCTTTATCCCTAGGCCTCCCATCCCATGATCCTTTCCCTTCTCCAGCTCTGTGTCCCTTTTGCCAATCACCTTTCCAGCTCTTAGCTTCACCCCACCCCCTCCTGTCTTCTCCTGTCATTTCAGGTTTTCCCCTTCCCCTCCTACTTTCAAATCTCTTACTATCTTTTCTTTCAGTGAGTCCTGACGAAGGGTCTCGGCCCGAAACATCGACAGTGCTTCTTCCTATACATGCTGCCTGGCCTGCTGCGTTCCACCAGCATTTTGTGTGTGTTGCTTGAATTTCCAGCATCTGCAGATTTCCTCGTGTTTGCTAATTTGAACAGCTTGGTCCCTATATCTCAGAAAGGATGTGTTGTCATTTAAGAGAATCCAAAGGAGGTTCATGAGTGTGATTCCAAGAACAAAAGGGTTAACATATGATGAGCGTTTGGCAGCTTTGGGCCTGTACTCACTGGACTTTAGAAGAATGTGGGTGGATCTCATTGAACCCTACCGAATGTTGAAAGGACTAGATAAGGTGGATGGGGAGAGGATGTTTCCTATGGTGGGGGTATGCAGAACTAGATGTCACAACCTCAAACTTGAGGGGTGACCCTTTAGAACAGAGGTAAGGAAGAACTTTTTTTTAGCCAGAGTGGTGAATCTGTGGAATGCTCTGCCACAGACTAAGGTGGAAGCCAAGACCATGGGTATATTTAAAGTGAAAATTGATAGTTTCCTTCTTGATCAGAGTATTAAAGGTTATGACAAAAAGGCAGGTGTATAGAGTTGAGTGGGATCTGGGATCAGTCATGATGGAACGGCAGAGCAGACACGATGAGCTAAATGCCCTAATTCTTCTCCTCTGTCTTATGTTTATGGCATCTTCAGTGGACCAGTTAAATACAGGAAATGGATACAGAATCAATGGAAGTGAAGCAAAGCAGCAGTGCACTCAAGGACCTCAGATTGCATAGCAGGTGGTGTTTGCTGTCCTGAGGTAAATCGGGTGGATAAATCATCAGAGCTTGACAAGGTGTTCCCTTGGATCCCATGGGAGGCAAGTGCAGAAACTGTTGGCTCAAGCAGAGATACTTAAATCATAAGTAGCAGCAGGTGAGGTACTGGAGGATTACAGAATAGCTAATGTTGTTCTGTTTTTTTACAAGAGGCTCTAAAATTTATAGGTCAGTGCCATTGACATCAGTAGTGAGAATGTTATTGGAAGATATTGTAAGGGACAGATAAAAGAGCATTTGTATAGAAATTATATTATTATTTATTGAATACAGCTTCATCTTCAAAATTCATCCAAACTTATTTACAGGTTGTCAATAGGTCCCTTTACAACTGAATTTGTGGATTTCTAAGTAACAGACTGCTATTAGTAAGAATAGGCACCACACCTTTGCCACAATATCCTCCATATTGGTGCCCCGCAAGGTTGTGTTCTCAGCCCCGTACTCAACTTCCGACACACTGACACAACTGTGAGGCCAGTTCTTAAGTAACAATGAGTCAGAGTACAGGAAGGAGACAGAGAGACTGGTGACATGCTACAAGTATGTGAAGAGCAAGAGGGCAAGACGTGAGAGAATAGGACCAATCAAGTGTGACAGTGGAAAAGTGTGTATGGACCGGAGGAGACAGCTGAGGTACTTAATGAATAGTTTGCTTCAGTGTTTACCATGGAAAAGGATCTTGGCGATTGTAGGGATGACTTACAGTGGATTGAAAAGCTTGAGCATATAGACATTAAGAAAGAGAATGTGCTGGAGCTTTTGGAAAGCATCAAGTTGGATAAGTCACCGGAACCCGACAGGATATACCCCAGGCTACCGTGGGAAGCGAGGGAGGAGATTGCTGAGCCTCTGGTTGGTTAATTTGATGGAACAGATCCTGAGAAGCAGGATTTATGAACATTTGGAGAGGCATAATACTATTAGGAACAATCAGCATGGCTTTGTCAAAGGCAGGTCATGCCTTACAAACCTGATTGAATTTTTTCAGGACCTGACTAAACACGTTAATGAAGGTAGAGCCTTAGATGTAGTGTATATGGATTTCAGCAAGGCATTTGATAAGGTACCCCAAGCAAGGCTTATTGAGAAAGTAAGGAGGCATGGGATCCAAAGGGACATTGCTTTGTGGATCCAGAACTGGCTTGCCCACAGAAAACAAGGAGTGGTTATAGAGGGGTCATATTCTGCATGGAGGTCAGTGACCAGTGATGCGCCTCAGGGATCTGTTCTGGGACCTAGATAAGGAAGTGGAGGAATTGTTAGTAAATTTGCTGATGACACAAAGGTTGGAGGTGTTGTGGATAGTGTGGAGGGCTGTCAGAGGTTACAGCGAGAAATCAATAGGATGCAAAACTGGGCTGAGAAACAGCAGATGGAGTTCAACCCAGATAAGTGTGAGCTGGTTCATTCTGGTAGGTCAAATTTGATGGCAGAATATAGTATTAATGGTAAGACTCGGCAGTGTGGAGGATCAGAGGGATCTTGGGGTCTGAGTCCATAGGACACTCAAAGCTGTTGCGCAGGTTGTCTCTGTGGTTAAGAAGACATACGGTGCATTGGCCTTCATCAACCATGGGATTGAGTTCAAGAGCCGAGAGGTAATGTTGCAGCTATATAGGACCCTGGTCAGACTCCACTTGGAGTACTGTGCTCAGTTCTGGTCACTCATTACAGGATGGATGTGGAAACTATAGAAAGGGTGCAGAGGAGATTTACAAGGATGTTGGTTAGGATTGGGGAGCATGCCTTACAAGAACAAGTTGAGTGAACTTGGCCTTTTGGAATGACAGAGGATGAGAGGTGACCTGATAGAGGTGTGTAATATGTTGAGAGGCATTGATCATGTGGATAGTCAGAGGCTTTTTCCCAAGCTGAAATGGCTATCACGAGAGGGCACAGTTTTAAGGTGTTTGGAAGTAGGTACAGAGGAGGTGTGAGGGGTAAGTTTTTTTTAAACACAGAGAGTGGTGAGTGCATGGAATGGGCTGCCGGCAACAGTGATGGAGGTGAATATGATAGGGTTTTTTAAGAGACTCCTGGATAGGTACATGGAGCTTAGAAAAATAAAGGGCTATGGGTAACCCTAGGTAATTTCTAAAGTACATGTTTGGCACAACATTGTGGGCCGAAGCACCTGTATTATGTTGTACTTTTTCTATATTTCTATGGTGTCATGGCAGAAACTTTGGTTCAAAGTTAGCAAAGACAAAGGGCTGGCCACTGACTTCATGAAGTGAGGGAGGGTGATGCACCCACTCCTGTTTATGTCAAACGTTCTGAGGTTAAGACGGTTGAAATCTTTGATGTTACTTGGAGTGAACATCATTAATAGTCTGTCCTGGTGCCACCATGTAGATGCCATGGACAAAAACATTCACCAGTACCTCTACTTCCTCAGGAGGCCAAAAATTTTGGCATGACCCCTTTGAGCTTCACCAATTTTCTATTGATACACCATTGAAGGCATCTTCTCAGAATCAGGTTTATTATCACTGACATGTAATAGAATTTGTTGTTTTGTAGTATAGTAGCATAGTGGAAGACAAAACATTACAAAATTACAATAAAAAAATAAAATCAATAGTGCAAAAGAGGAACAGTAAGGTAATAATCATAGGCCATTCAGAACTCTGATGGCAGAGTGGAAGAAGCTGTTCCTAAAATGTTTAGTGTCTGGCTTTAGGCTCCTGTACCTCCTGCCTGATGGTAATAATGAGACGAAGGTGTGTCCCTGATGGTGAATTTTCTTCACGATGGATGCTGCCTTCTTGAGGCACTGCTGGACATACTTGATGTTGGGAAGGGCTGTGCCTACAACCTTTGCAGCCTCTTTCAGTTCTTCATACCAGGTGGTGATATAACCAGACAGAATGTTCTCGACTGTGCATTCTATAGAAATTTTTAACAGTCACCAAATTGCCTCAACTTCTAATGAGATATACCTGCTTGCATGCCTTTTTTATGATTGCATCAATATGTTGGGCCCAGGATAGACCTTCTAATATGTTGACACCCAGGAACTTTAAGCCCATGATCCTTCCCACTGATGATTCCCTCAATGACTTCCCCTTCCTTAAGTCCACAATCAATTCCTTGGACTTGCTGACATTGAGTACAAGATTTTTGGTTGTGTCAGGACTCAGCCAGCTAATATATCTCATTCCTGTACACCACCTTGTCGCTATCTGAGGTTCTGACAATAATAGTGGTGTCATTGTCAAATTTAGAGATGGTGTTTGAGCTGTACCTAGCCACATAGTCATGAGTATAGAGAGCAGAACAGTGGGCTCAGCACATATCATTGAGGTGTGCCTGTGTTGATTGCCAACAAGGGCGTGATCACTGACTGTAACTGTAACCACATCATGATCACAATACATCTACATCCTTCATACAAGGAGGCAACCAGAACTGCAAACAGTACTCCCAAATCATATAGCTACAGTATAACTTCCTTACTATTATACTCAACACCCTTTCCCAATGAAGGCAATTGTGCCACCATATCCAATTGTACAGACATTCCCAGTGAACTACCAATCTCAAAGTTCAAAGTAGAATTTATGATCAAAATACATATAACCCTGAGAATCAGCGAATCTGAACCACAAGATCCTATTTACCACAATGCTGTTAAGGGGTCTACCATATACCGTATAATTTATGTTTCCATTTGACCCCCAAAGTTAAGCACCTCATACTTGCCCAGATGAAACTCCTTCTGCCACTTCTGTGCCCGAAGTTGTAACTGATTTATATCCCATTGTACTTTCTGATCATCCTCTACACTGTCCACAACTCCACCACTCTTGGTGTCATCCACAAACTGACTAATCCACCAATCCATACATTTATCCAAATCTTTGATATGTATATAGAGGTTGCAGTATTGATCCTTGTGGAACACCATAGGTAGTGAACCTCCAGCCAGAACAACAGCGCACCACCTCTCCTCTCTGTCTTTTATCAGCAAGCCAATTCTGAATCCAAACCAATAATTCATCATGTACTGAATTGGTTTGCCCATTGAAGGCAGAGGATGGTAGCAATCTGTGACCATTTGTGTGCTTCAGGGATCTGTTCTCAGACCCCTGCTGTATGTGATTTTTATAAATGACTTGGATGAGGAAGGAGGTTTATAAGTTCGCAAATAACACAAAAGTTGATGGAGTTGTGGAGAGTGGGGAGGGTTGTTGTAGGCTCTAACAAGACATTGACAAGATGCAGAGCTGGGCTGAGAAGTGGCAGATGGAGTTCTACCTAGAAAAGTGAGAAGTTATCCATTTTGGATGGTTGAATTTGAAGGCAGAATACAGGGATGGCAGGATGCTTGGCAGTGTGGAGGAACAGAGGGATCTTGGGGTTCACATCTATAGATCCCTCAAAGTTGCTGCACAAGTTAGAGTTGCCTAGAAGTATATGGTGAGTTGGCCTTCATTAGTTGGGGGTTTGAGTTCAAGAGCCTTAAGATAATGTTGCAGCTCTATAAAAGACTAGTTAGTTCACACTTGGAATATTGTGTTCATTTCTGATTGTCTCATTATAAGAAGGCTGTAAAAGCTTTAGAGAGGCTGCATAGAACACCAACCTTTTTTGCATCGCGGACCGGTATAATATTGACAATATTCTCAATATTCTTGCGTACCGGCCGACGGGGGGGGTGGGGGGGGGAGAAACGGTATTAATTATGACCGGAATATAGGTGATAAGTCAACTATAAGTCACTTATAAGTGGCTAATACACTCAATCGTTTCTAAAAGGGTTTATTTAACGAATTTAATATTAAACACACAATGCATATTTTCCTCACATGAATATAGTTATAAGTCAATTATAACTCACTTATAAGTCAATAGCATCATAACATTTTAAGTAATATTTGCATATTAAACACACAGCGCGTATTTTCTCTTGTATGAACATACAAAATCATTGCAAAACACCAGTGAGAGGATAAGGTAAGGACCGGAGGTCCCTGTACCGGGGCCGCAGCGGTCGCAGTTCGGAGAGAGCGACCGACCGAACGAGGAGTGCAACAGGGCGCCTGCCCGCCCCCCCCCCCCCCCCGTGCAGGAATTTGATGGAGGGTACAAGATTTTAAGAGGTGTAGATAAAGTGGATAGCCAGAAAATATTGCCAAGGGAGGAAATGGATAATACAAGGGGACATAATGTTAAGGTGATTACAGGAAAGTATTGGGGGGGGGATGAGAAATGTCACAGGGAAACTATTTTATACAGACAGTGGCAAGTACATGGTAGAGGCAGATACATTACAAAACTTTTAGACAGGCATATGGATGACGGGAAACTGAGGGTTATATAGGAGTGAAGGATTAGATTAATCTTTGAGTAGAATAAATCAGTAGATCATCAGCTGAAGAGCCAGCACTGTGGTGTACTGTTCAATTATCTATAAACTTGTTCACACAACCTATCACACAAAACCATATTGATATTTACCACTCAGGCCCTGCTTATCCAATTACCTATATATTATTTATTTAGAGCAGTGGTTATTAACCTGCGGCCTGTAGATAGTCTCTAGGGGGTTGTGAACTTGGATGGAAAAAATATATATTTTTATTTTCACTAACGTCCAACTGAAATTTAGCATTTCATTCAATTATGAATGTAGGCAACAAAGCACAATAGTATTAGCAGTGCCTGTGAGTTTGTCATCAACAGAAATCACTGATATTTTGATATCACATTACTTACAACTATCTCAAAATATCAGTAGACAAACTCTCTAGGCTGCCCTGTCTCAACATTGTTGTGACATTTTCTCTGACTTGTAACGCCTTCCCTTACCCTTTTAATCCCTTTGGCTCTGTTATGTCTAAAGCAACAGAATCCTGGAACTTGGAGCTGCTACTCCTGCCCCTCTTGTAACTATGTCTAACAAATGACTACAATCTCATAATTCCACATGCTAATCCATGCTCTTAGCTCATCTACCTTACCTACAATACTCTTTGCATTGAAATAGATGAAACACAGAACATTATTTCTACCATGCTCAACGCTTTAACTGCTGTCTTTAAATGTAGGCTTAATCACATTAACATCAACCTTATCCTTGACCATTGATGCAAATATCTCTACCAGAGCACCAGTAATCTTTCCTCTGGCTTCCCACAATTAGATTATGTTCAAATCACCCACTATTATGACCCTACTATTCTTACAGCCATTTGTAAACTTCATACATTTTTGATCCTCTAATCTCCAGACTATTGTGGATATCACAAACAATTCTATCAAAGTGATAACCCTTTCTTACAGCCTCACAGGACAATTACCTAAAATATCCTACTATTGTGACATTCTCTCTAAACATGCAACTCCTCTTCCTCTCTCACTTCTACCTCTATCACACCTGTAACCACCTGTACCTGGGAACATTTAACTGCCGGTCCTACTCACCTATCAACCATGTTTCTTTAATAGCAATAATATCACAATCCCATGTGGCTATCCACATCCTAAATTCAGCTCCAGTTTAGACTATTGGACCTTCTTCACTCTGTTCTGCCTAATGAACTTCAGTGCTTGAACTTCTATATTTGCCTCAGCTTTCCTATTTGTCACACTATTGCTTTAAACACTCCTGAGTAGTTCAAGAATATCTCCCTTCCAGGATATCAGTTTCTCTCCAGTTCAGATGTAAACCTTCCTTCTCATACAAGGCAGCTACACCCCAGAGGAGATTCCAATGGTTGAAAAATCTGAATCCTTCTCATATACTAGCTCCTCAGCCATATATTCACCTATCCTAATCCTGCACTCAACAGTGCTTGGCACAGGGAGTAGTCAAAGATCGTAACCTTCAATTCCTGCTATTTAACCTTCTGCCGAATTCTCTATGTTTTCTCTGCCATAGATAGAAAATGCAGGGTAATGTAAGGGGTGGAAACATATGCATAATTGACATGGAGTTGGTGTTCACTTTAAGGGGCTGCTCGGACCTGATGACATAATGATGTTTACAGCACATTTGACCGCGAGCTTCTCACTCTCTATCTGGCTGACCACAATTTTCATTTTCTACTAGAGGGTTGCCATTTCACATGATGCATGCAATGGTTAAAATATCAGACCCTTGATCAGCACGGCAGCAATGTATCAGAGTAACATACAACACACCACAGGGAAAAATGTGGCCCATTGCCTCTCACAGCCAGCAGTTGGGATTGACTATATTAGCATAGCAGCCAACCAAGCTACTACCCCAGAGGTCTAGGCTTACCAAACAGCAGTCACAGGCCTGCAGTGGCTGACACCGTTCAGAAAGCTGGCGTTACTCTCCTGTGCGATGTCTCAACTGGTCGCCCTCATCCCATAGTGCCCCCAAACCAGAAGCATACTGATTTTAACTCTATACATGGCCTTTTGCATCCAGGCCAGAAGGCCTACTGAAACTGGATGCACTAGTTTGTGTGGTATGGCCTTAGAAAGGACATGCTTGATCAGAGTGCAGGCTGTGTTGAGTGCCAGAAGGCAAAAATTAACTGTTATGTTCAGGAACAACCAGCACCTTTTGAGATCCCAGAGTGACGTTTTGATCCAACGGGATCCCACTACCAAGCACATTTTTCCCTCCCCTCCTCTTTCTGCTTTTCGCAGGGATCGCTCCCTACGCAACTCCCTTGTCCACTCTTCCCCCCCCATCCCTTCCCACCGATCTCCCTCCTGGCACTTATCCTTGTAAACAGAACAAGTGCTACACCTGCCCGTACACTTCCTCCCTCACCACCATTCAGGGCCCCAGTCCTTCCAGGTGAGGCGACACTTCACCTGTGAGTCGGCTGGTGTGGTATACTGCGCCCGGTGTTCCCGGTGTGGTCTTTTATATATTGGTGAGACCCGATGCAGACTGGGAGACCGTTTCGCTGAACACCTACGCTCAGTCCACCAGAAAAAGCAGGATCTCCCAGTGGCCACACATTTTAATTCCACGTCCCATTCAGATATGTCTATCCATGGCCTCCTCTATTGTCAAAATGAATCCAAATTCAGGTTGGAGGAACAACACCTTATATACCGGCTGGGTAGCCTCCAACCTGATGGCATGAACATTGATTCTCTAACTTCCGTTAATGCCCCTCCTCCCCTTCTTACCCCATCCCTGACATATTTAGTTGTTTGCCTGTTCTCCATCTCCCTCTGGTGTTTCCCCCCCTCCTTTCTTTCTCCTGAGGCCTCCCGTCCCATGATCCTTTCCCTTCTCCAGCTCTGTATCACTTTCGCCAATCACCTTTCCAGCTCCTAGCTTCATCCCACTCCTTCCGGTCTTCTCCTATCATTTTGCATTTCCCCCTCCCCCCACTACTTTCAAATCTCTTACTATCTTTCCTTAGTCCTGAAGAAGGGTCTCGGCCCGAAACGTCAACAGCACTTCTCCCTATAGATGCTGCCTGGCCTGCTGTGTTCCACCAGCATTTTGTGTGTGTTGCTGTTTGAATTTCCAGCATCTGCAGATTTCCTCGTGTTTGTGACGTTTTGACAATGTCATTGTGGATCTGCTTGATCCTCTTTCCTCCTCCGCTGTTTCATTTACCTAATTATCAGGGTGGCTTCTACACCAGATCGCTAGAGGTTGTCCCCCTAGCAAAG
Source organism: Hemitrygon akajei (assembly GCF_048418815.1). NCBI lineage: Eukaryota > Metazoa > Chordata > Chondrichthyes > Myliobatiformes > Dasyatidae > Hemitrygon > Hemitrygon akajei. The sequence goes on from NC_133125.1 coordinate 73,180,204, forward strand.
ACAGCGGTCACAGATGGGCTTGGGTGTTCATCAGCACCTGTGTTGCTCAGTTTGGCACCCCATCTGATATTTCCTCTGACCTCGGTCCCCAGTTCACAACAGACTTCTGCACTGCCATAGCTCAGAACCTCAGCATTTGGATACATCACACCACGGCATATCACCTGCAGTCCAATGGCCTGTGCAAGCAGTTTCACCGCTCCTTAAAGGCTGTTCTAGAGGGCTTCCCTATGGATGAGTGTTGGAATGATTGTCTCCCTTTGGTCCTGTTAGGAATCAGATCGGTTACAAAGGAAGATCTGTAGTTGTCCACAACTGAGTTGGTATTCGGGTAGCCTTTAAGAGTGCCAGGTGATTTTATTCCTGATGTCATGACTGTCTGGTCAGTCTCTCAGCAGCATTCCGCCCTCTTTTGTGAACACAATCCCTTTGCACCTATTTCTACCGCTCATCATGGTGTGCAGCACACTTGGTTTCCCGCTGACCTGCACGTTGCCTCATTTGTTTTCGTCTACCATGGTGCACACCAACATCTCCTGAGGCCCCATTATGATGGCCCATTCCACATTTTGGAATGGAGAAAATACTTTTATCATAGATAAGAGGGATAAACCTAAATGTATTTTGCTCAGAGACATCTTTGGTACTGGGGAAGCAACATACTAACTTGGAGACTAGTCCTGCTTGCAACCACAGAATATCCTGTCTGCCCTCCCACCCCAATTTTCAAGTCTCCTAACACTTTAGCCCTCCTTGTGTCCGCCATTCCATGCTGTGTTTCACAGACAGTTGCAGTGCCACTAAACTGGCAGCTGCTGCTTTTACTTCCACTTACTGTTCATATCATCACCTTCTGCTGATCTTTGTACCTTTCGCAGTCGTTATAAATTGTGAACACAAGAACACAAGAAAATCTGTAGATGCTGGAAATTTAAAGCAACACACACAAAATGCTGGAGGAACTCAGTACAAATTGTGCTTATGTTCACTTTTTTTTAAGGTATATTTGAACCACTGAACCAGTGGTGGGAAGAAGACCCCACTTGCTCTCTTTGTCAAGCACCTGGATCACTAAGGCACATTTTAACAGGATGCACCATGAGCCTCAGCCAGGGGCGGTATACTTGGCAGCATAACCAAGTTCTCAGACAGTTGGCATCCATCTTGGAACAGAGGCAAACTATCGTAAATGCTCTCCCACAAACATTGGCAGGAAATATCCACATTACACAATTTCTACCAGCAGGCCAACCTCTAGAGCACCAAGTAACATCAAAGGATATAAGCATTCTGCAGGTTGCTCGGGATTGGAAAATGGACATGGACTTGGAGAAGAAGCTTGTGTTTCCTCCAGACATTGCGGCTACAACACTCTGGCCAGACATTGTCCTGAGGTCCACAACAGCCAAGCTGGCATATGTTGTGGAATTGACAGTACCATGGGAAGATGGTGTTGAAGAAGCTTATGAGAGGAAAAAGACCAAGTACTCTGAACTGGTCAACTGAAGCTGCTCAGAACAGCTGGAAGACCAAGATTTTCCCGTAGAAGTGGGATGCAGGGAATTCGTTGCTACATCTACGACCAGACTATTGAAGAAGGTGGGGGTGAGAGGTGTCTCCCTCCAACAAGCAATCAAGTCCTTGTCAAATGCAGCAGAAGAAAGCAGCAATTGGATTTGGATTAAAAGGAAAGACAATAACTGGGCTGCAAGATGAAGACAGGAGGGTACGGAACTGAGGGGAGGTGTATCTGGGATGCCAGGTAGCACCGTTGAGCCCTTTGGAGACGTCGTGGGCTTATCAACGAAATGTCAAAGAAGGAGGGTGCCCACCTGATGACCCCGATGACGTAGCTACCCTCCTCGTCACCACTCCAAGCCTACTGCCAACATTGAGAGTGCTGACTTTATCATTTGGATTGGAACATCAAGTACTAGTAGCTCTACTTAGTTTTACAACGACTCTTTCTTATTTGTCCTTATTTTCACTTAAGCAGGTCTTTCTACTGAGTAGTACAAACCACTCCATGTTAGCATGCTCTTTCCTGAACACCTCTAACTGATCATCAAGTTCCCTTTTAACATGCTTTTCCAGTTTACAATTGCAGTGTTTGTTGGGAATCAAGCTTTCTAAAATCTCAGCACTTTGACGTTTTTCTTTTTCAAACACTACATTGAACTAGTCACATAAGAATCATGAACTTATAACTTCTCATGTATTGTATGGATATAAATGAAATCAGATCCTTATTTAAAGAATGAATATAGAACATAGCACATTACATTACATTACAACACATTACAGGTCCTTCGGCTCACAATGTTGTGGCGACCCTCAAACCCTGCCTCCCATATAACCCCCCACCTTAAATTCCTCCATATACCTGTCTAGTAGTGTCTTAAACTTCACTAGTGTATCTGCCTCCACCACTGACTCAGGCAGTGCATTCCACACACCAACCACTCTCTGAGTGAAAAACCTTCCTCTAATATCCCCCTTGAACTTCCCTCCCCATACCTTAAAGCTATGTACTCTTGTACTGAGCAGTGGTGCCCTGGGGAAGAGGCGCTGGCTGTCCACTCTGTCTATTCCTCTTAATATCTTGTACACCTCTATCATGTCTCCTCTCATCCTCCTTCTCGCCAAAGAGTAAAGCCCTAGCTCCCTTAATCTCTGATCATAATCCATACTCTCTAAACAAGGCAGCATCCTGGTAAATCTCCTCTGTACCCTTTCCAATGCTTTCCCATCCTTCCTATAGTGAGGCGAACAGAACTGGACACAGTACTCCAAGTGTGGCCTAACTAGAGTTTTATAGAGCTGCATCATTACATCGCGTCTCTTAAACTCTATCCCTTGACTTATGAAAGCTAACACCCCATAAGCTTTCTTAACTACCCTATCTACCTGTGATGCAACTTTCAGGGATCTATGGACACGTACCCCCAGATCCCTCTGCTCCTCCACACTGCCAAGTATCCTGCCACTTACTTTGCCTTTACATTACATTTACCTTGGAGTTTGTCCTGCCAAAGTGTACCACCTCACACTTCTCCAGGTTGAACTCCATCTGCCACTTCTCAGCCCATTTCTGCATCCTATCAATGTCTCTGCAATCTTCGACAATCCTCTACACTATTTACAACACCACCAACCTTTGTGTCGTCTGCAAACCTGCCAACCCACCCTTCTACCCCCACATCCAGGTCGTTAATAAAAATCACGAAAAGTAGAGGTCCCAGAACAGATCCTTGTGGGACACCACTAGTCATAACCCTCCAATCTGAATGTACTCCCTCCACCACGACCCTCTGCCTTCTGCAGGCTAGTCAATTCTGAATCCACTTGGCCAAACTTCCCTGGATCCCATGCTTTCTGACTTTCTGAATAAGCCTACCGTGTGGAACCTTGTCAAATGCCTTACTAAAATCCGTGTAGATCACATCCACTGCACTACCCTCATCTATATGCCTGATCACCTCCTCAAAGAACTCTATCAGGCATGTTAGATGCGATCTGCCCTTCACAAAGCCATGCTGACTGTCCCTGATCAGACCATGATTCTCTAAATGCCCATAGATCCTATCTCTAAGAATCTTTTCCAAAAGCTTTCCCATCACAGACGTAAGGCTCACTGGTCTATAATTACCCAGACTATTCCTACTACCTTTTTTGAACAAGGGAACAACATTTACCTCCCTTCAATCCTCTGGTACCATTCCCGTGGACAATGAGGACATAAAGATCCTAGCCAGAGGCTCAGCAATCTCTTCCCTCGCCTCATGGAGCAGACTGGGGAATATTCTGACAGGCCCCGGGGACTTATCCATCCTAAATGTATTTTAACAACTCCAACACCTCATCTCCCTTAATATCAACATGCTCCAGAACATCAACCTCACTCATATTGTCCTCACCATCATCAAGTTCTCTCTCATTGGTGAATACCAAAGAGAAGTATTCATTGAGAACCTCTCTCACTTCCACAGCCTCCAGGCACATCTTCCCACTTTTATCTCTAATCAGTCCTACCTTCACTCCTGTCATCCTTTTGTTCTTCACATAATTGAAGAATGCCTTGGGGTTTTCCTTCACCCTACCATTCTTTATCTTCCTCACTGGGACAAATTTATCCCTAACATCCTGCAAGAGATCCTTAAACATCGACAACATGTCCATAGTACATTTCCCTGCAAAAACATCATCCCAATTCACACCTGCAAGTTCTAGCCTTATAGCCTCATAATTTGCCCTTCCCCAATTAAAAGTTTTCCTGTCCTCTCTGATTCTATCCTTTTCCATGATAATGCTAAAGGTCAGGAAGCGGTGATCACTGTCCCCCAGATGCTCACCCACTGACAGATCTGTGACCTGACCCGGTTCGTTACCTAATACTAGATCTAGTATGGCATTGCCCCTAGTCGGCCTGTCAACATACTGTGACAGGAATCCATCCTGGACACACTTAACCAACTCTGCCCCATCTAAACCCTTGGAACTAATCAAGTGCCAATCGATATTAGGGAAGTTAAAGTCACCCATGATAACAACCCTGTTATTTTTGCACCTTTCCAAAATCTGCCTCCCAATCGGCTCCTCAGTATCTCTGCTACTACCAGGGGGCCTATAAAATACCTCCAGTAGAGTAACTGCTCCCTTCCTCTTCCTGACTTCCACCCATACTGACTCAAAAGAGGATCCTGCTACATTACCCACCCTTTCTGTAGCAGTAATAGTATCCCTGACCAGTAATGCCACTCCTCCTTCCCTTTCCCCCTATCTCTATCCCTTTTAAAGCACTGAAATCCAGGAATATTGAGAATCCATTCCTGCCCTGGTGCCAGCCAAGTCTCCGTAATGGCCACTACATCATAATTCCATGTATGTATCCAAGCTCTCTGTTCATCACCTTTGCTCCTGATGCTTCTTGCATTGAAGTACACACACTTTAGCCCTTCTACTTTACTACCTTTACACCCTTTATTCTGCTTCTCTTTCCTCAAAGCCTCTCTATATGTTCGATCTCCATGCACTTCTTTCACTGCTCTATCGCTCCAGGTCCCATCCCACTTGCAAATTAGTTTAAACCCTCATGAACCATGCTAGCAAACTTACCTGCAAGGATATTGCTTCCTCTTGAGTTCAGGTGCAACCCATCCAATCTGTACAGGTCCCACCTTCCCCAGGATCCCAATGATCCAAAAATCTAAAACCCTGCCCTCTGCACCAACTCCTCAGCCACGCATTCAACTGCCATCTCCTCTAATTCTTAGCATCACTATCACGTAGCACTGGCAGCAATCCTGAGGACGCCACCCTTGAGGTCCTGTTCTTCAGCCTTCTGCCTAGTTCCCGAAACTCACACTTCAGGACCTCATCCCTCTTCCTGCCTATGTCATTGGTACCAACATGTATCACGACTTCTGGTTGCTTTCCCTCTCGTACCAGGATGTCATGCACCCGGTCAGAGACATCCCGGACCCTGGCACGCAGTAGGCAACAAACCATGCGGGTGTCCTCACATCCACAAAATCTCCTGTCTGCTCCCAGGTAACATGACTGTAACATTTTTCACCAGTCCTAAGTAATTTCCCCACTCTCTGGTTGTAGTTCATGATAGAGTCAGAACACAGAAATGTGCCCTTTGGCTGCAGATTGAAACTGGTCATCAAATACCTAACTGTACATTATTTCTGGACTTACCACTCATATAATTTATCATTATTTGCATACATACCATTCCTTGTTCAGAAGCAGTACCAATACCAAGTAGGGCAAAGTTTTTAAGCATTTCACATCCAATTGCACCACATCCGACCTGAAAGTAGAAGATTTAATTTTTACGCACTGGAGATTTATAAGAGAGAGGGAAAAAAACATTTTAACTTGCTGCAGGCTCATGTAAAACTCAATATACAAGAACATGATAAGGGCTGCATGACACTCTATAGATACCACTTGTATCCACTGCAACTATCATATGTTTAGAGGGTACAGTGTCATTATATATGTTATTATTAATTCAACATCATTACACTCGGTATTTTGGGCTTTTTCAATGGAGTCCATTTGGTTAGTTATCACATTTTGACATCTTCCTACACACGTATATAACCATATAACAATTACAGCATGGAAACAGGCCATCTCGGCCCTCTTAGTCCGTGCTGAAAGCTTACTCTCACATAGTCCCACTGACCCGCACTCAGTCCATGACCCTCCATTCCTTTCCTGTCCATATACCTATCCAATTTTACTTTAAATGACAATAACGAACCTGCCTCTATCACTTCTACTGGAAGCACGTTCCACACAGCTACACTCTCTGAGTAAAGAAATTCCCCCTTGTGTTACCCTTAAACTTTCACCCCCTAGCTCTCAACTCATGTCCTCTTGTTTGAATCTCCCCTACTCTCAATGGAAAAAGCCTATCCACATCAACTCTATCTATCCACTTCATAATTTTACATACCTCTATCAATTCCCCCCTTAACCTTCTACGCTCCAAAGAATAAAGACCTAACTTGTTCAATCTTTCCCTGTAACTTAGGTGCTGAAACCCAGGTAACATTCTAGTAAATCTTCTCTGTACTCTCTCTATTTTGTTGACATCTTTCCTATAATTCGGTGACCAGAACTGTACACAATATTCCAAATTCGGCCTTACCAATGCCTTGTACAATTTTAACATTACATCCCAACTCCTATACTCAATGCTCTGATTTATAAAGGCCAAAATACCAAAAGCTTTCTTCACCACCCTAGCCACATGAGATTCCACCTTCAGGGAACTATGCACCATTATTCCTAGATCACTCTGTTCTGCTGCATTCTTCAATACCCTACCATTTGCCATGTATGTCCTATTTGGATTATTCCTACCAAAATGTAGCACCTCACACTTATCAGCATTAAACTCCATCTGCCATCGTTCAGCCCACTGGCCTAAATCTCTCTGCAAATTTGAAAACCTACTTTATTATCTACATCGCCACCTACCTTATGTATGCCATCTGCATACTTACTAATCCAATTTACCACCCCATCATCCAGATCATTAATGTATATGACAAACAACACTGGACCCAGTACAGATCCCTGAGGCACGCCACTAGTCACCGGCCTCCAGCCTGACAAACAGATATCCACCACTACTCTCCGGCATCTCCCATCCAGCCACTGTTGAATCCATTTTACTACTTCAATATTAATACCTAACGATTGAACTTTCCTAACTAACCTTCCGTGCGGAACCTTGTTAAAGGCCTTATAGACATATAGACAACATATAGACAACATCCACTGCTTTACCTTTGTCAATTTTCCTCGTAACCTCTTCAAAAAGTTCAATAAGATTTGTCAAACATGACCTTCCACACACAAATCTATCCTAATCAGACCCTGTCTTTCCAGATAATTATATATATCATTAGCTAATTAGAGTAAATTAACATTTATAAGCTACCTTCTTAAGCAGCTAATATTTTATGGAATTGTTTCAGTATACATCAAAAGATAATTTGGTTGGAATAAGTTCTAATGATGGTCTCATATCGGTTAAGAATGAGGATCAGGTAGCTTATGAAGCCAGTGAATGCACTTGGTACATAGCTGAACAGTATTCTAAAAGAAATATTCACCCCAGAATATTGTGTCTGAGAGTGGATGTATTTCATACTGAAATAAATAGCTAAGTGGTAGAAAGATGACATAGACTTAGTGAGACATCATGTGGAAAATTCTTTTTCTTGTTGTAAAGTTTAATGATGGTTGGCAAATCAATATAAAGCACATTGGCACCACCTACTGAAGTGGAGTATGGAACAAAGAGACGAGAAGCCTCCCCACTCCAAAAGAAAACCTCAAATACTATCGAAAAGTCTGATGTTTTTCAGAAAGTCAAATATTACAATGACAGTGATAGCCTAATAAACTGTCTATCCCAAAGATCTCAATTTAGCAATTCTGTGTTTCCTTTACACCTCATAGGAACTACATTCAGCCAATATACGCTGCAATGTTTCTTGACAAGTGCGCTCCCTACAAATGGCCACATCATGCACATTAATTCTGAACAAATTAATCAACCTAGTATGTCCAAAACATGAAAGTATAACTTCTTCCCTCCTTTTATACCCACCTCCCAGCAAAGTTTCCACAATCCTCCAAGTTTTATATACAGCGGCATGCAAAAATTTGGGCACCTCTGATCAAAATTTCTGTTACTGTGAATAGCAAAGCGAGTAAAAGGTGACGTGATTTCCAAAAGGCATAAAGTTAAAGATGACACATTTCTTTAATATTTTAAGCAAGACTACTTTTTGATTTCCATCTTTTGCAATTTTAAAATAACAAACAAGGAAAAGGGCCCAAAGCAAAAGTTTGGGCACCCTGCATAGTCAGTATCCAGTAACAACCCCTTTGGCAATTATCACAGCTTGTAAACGCTTTCTGTAGCCAGCTAAGAGTCTTTCAAGTTTTGTTTGGGGGATTTTCGCCCAGTCTTCTTTGCAAAAGGCTTCTAAGTTCTGTGAGATTCTTGGGCCGTCTTGCATGCACTGCTCTTTTGAGGTCTATCCACAGATTTTCGTTGATGTTTAGGTCAGGGGACTGTGAGGGCCATGGCAAAACCTTCAGCTTGCGCCTCTTCAGGTAGTCCATTGTGGATTTTGAGGTGTGTTTAGGATCATTACCCTGTTGTAGAAGCCATTCTCTTTTCATCTTCAGCTTCTTTGCAGAAGGTGTGATGTTTGCTTCCAGAATTTGCTGGTATTTAATTGAATTCATTCTTCCCTCTACAAATGTTCCCCATGCCACTGGCTGCAACACAAGCCCAAAGCATGATCGATCCAGCCCCGTGCTTGAGGAGTTCTTTTCATGAAATTCTGCACCCTTTTTTTTCCAAACATACCTTTGTTTGTTGCGGTCAAAAAGTTCTATTTTAACTTCATCAGTCCACAGGACTTGTTTCCAAAATGCATCAGTCTTTTTTAGATGTTCCTTTGCAAACTTCTGACGCTGAATTTTGTGGTGAGGACGCAGGAAAGGTTTTCTTCTGATGACTCTTCCATGAAGGTCATATTTGTGCAGGTGTCACTGCACAGTAGAACAGTGCACCACCACTCCAGAGTCTGCTAAATCTTCCTAAAGGTCTTTTGCAGTCAAATAGGGGTTTTGATTTACCTTTCTAGCAATGCTACGAGCAGTTCTCTGTTCCTGTTAACTGCCATTTCTTATGAACATTATGAACTGAGGAAACGGCTACCTGAAAACGCTTTGCTATCTTCTTATAGCCTTCTTCTGCTTTATGGGCATCATTTATTTTAATTTTCAGAGTACTAGACAGCTGCTTAGTGGAGCCCATGCCTGGTGATTGTTGGGACAAGGTTTGAGGAGTCAGGGTATTTATAAAGCTTTGAAATTTTCATCACCTGGCCTTTTTGAATGATGAATGTGAACAAGCCGTAGCCCTAGCAAGCTAATTAAGGTCTGAAATCTTGGTAAAAGTTATCTGAGAGCTCAAATCTCTTGGAGTGCCCAAAGTTTTGCATGGTGCTCCTTTCCCTTCTTTCACTGTAAAATTGTACAAAACAAAATAATACACTAATCTTGCTTAAAATGTTGAAAAGAATGTTTCATCTTTATGACTTATGGAGATCAGTTCATCTTATAGAAACATAGAAAACCTACAGCACAATACAGGCCCTTCAGCCCACAAAGTTGTGCCGAACATGTCCCTACCTTAGAAATTACTAGGCTTATCTATAGCCCTCTATTTTACTAAGCTCCATGTACCTATCCAGGAGTCTCCGAAAAGACCTTATCGTATCCACCTCCACCACCGTTGCCGGTAGCCCATTCCACGCACTCACCACTTTTTGCATAAAAAAATTACCTGACATCTCCTCTGTACCTACTCCCCAGCACCTTAAACCTGTGTCCTCTTGTGGCAACCATTTCAGCCCCAGGAAAAAAGCCTCTGACTATCCACACGACCAATGCCTCTCATCATCTTATACACCTCTATCAGGTCACCTCTCATCCTCCGTCGTTCCAAGGAGAAAAGACTGAGCTCATTCAACAGATTCTCATAAGGCATGCTCCGCAATCCAGGCAACATCCTTGTAAATCTTCTCAGCCCAGTTTTACATCCAGCTGCGCAGGATGACTCTATTTTTTGACTCAATATTTTGAGGATGTGACTAAACACATTGATGAAGGTAGAGCAGTAGATGTAGTGTATATGGATTTCAGCAAGGCATTTGACAAGGTACTCCATGCAAGACTTATTGAGAAAGTGAGGAGGCATGGGATCCAAGGAGACATTGCTCTGTGGATCTAGAACTGGTTTGCCCACAGAAGGCAAAGAGTGGTTGTAGACAGGTCATATTCTGCAGTGGTCTGCCTCAGGGATCTGTACTGGGACCCCTGCTCTTCGTGATTTTTATAAATTACCTGGATGAAGAAGTGGAGGGATGGGTTAGTAACTTTGCTGATGACACAAAGGTTGGAGGTGTTGTGGATAGTGTGGAGGGCTGTCAGAGGTTACAGCAGAACACTGATAGGATGCAAAAATGGGCTGAGAAGTGGCAGATGGAGTTCAACACAGACAAGTGTGAGGTAGTTCATTTTGGTAGGTCAAATATGACGGCAGAATATAGTATTAATGTTAAGACTCTTGGCAGTGTGGAGGATCAGAAGGATCTTGAAGTCTGAGTCCATAGAACACTCAATGCTGCTGCGGAGGTTGGCTCTGTGGTTAAGAAATCATAAGGTGCATTGCCCTTCATCAATTGTGGGATTGCGCTTAGGAACTAAGAGGTAATGTTGCAGCTATATAGGACCATGGTCAGACCCCACTTGGAGTATTGTGCTCAGTTCTGGTTGCCTCATTATAGGAAGGATGTGGAAACCATAGAACAGGTGCAGAGGAGATTTACACGGATGTTGCCTGGATTAGGAAGCATGCTTTATGAGAATAGGTTGAGTGAACTCGGCTTTTTTTCCTTGGAGTGATGGAGGATGAGAGATATTTTAAGAGACTCCTGGATAGGTACATGGAGCTTAGGAAAATAGATGTCTATAAGTAACCCTAAGTAACTTCTCAGGTAAGGACATGTTTGGCACAGCTTTGTGGGCTGAAGGGCCTGTATTGTGCTGTAGGTTTTCTATGTTTCTGTGTTTCTAAGACATTGACCAGTGTGGTTCACTGGTGAACATGATGTTTATTCTGGATAATTTGCGGATGACACCAAGATTGGGGGTGTAATGGACAGCAAGGAAGGCCATAATGGCTTACATAGGGATCTAGACCAGCTGGAAAAACAGGCTTGAAAAATGGCAGATGGAATTTAATGCAGACAAGTGTGAGGTGTTTCACTTCGGTAGGACCAACCAGGGTAGGTCTTACACAGTGAACAGGCTGGCACTGAGGACTGTGGTAGAATAAAGGGATCTGGGAATACAGGTCCACAATTTGTTGAAAGTGACATCGCAGGTAGATAGGGGTGTAAAGAAAGCTTTTGGCACACTGGACTTCATAAATTAATGTATTGAGTACAGGTAATGGGATGTTATGTTGAGGCTGTATAAGATATTGGTGAGGTCTAATTTAGAGTATTGTGTGCAGATCTGGGCACTTGCCTACAGGAAAGATGTGAATAAGGTTGAAAGAGTACAGAGAAAATTTACCAGGATATTGCTGGGTCTGGAGAACCTGAGTTATAAGGAGAGACTGAATAGGTTAGGACATTATTTCTTGGAACGTAGAAAACTGAGAGGAGATTTGACAGAGGTATATAGATAGGGTAAATGCAAGCAGGCTTTTTCCACTGAGGTTGGGTGGGACAACAGCCAGAAGTTAAAGGTGAAAGATGAAAAGTTTAAGGGCAACATGAGAGGAAACTCAGAGGGTTGTGAGAGTATGAAGTGAGCTGCCAGCAAAAAAAAAGTGGTACACATAAGCTTTTGTTTAAAAAAAATGGTACAGGTTTAGAAGGTTATGGGGTGCAGGTGGATGGGAGTAGGCAGTTTAAATGGTTGGCACAGACTAGATGGGCCAAAGGGCCTGTTTCTGTGCTGTACTTTTCTTTGACTTTAATGTTGTGAATGGTAGTTGTATTTTTACCAGTCTTAACTGATCAAAAATGTTGCTGCAGCTTTACAATGTAAACAATGACACTGTTAGAGCCTTACAGATCAATAACAACATAAATGGTTGAAATGCATAAGATGGTTCTCCAAAATTGTAAGGAATTAGATTTTTTCTTTGCAGTTAAGGGGTGAAAAAAGCAAGGAACATTGTAATTATATATCTGGGAGTCAGAGGAAATAACTGATATGGCTTATCATATTCGTAAAGCAACAGCTAAAATACAACAATATAATGGATGTGATTTCTTTGAATGGACCAAATTAAATCTGGGAAGCTGGGATTATTCAATATTATGAATCATAACATTTGCCCTGAAATGCCATATCATAATTTCCATCTCAATTACTTGTATGAGGGTCATGATCAATAGGACTGCTCAAACTCAAGACAATGTACCCAACAATGAAATGTAATTCTATAAATACCATTTGATGTTTTCATAACTCAAGAGTGAATGTTTAGTTATTTTATACTTTTGTTATTTAAGCTGTGCTTTAGAATCAAAGAGGGGAATGTTGAATTAGGATCCGGATTGCTGTTTTCCTTGTATATTTTATGTAGTTTAACTTTCCAATGCTGGCTTGTATTTTTTATACAATCACTTATATACAAGTAATTGCTCAATGAATTTTCCAGCAAATGCAGTACAACTGCTTCTGAATTATTTTAGAAGATTCTTAGTTTTCAGTAGCAGGTGTCACACCAATTGAATCTGGCTATTTTATTAGTTAATTGTTATTGCTGGAATTTTTGTTTGTGTATGCTTTTTCTTTTGTTTTTTCCCCGCTCCCTCAGCTCTTCTTTGTTTTCCTCTCCTGTGACACTTACCAAATGATCAAAAGCAATAGGTTTTATGCCTTATTCTTGACTTCTGAAGAACCTTTGGAGCACAAAGTTCTCAGGATCCAACAACTACCACAAGGATTTTGCTCCCATCATATCAGCTGATATTTGCCTTAATAATCTAATACATTGTTAGTCCCAATGATAGTGTGAAATGCTTCTCTTAGGTGCTTTTTAAACATACTTACCATAAAAACATTGAGGTTGCTGAGCTTTTGGCAGATTGTTTGTCCAACACATGCACGCAGAGCATCATATCGATCTCCTCTATAAAGGACAAGTTAATTATAAATACCAACAGACAACCAAGAATTATGGACAAATGTGCTAATATGAATGGAGAGCATAGCTTATAAATGAACAAATCATAAGTATTACTACACTGAAACTTGGGTTGTCTTATGAGGAAAGCTTGGACAAGTTAGACTTTAGTGGAGTTCCATAGAGTGACAGCTGATTATTTTTTGAGCCCGAGAAGTCTTGATTAGGTGGATTTGGAAAGAAAGTTACATCTTAAACGTCTAAAGCTACAGCTTACAATATAAAATGTCACCCATTTAACAAGTGAAATACTTTGGAATATTTTTATACAATAGGTAATAAGGAGCCATAGACTCATTGAATGTGGTGAAGAATCGTAGAGCTTAGTGTCCATCTGTTGTTCCTAATTCTAATGTATTCAGGTAAAACTAATCCATCAGCTTAAACATCCAACCATTCCCACCATTACTGTGAAGAAAAAGCCATTATGATTTGAACAACTAGCATTGCTTGAGTTCTTTAAAACAACAATGAAGCAACGTTGGAATTATTGGTAGGAATTATTGTTATTTCAACAACTGGAACAGCAACATGGAATGCCTTCAATACAACTAACTACTATTTCTCAAAGACGATATGGAAAAGTAACAAACATTGATCTTACTAGTAATGCTGACATCCTACACAATAAATACAATAAAAACTGTAACCAGTAATAACACACTTGCCTTCATTGGTCAGGTGTTGAGTATAAAAGCAGGGAAGTCATGTTGTAGCTTATAAAATGTTGGCCAGGCCAAATTTGGAATACTGTCTTAAGTTCTGCTCACCTCTTTTTAGGAAGGATGCTTTGGGAAGGGTGCAGAAAAAATTGACCAGGATGTTGTCAGTATTAAAATGTATCAGCTACAAGGAAAGGATGGACAAGCTTGGAAGGTCAAAAGCTGAAGGGCAACTGGATAGAAATATATAAAATTACAAAGGCTTAGATAGGGCAGGCAGTTAGTCATTATCTTTATTCCCCAAGGTAGAAATGTCAAAAACTAGAGGGCATAGCTTTAAGGTAAAAAGGAGAAAGTTTAAAGGAGATATACAAGGCAAGCTTTTTCTTGGGTAGTGGTAGAAGCATTTGATCAGAGCAAAGAGACATATGATCTTATGTAGACAGTTGGGATTAGTTACATTGCCTTGGTCACCATAAACATCATGAGCAGAAGAGCCTGTTCCTGTGCTGCACTGCTGTATCAATGTTTAGTAAAATAGTATCATATGCAACTATCACTTCCAGCAATCAGTCAGCCCTATTAAATGGGTTGGAATAATTCAACACTTCCAAGTAGGTGTTGAATATCCAACATTTAAATTGTGTTCTCCTATCCATCAAATTCATACTTAAACTGATACTCTACACTTACCGTGGTTGGAATTGATCACCGTTTGTATCTTCTAGAGTCTGAAATAACTCTGTTGCATCAAAATACAGCTATAAAGCAAAACAAACACAAGATTCTCTGAATCAATAAAATTCTTTTTTTTTTAAACAGTCAACAGGCTTAAACGTATAAAAAAACTAACCCACTGCTGAAGTGGAGAAAATTTTCCCGTGAGTGCCTTCAAAGCTTCCTGGGTAATGATTCCACCAAAAGCAGCAACAATAGGGGGTAAACATCCTCTTGCTGTCCGTGAAAGCCACTTAACAATATCATGATTAACTGCAGTCTGCAATATACAAAAATATACTTAAAAAATTGCAGCATATTTACATGAATTGTAAATACTGTTTCCCTATATATTGTTGCTGACCAAACTGTTGAAAATTTATGTTTTTTCCTTTAAATTCCTACGTCTTTCAGATTAGCTGTAAGTCCAATTACAAAGAAAGCACAGCAGCACCTCTACTTCCTTAGGAGTTTGCAGAAATTTGGCATGACACCTAAAACTTTGACAAAGTTCTATGGAAGTGTAGTGGAGAGCACCACAGCCAGGTATGGAAACATCAATGCTCTTGAACAGAAAATCCTACAAAAAATAGTGGTTCAGGCCAGTCCGTCACAGATAACGCCCTCCCAACCACTAAGCACATCTAAATGAAACACTGTAATTGGAAAGCAGCATCTACTATCAGAGATCCTCACCACCCAGGACATGCTCTCACCTCACTGCTGCCATTAGAGCCTCAGGACCTACACCACTAGGTTCAGGAACAGTTATTACCCATCAACCATCAGGCTCTTCCATGATAGGGGATAACTTCACTCATCTCCACGTGCACATAATTGAAATGTTCCCACAATCAACTGACTCACTTTAAAGAACTCTTAATTTCATGGTCTCAATATTTATAGTATTTATTTATATTTCCTTTTACAGAGTTTGCTATTTTCTGCACTCTGCTTGAACATCCTAGTTGGGCGGTCTTTCATTGTTCTGTTATAGTTACTATTCTAGAAATTTGTTGAGCATGGCCACAAAAAAAAATTCAGAGTTGGATATGGTGACAAATATGCACTTTGATAATAACATTAACTTTGAACTTTTTTATTTCAAAAGTCAATGAAATCTAGCTAAGCATTTAAAAGATGAGTTTCAAGATCACTTTATCAAAGATATAAAGGAATTAAATGATTTCAGTATCTCCAGTGCTACACCACTTGTAGACCAAAAAAACAGGCTTCATGATTCTGCTACCAACAGATAAATTAAAGATTATTTTTGTCAAATGCACTCTGGATTATTTCCACATTATCAAAAACAGTAACTATTGAATATTCAAATTATAAGGTGACTGCTAATAAAACAAAATGCAATTAAATATCTCATAATTCCCTACAAGATGTACAAGTTCAGGCTCCAAGCAGCCTGTCCTGACTTTTTTTTTTATATAATTTTTTTTATTGAAGTTCATCATCAAACATTTCCATAAGATGTATTTCAAACATTGTACATATATATCATATAATCATATATATCACAAATCTCCACATAGTTTTTATCAGAGGTATACACTTATAGAAAAGAGTGGAAAGAAAAAACAAGCAAAAGGAAAGAACTATGTACAAGTAGGGAGTGATTTTGTTTTTACAACATATTCATTGATTTGTGAGAATAAAATCAGGCCTATGAGGCATTATGTAGTTAAAGCATTTTTCCCAGTTTGAATCAAATTGTTCCAGCTTATGATTAACAGCTGCTGTTATCTTCTCCATTTTGTAAATCTCCATTGTAATTTCCATCCATGCATTTAAAGTTGGGCTCTCTTGTGATAACCATTTCCTAGTAAGAGTCTTTTTACCAGCCACCAACAGTGTATTCATTAAATATTTATCTCTTTTCAACCATTCTTGAGGTATATACCCAAAATATATGGTCTTACTCTCTAAGGGTATTTCACATTTAAAGATGTCTTGTAGGGCATTGTAAATCCCCCTCCAATAGTCTTTTTTAATAGGGCAGTCCCAAAAAATGTGTTAATTTTTTAGGGTTAGGGTTAGGGTTAGGGAAAATAATTGGGTTTTATCTATGTTGATCTTGTATCCTGATAATTGACCATATTGTTCAAAGGATTGCACCAATTTAGGTAAAGAGTATGTTGGCTGCCCTAGATAGATCAAAATATCATCCGCGTAACAAGCCAATTTATACTCTGTCCCTTTAATAGTAATTCTCCTGATATCTTCATTTTGTCTGATGTATTGAGCTAATGGTTCCAGATATAATGCGAAGAGTAGCGGTGACCATGCACAACCCTGTCTCATGCCCCTTTCTAGGGTAAGACTATTTGATAAATATCCATTGATTTTAATCCTAGCTGTAGGGTTGTCATAAAGTGTCTATATAGTTTTAATAATTGTGTCTTGGAAACCAAATCTATGTAAAACTCTGAAAAGAAAATTCTAATTAACCGAATCAAATGCCTTTTCAGCATCCATGCTTATCACTATTGCTTCGATTTTAATTTTTTGTATATGATCCATAATGTGAAGTGTCCTTCGTATATTGTCTTGTGTTTGGCGTTGTCATATAAAGCCTGTCTGATCGTTATGTATCAGTATAGGTAGAAACTCCTCTAATCGTTTGGCCATGATGGAGGTAAATAATCTATAATCTACATTAAGAATGGATATTGGTTTAAATGACCCGCATTCCATTTTATCCTTGCCTTCTTGTGGTATAGCTGAGATTATCGCTTCCTTCCAACTGGGTGGCATTTGTGCCTTTTTTAGAGCCCAGTTCAGTGTGGGGTGTAAAACAGGAATTAACTCATTTTTAAATTCTTTGTATCACTCTGCCGTATACCCATCTGATCCTGGTGACTTGCTTAATTTAAGCCTACTAATTGCAGCTTTTAATTCAACTTCAGGTATATCAGCAGTCATCGTTCTATTTTGTGCTTCTCTTAAAGTGGGTAACTCTAGAGAATTCAGGAAGGTGTCAATTTGGGTTATGCTTCCCCCTGGAACTTTGGAATACAGAGTTTTGTAAAACACTTCAAAAGCTTCTTGAATTTTGCTTAGCTTATTTTTTTTAATCATTTTTGTTCTTGGATCCCTAATTCTATGAATTGTATTCTCAGCTTTTTTTTTTTCAGTTTCCACGCCAGTATTTTAATAGACTTAGATCCACTTTCATGTCTCTGTTTCAGAAACAATAAATTTTTCTTGATTTCTTGCATAGCCAAACTATTAATTTCATTCCTATTTTTATTAATTTCCTCTAATGTATCCTGTGCCAAATTCAATTTGTGTTTTTTCTCTAGTTCCTTCAGCATATTTTGTAATTCCTCTAATGTTTTATTCCTTATTTTTTTCTTATATGAAGATATCGCTATAATTTTCCCTCTTAAGACAGCCTTCAGAGTATCCCATAAAATGGGAAGTGAAACCTCTCCATTATCATTGAATTCTAAGTAGAGACCAATTTCTTTTTTAGTTTGTTCCTTAAAGTATGGATCATTGAGTAGGCTTGAATTTAGTTTCCAAATAGTATTCTTACGTTGTAGGTCAAAATCAACAGATAAATATATAGGTGCGAGGTCACTTACATCGATTGTCCCAATTCCACAGGTGTTTATTTTGTCTTTATCTTTTCCAAATGTTATGAAATAGTCTATTCTTGTACATACAGAATGGGGAGCAGAATAATGAGTGTAATCCCTTCTGTCGGGGAGCACATAAGTCACCCGACCAGATGAACTGCGCCCTAGGGTTCTGAAAGAGGTGGTGGTAAAGACTGTGGAGGCATTAGTAATGACCTATCAGCAATCAGTGGAATCTGGCCTGGTGCCAGAGGACTGGAAAACTGCAAATGTCACTCCATTTTTTAAGAAAGGAGGAAGGCAGCAGAAAGGAAATTATAGACCAGTTAGCCTGAACTCAATGGTTGGGAAGATGCAGGAGTCAATTGTTATGGATAAGGTTATGGAGTACTTGGTGAAACAGGACAAGAGAAGACAAAGTCAGCATGGTTTCCTTAAGGGAAAATAGTGCCCGACAAACCTGAGCTTCACAAGGATGATCCTGGGAATGTTTGATACCTCTGGGTCTGTGCTCACTGGAATTTAGACGGATTGGGGGGGGGGGGGGGGATCTCATTGAAAACTTTTGAATGTTGAAAGGCCTAGACAGAGAAGATGTAGAAAGGATGTTTCCCATTGTGGTGGAGTCTCGAAGAGGGCATAGCCTCAGGATAGAGGGCTGTCCAATTAAACAGAGATGCAGAGAAATTTCTTTCGCCAGTGAGTGGTAAATTTGTGGAATTGTTACTACAGGCAGCTACAGAAGCCAGGTCGTTGTGTGTACTTAAGGCAGAGCTTGATCAGTTCTTGATTGGACACAGCATCAAAGGTTATGGGGAGTAGGCTGGAGAGTGGGGCTGAGGAGGGGAAGAAAGAATCAGCCACAATTGAATGGCAGAGCAGACTCAATGGGCCAAATGGCCTAATTCTGCTGCTATGTCTTATGGTCATATAAAATAGGTATTCACAATTTTACTGTTATGCTGTAGGTATTTCATTTAGCAGTTGTTCTGCTTTCAACTTGTTTGGTCTATTGTCGAGGATAAGCGATGATGAGGAATGTGAGCCATCCAATTAGGATGGTGGAACTGGGGTTATTTTTTGGTGAGGGACACCAAGGTTGGCCTTGGGGCTTTTGTAGGCGAGAAATGAAGAGAGAAGATGCTGGAGAGAACCGGTTACAGAATACGACCTGGTGGGGAGATTGTGATTCAATGGAGCCAGGTGCTGAGATTGACTGAGGATTGGTAAATTGAGCTCCAAAATGGAGTCACTTTATAAAGAGAGAGAGAGAGAGCCTGCAGCATGTCGAATTATTGGGTGAACAATGTAGTCTTTGGGGTAACTGCAAGTCTGTGTCTTTGCTATTGCTTTGCACACGATTGAGTACTGGTAGCGGGTGCTCTTTATTTTTGCCAGTGGGGGGAGGGGGATTGTTGCTCGCTGCCGCTTACGCGCGGGAGGGAGGGAAGCTGGGGGGGACTTTGGGGTTCTAACATTTAACTGTCGTTCATTCTTGGGGCACTCCTCTGTTTTCATGGATGGTTGTGAAGAAAAAGCATTTCAGGATGTATATTGTATACATTTCTCTGACATTAAATTGTACCTTTGAACATTTGAACTGGTGTACATTTGAATGTTTAATTACAATGGGCCCTTGTTGTTTTTTCTTTCTTTTCCTTACTAACCCTTTAGTTAAGATTCATAGATAATTCCTTTAATCGTACACAGTGTGCTGTCTGTTGTTTCTTGGAACTGAGTTGTAACGAGGTTGCAAATAAAACAGCAAGCATACAAACTGGGGTTTGAGATGGGAGAGCCATCTAAATCTCACAGGCTTGGTGGGACCAGAGTGTGTATTCTCTAGACATGCAGCCAAGGAAACCAGTGAGATTTCACAGGCACCAAGGTAGAAGCAATGGAAGAAGAGCCCAACATCATTTCAGACATGTCATTAAGAAGTCATTGCAGGGCGAGACTTCTGCTGAGTACAG
Source organism: Hemitrygon akajei (assembly GCF_048418815.1). Classification (NCBI taxonomy): domain Eukaryota; kingdom Metazoa; phylum Chordata; class Chondrichthyes; order Myliobatiformes; family Dasyatidae; genus Hemitrygon; species Hemitrygon akajei. The sequence goes on from NC_133125.1 coordinate 73,200,470, forward strand.
ACCAGTTAGAATCAGAAGGGGGGGGGGGGGGGTCAGAGGGAGACACAGGTGTTGGAGCTGAGGACAGGTGCAGGATCAGCATAGGGAGGTTGTGGGTGGGGTAACGTGGTGGGTGCTTGAAGAAAGTAGGTGTTTTCAGCAGTGGGTGCAGGTCAGTGTGGCATCATTGATAGCATTGGAAGACCAAAGAACAATGGGATCCGATGGCAGTGTTGGGAGCTCTGGCCTGGTGGCAGTCAGAGAATTGGCATGAACCTGAGGCAGGATTACTGGCAATCACCCCTCTTATCTGAACTGCCAAGTTGACTCCAGCATCTGCAGTCCTTTCTGTTTTCACCAGATCATTGCCTGGATTAGAGAGCATTAATACAAGAAGAAGGTGGGTTAACTTGGACTGTTTTCCCTAGTCTGTTAGAGGCTGATGGGCAACCTCAAATGAAGTATATAACTGCTATTAAAGTATACTAAATTACATATTCTGTTCAGACAGATAATTAGACTGAAGGACCTTTTCTGGTGCTTTACTGTTCAATGGTCCAAGTATGACAAAACTGCATACTAATTGCAATGAAACAGAAATGTGGCAATTGATTTTCATTGACTCGGTGTAAAGTGTTGTCTAAAAGATTTAATTTGCATTAATTTTTGTGACTTGTATTCCTTCCTGTTGTGAACCAATATAAAATCACATAAATTTTCTATTGTAAGAATAGCACTATTTCATAATTAACTGAGAATTCAGAAAATAACAAGTGCATTTGACTGGGTACGCAATGGAAGGTACAGATAATGTTGGCGTTAAGGCAAATAGTTTAGACAACAACAATCATATATTTTGGCACTGATTATGCAAAAAGGTGCTTTTGCTGAAAATAATCACTCACCTTATTCTTCAGTGTTTCACTTACAGTTAAAGCCAATTTCACGAGTTCCTCCGCATCCTGAAGACATCTTGATACAAATAAAAAACAACTATTATTGATAAGTCTGCTACAATCAGCATTAGGACAAGAGTAAGCTACAATGCAAAACTCAAACGAAGAATGCATTTTCCTTTTCCACAAACTCCTTAAAGCTTCCTTCGGTGGATTTTGCACTTTGTCACTCCTAACCTTTTCAGATTTTAATCCTCAATTCACTCTACCTCTTGCTCTCTGATTTAATTCTCCTTGTACCTCTCCTTCAAAATAAACGCACCTAAGCAAACATTTTAGCTTGCCTCTACTTGCATTACATTGATTACATGCAAGGTCATTGCAGAACACATCTTTCTGTTCTTCATCATCTATATTCCCCTAATCTTCAATCATTCATTCTTATATAATAATCAATTTACTACTGTTTTAATCACTGAAATTTCTATACAGTCAGCCCTCCTTATCCGCCAGGGATTGGTTCCGGGACCTCCTGCGGATGCTCAAGTCTCTTATATAAAATGGCGTAACATTTGCATATAACATTCTCCTATATACTTTAAATCATCTCTAGATTACTTATAATACCTAATACAATGTACAAACCCCATTTCCAGAAAAGTTGGGATATTTTCCAAAATGCAATAAAAACAAAAATCTGTGATATGTTAATTCACGTGAACCTTTATTTAACTGACAAAAGTACAACGAAAAGATTTTCAATAGTTTTACTGACCAACTTAATTGTATTTTGTAGATATACACAAATTTAGAATTTGATGGCTGCAACACACTCAACAAAAATTGGGACAGAGTTAAAATAAGATTGAAAAATGCACAGAATAATCAAGTAACACCAGTTTGGAAGACTCCACATTAAGCAGGCTAATTGGTAGCAGGTGAGGTATCATGACTGGGTATAAAAGTAGCATCCATCAAAGGCTCAGTCTTTGCAAGCAAGGATGGGTCATGGCTTATCCCTTTGTGCCAAAATTCATGAGAAAATTGTTAATCAGTTCAAAAGGAACATTTCCCAATGCAAGATTGCAGAGAATTTAGGTCTTTCAACATCTACAGTACATAATATTGTGAAAAGATTCAGAGAATTCAGAGACATCTCAGTGCATAAAGGGCAAGGTCGGAAACCACTATTGAATGCGCGTGATCTTCGAGCCCTCGGGTAGCGCTGCCTAAGAAACCGTCATGCTACTGTGACAATTATAGTCATCTGGGCTCGGGAGTACTTCAGAAAACCATTGTCACTTAACACAGTCCATCGCTGCATCCAGAAATGCAACTTGAAACTGTATTACGCAAGGAGGAAGCCATACATCAACTCTATGCAGAAACGCCAGCGAGTTCTCTGGGCCCGAGCTCATCTCAGATGGACCGAAAGACAGTGGAACCATCTGCGGTGGTCAGAAGAGTCCACATTTCAGCTAGTTTTCAGAAAAAATGGGCGTCGAGTTCTCCGTGCCAAAGATGAAAACGACCATCCTGATTGTTATCAGTGAAAGGTGCAAAAGCCAGCATCTGTGATGGTATGGGGGTGCATCAGTGCCCACAGCATGGGTGAGTTGCATATATGTAAAGGTACCATTGACTCTTGAGGTGTATATTAGGATTTTAGAGAGACATATGTTGCCATCAAGGCGACGTCTCCTCCCAGGACGTCCATGCTTATTTCAGCAGGACAATGCCAGACCACATTCTGCACGGGCTACAACAGTATGGCTTTGTAGACACAGAGTGCGTGTGCTTGACTGGCCTGCTGCCAGTCCAGATCTATCTCCTATTGAAAATGTATGGCGCATCATGAAGAGGAGAATCAGACAATGGAGACCACGGACTGTTGTGCAGCTTAAGTCTTATATCAAGCGAGAATGGACAAAATTTCCAATTGCAAATCTACTACAATTAGTATCCTCAGTTCCAAAACAATTAAAAAGTGTTATTAAAAGGAAAGGTGATGTAACACAATGGTAAACATGCCTCTGTCCCAACTTTTGTTGAGTGTGTGGCAGCCATCAAATTCTAAATTTGTGTATATTTACAAAATACAATTAAGTTGGTCAGTAAAACTATTGAAAATCTTTTCTTTGTACTTTTGTCAGTTAAATAAAGGTTCGTGTGAATTAACATACCACAGATTTTTGTTTTTATTGCATTTTGGAAAATATCCCAACTTTTCTGGAAATGGGGTTTGTAAATGCTATGTAACTAGTAATGTTTACGGAATATTGACAAGAAAAAAACTACATATTCCTCTCGCTCACAACACAAGCAGCGAACAAACTACCCTTACTAGCCTTAAACTCTTTTTTCTCGCTCTCATCAACCCCGTCACAGTAGTGCTCATAGAGACTAAGAACTTTTTCACGTATAATTTGGCCATCCACAGCCATATGCTTCTGTGACATGTCCTCTAGCCACACACTTAATGCTTTCTCAGTCTTCGCAAGCACTTTATCACGAACCAGAGAGACCATTTTTGCCATTGTAGGGGCAGCAAAAACACTTACACAGATTTCAGCTTCTTTCTGCTTTATTGTGCGAATGTTCCATTACGGCCCACTTCGGAATGCAACATGTCACTTTTCAAAGGATCTAATATTTCTACTTTCTCGGCGAGAGATAGCACTTAGCCTTTGAGGAATTACTTTGTCCACTTAATTGCTCTTTAGGAGCCATTTTTTAACAAGAACGAAGTACTGAATGAATGAGACGCAAGACGAACAATGCTCAAACAACAAGTGCTGAAAGAGCACTTCCGGGTTTTTTCAATTCGTGGTTGTTTGAATTTGCGCATGCGGAACTCGCGGATAAGGAGGCGCGACTGTATTCGCAAAAATATTTCTGTATCTATCAATCTATTCAGCTATCCCAACTCCTTCGGCTTTGTTAACCTTACCCCCAATATTACTTCCTTCTTTTCTATTCAGTTAAGTCACATATTCATTATCAAGTCCAGCAAATCCCATACAGCTCCCACAGTATTCTCATCAGTTCCATTTCCCAATTCAATTCCTCATATTCTCTCTTCCCCACCTCCTGAATCTTTTGCTACCTACAATAAAGCAATGTAGAGCTGCTAATTAATTTGCCAGCACTTTTTGTAGGTGGAAGAAATTCACACAGCCACAGACAGAACATGCAAACTGTGCACAGAGTGCATTCAAGGTGTAGATCAAGCCAGGCTCAGTGTAACTACGTAACAGTAGTACTCTCTGTTGTGTCACTGTGCTTCCTTGCAGTGCAGATTCTTGTCCCTGTGATTGAAGCCCCTGTAATACAGCCTATAGTCTTTCCTACAAACGTTTGAAAATAAATTTCAAGCATTTAACTATCAAACAGTATATTCAACATTGTATTATAAATTATCAAGCCTCTAGCAACCTCGTGTCACTTTCAAGTGAAGTGGTGATTTTACACAAATATTCAGCTTTAGTGATGCACTCAAGCCTGTTATTACTGAAAAGCCCTTTCATGAATGCAATGCACTCATTTCTGGTCACATTATTAATATTTCTACCTTTATCCTTGCAAAGTGATGCACAAATAGTTACCCTATGTTTGGCAGATGTTTGTGTTGCTCCTGAAATCTATCCAAAGCCAGCATTGCTGTATGAATCTGCAGGGGTGCCTGTTAAAAAAAGAGGTATGATTAAAGACAAAGTAATAGTTGAGTTTATTGTCACATGCACAAGTACATTTATGCACAGGTGCAATGAAAAGCTGAAAATCTATTCTGTATCATATGTGAGAAAATTTGGGGTGAAATTGGTCCACGTCATACACAATTCAAACTCAGATCATCTAATTTTCTACAGTTTGAATATAACCTCTCAATGGTACAACTGTTGGGGAGGGGTTGGGGAAATAAGACCAAATACTCTAACACTGAAGTGGCAAATACTGTATTGTTAAATTAAACCTAACTAATTTCTTGCTAGGATGGAGATAAGGTGCTTATTGTAGGACTGCTCTGATTCAGAAGCTAAATGGGAGGAGACAGCAATTGTGAGCAGCTCCCTTTATTAGCATTGTGACAGCACCACAGCTGCCCAAGTCTTGGGAAAACATGCAATTCCACGAGACATGCTGCTTCTTTTACCTTAAATAGAGGTTTATAAAAATCATGAGTGGCATAGATAAGTTGAACACACAGATTTCCCCAGGGTTGGAGAATGATGCACTACAGGGCACAGGTTTTAGGTAAGAGGGCAAACATTTAAAAGAGACCTGAGGTGTAATTTTTTCACATGGGGTGAAACATTTAGAGCATGAGCTGCTGGAGAAAGGACAACAATGTCCCTTAGAAAACTTTTCGATAACTTTATACATACGAAAGATTTAAAGGGCTGGAGCTCAAATGTGGGCAAATAAGGCTAGTTTTTGTAGACACATTGACATTGGGCCAAATGGCCTACTTCTGTGCTCTATTACTTGACTCTACATCAATAATTCAGAGTAGTATTGAATAAGTGGTGCAAACTAAAAAAGACATTTCCCTTCTTATGCTGTCAAGGGAAATGTCATGGCAGTGCTCAGGCAGGACAGACTGGAGAACTCACCCGGTCAGGCGTTATGGGTGGAACTGAGTTAAAAGAAAGGTATGACCATGCTAATAAGGCTACATTACAGACCGCCCAAAAGTTCGAGGAGCTTAGAGGAACACGTTTGATGAGAGATCGCAGACTGATTAATGAAACATAAGGTTGTTATGGTAGGTGATTTTAACTTGCATATATTGACTGGGACTCCCATACTGTAAAAGCTCTAGATGGGACAGAGTTTGTCAGAAGCGTTCAGGAAAGTTTATGTCCTTAATCAGTACATAGAAGTCCCATCAAGAGAGTGCACAATACTTGATCTCCTATTAGGAAATCAGACAGGGTAGGTGAGCGAAGTGTGTGTAGAACACTTTGATTACAATGCTACCTGGCTGCCTGACCAGCTGAGTTCCTCCAGCATTTTGTGTGTGCTGCTTGATTACAATGTTTCAAATTCTAATTTGGACAAAAAAACTGTTTTGATGGCATTCAAAAGGATCTTGCAACTGTGGATTGGAACAGTTTGTATTCTGGCAAAGCTGTAGTTGGTAAGTGGGAGGCTTTCAAAAGTGAAATTTTGAGAGTATAAAACTTGTATGTGCCTTTCAGAATAGAGGGGTTTAGGGAACTTCGGCTTTCAAGAGATATTGAGGCCCTGGTTGATGAATAAAAATTAGATGCGTAGCAGGTATAGGCAGGTAGGAACAAATGAAGTGCTTATGGAATACAAGAAATGCAAGAGAGCATTTAAGAGAGAAATTGAATAGCTAAAAGGCATGAGGTTGCCTTAAAAGACAAGGTGAAGGAGAATCATAAGGAATTCTACAGATATGTTCAGAGCAAAGGGATTGCAAGAGATAAAATTGGTCCTCTAGATGATCAGAATAATAATCCATGCGTAGATCCAAAAAAGGTGGGAGAGATGTCAAATGGATTTTTTGCACCTGTATTTACTCAGGAGACAGGTACAGAGACTATAGAAGTAAGGCAAAACAGCATCAACGTCATGGACGCAATACAGTTCACAGGCGGTGTTTGCTGTCTTGAGGAAAATTGGGGGGGGGGGATAAATAGCCAGAGCTTAACAAGGTGTTCTTTCAGACCCTGCAGGAAACAAGTGCAGGTAGCAAGTGCAGAAATTGCCAGGGCCTTAGCTGAGATATTTAAGTTATCCTTAGTGACAGGAGATTGGAGGATAGCTAATGCTGTTCTGCTATTTAAAAAAGGCTAGGAAATTATAGGCATATGAGCCTGACATTAGTAGTGGGTAAGTTATTGGAAGGTATTCTAAGGAACTGGATATATAATTATTTGGATAGACATGGACTGATTAGGGATTGTCAGCATGGCTTTGTGCATGTTACGTTGTGTCTAACCAATCATATAGAGTTTTTTGAGGAAGTTACCAGGAAAGTTGATGAAGGCGAGGCAGTGTATGTTGTCTGCATGGACTTTAGCAAGGTATTTGACAAGATCCCACATAGGAGATTGGTCAAGATGATGAGATAATAAATTGGATTAGGTATTGGCTTTGTGGGAGAAGCCAGAGAGTGGTAGTAGATGGTTGCCTCTCTGAATGAGGGTCTGTAACTAGTGGAGTACCGCAGAGATCAGTGCTGGGTCCGTTGATGTTCATCATCTATATCAACGATCTAGATGATAACATGGTTAACTGGATTAGCAAAGTTGTGGATGACACCAAGATTAAGGTGTACTGGACTGTGAGGAAGATGATCGTGGCTTGCACCGAGATCTGGACCAGCTGGAAAAATGGCTGAAAAATGCCAGACGGAACTTAATGCAGACAAGTATGAGTACTGCACATGGCAAGACTTACACAAAAACGGTAGGGCAGTGTGGTAGAACAAAGGGATCTGGGAATACAGGTCCTCAATTCATTGAAAGGATTATAAAGAAAGATTTTGGTACATTGGCCTTCAAAGTATTCAGTACAGGAGGTGCAATGTTATGCTGAAGTTGTATATAACAATGGTGAGGTCTAACCTGGAGTACTGTGTGCAGTTTTGGTCACCTACCTACAGGAAAGATGTAAATAATGTTGAAGAGTACAGAGAAAATTTACCAGAACTTTGCCAGGTCTGGAGGGCCTGAGTTACTGTATATGGAAAGATTGAAGAAGTTAGGACTTTATTCTTTGGAACTTAAAAGATTAAGGAGATTTGATGGAGGTTTAAAACTATGAGTGGCACAGATAGGGTAAATTCAAGCAGGCTTTTTCCACTGATTAAGGGTGAAAGGTGAAAAGTTTAAGGGTCCTGACGAAGGGTCTCGGCCCGAAATGTTGACAGCTCCTTTCAACGGATGTTGCACGACCTGCTGAGTTCATTCAGCTTGTTTGTACGTGTTGATTTGACCACAGCATCTGCAGTGTACTTTGTGTTTACTAAAAGTTTAAGGGGAACTGCACAAAGGCTGTCGTGAGAGTGTGAAAGGAGTTGCCAGCACAAGTGGTATGTGCAAGCTTGATTTCAATGTTTAAGAGAAGTTTGGATTGGTACATGGATGGTAGGGGTACGTAGGGCTACAGTCCCAGTGCAAGTTGATGGGAGTAGGTAGCATAAATGATTTAGCATGGACACAATGGGCCAAAGGGCCTGTTTCTGTGCTGTACTTTTCTATGACCATGACTCTTAGGCTGAGGCTTGTCATATGAAGATCGTTTGATGGCTCTTGGCCTGTATTCACTGGAATTCAGAAGACAGAGGGGTGACTTCAGTGAAATATATTGATGTTGAAAGGCCTCAATAGAGTAGATGTGGAGAGGAGGTTTCCGACGCTGGGAGAGTCTAGGACCAGAAACAGCTTCAGAATAAAGGGGGTGTCCTTTAAGAATGGAGATGAGGAGGAATTTCTTTAGCTAAAGAGAGGTGAATCTGTGGAATTCATTGCCACAGGCGGCTGTGGAGGCCATTTCTTTACATATATTTAAAGCAGTGGTTGACAGATTCTTGATTGGTCAGGAAATGAAGGGATATAGGGAACAGGTAGGAGACTGGGGCTGAGAAGGTAAATGAGTAAGCCAAGATAAAATGGTGAAGCAGACCAATGGGCCAAATTGTTTAATTCTGCTCCTATATCTTATGGTCTTAAAGGATTACATAATATATTTAAGGAAGTCTTGGAAAGATTACCCCGGAGTCCTGGCGAATATTTATTTTTCAACCAACATTATTAAACCAGATTAATGGGACAATTATCTCAATGCCTTTTTGTTGAAGCTTGCTGTGCAGAAATTTTGTGTTTTTATTCCTAAATTATAACAGTGACCACATTCCATAGAACTTTACAGCACAGTACAGGCCCATCAGCCCACAATGTTGTGTCGACCGTTTAACCTATTCTAAGATCAATCTAACCATTCCCTCCTACAACTTTTTCTACCATTCATGTGCTTATCCAAGATCTGCCTCTCCCCCCACTCTTAGCAGTGCTTTCCACACAACCACCACTCTGTGTAGTTCGGTACCTGTAAAGCATTTTGTTCTGCTCAGCAACATAGAAAGATACAGAATGGAAACCGGTCCCTTGGGCCACTATGTCCATGGTGAATTTATACAGATCTGACATTCTCCTATTGTTCTAATTTCCCACACAATTCATCAACCTCTCCCAGATGCCACCATTCACTTAGACAAAAAGGGCAATCCATAATGGCCATTTAACCCACCAATCTGTACTTTTTTGCAAAATGGGAGAGAATCATAGGAGTGGGTAAAATCCAGGCAGTCACAGGACAAGCCTGCAAATTACACAAAGACAGAACCTCAGGTCAGGATTGAACCCAAGGATCTGGTGCTATCTGGTTTAACTATGCTGACCTCTAATGCTCACTATATCATTAGAATTCTAGTTAGGTAGCTTGAAATTCTATTCCAGATGGACAGTGCTGTCCCCTTTAATAATCTCAAAAAAACTGCACGTCAAGGATGCATGCTTAGCCCACTGCTCAACTTCTCTACATCAGGGGTCACCATCCTTGTTTGCACCGCGGACCAGTTTAATATTGACAATATTTTTGCAGACCAGCTGGGGAGGGCGGGCGGTGTGGGTGTTAATATCGACCGGAATATAGGTGATAAGTCAACTATAAGTCACTAATAAGTGGCTAATACACTCAATTTTGTTTCTAAAAGGCTTTACCTAACAAATTTAATATTAAACACTCAGCACATATTTTCCTCGCATGAACATAGTGATAAGTCAATTATAACTCACTTATAAGTCAATAGCATCATAACATTTTAAGTAACGTTTGGATATTAAATACACAGCGCATATTTTCCTCGTATGAACATATAAAATCATTACAACACACCAGTGAGAGGACAAGGTAAGGGCCAGAGGTCCCCGTACCAGGGCTGCGGTGGTCGCAGTCCGGAGAAAGCGACCGACCGAGCGAGGAGAGCGACAGGGCGCGTGCCCACTCCCCCCTTGTATGTAGGTAGGTAGGATTTATAGGCTGACAAAAGTTTGGCTCAAAGGATCACTTTCAGGAGATCACAGCGAGGAAGCTGCTCTGCTACTTACGAAACCCTGAGCCCGAATTAGGTCATCTGCGAATATTTTAGCACCGGGTTCCCCACGAACATTCGGTGTGCTAAACAGGTTTAGAGGCAGCACCCATCTGTCCGCACTCCAGGCCAATAGCATCGGCACTTCTCGCCGGCCGCGCAAGGCAGCTGGTTACCTGATGCCAACCAGTGATCCTCGGCACAAGGGTATCAGTGTTTAGGCGACCTCCCGTGCATAATGACCTTGCATGCGTTCAAGTTCAACCGTGGGTGTGACAGGGAATGAGGAAAGGTGCAGCTGACTCATATTGTTTCCTCGCGGCCCGGTAGTTGGGGACCACTATCCTACATGCACGACTGTGTAGCCAAGTACAGCATGATCAAGTAAATGCATACATTATACCATTGTTGTTGCTGAAATCTCAGATAGCAATGAGGAGGTGTGCATGAGTGAGATAGTTTGGTGGGTGGGTAGCTGGGCTGTTTGGCTCATTGGGCCAGAAAGGCCTGTTCCATATTCTATCTCCAAATAATAAAATAAATAAATAACAAAAATGGATCAAATTAATTAATTCAAAGACTTTGAACTCATTCTTTTAGAAGAACTAACAAGCTATATATTCCAGACAAACTGCTTAGGACCAGGTACTTGGCTCTGAGCATCTCTCAGCCCCACCAGTTCCTTTGTTGTCAATGTCATGGAGTGATAGTGCCAAAAAATTGTACAACTTTAAAATCAGCCCTTCAGCCCAATTTGTCCATACTTGAGCTAGTCCTACTTGCCTGTGTTTGCCCCATATTTCTCTAAACCCTTTCCATTCATGCACATGACCAAATGCCTTTTAAAATTTGGAACTGTACCTGCCACCAACATTTTCCCAGAAAGCTACTATCCTCTGGCTCCTTAAGTCCCCTTTAAATTTGTCTCCTCTCACCTTAAATTCATGCCCTTTGGTTACCTCACCGAACTTGGAAAAAACTCTAGTCATTCACCTTATCTATTCCCTTCATGAATTTATCTACTATTATAAAATCACCCTTCAGTCTTCTATGCTGTAGGGAAAATAGACCAGCCTATCCAGTCTCCCTTATAACTTAGGTCCTCCAGACCAGGCAACATTCTTGAGAATCTTTTCTGCACTCATTCTCAATTAACAACAGCCTTCCTACAGCTACGTAACCAGCACTGCAAACAATATTCAGATACACACTCATCAACATCTTCCACAACTGTAAAATGATGCCCCAGCTCTTTATGAATGTCCAACAGAAGAAAGCCATGTGAGCAAAACACCTTCTTCACTTTGTCAACTGGTGCTGCTACATTCTATAAATACAAAAGGAAGGATTTGTGAGTTTATTGCAGCAGAGTTTGAAGTACAAGGAATGCCACTATTTGTCTCAGCAAGAAAAAAGGTCTTATTCTGATTTCAACAAGAACACCTTGAGGAAAACTGGCCATGATGCAGACATGAAATTCTCCATTGTTAGAGTTTGCTGTCACTCAAAATGAAAAATGCGATTTGTGGTAAATTATTCAGCATCCATAACATAATATGACTAACTCCAGAGGGAAAAATGCGCCATAGATAAAGATGGTTAAAAGCAGCTTTATCAAATTTTGGTGAGGCTGCACCTGGAGTATTCTCACACCATTATAAATCGGATGTGGAGGCTTGTAGAAGGTACAGAAGTTTACAAAGATGCAGGATCAGATGGCAAATAATTTAAGGAGAGGAGTGGCAGAGGTTGAGGTAAGTCTATAAAATTATAAGAGGTATAGATAGACAATTGATATATTTTAACTCCAGGGTCTAAATGTCTACCATTAGAGAGCATACATTTACGGTAAGAAATCAAAGATCAAAGGAGATATGCACACAAACTTTATTTAAATACACTGAGTTGTGGGTTCCAGGTGTGGTGTGGAAACAGATACTGTTGTGTATCTAATATTTCAGTAATATTTGAGTAATATTGTGTAACACCTTAGGAAAGGTTTCACTGCTAATGTAATGGTCTTTCTGTAGAAGTAGTGTTTGGGTTATGGTTAAAGATAACGGGGGCTTTGGAACGTGAGCCGTCCAATGAAGAGACCGTGTTTCTCGTGTTGCATGCCTGACACCAGTGCATGAGCAGGATTTTTTGGTGCGGCGGGAGATAAAAGGAGAAGATGCTGGACAGAAGAGGTCGTAGGTCTTGACCTGGTGCAGGGCCATGATCCGACAAAGGCCCGGGAAATCGAAGGAGTAACAGTGAGCTTCAACTTGTGCACATTAGACTGTTACATTAAAATAGGCCCTTTATTTTTGCTTTTTCTTTATTAACCCTTTAATCAAATTAAGAATTATAAAGCTAAATCGTTTAATTGTATGCAGTGTACTGTCTGTCATTTCATGGTATTGATTTTTAACAGGGGAATAAATCACGCAGCATCCACATAAAAAGGGGGTTTCTGGGTGGGCTTACACCTCAATCTCACACGTTTGGCAAGGTCAGAGATTGTCTTCTCTAGACTTACGCAGTCGTCAGAATCAGAGTGTTTCAGTTGTAAATGTATTGTTTGATTAAGTATTCTTTGTTGCTTACATAGTTCATTAGAGGTTATATATTAAAGTACGTGAATGGCATACATTATTACACTGCCACGTCAGAAGTGCACGCCTTACTGAAAGTAAAAAGCTAAATGCACGCAAGTTATCCCAGCTCTGTGCAATCTTTCAATTAGCTTCATGTCATTGGAGTTACAAAACGTAACAGTAGCAACAAGTAAATTTTAAAACAAACCCAATATGCCTACCTATCTGTTGATGTGCAGCAAGAAGTTAGAGTTTAAAAAAAAGCACAGCAAACTTTCTTCAGAAGAGGAGGAGAGAAATGGTCAAGTTTTAAAAAGGCAGAAAACAAATGAAATTCACAGGTTCAAAATCAGTGAGTACTGTGTGATAATAATACATTTTACAAAAGCAGAAATGGTTGGTTACAGTGGAAAGATAGACATGTTCGACTGCACAAAAGATAACTGGCTCATGTATACTGAATTAACTGAGCAACAGTTTGAAGCAAATAAAATAACCTATGATAAATGAGTACCAGCTTTGCTGAGTGTAAGAGGTGGAAAAGCATACACTTTGTTGTACGTGTTGATTTGACCATAGCATCTGCAGTGTATTTTGTGTTTACTTGTTTAGAAGTTTGACTGCTTTAACCAAATCCCTTAAAATGAGCTTTGCTTATATCGTGAAAGTAATACAAGAACATTCAGAACCAAAACAAACATTGCTTACAGGTTGCTTTAGGTTGCATAAGCAGAATCAAAAACAAGGTGAGTACATTTGAGCTTATGTGGCTGAATTGAAGAGATTGAGTGAGCTTTGCCAATCAGTAATTGATTTAATGACGCACTGAAAGTTGGCCAAGATTGTGGAATCTTACAAGACAACATTAAAAAATTAATTCCTAACTGAAGCAGAACTTACAATTAAAAGAGCAGTTCAAATCACAGTATTAATGGAAGCAGCATATAGAGATGCAATTGAGTTGCAGTCGGGAATGAATGTGAGTGTGAACAAAACAGAAACCTGCATGGCAGAACAAATTGTGTTACCATTGTGGCAGGGGTTCATGTGCACCAGAACAATACAGGTTTAAAGGCAAAATTGCAGAAAATGCAACAAAGTAGGACACAGACAGGGAGCATGTTGGGCAGACAAAAATGAAGAGAGTTGCAGTTTAAAAAAAAAAGCACCAAATCTGCAACACTGTTGATGAAGTTTCTGATAACGATGAGAATGACACAGGACTGGGTACCCTTGAGATTAACAATGTGAAAACTAACAATAAAAAAGCAATAAGGCTTACACCAGAAGTGAACAGCAAATTAATCAAAATGGAATTGGACATTGGCTCAGCTGTTTTAGTCATTCCACAAAATAAATTGGAATGGCATTTTAAAGATATTGAACTGAAGCCTGTATATATCCAGCTAAGAAAGACTGGAGAAAAGTTAAATCCTGAGGAAATGACATTCTTAACAGTGAAATACAACAACCAACAAGCTACACTGGGCTTGTATGTGATAAAACTTGAGGGCCAACATTAAGGGGATGTGATTGCCTGAGACAACAACATCTTGATTGGAGATTGATTTGGATGCCACATCCCTTCCAACAGAGTCAACAGGAAGCAAATTAAGAAAGGTAAAGGATGATGCCACAGCAGTGTTTAAGGATGGTACTGGAAAACTCAAATATAACAAGGGTAAAATAGTGTTAAATGAAAATGCCACACCCAAATTTTACAAAACTTGTCCAGTTCCTGAGACCACCCCTGATAAAGTAGCTAGTGAGCTAGATCGCTTGGTGGCTGAAGGAATTTATTCCAATGTTGACTGCAGCCCATAGGCAATGCCAATGGTCCCAGTAGCCAAGAACAGGTCTGTCAGGATCTGTGGTGATTTTAAAGTCACCATCAACACCCCTGCCCAGGATAGAGGATAATTTGTAAACCTTTCTGGTAGAAAATACTTCAGTAAAGTGGACTCAGCTGAGGCCTACCTGCAGATGGAAACAGGAATCCACAGTCTTTCTCACCATAAACACTCAACAGAGGGAGTTATCGCTATAATAGGATCATTTTTGGAAAAGCTTCTGCATGTACACTCTGGTAGAAAGCTATGTACTAAGTGCTGCAAAACTACCCAGGCACTTATTGTTACCTGGATGACATCATTGTTACCAGTAAGGATAACAAGAAACATCTTCAAAACCAAATTCAACAGTGTTAAGATTAGAAGATTATGGCATTGCCCTTTGGAACAAATTCCTTCAGCCACCAAGCGATCTAGCTCACTACTTTATCAGGGACACAACTAATGTGAACCCTTTAAAGCAGGGGTGTCAAACTCATTTTAGGTCACGGGCCGGATTGAGCAAAATGCAGCTTCATGCGGGCCAGATCAGTCGGACGCGTGCGAACGCAGCTTTCGTTGCCTCCGTTTTTTCAGCCTGCTCTCATGTGTCTCAGTCTCTGCTATAACTACAAAGTGTTTCACTTTACAAATTCCGTTTCTTATGAAGAAGACTGCCGAGCAAGACTGCCGAATAAACACTAAAAACCCTGAAAACCTGGTACCTGAATAAACTCAGCATTAGCCATATCATACGCCATAGGCACTTCGATTACTGGGGCCAGCTTTAATAGTAATTAGATATTATCTCGCGGGCCAAAGATAATTCCACCGCGGGCCTTGAGTTTGACATATATGCTTTAAAGCAAGAATCACTTACTGTGGTCACCCTGTTGATGCATGAGCATTACAAAAGTGTGGTGAGAAAATTCAAGCAATGGTTGATGCCCCAAGGCCAAAACACATGTTACAGTTGCGGCCTTTTGAGGATTTGTCAATTAATTTAACAGATTCCTGCCAGGAAAAAATAGCAATGGACAAAGCATCATGAAGTGGCTTTCCAAAAGGTTAAGAAGTTAGTGATGCCAGACTCCACTCACACTTTATGATTCACATGGTCCAGTGAAGCTAGCCTATGACACCTCGCCATATGGTATAGGTGCAGTCATGTCACATGTTATGAGTGATTGAAGTGAATACCCCAGAGCCTTTCCCACACCCCATTCCCTTACTGTTGCAAAGAAAAATTACGCACAGATTGGCAGAGAGGCCTTGAGTTTGGTTCGGGGTGTAAAATGTTTCAACCAGTACTTGTATGGGAGAGAGTTTACCCTCATTACCCTAACCTGATCCCAACATATCAATGCAGTTATAAAGAAGGCAAGACAGCAACTACGTACTTCATTCACAGTTTGAAGAGATTTGGTATGTCAACAAATACACTCACAGATCTCTGCAGATGTACTGTGGACAGCATTCTGTCAGGCTGCATCACTGTCTGGTATGGGGGTTGGGGGGGGAGACTACACAGGACTGAAAGAAGCTGAAAAGGTTGTAAACTTAGTTGGCGCCATCTTGTGTACTAGCCTACAAAGCACCCAGAAAATCTTCAAGAAGCGATGTCTCAAAATGACAGCGTCCATTCTGAAGGACTTCCAGCAGCCAAAGCATGCCCTATTCTCACTGTTACACATTAGACTAACATTGAATCAGAAGCTCATCAACTTCCTCCTTGCACATCACAATGCAGTGCACTGCACAACCAGCAACTCAGCAGCTATACTGTTTCTGGATTGTTCCCTGTTCACACTTGTATCTCCTCAAAACCAATCTCAAAAGCAGCATGCTGAGGCAAATTCAGGGGTCCTCAAACAAGAAGTTTGATGTTTTATTCCTGGACAAGCAGTGCTGCTGAGGGACTACGGATGTGATCAGAAGTGGGTACTTGAAAAGTGGGTACTTCACAGCAGAGACTGTGCCTGACATCATCTGGAGACAGCACATCAATCAGTAGAGGAGTGCACAGTCAATTTTTAAAGAAGAGAGCTATCCAGAGCTGTCAGAACCACTTCCTGCAATCCCACAGTCGACTCCTGAAATCACCATGGAGGCCCCAGAACCTGAGATTGTTTTACAGCCACAAGTCTCTCTTGCCAAAGTAGAATGAACCCCCTTGCCAGGAAAGATGTTATACCAAAGAGTAAGAAATCCTCCACTGCAATTAAATCTTTAGGCATGAATGGGACCATTTAAAATTTACGATGTAGTGGATGTCTATAATGTAGTTGTATAGTGGGGGAAGAGAGGGGGAGACAGAGGGGCAAGAGAGGAGAGAGGGAGAGGGGAGGGGGAGAGGGGGAGGAGTCTTGTGTATTTAATTTTTTAGCGATATTTGAGTAGTTTTGTAAATAGAGTTTGATTAAGGATCATTTGTTGCTTAAATATTATATGTAAAAACATAAGAATGGTATATGTCATTATACTACCATGTCATAAGTACATACCCCACTAAAGTACAAACAAAATGTACACAAGTTATCCGCAGCCCAGCATTTTTCCTCCAATTAATTTTATGTTTCTGGTGTTACAAAGCACAACAGATATGATAGAGGTACTTAAAGGGTTCTTATATTAACATATGAAAATACAAAGAATGCAGGGTTACGGACCTCGTGCTGGCAAAGCAGAATATTTTAATCAGTTTGGGAGAATATCATGGGCAAAGGGCCTGTTACTAAGTTGTATCATTCTATTTTAGTGGACTTTTAGAAGGAGTAACATTTGAACATATTTGAAAATCAGATCTTTCATTATGGCCTTGATTGTTCATTTGGAAGTGTTCAATTTGGAAATAACTCTCTTTTAATCACAGCTAACGTGTGACTACAGTTAGCTGGTGCATGCATCATATTCAATAAGCTCTTCCCTCATAATCAATCATTAGCTCTGTCAGAATTTCAACACGTTTTAGTCAGTCTATCAAAATTCTAATGTCCCTCTGCACCCATGCTTCAGTGAGTTCCGTGCCCGCCATGACACTGAGCTCTTCATCCACCACCTGTCTCTATGCCAACTTTTTTGGTAAGGACCCTCCACCTTGTTCAGTGCCCTCCTACTTACAGCCATTACACTTCACACGCTCTTGATCTTTTTAATTACTTCAAGTTCCCTGGTCCTGGTTGTCTCATTTTCGCTCTGCATGTCCAGTCCCTATATAAATCCATCAACCATCAGAAAGGCCTCACAGCTCTCTGCTTCATTTGGACGCCAGACCCAACCAGTCCCCTTCACCACCACTCTCCACTGTCTGGCAGAACATGTCTTCACTTTCAATAATCTCTCCTTTGGCTCCTCCCACTTCCTTCAAACAAAAGGTGTAGACATGGGCACTCGTATGGGTCCCAGTTATGCCTGTGATTTTGTTGGCTACGTAAAACAGTCTATGATCCAAGCCTACAATGTTATCACTCCTCAACTTTCCTATGCTACATCAACAACTACATTGGTGCTGCTTCCTGCATCCAGGCTGAGCTTTAATCAACTTTAATTGTCAACTTTATCTAGTTTACCTCCAACTTACACCCTGTCTTGAAATTTACCTGGTTTGTTTCTGAGACCTTGTACTCAATGTAGGTACCCTGCAACCTTATGGCAAGTTCGATTTCTCAAACTTTCGGTGAAAGCCCCCCCCTTCCCCCCCCCACTTGACCATTCTCATTTCCCTTTCTTGCCTTATCTCTTTACCTGCTCATCACCTCGCTCTGGTTCTCCTCCCCCTTCCCTTTCTCCCATAGCCATCTGTCCTCTCCTATCAAATTCCCCTTTCTCCAGCGCTTTATCACTTTCACCAGTCGACTTCCCAGTTCTTTACTTCACCCCACCCCCTCTCCCACTTTCACCTACCACCTTCCACTTTTACCTTCCTACCGCCAACAATTTACTCTGAAGACTGATTTATACTTGTGAGCATGGGCTACGCCGTAGGCCTGAATTTCACTTCTGTGTAGGCTCTACGCCATAGCGAGCATGCGTTGTTGTGCGCCAAAATGCTAGTTGGCGGTGGGGTTTCTATGCCACTGTGTTGAATGGACGAAGAAATGCATTTCAAACATTTTTGCATGTCGGCAGGTAGATTTGACGATTTGGTTCATCTATTTCACATCGGTGTACAGACATGGCGGAGAAGAAGCAACCAGAAATGCATAGGAGGAAATGCAATGCTACCAAGCAGACCAATCACAGTTGTTGCGGTCTGCGTCATCGCGACACGTGAGTTACTTTTTTGGGGAGGTGCACGTCACTCTACGGCGAGGGTACATGGTACCTAAGGCGTAGATGCGACGTACAAGTATAAATCAGCCTTGACTTCCATTTCATTTCATTTTATTTTTCAATCTTTTTATTGATTTTCAAATAAAGAATATACAAATCAGAGGAGGAGTTTAGCAAACAGATAATATAAAAGACATATAAACAGCAATAATAAAAACAGAAAGTATATAATGTCAAAATTAAATAGGTAAAATATTATGCTGTTATATATACAATGGTCAAAAAGAAACCACAACTCATAGCAATCATAAAGAAAAATTGGAAATTTTATTTGATAAAGGAAAAAAAACCCACTAACTAAACTGAAACAAAAAAAAAGAGAAAGAAAAAAGAAAGATTGGGCAGTCCAATTAAGGATAAAAAATTTTAAAAAAGAGAAAAAAAAAACATCCTTCCAGTCATCTCCGAACCTTCACGGATAAGGATTTTCCCCAAAGAGAATAAAGAAAAATAAATAAATTAAATAATATGAAAATATTGAATAAAGGGTCGCCAGACTTGTTCAAAATTAAAGGATGTATCAAATGTCCGGCTTCTAATTTTCTCCAAGCTTAGACATGACATAATGGAGGAGAGCCAATAAAAAACAGTAGGCGGTTTAGATTCTTTCCAGTGTAACAAAATAGCTCTCCGAGCCAGTAAAGTTGGAAAAGCTATCACATGTTGGGCGGAAGCAGACACTTTGCTTGCTTCCTCTGGAATAATCCCAAAAATTGCTGTAAGTGAATTAGGTTGAACATCCACATCTATAACTTTAGATAATATTCCAAACACATCCCTCCAAAAAATGTGTAAGTTAATGTGTAAACTTACACATGACCTAAACATATGAGTTAGAGTAGCTACTTCTGCGTTACATCTGTCACAAATAGGGCTTACATTAGGGAAAATATGCGCCAATTTATCTTTGGACATATGGGCCCTGTGTACTATCTTAAACTGAATTAAGATATGGCGTGCACAGATGGAAGAATTATTGACTAAATAATAGATTTTACTCCATTGATTGTCTGAAAGTGAATATTGAAGTTCTACTTCCCAAATGCGTTGAACCCCATCATTAGGCGACATGCAAGCATTCATTAACTGTTTATAAATGATAGCTATTAATCGTTTTTGAAAAGGTTTAAACTGAAAAATAGCATAAGCCAAATTTAAAGAGCAGGCCAAGGGGTAATTCGGTAAAAAAATCACGTAAAAAATTCCTAACCAGTAAATATCTGAAAAAATGTGTATTAGAGATATCATATTTATCCATTAACTGTGAAAAGGGCATTAAACAGTCTTGTAAAAAGAAATCTAAAAAAGTTTTTATTCTCTTAATTTTCCATGTTAAAAAAGCCTTATCCAAAGTTGATGGTTTAAAAAAGAAATTAGAATAAATATTACTAGAAAGTAGAAAATCATTTAATTCAAAAAATCTACGAAACTGAAACCAAATTTTTAAAGCATGTTTAAACAATAGGGTTGAGAGCTTGTCTGGAGAGCAAAAAGGGAAGGGGATCTCCTAATAAAGAAGCTAACGAAAACCCCATTACTGAATTTTCCTCCAACTGTAACCATGTAACCATGAAGGGCGATCTTGGTCGTCTATATCATAAATCCAAAAAGTAATATAATGAATATTAATTGCCCAATAATAAAATCTAAAGTTTGGTAAAGCTAGTCCTCTGTCTTTTTTTGATTTTTGCAATAGAAGTTTATTCACTCTAGAGCTTTTATTATTCCAAACATAAGACAAAATCAGAGAATCTATTTTATCAAAAAATGTTTTTGGAACAAAAGAGGGAACTGCTTGGAATATATATATAAATTTCAGTAGAATAACCATTTTTATAGCATTTATTCGACCTATCAATGACATCGACATAGGTGACCATTTAGAAAGCGCCTGTTGAGTATATTCAACTAAAGGGGAGAAATTATACCTATATAGATCTTTAAAATTTTTAGTAATTTTGATACCAAGGTAAGTAAAATGGTTTTTGGCAATATTAAAAGGTATTTGATCATAATAATCAGAATAATTATTTATAGGAAATAATTCACTTTTATGTAAATTAAGTTTATATCCAGAAAAAATACCAAATTCCATAAATACAGATAACATAAAAGGAATAGATTTCCTATTATTTGAAACGTAAACTAATAAATCATCCGCGTATAACGAAACCTTATGTAATTTATCCCCTCTCTTAATACCCTGCACAGAATTAGAATCCCTAAGAGCAATAGCAAGTGGTTCTAAAACCAAATTAAATAATAAAGGACTAAGGGGACAACCCTGATGGGTACCTCTATATAATCTAAAATAAGGAGTCTTTTGATTGTTAGCACCGCAGCTACCGGGGCATGATAAATCAATTTAATCCAGGAAATAAATCCTGGACCAAAATTAAACCTCTTCAAAACCTGAAATAGATAAAGCCACTCCACCCTATCAAAAGCTTTCTCTGCATCCAAAGATACAATACATTCAGATTCTTTGGCTGAGGGGGAATAAATGATATTTAACAATCTTCAAATATTAAAATGCAAGTACCTATTTTTTATAAATCCTGTTTGATCGTTTGAGATAACATTAGGCAAGATATTCTCAAGCCTATTTGCTAGAATCTTAGAATTTTAAAATCTACGTTCAGTAAAGAAATAGGTCTATAGGATACACATTCCAGTGGGTCTTTTCCTTTTTTTGGAATCAATGAAATTAGTGGCTCATAAAAAGTTTTAGGAAGGTTCCCAGAGGATGTAGAATCGGTAAACGTTTGATCAAAATGTGGTATAAGCATTTCATGAAAAGTCTTGTAAAATTCTACCGTATAACCATCAGGTCCCGGAGCTTTACCTAATTGCATAGAGGATATAGCCTTGGCTATAGCCTCTTGTTTAATAGGTGCATCTAACATATCAACATCTTGAATCGAAATTTGAGGTATGTTTAACCTTTGCAAAAATCTATTCATAATAATAGTGCTATCAGAGAATTCAGATTTATAAAGGTTAGAATAGAAGTCCACAAATATCTTATTAATTTCATAAGGATCTAAAGTTTCTGTTCTATCTGGTCTACGAATTTTTAAAATCTGTCTTCCGACTATCCCAGCTTTTAACTGACCTGCTAAAAGTTTGGCAGATTTTTCCCCATGTATATAAAATAAACTTTTAGATTTAAAAAATTGCTGTTCAATGGGAAAGGTCAGAAGCAAATCATACTATGATTGAAGTTCGACCCTTTCTTTATATAGGTCTTCAGTAGGTTTAACTGAATACGCTTTATCTATCTGTTTAATTTTATTAATAAGCACTGACAATTCCGTTTTCTTTCTGAAGGCTGCTGAATATGAGATTATCTGTCCCAGCCTTGACTTCCCATCTCTTTTTTTCCAGTGCTGAAGGCTCTCAGTTCGAAACTTTGGTTATATTCTGTTCTGTAGATGCTGCCTGAGTGCCGAGTTCCTCCAATATTTTGTGCATATTGCTTTGATTTCCAGCTTCTGCAGATTTTATCTTGTTTAGAATTCTAATGTTATCTGGAGCACAGGTAAATAAAATCTCAGATAAACAAATAAATCTTACCTCAGCTTTGCTGAAATCTACCACAAAGCATCGAGGATTTAAAAGTTGAGTCTCCATATTTTCCTGCAACAAGAAAGGGAACAATGAAACTTAGATAAAGAATCAGAATCAAGTTTATTGTCACTGACATTTATTGTGAAATATGTTGTTTTGCAACAATACATCTCAGACCCTGGTACCTCAGAGGCAAAGTGCTTCCTTTCCCACATCCACAGAATTGCCTATCTGTCCTTCTGACTTGAGTCCCCTATTACAGCTGCCATGCTCTTCAGTTCCCTACCCTTGTGAGCTACAGGGCCAGACTGGTACCAGAAGCACAGCCTCTGTGGCTTCCCCCAGGTAGGTCGACACCCTGCATCCAAGATGGAGTACTTACTGTTGAGTGGATTGCCACAGCGGTGTTCTCCACTATCTGACATTCTCCCTTCCCTCTCCTGACAGTCTCCCATTTATCTGAGCAGGTTGGGCAGCATCCGTTGAAAGGAGCAGTCAACGTTTCGGGCCGAGACTCTTCGGCAGGACTGAAGGAGGAGGGGGCAGGGGCCCCATAAAGAAGGTGGGGGGAGGGTGGAAAACCAATCAGAGGAAAGATCAAGGGGTGGGGGAGAGGAAGCAGGGAGGGGATGGGCAGGAGAGGTGAAGGAGGAAT
This sequence comes from Hemitrygon akajei, assembly GCF_048418815.1. NCBI lineage: Eukaryota > Metazoa > Chordata > Chondrichthyes > Myliobatiformes > Dasyatidae > Hemitrygon > Hemitrygon akajei. Next base: position 73,223,434 of record NC_133125.1, read on the forward strand.
GTAAGGGGAAAGCACTATGGGTAGTAGAAGAAGGCAGAATCATGAGAGAGGTGAAAGGCAGCTAGAAAAGGAGACAGAGTGAAAGTGGGATGGGGGAAGGGAGAGGGAGGGAATTACCGGAAGTATTTATACATACTTGGTATGAACATCGAATTCTCCAACTTCCGGTAATTACCTCCCTCTCCCTTCCCCCATCCCACTTTCACTCTGTCTCCTTTTCTAGCTGCCTTTCACCTCTCTCATGATTCTGCCTTCTTCTACTACCCATAGTGCTTTCCCCTTACATTCCTCCTTCACCTCTCCTGCCCATCCCCTCCCTGCTTCCTCTCCCCCACCCCTTGATCTTTCCTCTGATTGGCTTTCCACCCTCCCCCCACCTTCTTTATGGGGTCCCTACCCACTCCTCCTTCAGTCCTGACGAAGGGCCTCGGCCCGAAACGTTGACTGCTCCTTTCAACGGATGCTGCCCAACCTGCTGAGTTCATCCAGTTTGCCGTATGTGTTGATTTGACCACAACATCTGCAGTGTACTTTGTGTTTCCCATTTATCTGTCTCCTGTAGCCTTGGGGTGGCTACATCCCTGTAGCTTCTATCTATCACCGCCTCACTTTCCCTAACAAGCCGAAGATCATTAAGTTGCAGTTCCAGCTCTCTTAACGTGGTCTCCAAGGAGCTGCATCTCAATGCACTTGGTGCAAACGTGGCCATCAGGGAGGCTGGAAGTCTCCTGGAAATCCAACATCTGACACCCAGAAGAGAACACTGCTCTGCAGACATGCCCCCTATTCTCTCAAGATTTAAAAAAGAAATAAGTAATGAACATACCTACTTACCATGCCTCCCCGTTCTCACTGAAGCCTTGTTGAGCCAATGCTTTATTACTCTGCCTCAAACGATGACCACTCCCACAATGATTGCTCTGCTAGGTGATACTTCTCTTTTATAGAGGCCGGGTTTTTTAAAAACTCTCTGCCAGACCTGCACGAGAACATTTCTGTTGCGTCTGCGCAGTACTCCAGTGTTACTGGAGATTCTAAGACCAGAGGACATAGTCTCAGAATAGAGAGATGTCCTTTTAGAACAGAGATCAGAAGGAATTACTTTAGCCAAAGAGAAATGAAACTGTGGAATTCTTTTCCCAAAGGCAGCTGTGGAGGCCAAGACTTTATGAGTATTTAAAACAGAGGTTGATAGATTCTTGGTCGATCAGGGAGTAAAGGGATACAGGGAGAAGGCAGGAGACTGGGGCTGATAGGATCAGCCATGATGAAATGGTGGAGCAGACTTGATAGGCCAAATGGCTTAATTTTGCTCCTATAACTTATGGTCAAAGTCAAACTGTATATCAGATGTAAAAATACTCACAAATGTAAAGATTTTGGGCATTTTCAGCTGCACAGCAATTCCTCCATGTAAATATGGCCCAAAAGTTGTTGTATCTCCAATACTAAATGAATACCGGGACAGAACTGGAAAAAAACAAAGTCAAATGACAACACCGAGAAATACTACAAAACCTTTCCAAAGCCCACAATTGAGAACCACAATGCTGCAGAGTAAACCAGCAGATACAAGTATTGTAACTGCCTCAACCACTTCCCTTGTAATTCATCCTATAATATTCACTTCCCTCTGAATGGGAAAAGTAGTCCCTCAGGTCCTTTTTTAAAGCTTGCCTGTCTCAATCTTAATCAAGGCCCCTGAGATCTGGACTTACCTAGAACTAGTTGAAAAGACTCTTACCATCCATCCTATCTATGAATTTTACAAATTTAAGTATTTCTATGAGATTGCACCCATTCTCCAATGTACAAGGCAGGAAGGCCTGGGCTATCTCTTCTGATCCTGACAACATCCTCATAAATCTTGACTACACTCTTTCCAGTTTCACCACATCTCCTGAAACAGCAACTGAAACCGTACACAGTAGTCCACTCTAGCCTCACCAATGTACAACTGCAACATAATGTCCAAACTGAATGTACTGACTTATGACAACCAGTGTACTAAACAGCTTTTCATCACCCTATACATTGGGTTGCAGGGTGGAGATACATCTCTACTAAAGGATATGTCAGGCACTCCTTCCCTGTGCAAGACTGCATATCATGCTTGGGCAAGGTGTAACACCTTGGAGCAGCTGGTACATACCACAAGCCCTGGTTATGCGACTACTGACACCAGGAAGACAATCTCTGACGAGTATTGATAATCACTGGAGTCGTCAGTCTTGTAAAGACACTGGTCAAACCACTTCGGTAGAAAAATTTTCCAAGAACATGGTCATGAGACCATAATCACCCTGTCATATGACATGCAACATTATGATATCTGTGACACGCTTTCAATTAACTATGTACTTAAACTCTGAAGTCTCTCTGCTCCCTGGTGTCCTACCATTCATGTCACCAGGCAGCATGGGACCCAAGATAAGTTGCCTTTGGATAAAAAATTTGCTTACGCATAGAAGGAAGAGGGTGGTAGAAAGCTGAGAAGCAGGACCTCCAGGGTAGTAATTTCTGGATTGCCGCCTGTGCCACATGCCAGTGAGGGTAAAAACAGGATGATATGGCAAATTAATGCATGGCTGAGAAGCTGGTGCAGGTTCAGGGCTTCCCATTCTTGGATCATTAGGATCTCTTCTTGGGGAGGTATGACCTGTTCAAAAGAGACGGGTTGCACCTGAACCCAAGGGAAATCAATATTCTTGAGGGCAGGTGTGTTAGAGCTGCTGGGGAGGGGTTGAACTAATTTGGCAGTTGGGTGGGAACTGGAGTGAAGGGACTCAGGACAGGACAATAGTAACACAGCAAAGATAACATGCAGACAGGAACAGCAGGGAGATGATAGGACATAATTGCAGCCAGCAGGGTGAGTATCAATGCATTAGGGATGCAGAATCAAAAAGGGTAGCAAATGCAGCACTCAAACTGCACAGAATATAAGAAATAAGGTGGATGATCTTCTTGTACTATTACAGATTGTCAGGTATGATGTTGTGGCCATCACTGAATCATGGCTGAAGGATAGTTGTAGTTGGGAACTGAATGTCCAAAGTTACACATTGCATTGGAGAGATAGGAAGATAGGCACAGGGGTTGGTGTGGCTCTGCTGGTAGCAAATGGCAGTAAATCATGTAACATGGAAGATGTGACATGAGATCAGAAGATGTTTAATACTTCTGGGTTGAGTTAAGAAACTGAAAGGGTAAAAGAACCTTGATGGCAGCTATATACAGGCTGGAATGTGGACCACAGTTTACAACAGGAAATAGAAACAGCATGTCAAAATGGCAATGTTATGATAGTCATGGGAGATTTCAACATGTAATCAGTTAGGAAAATCAGGTTGGAAATGGATCTTAAGACAGTGAGTTTATTGAATTCCTATGAGATGGCTTTTTAGAGCAGTTTGTCATTGAGCTTACCAGATCAGCTATACTAGATTGGGTGTAATGTAATGAACTGGAGGCGATTAGGGAGCCCTTAGGAGACAGTGATCGTAATATAATTGAGTTCAACTTCAAATCTGATAGGGAGAAAGTAAAGTCTGATGTGGCATATTTCAGTGGAGTAAAGGAAATTACAGTGGTATGAGAGAGAAGTTGGCCAAAGTAAATTGAAAGGAGTTGCTAGTAAGGATAACTGCAGAAAAGCAACAGCATGAGTTTGAGGAAAAATATGGAAGGTGCAGGATAGATGTATTTCAAAAACAAAGAAATACGCAAATGGCAAAATAGTATAACCGTGGCTGACAGGGGAAGTCAAAGTAAAAAAAGTAAAAGCAGAAGAGAGAGCATACAACAAAGCAAAAATTAGTGGGATGACAGGATTGGTAAGTTTTTAAAACAGTACAGAGAGCAACTAATAGAATTCTTAGGAGGGAAAAGATGAAATCTGAAAGCAAGCTAGCAAACCATATCAAAGTGGATAGCAAAAGCTTTTTCAATTATGTAAAAAATAAAACAAATGAGAATGAATCTAGGACCACTAGAAAATGAGGTCGGAGAAATCATAATGAGGGACAAGGAGATGACACATGAACTAAACAAGTATTTTGCATCAGTCTTCAAGTGGAAGATACTAGCAGTGTGCCTGATCTTGTAGTGTGTGAGGAAAAGAAGTTAGTGCAGTTACTATTACAAGGGAGAAGTTGCTCTTAAAGCTGAAAGACCCAAAGGTACCCTTGGGTCTTAATTCTCTGGACCAGATGGACTGCACCCTAGGGTTCTGAAAAGAGGTAGCAGTAGAGATTGTGGAGGCATTAGTAATGATCTTTCAAAAATCTTTGGACTCTGACATGGTGCCAGAGGACTGGAAAATTGCAAATGTCACTCCATTCTTTAAGAAAGGAGGAAGGCAGCAGAAAGGAAATTATAGACCAATTAGTCTGACCTCAGTTGTTGGGAAAATGCAAGAGTCAATTATTAAGATTAGATTAGATTCAACTTTATTGTCATTGTGCCAGGTACAGATACAAAGACAATGAAATGCAATTAGCAGCTAACCAGAAGTGCAAAAGAAAAGTGTTATTTACAAAATAAATGTGAATAAAAAGTAACTGCTACAGCATACAAATATAAAAGTACTGAGATAGTACAATATGGGTGCAATACTGCGTAGCGCTGTGATGTGAGGTTCAGCAGGGTCACAGCCTCAGGGAAGAAGCTCTTCCTGAGCCTGCTGGTGTGGGAGCGGAGGCTTCTGCAGCACCTACCAGATGGGAGGAGAGTAAAAACTCCATGGTTAGGGAGAGATGCATCTTGATAATGCTTTTCGCTCTGCCCAGGCAGCGTTTATGGTAAATGTTCTCAATGGTGGGCAACTGGGTGCCGATAATCCACTGGGCAGTTTTCACCACACACTGGAGTGCTTTGTGGTCCGATATGGGACAATTGCCATACCACACCGAGATGCAGTTGGAGTGTATGCTCTCAATGGTACAGCAGTAAAAGTCCGTCAGTATCCTGGGACAGAGGTGAGCTTTCTTGATGTTCTGCAGGAAATAAGGCACTGTTGCACCTTTTTGACCAGGATGGAGGAGTTCAGGGACCAGGTGAGATCATCGGAAATCTGGACACCAAGGAATTTGAAGGATGAGGTTATGCAGTACTTGGTAACACAGGACAAGATAGGACAAATTTAGCATGGTTTCTTTAAGGGAAAATCTTGTTTCACAAACCAAGTAGGATAGATAAAGGTGATGCAATGTATGTTGTATATTTGGACTTTCAGAAGACCTTTGACAAAGTTAAGAGCTCATGGCATTACAGGAAAGTTACTGGCATGGTTAGAGCATTGGCTGATTGGTAGGAGGCAGCGAGTGGGAATAAAAGGATCCTTTTCTGGTTGGCTGCCAGTGACTACTGGTGTTACGCAGGGGTTGGTGTTGGGACCGCTTCTTTTAATGCAGTATATAAATGATTTAGATGATGGAATAGACGGCTTTGTTGCCAGGTTTGCAGATGATATGAAGATTGGTGGAGGGGCAGGTAGTGTTAAGGAAACAAAGAGCTACAGAAGGACTTAGCCAGATTAGGAGAATGGGCAAGACTGTAGCAAATGAAATACAATGTTGGAAAATGCATGGTCATGCACTTTGGTAGTAGAAATAAATGTGCAGACTATTTTCTAAGTGAAGAGAAAATCCAAAAATCTGAGATGCAAAGGGACTTGGGAGTCCTTGTACTCTAAAGGTTAATTTGCAGGTAGAGTCAATGCTGAAGAAGACAAATGCAATGCTAGCATTCATTTCAAGAGCAAGGACGTGACGCTGTGGCAGTGGTGAGGCCTCACCTTGAGTATTGTGAACAATTTTGGGCTCCTCATCTAAAAGATGTGCTGGCATTGGAGAGGATTCCGAGAAGGTTCACAATGATGATCCTGGGAATCAAAGGGTTATCATACAAGGAACGCTTGATAGCTTTAGGTCTGTACTCGCTGGAATTTAGAAGGATGAGGGGTGATCATATTGAAACCTTTTTAATGCTGAAAGGCCTAGACAGAGTAGATGTGGAAAGGATGTTTCCCGTGGTGGGGAAGTCTGGGACACAAGGGCACAGCCTCAGGATAGAGGGGGATCCATTTAAAACAGAGGTGCAGAGAGCATACTCTTTAGCCAGAGGGTGGTGAATTTGTGGAATTTATTACCACAAACAGCTGCGGTGGCCAGGTGGTTGGGTAGAGCTTGATAGGTTCGATTAGCCAAATTGTCAAATTCTGCTATGTTGTTTGGTCTTATGGCCTAAGAATATTCTACCTGGAGATCAGTAACAAGTGCTGTTTTGCAGGGATCTGCTCTGGGACCTCAGCTCTTCGTGATTTTTATAAATGACTAGGATTAGAAAGTGGAAGAGTGGACTAGTAAGTTAGCAGAAGAAATGAAGGTTGGTTGAATTGTGGATAGTGTGAATGTTTGTTGTAGGTTGCAATGAGACACTGACCACTAACAGGATGCAAACCTAGGCTGAGAAGTAGCAGACAGAATTCAATCCAGAAGAAGTTTGAAGCGATTCATTTCGGAAGGTCAAATTTGAAGGCAGAATATAGGGCTAATGGCAGGATTCTTAGCTGTGTGGAAGATCTTGGGATCCACGTCCATCAATTCCTCAAAGTTGCCATGCAGGTTGATAGGGTTATTAAGAAGGTACATGGTGTGTGTGTGTCGGCCTTCATTAGTTGGGGGATTGAGCTCCAAAGCTGTGAGGCAATATTGTAGCTCTACAAACCTTGGTTAAATTATGTTTCGAAAAGTGTGTTCAGTTCTGGTCAGCTCATTATAGGAATGATGGGGAAGTTTTAAAATAGATGCAGAAAATGCTGCTTGGACTAGAGGACATCTCTTATGAAGATAGGTTGAGCGAGCTAGGGCTTTTTTCTTTGTAGCAAAGAAGGATGAGGGGTGACTTGATGGAGATGTACAAGATGATAAGGGTGATAAATTGGGTGGATAGCCAGCAACATTTTCCCATGAAGAATTTGCCAATACAAACAGGGCATAATTTTAAGGTGAATGGAGTAAAGTACAAGGGCGATGTCAGAGACAAGTTCTTTACACAGAAAGTGGTGTGTGTGTGTGTGGAATGCCCTGCCAGCGATTTGGTAGAGGCAGCTACTTTAGGGTCATTTAAGAAACTCATATAGGCACAATGGATGACAGAAAAATGGAGGGTTATGTAGGAGGGTTGAGATCGATCTTACAGTAGGTTAAAAAGTAGGGACAATATCGTGGGCCATAGCGTCTGTAACATGTTATGTGCTTTGTTCTAATATTAGTAAAAGACCTATTCTGGTCTGACTTTCCAAAATGCATTCCATAACACTTCTCTTGTCACAAAATCCTATTTTCACTTCTTGGCCCACTTCCTGAACTGATCTGCTTGTAATCTGTGTTTCTTCACAATTAACCACAAATCCTCATTTCACATAATTTACAACGTTGATTAAGCCTGTGCATTCACATCCCAGTAACAAGAGTCCCAACACCAGCTCCTGTGGTAAACCAGTCATCTACATTCCAAGAAAAACCCTTTCACCAACACCTTCCCCCCCCCCCCCCCCCCCCCTATATCCGAGCCAATTCATTAGCTTTAACTGGAGTCCACGGGACTTGAACTTTTCAGACAGGCCATACACAGGACCTTGTCAGGGGTCTAAGTACGTAATATTCACTGCCTTATCCTCATTTACCCTTTTGTTTACTGTTTCAAAATACTCAAAGATTAATCAAACACAGTTCCTCTGCACAAAATCATGCTAAGTCTAACCAAATGCCGTACAGCATTGTTCTCCATTCCCACAGATAACTTCCCCACTGATGTCAGGCTTACTGGTCTGAAGCTCCTTGGTTTGTCCTTGATTCCCTTCTTAAAAAACAGAACATTAGCCACTTTCCACTCTTTGGGAGTTGCACCAATGGCTAACTGTAAAGCAAACAGCTCTACAAGCGGCTCAACAAATTCATTTATAGCCTCCACACTGGCCTGAGAGTGTACTTGGTCAGGCCCTGGAAATGTAAGCTACAAATACCTCCTCCCTGATCATGTTCATGTTCTCCTAAACAATCCCACTTCTCTCCCTTATCTCAAGCAACCATGAATTACTCCTCAGTAAACATTAATTTACTGATCCCATATATTTACTGTGGATCAGGAAACAGCAGACCCTGCAGATTTCTAAGGGAACCTATTCTCTCCCTAGCTACCCTCATATCATAACTCTTTAAAGATCTGATCTGACTTGTAATTTTGTTGTTAACAACTACTTCATAACTTTTACAATTTGTTCTACCTTGTCATTCCATTACAAGCTTTCCTTTATTGCTTACTCTTCCTGCTTCTCCTTTCTCTCTTTCTGCTTAAACAAGTGTAATCTTTCCAAATGCTGATGAAAGGTTATCAGCTTTACCTCTATCTGGAGATATTGCATGCTCTGCAGAGCATCACTGGCACATTTTGCTTTTGTTACTAAATGCTAACAATTGATTCAGATGCCAAAATTTTCCAACCGAAAGCTATCAAGGCATCAAGGAACAAAGACGGTAAGGGTGTCTAAAGCAGCACAATCCTGAAAGAGCTGCTGAATGTTGTTTTAAGAAGAGAACAGTAAACCTGATAAACAAAATTGCAGTTATATTAAAATAGATAAAAGGAGGACAAGAGGGAGGAATGAAACAGCTGGCATCAAAAGTTGTTTAATCTTGATTTCCTACTTAAATATTTAAATTGATATCACTGAAACGAAAGATCACACCTGTTACTTGCTGAACTGATTCATTTAACTCTGTCATCCCGTTGATTTCCCGAAATGTTACAAATTGTCCTGTTTCCAACCCATGGTTATGATTGTCCATGCATGTTACAATTCCAGGATTGGACTGTGAATAGATCAAAGGCATTTAGAAGTGTATCCAGTTATGTCAATTTCAGTCTGTAATTTGACAGCCTCACTCTCCAAGGGGTTTGCATAGTTGTTTGAACCAGGCTGCTAACCTCAGTGTGAGTTAATTTACAACATATAAGCAACAGTGATCAATAAAATTCAAGAAACTGGTATCTGAAAAGCATAATTGACTCTATCCAAATATACTAAAACACGATAGAAATTACTGTGATAAAAGTTATTTGTGTTAAAACTCCACACACACATACACACATACACACACACACACACACACACACACACACACACACCCCCCCCCCCACCACACTCTCCATGATTCTGAAATAGTTTAAAGCCATTGTTAAATAACAGCAAAGTTTTATATACCAGTCTATTAAAACATTTTTATGTAACATCATTTGTAAAATTTTCTTACTTCTAGTTTTCTAAATAAGACCTGTTATATAAAAAAAGTCATGGTTAATCTCAGTGGCTGCTCATAAAATATTGCCCAATAATTGCTCAGATTCTTGCATCATATAGCTCTCTAATCAAACATTTAAATATGCCTGAACAGCTGCAGCACCAGCTTGAAGTTACTCATATTTTGCTTCAAATCAACACCAGAAAACTCTCAAAAATGAAAACTGACCAAAGATACAAGTATTAATTTAACTAAATGTTACCTTCATTAGCTACCTCATATACAAGAAAGCCTCTCAAATTTGCTTAAGAACTAGAGTAATCCTCAAATGTAGAGGTCATGATATCATTATAGGGATTCCATCCACCCAGTTGAGGGTAAAGTCAGGCATAGCAATATCAAACAGATGATCTGATAGGGGGACAGACAAGGGATTCTGTGGCACCATAGAGATGCCAGGATGGTACATTGGTTGAAGGAGTCTTGGAGTGATGACAGAACATACTCAAGAGGGAGAGTGTGCAGCCCATGGTCATGGGACTTATTGACACCAACAAGAAGGACTTCAAAGGTAGAAATTTCTGGATGACTCCCAGTGTCACATGCTGGTCAGGGCAGGAATAGAGAACTGATAAATGTGCAGCTGAGGAACTGGTGCTGAAAGCAGGATTCCTTTATCTACTGTTTCTTTTACCTACTGAAACAGGGATGACCTGTACGAGATGGATAGGTTCCATATTAACTGCAGAGCATCCAAAATCCTGGCTGGATGCTTTGCTACTGCTACTCAGGTGACTTAAAATAGCTTGGCAGGAGAATTCAAACCTGATTACCAGATCAGAAAATAAAAGGAAGGTGAATGGCATGATCAGTCAAGCCTGTAAGGATGAACCAGCAACAGCAAGACATGATGGATTGACATTTTTAATTTTAGGAGTATTAGGAGTAAGGTCAATGAAGTTAGTTCCATGCTCTGTGCTGTTAAATCCATTACAGAGATTTTTTGACAGGGAAATATGAATGGCTGCTTAATGCTCCAGGACCTCGATACTTCATAATAGATAAAGAAGGATGGTTAAGGTGTGAGTGGGGAGGAGAGTAGCTGCAGTATTAATCAGGGAAAATGTCACAGCTGCACTCAGAGAGAACATAATGGAGAGCTTCTACACTGAAGTCAAAGAAAAGAGAAGGTGCAATCATTCTGCTAGACTTACAACAAAATCCCCCAATAGCCACTGGGTCCTGGAGGAATAGATTTGTCATGGGTAACATCAGCTTCCCTAACATGAATTGGAACCTTCTAAATGCAAGATTTTTAGAAAGGACAGATTTGTTAAATACATTCGGAAAGGTTTCTTAAATCAGTATGCAGATAATCTAATGAGAGTAGGGGCCATACTGGCGTTGGCAAATGAGCCTGGTCAAGTGACAGAAGTCTCAATAGGAGATCAGTTCGTGAAAAGTGACCACAACTCCTTAAGCTTTGACAGAACTATAAATAAAGATAAGTATGAACTTGCAACAGTATTAAATTAGAGCAGAGTATGAGAGAATTAGGCAAGAACTAGAGAGCGAGCTAATTGGGTACAGCTATCCTTGGGTAGGTCTACAATTGACATGTAGAGGTTGTGGAGAGAAATGGTAAATTTAGACAAGAAGAAAAAGGATGTGTATGTAGTTAGGAAGCTAAAATCAAAGTATGAAGATAAAATGAATGTGTTTGGGCTTTTCTCTTCGGAGTGAAGGAGGATGAAAGGTAACTTGATAGCGGTGTACAAGAGGCAAAGATAGAGTGAACAACCAGAGACAATTACCCAGGGTGGAAATGGCTAATATAAGGGGCATAACTGGGGGACATTAGTAATATAGAATACTGCAAAACAGGTTCATTGGCTCCTTGGTGAGACGACAAGTTGCGTGATCTTGGTTGTCACACAGACCAGACTCTCATGCCTGTTGCAGGCCACCACTGGAGGAGCTGCTGGAGTTGGTGCTAGGTTGGGTGCTGCCCTGCAGTGTTCACTCAATGGAAGATAAGCTGCACTGCACAATGACTAGTGCATGATGATGACTGCTGCGTGTTTGACCTTGCAGAAAAGTGGCACCAGGACAATATTCCACACACCATCATCCTACAGGCCATAACAATCAGTGTTGTGTACTTAATGTTTGAATAATATTGTAAATATATTGTTTGATGAAGAATTCTTTGTTGCTTATGTAATATATTGCAGATTATATGTAACTCTGAAACTCTTCTTCTCTGGGTAGCCATGAAACAAAGGAAGAAAAGAAAGGCAGCATGATCATCAACTCCCAAATCACCACTCCCCACACAAAGTAAGCAAACTAAAACAGGGCAATTATAGACAGTGAGTTTGACATTAGTAGTGGGAAAGTTATTGGAAGGTATTCTAACGGACCGGATACATGATTATCTGGATAGTATTTAGAAACACAGAAACAAAGAAAACACACAGCACAATACAGGCCCTTTGGCCCACAATGCTGTGCCGAACATGTTGTTATTTTAGAAATTACCTCGGGTTGCCTATAGTCCTCTATTTTTATAAGCTCCATGTACTTATCCAGAAGTCTCTTAAAAGACCCTATTGTATCTTCCTCCACCACCATCACTGGGAGCCCATTCCATGCACTCACCACTCTCTGCGTAAAAAACTTACCCCTGACATCTCCTCTCTAACTACTTCCAAGCACCTTAAAACCGCGTTCTCTCATGACAGCCATTTCAGCCCTGGGAAAAAGTCTCTGACTATCCACACGACCAATGCCTCTCATCATCTTATTGTTAAGGGGAACAGCCACAAGGGTACTCTCTAGTATCTGACTCTTGCCCTTGTCTCTCCTGACTGTCACCCACTTAACTGTCTCTTGATGCCCCAGTGTGACTACTTGCCTATAGTTCCTCTCTATCACCTCTTCACTTTCCCTGACCAGACAAAGTTCATTGAGCTGCATCTCCAGTTCCCTAACCCAGTCCCTAAGGAGCTGCAGCTCGATGCACCTGGCGCAGATGTGGTCTTCTGCGGAGATGCAGAGGCTGGGGGTCTCCCGGACATCCCACATCTGACACCCAGTACAGAACCCCGGCCTCACAGACATACTTCCTATTCTTCACAAGTAACTTACCTCACCTTGGCTCGTTATTGCTGATGCCCCATTGAGCCAAAGCTCTCCTACTTTGAATAGCTCTAGAACCATAGAACATTACAGCACAGAAACAGGCCTTTTGGCCCTTCTTGGTTGTGCCAAACCATTTTTCTGCCTAGTCCCACTGACCTTCACCTGGCCCATAACCCTCCATACACCTCTCATTCATGCACCTGTCCAAGTCTTTCTTAAATGTTAAAAGTGAGCTCGCATTTACCACTTCATCTGGCAGCTCATTCCACACTCCCACCACACTGTGTGAAGAAGCCCCCCCCCCCCCAATGTTCCCTTTAAACTTTTCCCCCCTTCACTCTTAACCCATGTCCTCTGGTTTTTTTCTCCCCTAGCCTCAGTGGAAAAAGCCTGTCACCCACTCTATAAAGCTGTCCTCTTTTTAAATTCTTCCACCGGTCTAACTCGCTAACATCCACACGCCTGTGCAGTTGTGTCTTGATCAAACCTCTTAAGAAAAAGCTCTCTCCTTTTAAATTCTTCCCACCAGTCTCTATTTGAACTGATTAGGGATGGTCAGCAAAGCTTTGTGTGTGGTGATTCATGTCTAACTAATCCTATAGAGTTTTTCGAGGAAGTTACCAAGATAAAGACAAGGCAGTGGATGTTGTCTACATGGATTTTAGCAAGGCATTTGACAAGGTCCCACTTGGAAGGTTGGTCAGGAAGATTCAGTCTCTTGGCATTGAAGATGAAGTTGTAAATTGGATTAGACACTGGCTTTGTGGGAGAAACCAGTAAGTGGTAGTAAATAGTTGCCTCTCTGACTGCAGACCTATGACTATGAGCAGCACAGGGATCAGTGCTGGTCCATTGCTGCTTGTCATCTATATTAATGACCTGAATGACAATGTGGTAAACAATTTGTGGATGACACCAAGACTGGGGGTGTAATGACAGTGAGGAAGGCTATCAGAGCTTGCAGCAGGATCTGGATCAGATGGAAAAATGGGCTGAAAAATAGCAGTCGGATTTTAATGTATGTAAAAGCAAGGTGTTGCACTTCAGTGTATCCAATCAGAGTAGGTCTTGAACGACAGGGCACTGAGGACTGCTGTAGAACCATGGGATCTGGGAATACAGATCCATAATTTATCGAAAGCAGCAACACAGGTAGATATGGTTGTAAAGAAAGCTTTTGGCACATTGGCCTTCATAAATCAAAGTACTGACTACTTTGAAGTTGTATAAGACGTTGGTGAGGCCTAATTTGTAGTGTGCAGGTTTGGTCATTATCTAAAGGAAAGATGTAAATAAGGTGAAAAGAGTACAAAGAAAATTTACAAGGATGGTGCTGGGACTGGAGCACCTGAGTTATAAAGAAAGATTGAACAGGTTATGACTTTGAAAAAAGGATCTAGTGCTTTCCTGGTGTATGTGACGAATAAACTCTTCTTGGGCTTCAAGCTAGAATTAGAATCACGGGCATGTGTCGTGAAATTTGTTAACTTAGCAGTTCAATTCAATACATAGAAGAAGAAAAAATAATAAATAAGTAAATCAATTACAGTATACATATATTGAATAGATTAAAAATCGTGCAAAAACAGAAAAAATATATATGAAAAAAGTGAGGCAGTGTCCAAGGGTTCAATGTCCATTTAGGAATCGGATAGCAGAGGGGAAGAAGCTGTTCCTGAATCGCTGAGTGTGTGCCTTCAGGCTTCTGTACCTCCTACCTGATGGTAACAGTGAGAAAAGGACATGCCCTGGGTGCTGGAGGTCTTTAATAATGGACGCTGCCTTTCTGAGACACCGCACCTTGAAGATGTCCTAAGTATTTTGTAGGCTAGTACCCAACATGGAGCCGACTAAATTTACAACCAGGTACATAAATCGATCATAACCAACATTTCAGTAACAAATTTGGCCACCTTCTTCAGGGATGATGCCTAGATGTGTCTAGTTCGGTGGTATTTATACACTCATAGTCTGTCCCTCCTGATTAGTTAGTCCTCATCCAATCAGGTCTCCGCTCTCACACCTGGTTTAAAATTGAAATCCAGTTCTTACTTAAGAGCGAGATCTTTGTTTCATTAGAATTCTTTTCCTCGAGTTTTATTTCAATGGCTTTCTTCAGCAGGCTATTGGTAGCTGTACAGTAGCTTTATGCCATCAAAGTCAATCCTATGGTCTTTGCAAATGCAGTGTTCTGCTATTGCCTCACGACACCTGCTACTGACAGAGCAAGTGTGGGAAAATTGTTCCCATTGGCAGAAGGTTCAATAACCAGAGGGCATCAATTAGCAAAAGAAACAAAGTGATGAAAATCTGTTTTGTCCAGCAGATGGTTTAGTCTGAAATGTATTGCTGGGGATGGAAGAGGGGACCAATTCAATCATCGCCAATGTGTTTAAAAGGAAACTGCACAAACACTTAAAAGGGAAAAATATGCAGGGCTATGGAGAAGGGGAAGGAGGAGTGAATTTCTCATACATAGACTGGTAGAGCTCGATGAATTAAGCAATTTCCTTCTGAGCTAGGGCCTTTCTGTGGCTCCATTATAAATTGAAGTTGTTCGCTAATGTAAAATGCCAACGAAAGTGATTATTTTTTGTAGATATTACCTGTGTGATATTCTGAATGAAGATTTCCTTTGGCTCTTCTCCACTTGGGTCAGATACCTCAAAATGATCCCCAAAGTCACAGAATACTCGGCTGAACACTCCATATACATCACCACTAATGAACTGGAAAAAGAGGTAAACAATTGGCATCCACATCTTTCACCATGTATCTTTAGAGTGTGCAGCATGTACACAGAGCTCAAAAGGAAATATTTCCTTCTAAGTGTGACCTGGTGATACAGCTATCATTCTACATTGGCTGCTTAAATAAATCAAGGATTTCTCAACGTCAAAAAGAATTTATATTTTGAGATAACACAATGCAAGGACAAGAATTTTCAGCAAAAGAATTAAAAGAGACATAAGAAGGGTTTACAAGGATGCACATTATAAAGATATTTATAAATAGTTGCCAGAGCATGATTAACTTGAGTAAAACAACATTTATATTTGTAAGACTGATCTGAAACTGCTAGAATCTTTTTGAAATAAAATTTCTTCAACATAGCTTTATTTTTGATATATTTTGTTATACAAGATCACGTTGTTATTTTTGACAAACTGATGTTACGTTTTGACAATATGCAATTTTAATTTGTACTATTTTAGAGGCCATGACTACATTATCAATCTGGAGGTAGAACAAGATAACTTTTTCACAGACTGCTCTTTATTGCTTCACATCCTAACTCGCAAAACAGCATTGTACAGTGTTCACAGTATGTTTCAAGCTCCACAACGTCTTCAAGGACATCTGGTGTATGTACTACGATGTCTTGAATATCCTGCTGGGTGCAGATTTGCTATATACTCACTGTAACCTAATACTATCCTTAGAATGTTTGGAGCAAAAACTCAGCACAGAAAAGTAAATATCAGAGATTCTGCTTGCTTCTATTAACCTGTAAAAGGTTTTTCAATTCAGTTGTTACATTCATCTCACTAGATTCCTCCCAAATGCATCTTTATGCAATAACTTTTTAAAAAGAGCAGTAATTGTGCACCATTTCTTTCCTTCTGATCATGCACACATTACCAAATATATGGCAGTCATAGGACTGCAAGATTATTGCTATGCTGTAATCAATTAAATGTTGGTGGTTCATTCTCTGTATCTTACTAGTAAAGCATACCTTGATGGGTGGCTGCTGGGAGCGGCAGAAGTAATTAATCTTCTTTTGAAGTGAAAGTCCAGTCTCTGTCAATATCACACACTATAGATGATAAAGAAAGTTCCAATTAACATGAGGCTATTGTAGTTCCAATTAACTACAAGGCTATTGCAACCTATTAAATACTGAAAGGTCTGGATCAAGTGGATGTGGAGAAGATGTTTCCTATAGTGGGAGTCTGGGACCAAAGGGACGTCCATTTAGAACAGCGATTAGGAAAATTTTCTTCAGCTAGAGGGTGGTAAATCTGTGGAATTCATTACCACAGATGACTGTGCAGGCCAAGTCACTGGGCATATTTAAAGAGGAGCTTGATAGGTTCTTAATAAATCAGGGCATCAAAAGTTATGGGGAGAAGGCAGGAAAATGATATTGAGAGAGATAATAAATCAGCCATGATGAAATGGCAGAGCAGATTCCATGGGCCGAGAGACCTAATTCTGCTCCTAGGTGTATGATGTCACATTAAGGGTCATATTGTGATAAAGCACAGAAACAGTCCCTTTGACCTCTCATCACCATTTAGAATTTCAAGTATACACTAAGCTAATTCCATTACCACAAGTGTTCTGGGGCCGATGTTATCCAAGCAGTTCAAATACTCACAATATTTTTAAAATGTTGCAAGAATAGCTGCATGGAGCATCTTCACAACAAGACGTTTCCGATTCCGGCCACTCCTGGGTGAACTCCAGCATTTGTGTGTGTTACTCAGGAGTTCCCACATCTGCAGAATCTTGTGCTTATAACTTTGTGGAAATAATTTTTATCTGGTCCTCGCTAATCCTCTTAATCCTTAACTTAAACCTGCAACTATATTAGACATATCTTCGCACCACCAACTGTATCTATGAACCCCAATTTTCAGGTTTCCCTACGTTTCTTCACTCCAAGGAAAACAAATGCAGCCGTACAAGTCTTCCTTGAGACTGAAATATCCTATCCCAGGCAGCATCCTAGTAAATCACCTCTGCACCTTCTCCAGTGCAATCACACCTTTCCTACAGCCAGAATTGCTCACAATACCCAAGATGTGGGATATATTCCCAGTTCCTGAACACCAGTATCAATCCCTTATCTACCTGTGCTGCCGTGTTTAGAACTTTAGGGACTTGTATGCACTCTAGAGCCTCACCATTCATGGTATATGTTCTAAACCTTTTCAAACCTACTAAAATGCACTACCACACAATTATTAGTTAAATTCAATCTGTGACTGCACTACCCAATCTGATTAATATCTTGTTTTAACTCAAGAGTTCTGGTACTTCAAAACACTATCAACAATGCCATATATTTGTATGCCATGTGCAAAGTTATGAATTATAGTGCCTACATAGTCATAGTCCTACAGGGTACAAAATGAAGCCGTTTGGTCCAACTCATCCATGCTGACCAAGGTACCTTAAGAAGTCCCTCCAAGTGAGACAGCACTTCAAATGCAAATCCATCAGTGTCATATCAAAGTTCAAAATATATTTATCATCAAGATACACATACTTTGTGGTATTCCATTGCATCCACTAAGAGGGTCTCAGCCTCAGGCATTCCGGGAAATTTGGGGTTTCCTACCACTCTTGCTACTTCCCTGGGCCGTAACCCGACTGGTTTTGACTGGGTGAACAACACAGTCTCTTGTTTGTACTCATCATCAAGTCCAGTACAGCCACGCACTTCGTTGAAAGCAGCTCTGAACACAAGGCGAATGGACAATGTTTTCAGAAAGCTCTCTCCAACTTTCTCCTTGCAGGCTCTCACTAGACTCCTGATGATAGGAGTATTCACTCCCATGAGAATTGAAGCTTTGACCTTTTTAACCGGGTCCAGACAAACCAGCAGTAATTAATCAAGGACCGCAGCCACTCCCACATCTGCCCCTGAAAACTCCAGCTTCAAAGACAAGTAACCATCATACAGATAGCCATCTGTCCTAAGACACGAGATCTCTAGCGCACTGAGTGGTGTCAATGGTAAATGCGTCAAATACCAGTTGTAAAACAAATGGTACAGCACAGTAACTTGAGAGCCTATGTCAAGTATGGCTCTAGCATAAATACCCTCAATCTGTAGTGATACATTGGAGCATGGCCCCACTAAGTCTTCAGGAATAGGGTTTTTTGCTTTAGGGTGTTCACAGATATATTGCTGGGAATATGTTTCTCCCGAGATGCCAAGCCGTTCCCTCACTGGGTTTCTCCACTTAGGTTCCCGGGGGCTCACTCTCCGA
This sequence comes from Hemitrygon akajei, assembly GCF_048418815.1. NCBI lineage: Eukaryota > Metazoa > Chordata > Chondrichthyes > Myliobatiformes > Dasyatidae > Hemitrygon > Hemitrygon akajei. Next base: position 73,241,888 of record NC_133125.1, read on the forward strand.
GGGGTTCCCATTGTTTACACTCCCGTCTGAAGTGTCCCTCTTCACTACAGTTATAATAGACAATAACGGCTGCTCCCCTTCTCACAAGACACTGGCCACTAGCAACCCTCTGCGTATTCCATCCCCTTTGGGGTCTGCCTTCCTATCAGCTCTATCGTGGGGGGGGGGGGGGGGGGGGAGGTGGCGCAAATCTACTGATAACAACCGGGACATCTCAGTCCTAAATTCTGCCACAAGCTCCTTCACCACTCTCTGGGGTGGGTTACCAGTGGTCATCTTAGTCAAGAGGACCACTACTGAGGACTGTACCCTGCGGATGGAGGCTTCCGTGCCTCCATTGCATCCTCCTCCTCTCTTACTTCTCTGATCAGTTCAACAAACGAGGGAGGGGGGCGCGTCTTACAAGATCACCCCAAGCGATCAGGTCTGGCGAATGGGCACCTTTTGCCACTTCGTCCATTCTTAACTGATTCACCTCAGCCACTTGAATGCCCCTCTACGGCACAAACAATTTAGCTGTCTCTCTAGCCAAAAAATGTAGGCAGAAAGCTTCTCCCCCTTCTCCTGAAACATGTTCAGCAGGCCAGGCAGCCACTATGGAAAAGAGTACAGTCGACATTTCAGGGCAAGATCCTTTGGCAGGACTGGAGAAAAAAAGCTGAGGAGTAGAGGTGGGGGGAGGGGAAGGAGAAACATAAGGTGATAGGTGAAACCATTGGGGGAGGTGTAGGGGTGAAGTAAAGAGCTGGGAAGTTGATTCGTGATCAAAATAGAGCTGGAGAAGAGGGAATGTAATAGGAGAGGACAGAAGGTCATGGAAGAAAAGGGAGGAGGTGCACCAGAGGGAAGCAATGGGCAGGCAAGGAGATAAGGTGAGAGAGGGAAAGGGAGATGGGGAATTGGGGGGGCAATACCAAACTTCGTGAAATCCATGTTCATGCCATTAGATTGCAGGATACCCAGATGGAATATAACTAGAATATAACTGGAATGTGGAGGAGGCCATGGATGGACATGTTGGAATGGGAATGGGAAGTGAAATTAAAATAGGTGCCCACTGGGAGATCCCATTATTTCTGACAGATGGAGTGTAGGTCCCATCAAAGTGGCCTCCCAATCAATGTCAGGTCTCACCAATATACAGGAGGCCACACACCGGGAGCACCAGATACAGTAGATGATCCCAACAGACTCACAGGTGAAGAATCACCTCACCTGGAAGGACAGTTTGGAGCCCCGAATGGTACTGATGGAGGCAGGTGTAGCACTTGTTCTGTTTGCAAGGGTAAGTGGCAGGAGGGAGATCAGTGGATAGGGATGAATGAAGAAGGGTATCACATAGGGAGCGATCCTTGCTGAAAGTGGGGGTGGGTAGAAAATACGCATTTGGTGGTGGGGTCCCATTGGAGATGATGGAAATTATGGAGAATTATGTGCTGGATGTGGAAGCTGGTGGGGTGGAGGTGAGGGCAAGAGGAACCCTATCCCTGGTGGGGGTGGCGGAAGGGTGGGGTGAGGGGAGACGTGTGCGAAATGAAAGAGATGTGGCTGAGGGCAGTGTTGATGGTGGAGGAAGGGAAACCCTTTTCTTTGAAGATGGAGTTTTGGAATGAATAGCCTCATTATGAGAGCAGATGGCATTTTTACAAGTAACAGGTGGGACGAGGTATAGTCCAGGTAACTGTGAGAATCAGTGGGATTGTAATACACATTAGTGGATAAACTGTCATCAGAGAAAGAGGCAGAGAGATTGAGAAAGAGGGGGAGGTGTTGGAACAGGAGGAGGGAGACGGACGCCGGAGCTTGGGATGATGGCGCCGAATGGCAACTCCTTTGCTTGCATCTTTGGAAACAGCTCTATTTCTATCTTTAATATCTCTTTTTTCCCTTTTCAGGCTTCTTTTCAAGAACCTGACGTGGAGCTACACGCTGACCTTGGTTCTTTGTGGGAACAGGACTCGCTCTCAGGGCCTCACAACCAGCCACTTTTCAATATGCCGAGGATGCGTGCCTTCAGGGTGCCGGATTTTCGTGGCTCTGGATGTGGGCAGATTCAGTGCCATCGCAAGATATGTCATGGGAGTACACTGAAGATTGAAAGCAGCGACATGGCTGCTAGCAGTTTGCCCAGAGACGGGCACAGAGCTTGGAGAAAGCAATGCAAAAGGCTTCTAACACCATATATCGCGAGTGGCTTTGTCATGTCTCCCCTCCCACTGTGAAACCAGGACATCTCTTTTTCCCTTATTAGAGGGGGGGGAGGGGGAGAGAGGGGGAGGAGGGGGAGAGGGGGAGAGGGGGAGGAGGGGGGAGGGGGAGGAGGGGGGAGGGGGAGGAGGGGGGAGGGGGAGGAGGGGGGGAGGGGGAGGAGGGGGGAGGGGGGAGGGGAGAGCGAGAGAGAGAGAGAGACTGTTATGTCAAATTACTGGGTGAATGAGCAGTCTTTGGGGTACTGCAAGTCTGTATCTTTATTGATGCTTTGCTGCACATTTGAGTGCTCAGTGGAGGGTGCAGATGCTTTTCTGCTGGTGGGGGAGGGGAGGTAATCACTTTGCTGCTGCTTACGCGTGGGAGGGGGGAGCTGGGGGTTCTAACATTTAACTGTCATTCATGCTTTGGGGCACTCCTCTGCTTCGTGGATGTTGGTGAAGAAAAGAATTGTAGGATGTATATTGTATACATTTCTCTGACATTAAATGTACCAATTGAAACCTGTTGAAATGGACCACGTAAATTTGAGGGCAGGGTGGAAGTTGGAGTCAAAGTTGAAGCTTGGCATGGGTGCAGGAAGCAGCACCAATGTAGATGTTGATGTACCACAGGAAAAGTGGGAGAGTGACACCAGTGTAGGCTTGGAACATACAGTGCTCCACACAGCCAACAAAAAGGCAGGCACAGCTGGGACCCATGCAAGTGCCCACGGTTACACCTTTTGTTCAAAGGAGAATCATTGAGAGAGAGAGAACAAGTGAGGGAAACTGGTTAGGTCCAGTGTCCAGAAAAAAACGGACAGCTTTGAAGCCTTCCTGGTGGGGGATGGAGTTTTATAGGGACCGAACAGCCATAGTAAAAATAAGATGCTTATAAGACAGAGAACTTGAAATCCTAGAAAAGATCAAAAGTTTGTGATGTGTCACAGATGTAGGGAGGAAGGGGCTGAACTGGGGGGATAAAACTGAGGTGACCTATGCAGATGTGAGTTCAGTGGAGCAGTAACAAGCTGAAACAATGGGTGTACCTGGACAGTAGGTTTGCGGAGGTAGTAACGTGAGGTCCGGGATGAGGAAACTACGAGGTTGGTGTCAGTAGATGGAAGATCCCCAGAGCTAAAAAAGTCAGTGATGGCATTGGAGACAAAGGCTTCTGCTCCTTAGTGGGATCCTGTTCGAGGGATAACTAAGAGGAGGTATCTGACAGTTGTTGCTGGGCCTCAGCAAGGTTGTCAGTCTGCCAAACTACAACAGCACCTCTTTATCTCCTTATTTGATGGTGAGGTTAGGATTAGTGTGGAGGGAGAGGAGAGCAGACGTTCAGAAGGAGCAAAGTTGGAATTGGAGAGAGGGGTGGTGAAGTCAAGACAATTGATATCTCGTTGGCAGCTGGCAATGAAAAGATGCCAAACAGGCAGAAGACCAGAGCGGGGTGCTCGGGAAGAGGAGGAGGGCTGAAGACGGGAGAAGGGGTCACTGCTGTGGGGTGGAGGGTCATAGAAACATAGAAAACCTGCAGCACAATACAGACCTTCGGCCTACAAGGTTGTGGTGAACATATCCCTACCGTAGAAATTACTAGGCTTACCTATAGCCCTCTATTTTTCTAAGCTCCATGTACCTATCTAAAAGTCTCTTAAAAGACCCTATCAGATCCGCATCCACCACCTTTGTCGACAGACCATTCCACGCACTCACCACTCTCTGAGTAAAAAACTTACCCCTGACATCTCCTCTGTACCTATTCCCCAGCACCTTAAACCTGTGTCCTCTTGTGGCATCATTTCAGCCCTGGGAAAAAGCCTCTGACTATCCACACGATCAATGCCTCTCATCGTCTTATACATCTCTATCAGGTCACCTCTCATCCTCTGTCATGCTAAAGAGAAAAGGCCAAGTTCACTCAACCTATTCTCATAAGGCATGCTCCCCAATCCAGACAACATCCTTGTAGATCTCCTCTGCAGGCTTTCTATGGCTTCCACATCCTTCCTGTAGTGAGGCGACCAAAAATGAGCACAGTACTCCAAGTGGGATCTGCCCAGGGTCCTTTCTAGCTGCGACATTACCTCTCGGCTCCTAAATTCAATTCCACGATTGATGAAGGCCAATACGTACGCCTTTTTAAACACAGAGTCAACCTGAGCAGCTGCTTTCAGCGTCCTATGGCCTCGGACCCCAAGACCCCTCTGATCCTCCACACTGCCAAGAGTCTTACCATTAATACTATATTCTGCCATCATATTTGACTTACCAAAATGAACCACTTCACATTTGGGTTGAACATGGGTTCACATGGGTTGAACCCCATCTGCCAGTTCTCAGCCCAGTTTTGCATCTGATCAATATCCTGCTGTAACCTCTGACAGCCCTCCACACTATCCACAACACCTCTAACCTTAGTGTCATCAGCAAACTTACCAACCCATCCCCCATTTCCTCATCAAGGTTATCTATAAAAATCACGAAGAGTAAGGGTCCCAGAACAGATCCCTGAGGCACTCCACTGGTGACCCCATGCAGAATATGACCTGTTTACAACCATTCTTTGCCTTCGATCCACAAAGCAATGTCACCTTGGATCCCATGCCTCTTTACTTTCTCAATAAGCCTTGCACGGGGTACCTTATTAAATGCCTTGCTGAAATCCATATACACTACCTCCACTGCTCTTCCTTCATCAATATGTTGAGTCACATCCTCAAAAAATTCAATCAGGCTCGTAAGGCACCACCTGCCCCTGACAAAGCCATGCTGACTATTCCTAATCATATCATACCTCTCCAAAATGTTCATAAATATTGCCTCTCATGATCTTTTCCATCAACTTACCAACCACTAAGGTAAGACTCACTGGTCTATAATTTCCTGGGCTATCTCTACTCCCTTTCTTGAATAATAGAACAACATTCACAACCCTCCCATCCTCTGGAAACTCTCCCGTCCCCTTTGATCGCCAGAGGCTCAGCAATCTCCTCCCTCGCCTCCCACAGTAGTCTGGGGTGCATCTCATCCGAGCCCGGCAACTTATCCAACTTGATGCTTTCCAAAAGCTCCAGCACATCCTCTTTAATATCTACATGCTCAAACTTTTCAATCTGCTGCAACTCGTCACTATTATCACCAAGAGCCTTTTCCATAGTGAATAATGAAGTATTCATTAAGTACCTCTGCTATTTCCTCGGTTCCATACAGACTTTCCCATTGTTACATTTGATAGGTCCTATTCTTTCACATCTTATCCTCCTGCTCTTCACATACTTGTAGAATGCCGTGGGGTTTTCCTTTACCCTGTCTGCCTGGGCCTTCTCATGGCCCCATCTGGCTCTCCTAATTTCCTTCTTAAGCTCCTTCCTGTTACCCTTATAATCTTCTAGAACTCTAACTTTACCTAGCTCTCTGAACCTTTTGTAAGCTTTTCTTTTCTTCTTGACCAGATTTATTACAGCCTTTGTACACCACGGATCCTGTATCCTACCATAACTTCCCTGTCCATTGGAAAGTACCTGTGCAGAACTTCACACAAATATTCCCTGAACATTTGCCACATTTCTTCCATACTTTTCCTTGAGAACATCGGTTTCCAATTTAAGCTTCCAATTTCCTGCCTGATAGCCTCATAATTCCCCTTACTCCAATTAAACGCTTTTCTAACTTGTCTGTTCCTATCTCTCTCCAATGCTATTGTAAAGGAGATAGAATTATGATCACTATCTCCAAAATGCTCTCCCACTGAGAGATCTGACACCTGACCAGGTTCATTTCCCAATACCAAATCAAGTACAGCCTCTCATCTTGTAAACTTATATACATATTGTGTCATTAACCCTCCTGAACACACCTAACAAACTCCACCCCATCTAAACCCCTCGCTGTAAGGAGAAGCCAGTCTATATTTAGGAAATTAAAATCTCCCATCAAGACAACTCTTATTATTTCAACCTTCCAGGATCTGTTTCCCTATCTACTCCTTGTTATCCCTGTTATTACTGGGCGGCCTATAAAAAACACCAGTAAAGTAATTGACCCCTTTCTGTTCCTAATCTCCACCCACAGAAACTCCATAGACAATCCCTCCATGACACCTACCTTTTCTGCAGCCGTGACACTATCTCTGATCAACAGTGCCACACCCCCACCTCTTTTGCCTCCCTCCCTGTCCTTTCTGAAATATCTAAAACCTGGCACTTGAAGTAACCATTCCTGTCCCTGAACCATCCAAGTTTCTTTAATGACCACTACATCATATCTCTAAGTACTGATCACGCTCTAAGCTCATCCGCTTTGTTCAAACACTCCTTGGGTTAAAATAGACACATCTCAAACCTTTGATCCCATCTCTATCACCTGCCTATCCTCCCTCACACACTGTCTCCTATCTTTCTCTATTTGACAGCCAGATGCCTCTTCACCAGTCTCTTCAGTTTGGCACCTGGGAACATTTCTATCACATACAAACCTTTGATTTCTGTCCACACAAGCAGTCCTCACATGGCCTTTATCTTTCTCCACCTCACCATCTGCTCTAACACTCTGGTTCCCCTCCTTCTGCAAATCTAGTTTAAACCCCCCCGGATCAGCACTAGCTAACCTACCTGCAAGGATGTTAGCCCCCGTCCCGTCAGAACAGGTCCCACCTTCCCTGGAACAAAGACCAATTGTCCAGAAACATGAAGCCATTCCTCCTGCACCATCTCCTTAGCCACGTATTTTGCTGCATTGTCTTCCTATTTCTAGCCTCACTAGCACATGGCACAGGGAGCAATCCTGAGATTGCAACCCTGGAGGTCCTGTCCTTCAACTTTGCACCTAACTCCCTACACTCTCTTTGTAGGACCTCCTCCTTCTTCCTATCCACATCATTGGCCCCTACGTGGACCACAACATCTGGCTGGTCATTCTCCTTCCTGAGAATACCAAGAACTCAATCCGAGATATCGTGGACCCTGGCACCAGGGAGGCAACTGACCATCCAGGATTCTCGATCTCTCCGACAGAACCTCTTATCTGTCCCCCTAACTATCGAATCCCCTATCACAACTGCTGTCCTTTTTTCCCTCCTTCCTTTCTCAGCTGAGGGTCCAGTCTCGGTACCAGAGACGCAACCACTACAACTTGTCCCTGGTAGGTCATCCCCACCAACAGTATCCAAAACTGTATACTTATTGTTGATGGGAACAGCCACAGGGGTGTTCTGCTCTTCCTGTCTATTCCCCTTCCCTCTCCTGACAGTCACCCAGCTACCTGCCTCCTGACTTTTAGGGGTGACTATCTCCCCGAAACTCCTGTCTATTTCTGCCTCTGCCTCACGAATGATCCAAAGTTCATCCAGCTCCAGCTCCAGTTCCCTAACTCGGTTTGTCAGGAGCTGCAGCTGGATGCACCTTTTGCAGGTGTAGTTATCAGGGACAATTCTGCTGTTCCTGACTTCCCACATCCTGCATACGGAGCACTCGACTGCCCTAACTGCTGCCTCCATTACCTACTCCTAAGTTAATTAAATTAATTAAAGGAACTTACCTAGCCTTACCTCACTTGGAGTAAGCTCATCCTCAGCCTCTGCTCGCCAAAGCCTCAAAGCTCCACTCCTACCCTGAGCCACACACACCACTGGCCGCTCCTCTTCAGTTACCAATCCTTTTATTTGTCCCTGCCAATTACCTCACGAACCCTTCACTCCTCCTCTTCCTGCTGCAACAGTTTCTCGATCACACTGTCCCGGGTACCCGCTGCACATGCTTTTTTAAAGCACGCTCACCTCAGTTACTTCCCAGCACTCAGCACTCTCATGAGCCCTTCGCTCCTCCTCTTCCTGCTGCAACGGTTTCTCACTCACACTGTGATCAAAGTAAGCACAGAGATGGAGGCAGTAGAAGAAGAGTTTAGCATCGTGGCAGGCACTAATCTCACTGAGGTGTGAGTGCAAGGAGACAAAGGTGAGACCCGTACTGAGGACAGAACGTTCTGCTTCAGGGGGGAAGGTCTGAAGGGTTGGTGAAGACCCAGCATGGATGAGAGCTGGGATTGGGGGGGGGGGGGGTGGGGGAAGGATGTAGATTGTGTCAGAGGAGAGGGGAGGGTTGCAGTGTTCAGGGAAGGTGGGGTGAGAGGAAGATGGAGTCTCCAAGGGCAGTGGGACCTCTCCATGTCTCTGAACACATATTCTGGGAGAACTCCAGATAAAACTGAAGCACGAGGTCCTAAGGTCACCCCTCCTCACTCTTTCTTGGCTAATATTCTCTGGAAAACAAAACTGAATACCTCAAGAGACTGCTCTACCAAAGGGACATCACAACTGTTGTACTTACACCACCATCACGATCACTTACTGTGGCATGAAAAGCCATCCTGAGACTGGAAAAGCAATTCGGGGTAAAGCTACACATGCAATCATATATACATGGAAACAGAAAACCTACAGCACAATACAGGCCCTTTGGCCCACCAAGTTGTGCCGTACATGCCCCTACCTTAGAAATTACTAGGCTTACCTATAGCCCTCTATTTTTCTAAGTTCCATGTACCTATCCAAAAGTCTCTTAAAAGACCCTATTGTATCCGCCTCCACCACAAAGAAGGAACAGATTTGAATGGCTGCTTCTAATTCACGTTTATATGTTGTTTTGCTTAACAGTCATCTGTAGACCATATGTACTTCCTTTACCAACTGAGGACATGTATGTTCATTCCCACCCTCCAATTTTGCTGACAAAAGAGGGGTTCCAATTATACTCCCATCTTTTCTCACTTATGTTCCCACCGAGCCACATACCAGACTCTTAGTTTCTCATACCGAGATAGCCTATCACCAGAGATTCTTGGAGTCTACCAGCAAGTCAGTCAATCACAGTACCTGTTCACAATTATTTTTAAAAAAATGCCAATTCACATCTGTAAGAGTCTCTTTTTATCCTTAACTCTACTGTGTTAGCTGGATTCTGAATTTCTCTATTGAAATGTCCAGACTAATCCCTAAAAGCAAAATAATTATGGCTGCTTTTCTCCATCAATGGACCTTCTCACATTCTCTCACCTCACAGGAAATCATTATGTCTGTTCATTTGGTTTTATCTTTGAATGCTGGTGACCAGAAACTGATCATTATCTTCCTGGCTTCATGGTTGAAACTCTACAATCAGCTGCACTAAATATTCTCATCCTTTTCGACCTAAAATCTTTGACAAGGGTAACCAAAGAACATCACCTTCATTGTTTTCCTTCTGTTACTCAGCTGTCCGGCACTGCCCTTCTGATTCAAATGTGATCTATCAACTTTCCAAAATGTTTCATCATATTTTCCTTTCCAGTTCCATTGCTACATCTGTACAAACACCTCTGAGTACCTCAAATAACTATCCTAAACCACTCTTTAATCCCCATTATTACACTGCTCTGAAGTTTGCATCCCTTATCAAACACAAGGGATTAGATCAACTTTATCTTCAAATTCCAACCTAGCTAAGCAAACCAAAATATTCAGACAATAATGTGCATCCAGTACACGATCTCCATCAGCATAAGACTGTGTGCTTAGCCCTCCGCTCTACTCACTTTACACTTATGACTGTGTAGCTAAGCACAGCTCCAATGCCATATTTAAATTTGCTGATGACAACACTGTCACAGGCTGGTGATGAGTTAGCATATAGGATGGAGACTGAAAATCTGGCTGAGTGCTGTCATAACCACAATTTCTTACTCAATGTCAGCAAGACCAAGGAGCTGATTATAGACTTCAGGAGAAGGAAACCAGAGGTCCATGAACCAGTCCTCTGAGGATCAGAGGGTCATCAATTTTAAATTCCTTAGTGTTATTATTTCAGAAGACCAGACCTGGCTGGAGCCAGCACGTAAGAGCAATTACAATAAAAGTATGGCAGCTCCTCTACTTTCTCAGGAGTCTGAGAAGATTTGCCATGACATTTAAAACTTCGACAGACTTCAATGTAAGTATAATGTAGAGTATATTGACTGGTTGCATCATAGCCTTGTATAGAAACAGTAATGCCCTTGAATGGAAAATCCTACAAGTAGTGGATATGGCCCAGTCCACCATGAGTAAATCCCTCTCCACTATTGAGCACATCTACATGAAACACTGTCACAGGAAAACATCATTCATCATCAGGGTCCCCCACCACCCAGGATTTGCTCTCTCACTACTACCATGAGGAAGAGAGTACAGGACCCTCCGGACTCACACCACCACGTTCAAGAACAATTATTACCCATCAACTATCAGGCTCTTGAACCAAAGGGGATTACTTCATTCGACTTTACTTGCCCCATCATTGGAGTGTTCCCACAACTTATGGCCTCGCTTTCAAGGACTTATTTCATGTTCTCCATTTTATTACTCATTTATTTATTATTACTATTTCTTTCCTTTTGTACTTGCACAATTTGTGGTATTTTACACACTAGTTGAATGCCTAAGTTGATGCAGTCTTTCATGATTCTGTTATAATTATTATTCTATGGATTTACTGAGCATACGGGCAAGATAATGAACCTCAGGGTTATATATGGTGAACAGTTCTGTACTTTGATAATAAATTACTTCGGTCTTTGAAGGGTTCACTTTTTTTTACAATGGCAGAAATATTATTTTTATCAATTTGATAAATGTTCCAAAGACAACATAATCATGGGATAATTTCAGATATGAGCCAGCAAAGGCAGCTATTGATTTAGCGTAAAGTGAAATCAAGGCAAGAAATGAACTATAACGATTGCGTAACAACATTGTGTACCAGCACATCATGTCAAGCCTTAAATAAACTGCTTGATTTACCTGATATTGCTGCAGAAAGCTAAGATCTGTATTTTCATCCAGAAGAACGTTAGAAGAATCAACCCGGACGTATGGATTCAACTCTGCAAGTTGTAAAATTGTGGCCTTGGCTCTACAAATTATGATCAAAACATAATGTCACAATAAAATAATTAACATTCAGTTTCTTGGTTAAATTTTGTTGGATGTCTACAATGCCAGAAGTGGTGACAGGAATGAATAAAAAATACTCTTTTGACCAGAGATAAAGAACGATAATCAGCTTCCACATTGATTTAATTTAAAAAAATGCGCTGAAAGAAAAAGAAACAAATAACTGGTTTCAAAAGGATTTATATTTCTTAAACACGTAATTTAGGTTATTTTGAATATTTGCAAACCATTGGGTAGCAAAATTTGATTTCATATGTGTAGCCCACAAAGTTCATAGCCAAAAGGGAACAGAATCAAAATTACCGTAGTTGTTGAACTGGGACATAGATATTCTTAAACAACAGGGGCAGGGTGGAAGTGTTGAGAATCAGACAGACTGATGGGACCAGGCAGAAATGTGGAGAAAGCAGAGGACAGTAATAAATGAGCAAGGTAACTACTTGTTTGAGATTGTGCCATAAGATTTAAGCTCACCTGAAGGAGTATGTTCTGATGGAAAAATATCCAATTTGTTGTTTTTATTGTATTTTTTTCTTGTAATTACGTCATTCTTTATGCTAGCTTTTATGTTGTACACTCAATGGCCACTTTGTTAGGTACACCTGCTCATTAATACAAATATCTAATCATGTGGCAGCAACCCAATGCATAAAAACATGCATCGTGGTCAAAAGGTTCAGTTGTTGTTCAGACCAAACATCAGAATGGGGAAGAAATGTGATCTAAGTGATTTTGACTGTGGAATCACAGTTGGTTTAAGTATCTCAGAAACTCTCTGATCTCCTGGGATTTTCATGCATAATAGTCACTAGATTTTACAAAGAATGATGCAAAAAAAACAAATGTAACCCTCTCACTGGGGCTCGTAACAAACTTGGCATGTTAGCTAACTCTGGCTAACAGCCACAGGACTCATGGGTACCGACAAAAAGGCTTCCGTATGGTTTGGGTTCAACCAAAACAGGAAAATAGTGATATTCTGATTAGGGAACATTAATAGTGGTGAATGCTGTATAAATATTGCCCCATGCAAAGTTATTGTTCGGCAGGAAATAACAGATCATACAAAATTACAATGGAGTATAGTTACCAATATTTCGACTTTAACAGTTAACAAAAAAAAGAGAAAGGGCTCATTACAGTTAAATCAGTCTAAATGTTCACAAAAGCACTGGAGCTCGTTCTGTAGTAGTCGGGTGTATCACTTTACTCCTGGGCACTCAACCCCCATCACCAACCACGTTGAACTTCCCTTGAAGAACATCATGAACAAACTGGCTAATTCAGAATATTGGAACTCCCTCCTTAAAACCATTCATCTGCACAAAGCACTCCTTGCAATAGGATCTCCCCTGTGGGTGGGATTCTCCAAGTGTCTTCCCTTGTGCCTTTCTCCACACCTCCTCACAGGAAGACCCCAAAACAGATTACTGTCATTCAGAAATCTGATCCTGCCCAGCTCTCTCGAATCTTCCATCATAACATACTGAGCAAAAAGTTACAACATGTAGAAGACAAATCAAGACATGTACCATGCCACAACATTCCTAAGTGCAGCAAATAGCTCCTTATCTCCTACTGAAACCAAAACACTAGTCTATGAAGCTTGCTAACAGAACACACTGTGTTTGCAGAAAACTGTAAAAATAATACACCTCACAGCACAGCAGTAGAAATTTTAACCAAGGCATAACACAAAAAAAACCCCCAGTGAGCAACAGTTTTGTGGGAGAGATCAGAGAAGAATGGATAAACTGGTTCAAGCTGGCAGGAAGGTGACTTGTAACTTGTAGTGTATTTGGTGCTACATTTCTGCAGATTTTTGTCTGAAAAGTTGAAGTGTGAATCAATCATTGCTCACAGCTTTCTTTCCAGGCTGGTCTGACCAGTTATTATATAATAGTAACAGCTATAGTTCCTTCAGATAAGCACCTATTTCTTTCCTCATTTACTACTTATTTGGTCATAGACCACTGCAGCATAGAAACAGGCCTTACTGAAGTCCATGTAGACAACATCCACTGCCTTCCCTTAATCCACTTTCCTGGTAACCTCCTCATGAAACTCTAATAGCCAGAGTGGTAGTAGATGGTTGCCTCTTTGACTAGAGGCCTGTATCTAGTGGAGTGGTGTAGATATCAGTCTGTTATTGTTTGTCATCTATATCAATAATCTAAATGATAATGTGGTAAACTGGATCAGCAAATTCGGGGATGACACCAAGATTGGGGTGTAGTGATCAGCAATAAAGACTATCAAAGTTTGCAATGGGATCTGAACCAGCAGGAAGAATGGGAAACATCAAACTTACTGGCCTATAATTTCCCAGTTTACTTTTAGAGCCTTTTTTAAACAACAGAACAACATGAGCTATCTTCTAATCCTCCGGCACCTCACCCATAGGTACCGACATTTAAATATATCTGCCAGGGCTCCTGCAATTTCAACACTAGTCTCATTCAAGCTCCGAGGGAATACCATCAGGTCCTGGGGATTTATCTACTCTGATTTACCTCAAGATAGCAAGCACCACCTCCTCTTCAATCTGTACAGGTTCCATGACCTCACTACATGTTTGTCTTATTTCCATTGACTCCATGCCTGTTTCCTTAGTAAATAGACGCAAAACATTTAAGATCTCCCCCATTTCTTTCAGTTCCATATATAGCTGACCACTCTGATCTCCAAGAGGACCAATTTTATCCCTTACTATCTTTTTGCTCTTAATATACGTGTAGAATCTCTTTGGATTATCCTTCACCTTGACTGCCAAAGCAACCTCATATCTTCTTTTAGCCCTCTTGATTTCTTTCTTAAGTTTTTTTTTGCATTTTTTATACTTCTCAAGCACCTTATTTGCTTCCTGTTTCCTATACATGTCATACATCTTCTTTACCAGAGTTCCGATATCCCTTGAGAACCAAGGTTCCTTATTCTTAATCACTTTGCCTTTAATCCTGACACAAAAGTACAAACTCTGCACTCTCAAAATTTCTCCTTTGAAGGCCTCCCACTTACCAATCACATCCTTGCCAGAGAACAACCTGTCCCAATCCACGTTTTTTCGATCCTTCCTCATTTCTTCAAATTTGGCCTTTTTCCAGTTTAGAATCTCAGCCTGAGGACCAGATCTATCTTTATCCATGATCAACTTGAAACTAGTGGTGTTATGACCACTGGAACCAAAGTATTCCCCTACACATACTTCTGTCACCTGTGCAACCTTGATTCCTAATAGGAGATCATCCTCATTGATTTAGAAAACTTTCCTGAACACATTTTACAAACTCTAACCTGTCTAGACCTTTAACAGTATGGGAGTCCCAATCAATATGTGGAAAATTAAAATCCCCTACTATCACAACTTTGTTTCCTGCAGTTGTCTGCTATCTCTCTGCAGATTTGCTCTTCCAATTCTTACCGCCTATTGGGTGGTTTATAATACAACCCCTTTGTCATACCTGTCCTGTTTCTCAACTCCACCCATATGGCCTCAATAGACAAGCCCTCTAATCTGTCCTGCCTGAGCACTCCTGTAACATTTTCCCTGACTAGAAATGCCACCCCCCCCCCCCCACCCTTCATTCCTCTGCCTCTATCACATCTGAAACATCAGAACCCTGGAACATTAAGCTGGCAGTCCTGTCCCCCCGTAGCCAAGTTTCACTGATAGCTATAATGCCGTAATTCCATGTGTCAATCCACACCCTCAGCTCGTCAGCCTTCCCCACAATACTCCTCGCATTGAAGTGGACACTCCTCAGAAGATTATTATCACCACACTTCCAATTGTGACTTAGTGAACTTTTAACATAATTTATTTTCACTCCCACCCCACTATCTGCTCTGGCACTCTGGTTCCCATCCCCTCCAAATCTAGTTTAAACCCTCCCCAATAGCACTAACAAACCTCCCTGCAAGGATAATAGTCCCCTTGTAGTTCAGGTGTAACCTGTCTCTCTTGTACAGGTCCCACCTGCCCAGAAGAGGTCCCAGTTTTCCTGAAATCTGAAACCCTACCCCTATACCAGTTCCTCAGCCATGTGTTCATCCTCCAGGAACTGTTGCAACATTAAAGAGATATTGGAAAGATGAATAAAAAGGAAGAGGCTTGGAGGATTAAGGATTAATGCAAAGAACTGGGAGTAATGTGGAGGATGCTGTGGTCACAAAGTACCTGTTTGGCCAAATGGCCTGTTTTCATATTTCCACTCTATGGTTCTCTAAAGGCTATGCTGTGAGGTATTTTTATTTTAACACTTTTCTGCAAAAGCAGTTGTGTACTGCTAGTAAGAGTGTTTTGGCTTCTGCTAAAGGAGCCATGTTGTCCAACTTCTCAATGTTTTGTCAGCCAAACAGGATTGTCTTGGTACATGTTGTAACTTTCTGCCCAGTGAGATGCCATAGAACATTCAAGAGGGCTGGATGGGATTAGATTTCTGAAGGTCAGTCTGGTTTGGGGTCTTTTGGCGGGAGCTGCAAAGCAGGGCACAAAGGAAGATGCAGAATGCCACTTGAGAAGGAGAGACCCCATTGTAAGCAGTGCTTAGCGCAGACAAATAATTCTAAGGAGGAAGTGCCAATATTCCTGAGTTAGCCAGTTCATTCAAGATGGTCTTCTAGGCAAGTTCAAATTCTGACTGGTGTCTTTAAAGCAGAACATGGGTTTAGCGCGAGTAAAGCGATACACCTGACTACTCCAGATACGAGTTCCAACGTCTATTTGCACATTGGGTTGGTTTAAATGTAATGGGCCCTTTTCTTTCTTTTCCTGTTAACCATTTGATAAAGTTGAAAAACTGGTAAATAAACTCTCTTAATAATTTTACACTGATGTACGATCTGTCATTTCTTGGTGAGCAATAATTGTGTATGGGGAAGAATTTACACTGCATTTGCTACAATCAATGTTTCTTATTTAGAACATCCTAACTTTCCTGTTTGGTTGAGCCCCAAATCATAATGGTCCTAGATGTATATTGCTTACAAAGCTGGCTTTCTCACCGCTGAGTCACATGGATGTTAGCAGAGTTAGCTAACAAGTTTGTACACGAGCCCAATGAGAGCGTTGCATACATTTCATTACTTTTGTATAATCGCCTGTGTATAGATTCTCAGTAACCTAAAGTATATTTGGTTCTATATTTATGTTGATCAAAGTTGAGAACTTAAAATCTGAGGATACACATTGAATCAAAAGTACAGGCAGTTAAACAGAGAAGGTAGGATGGTTCCATTGCTAAAAAAAAAAATGAAATGAAATAGAGAGAGGTGACATTACATCAGAAGATGTAGAATTCGTATAGGTAAGAGTTAAGAAACTGCAAGGGTAAAAAAAACCGATGGGAGTTAAGACTGCATATATGCCTCTGAATAGTAGCCAGGATGTGGTATACAAATTATAACAGGAAAAAAAAGACGTAAAAAGGCAATGCTACAATAGTCATGGGAGATTTCAATATCCAGGTAGATTGGGAAAATCAGGCTGGTGTTGGATTCAAAGGAAGGAAATTTTCAGAATGCCTACAAGATGAGCTTTAGAGCAGCTCATGATTGAGCCCACTAAGGGATTAGCTATTCTGGATTGGATGTTATGCAATGAACTGGAATTGATTAGAGAGCTTAAGGTGAAGGAACCCTGGGGAGCCAGTGATCATATCTGATAGAATTCATCCAGCAGTTTGACGGGGAGAAGCTAAAGTCAGATGTATCAGTATAACAGTTGAATAAAGGGAATCACAGAGGCATGAGAGAGGAGCTGGCCAAAGTTGATTGGAAGGCGACACTAGCAGGATGAATACAGTTCAGAGCAGCAATATCTGGAGTTTCTGGGAGTAATTCAGAAGACGCAGAACAGATATATCTCAAAGCAAAAGTAGTATTCTTAAGAGCGGGTGAAGCAACCTGGCTGACAAGGGAATTCAGAGACAGAATAAAAGCAAAAGAGAGGGCATGCATATAACAAAAATCAGTGGGAAGTTAAAGAATTGGGAAACTTTTAAAAATCAACAGAAGGAAACTAAAAATGAGAAAAATAATAAATATGAAATTAAGCCAGCCAATAATATAAAATAGGATACTAAAATATTTTTTTCAGGTATATAAAGTAAAAGTGAGGCAAAATGTGGATATGAGATTGCAGGAAAATTACACTGGAGAGCTAGTAACAGGGACAAAGAAATGGTGGACAAATTTAGTAAGTATTTTACATCAGTCTTTACTGTGGAAACCGCCAATAGTATTCCAGAAACAATGCCAGAAGACATGTGAATGGGGTTGAGAGGGGTAATAAATCAGCTATGATTAAATAGCAGAGTAGACTCAATGGGCTGAATGTCCTAATTTTGCTCCGATGTCTTGGAGCCTCATGGTCTTATAACTTTTCAATAACACTTTGGATTTCTTGTTACTTAATACAGGTGTACTTGAACATAAACAGTACAGCATAAGAAAGGGTATTTGGGCCATGATGTTGTGCCAAAACATGTTAATTGAATTGGGACACAGAAATCAAGTTGAACTGTGTGTAACTGAATGGATTAATGCTATTTTTGTTTCAGCTCCGGTCAGAGTTATGCAGTGCTCACCTGTTTCTTTGACTAGTAACATCATTCTCTTGCAGAAAGAAATTAGACCCCAGGTCCACAGTTTCAGATGGCTTGGTGTCATGGATGGTAAGTGCCTAGTCCAGGGTAAAAGAACAATGTTTAGGTGTCATTATATAGAAAATATCAAACACAAATATCTTGAGTTAAAATTTTATGTTTTCCATGGTGTCATTATCATTTTCTTTTCCTACTTGCTTTCATATGTGGAAAAGGACTGCAAAACAAATGTTATTTGGATCTTTCAACACACGGTATCCTGCAGTTTGTGGGGAAATGGTAGACAAACAGAGGTCTGACAAGTAAACTGTTTAAATCTTCACTGAAGAAAAAAGGCAGAGAAATAAAGAAATAGAAAAAAAATTGCAGAAAAAACAGAGTGAAAGCAATTTATATTGTTTTGGTTTGATCAAAAAGGTAACAAAGCACTTAGTTCTTGTCAAATCTCAAACAAGAGAAATCTGCAGATGCTGGAAATCTAAGCAACTCACACAAAATGCTGGAGAAACTCAGCAAAACAGGCAGCATCTCTAAAGAAAAAAGTACAGTTGACGTTTCAGGCCGAGACCCTTCAGCAAGTTCTACTCTTGTCAAAGCTTTGTTACTTCATACCAAAAAGCATAAATTGTTTCAGAAAGAACTGCACATTACTCCATTTATCACAGGCAGAAAATAATTCAAACAATAAATTTACATATTTATTGATGGTAGTTTGCCTCCCAAGTGCCAGGGTCCAAGATGTTTCTGATCACATCCACGATATCCTGAAGTGGGAAGGTGAACAGCCAGAGGTCGTGGTACATATTGGTACCAACGACGTAGGTAGGAAAAGGAAGGAGGTCCTGAAAACAAACTACAGCGAGTTAGAAAGGAAGTTGAGAAGCAGGACCTCAAAGGTAGTAATCTCGGGATTACTGCCTTTGCCACGCGACAGTGAGGAAAGGAATAGAGTGAGGTGGAGGATAAATGCGTGGCTCGGATTGGAGCAGAGGGCAAGGATTCAGATTTCTGGATCATTGGGACCTCTTTTGGGGCAGGCGTGACTTGTACAAAAAGGACAGATTGCACTTGAATCCCAGAGGTCCAATATCCTGGCGGGGAAGTTTGCTAAGGCTATTGGAGAGAGTTTAAACCTGAATTGCTGGGGGGTGGGAACCGAACTGAAGAGACGGAGGAAGGGGCGGTTGGCTCACAAATAGAGAGAGCTTGGAGACAGTGTGAGAAGGAAGATAGGCCGGTGATAGAGAAGGGATACGCTCATACCAATAGTTTGAGATGTGTCTATTTTAATGCAAGAAGCATCATGAAAGCAGATCAGCTTAGAGCATGGATCAGTACTTGGAGCTATGATGTTGTGGCCATTACAGAGACTTGGATGGCTCAGGAGCAGGAGTGGTTACTTGGAGTGCCAAGCTTTAGATGTTTCAGAAAGGACAGGGAGGGAAGCAAAAGAGATGGGGGTGTGGCACTGCTGATCAGATATAGTGTGATGGCCGCAGAAAAGGAGGAAGTCATGGAGGGATTGAATACTGAGTCTCTGTGAGTGGAAGCTAGAAACAGGAAGGCGGTCAATAATTCTACTGCGTGTTTTTTTACAGACCGCCCAATAGTAACAGGGACATCAAGGGGCAGATAGGGAGACAGATTCTGCAAAGGTGTAATAATAAGAGTTGTTGTGGTGGGAGATTTTAATTTCCCAAATATTCATTGGCATCTCACAAGAGCAAGGGGTTTAGATGGGGTGAAGTTTGTGAGGTGTGTTCAGGAAGGTTTCTTGATGCAATATATAGATATAATAGGAGAGGCTGTACTTTTGATCTCATATTGGAAAATGAACCTGGTCAGATGTCAGGTCTCTCAATGGGAGAACATTTTGGAAATAGTAATCACAATTTTACGTCCTTTACCATAGCATTGGAGAGGGATAGGAACAGACAAGTTAGGGAGGTGTTTAACTGGAGTAAGGGGAAATATGAAGTTATCAGGCAGGAACTTGGAAGCATAAATTGGGAACAGATATTCTCAGGGAAATGTACAGGAGAAATGTGGCAAATGTTCAGGGGGTATTTGCGTGGAGTTCTGCATTGGTACGTTCCAATGAGACAGGGAAAAGATGGTAGGGTACAGGGACCGTGGTGTACAAAGGCTGTTGAAAATTTAATCAAGAAGAAAGGCTTACGAAAGGTTAAAAAAACTAGGTAATGATAGAGATCTAGAAGATTATAAGGTGATCAGGGAGATAAGAATAAAATTAGGAGAGCCAGGTGAGGCCATGAGAAGGACTTGATGGGCAGAATTAATGAAAACCCCAAGGCAGTCTACAAGTATGTGAAGAGCAAAAGGATAAGACATGAGAGAATAGGACCAATCACGTGTGATAGTGGAAAAGCATGTAGGGAACCGGAGGAGGTAGCTGAGGTACTTACTGAATACTTTGCTTCAATATTCACTATGGAAAAGGATCTTGGCGATTGTAGGGATGACTTACAATGGACTGAAAAGCTTGAGCATGTAGATATTAAGAAAAAGGATGTGCTGGAACTTATGGAAAGCATCAAATTAGATAAGTCGCTGGGACCGGATGAGATGTACCCCAAGCTACTCTGTGGGAGGCTAGGGAGGAGCTTGCTGAGCCCCTAGCATTGATCTTTGCATCATCAATGGGGACAGGGGGAGGTTCCAGAGGATTGGAGGGATGAAGATTATTCAAGAAAGGGAGTAGAGATAGCCCAGGAAATTATCAGAATCAGAATCAGAATCAGACTTTAATCGCCAAGTACCTATGCACATACAAGGAACTTACTTCCGGCAGATGTTGTCTCTCTGCTCATAACAATAATAATGATAAATATAAATGAAAATATAAATTATACATACAGGTAGTGCAATCCAAGTAATAGTTAGCCGACAGTTAACCGGCAGTTAACTGTTCAGCAAAGTGACCGCAGTAGGGAAAAAACTTCTCCAGTGCCTATTAGTCTTAGTCGGGAGGGATCTGAAGCGCCTACCAGATGGAAGCAGATCAAACAGTCTGTGCGCAGGATGGGAGGAGTCCTTTATGATGTTCCCCGTCCTCTTCTTCAACCTGGAAGAGTACAGGTCCACAATAGAGGGCAGGGAGGCTCCAATGATGTGCTCGGCAGTCCTCACTGTGCGCTGTAGTCTGGTTCTATCCTGCTTGGTGGCGGCTCCAAACCACACAATGATGGAGGTGCACAGGACAGACTCAATGACTGCAGTGTAGAACTGCAGCAGCAATTCCTGAGGCAGACCGTATTTCCTCAAGAGCCGCAGGAAATACATCCGCTACTGGGCCTTCTTCAGGATGGAGCTGATGTTCTGCTCCCACTTCAGATCCTGAAAGATGGTGGTTCCCAGGAACCTGAAGTTCTCCACGGTGGACACAGGGCTGCTGAGGACTGTGAGGGGAGACATAGAGGGGGGATGTCTCCTGAAATCCACTATCATCTCTTTTGTCTTGAGCGTGTTCAGCTCCAGATTGTTCCGACTGCACCAGAGCGCCAGTTGGTCCACCTGCTGTCGATATGCAGACTCATCACTATTCTGGATGAGTCCGATGACAGTAGTGTCGTCTGCAAACTTCAAAAGCTTCACATAGGGGTTGGAGGAGGTGCAGTCATTGGTGTAGAGGGAGAACAGCAGTGGAGAGAGGACACACCCCTGGGGGGCGCCGGTGTTGGTGATTCAAATATCCGAGGTGACCTGTCCCATCCTTACCTGCTGACTTCTGTTGGTCAGGAAGCTGTAAATCCAATCGCAGAGGTCAGGTGGCACAGTAAGGTGAGACAATTTGGAACAGAGGGTATGAGGGACGATGGTGTTAAACACCGAACTGAAATCCACAAACAGCATCCGAGCATAGGTCCCAGGACGATCCAGATGTTGCAGGATATAGTGCAGTCCCAGGTTGACTGCATCGTCTACTGACCTATTTGCCCGGTGGCAAACTGCAGGGGATCAGCAGGCTGCTGGTGAGGGTCTTCAGGTGGTTCAACACCAAGCGCTCAAAGGATTTCATGACTACAGATGTCAGTGCGACAGGTCTGTAGTCATTCAGTCCTGTGATGGTGGGTTTCTTGGGGGTTTCTTGGTGGGTTTCTAGCAAGTCTGACTTCAGCTGATGTAGAATAGTGGTCATCAACCTTTTTAAGCCCAAGATCCCCTACCTCGGCCTTAGTGAAAGGCAAGACCGACCCCAGATCGATTAGTTACACGCATGCACACCAGGGCAGAAAAGACCGGAAGTAAAACCCCACAACCCGGAAACAATCTCTCAACAGTATTTGTGTATTTATTTTTATTTTTCGGGATCTACTGGGAAAGTCTCAAAGATCGACGGGTTGGCGACCACTAATGTAGAAGATCCTGAGAGGCTGGATCTAAGAATATTTGGAGAGACATAATATGATTAGGAATAGTCAGCATGGCCTTACAAACCTGACTGAATTTTTTGAAGATGTGACTAAACACATTGATGAAGGTAGAGCAGTAGACGTAGTGTATATGGATTTCAACAAGGCATTTGAAAAAGTGCCCCATGCAAAGCTTATTGAGAAAGTAAGGAGGCATGGGATCCAAGGGGACCTTGCTCTGTGGATCCAGAATTGGCTTGCCCACAGGATGCAAAGAGTGGTTCTAGACAGGTCATATTCTGCATGGAGGTCGGTGACCAGTGGTATGCCTCAGGGATCTGCTCTGGGACCCTTACTTTTCGTGATTTTTATAAATGACCTGGATAAGGAAATGGAGGAATTGTTAGTAAATTTGCTGATGACACAAAGGTTGGCAGAGTTGTGGATAATGTGGAGGGCTGTCAGGTTACAACGGGAAATCGATAGGATGCAAAACTGGGCTGAGTAACATCAGATGGAGTTCAACCCAGATAAGTGTGAGGTGGTTCATTTGGTAGGTCAAATATGATGACAGAATATAGTATTAAATGTAAGACTCTTGGCAGTGTGGAGGAGCAGAGGGGTCTGAGTCCACAGGACACTCAAAGCTGCTGTGCAGGTTGACCGTGTGGTTAAGAAGGTATATAGTGCATTGGCTTCATCAACCATGGGACTGAGTTCAAGAGCCGAGAGGTAATGTTACAGCTGTATAGAACACTCGTCAGACCCCACTTAGGAGTACTGTGCTCAGTTCTGGTCACCTCACTACAGGAAGGATATGGAAACTATAGAAAGGGTACAGAGGAGATTTACAAGGATGTTGTCTGGTTGGGGAGCATGCCTTCTGAGAATAGGTTGAGTGAACATAGAATAGTACAGCACTGTACAGGCCCTTTGGCCCACAATGTTGTACCAACCCTTAAACCCTGCCTCCCATAGATCCTATCTCTAAGAATCTATTCCAACAGCTTTCCCACCACAGACATAAGGCTCACTAGTCTATAATTACCTGGACTATCCCTCCTTACTTTTTTGAACAAGGGAACAACATTCGCCTCCCTCCAATCCTCCAGTACCATTCCCGTGGACAACGAGGACATAAAGATCCTTGCCAGAGGCTCAGCAATCTCTTCCCTCGCCTCGTGGAGCAGCCTGGGGAATATTCCATCAGGCCCCGGGGACTTATCCGTCCTAATGTATTTTAACAACTCCAACACCTCTTTTCCCTTAATATCAAAATGCTCCAGAACTTCAACCTCACTCAGATTGTCCTCACCGTCATCTAGTTCCCTCTCATTGGTGAATACCGAAGAAAAGTATTCATTGTAGACCTCGCTCACTTCCACAGCCTCCAGGCACATCTTCCCACCTTTATCTCTAATCATTCCTACCGATTAGAGATAAAGGTGAACTCGGACTTTTTTCCTTGGAGCCTAAGAGGATGAGAGGTGACCTGATAGAGGTGTATACGAGGCATTGATCTTATGGATAGTCAGAGGCTTTTTCCCAGGGATGAAAAGGTTGCCACAAGAGTACACATCTTTAAGATGCTGGGGAGTAGGTACAGAGGAGATGTCAGAGAGTGGTGAGTGCGTGGAATGGGCTGCCAGAAACAGTGGTGGAGGCGGATACGATAGGATCTTTTAAGAGACTTTTAGGTAGGTACATGGAGCTTAGTAAAATAGAGGGCTATAGGTAAGCCTAGTAATTTCTAAGGTAGGGACATGATTGGCACAACTTTGTGGGCCGAAGTGTCTGTATTGTGCTGTAGGTTTTCTATGTGACCTGATAGAGGTGTACAAGATGATGAGAGGCATTGATCGTGTGGATCGTCAGAGGGCTGAAATGGCTAGCACGAGAGGGCAAAGTTTAAAGTGCTTGGAAGTAGGTACACAGGAGATGTCAGGGGTAGTTTTTCTTTTTATAAACACAGAGGATGATGAGTGCGTGGAATGGTCTGCTGGCGACAGTGGTGGAGGCAGATAAGATAGGGTCTTTTAAGAGACTTCTGGATAGATACCTGGAGCTTAGAAAATACAGGGCTATGGGTAACCCTAGGTAATTTCTTGGGTAAGGACATGATCGGCACAGCTTTGTAGGCCGAAGGGCCTGTATTGTGCTGTAGGTTTTCTATATTTCTATACACCTTAAGTGGAGTGTTTTGAACTTATTAAGATTGACCCTACCTTTACACCTGCAAGAATAATGTTCTTCGCTGCAAAGAAACAAATAAGTTCCTGTTAATTTGCCATATATAAACTTAACCCAGGTAGCAGTTAAAAAGTTTTATTTTGACATTAATATGTACCAATTATAAAACACTAATTTATTAGAAACATTGAAATTAAACAATATGTTTAGCTTACAGAAAACATACACTAGTACAGCATAGGAACAGGCTCTTCAGCCCACAATGTTGTGCTGAACCAATTAAATCAGTAATTGAATAGCCAACTAAACTAGTCCCTTTTGGCTACATTATATCCATATCATTCCATTTCTCTCACATTCATTAAAAAGTTCAAAGTACATTTTATGGTCAAAGTATGTACACCTTATACAACATTGAGTTTAGTCTTCATAAAGGCAGCTACAAGACAAAGAAACCCAGTAGAATCAATTAAAAACAAAAGACCACTGTCCAAGCCCCCCATATGCAGTTAGAGGAAACAAAACAAATAGTGCAAACAATAAAAGCAAAATAACAGCTTTCAGAACTGAAGTTCACTAAGCCAGGCATCACTGCAGCAAATTCAGAAGTCTGCTGGTTGCAGGCCAAGGCCTCAGTCCAATAGAGAGGTGAGCCAACAGTGCAGAGCTGCGAATCAATTCAGCCTATCTCTTGCCTCTGATCCCGACATCCAGCCATTTCAATCTAGCCTGGTGCTTAAATCATCCAAACCTCGTGCTGTTCCTTGCCCACGGGCTCAGGCTCTGCTGCTTCGATATGGCTAGCACCTGACCTTTCCATTTCTGCTCAGCTCTTAAATGGATCAAACCTCTGATCTTTTCTTGCTGCATCAAATTGTCTTTAAGTCTGCTCAAGCAACTCCAGTCTGGACACGCTGCAAACGTTCTGCCCTGTGAGACGCCAGCCATGCCACACCACAAAAATGCCAGATTGTACAGATAATTCAGCTCTACTTCAACAGGGAGCCATGGGCTTGTTTGCAATGATCATTTATCAGAAAAAGTGTGAATAACTAAGTAACACACAAAAAATGTTGGAGGAACTCAGCAGACCAGGCAGCATCTATGGAAGAGTACAGTTGACATTTCAGACCAAAACTGATGGTGGAGATGAGGAGTCAGAGTTAGAAGGTGAGGGGGAGTGGAGGGAGAAACACAAGATGATAGGTGTAACTGGGAGGGGGGGGGGAGGGTGAAGTAAAGAGCTGGGAAGTTGATTGGTGACAGAGATACAGGGCTGGAGAACAGGGAATCTAACAGGAGATGACAGGAGGCCATGGAAGAAAGAAAAGGGGAAGAGTATCAGAGGGAGACGATGGGCAAGCAAGGAGATAAGGTGAGAGAGGGAAAAGGGAATGGGGAATGGTGAAGGGGGAGGCAAATACCAGAAGTTTGAGAAATCAATGCTCATGCCAGCAGGTTGGAGGTAAAGTGTCACCTCACCTGGAAGGACTTGTTGGGGCTTTGAATGGTAGTGAGGGAGGAGATGTAGCATTTGTTCCACTCTCAAGGATAAGTGGCAGGAGGGAGAGACGAATGGACAAGGGAGTCATGTAGGGAGCAATCCCTGCAGAAAGTGGTCGGGGGGGAGTGGGAGGGAAAGGTGTGCTCCATCCTTCAGAAAAAAAAGGGATCTCCCAGAGGCCACCCATTTTAATTCCACTTTACATTCCCATTCCTCTAGTGTTTGTGTGTGTTGCTTGGATTTCCAGCATCTGTAGATTTTCTCATTTCTGAATAAGTATTTAGTTGTTTGCTTTGTTTTCATGCCACTAGCAAGCAGTCACTTGAACCAGTAAGTAGTGCCATCTTGAACATCTCTTAAAAATCCCTAATGTATCTACCTCTACCACAATCTTAGGCACCTTCACCTCCTTTGAAATTCCCCACTCACCTTAAATGTACACCCTCTGGTATTAGACATTTCAACCTTGGGAAGATATGGTCTGTCTACGCAAACTATGCCTCGCATAATCTTATAAACCTCCATCATATCTTCCCTTCAGCTCCGCAACTCTAGAGAAAATAACCCAGGTTTGTCCAACCTCTGCTTCTAATCCAAGAGGAATCTTGATATACCTCTTCTGCACCCTCTTCAAAGCTTCAACATCCTTTCTACAATGGGGAGACCATAACTGTATGCAATACTCCAGATGTTGCCTAAGTATTATAAAGCTGCAACATAACTTCCTGACTTTTGAACTCAATGTCTAATCAAGGGAAGCATGTCATATGCCTTCTTAACCACTGTATCTGTCTGCATTGCTACTTTCAGGGTTCATCTGCACCTTAAGATGCCTCTGCTCATAAACACTGTTAAGAATCCTGTTACTCCCTCTTTTCTCCCTCGAAATCTGATAATGGATCCACCAAATAATTCAACTTAATCTTTTGATAACTCTATTAACATGTTTCTAGAGGTTTCCCACCTGCAAGATAAACTAATTAAAAAGTATTTAAATTGCAAATGTCAGATGCTTCAAAGTATATTTATCCATCTCCTTACAAGCAGCCAGAAAACCAAGAAATCCAATAGAAGCCATTAAAAAAACAACTTAATGAGCAGAAAAAAACCCCAAATCGTACAAACAACAAAGGTAAGCAAATAACAGTAAGAACTGAAGAGACAAGTAAACCTCATGGAGCAGTGAGCTGAACACTGATTCATCCCTCTCATCCGGCCCCCACATCCTGACCTTTTCAATCTGCTGCTTAAATCAGTCACACCTTAGGTCACTTTGCGCTCTCAGACCTGGGCCCTGCCACTTCAAAATACAAAACACTTTCGGGCCTGGGCCCAGCGGCTCGATTTGACCCATACCCAATCTTTCCCATCTGGCCAGGCACTTGGAGTGCCAATAAAAATAATTTTACTAAATCTTTTGAAAGATTTCACCCCCTTTGGAAGTGTGTATGTTTTACTGTTTTACAACATTGAATCACAGTGGATTGAAAATGGCTTTTTTGACACTGATCAACAGAAAGAAAAAAATCTTTCATGTTTCAATGGAAACAGATCTCTACCAAGTGATCTAAATTAATTAAAAGTATAAAACACAAAAATAATTGTTTACATAAGTATTCACACCCTTCAAGCCAGTATTTAGTAGCTGCACTTTTGGCAGCAATTACAGCCTTAAGTCTGTGTGGATAGGTCTCTATCAGCTGGACCCTGCAATTTTTCCCCATTCTCCTTTACAAAACTGCTCAAGCTCTGTCAAATTGCATGTAGATCATGAGTGAACAACCCTTTTCAAGTCCAGCCAAATATTCCAATCAGATTGAGGGCTGGACTTTGACTTCACCATTCCAGGACATTAATTTTGTTGTATTTAAGCCATTCCTGTGTATCTTTGGCTTTATGCTTGGGGTCTTTGTCTTGCTGGAAAACAGATCTTCTCCCAAGTTGCAGTTTTCTTGCAGACTGCATCAAGCTTTCCTCCAAGATTTCCCTGTGTTCATTTTACCCTCTACCTTCACAAGCCTTCCAGGGCTGGCTACAATGAAGCATCCTCACAGCATGATGCAGTAGATACCATGCTTCATGGTAGGGATGCTGTCTTTTATATGATGTGAAGTGTTTAGTCTGATGAGCAAAAACTTCAATTTTGGTTTCATTGGAACATCAAACCTTCTTCCAGCTGACTTCAGAATTTCACACATGCCTTCCGGCAAAATCTAGCCAAGGTTTCATGCGAGTTTTTTTCAACATTGGCTTTCTCTTTTCCATTCTCCATAAAGCTGCAACTGGTGAAGTACCCAGGCAACAGTTGTTGTATGTGCAATCTTTCCCATTTCAGCCACTCACCCTCTTCACATACGGTCACTCAGTTTTTGAGGAAGATCTAGGCAGATTTACAGCTATAACATATTCCTTCCATTTCTCAATGATTGACTTAACTGTACTCCAAGGGGTATCCAGTGACTTGGAAATTTTCCATCTCCATCTCCTGACTTTTGCTTTTCAATAACCTTTTCACAGAGCTGCTTGGAGTGTTCTTTTGTCTTCATGGTATAGTTTTTGCCAGGACACTAACTCACCAGCAGTTGGACCTTCCAGATACAGGAGTATTTTTAGTATATTCAATTGAAACACCTTGACTGCACACAGGTGATCTCCATTTAACTAATTATGTAACTTCAAAAACCAATTGGCTGCACCAGTGATGATTTGGTGTGTCAGATTAAAGGGGGTGAATATTTATGTAATCAATTACTTTGTGTTTTATCTTTGTAATTAATGTAGATCACTTTGTAGAGATTTGTTTTCACTTTGACATGAAAGAGTCTTTTTCTGTTGATCAGTGTCAAAAAAGCCAAATCAAATCCACTGAGATTCAATGTTGTAAAACAATAAAACAAGAAAACCTCTGGTGGGGGGGGGGGGGGGTGAAAACTTCTTACAGGCACTGTATGTATCCAAAATGATAAGAGGCATAGATTGAATGGATAGCCATACAACTTTTCCCAGGGTAATTGGACGAAAGTATAGGCAGATGTCAGGTAATATTTTTGACCCCCACAGTGGGTCCACCGAGTCCACTTCTTGGGGTAATGGTGGAGGCAGATACAGTATTTTGGCATATATATATAGCTAGAGCGCCTAAGACTTTTGCACATTACTGTATTTGTTAATGTGGTGTAGAAAGCCATTTTGTAAAGCTGGCAGGAGCAAAGGACGTTGGGAATGGCCAGGGTGGAACACTACAGGAGGGGTGTGGGACAATAAGACCATAACATACAGGAGCAGAAGCAGGCTAATTCGACTCCATCAAGTCTGCTCCACCATTCAATCATGGGCTGATCCAATTCTTCCAGTCATCCCCACTCTCCTGCCTTCTCACCATACCCTTTGATGCCCTGGCTGATCAAGAACCTATCTATCTCTGCCTTAAATACACCCAACGACTTGCCCTCCACAGTCGCTCGTGGCAACAAAGTCCACAGATTTACCACTCTCTGACTAAAGTAATTTCTCCACATCTCTGTTCTAAATGGACATCCTTCAAACCTGAAGTCATGCCCTCTTGTCCTCCATGAGAAATAACTTCACTATATCTAATCTGTTCAGGCCTTTTATCATTCGGAATGTTTCCATGAGATCCCCCCTCATTCTGAACTCCAGGAAATACAGCCCAAGAGCTGCCAGACGTTCCTCATACAGTAACCCTTTCATTCCTGGAATCATTCTCATGAATCTTCTCTGAACCCTTTCCAATGTCAGTATATCCTTTTTAAAATAAGCAGCCCAAAACTTTACTTTATTGTCACCAAACAATTGATACTAGAGCGTACAATCATCACAACAATATTCGATTCTGCGCTTCGTGCTCCCTGGAGTACAAATCAAAGTAAATATAATGAAAATTTTAATTATAAATCATAATTAGAAAATAGAAAAGGGAAAGTAAGGTAGTACAAGTCAGGTCCAGATATTTGGAAGTTATGGCCCAGATCCCAGATTGCACTGCACACAATACTCCACGAGTGCCTTATAGAGCCCCCACATCACATCCCTGCTCTTATATTCTATAAATCTAGAAATGAATGCCAACACTGCATTCGCCTTCTTCACCACCTACTCAACCTGGAGGATTACCTTTCAGGTATCCTGCACAAGGACTCTGAAGTCCCTTTGCATCTCTACATTTTGAATTCTCTCCCCATCTAAATAATAGTTTGCCCCTTTATTTCTTCTACCAAAATGCATGACCATACACTTTCCAACATTGTATTTCATTTGCCACTTCTTTGCCCATTCCTATATGTCTCTCTGCAGGCTCTCTGTTCCCTCAACACTACCCACTTTGCCACCTATTTTTGTATCATCTGCAAATTTAGCCACAAATCCATGAATCCCACAGTCCAAATCATTGACATACATCGTAAAAAGCAGAGGTCCCAACACCAACCCCTGTGGAACTCCATTGGTAACCGCAGCCAGCCAGAATAGGATCCTTTTATTCTCACTTTGTTTTCTGCTGATCAGCCAATGCTCCACCCATGCTAGTAACTTCCCTGTAATTCCACGGGCTCTTATCTTGCTAAGCAGCCTCATGTGTGGCACCTTGTCAAAGGCCTTCTGAAAATCCATGTACACTGCATCTACTGTATCCCCTTTGTCTATCCTGCTTGTAATTTCCTCAAAAAATTGCAGGAGATTTGTCAGGCAGGATTTTCCTTTCAGAAAACCATGCTGGCTTTGACCTGACTTGTCATGAGCCTCCAGGTACTCCATAATCTTGTAGCTAACAGTCCATTCCAACAACTTCCCAACCACTCATGTCAGGCTATAGTTTTCTTTCTGCTGCCTCCTACCCTTCTTAAATAGCGGAGTAACATTTGGAATTTTCCAGTCATCTGGTACAATGTCAGAATCTATCTATTCTTGAAAGACCATTGTTAATGCCGCCGCAATCTTTCCAGCTACTTCCTTCAGAACCTGAGGGTGCATTCCATCAGGTCCAGGATACTTATCCACCCTCAGACCATTAAGCTTCCTGAGCACCTTCTCAGTCATAATTTTCACTGCATATACTTCACTTCCCTGACACTCTTGAATGTTGGTATACTGAAGATGTTTTCCATTGTGAAGACTGATGCAAAATACGCATTCAGTTCCTTTGCCATCTCTGCATCTCTCATTACAGTATCTCCAGCGTCATTTTCTATTGGTCCTATATCTACCCTCAACTCTCTTTTACCCTTTATATACTTTTAAAAAAGCTTTTAGTATCTTCTTTGATATTAGTCACCAGCTTCCTTTCATAATTCATCTTCTCCTTCCTAATGACCTTCTTAGGAACAGGTAGTGATGGAGTGTTGGGGCGGGGACTGGCACAGGTGCAGACATAACCAGCCCTGAGACACAGTACTGTTGGTTTACTGATCATTTCAGAATGCCCCTCTGGTGCTTCTCGCTCCTTCCCCTCTTTCTTCCCCTTTTCCCAGCCATGATTCTCCTCTCCCTGCCCCTTCCCACTCTCAGTCCACAACAGAGACCCATATAAAAACTAGGTTCATCACCACTCACAGATGTCATGGAATGTGTTTATTTTTGCAGCATAACAGTGCAATACCTAACATTACTATGCAAATATCTTAGGCACCCAAGTCTTAGTTTGCCTAAGACTTCAGTACATTAGGGACATTTAAAAACTCTTAGGTAGACACAAAGATGCTTTTAAGATGGAACCCTATGTTGAAAGAAGAGTCAAATTGATCTTAAGAGTTAGCACAGCATGGTGGGCCGACGAGCCTGTAATATGCTGTAATGTTCTATCACAGTAAACTGTTATATCACTCAATCATTGTAAAACCAACATACTGTAATGGTCCAATCTTTATGTATGCTTGAGGTATAATACTTATAAAAACCAATAAAAATTATAAATGCTAAAAATCTAAAATAAAGCCAAGAAATGCCAGGTTTTCTCAGCAGGTCAGGCTATAAAAAGTTTTGTTTTAATATGTGTAAGTGACTACTTGAACGAGAATGCAGGTGGTAGTATCAGTAAGCTTACAGACAGCACAAAAATAGATGGAGGGAAAGTGAAGAAGGTTAAGGTTATGATGAGACATAGATTAGTTAGAAAGCTGGTTTCATAATAAATATTACAGAATTAATTGATATCAAAAGTTAAGTCCCAACAGTAAACTACACAGACACATCACAAGTCCGAGGATTGGGAAGCTTTTAAAAACCAACAGAAGACAACTAAAAAAAGTCATTAAAAAAGTAAAGATGGAATAGGGAAATAAGCTAGCCAATAATATTAAAGAGGATGCCAAAAGTTCCTTCAGATATACAAAGTGTAAAAGAGAGGCGAGAGTGTATATTGGACCACTGGAAAACAATGCTGGAGGGGTAGTAATTTGGGACAAGGAAATGGCAGATGAACTGATAAGTATTTTGCATCAGTCTTCACTATGGAAGACATTAACTCTATGGTGGAAGTTACATGTGTCAGGAGTTATGAACTGTGTCAAGTTACCACTACTAGAGAAAAGGTTCTTAGGAAGTTGAAAGGTCTGAAGGTAGATAAGTCACTTGGATTGCAAAGTTTATATTTCAAGGTACTGAAAGAGATGATTGAAGAAACTGTGGCGGCATCAGTAATGATATTTCAAGAATCACTAGATCACATTTACCAAAGGACTGTGACGTTTCAAGAAGACATCCAATCTCCAAAGACTATTCAGGATGGCTAAT
Organism: Hemitrygon akajei; assembly: GCF_048418815.1. Taxonomy (NCBI): domain Eukaryota; kingdom Metazoa; phylum Chordata; class Chondrichthyes; order Myliobatiformes; family Dasyatidae; genus Hemitrygon; species Hemitrygon akajei. Next base: position 73,274,464 of record NC_133125.1, read on the forward strand.
AAATACTGGCCTTGCTACTCATGTCCACATTACCCAAGTGAATTGTAGACTTGTATGCTGCAAATGTGCAGTCAAATGTCAATGTCAGAGAAAGCTGGTTTATCTTGATGTAACAATTTTAAAATAAAACTTCCAATAATAATACAAAAATACAATCAAACTTTACTTACCAATTTCAACACCTAGTCCACCAATACCACTTAGGAAAACATAGGATTGAGCCATCTGACACATTGCATGGTCTCCAAGGACATAGCGTTGCCGACTATAATGAAAAGGAAAGTTTAAGAAACAGAATGAGGCTGTAAAGACCCTTGCATTTGGTTTATTGCTTAATAAAACGCTGTACAGCAATTAAAATTACCCAGCTAATTCCCATATTCCTTGACTTTTAAAAGCAGAGAGTCATAGAGCAATGGACATTAGAAAATGGTGACATAGGGTTGAAAGGTATTGAATCATTGTGGATAGAGCTAAGGAATTGCAAGGTTGAAAATACTTTGATGGGAGTTGGAAACAGACACCCAAACAGTAATAAGGACAAACATATCAACTTGTTTAAACATCCTCAAAAAATTCAACCAGGCTCGTAAGGCACAACCTGCCTTTGACAAAGCCATGTTGACTATTCCAAAACATATTCTGCCTCTCCAAATGTTCATAAATCCTGCCCCTCAGGATCTTCTCCATCAACTTACCAACCACTGAGGTAAGACTCACTGGTCTATAATTTCCTAGGTATCTCTACTCCCTTTCTTGAATAAGGGAACAACATCTGCAACCCTTCAATCCTTTAGAACCTCTCCCATCCCCATTGATGAAGCAAAGATCATTGCCAGAGGCTCAGCAATATCCTCCCTCGCCTCCCACTGTAGCCTGGGGTACATCTCGTACAGAAGCACTTAGACAGAATAGCAGAATGGGCAAAGAAATGGCATTTAGAAATGGAAGGGTTGACTATTTTCTAAATGGAGAGAAAATACAAAAAAACTGAGGCAGAAAGGGAATTGGATGTCCTTGTGTAGGATACCCCCAAGGTTAATTTGCAGGTTGAGTCTGTCGTGCGGAAGGCAAATGCCACGTTATCATTTATTTCAAGAGGACTAGAATATCAAAGTAAGGATGTAATGTTGAGAATTTATAAAGCAGTGGAGTATTGTAAGCAGTTTTGGGCATCTCATCAAAGGACGTGCTGAAACTGGAGGTTTAAAGGAGGTTCACAAAAATGATTCCAGGATTGAATGGTTTGTCATATGAAGAGCTTTTGAAGACTCTGAGCCTGTGTTCAGTAGAATTCAGAATAATGAGGGCTGACCTCTTTGAAACCCATCGAAAGGTGAAAGGCCTTGATAGAGTGGATGTGGAGAGGATGTTTCCTATGGTGGGCGAGTCTAAGACCAGAGGACACACCTCAGAATACAGGGGCATCCTTTTAGAATGGAGATGAGGAGGGAGTTCTTTTGCCAGAGAGGTGAATCTGTGGAATTCTTTGCCACAGGCTGCTGCAGAAGACAAGTACCTATATGTATTTAAGGCAGAAGTTGATGGATTTTTGATTGGTCAAGGCATGAGGGATACAAGGAAAAGGGAGAAGATTGGCGTTGAAAGCAAAATTGGATCATCCATGATGAAATAGCAGAGAAGAATTGATGGGTCAAATGGCCTTCTGCTCCTTTATCTTAAGGTCTCCCTGTACAGCACAGAACAGGCCCTTGGACCATCAAGTCCATGCTGAGCAATGTAAGCTGCCTATTCCCATTGACCTGCACAAGGATCATTGCCCTCCATAGCCATGTATCAATCCAAACTTCTCTTGAACTTAGAAATCAAATGCATGCACCATTTTGCACTGGCAGCTCGTTCCACACCCTCATGATCCTTTGCGTGAAGAAGATTCCCCTCAATTTTCTCTTAAACTTTTCACCTTTCACCCTTAACCCATGACCTCCCATTAAAGTTCCACCCAACCTAATCTATCAAATTTTGAATGAACTATATAACTGAACATGCACATGGACAGCTATTGTAGGTAATTATTAAGGGTACCACTTACATTATGTTCGTCTAGTTCAAATTCTCCAGTTAGCAACAACTGCTCTCAACATCTACTTGTCAACCAAGTCAACAGTTTCTGGATTACATTGAGCTTTCTTCACATTCTTCAAAGTTCCAGTGTTTTTTTTAGTCAATCTTATACAGTACATTCTTGCCTTTTGAGAAACCCCAAATCCTAAAAATCAACCTGGCCAAACTGTGCTGCATATTTTAATTCTACAGAAGGCATATCTGCACATGGAATTTAAAATTTGTTCTTCCCACTGATGCAAAACTTCCTCCTCTGTCAATTCTTTTGCAGTAACTGATGCAGAGATACATCCTAGGATGTGCTGGGTCACATCATCAGTGGCCAGCAATATATGACTTACATGCCTAACCTTTTACTGTATCTACAAATTTTCATCTATACAAAACAATGCATAATTGCTCATTTCACACCAATAAAAAGTATAGCTTATTTTATACTAAAATATTCAACTTCTAATACTAAGTGCTTTTACTAAGTGCTACAAAGGAGGAAGGAGATAAAGAAAGATGGGTAAAGGTAAAGGAATTCCAGAATTTAGACCTTTGGGATTTGAAGGTACAGTTGCCAACTGTAAATCCATAACATTTGGCTAGCATCAAAATACAGAATTTGGGAAGTAAAAACATCTCATTACACAAGATGCTCATCAAGTCATGCAGCATCTATGGAGCCAAATAAAGGGTCTCAATCTGAAGAACTGACTGTCTATATTCCCCCTATGGATGCTTCCTGACCCACTAAGTTTCTCCAAAACCGCACATTCCAGCATTAGGGGCAGTATAGTAGTGCAGTAGTTAGCGTGACACTTTATAGAAACAGTGATCAAAAGACCGGGGATCACAGGTAAGTTATGAACATGCTACAAGGTGACACCAGGCACATGCTCAGATTGTGTTGGTCGTTAATTTTTAAAAAAAATCACACTTTACTACATGTTTCAATGTTCTATATACATGTGACAAATAAAGCAAATCTTCTTCACATATAGTCTCTTGTGATAGGTAGCAACATATCCACCAATATTGTTCTAAACAGTGGTGCTCCTCAAGGTTCGGTCCTTAGCCTTCAACTCTACTCCTGTACACTTCTGATTGTGTGGCCAGATTCTGCTCCACACACAAGTTTGCAAATGATACGACCATCATGGGCTGTATTTCAAATAACAATCAGTTGGAATACAGGAAGGAGATACAGAGAGCTTCATAACAGTGTAATGACAAGAAACTTTCCCTCAATGTCAGCAAAACAATAGACCATAGGAGCAGAATTGGGCCATTCAGTCCATTAAGTCTGCTCTGTCATTTAAATGTCGCTGATTATTTTTATCCTTCTCAACACCATTCTCCTGCCTTCTCCCTATAACTTTTGATGCCCTTACTAATCAAGAATCGATCAATCTCCACTTTACATATATCCACCGAACTGCCTTCACAGCTGTCTGTGGCAATGAATGTCAGATTCATCATCCTCTCATTAAAGAAATTCCTTCTCTTCTCTCTATTCTAAAAGAATAGAGGTTGTGACCTCTGGTCCAAGAACCCCCCACTATAGAAAACATCCTCTCCATGTCAACTCTATTTAGGCCTTTCAATATTCAACAGGTTTCAATGAGATATCACGCATTCTTCTGCATTCCAGCTAGTACAAGGCCAGGGCCATCAAATGCTCCTCGTATGTTAACCATTTCACTTTGGAATGTTTTCTGTTGTACATCTGTCTAAGTTTGTCAGTCTTTGATGACATGTTGAATCTCCTTAAACTAAAGTGAAGGTGCTGGTGTACCTTCTCACAACTGCAACTATGTGCTAGGCCCAGAACTCAAAACTGCTTACTCTTTCCACTGTAGACCACTTATTGACAATTGGTATACTTTTATCTGACTTTCTCCTGAGGTTCACAATTAGCTCAATGGCTTTACTAATGTTAAGTGGGAAGTTGTTGTTAAGACACCACTCGACTGTTAATAGTTGAGGGCTGCTGTGTTGGCATGACTGGAAGTCAGAGGCCCGATGTCTGCAACTGCAAGTCCAGGGGCAATGTCTGTGAGTCTGAGAACTGAGTCTGGGGCCAAAAAGCAGCCTGTCCTGGGGTTGTGTTTTTTTCTCCAAGATAGTGATGAGCTGTGGTCTCTGTTCAGACTGTTGCACAGAATGAGTTTTTAAAAAAAATGTTTTAGGGATGGTTTTGGGGATAGAGAGAGGAGTTAGTGGTTGCACTAAGGCTTAAGGCCAGTGATGTAGGGAAGTTAGAAGTCAGATTATGGTTTAGGAACAGGGATGTGGTGGAGTTGGAGGTCAGGCCTCCACACTGAGCTTTGCTTTCCGCATCTGAAGTCCAGCAATGTGGACGGGTAACAGCACAAACCTCAGCTCTACACTTGAAGTCCGTTACAAGGACAGTCACAAAGGACATACAAGGATGCTGGGTCATTCCAGTTGGTGTGTCCCGGGATCAGATGGTATCAGTGTGGGTATCAGTGGAAGCTAGAGGCTTATCCTGTCCGTGCATGAGGGAAGAAAATGGTTTGTTTTGCTGCGGTTGTTTTATTGCTTGTTGTGTGTATTTTGTTGTATTCTGTGTTGTGCTGAGGACTGCTGGCATGCCTTGCTGGTGCTGCGATGTGTGGTGACACTTGTGTGCTACTCTAGGCTGTCAAGTCAAGTCAACTTTTATTGTCATTTCGACCATAGCTGCTGGTAAGGTACATAGTAAAAATGAGATGACGTTTTTCAGGACCATGGTGTTACATGACACAGTACAAAACACTAGACAGAACTACGTAATAAAAAAAAACACAGAGAAAGCTACACTAGACTACAGACCTACACTGGACTGCATAAAGTGCACAAAAACAGTGCAGGCATTACAATAAATAATAAACAGAATAGTAGGGCAAGGTGTCAGTCCAGGCTTTGGGTATTGAGGAGTCTGATAGCTTGGGGGAAGAAACTGTTACATAGTCTGGTCGTGAGAGCCCGAATGCTTCGGAGCCTTTTCCCAGACGGCAGGAGGGAGAAGAGATTGTATGAGGGGTGCATAGGGTCCTTCATAATGCTGCTTCCATTGCCGGTGCAGCCTGTAGTGTAAATGTCCGTGATGACAGGAAGAGAGACCCCAATGATCTTCTCAGCTGACCTCACTATCCGCTGCAGGGTCTTGCAATCCGAGATGGTGCAATTTCTGAACCAGGCAGTGATGCAGCTGCTCAGGATGCTCTCAATACAACCCCTGTAGAATATGATGAGGATAGGGGGTGGGAGATGGACTTTCCTCAGCCTTCGCAATAAGTAGAGACGCTGCTGGGCTTTCTTTGCTATGGAGCTGGTGTTGAGGGACCAGGTGAGATTTTCCGTCAGGTGAACACCAAGAAATTTGGTGCTCTTTAATGGAAATGGTTTCAACGTACATGTGATAAATTAATGTGAATGTGAATCTGAGGTCTGTCTATGTATGTTGAACAGGTATATGGGAGAAAAGGGGATTTTTTGTTATCGTTTTGTTGCTGCTGTGTTGTAGTTGTTGCTGATGTTATTCTGCTGAACATTGTAGACATGCTGTATTGGAAATCCTTAGTATGTATTGGTGCTAATATGTGCAAATGGCACATCTTATTATAAGTTTCAATGTTCATGTGATAAATATATGTATCCAAATCTGAACCAGCTGACCTATCTCTTGTGTGCCATCCATGCTTCTGCCAACAACAACGCTGTCAGCATCAGATTTGGAGATGGCATTAGTGCAATGCTTAGTCATGCAGTTGTAGGTATTGAGAAAGCAGAGGATAGCACATTGAGTTTAACAGTTGGGACATTCTGGTACAGTCATACAAGACGGTGGTGATTCAGCACATGGAATATCACATGCCTTACTACAATACTATAATAAGGAATTGATTCAGCTAGAGAGGGTGCAGAAAATCTCACTAAACCGTGCTAGGAGTTCTAAGGAGAGACTGGATAGACTGACACCGTTTCTCCTGGAGCGAAGTTACACGTGGTGACATTATAAGATTTTATAACATCAGGAGCAGCACAGATAAAGTGATTGCTCACAGCAGGAAAGGGTAGGAAAGGTTAAAACTAAAAGGCACAGGTGTCAGATGATAAGGGAAGGATTTAAAGCAGACCTGAAGGGCAAGTTTTTCTGTGGGGAAATATACAGAATGAGCTGCTAGAGAAAGTGGCATAGATGGGTACAACCCTACATATACAACTGCATGACTAAGCAATGTTCTAATGCCATGTACAAATTCACCAACAATACCACTGTCGCTGGATGAATCACAGGTAGTGATGAGTCACTGTACAGGAGCAAGCTAGGAAACTTGTTTGCTTTGATAATATATTTACTTTGATAATAAATTTACTTCAACTTTGTCTTATAACAGAATAGAATAAGTCAAAGAAGCCATTCAATGTGGTGGTTTGTGCCTTCAAGTTTTAAATCTTCTCCCTGATGGTAGTGGGAAGATGAGGGAATATCCACAGTGGGTGGGGCGCTTGGCTGCTTCACTGAGACAGTGAGAAAAGTAGGCAGAGTTCATGGAGGGGAGACTGGTTTCAGTGATGTGCTAAGCTGTGCCCACAACTGCCTGCAACTTCTTGAAGGCATGACCAGAGTAGCTACCATACCACACTGTGATACATCAAGGTAACATGCTTTCCATGGTGCATCGATAAACATTTCTAAGGGGCGATGGGGACATGCTAAGTTTCTTTATTCTCCTGATGAAATATAGGCATTGGTGAGCTTTCTTGGCAGCTACATCTTTGCAGTTGAATCGGGTCAGACTATTGGTGATGTTCACTCCTAGGAACTTGAACCTCTCACTATTGATGTAGATAGGTGCATGTGCAATGTCCCCTGCCTGAAGTCAATGACCAGAAATTCTGCAGATGATTCAGACTGATTAAAACAGGCAAAGAAGTGGCAAATATAATACAGTTTATGGACCTATACTTTGGTAGATGAATAAGGCAATAGACTATTTTCTAAACTGGGAGAAAATACTGAAATCAGAAGTGAAAAGGGACTTGGGTGTCCCTTCTGAAGAATTTCCTAAAGGTTAACTTACAGGTTGAGTCAGAGATAAGGAAAGCAAATGCAACATATGGATTCATATCAAGAGGACTAGAATATGCAGTAAAAGCAAAGATGTCATGCTAAGGCTTTATAAGGCATTGGCCAGACCGTAGAGCTAGTTGTTTGGCCCCATATCTTAGGACAGGGTGTGCTCACATTAGAGGGTCCAGAATATTCTTGAGAATGATTCTGAGAATGAAAGGGTTAACATATGAGGAATGTTTGATGGCTCTGGGCCTAGACTCATTGGAGTTTAGAAGAATCATTGGTATCTCACTGAAACCTATCGAATGTTGATGGCCTAGACAGAGTGGACATGGAGAGGATGTTTTCAATAGGAGAGTCTGATACCCAAGTTCACAGCCTCAAAATAAAGGGATATCCATTTAGAATACAGAATATTTAGAATACAGATGAGTTTGAATTTATTCCTTATTTTTTTCTTATATGAAGATATCGCTATACTTTTCCCTCTTAAGACCGCCTTCAGAGTATCCCATAAAATGGGAGGTGAAACCTCTCCATTATCATTAAATTCTAAGTAGAGACCAATTTCTTTTTTAATTTGTTCCTTAAAGAACAGATCATTGAGTAGACTTGAATTTAGTTTCCAAATAGTATTCTTTAGTTGTAGGTCAAAATCAACAGGTAGATATATAGGAGCATGGTCACTTACATCTATTGTCCCAATTCCACAGGTGTTTATTTTGTCTTTGTCTTTTCCGAACGTTATGAAATAGTCTATTCTTGTATATACTGAATGGGGAGCAGAATAATGAGTGTAATCCCTTCTGTCGGGGAAAAGGTACCTCCATATAGCAATTAAACCAACATCCTCAAAAAGTGTATTAACTTTCTTATGTAAAGATTTTGTTTCATAGGTTTTTCTATTGGAAGAGTCTAAGTTTGGTTGTAATTGTAAATTTAAGTCTCCCCCACATATCAGGAGACCTTCTGTTTCCGTTACCATAATATCAGTAATTTTCTGAAAGAAACCAATATCACTTCCCGGGGGTGTGTATATATTCAACAGAGTAACTGAATTTCCATCTATATTCCTCCTTACCAGAATATATCTGCCCATTTTATCTCCCATTTCAAATACTTTTTCAAAATTTAGCTTACTCTCCGTTGTCCTGATTTATATGAGGAGAAAAATAAATTAGTGAAGTCCATTCGCTTTAGTTTTTTATGCTCATTATCACTTAAATGAGTTTCCTGTAAATATACAACATGGGCTTGTTCTTTTTTCATTTTGGATAAAATTCTATTATGTTTGATTGGATTTAATAGCCCATTGACATTAAAAGAAATTAATTTTATCTTGTCCTTAGCCATCTGTATTTAACTGTCAATGTATCATTGAAATTAGAATAAAACTTAATCGATCTACTCCCTGAACAAATAAGAACCAAGAAATGCAAATAACACAAATGGCAACGAACGTGTGATTCCAAGGCCGAGGTCTCTAGTAGATGACCCTGCGTTGAGCTAGAGGAAATGTCTAGCTGTGGGGGATAACCCCTCCTACTTGTGAGTTGAGGGTCCCCATTACAGTATTCATAAAAGCCAGTGAACAAATCCAATACACAGAAAAGATTTCCCTGTGTACTCCTCCTAAATATACATATATATATATACGTACATATACATATATACACACACACACACATATATGTGCACGTGTGTGTGTATGTGTATATATATATATATATACACACACACACACACATATATACATTACATACATATATGCACACATATATATATATTCTCATTTTGGTAGGGAAAAAGGAGTAAGTGAGCAAATAAAGAATAACAACTAAGTAATATAAAATCCACATTATAAGAAGTATTTCTCGAGATAGGTATATCACCGTCTATTTTTGCTTCCATTTAACTTCTCAACATTTTTAAGGTTAGCCAAACCTTATGGCTCTTCTGAAGGGGGTGAGGACTGTCTTTGGGAAACTCCCAGTTTCTTCCTGATATACTTCTCTCAGCCTCCTCCTGTCTCCTGCTTTCTCGATTCTCGCACTATTTCCCAAGCAGAGCAGGATAATTCCTCTGCCAGGCTTTCCTTCGGTTTGGTCACGCTGACGGGTAACCTTCTGGCCTTCATGTCTGTAGTCGCCTCTTCCACTGTCTAGTACAACTGCGTCCCGTCATCATAAAACACTCGAAGTTTAGCAGGGTACGGAGTTTGAATTCTAATTTTTTTTGCTTTGGTACTTGCTTTACTTCAGTGTATTCTTTACGTTTCTGCAGGACTGCAGGGGGATAATCTTGGTCAAAATATATTACTTTATCATCTAAAAACACTCTCTTCTTACATCAGGCCCTTCGTAGAATCTCTGCCTTGGTGCGGTACAGAAGGAATTTAATTATTATTGAACGTGGCTTATCTTGGGTAAACTTCCGGACTAACGCGCGATGCGTTCTCTCCATTTCCAGCTCCATTGTCGAGAGAGGGAAGCTCCAGCACGTCCCACAGCAACTTTCTAACAAACTCCGTCAGAGACGAGCCCCCTGCTTCTTCGGGAACGTTGTAGATTCTGATATTTTTTCCGCCGTGATCTTCCCTCCAGGTCAAACAGTTTTCCTTCTTGGTGACTTAATATTTTTATCGTCTTACTCAGTATTAGTTCAACGTTTTGAATGTGATCTTCCACCTTCTCAATTTGAGTCTTTGCCACCGCTATTTTTTGATTGATGTTGGCGAGCTCTGACTTAATATCATGTAGCTGCTGCTTTATTTCTTTCTGGAACTCCCTTGTCTCTTTCAGGATTTCGATCATATTCGCCGCTTCGCCTGAATGAGGCCCAGAGTCCGCCTCGCTAGCACGCGGTCAGGTAGGAGAGCCACTCGCTGCACTCCTCTCGGCTGCAGGCTCCGCAGTGTCGCTTTTTTTATTTCCATTCTTTTTCCCCATTCTTGCCCCTCTTTTCAGTTCAAATATCTTTCGAAAACTACTATATTTGATGGGTTAACGGGGGCTTAATACGCGTTTTTCCACAGGAGCTAGTGACTTAAGCTGCCATTCTCAACAATGCCGTCACCGAAACCGCCCCCCCCCCCCCACTGTTTTCACATTACGAAGAGGATTTTCGCTTTTACGAAATTTTTTCCCATATAAATTAATGGTTATTCGCTTTACAACATTTCGGCCTAAGAAAGGTTTCATAGCAATGCTCTACCCTTGTAAGTGGGGGGGGGGGGGGGGGAAACACCTGTATAACACTTTGAATACTGCTTTTGCTACCCTAATGCACTGATACTCACACTGCTGGATGCAATTTTGTCCTATCATCTGCCTGCCCTTCCTGACAATTTGACTGCACGTTATCTTTAGTTTTTTACTATCCATCCTATCCTGAGTCCCTTCATTCCAGCTCTCAACCCCCTACCAAATTAGTTTAAACCCTCCCCAGCAGCTCTAACAAACCCGCCTGCGAGAGTATTGGTCCCTCTCGGGTTCAGGTGCAACCTATCCCTTTTGTACAGGTCATATCTCTCCCAGAAGAAATCCCAATGATTCAAGAACCTGAAGTCCTGCACCAGCTTCTGTCAAATTATCCTATTTCTAATCTCACTAGTTTGTGGCACAGATAGGAATCCAGAAATTACTACCCTGGAAGTCCTGCTTCTCAGCTTTCTGCCTAGCTCTCTTCAAGGTCTCATTGATTTTCCTTCCAATGTCATTGGTACCAATAGCTACCAAGACATCTGGCTGCTCTCCCTTCCTCTCTAAAATGTTAACATGACAACAAGGTAGAGGGTACCAACCTTCTGTGCGCAGTTTAAACTCCTTTGTGTGCTAGTGGCAAAAGATGTGTACACGCACACAACTTAAAAGGAACATTGGCCAGAAGGGTATGAATCTATAGAATTCAATGCCAGACAGCCGGGCAGACCAAGTCATTGTGTATATTTAAGGCAGAGGTTGATAGAAACTAAATTAATCACAGCATTAAAGGTTTTGCGGAGAAAATATGAGAACAGGGTTGAGATGTGCGATGCGATGTTAGCATTCATTTAAAAGAGGACTAGAAAATAGTCTGCAGAGAGACTTAGATAGTTTAGGGGAATGGGCAAAGTAGTGGCAAATGAAATACAACGTTGGAAAGTGTACGGTCATGCACTTTGGTGAAAGAAATAAACGGACTATTATTTAGATGGGGAGAGAATTCAAAAAGTAGAGATGCCAAGAGAATTGGGAGTCCTTGTGCAAGATGCCCTAAAGGTTAACCTGCAGGCTGAATCGGTTCTGAAGGCGTCAAATGCAATGTTGGCATTCATTTCCAGAGGCATAGAATATAAGAGCCAGGATGTAATGTTGAAGATCTGTAAAGGCACTCGTGAGACCACACTTGGAGTATTGTGTGCAGTTTTGGGCTCCCTATATTAGATAGGATGTACTGACATTGGAGAGGGTTCAGAGAAGATTCACGAGAATGATTCCAGGAATGAAAGGGTTACCATATGAGGAACGTCTGGCAGCTCTTGGGTTGTATTCCCTGGAGTTCAGGAGGATGAGGGGGGGATCTCATAGAAACATTCCAAATGTTAAATGGCCTGAACAGATTAGATATAGCAAAGTTATTTCTCATGGTAGGGGATTCTAGAACAAGAGGGCACAACTTCAGGATTGAAGGATGTCCTTTTAGAACTGAGATATGGAGAAACTACTTTAGTCAGAGAGTGGTAAATCTGTGGAATTTGTTGCCACGAGCAGCTGTGGAGGCAAAGTCATTGGGAGTATTTAAGGCAGAGATAGATAGGTTCTTCATTAGCCAGGGCATCAAAGGGTATGGGGTGAAAGCAGGGGAGTGGGGATGACTGGATGAAGTGGATCAGCCCATGATTGAATGGGCCAAATAGCCTACTTCTGCTCCTAAATCTTATGGTCTTATATTAGTATGGATGCAATGTTGAGGCTTTATAAGGCACTAGTGAGGCCTCCCTTGGAGTACCCAGAGCAGTTCTGGGCCCCCTACGTTGGAAGACAGTTCAAAGCAGGTTCATGAAAATTACTCCAGGATTGAAGGACTTGTCTACAAAGAGCATTTAATTGCTCTGGGCCTGTACTCACTGAAATTCAGAAGAATGAGGGGTGACCTCATTGAAACCTATCGAATGTTGGAAGGCCTTGATATTGTTAGAGTGAATGTGAGGAAGACGTATCCTATTGTGGGGGAGTCTAAGACCAGAGGGCACAATCCAAAACAAAGGGACATCCCTTTAGAACAAAGATGAGGAGGAATTTCTTTAGCTAGAGGGTGGTGAAGCAGCAGAATTCCTCGCCTCAGCAGATGCAGAGGTGAGGTCACTGGGTACATTTAAGGTGGAGGTTGATAGGTTCCTGATTAGTCAGAGTGTGAAAGGTTACGAGGAGAAGGCATGAGAATGGGGTTGAGGGATAAATGGATCGGCCATGATGAATAGGCGAAGCAGACTTGATGGGCCAAATGACCTAATTCCGCTCCTGTGTCTTTATCCATCAATCTGATGGATGGCATCTTTATGACTTGGATCAAATCAAAGCCTGGAAGTTGGAGGTACTTGATGTCATTGTCATGAGTTATAACATTAGCCCTGGTGTCCCATTATTATTTATCTCTAAGTTACTGTACAAGTGGCCTCATTAATAAAGCTGTTCAAACTCATGTGAGTGTACCTACTTATAAGGACAATCCACCTGACAAGACATAATTAAATACATATCCTTTGATGTTTTCAAAACTCAGGGTGAATTTTTAATAAAGGTACTGCAAGTTTTTCTACCTCGGCATTCTAAAGGGGAAAATGTTGCATCAGGGAAATGTTTTCTTGTGGTTTAACTTTCCGGTGCTGGTTTGTGTCTTATATAATTATCTACAGACATGTAATTATTCAGTGAATTTTCTCATAAATGCCCTGGTTAAGATTTCTACTGCCATGCAGTGAGGTATTTTTATTTTAACAGTTTTCTGCAAAAGCAGTGAGTCCTTCTAATAAGTGTGTTTTGGCTTTGGCTAAAAGTAAGGAGCCATGACATCCAATTTAGGAATGTTATGTCAGCCTATCAGGATTCTTTTGGTACAAATTGTAACTTTCTGTCCAGTTGGATGCAATGGAAGATTCACAAGAGCTAGGCAGGATCAGATTTCTGAAGGACAGTAGTCTGGTTTGAGTTTTTCACTAGGATTAAGGAAAACCCCAAGACATTCTACAAGTATGTGAACAGCAAGAGGATAAGTCAAGTCACTTTTATTGTCATTTCGACCATAACTGCTGGTACAGTACATAGTAAAAATGAGACATTTTTCAGGACCATGGTGTTACATGACACAGTACAAGAATTAGACTGAACTACGTAAAAAAAAACAGAGAAAGCTACACTAGACTACAGACCTACACAGGACTGCATAAAGTGCACAAAAACAGAGCAGGCATTACAATAAATAATAAACAGGACAATAGGGCAAGATGTCAGTCCAGGCTTCGGGTATTGAGGAGTCTGATAGCTTGGGGAAAGCAACTGTTACATAGTCTGGTCATGAGAGACCGAATGCTTCGGAGCCTCTTCCCAGACGGCAGGAGGGAGAAGAGATTGTATGAGGGGTGCATGGGGTCCTTCATAATGCTGTTTGCTTTGCAGATGCAGCGTGTAGTGTACATATTTGTGATGGCAGGAAGAGAGACCCTAATGATCTTCTCAGCTGACCTCACTATCCGCTGCAGGGACTTGCAATCCGAGATGGTGCAATTTCCGAACCAGGCAGTGATGCAGCTGCTCAGGATGCTCTCAATACAACCCCTGTAGAATGTGATGAGGATGGGGGGGGGGGGGGGGGGGGGGGTAGGAGATGGACTTCCCTCAGCCTTCGCAGAAAGTAGAAACGCTGTTGGGCTTTTGTTGCTATGGAGCTGGTGTTGAGGGACCAGGTGAGATTCTCCATCAGGTGAACACCAAGAAACTTGGTGACATGAAAGAATAGGACTTATCAAGTGTGACAGTGGGGAAGAGTGTATGGAACCGGAAGAAATTGCAAAGGTACTTAATGAATACTTTACTTCAGTATTCACTATGGAAAAGGATCGTGGTGATTGTAGTGATGACTTGCAGTGGACTGAAAAGCTTGAGCATGTAAGTATTAAGAAAGAGGATGTGCTGGAGCTTTTGGAAAGCATCAAGTTGCCGGGACCAGATGAGATGTACCCCAAGCTACTGTGGGAGGCGAGAGAGGAGGCTGCTGAGCCTCTGGTGATAACCTTTGCATCATCAATGGGGACGGGAGAGGTTCCGGACGATTGGAGGGTTGCGAATGTTGTTCCTTTATTCAAGAAAGGGAGTAGAGATAGCCCAGGAAATTACAGTCCAGTCAGTCTTACTTCTGTGGTTGGTAAGTTGATGGGAAAGATCCTGAGAGGCAGGATTTATGAACATCTGGAGAGGTATAATATGACTAGGAATAGCCAGCATAGCTTTGTCAAGTGCAGGTGGTGCCTTACGTGCTTGACTGAATTTTTTGAGGATGTGACTAAACACATTGATGAAGGAAGAGCAGTAGATGTAGTGTATATGGATTTCAGCAAAGCATTTGATAAGGTACCCCATACAAAGCTTATAGAGAAAGTAAGGAGGCATGGGATCCAAGGGGACATTGCTTTGTGGATCCAGAACTGGCTTGCCTACAGAAGGCAAAGAGTGGTTGTAGACGGGTCATGTTTTGCATGGAGGTCAGTGACCAGTGATGTGTCTCAGGAATCTGTTCTGGGACCCTTACCCTTAGTGATGTTTTATAAATGACCTGGATGAGGAAATGGAGGGATGAGTTAGTAAGTTTGCTTATGACACAAAGTTTGGAGGTGTTGTGGATAGTGTGGACAGCTCTCAGAGGTTACAGCGGGACATTGATAGGATGCAAAACTGGGCCGAGAAGTGGCAGATGGAGTTCAACCCTGATAAGTGTGAAGTGGTTCATTTTGGTAGGTCAAATATGATGGCAGAATATAGTATCACTGTTAAGACTCTTGGTAGTGTGGAGGATCAGAGGGGTTTTGAGGTCCGAGTCCATAGGACGCTCAAAATTGCTGCGCAGGTTGACTCTGTGGTTAAGAAGGCATAGAGTGTATTGGCCTTCATCAATTGTGTAATTGAATTTAGGAGCTGAGAGATAATGTTGCAGCTATATAGGACCCTGGTCAGACCCTACTTGGAGTACAGTGCTCAGTTCTGGTCAGCTCACTACAGGAAGTATGTGGAAACCATAGAAAGGGTGCAGAGGAGATTCATAAGGATGTTGCCTGGACTGGGGAGCATGCCTTATGAGAATAGGTTGAGAGAACTTGGCCTTTTCTCCTTGGAGCGACGGAGGATGAGAGGTGACCTGATAGAGGTGTATAAGATGATGAGAGGCATGGATCGTGTGGATAGTCTCTTTCAGGTTACTTCCAGCCTACTTCAGGGAAAACAAACTCGTCTCGCTTTCAAAACCATAATGCTCCAGTCCCCAGCAACATCCTCGTGAGACTGCAATGCACCTTCTCCAGAACAATCACATCCTTACCATACTGTGGTAATCAGTACTGTATACAATACTCCTGGTGTGGCCTAACGAGTGTTGTATTATGTTGCAACATGATACCCCAGTTCTTATATTCTGTGGTATGGCCAATGAAGGCAAACATTTCCTGGACCTTTCACCACCGTATTGACCTGTGTAGTGACTTTCAGGGATCTACACAATTGAACCCAAAACTCCCTTTCTTCATTAACAGTTTCTATTACCCAGCCAGTTATAGTACCGGTATATATCCTACCCAGTTTGTATTTCAGAACAGTTTCATCTAAATGAAAACACAAATCACGAGGTCAGAAATCACTAATGCTCAGGAGGACGGGTAGCAGCTGTGAAAAGGGAAACAGTGCTATCCCTTCAGCTCAGAAATGGAGAGGAGAAACAAATCTGTTCAGATAGCCAGGCCTTATATGATCCCATGGAAGGCCAAACAAAGGATGTAGAAAAGAGCAGTATGTGATAGGATTATCTCATTAAACATTTGCAATTTCTGAAACAATGTGCTGAATAACAAAGCTTGCTACAGCTGTGCTTAATTTATCCCAATTGTAGTTAGCTAGCAGAAAGGGAAAATATCTGACTCCCACTGCTCTCACTCAGGAAAGAAAAATTAAACAGACAGAATTCAAAATTGGATCAGTCATTCTCCATTAGAATTCATCAGCTCAGGTAAGGGCTGGTTGTAACCACCGAGACATTGGAATGTGCAAGTTCCAGAGGACTGTTAAAACTGAGGAAGGACTGGAACTCTTGGCAACACACTGAAAAGTCTAAATACCAATGTACCTTGCAAAAGAATAGCTATTAATTCATTGAGTCAAAAATACTTTAACTTCTTGTCAAGTTTTGTATGTTCTTAACTTACCTGTAAAGGGAATCATCAATTTCCATATTGTCAGCTGCCATTCTGTGTTGTAATTGACCAAAAACTGCAAAAAAAAATCAAAATAATTCAACTCTTCCTTTGACTCTATTTCTAATAATTTTGTTTGTTCTAATAATTTTCATAAATTGAAATAAATACATTCAAATAACGGAGTTTTGAGCAAATGAAATAAAAGAAAAAAATTAGAAAAGAGAAATTCATGTCAACATTATATTTCATTTAATTATAGAACTGTATGAGAACATAAATAGGCTATCAGATGCAACATGGTCATCAAACACTTATCCCATTTCCCAGCAATTGTTTCTAAGCCTTCATTGTTTTGCTTTCAAATGTTCATTCAGAGTTTTTCTTAAATGTTATGAGAGTACCTGCAATAGGGGACGTCACGTGATGACGTAGGATCGAGACGCTGGAACCCAGCTCTCCCGTAAAAAGTTAATAAATTAATGTCTAAATGAAGAAAAGTTAGTCAGTATCTTCTAAAAGTTACTTATAAACTACTCCGGACTGTGTCAAGCAATGCCTCAAAGAAGGAAGATGAAGAAAACTAATACCGGGAAGATTACGCAAGTTGGAACAAGAGCGGGGCCCACGTCTGCCGAGGAACCGCGGTCTCAGGTACGTTGTGCCACCGGCGAGGCGGAACAAGAGACCGCGGCAACAATGGCCATTCCTGAAGGGAAGGGTCATCGTGAATTGCGCAAACCCGAAGGACGGAGCATGCGCAAACGGGAGCAACAAGAACTACAAAGCCCAGCTACCACTGCAACTGAAAGTGACAGTGAATCGGAGGGAGAGTCAAATGTCTCGGAAAGATCAGATGAAGAAGAAGCTAAAAGTCCTTCTAGAAATATAGAAAAGACTTTGAGGCAAATAATGCGTAAATTAGACACATTAAAAATAATTTAAAATAATCAAAAAAGACTCGGAAAAAAAAATGACCAAAATGGAGATTATGCTTGATAAAATGACAAAGAGACAGGAAAAAATGGAAAAAAGAATTACGGACTTGGAAACTACAACGGAGGACATGGTTGAAAGAATGGACAAAATAGAAAATGAAAATGCTGCTTGGGCATCAGAAAGAAAACAATTTATGGAACAAATTGATAAGCTTGAAAATTTCAGTAGACGAAATAATATTAAAATTGTTGGACTTAAAGAAGATATAGAAGGAGAAGACCCAATAAATTTTTTTCAAAAATGGATCCCTGAAAAGTTGGAAATGGAAGGAGAAATTCCAATTGAGATCGAAAGGGCTCATAGATCCTTAAGGCCAAGACCTCGAGCTGATCAAAACCCACGATCAATTTTGATAAAATGCTTACGATACCAAGACAAAGAAAAGATCCTGAAGGCTGCTGCCCAAAGTGCCAAAAATAGAAACGGGCCATTGATGATAGCAGGAAAACCAGTTCTTTTTTACCCTGATATAAGTCACAACCTGTTGAAGAGGAAGAAGGAATTTAACCCAGTGAAAAAAGCCTTATGGGTAAAGGGTTACAAATTTACAATGCGTCATCCAGCAACACTGATAATTTTTTTGGAGGAAGGAAAAAATTTTTTTCCCGATTATCGAAAAGCGGAGGAGTTTGTACAAGATCTTCCATCTATTCGCTATGAAGATAGACCCAACGAACAGAATTGATGGACATTTATGGATATTATAGAAAAGGGGAGCAAAATTTTAGAAATACTAAATGAGAATGGTATTTCTTTTTTTTTTCTCTTCTTATACATATACGTTTTTGTGTTGCGGGGGGGCTGGGGAGCTTTGGATCGGTTACTGCGGGATTCACGTGTGTAATCATGGCGGTTGCCATGACCCGTACAGCAGAGGGGGGTAATGTTGTGTTATTTTTCCACAACATTAGTAGGGGGGTATTTTGTTTTTTTCTTTATATTTTAATTTTCTTCTATCTTTTAGCCTGGATGATTGGTGGGGACACACATAGCAACACGGAGATTTTTATAAAGATTTCCCAAGATACCATGAAAGTGGAAAGATTAGGTATTATTATAGATTGGAATAATATAATAAAAAAAATAATGACTAATCTACTAAACTTTTTAAGTTTTAATGTTAATGGGCTTAATGGGCCAGTAAAAAGAAAAAGAATTTTAACATATATTAAAAAAATGAAAACAGATATAGCTTTCTTACAAGAAACTCATTTAACAGACACAGAACACCAGAAATTAAAAAGAGACTGGGTTGGAAATGTTATTGCAGCTTCATTTAATTCAAAGGCGAGAGGAGTTGCAATTTTGGTTAACAAAAATCTACCAATTAAAATACAAAACATATTAATTGATTCGGCGGGGAGATATCTAATTATACACTGTCAAATTTTTTCAGAACTATGGACCCTTATGAACATTTATGCACCAAATGAAAATGATGTAAAATTCATACAGGAGGTCTTTTTGAATTTGGCCAACGCACATGATAAAATATTAATAGGCGGAGATTTTAATTTTTGTCTAGATCCAGCTTTAGATAGATCAACAAAGGTTGTTACAAAATCAAAAGCAGTAAAATTAACTCTATCATTGATGAAAGACTTAAATCTGATTGATATATGGAGAAGAATTAATCCAAAAGAAAGAGATTATTCATTTTATTCAAATAGACATAAAACATACTCAAGGATAGACTTTTTCCTATTATCAACAAATATTCAAGATAGAGTGAAAAATGTGGAATATAAAGCAAGAATACTGTCAGATCATTCTCCTTTAATAATGACAATGATAATGACAGATAAAGAGGAATCAGTTTATAGGTGGAGATTTAATTCAATATTATTAAAACGTCAAGACTTTTGTGATTTTATGAAAAAACAGATTCAGTTCTTTTTAGATATAAATTCACATTCAGTTGATGATAAATTTATAGTGTGGGAAGCAATGAAGGCATACTTGAGAGGTCAGATAATAAGTTATACTTCTAAAATTAAGAAGGAATATATGATAGAAATAGATCAAATGGAAAAAGAGATTACAAAATTAGAAAAAGAATCCCAAAGAAATATGACAGAAGAAAAACGAAGACAACTCATTAACAAGAAGTTACAATATAATACGCTCCAAACATATCGAACGGAAAAGGCAATTATGAGAACTAAACAAAGATATTATGAACTAGGTGAAAGATCACAAAGTTCTTGCATGGCAGCTAAAAACAGACCAGACTTCTAAAACAATAAATGCAATTCGAACAAGAGTAAATAAAATTACTTATAAACCTTTAGAAATTAATGAAGCTTTTAAGAATTTTTACTCTGAGTTGTACAAATCAGAATCACAAAATGACAATGTCAAGATAGAAAGGTTTCTATCACAAATAACTCTTCCAAAATTAAATACGGAAGAACAGAAGGGATTAGATATGCCTTTTACATTGAAAGAGGTCGAAGAAGCCCTAGGATCACTTCAAAGTAATAAATCTCCAGGAGAAGATGGTTTTCCGCCTGAATTCTATAAAAAGTTTAAAGATTTATTAATTCCTCCTCTTATGGAGTTAATACGCCAAGCGGAAAGAACGCATAAACTTCCAGAATCCTTTTCGACAGCCATTTTAATAGTATTGCCAAAAAAAGATAGAGATCCTTTAAAGCCATCATCATATAGACCGATTTCTTTATTAAATACTGATTATAAAATAATAGCAAAAATCTTATCTAATAGATTATCTAAATGCTTACCAAAATTAGTACATATGGATCAAACAGGATTTATTAAAAATAGACAATCAGCAGATAATGTAACTCGCTTATTTAGTATAATTCATTTAGCACAGAAGAGGGAGGAAATGAGCGTGGCAGTTGCTTTAGATGCAGAAAAAGCATTTGATAGATTGGAGTGGGATTTTTTATTTAAGGTATTGGAAAAATACGGATTAGGAGTATCCTTTATAAAATGGATTAAAACCTTAAATACTAATCCCAAAGCTAAAGTAGTGACAAATGGTCAAATTTCAACACCATTTCAGTTAACAAGGTCAACTAGGCAAGGTTGTCCATTATCACCTGCTTTATTTGTGTTGGCGATAGAGCCATTAGCTGAACTGATCAGAATGGACCCAGATATTAAGGGTTTTAGAGTTAACCAAGAAGAATACAAGATCAACTTATTTGCTGATGATGTTCTACTTTATCTAACAAACCCATTGCAATCGTTGCGTAAATTATCCTATAGATTAGAAGAATATGGGAAAGTATCAGGTTACAAAATAAATTGGGACAAAAGTGAAATTTTACCTCTTACTAAAGGAGACTATAATCAATGTCGATCAATAACCCAGTTTAGATGGCCGGCAAATGGTATAAAATATTTAGGTATAAGAGTCGATAATGATATAAAGAACATATACAAATTAAATTATTTACCACTATTGAAAAAAATTCAAGAAGATCTTGATAAATGGATGGTATTACCAATAACATTAGTAGGTAGAGTAAATACCATAAAAATGAATATATTCCCTAGATTACAATACCGTAGATGTCGGATTATAAGCCGCTACTTTTTCCCCATGCTTTGAACAGCATTGAACATAGCGGCTTATAATAAGGTGCGGCTAATAGAAAGTTTTTTCCCATGCCGCCAAAACATTTTGCCTCGTAACAGTAGACCAATAAAATTGATGAGTAGTTCACAGAGGTCCAATGAAATTGTACGATAAATCAAGCGCACTTCACAAATTATTGTAAATCAGCCATTTGTACTCACCCTCATCAACATGGAAAACACTCGAAGAAAAGCATATGATGCAGCTTTTAAGTTAAAGGCAATCAATCTGGCGGTTGAACAAGGAAATCGAGCTGCTGCGCGTAATCTTGGCATACATGAATCGATGGTGAGACGGTGGAGATTTAATTTGGGACTGCCGCTTCAGGTCAGGAATGGCTCACGTGATATTAGACAGCAGTACAAGGGAGGGAGGGAGCGAAACTGAGGATTCCGCTGCACCGAAACTACTAGCGATTCAGTAAACAAAAAAACAGTAAAACTCGTGTGTGAATGGTATCGGGCCAATAAGGACACAAGTGTCCGATGTTACCAAATACCGGTAGGTATAACAAAGTTTAGCCTTACCAAATATGTGTAGCGAGGGTTTGGTTTGGGGGAAAAAGGAGTATAAATAAGAGCAGAATGTAAGGGGAAGGCAAAACGCGTTCTGCAATAAAGCCACGCTGCACTGTAATCCGGTGTTGGTTGTCTCTCTTCCAAAACGAACACAGGGCAGAATTTGAAGCCCAACACGTGTAATATCTTTCTGTGTAAATATCTCATATTACAAGCGGCCGAAAATTCGGTGCGCCGAAAATCCGGTCCGCCGGAAATCCAGTGCACCGAAAATCCGGTCCGCCGGAAATCCAGTGCGCCGAAAATCCGTTCCGCCTGAAATTCGGTGCGGCCTAAAATCCGAAGCGGCCTGTATAATAAAAAAAATGATTTTATTTCTAAAATTAGAGCCAGCGGCTTTTAATCAGGTGCGCTCTGTAGTCCGGAATCTACGGTACTTATTTCAATCACTACCAATACAATTACCCCAGAAGTTTTTTCAAGAGCTGAATAAATATGTGAGGAAGTTTCTCTGGAAAGGTAAGATGTCAAGAATATCGTTGGAAAAATTGACATGGAAATTTGAGCTAGGAGGGTTACAACTTCCAAATTTTAAGAATTATTATAAAGCAAATCAACTTAGATTTATTGCATCCTTTTTTGAGAAAGACAAACCGGCGTGGATCAGAATAGAACTAGATAAAATAGGAGAAAACATACCAGAAGACTTTATATATAAATGGGAATCTAAATGGATACGGGAAAAGAAAGAATCTCCTATATTAAAACATTTGATTGATTTATGGAATAAGATAAATGTTGACGATGAGACAAAGAAATCCTTATTAGCAAAGAGATCTTTAATCCAAAATAGACTTATTCCTTTTACAATGGATAATCAACTTTTATATAATTGGTTTCAAAAAGGGATTAGATATATAGGAGATTGTTTTGAAGGAGGTATATTAATGTCATTTGATCAATTAAAGAATAAATATAAAGTATCAAACAACACTCTTTTTTGTTACTTTCAACTAAGGGCTTATTTAAGAGAAAAGCTAGGTCAAACAATGTTACTACCGAAACCCAACGAAATAGAAACTTTAATTCAAAAAGGAAAGATTAAAAAATTTATCTCTTGTATGTATAATTTGATTCAAAAACAGGCAATTAAACAAGGAGTCCATAAGCCAAGACAAAAATGGGAAAGTGATTTGAATATCAAAATTGAAGAAAAAAACTGGTCAAGACTATGTCTTGAGAGTATGACAAATACAATAAACGTTCGATTAAGATTAGTGCAATACAATTTTTTACATCAACTATATATTACACCACAAAAAATAAACAAATTAAACCCAAATCTATCTGATCAGTGTTTTCGATGTAACCAAGAAATTGGTACTTTTTTACATTCTACTTGGTCTTGCTCCAAAATTCAACCTTTTTGGACAAATTTAAGAGTTTTACTGGAACAAATCATTGGAATACAACTTCCACACAACCCAACATTACTTTTACTAGGTAATATTGAAGGGATAAAACCGATATCCAGATTGAATAAATATCAGAAAGAATTTATAAAAATTGCATTGGCAGTAGCCAAAAAAGCTATTGCAGTGACTTGGAAATCGGATACATATCTAAGTATAGATCGTTGGAAGAACGAAATTTATGGCTGTATTCCACTTGAAAAAATCACTTACAATTTAAGAGATAAATATGAAACATTTTTGAAAATTTGGCGCCCTTATTTACAAAAGACAGGTTTTAAATATATAGGTGCTCCGAAGATGAAATAATTGGTTACTTGGGGAAAGAAATAAATGCATACACTAAAGTTATTACGAACTCCGTGGAGCGTGTGGGGATCTTCCAATATCCAGGCATTCCTTTTTTTTTCTCTTTCTTTTTTTTTAGGGATGTTAGGGGGGAGGGGTTAAGGGGAGGGGGGCTGGGTAACATTTTTTTTCTCATACACTTTTATTTTGTAACTATTTGAAAACAATAAAAAAAAAGTTTAAAAAAAAGAGTACCTGCAATAAAAGGGTGTGAATTCATTAAGTAAATGTTACTTCTACTTTTATGTACTGTGAGTGTAGCACACCTGCTGGGGGTCCACGGCAGTCCAATAGGCAGACAACAGAATGAATGGAGGATAATGATTCTTGCCAGTTCTCTTCTAACAGCTTACACATTTGGCTAGTAAGGAAATCAAATAGTACATGGAAATTGACCAAGGGCTATCAAGAACTCTATTAACAGCCCCCACTGTAACAACTAATTCAGAAACAGTAGCTTATCAGAATGAAAGAACAATGATTCAAGGTTTCAGATACATTATAAATAATGGGTTTTGCTCTATCACACTAGAAAGAGAGTGCCAACGTAAGTTTGTATTTACCTTTTAGGCACAGCAGTAGATATGGACTGCTCAACCACAGGCAGACTATAATTCCGCATTATATTTCACCAGTGCATAGGGGAAGCACTTCAGTGCAGGGTGGTAGGTGCTTATGCACAGCAGGTGATTAACTACCGCTTATTGTACGGCTGCCGTACTGATACATAATAAATGGTCATGAATATTCTTCTTTTCCCCCATATCATGCCACAGGCCGGTAGCTTGACACCCCTGATCTACGTTAAGAACGGATATTGGTCTAAATGACCCACATTCCATTTTATCCATGCCATATTTCGGTATAGCTGAGATTATCGCTTCTTTCCAGCTGGGTGGCACTTGTGCCTTTTTTAGAGCCGAGTTCAGTGTGAGGCGTAAGACAGGAATTAACTCGTTTTTAAATTCTTTGTACCACGAGGCCATATACCCATCTGATCCTGGTGACTTGCTTAATTTAAGCCTACTAATTGCAGCTTTTAGTTCAACTTCAGTTTATGTCAGCAGTCATCCTTCTATTTTGTTCTTCACTTAAAGTGGGTAACTCGAGAGAATTCAGGAAGGTGTCAATTTGGGTTATGCTTCCCCCTGGAACTTTGGAATACAGAGTTTTGTAAAACATTTCAACTTCTTGAATTTAGCTTCTTTTTATCGTTTTTGTTCTTGGATCCCTAATTCTATGAATTGTATTTTCTGCTATTTTTTTTCCCAGTTTCCACACCAGTATTTTCATACACTTAGATCCACTTTCACAATGTCTCTGTTTTAGAAACATTAAATTTTTCCTGATTTCTTGCGTAGCCAAACTATTAATTACATTCCTAATTTTTTAAATTTCCTCTAACTTAACCTGTGCCAAATTCCATTTGTGGTTTTCTTTAGTTCTTTCAGTCTATTTTGTAATTCCTCTAATGTTTTATCCTTATTTTTTTCTTAAATGAAGATATCGCTATAATTTTCCCTCTTAAAACAGCCTTCAGAGTATCCCATAGAATGGGAGGTGAAACCTCCCCATTATCATTGAATTCTAAGTAAAGACCAATTTCTTTTTTAGTTTGTTCCTTAAAGTAGGGATCATTAAGTAGACTTGAATTTACTTTCAAGTAAATTCTTTAGTTGTAAAGAACAACAATTCTTTAGTTGTAGGTCAAAATCAACAGATAAATATATAGCTGCATGGTCACTTACATCTATTGTCCCAATTCTACAGGTGCTTATTTTGTATTTGTCATTTCCAAAAGTTATAAAATAGTCTACTCTTGTATATACAGAATGGGGGGCAGAATAATGAGTGTAATCCCTTCTGTTGGGGAAAAGGTCCCTCCATATATCAATCAGACCAATATGCTTTAAAAGTGTATTAACTTTCTTATGTAAGGATTTTGTTTTTCTATTGGAAGCGTCTAACTTTGGTTGTAATTGTAAATATAAGTCTCCTCCACATATCAGGAAACCTTCTGTTTCCATTACCATAATATTAGTAATTTTCTGAAAGAAACTAATATCACTTCCTGGGGGTGCGTATATATTCAATAGAGTAACTGAATTTCTGTCTATGTTCCCCCTTATCAGAATATATCTGCCATCCTTATCTCCCATTTCGAATACTTTTTCAAAATTTAGCTTGCTTGAGATAAGAATAGCAACTCCCCTCCTATGTCCTGATTTATATGAGGAGAAAAACACATTAGTGAAGCCCATTCTATTTAGTTTCCCATGCTGATTATCACTTAAGTGAGTTTCCAGTAAATATACTACATGGGCTTGTTCTTTTTTTCATTTTGGATAGAATTTTACTGCATTTGATTGAATTTAACAGCCTATTGACATTAAAAGAAATGGTTTACGTAGTCCTTAGCCATGTGTATTTATCTGTGAATGTATCATTGAAATTAGCAGAATAAAACTTAATTGATCTCCCTGAACAAATAAGAACCAAGAAACACAAATAATAAAAAACAGGCAACGAAGGTGTGACTCCAAGGCTGAGGTCTCCAGTAGATGACCCTGGGTTGAGCGAGAGGAAACGTCTAGCTGTGGGGAATAGCCCCTCCTACCCGTGAGTTGAGGGCCCCCATTGCAGTACCCATAAGAGTCAATGAACAAATCAATGCCCATTACACAGAAAAGATTTCCATGTGTATTCCTCCCAAGTATATATTCCCATTTAGGTGGGGAAAAAGGAGTGAATGAATGAATAAAAAAGAATAATTGAGTAATATAAAATCCACATTATAATAAGAATTTCTTGAGATAGGTATAGCACCGTCTATTTTTGCTTCTGTTTAGCTTATCAACACTTTTAAAGTTAGCCAAACCTTATGGCTCTTCTGGAGGGGGTGAGGACTGTCTTCGTAAAATTCAGTCTCTTCCTGATATACTTCTCTCGCCCTCCTC
This sequence comes from Hemitrygon akajei, assembly GCF_048418815.1. Taxonomy (NCBI): domain Eukaryota; kingdom Metazoa; phylum Chordata; class Chondrichthyes; order Myliobatiformes; family Dasyatidae; genus Hemitrygon; species Hemitrygon akajei. Next base: position 73,300,957 of record NC_133125.1, read on the forward strand.
CCGTCCCCTGATATCTCGATTCTCTCACTATTTTCCAAGCAGAGTGGGATAACTGCTCAGCCATGCTTTCCCTCGGTTTGATCACGCTGACGAGCAACCCTCTGGCCTTCATGTCTGCAGTCGCCTCTTCCACTGTCTGATACAGTTGCATCCCATCTGTATAAAACACTTGCAGTTTAGCAGGATACGGAGCTCGGAATCTAATCTTTCCTTGCTTTAATATTCGTTTTACTTCAGAATATTCCTTACTTTTCTGCAGGACTGCTGGGGGGAGGTAATCTTGATCAAAATATATCAATTTCTCATCCAAAAACACCCTCTTCTTTCCCCAGACCCATCACAGAATCTCCACCTTGGTACTGTATCGAAGGAATCTAATTACTATTGAGCGTGGCTTATCTTCTCCGTCTCCAGTAGGCCTCAAGACGAGCGCACAATGCACCCTCTCAATTTCAAGCTCCATAGTCGAAGGAATCTGCAGCGCATCCCACAGCAACTTTCCTACAAATTCCATCATAGACAAACCCTCTGCTCCTTCGGGAACATTGTATATCCTGACATTTTTCCGCCATGATCTTCCCTTCTGGTCAAGCAGTATACTTCGATGATTTAATATTTTTACCATCTTACTTGCACTCAATCTTCCAATTTCTCAATTCGTGTCTCTGCCACCGCTATTTTTGATTGATGTTGTCGAGCTCTGACTTGATATCATTTAGTTGCTGTTTTATACCTTTTTGGAATTCCCGTATCTCTTCCAGAATTTTTCTCATATTTGCCACTTCGTCTGAACGAGGCCCATCGTCAGCCTTGCTACCACACATTCGGGTAGGAGAGCCGCTCGCTACACCCCTCTCATCCACAGGCTCCGCAGTGATGCTTTTTTTAATCTCCATTCTTTATCCCCATTCTTCCCCCCCCCCCCCTTTATCAATTCACATATTTTTGAAAGATCTTAGATTTGATGGATTAACCGGGCAAAATATGCGTTTTTCCCGGAGGAGCTATTGACTTAAGCTGCCATTCTGGATGATGATGTCACCGGAACCCATCAAACAATTGTACTTTCAATGTCTTTATTGAATACATTGTTTAATCATTCATAGTCCAGGCTGGAAAAAGGATGTGAACCCTTGTACTTAATAACTCGCAGAACCTCCTTTAACAGCAGTAACCTCCACAAGATGACTCCTATAGCTGCTGACCAGACTTGCACAAGGGCAAAAAAAACTTAGACCATTTCTCCATACAAAACTTTTTCAATTCATCAATATTTCTAGGATACCCTGCATGAACAGTCCTCTTCAGGTCATGCCACACTATCTCAATTGGGTTAAGGTCTGACTTGGCCATTTTAAAACATGGATTTTCTTTTTAAATCATCCTGTTGTTGATTTACTCTTGTGTTTCAGAACATTGTATTGTTGCATCATCCAACTTCTATTAAGATTCAGGTGACCGACTGCTACCCTGACATTCTCCTGTAAAATGTCTTGATACAATTTAGAATTCACTGGTTCCTCAACGATTGCAAGCTGTCCAGACCCTGAAGTAGCAAAGCAGCCAAAGCCATAAGATCATAAGATAAGAGAGCAAAATTAGACCACCTAGCCCAGAGTCTGCTCTGCTATTTCATTATGTCTGATCCAATTTTCCTCTCAGCCTCAATCTCCTGCCTTCTCCCCGAATCCCCTCGTGCTCTGACCAAACGAGGATCTATCAACCTCTGCCTTAAATATACATAAAGATGGCCACCACAGCTGCCATTGGCAAAGAATACCATAGATTCACCAGTCTCTGGCTAAAGAAATTCCTCATCTCTGTTCTAAAAGGACACCCCTCTATTCTGAGGCTTAAAACTCTCCCACCATAGAGAACATCCTCTCTGCATCCACTGTCAAGACCTTTCACCATTCAAAAGGTTTCAAAGAAGTCACCCCCCATTTCTTTCGAATTCCAGTGAAAACAGGCCAAGAGCCATTAAACGCTCTTCATATGGCAAGCCTTTTAATCCTGGTATAATTTTCATGAACCTCCTTTGAACCTTCTCCAGTTTCAGCACATCCTTTCTAAGATAGGAGGCCCAAAACTGCTCACAATACTCCAACATGAGGAAATCTACAGATGCTGGAAATTCAAGCAACACACAAAAAATGCAGGTGGAATGCAGCAGGCCTGGCAGCAGCTATATAGGAACCAGCACTGTCGACGTTTCGGGTCGAGACCCTTCATCAAGACCCTGACAAAAGGTCGGCCTGAAACGTCGACAGTGCTTCTTCCTATAGATGCTGCCTGGCCTGCTGCATTCCACCAGCATTTTGTGTGTGTTGCTGTCACAATACTCCAAGTGAGGCCTCACCAGTGTTTCATAAAGTTTGAACATTACATCGTTGCTTTATATTCTAGTTCTCTTGAAATGAATGCTAACATTGCATTTGCCTTCTTTCCCACAGACTCAACCTGCAAATTAACCTTTAGGGAATTCTGCACAAGGTCTCCCAAGCCCCTTGGCACCTCAGTTTTTTTGTATTGTCTCTTCAGTTAGAAAATAGTCAACCCTTTCAATTTTTCTACCAAAGTGAATGACCATACATTTCCCAACACTGTATCCTATTTACCATTTATTTACCCATTCTCCTCATCTGCCCAAGTCCTTCAGTAGCCTCTCTACTTCCTGAAAACCACCTGTCTCTCCACTTATCCTCATATTGTCTGCAAACTTTGCAACAAAGCCATCAATTTCATCATCCAGATCATTGACATATAATGTGAAAAGAATTGGATCCAACTCAGACTAGTGGAACACCACTAGTCACCAGCAGCCAGCCAAAGAAGGCTCCCTTATTCTCACTCTTTGCTTCTTGAAAATCAGTCACTGCTTTATCCATGGTAGAATTTTTCCTGTAATACCATGGGCTTACAGATTGTTTAGCAGCCTCTAGTGTGGCACCCTGTCAAAGGCCTTCTGAAAATCCAAGTACACCACATCAACCGATTTTCCTTTGGCTATCTTGCTTGTTATTTCTACAAAGAATTCCAACAGATTTGTCAGGTTAGATTTTCCCTTGAGGAAACCCTGCTGACTACAGCCTATTCATCATATGCCTCCAAGTACCCCACATCCTTAATAATCGACTCCAACACCTTTCTAACCACTGAGGTCAGACTGACTGGCCTATAATTTATTTTCTTCTGCCTCTCTCCCGCTTGAAGAGTGCAGTGACATTTACAATCTTCCAGTCTTCCAGAGCCATTCCAGAATCGGTGATTCTAGAAAGATCAGTACTAATCCCTCCACAACCACCTCTTTCAGAACCCTGGGATGTACACCATCTGGTCCAAATTACTTATCTATCTTCAGAACCTTCAGTTTTCCAAGAACCTTTTCTCTAGTAATGGTAATTCCACACACTTCATGCCCTTGACAGTCTGGAACTTCCAACATACTGCTAGTCTTCCAGTAAAGACTGATGCAAAATACTTATTCAGTTCATCCACTTTTTTGTTGTCCCCTATTACGACTTCTCCAGCATCATTTTCCAGCGGTCCAGCGGTCCAGCATCCACTCTTACCTCTCTTTTACACTTTATGTATCTGAAGAAACTTCTGGTATTTTTTTTAATGTTATTAGCCAGCTTACTTTCATGTTCCATCTTTACCTTCTTAATGACTTTTTAGCTGCCTTCTGCTGGCTTTTAAAAGTTTTCCTATCCTCTACTTCCCACTACTTTTTGCTCTATTATATGTTCTCTCTTTGGTTTTTATGTTGGCTTTAACTTATTTTGTTAGCCATAGTTGTGTCAAATTTGCTTTCACAATACTTCTTTGTTTTTGGGATTTATATATCATAGCTTTCTGAATTGCTCCCAAAAATTCCAGCTATTGCTGCTCTGCCTTCATCCCTGCCAGTGTTTTTTTCCAATCAATTCTCACCAACTTCCCTCTCATGCCTCTGTAATTTCCTTTACTCAGTTGTAATACTGACACACCTGACTTTAGCTTCTCGTTCTCAAATTTCAGGTCGAATTTGATCATATTATGATCACTTTCCCCTAAGGGTTCTTTTACCTTAAGCTTGCTAATTAATTCTGGTTTATAGCAAAACACCCAGTCCAGAATAGCTGATCCTCTAGTAGGTTCAACCACAATGTGCTCCAAAAAGCCATCTTGTAGGCCGGGGTCACCAACCTTTTTTGCACCGTGGACCGGTTTAATATTGACAATATTTTTGCGGACCGGTCGAATATGTTAATCACGACCAGAGTAAAAGTGATAAGTCAACTATAAGTCACTTATAAGTGGCTAATACACTCAATTTCATTTCTAAAAGTGTTTATCTAACAAATTTAATAGTAAATACACAGTGCATATTTTCCATGCATGAATATAGTGATAAGTCAATTATAACTCACTTATAATTCAATAGCATCATAACATTTTAAGTAACGTTTGGATACTAAACACACAGTGCATACTTTCCTCATATGAACATATAAGTTCATTGCAACACACCAGTGAGAGGACAAGGTGAGAGGTACTGGGGCCGCGGCGGTCGCAGTCTGGAGAGAGCGGCCGACAGAAGTTTGGCTCGAGGGATGACTTTCAGTAGGTTGCAGCAAGGTAGCTGCTCTGCTACTTATGAAACCCTGAGCCCAAATTAGGTCATCTGCAAATATTTTAGCACCAGGTTCCCCACAAACATTCAGTGTGCTAAACGGCCCATCTGTCCGCGCTCCAGGCCAGTATCAATGGCACGTCTCGCTGGCCACACCAGGTGGCTGGATACCTGAGGCCAACCAGTGATCCCTGGTGTGAGGGTACCACTGCGTTTAGGTGACTAATGACCTCGCGTACGTTCAAGTTCAACAGTGGGCATGACAGGGAATGAGGAAAGGTGCAGCTGACTCATATCGTTTCATATCGACAAATCATATTGTTTCCTCGCACATGCTTTGTGGCCCGGTAGTTGGGGACCATTGTCGTAGACAGTCCAGAAATTCCCCCTCAACCTGATTTTCCCAATCTATCTGCATATTGCAGACCCCATTACTACTGTAACATTGTCCTTTTGGCATGCATTTTCTATCACCTGTAGTAATTTGTAGGTCACATCCATACTACTGTTTAAGGGTCTGTATACAACACTCATCAGGGTCTTTTTACCCTTGCAGTTCCATAGCTCTATCCACAATATTTCATCTACCTTATTCCATATACTGCATGCATTCAGATATAACATCTTCCACCCTGTATTCACCTCTTTCAATTTTGTCTGCCTTTTATGATGTAACATCCTGTTGACTGCAATTTTGCCCCATCAACAGCCTCTCCTCACTACACATTGCCTCTGTTTGTAAACCAGTTACCTCCTCTTCAGCACTATTATCTGCCTTTCCTTTTATTACTTCTTGAATTGAAATAAGCAGCTCAGGACATTCGTTGCACCATGCTCAACCTTTTGATTAACTTTGTCTGAAGTCTTACCAACATCTGCCTCCACAACCTCTCCACTAATTGTTCTGGCAATCTGGTTCCCATCCCCTGCTACTCTAGTTTAAATCTCACCATGCAGCATTAACAAGTCTTACTGCTAGGATATTAGTCCCTCTCCATACCTTCTCTACAGGTTCCACCTTCCCTCTAAGAGAGCCCAATGATCCAAAATTCTTCTGCCCTCCCTCCTGCACCAACTACTTAGCCACGTGTTAAACTGTATAATCTCCCTAGTTCTAGCCTCACTAGCATATGACATGGGTAGCAATCACAAGATCACAACCCTGATGATCCTGCATTCCACCGAGATGTAACACTGAGCGTCATAGGAAGTCATTCCTACCTGTGGCCATCAAACTTTACAACTCCTCCCTAGGAGTGTCAGACACCCTGAGCCAACAGGCTGTACCTGGACTTATTTCCACTGGGCATGATTAACATTACTATTTAATTATTTATGGTTTTATATTGCTATATTTCTTCACTATTCTTGGTTGGTGTGGCTGTAACAAAACCCAATTTCCCTCGGGATCAATAATGTCTGTCTGTCCGTTAACTTAGCACCTAACTCCCTATGCAGAACCTAGACACTCATCCCACCCATGTCATTGGTACCTACATGGACCATGACTTCTGCCTGTTCACCCTCCCACTTAAGAATGCTGAGGACTCGATCCAAGATATCCCGGACCCTTGCATCCAGGAATCTTGTTCTTGTCTGTCCATTCCCCTAACAAATCCTCTATCACCACAGCGTGCATCTTCTTCGCCACTTCCCTTCTGAGTCACAGAAGCAGACTCAATTCCAGAGACCCAACTACTGAGACTTCCCTCTATTAAGTCATTTCCATCCCCCCATAGTATCCAAAGAGATATACCTGTTGTTGAGGGGGATAACCACAGGGGTCTCTGTACTGGCTCCTTAACCCAGCTCCCCTTCCTGACTGTCACTTGGGTGTAACTTCCTCTCTATATGTCCTATTGGTCACCTCTCAGGCCTCCCTAATGAGCCGGAGTTCATCCAGTTCCAGCTCCAACTCATTAATGGGGATTGTGAGAAGCTGCAGCTAAATGCAGTTCTAACACCTGTAGTCATTAGGGTCACTGAAGGTTTCCACATCCTGCAAGAGGAAGTTTTCACTATCCTGGCTGGCATCTCTACTGTCAGAGCTGAGCAGATATAAAGAAGGGAAGGAAAATTACTTGAGCTTTCCTTTCCTTTCTCTGAATGAAGCCTCTCTTCACTGATACTTCAAAGGGCTAAAGCCTTACGATCACCACTCTATAGTCCACTCAGATGACGGCCACTGTGACAATGGCTGCTGCACTTGCTTCTGCCTTCCTTTAATTTGCTCTTACTAATAAATTCCAAATGTTGATTGCAATGCTCCTTCCGTCATGATTCATAGTTGGGATGAGGTTTTGGTGTTGGTGTGCAGTGCCCTTTTAGCTCCAAACACAGTAATGTGCATTTCTGTCAGAAAGTTCAACTTTTGTCTCCCACAGAACACTGCCCCAGAAGTCCAAAAGTGCTGTGGAACATCCAGGTGATGGCTTGAAAACTTGAGACATGCAGCAATGTTTTTCTTTGGAGAGCAATTTTGCAGCATGCCCACTCCTAGGGAGAGTAACAACAGTACTGAATTTCCTCCATTTGTAGACAATTTCTCTTACTGTGGACTGATGAACACTCAGGTCTTTAGAAATGCTTTTGTAGCCTTTCCCAGCTTCATGCATCTCTACAATTCTTTTCTAAGGTCCTCTGAAAGTTGTTGTGATCAAGGCTTGATGCACATAAACAGATCTTTCTTGAAAAGAACAGGCTCTGTCAGTAACGTGACTTTGTGTTTGTTTTATATAGGGCAGGGCACATCTACAAATCACACCTCCAATCTCATCTCATTGATTAGAACACCTGACTCCAAATAGCTTTTGTAGAAGGTATTACCCCAAAAGTTCACATACTTTTTGAACGTAGACTGATAAATGGTGTACTCAGTATTGGAGAGGTAGTACAATTGTTTTTGTGTTATTAGTTTAGGCAGATTGTGTTAATCTATTACTGTGGCAAATGAAGATCAGACCATATTTTTATGAGTAATTAATACAAAAAACAGGCAATTGCAAAGGATTCACAAAGGCTTTCTTGCAACTGTACATGTCTATTAAATAGTTAAGTTAAAATAAGTTGTGCAAAAAAAAACAGAAATAAAAAATTGAGGTAGTGTTCATGGGATCAATGGAAATCAGATTTCTTAAATGGACATTAAATTCACTCAGTGATTCTGGAACAGCTTCTTCCCCTCTGCCATCTGATCTCTGAATGTACATTGAACCCATGAATGCTACATCACTGTTTTTTGTTTTATTTATTTCTCTTTGCACTACTTATTTTAACTTACCTATTTAATATATAGAAAAATCTAATTACGGTAAGTATACATTTATCATGTATTGCATTGTACTTCTTCCACAAAGTTAACAAATTTCACAACATATGCTGGTGATCTTAAGCCTGATTCTGAAAATAAGATTGATCGTAGGAGGAGGGTCAGAAATATACAAAGAGCACAGGAGCTTGCATGTTTAAGATGGAGTATTCCCATGCAAAGGAGCGTTTGTGGTTCCAGAGGGAGGACAAAACTGAATTGCCTACTGGTATCATGATAAACGGGAACACCAGGGAGCCAAGAGAACCCAGGGAAAGATAAAGGTGGTGTGCTGATAGCCTAAGATGGAGGAGGACATGGAGCACTATGTCAAGAATTGTTTTATCAGTGCACAATAGAATCCTGATGAAAATGTATAGAAAGAGCCCTCCGACACATTAGACCACTGGAAGGGCCTTGGAATAATTTGCAGATGAATTATGTTGGACCTCTACCACTCACACCAGGAGGGTACAAATATATTCCTGCAGTAGTAGATACTTTCACCAAGTGGGTGGAAGCATTCCTGACTGATAAACACAGCTAAAGCCATGACACACATCTTATTGAAAAGGGTATTTACTCACTGGGGATTACCCCCAAGTGGATCAAGGCACACATTTTACTGTACAGATAACGCAAGATGTCATGGGACTTTTAGGGATCAGGCAAAAATTTCATATACCCTATAGAGCACAATCTAATGGAGTGGTGGAAAGGATGAGTGAAACACTAAAAATTATGGTTGCCAAAATGGTGCAACAACATGGCAAGTAGTTTTGTCTTATGTATTGATATTAAGGAATTCTTATCTTTAACAGGTTATACCCCGTATAAACATGACAAGAGAGGAATGGGTGTTATTAGGACGAGATTTGTCAGAACCCAAAATAGATGGGATTATTTCTGAAAAGTGGGTACAAGAGTTGGTAGACATCGAATGAAGCCAATTATGTGGCAGCTCATCAACTAGGAAAGAAGAAGCAATAAAGCTTACTTTGACTCAAAAGTTAGTTCCAGGACAGAGTGATGATCAGAATATACAACCCACTTCATTTTTAAATCCAAAGTTTGCAGGCCCTTTGAAATTATAGACAATGTAAATCATCAGTGTACAACATACAATGTACTGATTATTTCAGGTAAAAGTGGGTGATACTGTATCAACCAGCTAAAATCATTGGGAGGAGAAACAGGAAAGTTATCATTATCGGCCTGTAACAATCCAAGTCTTAACTTGGAAGATTTGAGGATGGAACATCTGTTCCAAGAAGATGGGAACATACCTGATCAAGGGGGTGATTTTCTGTTCCCTCATCCTGAGAATGACAGGAGTTTGGTCAAAAAGATAAGAAAAAGAGAAAAAGAAAAATACACTGGTATGTGCCTCTCCTACCTTGAAATGAAATTGAGTGAAGTAAAATGAATGGCTCGAGTCCAAAGGCAATTGGGAACCTGGATTGGATTATCTAGAAAACAAATACAAAATATGGGCTTGAAATAATTTAAGAAAGAAACTGGAAGTAAGTGCATAAATTATCCTTGTGTGTGACAGGCTTATTTCGACATGAAGGTGAAGGGAACGATGTATTTTGTTACAATGGAATGGAATTTTTGGGTCAGTCTTGATCCAGAACCATTACAGTGGACAAGCATGTCAATACAGGCAATCCCCGAGTTACGTACAAGTTCCATTCCTGAGTCCATCTTCAAGTCGGATTTGTATGTAAGTCGGAACAAGTACATCCGGTATTATTTAGCGTCAGTTCGTCAAACGTTTGTCTTAGTATATAGTATATATTTTACCTTTCTATGCATATAAAACACTTAAGAAACGTATGTATTCCAATAATACATTATTGGGCACGCGGGGTCAGGGTGAATCTTACTAAGAAAAATTTAAGCCAAATACAAAGTTAAACTCCCGACACACTGTCAATGGCAACGATTTAAAATGGCGGACGGCATCGCGATCCGACTTAAAATGGCGGACGGTGTCACGATCTGACTTAAAATGGCGGACGGCGTTCTCCTTCCTTGGTTCGTAAGTACGAGTTGTCCGTAAGTCAGACATTCATAACTCGGGGACTGCCTGTAGTAATGCCATAACTTGGAGAACAGTCAGCGTTCAAAAATAACTTTCCTCAAAAGACACATATAGCAACAGCAGCCAAGAATTATACCAAAGGATAGAAACAAAGCCCTTTAGAAAGTTACAATGTTACCATTGGAAACGTAACCAGATCTGGCCATCGTAGGATGAACTTTCCCTCAGTAGATGTGGTAACGAAGGAGAACTTCACAATCCAATGCACTGATACGGATCAATATTTGTGGGACATTACTGAGTTGCTATTGATTCTTCACTTCACTGCAGTCTGAAAATGTGTATGGAGGAGGCAAGGCAGATAATCCAAAGGACTAAACACGCTAAGGCAATTAAAATGGCAAATTAATAAGGCAAATGAAGTGATTTAGATTTTTGGGATTGGACTTCAAATATTCAAATGCATCCATGGGTGAGCTATGTTCCCTCTCAGATGTGGGAACACGTTTTTCAACCAGCGCACAAAGGAAATTAATGTATGCACAAAAGATTAGTTACCTAAAATAATGTAATTAATATAGTTTATTGAAAATAATCTTTTAGCTAAATGTTAAAATAACTGAGTGACTTAAAAAATATGTATGTTATTTTGTTGTTACTCTGTGCAGTTTTATGTCAAGTATTTTGTAAACCTACATAAACTGCCATGTGTGCATTCAGTGCGCACATACTTTTGTCACAGGAACAAAATATGCACAACATAAGATTTTTGCGCACACTGACTACTAAAAATTAGAGGGAACATCATGGGTGAGAATAGTATCACAAGCTGCTGTTATACTAATTTTATGTACGCTGATTATTGTAATGCTTAATGTGTATCAACTTAGAAGGTAGAAGGCTGAAATTACATGAAACTTAAAGGATAATGCTCTTAAAAAACAGAAATGATTGTTAGTTTAAAAAGGGTGTGAATTCAGTAAATAAATGTTACTTTTACCTTTATGTAATGTGAAGTGTTGCACACCTACTGGGGATCCATGGCAGTCAACAGAACAAAAGGATAATGATCTTAAGATCAAGAGGAGAGAGATGTTGGCCAGAAAGAACTGCAATCTACAAATCAGTGAACAGGAATGAGGCAAGGTGCTAGAAAAATCCAAAGCAAAAAATTTTGTTCTTGCCGTATGTTTGCAGGAATGGAAACAGCCATTTTGTGAGATTGTCCTTGCAGCCACCATTTTGTGAACTGTTTGATGAACAGGTTCTCACTCAGGGATAGCTCAATCAGAGCAGTTAAACATAGACACAAGGAGTTTCTTGGGCTGATGTGCTAAACCTGATACCATTATCAGATAAGAAGCTGTATATTATGTAAAATGGCAGGTTTGCAAAAGGAACAGCCTGTGATCTGGATGTCTGGGTCCAGTGTCTGTATGACCTAGCTGAACTGATTTGGATCTGTCTGAGTTGGAAATAACAAAAGGAACTACCTAGGCACAAGGCTGAAACTAACACAGGTCAGATGAGCCTATGCCAATGAATTTGTAACATCATAGATTGACCCAATTAGGAAAAGAATCAGAATAAGATTGGAGAATTTCAGGAGCACAGGCAGTGACAACTTCAGAGACTAAACATCGCAAATGTGGATAACCCCACATCGGAAATGTGGAGACTACACTGAGATCAAGAAGACTGTCTGGCCAGCATAGACACCTTTTCCTGGGACTACCTTCCCTATTCCTTGACTGTTTACAGAGGGTCATGGAAACTAGTGGATGTGCACACAAGTATTTAGTTTGTAAATTTACATGCTGGTTAGGTGAGGCAATAAAAGTACTTGTCAGTAAATACAGATCCTCTCGATGCCTAACTGATCATTATTGTTGAGGGTTAATACTTCCTCTTGCTAGTCTTGCAGGCATTGCTTTTAAAGTGATTACACCTCATTGCATTACGTTTAATGCAGTGAAATGCAATCAGCCCAACTTGTCAATACCTACCAAGGTTAGTCATGAAGTTCATTCAAGTTTATTGTTATTCAACCATACACATGTATACGGTGAATGAAACAATGCTCCTCCAGACCAAGGTGCACAACACAGTACATATAACTTGCACGTAACATACAAGGTGATTACACTTCACTGCATTAATAAACAAATATAATGCAGTGAGATGTAATGAGACCAGCTTGTCCATGCCAACCAAGGTTAGTTCCATCTGAGACCAAATTCAGTTGTCATTCAACCATACACATGTATACCACCAAATGAAGCAACATTCCTCTGGTTCAGGGTTCAGAACACATACATGCAACTTGCACACATAATGCAGTAAGATTACTACTCACAAACACCAGAAAATCTGCAGATGCTGAAACTCCAAGCAACACACATAACATTTTTTGGATCGGGACAAGAAGAGCGGCATGAGAGCTAAATTCTGAAGGAAGACAGTTTTTTAAAAAACTTCTTCGAGTACAAGAAGGGCGAGACTGTGCAGGCACGTGACATAGACAGGACAGGGCAGAGAGTTTAAAAAGAAGACCACCCTATACAGTGGGCAGCGGAGTGGGTGGCAGCAGAGTGTAGGGCTTTGGCTCAACGGGCTTAGGCAGTAACAGGAAGAGGGGAGAGCGAGGCACCAAATCTTTTTTTGCCCTTGGCAAATCGGCCTGGACAGATGGAGCAACGGCAGGGCTCACTCAGCTAATGTTATGAGCTAATGGTTTAAAAAGTTTGTGTGTTTGGTGAGGTAAGTGGGTGAGTAGACTTATTTTTCCTTGTTTCATTCCAGTAGAATTAGGTAGCATGTCTGCAGGGTTAGTGCTTTGTTCAGGGTGCCAGATGTGGGAATCCTGGGAGACCTCCAACCTCCCTGATGGCCACATCTGCGCCAGGTGTACCGAGATGCAGCTCCTCAGAGACCGTGTTAGGGATCTGGAGCTGCAGCTTGATAACCTACTGCTTATTAGGGAAAGTGAAGAGGTGATAGACAGGAGCTACAGGGAGATGGTCATCCCTGGGCTACAGGGGTCAGAAAACTGGGTGACTGTCAGGAGAGGGAACGAAAATGCCCGGATAGTGGAAAGCACCCCTGTGGCTGTCTCCCTCAGCAACAAGTATATTGTTTTTGATGCTGTTGAGGGGGATGACCTGACAAGGGATGGCCACGGTGACCAGGTCTCTGGCACTGAGATTGGCGCTGTTGTGCAGGAGGGAAGGAGGGAGAAGAGGAATGCGGTAGTCATAAGGGATTCCATAGTCAGGGGAACAGACAGGAGATTCTGTGAGCCTGATAGAGATACCCGCATAGTGTGTTGCCTCCCAGGTGCCAGGGTACGCGATGTCTCGGATCCGGTCCAGAATATTCTGAAAGGAGAGGGCGAACAGCCAGCTGTTCTTGCGACATGTTGGTACCAATAACATAGATAGGAAAAGGGGGGAGGTCCTGAAGAGAGATTTCTGGGAGTTAGGAAGGAAGCTGATAAGCAGGACCTCCAGGGTAGTAATCTCAGGATTGCTACCAGTGCCACGTGCTAGTGAGGGCAAGAATAGTAGGATCAGGCAGATGAATGCGTGACTGAGAGACTGGTGCAGGGGGCAGGGCTTTAGATTCTTGGATCATTGGGATCTCTTCTGGGGGAAGTATGATCTGTTCAAAAAGGACGGGTTACACATGAACCCGAAGGGGACCAATATCCTGGCAGGAAGGTTTAATAGAGGTGTTAGGGAGGGTTTAAACTAATTTGGCAGGGGGATGGGAACCAAAATGATAGAGCGGAGGAGGGGGTAAAACAGAAATAAATCTAAGATAATGAGCAGTAAAGATGTCAGGAAGGACAGGCAGGTGATGGGGCAAATTTGCAGTCATTGGGATGAGTTACAGTGCAATCAAAGCAAAAAGTACTGGATTTAAGGTGTTATACTTAAATACATGCAGCATAAGGAATAAGGTGGATGATCCTGTCGTACAGCTACAGATTGGCAGGTATGATGTCGTGGCCATCACTGAGACGTGGCTAAAGGATGCATGTCTCTGGGAGCTGAACGTCCAAGGATACACGGTGTATTGGAAGGATAGGCAGGTAGGCAGAGGGGGTGGCATGGCTTTTTTGGTAAGAAATGATATTAAATCACTAGAAAGAGGTGACATAGGATCGGAAGGTGCAGAATCTTTATGGGTTAAGCTAAGAAATCGCAGGGGTAAAAGGACCCTGGTGGCAGTTATATACAGGCCGCCTAACAGCTACAGTGATGTGGACTACAAATTACAACAGGAAATAGAAAAGGCTTGCCAGAAGGGCAGTGTTATAATAATTGTGGGGGATTTTAACATGCGAGTGGATTGGCAAAATCAGGTCCGCAATGGATCTCGAGAGAGAGAATTTGTAGAATGTCTACGAGATGGCTTTTTAGAACAGCTTGTTGTTGAGCCCACTGGGGATCAGCTGCAAAAATTGTAGTAATTGTGGCTGTGCACACTTCCCTTCCCTGACACCCTTAAGTGTCCGGTATACTGCTGACCCTTCGTCAGGACTGAAGGGTCTCGGCCCGAAACGTCAACTGTACATCTATAGATGCTGCCTGGCCTGCTGCATTCCACCAGCATTTTGTGTGCGTGTTGCTTGAATTTCCAGCATCTGCCGATTTCCTCGTGTATGTGAATCATCCATTAGGTGAACTCCCAGAAACTTGGTGCTAACTCTCTCCACAGATGAGCCGTGTATGTACAGTGAAGAGTGGTCAGCCTGCACCTTCCTAACATTCACAATCACCTCTTTGGTCCATGTTGAAAGTCACGTTATTGCACTCACACTCTACCACTAGTTGCTCTGCCTTCTCTCTGTACACCATCTCATCATCATTGCTGATGAGGCCAACCCCTATAGTTTCATCATCGAACTTGGTGATTCAGTTAAAATGTATCTAGCAGTACAGTGTAAATAGTAGTGGGCTGAGGGTGCTCAGCATAATGGAACTAGAGATGTTTTGCCAACATGGATAACTGGGGACTTTCTGTCAGGATCCAGTTAGAGAGAGGTGTTGAGACCTAACAAGGACTGCTTACCCACCAACTTCTGAAGAATGATCGTAATGAACTCTTGAGCTGAAGTTCATAAACAGCATCCTGGCATAGGAGGACCACTTTATGGGTGGGACAGGACAAAGCGCAGTGCAGAAGCTATGGCATCACAGTGGACCGATCTGAGCAATAAATGAACTGGAAATGTGGCAGGAAGACGGAATTTAATGCAATTTCTAACCACTCAAAACACTTCATTATTGTTGAGGTCAGTGCCACAGGACAGTAGTCATCGAGGCAGGTTACTGTTGCTCACTTGGGCACCGGGATGGTGGCCACCTTGAAGCACAACAGGACAGTAGACTGTTCCAGAGAGAAATTGAAGATATCTGTTAAAACCACCATTAACTGGACTGCACAGTCCCTAGTTATGTTATCAGGCCTCACAGCTTTACGTGGCTTGACTTCCTCATGTAACACCCTGGGAAAGGTTTCACTACTAATGTAATGGTCTTTCTGTAGAAGCACTGCTAATATAACGGTTTCTCTGTAGCAGCAGTGTTTGGCTAAAGATAGCGGGGGCTTTGGAATGTGACCCGTCCAATAAACGGAGTTTTTTTTCTTCTTGTGTGTCTGAAACCGAAGTGATCTGGATCTTTTGATCAGTGGAAGATGAAGAGACGATGCCAGAAAGGAGAGGTTATAGACACCAAAAAGGAGTGGACTTGGAGTGAAGCTGGGAGTTGACAAAGCACGGGGAAATGGATGAAGGACCTGTGGAAGGGGAACCATGAGCTCCAACTTGTGCACATTAGACTGTTTCATTAAAATGGGCCCCTTTCTTTTTGTTTTACTTTACTAACCCTTTAGTCAAATTCAGAATTATAAAGCTAAATCGTTTAATTGCATATGATGTACCGTCTGTTATTTTAAGGTACTGATTTGTAACAGGGTAACACATCATGCAGCATCCACACAAACAGGAGGTTTTGCACCTGATCTCATACATTTGGTGGGGCCAGAGACTGCCCTCCTTAGATTTATGCAGCCAACAGAACCTGAGTGTTACACTCACATCAGCTGTGGTCAGACCGAGTGACTGCTCCTTGAGGCACATCGATCCATGCGTGAATCTGAGTGGGCGACATTCACCCTGTCAACATCCATCAAAACCTTGAACATCTGTATGATTTGTATTCAGAGGAAAATGATTCAGTTTTATTTCTCCCTCAAGATCATTTGAGAACTTCTACTTCTTCTCAAAAGGCCGCCACACAAAGATTAATTAAACCCTTTACCTGTCATTTTGATCATGTCACCATATTGTAACTTTTGTTAATTGATGATGGAATTGAATATGCACATTCACTAAATCATTTGCCTATAGGAACATTACTTTCAAACTGCAGCTCAGCTTGCACAAGAGAAACTCTCACGCACCACACAGATTCCCTAAATGCCACAAATTTTACATCTGACAATCTCATATCATTGAAACTTGCTGAGGGAAAATACATCGATTAACTCCTTTATCTAAACTCGTTATTAGGGAATCTCAGCATGTCTTTCTGTGAGGAAGGCCATGAGTTATGATTAAGTTTTTTTTATGAGACAATAAAGTGAGGTCATGGAACATATGCAATTATAGAAGAGGAGGTGTCTGCTGCTAAGTGAAATTAGGGTGGATACATCCACAGGGTCCTCAGACAATGTGCTCCCTCAGACCCTGGAACAGGCTAGTGCAGATAATTGTAGGGATCCTGGCAGAGATATTTAAATCATCCTTAGCAACATATGAGGTGCTGGAGGATTGAAGGATAGCTAATATTGTTCCTTTATTTAAGAAAGTCTCTAAAAATAAACCAGAAAATGAGGCCGGTGAGTCTAACATCAGCAATAGAAAAATCTTTGGAAGGTATTCTAAGAGACCAAGTATATGAGTATTTCGATAGACAGGGATTGATTAGGGATAGTCAGCATGGCTTTGTGCGTGGTAGGTCATGTCTAACCAATCTTAAGAACTTTTGAGGATACTACCAGGAAAGTTGATGAAGGCAACGGAGTGGGTGTTTTCTACATAAGAACATGAGATATATGAGCAGATTGAAATGGATCTAGCCCATTTGGCCCATTGAGTCTGCTCCACCATTTCATCATGGCAGGTACAATTTTCCTCTCAGCTCCATTCTCCTGCTGTCTCCCCAATTCCCTTCATGCCTGACCAATCAAGAATCTATCTACCTCTGCCTTAAATATACATAAAGACTTGGCCTCCACAGCTGCCTGTGGAAAAAATTCCAGTCATGATATCATTAGTCATATCACCACTCTCTGGCTAAACAAATTCCTTCTCATCTCCATTCTAAAATGAAGCCCCTCTATGCTGAGGCTGTGTCCTTTGGTATTAAAATTGTCCCACCATAGAAATTATTCGCTCCACAGCCACTTTATCAAAGCTTTTCACCATTCGACAGATTTCAATAAGGTCACACCTCAATCTTCTGAATTCTAATAAATATAGGGCTAGATCCTTCATACACTCTTCATATGACAAGACACTCAATCCTGGAATCATTTTCATGAACCTTCTTTGAACTCTCTCCATTTTCAGGACATCCTTTTCGCAAATCTCCTTTGAAGATGCATCACTGCCTGGTTTGGAAATTGCACCATCTCGGATCGCAAGACCCTGCAGTGGATAGTAAGGTCAGCTGAGAAGATCATCGGGTCTCTCTTCCCGCCATTACAGACATTTACACTACACGCTCCATCTGCAAAGCAAACAGCAGTATGAAGGACCCCACGCACCCCTCATACAAACTTTTCTCCCTCCTACCATCTGGGAAAAGGCGCCGAAGCATTCGGGCTCTCACGACCTGACTACGTAACAGTTTCTTCCCCCAAGCCATCAGACTCCTCAATACCCAGAGCCTGGACTGACACCAACTTACTTGTTTCATGTAGCACCATGGTCCTGAAAAACGTTGTCTCGTTTTTACTGTGTACTGTACCAGCAGTTATGGTCGAAATAACAATAAAAAGTGAGTTGACTTGACTTGAACACTCTCCAATGTCAGCAAAACCATTCACAATATTCCAAGTGAGGCCTCACCTGTGCCTCATTATGCGTCATTGACATATAACGTAAATAGGTCCCAACACAGACCCTTGTGGAACACCACTAGTCACTGGCAGCTAACCAGAAAAGGCTCTCTTTATTCCCACTTTTTGCCTCCTGCCAATCAGCCTCTGCTTTATTCATGCTAGAATATTTCCTGTAATACCCTGGGCTTGTAGCTTGTTAAGCAGCCTCATGTGTGGCACCTTGTCAAAGGCCTTCTGAAAATCCAAGAGCACAACATCAACCAAGTCTCCTTTGTCTATCCTGTTTGTTATTTCTTCAAAGAATTCCAACAGATCTGTCACACAAGATTTTCCCTTGAGGAACCCATGCTGAATAAGGCCTGTTTAATCATGTGCCTCCAAATGCAATGAGACCTCATCCTTAATAATTGACTCCAACATCTTCCCAATCACTGAGATCAGACTAACTGATCTATAATTTCCTTTCTTCTGCTTCTCTCCCTTCTTGAAGATTAGAGTGACATTTGCAATTTTCCAGTCTTCTGGAACTTCTACATGGGCTTCAGCAAGGCCTTTGACAAGGTTCCGCATGGGATGCCTTCAAGAGGATTCAGTTGCTTGGTATTCAAGATGAGGTAGTAAATTGGATTAGACCAGTGATTCCAAATGGGGTTGGTAACGTGTCCTAATGGGGAAATAAAGTTGTATGGAGGAGTTCAAGATTCATGGGGGTGTGGGGGTGATAAGTGGCATCCTAACTTGGGCACGAGACCTGACTGATGATTAGCAGAGCAGGCACTTCCAAAAAAAAGGATGAGGCACTAGAACACAGGAAGAAACATAGCTCTGCAAGCGGTGAGTACTTGTCAGAACAACACATCTGAAATTCGGCAATCTCATCTGACCTTATATAAGCAAATCATTGAGAGAAGAATGTTCTCAGTTTCCCTGCATGGAAAGTATGGCACTCTCTTTCACAGTGATTTGCACAAGGACTGCTTACACCTGCAGTCACTGAAGAAGGATTTTCAGAATTGATTCAAGGATTTGAACAAAGTGGAAATTCTGGACTGGGTAATTAAACCATGGCTGATCCAATTCTTCCGGTCATCCCCACTCCCCTGCTTTCACCCCATGCCCTTTGATGCCCTGGCTGATCAAGAACCTATTTATCTCTACCTTAAATACACCCAATGACTTGGCCTCCACAGCTGCTCATGGCAACAAATTCCACAGATTTACCACCCTCTGACTAAAGTAATTTCTCAGTATCTCAGTTCTAAAAGGACGTCCTTCAATCCTGAAGTTTTGTCTTCTTGTCCTAGAAACCCCCACAATGGGAAATAACTTTGCCATATTTAATCTATTCAGGCCTTTTAACATTCGGAATGTTTCTGAGATCCCCCTCATTCTCCTGAACTCCAGGGAATACAGCCCAAGAGCTGCCAAACATTCATCATAAGGTAACCCTTTTATTCCTGGAATCATTCTCATGAATCTTCTCTGAACCCTCTCCAATGTCAGTATATCCTTTCTAAAATAAGGAGCCCAAAACTGCAAACTGATCTGGATGATATTGTGATTAACTGGAATATATTTGCGGATGACATCAAAACTGGGAGTGTAGCTTGCATTGGGATCTGGACCAGCTGGAAAAATGGGCAGAAAAATGGCAGATGGAATTTAATTTTACACAGTGAATAGTAGGGCATGGAGCAGTGTGGTAGAACAGAGGAATCTGGAAATACAGATCCATGATTCTTTGAAAGTGGCGTCACAGGCAGATAGGGTCATAAAGAAAGCTTCTGGCATTCTAGTCTTCATTAAGTACTACATACAAGGGTTAAGGTGTTATGTTAAAGTAATTGATGAGACCTAGTTTGGAGTACCCTGCACTGTTTTGGTCACCTACCTACAGGAAATACGTCATTAAATTGAAAGAGTGCAGAGAAAATTTACAGCGATGTTGCCAGGAATTGAGGACCTGTTATAGGGAAAGTTACGGGTGGGTTAAAGTGGGACTATACACTGGGAGTGCAGGTCGATGGAACTAACTAGATTAATAATTTGGAATGGATTGGATGGGCAAAGAGCCTGTTTTTGTGCTCTTCATGAAGATTACCGATGAGGGCAGGGACAGTGCATTTTGTCTCTGAAAATAGTGGAGAATTGTGATGACAGTGGCACGCACCGAAGACGGCAAGGCCATTTGGCCACAGCATCTATAAAAACATCACCAACCGGTCTGTACTGGTGTCATCAAAGCCAGCTTGTCTGAACCGATGCTAGGTCTACACTGGCACCAACTACGCTATCACCAGTATCAGAGATATCAGCCAGCCCAGATCAACACAGATAAAATCAGGCAGTCGGCACTGAGGCCAAAAACATCACCCAAACCCGTGACGCCACGGGCCTGAGCCCAGATGATCGGCAGAGAACAAACCGAGTCTGGGCTCCCCTCCTGCAAAGTGTTCTTGTTACTAGCAGACTCCCAATTCTACCCTCTCTCCTCCCCCGTTTCTCTGTCTAATCTCCTATTCTGCTTTCTGTCTTTCTACTGCGGGAGCTCCGTGCTCGGCCTAGCACATCACAACTCACCGAAAAGACAGCAACAGTGCGACTCCCGCCGGCGGTGGGTACTGAATAAACGCCGTCTCACTTCTGGTTCCAGTTGCTATACTTCCGGGTCAATGGTACGAGGGCGTGTCTCAGTTGCCGGAATTCCGGTGACCAATTGCATGTGGAGCGCTGAAGGAATTCTGCAGTTCAATTGGATTCAGAATTGTTTATGTGATAGAAAGATACAAGCGAGGGTGGGAACAACTTCGAGAGCATATAGGATTGGGAATGGGACTCCACGGGGAAGAGTGTGTTACCCACTCCTTTTTAATATAATTGCTAATAATATAATTAAATGCTGGCTCAGATGTATCTGAATCATTATAAACTGACGATGGTACAGTGTGGCAGATAGATACTTTATCCATCCCAAAGGAAATTATAGTGTAACAGTATCATTACAAGTGCACAGATAAACAATATTAGAGGAGAAGTAAGAAGAATTTAAAAAAAAGTTACTTTAAACAGTCTAACAGGAGGGGGTCATCACTTCCCCAGCTATTATAGAGCCTTATGGCCGAGACTGAATGACCCCATATAGTGCTCTTTGGAGCAGCGCAGTTGCCTTAGTCTATTACTGAAAATCTTCCTCTGTTCAGCCAAGGTAGCAGGCAGAGGGTGAGAAATACTGTCCAGAAATATCAGGATTTTCTGCAGGGTCTTGTTCTAGTTTGACTCCTAAAACAGAGCCAGCCTTTCTAATCAGTTTATTGAACTGGTTGGCATCACCCGTGCTGATACCATTGCCTCAGCACAACACCGCATAGAAGATTGTACTGGCAACAACAGACTGCTAGAACATGAAGAAGAGGCCTGCATACTCCAAAGGACTTAAGTCTCTTCAGGAAGTAGAGGCAACTCTGGCACTTCTTCTACACAGCCTCTGATAAATGATAGGTAAGAATATAAATGATACTGTTAGGAAAATGCAGGTAGCTAATAATAAAGTTGAGCAGGTGTTCCCAACAAAGTTAATGGGAGGTGTCCATGGCATTAAAAAGTCTGGGAATCCCTGAGGTAGAAAAATGGGTATGTTAATGGGAGGGTTAGATTTCAGCTGTGAAGACTCAGGTTATTTGTTGTTCTATAAGGGATGTTACAATTGAACTCAAGTTATATAAGACCAGAAGATATAGGAGCATAGTTAGGCCATTTGGCCTATCGAGTCTGCTCCGTAATTTCATCATGGCTGATCTAATTTTCCTCTCAGCCCAATCTCCTGAATTCTCCCCGTATCCCTTCATGCCCTGACCAATCAAAAATCTATCAATCTCTGCATTAAATTTACATAAAGACTTGGCCCCCACAGCTGTCTGTGGAAAGAACTCCACAATCATTTCACCTCTCTCTGGCTAAAGAAATTCCTCATCTCTGTTCTAAAAGGACACCCTTCTATTCTGAGGCTGTATCCTTGTCAAAGACCTTTTGAAAATCCAAATACACAACATTTTCCTTTGTCTATCCTGCTTCTTTCTTTTAATAATTCCAGCAGATTTGTTCGGCAAGACTGTTGCTTGAGAAAACTATGCTGACTATGGTCATATGCTTCCACATACCCCGAGACCTCATGCTTATAAAAGACTCCAACATCTTCCTAACCACTGAGGTCAGATTAACTGGTTTATAGTTTTCTTTCTTCTCCCTCTCTCCTTTCTTGAAGAGTGACATTTGCAATTTTCAGGTCTTCTGGAACTATTAGAGCATCTACTGATTCTTGAACGATTATTTCTAATGCCTCCACAATCTCTTCAGTCACCTTTTTTGGAAGCCTGCAGTGCACACCATCTGGTGCGGTGACTTATCCACCTTCTGACCTTTCAGTTTCCCAAGAACCTTCTCTCCAGTAATGATAACTTCACACACTTCATGACTCCTGACACCTGGAACTTCCACTATACTGCTAGTGTCTTCCACAGTGAAGACTGATGCAGAATACTTATTCAGTTTGTTTGCCAGCTATTTCCTTGTCCCCAATTACTACCTCTCCAGCATAGTTTTCCAGTGGTCCAACATCTACTCTCGTCTCTCTTTTACACTTTATGTATCTGAAGAAACCGTTGGTATCCTCTTTAATATTATTGGCCAGCTTACTTTCATATTCCATCTTTATCTTCTTAATGACTTCTGTAGTTGCCTACTGTTGGTTTTTAAAAGCTTTCTCAGCCTTTAACTTCCCACTAATTTTTGCTCTAATATATGCCCACTCTTTGGCTTTTATGTTGGCTTTGACTTTTCTTGTTAGCCACAGTTGTGTTATCTTTCCTTTTGAATACTTCCTGTGCCTTCTGATTTGCTTCCAGAAATTCTGGGCATTGTTGTTCTGCCGTCATCCCTGCTAGTGTTCTTTTCCAATCAATTCTGGCCAACTCCTCTCTTGTGCCTCTGGTGATTCCCTTTACTCCACTGTAATACTGATACATCTGACTTTAGCTTCTCTTTATAAAATTTCAGGTTGACTTCAATCTTATTATGATCACTTTCCCCAAGGGTTCTTTTATCTTAAGCTCTCTAATCAATTGTGGTTCATTACACAACACCCAATCCAGAACAGCTGATCCTCTAGTGGGCTCCACCATGATGTGCTCTAAAAAGCCATCTTGTAAGCACTCCTGAGATTCCCACTCCTGGAATCCAGCACCAACCTGATTTTCCCAATCTACCTGCATATTGAAATCCCCCATGACTATTGTAACATTGTCCGTTTGGCATGTATTTTCTATCTCCAGTTGTAATTTGTAGGCCACATCCATACTACTGTTTGGGGGTCTGTATCCAACTCCCATTAGAGTTTTTTCACCCTTGCAGTTCCTTACCTCTATCCACAACAATTCATTACCTTCTAACCTTATGTCACTTCTTTCCAATAATTTGATTTCATTTTTTACCCAGCACAGCAAAGATGCTTGCTTTGCCTTCCTGCCTATCCTTTCGATACAATGTGTATCCTTGGACATTAAGTTCCCAGCTAGAATCTTCTTTCAGCCATGATTCAGTGATGCCTACAACATCATAACTGCTAACCTGCAACTGATCTACAAGTTAATCCATTTATTCTGTATACTGCGTGCATTCAAATATAACCCCCTCAGTCCTGTATTCAGCCTTTCTGATTTTAGACCATAGGACCATAAAATATTAGAGAAGAATTAGACCTTTGGTCTATTGAATCTGCTTGTCCATTTCATCATGACTGGTCCAATTTTCCTCTCAATCTCCTGCCTTCTCCCCATAGCCCTTCATGCCCTGACCAATCAAGAATATATCAACCTCTGCCTTAAATATACATAAAGACTTGGCCTCCACATCTGCCTGTGGCAAAGAATTCCACAGGTTCACCACTCTCTGGCTAAAGCAATTCCTCCTCATCTCTGTTCCCTCTACTTTGTGTCGTCTGGTCTGAGACTCTCCCAACATAGGAAATATTCTCTCCACATCCACTCTATCACCATACGAAAGTTTTCAATAAGGTAACCCCTCATTCTTCTGAATTCTAGTGAACAAAAGCTCAGAGCCATCAGACAATCTTCATATGTCGTGCCATTCAATCCTGGAATCATTTTTGTGAACCTCCTTTGAACCCTCTCCAGTTCCAGCACATCCTTTCTAAGATAAGGGGCCAAAAACTGCTCACAATAGTCCAAGTGAGGCCTCACCACTGTTTTATAAAGTCTCAACATTACATCCTTGCTTTTACATTTGAGTCCTCTTGAAATGAATGCTAACTTTGTATTTGCCTTCCTCACCACAGACTCAACCTGCAAATTAACCTTTAGGGAATCCTGCACAAGACTCCCAAGTCTCTTTTGTATTTTCCCTCCATTTAGAAAACAGTCAACCCTTTCATTTCTTCTACCAAAGTACATGACCATACTCTTTGCGACACTGTATTCCATCTGCCATTTCTTTGCCCTTTCTCTTAATATGTCTAAGTCCTTCTGGAGCCTCTCTACCTTCTCAGAACTACCTGCCCCTCCAGCTATCTTCCGTTATGGTCGGGTCCTTCGACCGCCCCTCGTTTTGCCTTGAACTCAAAAAGTCACACCTGAGGATCATCTTAGCTTGGTTGGGCTCAAGGAGGCGCACCTGATGCCTATCGGTTGGCTGTGAATATAAGGGGCTCTGGGATTGAGTATAGTTGGGGGGTTGTCCTGTCCGTCCCGGCTTGGACTACCACCGTTAACGACGAGTTCTGTGAGTGAGGTATGGACTGGGCTGCACCGTAGCCCGCCCGAGTCTTCCGGCTGCAGTGAGTCTTGAAGTCACCCTGGACCGAGCTCCCTTCCTATCCCTTGCCTCCGTCGGGTATGCCAGGCCAGATTGCCGTTGCCCGGCGGAGGGCTCTGCCCCTTCCTCAGCCTCAAGCAAGCCTCAAGACTCCAGCCTCAAGAACACATCCTCAAGCCAAGCCTCTAGACCCCAGCCTCTAGCCAAGCCTCAAGACCTCAGCCTCAAGACTCAAGCCTCGAGACCCCTGCCTCTAGCCAAGCCTCGAGAGCATCTCTGAACTCCAAGAGCATCTCTGAACTCCAGGATCCTCTCTGAACACCACAGTCTCCACGAAAGCCAAGAAGGCCACGGTCTCCACACCTTGTCCTATCCTTTAACTTGTCCCGTCCTGCCCTCAGTACTTCAGTGCCTGCATCCTGCATTTAGATCCAGTCTCACATTTTCGTATCATCTGCAAACTTTGCAATATAGTCATCAATTCCATCATCCACATCATTGACATATAACATAAAAAGGATCCGTCTCAACACAGATTCCTGTGGAACACCACTAGTCACCAGCAGCCAGTCAGCAAAGGCTCCTTTTATTCCCACTCTTTTGCCTCCTACCAATCAGCACTGCTTTATCTATGCTAGAATCTTTCCTGTAAAGCCGTGGGTTTGTAGCTTATTAAGCAGCGTCATGTGTGGCACCTTGTCAAAGGCCTTCTGAAGATCCAAGTGCACAACATCAACCGATTCTCCTTTATCTATCCTTTTGTTCGCCCTTTACATGGCAATTCATCCTGTTGACTGCAATTTTTCCCTATCAACAGCTTCTTTTCTTTATGCATTGCCTTTGTTTATAAACCAGCTACCTCATCTTCAGCACTATCCTATGATAGCCTTTCCTATGACATTTCTCGCATTGAAATATATGCAGCCCAGGACACTAGTTGCACCATGCTTAAACTTTTGATTCTTGACTGTCTGTGGTGTTACCAGCATCTGCCTCCACAATCTCTCCACTAACTGGCCTGGCAATCTGATTCCCATCCCCTGCTACTCTAGTTTAAACCCCACCATGCAGCATTAACAAGTCTTACTGCTAGGATATTAGTTCCCCTCCAGTTCAGGTACGAACTGTCCCTTCTGTACAGGTCCCACCTCCCCTGTAAGAGAGGCCAATTATACAAAAATCTTCTGCCCACCCTCCTGTACCAGCTCCTAAGCAATGTATTAAACTGTCTAATATTCCTAGTTCTAGCCTCACTAGTACGTGGCATGGCAGCAATCCTAAGATCACAGCCGTGAAGGTACTGCCCTTTGACTCAGCACCTAATTCCCTGAACTCTTTATACAGAACCTTGTCACTCATTCTGTCCATGTCATTGGTACCTACATGGACCGCAACCTGATTTACCGGACCCTGGCACCCAGGAGGCAACATACCATCCAGGAATCTCGTTCTTGCCCACAGAACCACCTGTCAATTTCCCTAACTAATGAATCCCCTACCCCAATGTACCTCATCTCCCTTTTTCCCTTCTGAGTCACAAAGGCAGACTCAGTGCCAGAGATCTGACCACTGTGACATTCCTCTGTAAGCTCAACCCCCACCCCCCAACAGTATCCAAAATGATATACCTGTTGTTGAGGGGGGTGGCCACAGGGGCACTCTGCACTTACTTCTTAATCACTTTCTCCTTCTTGACTGTCACCCAGTTTCCCGTGTTCTGCACCTTGTGTGTAACTATCTCTCTATATGTCCTATCTATCATGCCCTGTCTTTTGATAGTCATCTTTTAATCTATATAGATGGACAGTTTTAATCTATCTTTGATTATGGATGTGTTGCTTCTTGATCAGCCTAACCAGCAGTCTTAAAGTGCCTGGAAAAAGTTCAACCTCAAGCATTGAAATTATGTTGTCGTTGTCATACCCAATTTCAGGATTGCAGATAGAAAGGGATGAATTACCTTTACATTTATGCATGTTATAGTTAAGGGTGATTTATTGGGTTAATGTAAGAGAAATTAAAGTTGACCATCCAATATTGGCAACGTGAGTAAAGTTAGCCATCTAATATTGGCAGTGTGGGTAAAGTTGGCCATCCAATATTGGCAGTGTGAGTAAAGTTGGCCATCCAATATTGGCAGCATGAATAAAGTTGGCCATCTAATATTGGCAACGTGAGTAAAATTGGTCATCCAATATTGGCAATGTCAGTAAAGTTGGCCATCCAATATTGGCAATGTGAGTAAAGTTGGCTGTCCAATATTGGCAGCATGAGTAAAGTTGGCCATCTTATATTGGCAGTGTGGGTAAAGTTGGCCATCCAATACTGGCAGCGTGAGTAAAGTGTGGACAAAACTTCATTTGTGCTGTCTTCATTTTCAAGTGGATGATGAATGAATGGGCACAAAATCCTGACAACATGAAATATTGTCAAGGTCTATCCCTTTCTGTCACTCCCCCATGTTGTTTCCTTTGCCTGTGGTTGATTTAAGCCTTAAAAAAAAGATCAAGCTGAACATTGATTGTATATCAGTAGTACAGGTAATTCAGCAATATAAGAAAGGCAAATATTATCATTTCTTACATGCTTATTCAGATGGTTCAAACGATCCAGTGACAGGCCGTTCAGATGTTTCTGTTTATGTTCCAAAATTACAGATAACTATTAACAAAAGATTATTAGATGAAGTATCAGTATTTATATCTGAGATGGTTGCTATCATTTTAACCCTGGAATAGGTTGAAGAAGTATGCTATGATTTTGTACTTTTGGATTCTGATTCATTCTCTGTTTTGACATCTGTTAAAGCAGGTACTTCAAACTGAATGCGCAGGTATTCTTTGTGAGACTGGACAACATCAGCTGAGGCTGCAAATTCTACACCTGTGTATCCATTTCTTATGAGTCTCTGCCCATGTTAGGGTTGATGGAAATGAGGGGCAGATATTCTAGTGAAACAATCACTTAAAATCATCGATATACTGTAAATGTGCCAGTGCCTTGCATAAAGGAGTGGTGAGATCCAGACTTAAAAACTCTGGGTTCTCTAAATACATTAGATGGTTTGATATTATTTTAAGTTTTTTTTTGAAGGAGGTAATTGAAGTGGGTGTACTTCCTCTCTGTCTGCTCCACACTCCAGTTCAGGAAGAGGCAGTAATGCACTTTGCATTGGTCCGCCAAACACAATTAAACACTACTAGTCACTCCATTCTTTAAGAGACAGGAAACTATAGGTGGGTTAGTCTGACTTTGCTGGGTGATAAGTTGTTGGAGTACAATATTGAATATGAGGTTTCAGGATAATTGGAGACACAAGATAAAATAGCCAGAGTCAGCATGATTCTATCAAAGGAAAATCTTGTCCTGACAAATCTGTTTAAATTATTTGAGTAAATGATAAGCAGGATTGGCAAAGGAAAGAAAGTGGATGTTGAATTTTTGGAAGGTCTTTGACAAGCTGCCACACATGAGGACGCTTAACAAAAACGCATGTGGTGCTTATTCTGTAATACCAGCATTCCGACAGCCCAATCAGCGGCAGGAGCAGCACACAGTGAAGAGGTTACTCATAGGTTAAATGCTCATTTCAAAGGAGACCTTTGTGGACGTTTGGTGTCATTCCAACAGCCCAATCAGCGGAAGGAGCAGTGCAGACAGGAGTAAATAAAAGTACAGAAGGGACAAGTGGAGTGGCCATTGTTAGGAGTAGGCCAGTGTGAGAATGGGAGTGTTAGGCTTTGGCTCAAAGGAGGCTTTGGCTTGGAAGAGGTGTTGGCTCTGGGTCAGATGTCCAGGTAAGTTTCTGTTACGTTTCCCTGTTTTCCTACTGTGTCAGCATCTGCCTCCACAAGCTACGGTTAAACTGTGTAGTTTAAAATGGCAAACAAGGGAAAATCTGCAGATGCTGGAAATCCAAGCAACACACACAAAACAGTAGGTGGCATCTATGGAAAAAATACAGTTGACGTGGTGCTAAAACGTCTTTTGCATAGATGCTGCCTGGCCTGCTGAGTTCCTCCAGAAATTTGTGTGTGTTGCTTAGTTTAAATGAGCGCTGTGTGTTCTTTATGCCGGATGTTAGAGTCCTGGAAGACCCAGAGTCTGCGAGGGAACTACATCTGCATGGTGCATCAGCTTAGTTCTTTGAAGACTCCTAGGGATCCAGAGCAGCAGCTAAATGACCTTCAGCTTATATGGGAGAGTGAAGAGATTATTGATCAGAGTTACAGGGAAGTAGTCACCCCTAAGTTGCAGGAGCCAGGTAGCTGGGTGACCGTCAGGAGAAATGGAAATGTGAATAGGCAGTTAGCATAGAGCACCCCTGTGGCCAGTCCCCTCAATAATGTACTGTTTTGGATCGTGTTGTGGGGGATGACCTCCCTGGAGAATGCCACAGAGACCAGGTTACTGGTGCAGAGCATGGGTCCATGTTGCAGAGGGAAAGAGGGTGAAGAGGGAGCAGTTGTGATAGGGGCCTCAATAGTCAGGGAAACAGACAGGAACAGAAATGGGACACCCACATGGTATGTTGCCTCCTAGGTGCCAGGGTCAGGGTCATCTCAGATCGCCTCCGCAACATTTTGGAGGGCCAGATGTCTTGGTACATATTGGTACCAATGACAAAGGAAGGAAATACAAAGAGGTTCTGAAGAGAGAATTTAGAGAGCTAGACAGAAAGCTGAGAAGCAGGACCTCCAGAGTAGTAAATCCTGGATTGCTGCCTGTGCTACGCACCACTGAGGATAGAAACAGGATGATCTGGCAGATGAATCTGTGGCTGAGAAGCTGGTGCAGGGGACAGGGCTTCAGGTTCTTGGATAATTGGGATCTCTTCTGGGGGAGGGGGGAGTATGATGTGCACAAAAGGGACGGTTGCACCTGAACCTGAGGGGAACTAATACTCTCTTGGACGTTTGTTAGAGCTGTTGGGGAGGGTTCAAACTAATTTGGCAGGGGAGATGGGAACCAGAGTGAAGGGACTCAGGATAGGATGGATGGTAAAAAAGCAAAGATAGCATGCAGTCAGACTGTCAGGAAGGGCAGGTAGATGGTAGGACAAAATTGCATTCAGCAGGGTGAAAATCAGTGCATTCAGGATGCAGAATCAAAACAGGTAGTAAATACAGTATTCGAAGTGTTATATCTCAATGCACGGAGTATGAGAAATAAGGTGAATGATTTTGTTGCTCTATTACAGATTGTTGGGTATGATGTTGTGGCCATCACTGATTTGTGGCTCAAGGGTGATTGTAGTTGGGAGCCGAATGTCCAAGGTTACAAGTTGTATCGGAGGGACAGGAAGGTAGGCAGAGGGCGTGGCATGGCTCTGCTGGTAAAGAATGCCATCAAATCATTAGAAAGTGGTGACATAGGATTGGAAGATGTTGAATCCTTGTGGGTTGAGTTAAGAAACTGCAAGGTAAAAACACCCTAATGGCAGTTATATACAGGTCTCCAAACAGTAGCTGGGATGTGGACTACAGATTACAATAGGAAACAGAAAAGGCATGTCAAATGGGCAATACATTATGATTGTCACGGGAGATTTTAACATGCAGGTAGACTGGGAAAATCAGGTTGGTAATGGATCTCCAGAGGCTGAATTTGTTGAATGCCTATAAGCTGGCTGTTTAGAGCAGTTTAACATTGAGCCTACTAGGGGATCAGCTATACTGGATTTGGTATTGTGTAATGAACCGGAGATAATTTGGGAGATGAAGGTAGAGGAACTATTTGGAGGCAGTTAAAACAATGTGATTGAGTTCAACTTGAAATTTGATAGGGAGAAAGTAAAGTCTGATGTAGCAGTATTTCAGTGGAGTAAGGGAAATTACAGTGGTATGAGAGAGTAGTTGGCCAAAGTAAATTGGAAGGAGATGCTGGCAGTGGCTTGAGTTTCTGGGAAAAATGAGGAAGGTGAAGGCAAGTGTATTTCAAAACAAATACTCATATGGCAAAATAGTATGTAACAGCCGAGTGAAGGTTTCACTGCCAACAGTGTTTGGGTGATTGTTAGAAATCAGGGGTATTTAGCAATATGGCCATCCAATCAGGAGAGAAGGCTGGAAGAATGGGTTTTCTTTTGTACCTGTCACCAGTGGGAGTCTTGGTCTTTGTTCACAGGAGATGGAGAGAGAAAATGCTTGAAGGGACCTGTCATAAGACTCTTGGTAGTGTGGAGGATCAGAGGGATCTTGGGGTCCGAGTCCATAGGACACTCAAAGCTGCTGCGCAGGTTGACTGTGTGGTTAAGAGGGCATATGGTGCATTGGCCTTCATCAGCTGTGGGATTGAGTTTAAGAGCTGAAAGGTAATGTTGTAGCTAAATAGGACATGGTCAAACCCCACTTGGAGTACTGTGCTCAGCTCTGGTCACCTCACTACAGGAAGGATGTGGAAACTATAGAAAGAGTACAGAGGAGATTTACAAGGATGTTGCCCGGATTGGGGAGCATGCTTTATGAGAATAGGTTGAGAGAACTCAGCCTTTTTCTCCTTGGAGCAGTGGAGGATGAGAGGTGACCTGATAGAGGTGTATAAGATGATGAGAGGCATTGATTGTCAGAGGCTTTTTCTCAGGGCTGAAATGGCTAACACGAGAAGGCACAGTTTTAAGGTGCTTGGAAGCAGGTACAGAAGAGATGTCAGGGGTAATTTTTTTACGCAGAGATTGGTGAATGTGTGGAATGTGCTGCTGGTGGCGGTGGTGGAGGCAGATAATATAGGGTCTTTTAAGAGACTCCTGGATAGGTACATGGAGTTTAGAAAAATAGAGGGCTATGGGTAACCTCGGGTAATTTATGTTCGGCACAGCATTGTGGGCCAAAGAGCCTGTATTGTGCTAACTCGAGGAAATCTGCAGATGCTGGAAATTCAAACAACTCACACAAAATGCTGGTGGAACACAGCAGGTCAGGCAGCATCTATAGGAAGAAGCACTGTCGACGTTTCCAACCGAGAAGGGTCTCGGCCGAAAACGTCGACAGTGCTTCTTCCTATAGATGCTGTCTGGCCTGCTGTGTTTCACCAGCATTTTATATGTGTTGTCTGTATTGTGCTGCATGTTTTCTATGTTAATATTCATAACTATACTTCTTTTAATTGTATGCAGTGTGCAGTCTGTTATTTCTGACAATGAGCAGTAACAAGACAGTAAATCATACAGCATTCACACAAGACAGGTTTGGGTGGGCAAGACATCCCAATTTCATGGATCTGGTGGAACTGGAATGTGTATATGTATCCTAGACATGCGAAACTGGTGAAAGGTGGGTTTCTCGGTGCTGAGTTGGGAGACTGCCAGCAAGGGCCAATGAGTTGTTTCCTGAGATGCCTGGGACAAAAGAGAGTTTCATTGTGGGGTTATCTTCCTGGGTTTGATTTCATTGGATGCTGCGTGATTGCCCTGAGCATTGATTTGTGAGCATTGGTTTGTGTTTAAGCCTCTGTTAAACTATTAACTGGTAAAGTGATCACGATACGTAGTTTTGGATGCCGCAGGGATTGAGTGTTGGTGCGAGTCAAAGAGATTACCTGTAGCTAATGCTTGAGTATTGAGTGGACTGGACATTCATAGCCCAGATGAATTGTTGCTTAGGATTTTAAGTACCATTAAAACATCAGGAAGAGTTACGATCATGGAGCAGAAGTTTGACAAAATGAAGGGCAAAGATTTTGTTTTAGTAATGATTAGTAATTTAGCACTGATGTAATGGCAGTGGATCTGCCCAGTACTATTGGGGCCCCAGGAGAGGGGGGTCCTTGGGCCATCCATACTTTCCGAAATGAAGGGAGTGTAGGCAAGGGTGCTGAATTGGAAGTAGAGTTCCTCATAGTTGGGGGCAAAGACTTTAATGACAAGTTGTTCTTGTTTTTGCAGAGCGAGGGGAAGGAGTAGTCTGATGTGGAAGGTCTAATGAGCATCCTGACCTCCCTGGCAAATAAATGGCAAGGTGCACCAATGGAGAGTCACGGTTGTGTTCTCGGGAATGAAACCCACCCCTAAGGGGGAAGAGAAATATGAGACTTGGGCAGAGCAGACCACTCAGATGCTGGATGAGTGGCAGTGCTTGGATGATGTGAAAAGACAGCGACTGGTAGAGAGTCTGAGAGGTCCGGTTGCTGACGTAGTGAGGTCCTTAAAGGCAGAGAACCCTTGGCTACTTCCGCGGACTATATGCAAGCACGAGAAAATGTTTTTGGCATGATGGGAACCCAATGGAGCTTATGACGAGGTTTAGGAACATGTTTCAGGAGAAAGGGGAGAAACTTTCTGCCTACATTTTTTGGCTAGAGAGACAGCTGAGATGCTTGCAGCATAGATGAGCCATTCAAAGGCTGAGGTTAATCAATTTAGGGTGGACCGGGTGACAAAGGGCACCCAGTCACAGACTATAATCGCTTGCAGCCTCCGAATGTCTTGTAAGATTCATCTCCTTCCCTCGTTTGTTGAGCTGATCAGAGAAGTAAGAGAGGAAGAAAATGTGATGGAGGAGCGGGAAGCCTCTGTCAGCAGGGTACAGTCTTTGGTAGCAGCCTCTGCTGCTGATATAAACCCTGATAATCCACAACCGGGGGTATTAAAAGAGTTCATGGCAGATTTTAGAGTGGAGGTGTCCAGATTGTTATCAGCGGGTGCTGCCTCCAAGTGTGACAAAGCTGACAGGGAGCCGGACCCACTGAGGGGATAGCTGTTGAACGGGGTCCCTTGAAAAGGAAGTGACTGGTATTGTCTGTTACTACTGTGGTGAGGAGGCATACTTAAGGTGGGAGTGTGAAGGACAGGAAAATCTTCAGAAAGTGAGCCCTTGGGTACGAGCAAAAAGTGTTGGGAAACTTTGAAGACCCAGTGAGGGAGCAGTCTGGTGTCCCAGGGGCAACAGGTTCCAATCAATGTATCAAGGAAAACACTACAGCAAAAACCCCTATTCGTGAAGCTTAGTGGGGCCAAGCTCTAGTGCATCCCTGTGGATCGAGGGCAATTATGCTAGAGCCATATTTGACACAGGTTACTCTGCTGTACCGATCGTTTTACAACCGATATTTGACACTTTTACCATTGATATCGCAGTACGCTGGAGATCTGGGGTCTTAGTACGGATGGTTGTCGTCGAAGCTGGAGTTTTCTGAAGCAGATGTGAAAGTAGCTAAGGTCCTCAATATTGGTTTGTCTGGACCCGGTCAAGAAGGGTGAAGCTTCAATTCTTCTAGGAACAAATACTCCTATTATGAGGAGGCTAGTAGGAGCCTGCAAGGAGAGAGTTGTAGAGAGCTTTCTGAAAATGACCATTCACTGTTTTCCGAGTTGCTTTTGAGGAAGTGCTGGGCTGGATGATGAGCATCAACAAGGGACTGTGTGGTTCACCCAGTCCAAACCAGTCATGTTAAAGTCTGGGGAAATAGCTAGAGTGACAGGAAGCCCAAATTTCCTGGAATGCCTGATGCCGAGCCCTCTTGGTGGATGCTCCAAAAGTTCATGAGGAGTCATGCTTACCTGCTGGGGTACTGGTGAAGCCCGAACTGCAGAAGCCTTCAGTTGTAAAGGTGAACAGGAATGCAGTGATAATCAGGACACCTTGGAGAGGGAAGTCACCTACAAGCGGGGAATGCGAATGGCACACCTTTTTCTAGTGATTGTAATGTCTAGTTTTCCTGTGAGACAAACAAGAGAGAAACCATGTCCTGGAAAGTGAAAGTTGACAGCCAAGTCATTCAACTTTGATGATTCCCTGGTACCTGGAGGTTGGAAAAGGAGATTGATAGAGAAGATGTTGAAGCTTGAAGATGTCTTTTCTATTTGATGTGGGTTGTTCCATGGGTACTTGTCACGCCATCTGAGTGATAGAGGACACCCCGTTCAGAGAAAGGCCTCGGCGACTGGCACCTGCTGAGGTAGAAACATAGAAATATAGAAAACCTACAGCACAATACAGGCCCTTTGGCCCACAAAGCTGTGCCGAATATGTCCCTGCCTTAGAACTACCTAGGCTTTACCCATAGCTCTCTATTTTTCTAAGCTCCATGTACCCATCCAGGAGTCTCTTAAAAGACCCTATCGTTTCCACCTCCACCGCCACCTGCAGTCCATTCCATGCACACACCACTCTGCGTAAAAAACTTACCCCTGATATCTCCCCTGTACCTACTTCCAAGCACCTTAAAATGATGCCCTCTCATGCTAGCCATTTCAGACCTGGGGAAAATCCTCTGACTATCCACGTCATCAATGCCTCTCCATATAACCATATAACAATTAAAGCACAGAAACAGGCCATCTCAGCCCTTCTAGTCTGTGCCGAATGCTTACTCTCACCTAGTCCCACTGACTCGCACTCAGCCCATAACCCTCCATTCCTTTCCTGTCCATATACCTATCCAATTTTACTTTAAATGACAATACCGAACCTACCTCTACCACTTCTGCTGGAAGCTCATTCCACACAGCTACCACTCTCTGAGTAAAGAAATTCCCCCTCGTGTTACCCTTAAACTTTTTCCCCCTAACTCTCAACTCATGTCCTCTTGTTTGAATCTCCCCTACTCTCAATGGAAAAAGCCTATCCACGTCAACTCTATCTATCCCCCATATAATTCTAAATACCTCTATCAAGTCCCCCCTCAACCTTCTACACTCCAAAGAATAAAGACCTAACTTGTTCAACCTTTCTCTGTAACTTGGGTGCTGAAACCCAGGTGTGCTTCTTTATTAATTGGAAAAAGTTCACTCTTATGTAGGTTAAGTTTATAGCCAGAAAAATGGCTAAATTGATCAAGAGGGGAAAACATTGGGGGTAAGGATGTGAACGAATTTGAAAGAAAAAGTAATAAATTGTCAGCGTAAAGAGAAACTTTATGCTCAACAGCCCCCCCCCCCCCCCAGATCCCCATCAGTTCGTGACAGCTTCGAAATGCAATCACCAGTAGCTGTACAGCCAAATCAAAAAGAAAGAGGCTTAAGGGGTGTCCTTGATGGGTGCCACGTTTAAGGCTAAACAACTGGGATTGCTGAGAGTTAGTCAAAACAGAGGCGGTAGGACATGAATATAACAATTTAATCCAAGAGATAAAACTTTGACCGAGGTTAAATTTTTCTAAAACTGCAAAAAGGTAATTCCACTGTATACGGTCGAACGCTTTCTCCGCATTGAGAGAAGTAACACATTCAGGAGTCCCAATTGAAGGTGAGTATAAAATATTGAATAAATGCTGTATATTAAAAAAGGGAAGACGATTTTTAATAAAACCAGTGTGGTCATCAGAAATAATAGAGGGTATAATATTTTCCAATCTATGGGTCAGAACTTTGGCCAAAATTTTGACATCAACATTTAGCAAAGAAATAGGCCTGTAAGAGGAGCACTCCATTGGGTCTTTGCCCGTTTTGGGTAGAAGAATATTACATGCCTCATTAAATGAAGGTGGCAAAATGCCATGATTAAATGAATCAGATAATACTGAGAATAACTGAGATGAAAGAAATGAGGAGAATGATTTATAAAATTCTACAGGAAACCCATCAGGTCCGGGAGATTTGCCCGATGACAGTGCAGAAATAGCAAAAGATACTTCTTTAGGTGATATAGGCTCATTAAGTTTTACTTTAAAATCAGATGAAAGCGAAGGGATATTCAAGCTATTTAAAAAAAGGTCAACAGAATTATTAACATTTCAGGGTTTGGAGGAATAAAACCGAGAATAAAAATTCTTAAATAGGTCATTAATTTCAGAATGATTCGATGTAATATCCCCGTTCTCCTTCCAAATCTTTGTAATATGTTGCTTAACTTCAGAACGTCTCAACAGATTAACTAGAAACTTGCCAGATTTGTCACCATGAATATGAAAGCGACTCTTATTTCAAGAAGTTGACGTTTGACTGGTTGAGTAGAGAGAAGGTCATATTTAGTTTGGAGTTCTACACGCTTCTTGTACAATTCGGGGTTTTCAGTCTGAGTGTATAGTTGATCTAATACTTTAATCTGATTAATCAATTCTAATTGCTCTAAATGGGACTTTCTATTAAGATTCGTTGTATATGAAATTATTTGACCCCTCAAATATGCTTTCATAGCATCCCAGACAATCTGGGATGAAATTTCAGATGATGTATTGGTGTTTAGGAAAAAAGTTATCTGATCCTTAATAAATTTTACAAAATCATCATCTGATAACAAAGTCGGGTTAAAACGCCAATGTTTATTCCTCTGAGGGAGACCGGGAAGATTTAAAAACAAAGTGACTGGAGCATGATTGGAAATCAATATACTCTGATAATCACAAGAGTGAACAAATGAAATAAGTTGATTATCAATTTAAAAATTATCAATTCCAGTAAAAGTATGATGAACATGTGAAAAGAAAATCTCTCTCAGTAGGATGAAGGGAACGCCATATATCGGAGATACCATAGTTAGAAAGAAAAGAATGAATAGCTAAAGCAGATTTAGTAGGTAATCTAGGACCAGAGGACGATCAATCCAAAGCTGGATCTAACCAGCAATTAAAGTCACCACCCAGTATAAGAGAGTATAAATTCAGATCTGGTAATGAAGAAAAAAGCATTCGAAAAAGTTAACATCATCGGAATTAGGAGCATACAAGTTAGCTAGTACCACCTTACCAGAAACAATAATAAAATGTCCATTTGTATCAGATATCTTACTATGGAGTTCAAAAGGAATATTTGAATTAATAAGATTAGAACCCCCCCCCCCCAACTTCGGCCGGGAAGGGTGAATGAAAATGCTGACCCACCCACCTTGACATAAGATGAGAATTATCAAAACTACGAATATGAGTTTCTTGGAGGAAGGCAATGTCAGCTTTAAGTTGCTTAATATGGGAGAAGACCTTCCGTCTTTTTACAGGATGATTCAATCCCTTTACATTCCAGCTCACAAATTTCAATGGATTAACCATTATAAAATGTTAAAACATAAAAGGTAGTGGGCATATATAAGGTCAGACATTGAAATAACAGTTTGGGAGCAAAAATATAAACATAAATCAGTAAATTCAGGACACAGACAAGTCCTGAATATCAAGGAAAAGCAATAAAAACATTGGATAATGTTGGTACTGGAGAACCCACCCCACTCTCGCAGCTAGCTCTACAAGAAAAAAGACACCTCAAAAACCAACTTCTAGTTCTGTACATTGACATAAGCTCCGTTAAAATAATATAGCAAAAACTAGCTAACTTATGCACTACAAATCAGAATTGCAAGCAGAAACAATATCATCAGAAAAAAATATAAGACTTAATACGAAATAATGATCGCGAAATAATCTACCCATGAGAAACTATGAAAAAGTGAAAAAAAAAGGTAAATTTAAGAGAAAAAACGAACAAAGTGGGAAAAAAGAGAGGGGAAATTTTATATATAAAGAAAGTACATAACAGCCATTTGAAAAAAAATCAAGTCAGATACAAAAAATTGGCAGGGTGACCTTCAGTAAAAACTCTAAGCCTCTTAAATAAACTGAGACCAATTATGATTCTCAGTAGATAATGTTATTCAAAAGTAAACAAAGTTACACAGATTAAATCTGAGTCCACAGGAAAGCTTTTTTAATTGACCATTTAAGAAAATCACACCAAGTCCGAAGAGAAACCGACTAAAACCATTTATGGTTCTCAGTAGTTAAAGACATTCAAAAGTGGACTAAATTACTCAAATAAGTTCTGAGTCCGCAAAAAGACTTTTATTTTAGAAAGTATTTATCGGTCATTTTAGAAAGTCAAACCGGGTCCGAAGAAGTCAAAATGGCTGGGAGACCTTCAACAAACTTCTCGGCCTCCTTGACCGACTTAAACCATTTATAGTCCCCAGTAGTAAGAGTAATTCGAAGATCGGCAGGATTACGGAGGGAAGGTTTGAATCCACGATTGAAGAGCTCTTTCATAATGCCTTAGAATTTGGCACGCATCTTCAAAACCTGAGGGGCATAGTCTTCAACGATATGAATGGTATTGCCTTGGTAAGTCAAGGTACCTCTCCGGCATGCCTCCATGATCAGAAGGTTTTTCACCTGATAGCGATGAAAACGCAGGATAATTGGGCGTGCTCTAGAACCCAAAACAGCTCGAGGAATAAATATTCTATGGGCTCTTTCTAACTCAGTGGAGTCAGAAGAATTTCTTTCCTGAAGATCTCACATAGGAAAGAAGAGAAAAATTCAACGGGAGAGCCCGTTTCAGTGGCCTCTGGCAAACCGAGAATGCGTAAATTATTACATCTGCTCCGATTTTTGAGATCCGCCATTTTGGAAGTAAGTTTGCTTTTTTGCTCCTTTAAGTTAGAGCAGAGAGTTTCCAGCTGTTGAACGTGGCGCTTTAAATCTTCGGAAGTTAGGTCGATGCGGGATAATTGTTTGGCTTGGTCATCCACTCTGGCGTTAATCTGATCTAATTTTGACTTCAGCTGGCTGATAGAGGCCCTAAATTCAGTCTTGATATCAACTATAATGTCCTGTTGATTCTGTTCCAGAATAGAGAGAATCTCGGCAGACAGAGACGTAGAAGCTTCTTTTTTCCCAGATTTAGGAAACTTTGTAGCCATTGTGAGATAGAAGTATTCGCAGGCAGATAAGAAAGACAAATAAATTAACAAAATTAAATAAAAAAGGGAGGTACATAGTGTGAAGGTAAGAAATGTAATGGAGTGAAAGTCTGAAGCGACTAAACAATCGCCATCTTATCAGAAGTCTCTCCAGAACATCCTAAAGGTTAACTTGCAGGTTTAGTCAGTGTTCATGAAGGCAAATGCAATGTTAGCATTCATTTCAAGAGGTCTAAAATACAAGAGCAAGGATGTGAAGCTGAGGGTTTATAAGGCACTGGTGAGGGCTCACCTTGAGTATTCTGAACAGATTTAGGCTCCGCATCTAAGAAAAGATGTGCTACCATTGGAGAGGGTTCAGAGGACATTCACAAGGATGATTCTGGGAATGCAAAGGTAATTATAAGAGGAATGTTTGCTAGCTCTGTATCTGTACTCACTGGAATTTAGAAGGATGAGGGGGGTCTTATTTGAACCTTTCGAATGTTGAAAAGCCCAGCCAGAGTAAATAAGGAAAGGATATTTCCTATGTGGGGGAGTCTAGCAGTAGGGCCTACCTCAGTGCTATAATGCTAACTAAAGGGCCAGAAGGGCGAGCTCCATTCTGTATCATTGACTAAAGGGCTCGAATTCTCTGCTCTGTGCTGAGTCACTAAATAACAGTTTAGAAGGGCCTACTGCATGCTGTATCCCTAAATAATGGGCTAGAAGAGCCTTCTCCATGCTATATCATTCTGTAAAGAGCCAGAAGGGCCAGCTCTATGCTATATCGCTAAGTAAACAGCCAGAATGGCCACCTCTGAGCTGTATCACTAAATAAAGAGATGAAGGGCTTATTCACTGCTGTATCACTAAATAAAGGGCCAGAACTGCCTATTCTGTGCTTTCTCACTAAATAAATGGCCAGAAGGGCCAGCTCCATGCTGTATCACAAAAATATGGGCCAGAAAGTTCTACTCCATTCTATATAACTAAATAAAAGGACCAGAATGGCCTACTCTGGGCTGTATCACTAAACAAAGGTCCAGAAGGACCTATGCCGAGCTGTATCACTAAATAACTGGCTAGACGGGTCTACTCTGTGCTATATCAGTAAATAAAGGGCCAGAAGGGCCAACACAGTGCTCCATCACTAAATAAAAGGCCAGAAGGGTCTATGCCGTGCTGTATCACTACTTAAAGTATCAGAAGGGCCTACACTGAGCTGCATCACTAAATGAAGGGCCAGCAGAGTCAATACTGTGCTGTATCACTATGTAGCCCCCTGGCACACCTTAGGCTCGCTCAGCTTGCTGCCATCTGGGGGAGCAGCCTCGGCCCCACCAAACTGGGTAATCAGCTTGTGTGGATGCTGTGTGATATCCCCACCCTGCCAAATAACAGACAGTACACAATATGCAATTAAATGATTACACTTTATAGAGATTACTAGAACTAAGTGATTAATAACGATACAGTATATATGAAGGAAAAGAAAATAAAGAAAAGGCACCAAAACTTATCAAAGTCCAAACCAACTTCATGCACAACCTTTGAGCTCAATTAATGAAGTCTTCTGGCCACCATTCGATCCCCTCCGCACTCCTCGACTCATAGCTCAGGACCACCCAAAGTGATCAACTAAGTCTGTCTTCATCGCCTCTCGTTGCCGAAAATCCTGGCCTCGGACACCCGCTCGGGGTCCATTCCGTCGCCAACTAACAGCATTGCATCCTCTCTCCCTCTCACCCCCTCGTGCCGACTCCCCAAATCCCCGCCAACAATAGTTTACAGACCCAGAAGAGAGAATAACGTTAATCCCAATTGGTTAACAAATGAATACAATTCTCGTTTTCAGTAATTTTAAACCAAACAAAACTGCAAGAGAAAGCCCTTATCATAACAAAGAAGCATTCCTACTTTTAACAAAACAAAGAAGCCATTTTGATTTACATATGCAGTTAAAAAAAGAAAAAACTCCCTCACAAAGAAAAAGAAAGAAAACCCCCTTACAACTAACTAAAGAGTCAGAAGTGCCAACTCCGTGCTGTATCACTAAATAAAGGGCCAGAACCACCTTTTCGGGGCTTTCTTGATAACTAAATGGCCAGAAGGGCCAGCTCCATGCTGCATCACAAAATTGTGGGCCAGAAAGTTCTACTCCGTTCTGTATAACTAAATAAAGGTCCAGAAGAGCCTACACCGAGCTGTATCACTAAATAACTGGCTAGACAACTCTACTCTGTGCTATACCACTAAATAAAGGGCAAGAAGAGCCTACTCCATGCTGTATCACTAAATAATGGGGCCGGAGGAAGCCAACTCCATGTTGTATCACTAAATAAAGGGCCAGCTCCATGCCATATCATTAAATAAAGGGCCAGAATGGCCAACTCCAAGCTGAATGATTAAACAAAGGGCCAGAAGTGTTAACACCGTGGTGTATCATTAAATAAAGGGCAAGAAGGGCCTATACCGCGCTGTATCACAAATGAAGGGCCAGAACTGAAAACATCGTGCTGT
Source organism: Hemitrygon akajei (assembly GCF_048418815.1). Lineage (NCBI taxonomy): Eukaryota > Metazoa > Chordata > Chondrichthyes > Myliobatiformes > Dasyatidae > Hemitrygon > Hemitrygon akajei. Next base: position 73,342,953 of record NC_133125.1, read on the forward strand.
ATCACTTAATAAAGGGCTGGAACGCTGCCCTCTGTGTTGCATCACTACATTTTTTGAGATTAAAAAAATTACAAAACTGGAACCAAATTCATAATGACTGCTTAATCACAAGATATAAATTTAAATTAGTAATTGTAGTAATTAGTAATCCTTCATTTTGGCCAGTTGTACAGGTAGAGAAGCTCCTAATAATGAGATTAAGTGAAACTGTTCCACAGCATTCAATTCCAAATCAGCCCAAGGCAGTCATTCATTTCTATTAGCCCAATATAACCAAAAACTCATATAACGTATATTAACAGCACAATAATACATTCTTAAATTAGGCAAAGCAACACCTCCATCTTTTTTAATTTTTGTAAATGATATTTAACAATTCTTGGTCTTATTATTCCAAACAAAAGATGAAATAATAGTCAACCTGATCGAAAAACTTCTTAGTTAAAAAAAAGGATATTTTGAAATACATATCAAAATTTTGGTAAAATCATCATTTAACTGCATGAATTCAGCCGACTAACGAAAGTGTAAGTAGATTCCATCTACAAAATAATAGCTTCATAAAATCCACTAAAGGAACCAAATTAGCTTTATAAAGGTCTTTATGATTTTTAGTGATAATAGCACCTAAATATTTAAATGAGTCTGTAACTGTAAAAGGAATGTCATCAAGCAGAATCATTTAGGGGAAATAATTCACTTTTATAAAGGTTTAGTTTATATCCCAAAAACTTTCCAAAATCATTTAATAGTTTCAATAAACTAGGAATAGATTCTTCAGGATTCAAAATATAAACTAAAAGATCATCAGCATAAAGGGAGTTCTTATGAACAGTCCCATTTATGAAAATTCCATGAATATCCTTAGCTTCACGAAGTGCAATAGCCAAGGATTCCAGCACCAGATTAAATAACAAAGGACTAACGGACATCCTTGTCTCGTACCCTGTGAAAGCCGAAAAAAGGAGATCTGCAATTGTTAGTAATAACAGTAGCAATAGGTCTTTTATATATCATTCTGATTCACTTATTAAAATTAATACCAAAGCCAAATTTCTCTAAAACATTAAATAAGTATTTCCATTCAACTCTGTCAAATGCCTTTTCAGCATCAAGACAGACAACACATTGGGGAGTCTTGGAAAAGGATAAATATATAACATTTAGTATAAATTTAGTATAACCCTAATGTGAAGCGCCTGAGTAAAGGACCAGAATAGCATATTCCATGCTATATATCGCAAAATAAAGGGCCACAAGAGCCTACTCCATGCTATATCTCTAAATAAAGGGCCAGAGGGCCTACCCTGTGTATATCGCTACAGAAAGGGCCAGAAGCACCTACTCCATACTTTAGCACTAAATTTAGGGCCAGAAGGGCCTAATCCGTGCTGTATCGCTAATTAAAGTGTCAGAAGGGCTTACACCGTGCTGCATCACTAAGTGAAGGGCCAGAATATCATACTTCATGTTATATCCTTCATTAAGGGACAGAAGTGGCAATTCAGTGCTATATTGCTAAATAAAAGGCCAAAAGGGCTAGCTCCGTGCTGTATCATTGAATAAAGGGGCAGAAGTCTCTACTCCATGCCGTATCACTAAATAAAGGGCCAGAAGTGCCTTCTCTATGATGTATCACTAAATGAAATGCCAGAAGGGCCTACTCCATGCTGTATCACTAAATAACAGTTCAGAAGGGCCAATTCAGTGCTGCGTCACTAAATAAAGGGCCACAATTGCCAACACCATACTGTATCATTAAATAAAGAGCAAGAAGTGCCAGCTCTGTGCGAAATCGCTAAATAAAGGGCCAGAAAGCCAACTCTGAGCTGTATCACTAAATAAAAGGCCAGAAGGGCCTACTCCATGCTGTATCCCTACGTGAAGGGCCAGAAGGGCCTACACCATCCTGTATCACTAAATAAATGGACAAAGGGTCTTACCTCAGTGCTGTATCACTACATAAAGGGCCAGAAGGGCCTCCTCCATGTTGTATCCCAAATAAAGGGCTGAATGGGCCTACTCCATGCTGTATCACTAAATAAAGGGCCGCAAGTGCCAACTCAGTGCTATTTCACTAAATAAAGGGCCAGAAAGGCTAGCTCCGTGCTGTATCACTGAATAAAGGGCCAGAGGGTCCTACTCCATTCTGTATCACTAAATAAAGGGCCAGAAGGGCCTACACTGTGCTGTATCACTAAATAAAGTGCCAGAAAGGCCTACTCTGTGGTGTATCACCAAGTTAAGGACCAGAATGGCCTGCTGCAAGCTATATCACTAACTAAAGGGCCAGAAAGGCATACTCCATGCTATATATCACAAGATAAAGGGCCACCAGGGCCTACTTCATGCTGTTTCTCTAAATAAAGGGCCAGAAGGGGCTACTACATGCTGTATCATTGTTAAGAGCCAAAGGGCCTACTCTGTGCTGTATCACTAAAGAAAGGGCCAAAAGTGCCTACTCTGTGCTGTATTACTGAATTAAGGGCCAGAATATGCTACTCCATGCTATATCAATGAATAAAGGGTCAGAAGTGCCAACACTGTGCTGTATTGCTAAATTAAGGGTCAGAAGGGCCTACTCTGCACTATATCGCTAAATAAAGGGCCTAAGGGGCCTACCCCATGCTGTATCACTAAATGAAGGGCCAGAGGTCCAGCTTGGTGCTGCATCACTAAATTATGGGCCAGAAGGTTATACTACATTCTATATCAGTAAATAAAGAGAGAGAATGGCCTACCCTATGCTGCATCACTAAATAAAGGGCCAGAAGGGCCTGCTCTGTGCTATATCACTAAATAAGGGGCCAAAGGGCCTACCCCATGCTGTATCACTAAATTATGGGCCAGAAGGGTATACTACATTCTATATCAGTAAATAAAGAGACAGAATGGCCTACCCTATGCTGCATCACTAAATAAAGGGCCCGAAGGGCCAACACAGTGCTCTGTCACTAAATAAAAGGCCAAAAGTGCCTTCTCCATGCTGTATCACTAAATGAAGGGCCATGTTCTATGACTAAATAAAGGGCCTACCCCTAGATTTATCACAAAATAAAGCACTACAAGAAGCTACCACATGCTGTATCACTAAATAAAAGGCCAGACAGGTGCCCTGTCATCTTAATAAAGGGCCAGAAGTGCCTTCTTCATGCTGTATCACTAAATGAATTGCTAGAAAAGCCTACACAAAAGTAGCTTTGCCTCAAAAGAACTATTGGCTAACTTGATGTAAACCTTGTAATTTTACTTATCATATGATTTAGATTTGTCTGTAACGAATTTTATGAGTGCGCTACTAAAGTTAGAGTATTTACTTTAACTAATATCACCACTTTTACATAATAGAACTTCAGCATTTCCAAGCCTACAGAAAGCTAATGGCAGTTCCAGTGTAAATGCTATGTGGTAGGCTCCTGAATTCATCTTTATTTTGAGTATTCCATGCTTCTGAGTACTATTCATGTCATGTCTATACAGTTACAGCTCAATCTGAATAGTTATGTACACATACTTAACAGATAAAGCACAGAATAGAAAGTTATGCATTCTGCCCAAAGGAGTGTAGGTTTGAATTTTGCCCAAAAGTACTGTGTGCTAACCTTTAGTAAACCTTTTAATTTTACTTACCATAGGATTTAGAGTTGTCTGCAATGAATTTTATGAGTCTGCTACTAAACTTAGAGAAGTTACTTTATGTAATATCACATTTTGTGCATAACAGAATATTAGTGTTTCCAAAGCTAAAGAGAGATATTGGCAGTTCCAGTGCAAATGCTATGTGGAAGGTTACTGAATTCAACTTTATTTTGGGCATTTCATTGTTCTGAGTAGTATTCATGCCATTTCTATACAGTCAAAACTTTACCTGAATAGTTGTGTACACATACTTAACACAAAATGCCCAGAATAGAAAGTAATGCATTCAGCTCAATAGAGTGTAGGTTTGAATTTTGCTCAAAAGTACTATGTGCTAACTAGCTGTAAACATTTAACTTTACTTACCATATGATTTACAGTTGTCTGCAACCAATTTTATTAGTATGCTACTAAACTTAGAGAAGTTACTTTAAGCAATATCACCTTTTGTATATAATAGAACACTATTGATTCCAAAGCTAAACAGAGATATTGGCAATTCCACTGCAAATGCTATGTGGTAGGTTCCTGAATTGAGCTTCCATGTGAGTATTCCACAGCTCTGAGTAGTATTCATGCCGTTTCTATACAGTACCCACTCAACCTGAGTAGTTAAGTCCACATACTTAACACAAAATACTTTGAATAGAAAGTATTGCTTTCATCTCAATGGAGTGTAGGTTTGAATTTTGCTCAAAAGTACTATGTGCTACCTTGTAAACTTTTAGTTTTACTTACCATATGATTTAGATTTGTCAGCAAACAATTTTATGAGAGTGCTACTAACGTTAGATCAGTTACATGAAGCAATATCACCTTATGTACATAATAGAACGTTAGCGTTTCCAAACCTAAAGAGAGATATTGGCAGTTTCAGTGTAAATGTTTTGTGGTACGTTCCTGAATTCAACATTATTTTGCGCATTTCATTGTTCTGAGTAGTATTCATGCCGTTTCTATACAGTTAAATCTCAACCTGAATAGTTGTGTAAACATCCTTAACACAGAATGCCTAGAATAGAAAATAATGCATTCAGCTCAATAGAGTGTATATTTCAATTTTGCTCAAAAGTACTAAGTGCGAACTTGTTTTAAACCTTTTAATTTTACTTACTATATGATTTAGAGTTCTCTGCAACCAATTTTATCAGTCAGCTACTAAAGTTAGTGAAATTACTTCAACTAATATCACCTATTGTACATAATAGAACATTAGCGTTTCCAAAGCTAAAGAAAGATATTTGCAGTTCCAGTGTAAATGCTCTGTGGTAGGCTCCTGAATGCAGCTTGCAATTGACGATTCCATGGCTTTGAGTAGTATTCATGCCGTTTCTATACATTTCCAACACAACCTGAGTAGTTATCTACACATACTTACAAAATGCATTGAACAGTAAGTAATGCATTCAGCTCAACAGAGTGCAGCTCTGCATTTTGCTGAAAACTACGAGGCGCTAACTCGATGTAAACCTTTTAATTTTACTTACTATATGATTTAGAGTAGTCTGCCGCTAATTTAATCAGAGTGCTACTAAAGATAGAGAAATTACTTCAACCAATATCACCTATTGTACATAATAGAACATTAGCATTTTCAAAAGAAATGAAAGATATTGACAGTTCCAGTGTAAACACTATGTGATAGGTTACTGAATTCAGCTTGCATTTGAGTATTCCATGCCTCTGATTAGTATTCTTGCAGTTTCTATGCAGTTCCAACTAATCCTGAGTAGTTATGTACACATACTTAACACAAAATGCATAGAATAGTAAGCTCTGGATCTCTTTATTGCTAATTGCCGATGGGACATCAACCGTCTTGACTTCACCACAACCTGTTCCAATTCCAACCTCACTCCTTCCTAACACTCTGCTCTCCGCTCCCTCCGCACCAATCCCAACCTCACTATAAAACCTGCTGATAAGGAGGGAGCTGATGATGTCTGGCGTACTGACCTCTACCTGGCCGAGGCACAGCGACAACTCTCTGATACCTCCTCTTATTTACCGCTTGATCATGATCCCACTAAGGAGCACCAGGCCATTGTCTCCTATACCATCACCAACCTTATTAGCTCTGGGCATCACCCATCCACTGCCACCAACCTCATAGTTCCCACATCCCGCACTTCTCGTTTCTACCTCCTACCCAAGATCCACATACCTGCCTGTCCAGGTAGACCTATTGTCTCAGCTTGCTCCTGCCCCACTGAACCCATTTCTGCATACCTTGACACTGTCTTATCCCCCCTTGTTCAATCTCTTCCCACCTATGTTCATGACACTTCTCATGCTTTGAATTTTTTCAATAATTTTAAGTTCCCTGGCCCCCTCCGTATTATTTTCACCATGGACGTCCAGTCCCTATATACCTCCATCCCCCACCGAGATGGTCTCAAAGCTCTTCGGTTTTTTTTGGATTCCAGACCTAACCAAATCCCCTCTTCCACCACTCTCCTTCGTCTAGCGGAATTACTACTTACTCTCAATAATTTCTCCTTTGGCTCCACCCACTTCCTCCAAACCAAGGGTGTAGCCATGGGCACCCGTATGGGTCCCAGTTATGCCTGCCTTTTTGTTGGCTTTGTGGAACAGGCCATGGTCCAAGGCTATACCAGTATCCATCCCCCTCTTTTCCTTCGCTACATCGACGACTGAATTGGTGCTGCCTCTTGCATGCGTGCTGAGCTCGTCGACTTCATTAACATTGCCTCCAACTTTCACCCTGCCCTCAAATTTACCTGGTTCATTTCCGACACCTCCCTCCCCTTTCTTGATCTTTCTGTCTTCATCTCTGGAGACGGCCTATCTACTGATATCTACTATAAGCCTACAGACTCTCACAGCTACCTGGACTATTCCTCTTCCCACCCAGTCTCTTGCAAAAAGGCTATCCCCTTCTCACAATTCCTCCGTCTCCGCCGCATCTCCTCTCAGGATGAGGCTTTTCCTTCCAGGATGAAGGAGATATCTTCCTTTTTTAAACAAAGGGGCTTCCCTTCGTCCAGCATCAACTCTGCTCTCAACCGCATCTCTCCCATTTCCCGCACATCTGCCCTCATCCCATCCACCTGCCACCGCAGTCAGGATTGGGTTCCCCTTGTCCTTACCTACCACCCCACCAGCCTCCAGGTCCAACATATAATTCTCCGTAACGTCCGCCACCTCCAACGGGATCCCACTACCAAACACATTTTTCCCTCCCCCCCCTTCTGCTTTTCGCAGGGATCGCTCCCTACGCGACTCCCTTGTCCACTCATCCCCCCCATCCCTTCCTACTGATCTCCCTCCTGGCACTTATCCTTGTAAACGGAACAAGTGCTACACCTGCCTTTACACTTCCTCCCTCACCACCATTCAGGGCCCCAGAGAGTCCTTCCAGGTGAGGCAACTCTTCACCTGTGAGTTGGCTGGTGTGGTATACTGCGTCCGGTGCTCCAGGTGTGGCCTTTTATATATTGGTGAAACCCGACGCAGACTGGGAGTCCGTTTTGCTCGATCCGCCAGAGAAAGCAGGATTTCCCAGTGGCCACACATTTTAATTCCACGTCCCATTCCCATTCTGATATGTCTGTCCATGGCCTCCTCTATTGTCAAAATGAATCCAAACTCAGGTTGGAGGAACAATACCTTCTATACCGGCTGGGTAGCCTCCAACCCAATGGCATGAACATTGACTTCTCTAACTTCCGTTAATGCCATTCCTCCCCTTCTTACCCCATCCCTGACATATTTAGTTGTTTCCCTGTTCTCCATCTCCCTCTGGTGCTCCCCCTCACCCCCCTCCTTTCTTTCTCCTGTGGCCTCCCCTCACATGATCCTTTCCCTTCTCCTGCTCTGTATCACTTTTGCCAATCACCTTTCCAGCTCTTAGCTTCATCCCACCCCCTCTGGTCTTCTCCTATCATTTCGCATTTCCCCTCCCCCCACTACTTTCAAATCTCTTGCTATCTTTCCTTTCGGTTAGTCCTGACGAAGGGTCTCGGCCCGAAACGTTGACAGCACTTCTCCGTATAGATGCTGCCTAGCCTGCTGTTTTCTACCAGCATTTTGTGTGTGTTGTTGTTTGAATTTCCAGCATCTGCAGAATTCCTCGTGTTTGCTCTAGAATAGTAAGCAATGCTTTCAGCTCAATAGAGTGCAGCTTTGAATTTTGCTGAAAACTACAATGTGCTAACTTGATCTAAACCTCTCATTTTTAGTTACCATATGATTTAGAGTTATCTGCAACCAATTTTATCAATGTGCTAGTAAAGTTAGAGAAATTACTTCAACCGATATCACCTATTGTACATAATAGAACATCACCGTTTCCAAAGCTAAAGAAAGATATTGGCAGTTCCAGTATAAATGCTGTGTGGTAGGTTCCTGAATTCAGCTTGCAACTGACTATTCCATTGCTCTGAGTAGTATTCATGCTGTTTCTGTACAGTTCCAACTCAACCTGAATAGTTATGTACACATACTTACAAAATGCATTGAACAGTAAGTAATGCATTCAGCCTAACAGAGTGCCGCCTTGAAATTTGCTGAAAACTACGAGGTGCTAACTTCATGTAAAGCTTTGAATTTTACTTACCATATGATTTAGAGTAGTCTGCAACCAATTTTATCAGTGTTCTACTGAAGTTAGAGAAATTACTTTAACCAATATCAGCTTTTGTACAGAATAGAACATTAGCGTTTCCAAAACAAATGTAAGATATTGGCAGTTCCAGTATAACACTATCGAGTAGGTTCCTAAATTCAGCTTCCATTTCAGTATTCCATGGTTCTGAATAGTTTTAATGCTGTTTCTATGCAGCTCCAAATCAACCTGAGTAGCTATGTACACATACTAACTCAAAATGCATACAAGAGAAAGTCATGCTTTCAGCTTAATAGAGTGCAGCTTTGGATTTTGCTGAGAACTACTATGTGCTAACTTGGTCCAAACCTCTTACTTTTAGTTACCATATCATTTAGAGTTGTCGGGAACTAATTTTATCAGTGTGCTAGTAAAGTTAGTGAAATTACTTTAACCAATATCACCTATTTAACCAATGCTCCTCAGACAGGATGAAGAGATCAATACTCCCCAATGCCATTCGGCTTTACAATTCAACCGCCAGGAGTAAGATATGTTAAAGTGCCAGAGTTAGGACTCAATGTATTTAGGTAAACTACTTAAGAACTTTTTAAAAGCTATTATTAATGCTTTTTGAGAGGGTGATTTTAGATGCATATCATATTTTTACTGAGTTAAGTATTGTATGTAATTAGTTTTGCTACAATAAGTGTATGGGACATTGGAAAAAATGTTCAATTTCCCCATGGGGATGAATAAAGTATCTATCTATCTATCTATCTATCTATCTATCTATTGTACATAATAGAACATTACTGTTTCGAAAGCTAAAGAAAGCTATTGGCAGTTCCAGTGTAAATGCTATGTGTTAGGTTCCTGAATCCAGCTTGCATTTGAGTATTCCATAGCTCTGAGTAGTATTCATGCAGTTTCTGTACAGTTCCAACTCAACCTCAGAAGCTATGTACATATACTTAACACGAAATGCATAGAATAGAAAGTAATACAATCAGCTCAATAGAGAGTAGCTTTGAATTTTTCTGAAAATCACTAGTTGCTAACTTGATGTAAAGCTTTTAATTTTACTCACCATATGATTCAGTGTTGTCTGCAACCAATTTTATCAGTGTGCTACTAAATTTAGAGAAATTACTTCAAGCAATATCACCTATTGTACATAATAGAACATTAGCGTTTCCAAAAGAAATGAAATATATTGGCAGTTCCAGTGTAAATACTATGCAGTAGGTTCCTGAATTCAGCTTGCATTTGAGTATTCAATGGCTCTGAGTTGTTTTCCTGCAGTCTCTATGCAGTTCCAAGTAAACCTGAGTAGTTATGTACACATACTTAACACAAAATGAATAAAATGTAAAGTAATAGATACAGCTGAACAGAGTGTAGATATGAATTTTGCTGAAAACTAATATGTAGCAACATGATGTAAACCTTTTAATTTTACTCACCATATGATTTCGAGTTGTCTGCAGCAATTTTATGAGTGTGCTACTAAAATTAAGGAAATTAGTTTAACCAATATCACCTTTTGTACATAATAGAACATTAGCGTTTCCGAAACAAATGAAAGATTTTGCAGTTCCAGTGTAACACTATGTAGTAGGTTCCTAAATTCAGTTTGCATTTCAGTATTCCGTGGCTCTGAGTAGTTTTAATGCTGTTTCTATGCAGTTCCAACTCAACCTGAGTAGTTATGTACACATTCTAACACAAAATGCATACATGAAAAAGTAATGCTTTCAGCTCAATAGAGTGCAACTTTGAATTTTGCTGAAAACTACTATGTGCTAACTTGATCTAAACCTCTTACTTTTAGTTACCATTTGATTTAGAGTTATCTGCAACCAATTTTATCAATTTTGTAGTAAAGTTAGAGAAATTACTTCAACCGATATCACCTATTGTACATAATAGAACATCACCGTTTCCAAAGCCAGAGAAAGATATTGGCAGTTCCAGTGTAAATGCTATGTGATAGGCTCCTGAATTCAGCTTGCATTTTGAGTATTCCATGGCTTTGAGTAGTATTCATACTGTTTCTATGCAGTCCCAACTCAACCTGAGTAGTTATGTACACATACTTACAAAATGCATTGAACAGTATGTAATGCTTTCAGCTCAATAGAGTGCAGCTCTGCATTTTGCTGAAAACTACTAGGTGCTAACTTGATGTAATCCTTTTAATTTTACTTACTATATGATTTAGTGTAGTCTGCCGCTAATTCAGAGTGCTACTAAAGATAGAGAAATTACTTCAACCAATATCACCGATTGTACATAATAGAACATTAGCGTTTCCAAAAGAAATGAAAGATATTGGCAGTTCCAGTGTAAATACTATGTAGTAGGTTCCTAAATTCAGCTTGCATTTGAGTATTCCATGGCGCTGAGTAGGTTCAATGCTGCTTCTATGTAGTTCCAACTCAACCTGAGTAGTTATGTACACATTCTAACACAAAATGCATACATGAAAAAGTAATGCTGTCAGCTCAATAGAGTGCAGCTTTGAATTTTGCTGAAAACTAATATGTGCTAACTTGATCTAAACCTCTTACTTTTAGTTACCATATGATTTAGAGTTATCTGCAACCAATTTTATCAATGTGCTAGTAAAGTTAGAGAAATTACTTCAACCAATATCACCTATTGTACATAATAGAACATCACCGTTTCCAAAGCTAAAGAAAAATATTGGCAGTTCCAGTGTAAATGCTATGTGGTAGGTTTCTGAATTCAGCTTGCAACTGACGATTCCATTGCTCTGAGTAGTATTCATGCCGTTTCTATACAGTTCCAACTCAACCTGAATAGTTATGTACACATACTTACAAAATGCATTGAACAGTAAGTAATGCATTCAGCTGAACAGAGTGCCGCCTTGAAATTTGCTGAAAACTATGAGGTGCTAACTTCATGTAAAGCTTTTAATTTTACTCACCATAAGATTCAGAGTTGTCTGCAACCAATTTTATCAGTGTGCTACTAAAGTTAGAGAAATTACTTCAACTGATATCACCTATTGTACATAATAGAACATCACCGTTTCGAAAGCTAAAGAAAGATATTGGAAGTTCCAGTGTAAATACTATGTGGTAGGTTACTGAATTCAGCTTGCATTTGAGTATTCCATGGCTCTGAGTAGTATTCATGCAGTTTCGGTACAGTTCCAACTCAACCTCAGAAGCTATGTACATATACTTAACACAAAATGCATAGAATAGTAAGCTCTCGATCTCTTTATTGCTAATTGCCGACGGGACATCAACCGTCTTGACTTCACCACAACCTGTTCCAATTCCAACCTCACTCCTTCCGAACACTCTGCTCTCCGCTCCCTCCGCACCAATCCCAACCTCAATGTAATACTTGCTGATAAGGGGGGAGCTGCTGTTGTCTGGCGTACTGACCTCTACCTGACCGAGGCACAGCGACAACTCTCTGATACCTCATCTTATTTACCTCTTGGTGATGATCCCATTAAGGAGCACCAGGCCATTGTCTCCTATACCATCACCAACCTTATTAGCTCTGGGTATCTCCCATCCACTGCCACCAACCTCATAGTTCCCACACCCCGCACTTCCCGTTTCCACCTCCTACCCAAGATCCACAAACCTGCCTTTCCAGGTAGACCTATTGTCTCAGCTTGCTCCTGCCCCACTGAACTCATTTCTGCATATCTTGACACTGTCTTATTCCCCCTTGTTCAATCTCTTCCCAGCTATGCTCGTGACACTTCTCATGCTTTGAATTTTTTCAATGATTTTAAGTTCCCTGGCCCCCTCCGTCTTATTTTCACCATGGATGTCCAGTCCCTATATACCTCCATCCCCCACCGAGATGGTCTCGAAGCTCTTCGTTTTTTTTTGGATTCGAGACCTAACCAAATCCCCTCAACCACCAGTCTCTTCCGTCTAGCGGAATTACTTCTTACTCTCAATAATTTTTCCTTTGGCTCCTCCCACTTCCTCCAAACCAAGGGTGGAGCCATGGGGACCCGTATGGGTTCCAGTTATGCCTGCCTTTTTGTTGGCTTTGTGGAACAGGCCATGGTCCAAGGCTATAGCGGTATCAATCCCCCTCTTTTCCTTCGCTACATCGATGACTGCATTGGTGCTGCCTCTTGCACGCATGCTGAGCTCGTGGACCTCTTTAAATTTGCCTTCAACTTTCACCCTGCCCTCAAATTTACCTGGTCCATTCCCGACACCTCCCTCCCCTTTCTTGATCTTTCTGTCTCCATCTGTGGAGACGGCCTATCTTCTGATATCTACTACAAGCCTACAGACTCTCACAGCTACCTGGACTATTCCTTTTCCCACCCTGTCTCTTGCAAAAAGGCTATCCCCTTCTCACAATTCCTCCGTCACCGCCGCATCTGCTTTCAGGATCAGGCTTTTCTTTCCAGGACGAAGGAGATGTCTTCCTTTCTTAAACAAAGGGGCTTCCCTTCGTCCAGCATCAACTCTGCTCTCAAACGCATCTCTCCCATTTCCCGTACATCTGCCCTCACCCCATTCATCTGCCACCCCACTCAGGATAGGGTTCCCCTTGTCCTTCCCTACCTCCCCACCAGCCTCCAGGTCCTACATATAATTCTCTGTAACTTCCGCCACCTGCAACGGGATCCCACTACCAAACACATTTTTCCCTCCCCCCCTTTATGCTTTTTGCAGGGATCGCTCCCTACGTGACTCCCTTGTCCACTCGTGCCCCCCACCGCTTCCTACCGATCTCCCTCCTGACTTATCCTTGTAAACGGAACAAGTGCTACACCTGCCCTTACACTTCCTCCCTCACGACCATTCAGGGCCCCAGTCAGTCCTTCCAGGTGAGGCGACACTTCACCTGTGAGTCGGCTGGTGTGGTATACTGCATCCAGTGCTCCCGGTGTGGTCTTTTATATATTGGTGAGATCCGACGCAGACTGGGAGACTGTTTCGTGGAACACCTACGGTCGGTCCGCCAGAAAAAGCAGGGTCTCCCAGTGGCCACGCATTTTAATTCCACGTCCCATTCCCATTCTGATATGTCTGTCCATGGCCTCCTCTATTGTCAAAATGAATCCAAACTCAGGTTGGAGGATCAACACCTTATATACCGGCTGGGTAGCCTCCAACCTGATGGCATGAACATTGACTTCTCTAACTTCCGTTAATGCCCCTCTTCCCCTTCTTACCCCATCCCTGACATATTTAGTTGTTTCCCTCTTCTCCATCTCCCTCTGTTGCTCCCCCTCACCCCCCCTTTCTTTCTCCTGAGGCCTCCCATCCCATGATCCTTTCCCTTCTCTAGCTCTGTATCACTTACGCCAATCACCTTTCCAGCTCTTAGCTTCATCCCACTCCCGCCGGTCTTCTCCTATCATTTCACATTCCCCCCCCCCCCCCACTACTTTCAAATCTCTTACTATCTTTCCTTTCGGTTTGTCCTGATGAAGGGTCTCGGCCCGAAACGTCGACAGCGCTTCTCCCTATAGATGCTGCCTGGCCTGCTGTGTTCTACCAGCATTTTGTGTGTGTTGTTGTTTGAATTTCCAGCATGTGCAGATTTCCTCGTGTTTGCTCTGGAATAGTAAGCAATGCTTTCAGCTCAATAGAGTGCAGCTTTGAATTTTGCTGAAAACTAATATGTGCTAACTTGATCTAAACCTCTTACTTTTAGTTACCATATGATTTAGAGTTATCTGCAACCAATTTTATCAATGTACTAGTAAAGTTAGAGAAATTACTTCAACCGATATCACCTATTGTACATAATAGAACATCACCGTTTCCAAAAGAAATGAAAGATATTGGCAGTTCCAGTGTAAATACTATGCGGTGGGTTCCTGAATTCAGCTTGCATTTGAGTATTCCATGGCTCTGAGTAGTATTCATGCAGTTTCTATACAGTTCCAACTCAACCTCAGAAGCTATGTACATATAGTTAACATGAAATACATAGAATAGAAAGTAATACAATCAGGTCAATAGAGAGTAGCTTTGAATTTTTCTGAAAATTACTAGTTGCTAACTTGATGTAAAGCTTTTAATTTTACTCACCATATGATTCAGAGTTATCTGCAACCAATTTGAGCATTCCATGGCTCTGAGTCGTTTTCCTGCAGTTTCTATGCAGTTCCAACTAAACCTGAGTAGTTATGTACACATACTTAACACAAAATGCATAAAATGGAAAGTAATAGATACAGCTGAACAGAGTGCAGTTATGAATTTTGCTGAAAACTAATATGTAGCAACATGAAGTAAACCTTTTAATTTTACTCCCCATATGATTTGGAGTTGTCTGCAGCAATTTATCAGTGTGCTACTAAAATTAAAGAAATTACTTTAACCAATATCACCTTTTGCACATAATAGAACATCAGCATTTCCGAAACAAATGAAAGATATTGGCAGTTCCAGTGTAACACTATGTAGTAGGTTCCTAAATTCGGCTTGCATTTCAGTATTCCATGCCTCTGATTAGTAATTTTGCAGTTTCTATGCAGTTCCAACTCAACCTGAGTAGTTATGTACACATACTTACAAAATGCATTGAGCAGTAAGTAATGCTTTCAGCTCAAAAGAGTGCAGCTCTGCATTTTGCTGAAAACTACTAGGTGCTAACTTGATGTAAAGCTTTCAATTTTACTTACTATATGATTTGGACAGTCTGCCGCTAATTTAATCAGAGTGCTACTAAAGTTAGAGAAATTACTTCAACCAACATCACCTATTGTACATAATAGAACATTAGCGTTTCCAAAAGAAATGAAAGATATTGGCAGTTCCAGTGTAAATACTATGTGGTAGGTTCCTGAATTCAGCTTGCATTTGAGTATTCCATGCCTCTGATTAGTATTCATGCTGTTTCTATGCAGTTCCAAATAAACCTGAGTAGTTATGTACACATACTTAACACAAATGCATAGAATAGTAAGGAATGCTTTCAGCTCAATAGAGTGCAGCTTTGAATTTTGCTGAAAACTACTAGGTGCTAACTTGATGTAAACCTTTTCATTTTACTTACCTTATGATTTAGAGTTATCTGCAATCAAGTGTTCTACTAAAGTTAGTAACATTACTTTCACCAATATCACCTTTTCTAAATAATAGAACATTACTGTTTCCAAAGCTAATGAAAGATATTGGCAGTTCCAGTGTAAATGCTATATGATAGGTTCCTTAATTCGGATTGCATTTGAGTATTCCATTGCTCTGAGTAGTATTCATGCTGTTTCTATACAGTTCCAACTCAACCTGAGTAGTTATGTACACATACTTAACACAGGTCTGAGGAAAAGTATATGACTTCAGTGATCCTGAATTCATCTTTCACTACATTGGGAAATTTCTGGGGGACAGCAGCTGCTGCACGAATACATTTATTTACTCGGTGACTTAGTTGAAATTCAGGAAGCAGGTGAACAGAGTGGTGAAATATCCGGTCAGCTCGGTGCTTCAGTTCATTCATCAAGTCGCATCCCGAGCACAAGCTAATGGCGACCGCAGGGTGTCCGGGCTCCAGCTCATCACATTCACCGCCCACTTCCCCTGGTGTTATTCTTGGACAGATTGTCCCATCGAAAGGCAGCTCCGGGGCAATAGGATAGTACGTATGTAGAGTTTGGGGGTGGAGGATGCAAAGCAAATCAGTACCTCAGTCGCTTCCGAAGTTGTTAATTTTTAAAAAAACTATCTGGAATGCCATCCATCCATTTCTCTGCCGATATTACCATGCCTTCCCATTCATGTCCCCCAACCTCACTGCCCGACATTCCCAGTATGTGATGAAGGCCCGTCACTGATTATGGACGGCACATGGCACATTCAGTAAAACACTCAAGGTGTCATCCACACACATTATTCCCCTCCGTCATTGTGGTGAGTGCACGCATCACAATAAATCCACAGTCACAATTTTACACTTATCCCCAGCAGTAATAGGTATGAAAAAAAAGACACAGACTATGTCACAGTTTAATTATCTCAGGTCAATTTATTCATATTCATCTTTCCAATAAGTGTTTTGCCGAAGTGTCATGGTAAGCTGACGTTTCTCTCCTCCACAGTCACCGGGTCTGAAACAGAGCTGCTGCATAGAGCTGTCTTATATAGAGGCAGCAACAACCTGCACAGGTGTGCTGATTGTGGAGGATACCACCTTTAACCGGATCAAGGAGTATGTTACCTAATTACTCATCTTGTGGTAAAGTTTTGGGGTTTAGTTAAGTTATTTAACCGGGAAATGGTGACTCCTATAATGAGGTATATGTATTTAAAGTGAGAACTGACAGTAGAGTTTCAGATTGTGTGAAATGGAAGATAATTGAGTTAATTAGCTTTTGGTTGGTCTGGGGGAGGGACTTAGCAGTTATAAGCCTCGGGTTATCAAGGCTTTGGTTTTTTTTTCTGTTTAGTCTTAGAGTGGCTGTTAACCAGACAGGTGACAATTGCAAGCTGTATATATATTGTATTTTTTCTTCATTCTTTTTCTTGTTTTCATGTGGACGTCCAGGTTTTTGTTTTTCCACTATTTTTGGGAATAAAAGCTCCTCAATCTATTTTTGCGATTCAAGCCATCTGGTTATTCTTCTGAGACAGTTGACCCACAGTTATTTGTGACACAGTAAAAGGCGGCATGATTATCTGATACTGTATGTCTAATCCACTGTCACAATAGTCCCCACCATCCCCTTAAATGATTGGTTAGCCTGAAATTATAGGGCGGGGTTTGCTTAAATTGTGGTTGACGCTCCAATTTAATGTCACATTCCCGCCACCAATTGGTCTGGATTGCATTGCAGAGAATTGGGAAATATCTACTTCTCTTTTTTCCTTCAAATGAAAACTAAATTACCCAAAAGCCCTGTAGATTGTAAGCAATGTAATACAATACTGTCAATAGAATTAAAATATTTCCCAGAACTTAATAAAGTTTTGGCATGGAAATCCTGCACAAACAAAGATTGTAATGAGGCCTGCATTTAACTTATTTAAATCTAATATGCTTCACACTGACATTGTATGCCACTGTTTCTTATTGACAAAATGTACCTCATATGATAGGACTGGGTATCCCGAATGATCTTTATCATCAAGATGTGAGGAATAATTCATCTTCGGATGCCCAATTTTAAGTCGTGTCAATATAATTCCTTTCCGTCTCGTTTTGCCTCCTCAAAAAAACCGACAGTTTTATGTGTTCTGTACTGTTGTCTCCTCTTGTGCCCATTATCGCACCAGTCATGCCAAAGGCCCATAGTTCCTGTCTCTATTAACACCTTGGCTGCTGATTTGCTCACTGAAAGGGTTTATATCCACAGCTAAAATTTCAATGGTTTTTGTTGCTTAACAGTCAACCCTGCTTATTTCACTCAAAATCTCTATGAGGAGCCGAAACATAAAACAATACTCTGAATATGAAGTAATGTTTCAGTTTTGAACTGTAAATCTGACCTACAGCGAGAATGACCTGTTTTAAGATTTATCAAAACCAAAAAGAAATCTGAACAAATTACAACTTTACATGGAGCTACTTTGTCCACCCACTGCAAACTTAAAGTGATGTCAACTGTCTTTTGTGTCTACTGATAAACGTTTGTTAAATCGTTTCTATATCATTACCTGTTATTCAGGGACCTAGAAAAGAGCCACACGAACATTCAGAAAAAAAATAACTTATGATCCATCTGATAGAAGGGTTAGACAGTCATAACAATTTTCTTTGTATTCGGAACAACCAACAGATTTGCAGGCATAACAGAATCCTAAGACTATTAAATAGTGTAACATGAAATCAGCTGAAGTAATTGGAAAAACACGTTGGGATTACCGAAAATGCTACAGTGGGGCATATTCCTCTCTTTTCGACTCCCCTTTTCCAGGCAGCATCTTGTTAACCATAAGAACATAAGACGTAGCAGCAGAATCAGGCCACTCAGCCAGTCTAGTCTGTTCCGCCATTGCATCATGGCAGATCCCAGATCCCACTCAACCCCATAAACCTGTCTTCCTGCCATATCCTTTAGATAACCTGACTGCTCAGAAAAGGATCAACTTTCCCCTCAATAAATACACCGACTTGGCTCCACCACAGACTGTGGCAGAGCATTCAACAAATTTAATACTCTCTGGATATATGTCTCCCTCCCTCTGGTCCACAGGGCGGCCCCTCAATTTCGAGAATTTTGTAGTTCTATCCTCTAGTTCTGGATACCCCCACAATAGAAAACATCCTTTCCACATCCACAGGATCCAGTTCTTTCAACATAGGGCCGGTTGACTCATCCTCGTGAACTTCCTCTGGACTATCTCTAATGACAACCCATCCTTTTTGCGATATGGGGCCCAAGGCTGTTAACAACACTGCAGATACTGATACGTTATATGCCCTCTTCTTACCGTAACTTCCTCTTGCCTTCCTTGCCATTTCGCAACTTCTTCTTCTGTGAGACATATCAAACCTGTGCTTTGTGCACTGCAGAAACTTCAGCCATCTCTGCTCTGTCTTCATCCCCGCCAGTATTCTCTCCAATCTACCTGGGCAAGTTCCCATCTTATGCCTCTCTCTACCTCCCTTTATTCCATTGTGATACCGATACATGTGAGTTACGCATCTCCCTCTCAAATTGCGGTATGAATTGAATCATATTATGATCACTGCATCCTTGGGGTTCCTTTACGGTAAGCTCCCGAATACGATTTGTGTTATCACCCACGTAGGCTCGAGCGTAATTTTTCTGTAAAACGATATCTCGTATTCATTCAACAAATTCCCTCGCTTACAATCTGACAGAAACATGGTTTTCCAAATACCCCAGCATATTGAAATACCCTATTACAATTGCGTCATTAACCTTATTAAGTTCCTTATCCATCTCCTTTTGCAATCTGAACCCCACATGTTGCCTAATATTTGGTGGCTTATACATGATTCCCGTAATGTTCTTTATTTTATGCTTGCAATTTCTTAAATCCAGACACATACATTACGCATTCTCTGACCACGAGTCACGTCTATCTAAAGATGTAATCCCATCTCTTATCAACAGAGCCACAAAACTGCCTTCCTGCCTGTCCTTTCGATACAAAGTATATCCTTTCATATTAAGCTCCTAACTATGGCCTTCTTTCAACATCATACTGGCTAATCTCTAATTGTGCCATGAGTTCGTCCATTTTATTCCGAATGCTGCACGCATTTAAATACAGCACCTGAAATGGTCGTCGGTTTGAATGTTGCCTTTGAGGTAAAATTTAACTATCTCAGAATTTTTATCCAGTCATTGGCTTGTCCTTCCTTACTTTCATATGACACCCATCATCTGCTTGGACACCTGCTTCTTCATTCTCAGCTCTATCATACTGGTTCCCATCCCACTGCCATATTAATCTGAACAACACGCATTGGTTCTAGTAAATCTGACCACAGGAATATTGCTCCCCCCTTCCGATTCGAGTGCAACTGGTTCCTTTTGTTTAGGTACCACCTGCTCCAGAAGAGCTCCCAGTTATCTAGATATCTGAATCCTGTCTCCTGCCCCAATTCCTCATCCACCAATCTATCTGGTAGCTCAGTCTATTCCAACCTTCTCTGTCATGTGGTACAGACAACGATCCCGAGATTACTACCTTGAAGTCCTGACTCTCAGCTTCCTTCCAAACACGCAGTATTTTTTCAGGACCCCCTCCATTTTCCTTTCTATGTAATTAGTATCAATGACATATGACTGCTCACACTCTATTTTCAGGATACTGTGGACGCATCCAGAAACATCTCAGACCCTGGCAAACAACCATCTTCGTTTCCTTTTTGCGTCCAGAGAATCGCCTATATGTCCCCTTATAAAGTCCCATATCACTGCTGCCATCCTCCTCATCTTCCTAAGTCTGAGCCGCAAGGCCAGGCTCAATGCCAAAGGCCGCTATTGCTTCCCTCAGGTAGGTCACCTCCGATCTCAACATTACTAAAAATGGAGAACTAATTGTTAAGCGGCAGCTCCAGAGTTGTTCTCCAATATCAAACGTTCCCCCTTCCCTCTTCTGACAGTCACACATTTATCTGGCTCCTGTAGCCTTGGGATGACTACTTCACTGTAAGTCCTGAAAACACCTGCTTCAATTTCCCTAACAATCCGGATGTCATCGAGCTGCAGCTCCCGTCCTTAACACGGGGCTGCATCTCGATGCACCTGTCGCAGATGTGGCCATCAGGGAGGCTGGCACTTACCTGCAGGTCCCACATCTGACACATAGAACAGAGCAGTGGCTCTAACGACATACCTCTATTCTCTCCGGATTTAAATAAGAAATAAGGAATGAACTTTCATCGCACCCGCCTGTTCCCGTTGAAGCCTTATGAGCCAAAGTGTTACTACTCTGATTCAAGGCATTCCGACGACGAATACACCGCTAGGCGGTACCCCTCTTTTAGGGACACTAGATTTTAAAAAGCTTGTCGTCGACCCGGTGCGGGAATGCTCCTGTTGCGTCCGCGCAGTATTCCAATCAAACACTCACGACGAAAAACTTGCTGCTTTTTTCAAGCATTTCAATTGAATTTCCTTAACAAATTAATTTAGCTAACACTTTATCGTCCAACGGAGGGGTTGGGGGCTTTAATGCCGTGTCTAACTAGCCATTATACTGTGAATTACTGTGAACTTGAGATGCGAGAACTGTGGACAAATTTAGCAGATGTGGAGATCGAGGGGAACGTTTGACCGGGACAGGACTGTGGGGTTGGAGGGGGGGGGGGTGGGGTTGGTAAGACCCTGTAGGACAAACCCGGTGCAGACGAGGCGACCGCCCGGACCGTGGGCAGCTCCAAACTTCTAGACTGGGAAAGACGGTAGGTGGACGGCGTGGTCCGAGGCCCACAGGGAGAACATTCAATAGGGACTTTGTAGACTAAGATAAATTCTGGCCTGAAAACCGTGTGTGAATGGCACTGTGATTGAAAGCTGACTAAAATTGATTTCATGTTGACCTAAACTATCAGACAAGAAATGGGCAGTGATAGAACCAAATGCGTAACGGCCAATGTCGCTATATCAATCTGATTGTTTCAAGGCTCAGGGGACGCGAAGGGGCAGTCTGTGCAGCAGCAAAAGGGCGTTATGAAGGAAGAGATCGAAGGAGTGCAAACCAGGGAGGAAGAGATGGATAAAATCAGGATACATGCCACCGGTGTGGGAGAAAAGGACATAGGGCACGGTAGTGAAATGAAAGGCATGGAAAATAGCGGGGACGAAAAGACAGGGAGCATCCGCAACACTACGAGTGACCACTTTTCCCACGAACAGCAGCAAAGGGACCACAACAGCTTTGCGATTCAGGCAATAATGATCAGACCATGTACTGCACCCCATAGAACCAAATATCGGAAATAAATGAGATGGGTGTAAATCCTCATCAATACGGCGCTTTCTTATCGTCCGTATCCCACTCGGTATACTTGCCAAAGGCAGGGGAAAATGCTATGAATATGGGGATAACAAATATCCTCATGACTTAATACGAACTGGCATGGAAATCAATTGTATTGGCCCGGAATTTACAAGCTATTTCTCTGCGTCGGAAAGCTTTGTGCAAACTGAATGCGAGCATCCACTGTACCCCAGACAAAACACCAACTTAACGTTTCCACCGTCCGACGTAAACATACACGCATTTTCTTATCACTCCTGACATTGAACATAAGAACATAGAGGTGTTGTTACAAACCGATATACCTTCGTTTCTTGTACCACTAGAGGTCTCCCTGCCGCTCTGGTCGACACTCTACAGTGAAGAATGTCGGTACCGCAATGGTGCTGATGAGGTTATGAGCTATTAAAGCAATGACAGTTTTTCAGTGCAGAGGAGCGACAGGATCAGACCGAGTGTGTATTTGTTCCAGTGAAGCACTCTGAGGAGGACCTGAGGCACAGTATATCAGCAGAAGATTGGTGGCCTCATTCTTTTCCAAGTAACTTTGGCATGCTGCTTTAGAGGATTGGGTTGTTATGTAGAGAAACTGATTCTGAGGGAAACAGAGCTCCTTTTTAGTTCACTCTGGGAGTGTTTACTAATATATAAAATGTTGTCCGAGTAATTGGAGAAGGCAAAAACTTTCACTGGATTTCGGAATTATCAAGATGAGCACTTGGAAGACGCATAGTACTCCTGACTAAATACAATATTTTTGAATACTTTATTTGGACACGGTTCACAGTTTATTCGTGACTCTGATATCACGAACCTATGATATCTAAGCAAACGTTTCGAGTTCACACTGCTCTAGGCAAAATGCTCCGGGCCGCCTAATGGAATGCTGACCAACCCCCGCCTCCCCACCATAGCGGTCAAGATGTTTCTCCTGGGCTTCGTGATACCCTGCGTGGAATTGGATCTGTTTCTCTATTGTCACAATCGCTGTCAACAATGAAATTGATGTTCATTGAAAAGATTGATATTTATAGTATTCATGCAGACCAAATCTTTATGCAGTGCACTTGAGTAAAACAACAGCGATGCAGAACAAGGCACAACAAGATTCATTGCGAGGTCAAGTTTCATTCTTATCCGTGAGAGAGAAACCCGTAAAGGAGTCAACTCACTGTAAACACCTAGAGGGACAGTGAAGGGAAGGGACAGAAGCTGAACGGTGATAGGGAAATCAAGCGGAGGGGAAGGTGATTGGGTAGGCGGAATGAAAGATAATCAGAAATAAGTCCGGGAACCGATAGCTGGGAGACATGGAGCTGTGGAAGCGGAATTTGAAAGGACACGAAGTCCATGGAATCAAGTAAAGAGTTTTGGTGCTGAAGGGCAAATCATGAGGAATGGGGGTGACGAGAAGGCGCGGGAATCTTACTGGACTGAGGGGAAAGTAAAGGAAGAAGGGCTGTTAAAAAATCGACTGGATTGTTTACCGGCGACAAGAGAAAGGGATGTGTTCTAGACAAGAAAACTCACTGAAGGCCATCTGTTGGACTGCGATCCCCTGTAGCGGTCGCCATATTTCAGATGTGATCCATGAGACCCCGCGGCCGGATTGTAATTGGATTTGTTTTACTATTGTTACATGTACAGTAAAGCAATGAATTGGATGTTCATTGAAAAGCTTGTCTGGCGTGGTATTGTCAGAGAGTGAATCTTTACACGGTACATTTAAGTCAAACAACAGCGGTACAGAATAAGTTGTAACAGCTGCGGGTGAAGAATAATGCAAAATACTACAACGAGATCCACTGTGATGTCAAGTGTCAATTACCGTATATCAGCACTCCTCCAGCCACAGCGTTAGAGACAACGCTGTGGAGTCAACTCACTGTAAGCACCTTTGTGACGGATGTACCATGAAAACACACGCCTCTAGGCATCGTTCAGATTCGGCAACACAGGACGCCAAAAGACGTTTTAGCAGGAAAGTCAGCAAAAGGTATCGCGTCTGCCACAATATTAAGGGCCTCGATACTCTCCAGGGCCTTAACAGCCCTGCCGGTGTGGCAATATTTCACAAACCAACCAGTGGGCGTTAAGTGAATTCACTGGTGCCCCGATTGTCGGTCCTCCTCTGCACCGGTGAGACCGGACGCTGGCTGAGTAACCATTTCTTCTAGCAGTTTGGGTCTGTCCTTGCGGCCGCTTGGATCAAACGAGCCGCAGCCGGTTTAATTTCCCTTCCCTTTTCCACGTTGACATATCTACTATAGCGCTAATTGGCCGCTGATTTGGTCCTCTGTGAACAAACTAGATTAAATTCACCTCACTTTTCGCTTGGGCCGTCACCAAAATCACGACGAGACAATCGATTACTCAAGATTTTGATAATTTGTGGCTGCAAAGAGCTTCTGCAATATTTGACTTCTAGTTAGCGATAGGCGGCACAGTCCACAATGTCCAGGCTAATTCTGGTAAGTGAGTTAATTGGCCTTGAATGGGACAGATTTTAAAAAATCTGTAAATGATGAAAATCATGACCAAAACGAACGCATTCCTGGAGGAACAGTGTGTCAGGCAGCAGGGATAGGGGAAATGGGATGTTGATATTTCTGTCCGAGACACTCCATTAGGGTTGGAAAGGATAAAGGCAGAAGCCAAGGGGAAAGACAAAAGTCCGGTGAAGTGGAGGAGCAGAAGCTGGTGTTCAGAAACGTGAGTTCAACTGATTGGAAAAGCAGGTGTTTGGGAAGGCGGTTTGAGAGGGAATAATAAATCAAGCCGGAAACTGATAGAGGGAACACTAAAGAACTGAAGAAGACGAATATGATATGACAGTAGAACACAAAGGACAGAGTTTGGAAACTAGAGGATGGTGATGCAAAGGTCATGAGGGCGCGGTGGCCCAGAATGCGCGAAGAGCGCAACTGATTGCTGAAAATAAAGTGGAGTGCGTTTAGGAAACAAAGGGGATTGTTTCCCGGCCTTACGAGAAATGGATATGTACTTCATTTGGTTGGAGACTACCATGGGCATTATGAGGTGTTAGTCTTTCTGAGTTGGACTTATCGTGGCAGAATTGGAATCTATCGGCCTTCATGACATGCCGGTGTGTGAGGTATGACTAAAATAGATGGGCACATAGAATTTGCAGATTGAGCAAATGTGCCCTTGAATCTGTCCCTCAATCTACATCTTGTCCCATTGATGTAGAAGAGGTCGCACTTGGACTAAGGGATTCAAGCGATGACCCCGAAGGTTTCGCAGCTGAAAGGACGGCTTACTGTCTTCATGCCGGTGGAGAGATAGAGTACGGGCAGATGTAGTGTTAAACACGGTTGCAGGAATACGGGAGACCTGAGGGGAATGACGAGTAAACAATAAAATCCCGCCGTGAACGATCTGCGAAACCAGAGATGTGGGAGAAAAGACGTGCCTGGCGGTACAGTCGCTTTGGGGGTGACGGATTGGTACATATCTTGCATGTCGAGGCTCGTGGCCTGTTACCTGAGGACAAGTAGATCGAATTTCTGTTATTATTTGGGATGGGATGGGTGAAGGTAGACCTGCTGGATAATAAAAAATCAGCATCGATCATAATGGCAGGGAATTTCTGTTTAGTGTTAAATATAGGACTCTACCCTGCCCACTTCATCCACCCTCTCCCCCCGCCAGTCAATGACTTAAGAGGAAATACTCTTCCAAATAAATGACAGAATATAATGGAGTTTTATCACCTGTTTGAGAGGCAGGAGGTATAGACAAGTTTGCCGTAAGGATAAGTAGATTTGAAAACAATGTTGCTGGACAATCCGTCTGTGGAGTTGGGAAGGAGTGGTATACTGTCGAAGCAGTTGCAGAATGGCACCAATTATATCTGAAGGCGGTGGGGAAAGTTGTCGGCGACGTAGATGAAATTGACGAGCTGAGCGTGGGTGAAAACCAATGCATTCGGCAATGTAGGAGTTGAACGGATGGGCTCGGGAACACAGACTCATCACCATATTCTCGTAGCTGGACCGATGAATGCGAGCGAGCAATAGGACCGCACAGTGAAACTGTGGAGCACAATGCACTTGAAAATTGGAGGGATGTCAGATGGAGCAAAAATGGGAATACAAGCGGACGAATGAATGAAACGCACTGAAGCTGTGTGAGGGACTTTTGAATGTAATTGCAGCTTGGGAATTTTGAGTGGAACAAGGATAGAGCCGCGTCCATTGGGACAGACGGTGCCTCCAATGTGCGGAACGTTAGTTAGGTCCTGGTGGGTAGCGCCGCTGATTCACGACTTCCTCGCAACAATGAGAGCGAGTGGAAATTTTACCACATTTATTAGCTGCTCCCTGAACTTGGTCTGTGTAACAGCGTAAAGGGCCATGTTTGTACAACAGCTCAAAAGCTGCAGCATGGCGCCCAGCTGTTACAGCGAATCGGGCGGACGCACGGACGTGGTAACAGCAACCAGCCGATTCCACGCAGAGGACACAGAGAAAGATGCCCACACCAGGATGAAATTGTCCGAGACGATCAGCGATAAAACGAGCGATTTCCTGCGTTTCTCCATCTCCGTGTCTCTGGTACTCCGTCCATTTCCGGGAATCCTGAGTCTTCTGCGGGCCCTGCTGGTGACTAAGACGTGCCTGACGATGAAGCCATTCGTCAGCAGAACCAGTACAAATGGGACTACAGGGGTGAGGAAGTAGTAAAAGAGTTCAAATGAATGGAAAAAACTATCCATGTGTAACTCTCTGAGAACCGAAAATACCAGTAAATATTCTTCAAACAGCTGATCGCAGTTACTGCCCCCAATACAACGGCCGCAGTTTTCCTGGTGCAATATTTTGTTTTCAGGTTTTGGCAACAAATAGCGATAAACCTATCAAAGGTGAACGTGACGGTGAACAAGACAGAACAGTCGGTGAGGTGTAAAGCAGAACAGCGTGGATATTGCACACCTTGGGCATTGAGTGGAAGAAATAGTACCTAAGTGGAAACTTGCTCAAAATCAGGTCCAGGATAAAACCAGAAGTACATCGTTACCATTTGACGAAGGAGAGACTTTCTAAAATATTTCCCAATGTTGACAAGTATTGTGATAGATGTAAAACTGAGATAGCTACACTGACACATATGTTCTGGTCATGTTCTATATTAAAACAGTTTTGGAAGTCAGTCTTTTCGACAATTTCTAAAGCACTCAGAATCAATTGACAACCTAATAAATTGACTGTGTTTTTGGAATAATTCCTCAAAATATCCATGGTATTTCTGCGTCTGACCAACGTGTTATTGCGTTTGTTACATTGATAGCTAGGAGGGCCATCTTGCTGAAATGGAAGGATATATCAGCTCCTGCTTTGTCACAATGGTTCTCTCAAGTGATGCTGTGTCTTAGCTTGGAGAAAATTAGAAGTCGAAACTTTGAACCTTTATTTGATTTTGAGATGAGATGGGGCTCATTTGCTCGTTATTATCATTTCAGTTAATTGATCGATTTCCTCCACAATCTAAATGTATTTTTTTTTGATATATCTTTTTCTCTTGTTGGCGGTTTGATGTTTCTTTTTAGAAGCTTTTTGTATGACGCATGGCTCCGGGGTTGTAACTTCAAAGGGTTTCTTCCCCCCCCCCTCACTTTTCGTGCTTAGTAGGGTTTTTTTCATTCACAAAAGATGTCAATTCTAAGATAATTTTCTCTATTTTGAGGCATTGTAAGTGTTGATACTTCGATGTACTTGTACTATTTTTGAATAATAATAATAATAATAATATTTGAAAAGAAAGATAAAACCAGAAGATCCACCAATGTCATGGCAACCTGGTAGCAAGTGACAACTCTGGAGAGGCCGCACTTCCCCCGAGACAGGATGAATATGGTCACCATGTTTACTGTGAGCAAAGGAAACAATCAGGGTAAACATATCTGGAAACAAGCATACATTGTAGACTACAGTTTTGTCTGCAGCAATGTTAGAAATGATTGTACAAGACAGTGGAATATAATCGTAGCGATGGCCATTCAATAAAAAAACCGTTTTGCAAGTGAATGTAAACTCAATGCAATCTGTTGTATCTAATATTAGTAAAGAAGCAGAACGCGAACAGCTCAGATAACCATGGCTGATGATTGGAGAATTTCGACGTGTTGAGGGAAACGGAGCTGAATGATGCATCATCTATCAACACTGCATAATTTCAGCTGTAGTGAAATAAGTATCATTCACATCCACCAAGTTTAGCTGAAGCACAGGTTCCTGACCCAGGGAGCCTGGGTTGCAGATAAAGAATCAGCCCAAACACCTATTGCATCTCTCCTCCTGTTTGGCGACATTGAGCGAGTGATTATGATCTTCAAATCATTCTACAAGGCTCACCATCACCTCCTTGTTCACTTGCCTTTATATTCGTAAGCTATTCATTAAAGTCTCCATAATGCCCTTTTTTCAGCAACATTGAACCTGCGAGAGACTCCGAATGACAATTGAAACGATAACAAAAGAAAGTAATCTTTTCACATACGTGGATACAGAGCAGGCGAACTCAGACATGGGCCGAAGCGAGAGCAGTAAGAATATCCACAACATGTTATTGTGGAACTACAGCTAATGGGGAAACGTGAAGAATGTTCTTCGGGTACCTCGAGAGATTATAAGAGGAAGATAGTTCTGTTAGGAGCTGAACTGCGAGTGACTTCTTTGATAAAATGGTAGGCACGTCCGGAAGTCTTAAAAGCGGAGGGAGCTGGTTAATGTTCAGGGAAGTCTGGCGTGCAGCTGATAGTCGTACCGATTAGCCACAAAAAGACTGGGGGTTTGGAATCCAGTTTAATTGCAAGGGAAACTCAAGTGAGAGTTTCTTTTATTAATTGTTCTATTACCGGTATCTATAACTTGTTGATTGATTCTAGACAAGACTTTTTAGATAAAATAAACAAAGCTTGGGAGGATGACCTAAATTTTCAGATTTCTGATGAAAGATGGAATAAAATTCTGAAACGGGTTAATAAATCATCTTTTTGTGCTCGTCATTCTCTTCTACAATTTAAAGTGGTTCATAGAGCTTACACTTCGAAACAGAAGCTGTCCAGTTTTTATCCGAACGTTTCTCCACTTTGTAATAAATGCAACTCTGCTGATGCCTCCTTAATTCATATGTTTTGGTTTTGCCCTAAAATGGAAAAGTTTTGGCGGTAAGTATTCCTTCTCACATCTTTTTAGGGTCCAATTTGACCCAAATCACCTTACTGCTTTGTTTAGTATTATTGCAAATGAAGACATAACTTTAAATACTCCTAACCTGCAGGTTTTAGTTTTTACCTCTCTTTTAGCAAGGAGGGCAATCTTGCTTAAATGGAAGGAGTCTACCCCTCCTACACATCTTCAATGGCTACGTGATATTATGTCTTATTTAAATTTAGAAAAGATCTGCTGCTCAGTCTTAATTTCGAAACAATCTTTTTATGGTATCTGGGGACCTTTCCTAAATTGATTTTCCAATTTATAAAGTTTAATAGTGCACAGACTTTTATGTATATTTTTATCTTCTCTTCTTAAGCGAATATGTTTTTTTTCTAATTATCCATTATCATCCATCAGCTTTTTTCTTTGGTAGTTGGTAGGGGGTTGACTTTTTTAATATAAAAAATTATTTTATGATGTATGACCTATCTTTAAATTTTTGATTACAGAGTGGTATACCTTTATGTGTTATACTATAACATTTTGATCAATTTTATTACAATATATGAATGTACACAAGTTATGTTGGGATGTATCTATGTGTTGCACTCTGTAAATCTTGTTTTTCTCTTCTGAATAAAAATATTGTAAAAATAAAGTGAGAGAAATTAAACAACTTGATTCACGGCAGATATTCTCCAGGCGAGGATAAAGCAGATGGTAAGGAGGTATCCTTGCAGAATGTAAAGTTTCAACATCTTAGTGACAGGCTACTGTGTGCAACGATTGTATGTAATTTTACTCATCAGAAATTTACCCATTGAAACCGGAGCATTAATTCAGGCAGCCTGACCACTGCACACGAATATAAGACATTCGATCATGTTCGGTCTATTTCCCTCCTAACACCTTTCTCCCCATAAATTTTGATGCCCTTACCCATGATGTACCGGTTAGATTCTGCTGAAATTTCGCGCCCAATCTTTTGGTTTCAACAACCGTGTGTGGCAACGAAATCCATAGATACTTTGCCTCGGGCAATGGAAATTCCTCCTCAGCTCTGTTTTGAAAGCGTATTCGCATATTCTGAAGCTGCTCCCTTTGGCCCTAGACTCTCCCACTGTTGGATGTATCCTCTGCACGACGGCGCGATCAGAGCGTTTCCCTACCCCCATTCTCCTAAAGTCCAGCGAAAACAGGCTCAGGGCTATCAAACACGCCTCAAAGGATAAATCGTTTATTCTCATAAACCTGCTCTGGATCATCAAATCTGTCAGCACATATTTTCTTAAAAAGTGGTCCTCAGTATTGTAAATTATCAAAGTGCATAGGGCAAACATCTGCTTAATTATCAGCTGTTATGTGCGAGACCAGCGTTAATTTTTATTATGAGTTACATGTCAGAAATGTGCAGTTAAGTATTGTTTCATAAGTTTTCTTTGGAAAACGACTCACCAGGAAAAGCAGTGATGCCGAGGACTGGGTAGAAATTCACTTGAATGGTGACGAAAACATTCGTGACTCGAAGATCTACCGTTAGCCAATCATCATCTGCAAAAATATACGGCACCATCCAGAAGATACTTATCCCATTTCCTGTTATATTCCAAGCTGTCCTTCCTGGATTCTGATCCATGACAGAACGAGAAAGTCTCCCTTTACTCTCCTCTTTGTTCATCTCCGGATCTCTGTCCGTGACAGGAGAGGCTGCTCTCGCTGAAACTGGGGGAACTGAGTGAAAGCGGCTCTTATTAATAAGGGAGAGAAAGTCTCCGGTCACGTCAGCAGCCTTCCTTGAAAAGACACTAATTATTTTCCATAAAACTACAGGAAAAGTTAGGTTTACCCAGTAGTTAAGGAATAAGTTTTATGATAAGTGCTGATGTTATTACATACCTTGGAATATAAAAAAAATTCACAACATTTCGGTGCATTTAAATAAGATTACAGTCAAACATAATGTTCATTAAAATAAAAACTATGAATTTTCTTTTAAAATCCCGTGTAAGGAAAGAGGTAAATTAGTTAAAAATCACATCTGATTCCTCTTCGGTTTGCATAAAATAGGAAGGACAAAAAAACGGTTCTGAACAAGAGCAGCATTAGCTTGGAATATGGAAGTTTTATGAGAAAGGAAAGGACTATCAGGGTTCTGTACAAACGTGATCTGATGTTAGACTGGAGTAGCAAGTACACACGAAAGGCAGATATGGGGAGGAAGGGACGATGGAGAGCAAGAGAGAGAAAGAGAGAGAGAGAGAGAGAGAGAGAGAGAGAGAGAGAGAGAGAGAGAGAGAGAGAGAGAGAGAGAGAGAGAGAGAGAGAGAGAGAGAGGAGAGAGAGAGAGAGAGAGAGAGGGGGGGGAGAGAATAATGATGGAATTAACTATCGGCAAAGGGGTTCCCTGCAGCACAATGTGGATCAAGTCACTGAGTAGTCGTTGAGTATCCTTTGCACACCGTCTTTCTTTGGTTTGGCAAGTGGTTGATTAGTATTCTCTTGTCATCCTGATATCCCAGCAGTTTAATAATCTTCAACATGAGTTC
This sequence comes from Hemitrygon akajei, assembly GCF_048418815.1. Classification (NCBI taxonomy): domain Eukaryota; kingdom Metazoa; phylum Chordata; class Chondrichthyes; order Myliobatiformes; family Dasyatidae; genus Hemitrygon; species Hemitrygon akajei. The sequence goes on from NC_133125.1 coordinate 73,374,316, forward strand.
AGTGTCTCACTTCTTTGCGAACTCCTGATGCTGTTGAATCAGAAAGGAATGAGGAGAAAAAAATAAAGAGGTTTTCGTTACGGCCCATACCCGAACCCGTGTCCCACAAAAGTGGTCAGGCCGCAGTCATACAGGCATTGTCACTGCATTGCAGCTCTTGCTGTTCCGCTGGGTGTAAAGACTCGGTCATATTCCAAGCTGTCCTTCCCGGATTCTGATCCATGACAGAACAGGCTTTAATCCAGGGGCATCAGCATCTTCCAACGAAATGACTTTGTATTTGCTGGCAAACAAAGGGTGGAGCTGTTACTTTGTACAATTTTAACCTCCATTGAAGATCACACAAAAAAAAACAAACACCCACCAGTGATCTAAATCGGATAGTTCGGTTTATTTTTTATAGTATTCTGTTATCTGAGTAGTGTCCGCCTTTAAATATTGCTCAAAAATCCTTGGAAACTGCCGCTACACGAGGAAATCTGCAGTTGCTGGAAAAAATCAAGCAACACACACAAAATGCTGGTGGAAAGCAGCAAGCCAGGCAGCATCTATAGGAAGAAGTACAGTCGACGTTTCGGGCCGAGACCCTTCGTCGGGACTAACTGAAAGGAAAGATAGTAAGAGATTTGAAAGTAGGAGGGAAGGGAAATGCAAAATGATAGGAGAAGACCGGAGGGGGTGGGGTGAAGCGAAGAGCCAGAAAGGTGATTGGCAAAAGGGATACAGAGCTAGAGAAGGGAAAGGATCATGGGACGGGAGGCCTAGGAAGAAAGAAAGGGGGAGGGGAGCACCAAAGGGAGATGGAGAACAGGCAGAGTGATGGGCAGAAAAAGAGAAAAAAAAGAAGAGGGGGAAAAACTTAATATATCACGGATTGGGTAAAAAGGAGAGGAGGGGCATTATGGAAGTTAGAGAAGTCAATGTTCATGCCATCTGGTTGGAGGCTACCCAGACGGTATATAAGGTGTTGATCCTTTAAACTTGAGTGTGGCTTCATCTTGACAGTAGAGGAGGCCATGTATAGACATATCAGAATGGGAAAGGGACATGGAATTAAAATGTATGGCCACTGGGAGATCCTGCTTTCTCTGGCGGACAGAGTGTAGGTGTTCAGCGAAACGGTCTCCCAGTCTGCGTCGGCTCTCACCAATATATAAAAGGCCACACTGGGAGCACCGGACGCAGTACACCACACCAGCCGACTCACAGGTGAAGTGTCGCCTCACCTGGAAGGACTGTCTGGGGCCCTGAATGGTGGTGAGGGAGGAAGTGTAAGGGCAGGTGTAGCACTTGTTCCGCTTACAAGTATAAGTGCCAGGAGGGCCACTTATATTTTATATTTTAACGTATTAATCAAAAATGTCTTCCGTGTAATTGTAACAAGTTCCTTTTGTCTTACGGATATGTAATCAGTTACGATAAACACTCGCTTTCTCTGGTCTGTTCGGAGTGTAATCACGGCCCGATGTAATGATAACAATAAAACATAGAGACCACTCTTCCCCAACAGCTTGGCTGTTACTGATAATTTTCTGTAAAATAAATGTATGATCTTAATGTTCATGTACTAGAAATCCCATCACTGATGCCACAGCTGAGGTATTGACTGTGCAATTTTGTATCTTGGTGAATGGAAAACCGTTATGTTTGCTGGCATGTGAGGAGGCATTAACACTACATTATGAATATCGGCACACTTGCCCTTTGTTATACTTGACAAAGGTAACAATGATAATTTTACATCATCTTTGGTCGTACAGTTCTGCTAAGTGGGCGTGTTTAAAGACAAACCTTCACATTGTCAGTGATGGTGCTGGAGTACCAGCGCCATTACTAGTGTGGAATATAATGGGACTGGGCACGCAGCTTAGTTTTCCCGTGTGGACAGTGATATGCAGTGAAATTACCACTGTGGACAGGTATGTGGGATTGACCAGTAGAGTCTCTGTCAGTCTGGTCAGTGATGTGTCTGGATCTGCAATGATAATATAGGAACAGGTACCTTCCCTCAGCCATCTGGTTTCTGA